>NW_024041150.1:26038061-27326460 GCF_014851395.1 Micropterus salmoides
TATATATATATATATATACACATATATATATATATATATATATATATATATATATTATATATATATATACATATACACACACACACAAACAAATAACTCAGTCAGCTGCCCTTACCCCACAATTTAAAGTACATTGACAAAATAATCTGTAAAATGTATTAAACAACTAATGCGTTGTTTCTCAATATGCCTTTTGACAAATGTAACATACAGGATAAAGTCATATCTCACACATTTATCCAAAGAAAATCAAGATAAAGAAAATCAAGATAAGAAAGTCATGATTATAATACATACTACTGTCTATTTTCTACATAAACCATTTATATGTAATACCATTGGTACCCCTAATAACAAGAACATGTGGTTTTAAGAAAAGAAAGAAGCGATGATTTGAATAAACCAAACGTGGAAATAGATCAAGAAAAGATGAAGGTTATTTCAGTCTTGAGGGGCCTTATACTGAAATGCTCTCCAACAAGCTACAGAAAATAATCTTGGTACCGTAAAAAATGTTGAATATTGGAGGTCTAAGTGAGTATGTCGAACAATAAGGAATGAAATGCTGTTTAAGGCATTAAAGGACAATTGGAATGAACACATTTAAAGATAAACAGAATCCAGTAGTAATCCCTCGGTGGTTTAGATTACAACCAGTTTAGAGAGTCATACATAAGACAATGATGGGTTTTAAATTGACAGTTCAAAATAAACATGTCTAAAATTAAGGGGTCTAAGATTGGACTCAAAGGTATTATATAATTGGTGTTACCAGTTGAGAAATAATTTTTTTTCTGACTTGAGTTGAAAAACAATTGATTGATCTGTAGAGAGTGCCAAGACATCCATATTCTTTCCAAATGATATTGTCAATGTGGATCTTGAAGGTGAGGTTGGGGTCCAACCAGAGGCCCAAATATTTAATTTCCACATTCTGCATAAGGGACTCAACTAAAAACTTTATTTCAAAACGAGAAGCACAACGACTTTGTATTGTGGAAAACACAATACAGCAGGATTTCTTTGTGTTCAATAAAAGTTTATGAATGAACAGCACTGTTGTACTTTATCAAAGTCAGATTTAAGAGTTCTTTGGACTTGCAGCAAATCCCAGTCAGAGGTATAATAATAATAATAATAATCATCCTTATTTGTAGAGCACTTTTCAAAAACAAGTTACAAAGTGCTTTAACAAGTGTAAAGAATAATACAAAAAAAAGATAAGAGCATGAAAATTTAATATAAAATTAGTAAAATACAATAAAATAAAAGGGATAAAATAAAGTCAAATAAGATCGGGAAAAGCTCTCCTATAAAAGTATGTTTTAAGAAGGGACTTAAAAGAGTTCACTGACTCAGCCGACCTGATTTCCTCGGGCAGGCTGTTCCAGAGCCTCGGGGCCCTGACAGCAAACGCTCTGTCCCCTTTAGTTTTCAGTCGAGACTCTGGAACAGACAACAGACCTCTGCCCGAGGATCTCAAGGTACGTGCTGGTGCGTATGGGACTAAAAGGTCAGAAATATAACAAGGCGAGAGGCCATGAAGAGCTTTAAAAGTGATCAATAGAATTTTAAAGTCCATTCTAAAACATACTGGGAGCCAGTGTAATGAAGCTAAAATAGGAGTAATGTGGTCATATTTCTTTGTTCTGGTTAAAAGCCTGGCAGCTGAGTTCTGGACAGTCTGGAGTCGATCAATAGATTTTTGGGTTAAACAGGTGAAAAGGCTGTTGCAATAATCCAGGCGTGATGAGATGAAGGCGTGTAAAATGGTCTCGGTGTCCTTAAAAGTTAACATAGATCAAATTTTTGTTGATAAAAACATGATTGAACAAGCTTTGTGGTGCTGCTGGAAATTTAAATTACTATCAAACCAAACACCAAGGTTCTTTGCCACAGGCTTAATGTGATTTACTAGGGAACCAGCAGATGGCAGTATTTGATTTGCCATCTGCTGGGACCCGATGACCAGGATTTCTGTTTTGTCTGAGTTCAGCTGGAGGAAATTATTTGACATCCATTTTTTAACTTCACAAAGGCAGTTGTTAAGTGAACTCAGCATTCCAGGGTCTGTGGATCTGACGGGCAAGTATATTTGTGTGTCATCAGCATAAATATGAAAAGAAATGCCATGTTTATGGATAATATGTCCAAGGGGAAGCAGATACAAGGAAAACAAAATGGGTCCTAAGACCGACCCCTGAGGCACACCATATTTAACTGGACAGAATGAAGAGACATAGTTGTTTACAGACACGCAAAACTTCCTATTTGACAGGTAGGATGAAAACCATTCTAGAGCAGTACCAGAGATCCCCACCCAGTGCCTCAGTCTGTCTAAAATGATGTTGTGATCAATGGTGTCAAAAGCAGCGCTAAGGTCCAGGAGTACAAGGACTGAGCACATATTTTCATCAGCAGACATTAAAAGGTCATTGGTGACTTTAAGCAGGGCAGTCTCAGTGCTGTGGTACTTCCTAAAACCAGACTGAAACTTTTCAAATATTTTGTTATTTTCCAGCACAGTGAGCAGCTGTTTGGACACAATTCTTTCTAGAATCTTTGCAATAAAAGGCAGTTTTGAAATTGGTCTAAAATTTTGTGGGAGGGAGGGATCTAAACCAGGTTTCTTTAAAAGTGGGTTCACGCAAGCCGTTTTAAAATAATCAGGGACACAACCAGTAGATAGGGAGCTGTTGAAAACAGAGATCAAATGGGGCCCAACAGAATCTATTACTTTTAGTAAAAATTTTGTAGGTATTATATCAAGTGGGCTGGAGGACACTCTCATTTGTGATATTGTTTTTAAAAGCTCAGACAAGTCGATGGGATAAAACTGGTTAAAACTCTGTTGTTGCTGGTGAGGAACCTCTGAGTAAGAGGCCACGGGGGTAATAGAGGCTCTGATTGACACCACCTTATTGGTAAAATAAGATAAAAACAATTCAGTCATCATTACTTCCAGCTGAGGCACAAGGAGGGGTTGGGTTTACCAGCTAAAATGATAAAATGACAGTGTCATCAGCATAAAGCTCTACTTCACAATGAGACCACACTTGTGCCAGGTCATTGATAAAGATGGAGAAAAGTAAGGGACCTAAAGGAACACCTCTATAAACAATTAAATAATCTGACTGGAATCCTTGGTAAACGACACTCTGACGTCTATTATGCAAATAGGAGTTAAACCAGAGCACAGCATGTTGATTCAAACCAATAGAGCTGGGGTATTCAATTAGAATTCAAAGAGGTCCAGTTGGAGAAAATTTCCCGAAGCAAAAGGTCCGGAACATACAAAATGACTAACTTGCGTCATCATTCAGTACCATAACGTTTAGTTGTATCAATATATATCTCAACAACGGACTGTCAAATCAAATAATATTTCAGTCAGTTTTCACATCAAACTGGAGGGATAATAACTAACAATAAATTTTAAAACTAAAATAAATTGCCAGCGTCACATGAGACGATTTGAGCACATGCGATTGGTCTGTGAGTTTCCTGGTGTTACGTGTGGTGGGGGGACAGAGAGGACCCAAATGCAACGTTCGGACGGAAGGAAGTTTATTGAGGGGAAAAAGGGGTAGAGGGACTGGAGTGGAGGGAGGGGTGGATGCCGGGGAAACACAGGCACGGGGAACTGAGGAGACTGGGACCAGGGAGCCGGGGAACACTGGGGCAGAAGCGAGGAGGCAATGGAGAACAGGGAGTACGCCGTGGGGGAAGTCCTAGGAGGAGAGGACCGGTGGATGAGCCCAGCCGACTGTACGGAGGACGAGGGTGAGTGAACCTGGGAGGGAAACAGACAGAGAGAGGGTTAGGGATAACGGAGACAAAGCACAGGGAAAATGTGAGGAAACAAGAAACATGAAAGCCTGAACACAGAGGTGGCACCAGGTATGGAGCAACGACGATCAAGCAAGAGTGGTGTGGAGAACCGGGGTTGAAATACAGGCAGGTATAAGGTTGACTACTGGAAGGTGTGGCAGGCTGACGAGGTGGCTGATGAGGTGCAGGTGCGGGTCGTTGGCTGGGCTCAGAAGCAGAGGGAGAGAGAGCACACAGGGGAGAAATCACAGGGAGGCAGGCAGGGAACAGAAAACCAAGGAAAAAGCACAATAACTGATAAAAAGAGAAAAAAACCAGGACACTCACCGTCAGCCGGGCTGCCACCACAACACCTGGTCTGCTAAACCAGTACAGTAAATGCTAGAAAAGCTGCGCGGGTTAAAATAGAAACGCTCCGTCATGAGGTAGTAAGTCTCAATAATAAATCTGCTGTAGGTCGGCGGTCTGGAGAGGACAGCGGCTGGGTCCGGACCGCTTATTAGTGACCTCTACAATAGAGTAAAGCTTACCTAGTAGAAGGTAATGGTCAACCATGTCAAAGGCCTTTGAGAGATCAATAAAAGCAGCACCAATGAAATGACCATTATCAAAACTCAAGACGACATCATTTGTAAATTTAAATACAGCAGTTGAAGTAGAAAAATATATAATTATTAATGTACTCCGTTTATTAAAAATTAATTTCTTAAATATTTAAGCAACTGCAGAAATGATAGAAATCGGGCGATAATTATTCACATTAGATTGGTCTCCACCTATGAAAAGAGGTGTCACCGCTTGCAGCTTTAAATTAAAAAGGATCTGCAAGAGGAAACGTCAATGTGAGCTGCAAGTTTGATAAACATAGCTTCCAGATAATCTGGTCCTGGACTGCACTTTAATTTTAGGTCATGAAATGCATTATAGACATCAGTAGGCATGATAGTTCAACAGACAACTACACAGACGAAAAATGATGATTAAAAGCATGGGCTACAGTCCCCTCCAAAAGTATTGGAATGGTAAGGCAAATTCCATTGTTTGTGTTGTTCACTGAAGACTTTTGGGTTTTAGCTCAAAAGATTTAATTTCCTGGTATTCACATCTAGATGTGTTAAACAGCTTAGGACATATCACCGTTTGTATTAGACCACAGCATTCTTAGGGGAGCAAAAGTAATGGAACAAATAATCTTAAAGCAAATAACACTTAAGATTTGGTGGCATATCCCTTGCTTGCAATAACTGCCTCAAGCCCATCGACATTACCAAACTGTTGCATTCTTCATTTGTGATGCTATTCCAGGCTTTTACCGCAGCTTCTTTCAGTTTGTATCGGGGTGTTTCTCCCTTCAGTCTCCTCTTAAGGAGGTGAAATGCATGCTATATTGGGTTAAGGTCAGATGACTGACTTGGCCAGTCTAAAACCGTGCACATTTTCCCCCAATGAAGTCCATTGTTTTGTTGGCAGTGTGCTTTGAGTCATTGTCATGCTGCATAATAAACTTCCTCCCGATTAGTTTCAATGCATTTCTCCATAAATTAGCAGACAAAATGTTTCTGTACACTGCTACCATCATCAGTTACATCATCAATAAATATTAATGAGCCTGTTCCAGAAGCAGCTATGCATGCCCAAGCCATGACATTACCTCCACCATACTTCACAGATGAGCTTGCAGTTCCTTTCTTTCTCCACACTTTGGCCTTTCCATCACTTTGCTAGAGATTAATCTTGGTCTCATCAGTCCATAAGATTGTGTTCCAGAACTTTTGAAGCTCATCTCTGTACTTCTTTGCAAATTTCCATCTGGCCGTCCGATTCTTACTGCTGATGAGTGGTTTGCATCTTGTGGTGTGGCCTCTATATTTCTGCTCTGAGTCTTCTTGACCCCTGCACTGTGGAGGTCGTTGGTGATGTCACTTACTGATGTTTTGGGGGTTTTCTTCACAGCTCTCACGATATTTCTGTTATCAACCACTGTTGTTTTCCTTGGCCGACCTGTTCGACGTCTGTTGTTCAGTACACCAGTAGTTTCTTTCTTTTTCAGGACATTCCAAAATTGTTGTACTTGCTCTGCCCAATGTTTGGCCAATGGCTCTCTCGATTTTCCTTCTTTTCTTAGCTTGACAATGGCTTGCTTTTCTCCCATAGACAGTTCTCTGGTCTTCATGTTGGTTTATCTTCTTTAACAGGAAATGCAGCCTTTATAGGTTTGAACCAAGGATGAAAACTTAGACTAGTCATGCAGAGCTATTTAATGTTTGGACAATCAACCTAAAAGGCAGCACCTGGGCAACACGAAACATCTGTCAGTCACATGTTCCAATAGTTTTGCTCACTTGAAAAATGGGTGGATTCAAACAAAGGGTAGTGTGTCCTGAGTTGTTGTATCTAGAAATTCCTCGGCTGGTGCCTCAACAAATGCCTTTAGTACGTCATCCATAATTTATCACAACCACACAGACAAAATGAGAATGCACATTGCAAGGACCCACCAGTGTGCACAAAAGGCCGACGTAGCCTCCAAACGGAGCTTCCCCGCTAGCTAACTACTTAACCTCGAATCTTATTACATAACTCCCCCCTAGTCTTCATGAGGCGTGGCAGCGGATACTTACGCACCATCAGCCCACTGGCCTGAGAGAAGCGGGTAAACCGGCAACCACCCCGGAACCACGGATGTGCTCCCGAGCAAATTCTGAGGGAAAAAGGAAGCTCTAACCACTGTAACCCAGCACAAGCCCCCCCGACGAAACCCAAAGAGGAGACACCGCTGTACCTACCAGGGGAAACACTCTTACAGGTAACGAACGCACACAGGTAGACTTACACTTACCTTCTGATGTCTCTGTAACATCCACATTCCAAGACAGCAAAAAAAACACAGCACCAGCTCCTTAACCACAATCGCAAACAACACTTTTTAAGTGTGATCCAAAACCTGCTCAAGCTCATCCTCCAAACAAAACTAATTTTCCAAATGCAGTACATTATAGAATAGTCACTAAAGCAGTCTGATAAAACACCAGAATTGATAATCCTATCCGTATTGGATTCAGTCAAGCAAGGTAGAAGAATAGCCATCAAATCTTGTGAGTTCTTTAATTAGCTGGGTAGGGCTTACACTGCCTAAAAGATTTCTATCACCTGAGGAAGACTGATCCAACCAGTTGTTATTAAAGTCTCCCAATATGATCAGTGCATTGTGTCTGTTAAGTGAATTAATAGTAGCCAAAATACCATTTAAGGAATCAGTGGGAGCAGAGGGAGGTCTATAAACATTTCTAATAGTAAGCTGTTTGTTTGATCATGAAAGATGATATTAGTAAAAAGACACTCAAGAAACACACTCAGAAACTAGATTCATAAGTAGCCACACCTCCTCTTGATATCCTATCAGCTCAATATAAAACTATAGTTATCAATTCCCACCTCATCATTAGTGATTTTGTTATGAAGCCATGATACAGAAACAGTGATTATATTAGGTTTATGTAAAGCTGCCCATACCCTGAGAAGATCGATTTTAGTAGCAAGGCTCCTGATGTTGAGATGAATGACTCTTAATCCTTTAATTGAATCAATAACTCACAAATAAGTGGGCATATGACAGATAAGAGGTTCTAAGAAGCAGGTGGCGAGAACAGCATTGTTAAAGTAAGACAAAACAGACTAAACAAGCATAAGAAGCAAAATAAATAGTCCATAATTGAGCAGTAACACCCAGAGATCTACAGATAAACTGTAGTAAATATAACTTTCAAAGGCTGAGTCTGTTCCCAGTGTAAAATACAGATATTCTGAAAGTGGGAGGTAGATACATAAACAAGATGTCCGTCGACACATCAAATACAGCACTATATAGACTATAGCCACAACATCATTGGAGACAGACAGCACCTGTGTGCCAAAACAACTTAGTCAAGCACACATGCAAATAGATCAGATAAAAAGAATCAGTGCAAGTAAACAGGAGTGACAGATATAACACGGGCTTGTACCAGTCCAGAAGAGAGAATTAAGCATGCATGTAGGCAAATAAGGCAGGTATGCTGATATAGACACAAGTCATAACATACGTCATGAAATCTAATAGGCAGTTCAAAACAGTTCAAAGGCAAAATAAGCAGACATGCTGATGCTTAGGACTCGGCTATTATCAAAAGAAAAATCCATCCACGCCAGGGATAAAAGAAGATCAGTGAGGATCCAGTTAGGATTAAATTTAACTGCCGGCAACTGGACATGGAGAGAGCAACTGGATAGCTAATAGCAAACTCGCCAGTAAATAACTGCAGTCAAAGTATCAATATCAATTTAATTTTTATAGCACACTTAAAACAACCAAGGTTGATCAAGGTGCTTCACAAGTTAAAAAAAACAAACAGTAATTACACAGTAAAAGTACAGCAATAAAATGTTATAATACAGTATTTGATATATAGTGATATTGAAATTGCCAGGGATAATGACTGACTTAACTCGAAGGAAATGCCAAAGAAAAGAGATGTGCTTTTAAGAGTGATTTGAAGCGTTTGAGAGTTGGGGCGGTTCTGATATGGACTGGCAGGTGTTTCCACAGGTTAGGGGCAGCTACACCAAAGGCTCAATCACCTCTGGTTTTAAGTCTGCTTCTGGGTACATCCAGGAGGAGGAGATTGGCAGATCTCAGCACTCTAGCCGGAGTGTGAACGTGAAGAAGCTCCGTTAAGTAAAGTGGAGCCAAAATCAGTAGTGAACAGGAAGCCAGTGGAGAGAGCGCAGCATAGGTGTGATGTGGTGCCTCTTTTTCTTTCCTGTCAGGAGGCGGACAGCAGCATCTTGGACTAACTGCAGGCGTTGAATAGAAGACTTGTCTAAGCCCACATATAAGGAGTAACAAAATATAATGCAAATAAATTTGAATATCGTCTGCAAAATAGTGTAAAGAGACCACGTACTTCTCAAAAAATGGAGGCCAGGGGCAGCATATATAAAGAAAATAAGATGGGGCCTAAGACAGAACCTTGAGGGACACCGCAGGTAAATGGGGCCGTCTCACAAGAATACTCAGAGGTGGACAGAGAAGCTCCTATCTGTAAGTTAGGATTGAAACCACCTAAGTGAAGTACCTTTTAATTCCTACACAGTTTTCCAGCCGTATCAAAGGCAGCAGTTAAGTTTAAGTGCATTAGGACAGCAGAGACTCCCAAATCAACAGTTAACATCAAGTCATTAAAAACTCTTCAAGGTGCACTTTAAGATGGGGTTTGAAACCAGACTGGAACGTTTCATAAACATTATGATTTATTAAAAATGTTTGTAGCTGGGTATCAACTACTTTCTCCAAGACTTTAGATAAGAAAGACAGTTTAGAGATGGGCCTGAAGTTAGAAAGAACAGAGGGGTTGAGATTTTCCTTTTTTAACAGGGGCTGCACAGCAGCATGTTTAAAGGCGGATGGAACATAACCAGAGACAAGACAGGTATTTATCAATGACAAAATACATGGTCCAATTGTGTCAATGACTTCCCTAATCAGATGAGAGGGAATGCTGTCTGAGGGAATTTGTGGGCTGCAGATGATTGACCACCTCAGACAGGGAGGTGATTGATATGGGCGCAAACTGATCCCGGACCGAAAGGCACATCGGAGGAACAGACTGATCACGGTCAGAGGATGTGGTTACAGAAGATCGAAGGGCAAAGATCTTTTCAACAAAGAATTTTAGAAGAGTCACAGAGGTCCAATGTAGGTATAATAGAAGTAGAGTTATGGGGATTTGTAAGGGTGTTGAACATATTAAAAAGAACCTGGGGCCTGTGACAGTTGTTGGAGACCAGGTTAGAAATAAAATCAGATTTTACAGTTCTCTGAAAGACAGATATTGCTGTAGGATTTCATATGACACTGAGTGTATCTTTCTTCCAGCTTCTCTCAGCTTGCCGACATGCATGTCTGAGCGTACAGGTGGAGTCATTTAACAGGGGCTCTGAAAGTGCCTTAGTGCATTTCACCTTCAAAGGAGCAACAGAGTCCAAGATGTTTGCACAGGTTGAATTAAAAAGAGTAATCAGATCATCAGCACAAGGAGCATCACCTCCATCGAAAATATCGAGCACAGTCTTTAAAAACCGCAGAGAACTGTGCCGGGGTTTGACTGTTAATTACATGACGACAGCGTGCAAGAGGAGGCCTGACCACAGAGAAAGGGACTGTTATAGTGAATAAAACGGAAGTGATCTGAAATACATATGTTACAGATTTCATTTACATGAACACACAAGCCATGAGACAGCACAAGGTCTAATGTGTGTCCCTTTTCATGTGTGGGGCCAGACACCGATGGAGTGAGATTAAAAGAGTTAATAAGTAGGGGTGTAACGATCCACCAAATCCACGGTTTGGTTCAGACCTCAATTTTTGAGCCACGGTTCGGTTCATATCGTGGCCTCTGCTTATGACCCACCGACAGATGCTGTGAAGCCAAGCCAGCAGGAAGGAAGCCCACAACAGGCAACGGCACAACAGCAGTTCCATCCATTCAATCCATTGCAGGCGCGGGACCTCCAAACACCGACAGCCACCGATAGATCACACGGCACACAGCGCAGACCCAGAATAATGCACATGCAACGTTGTTCTTCAATTTCCACATTTATTTATGTTGACTGTATGTTTTTCTACGTGTAGCACCTTATCACCACAGCAAATTCCTATGTATGTGTATGTGTAAAACACTACTTGGCAATAAAGCTCCTTCTGATTCTGAGGTAGTCTGGGATGTTGGACAACCAAGGGGGGAGGCCTCCAGTCTGGTCTTCCAAACCATCTCTAGACAGCCCGAAAGCCTCACAGGACGCTCGGATGTTAAACGAAGTTTGGCGATCATAAACGAGAAGGCTGGTTACATCCCGGCAGCAAAAACAGAGAAATAAAGCAACAGCAAACAAAAGGCTGACACAGCGTGACACTGACAGACTTGACAGTGGCGCCATCTTGTAGACGGAGTCCGGAAGCTATTTAGCTGTGGCACGGAGGGAAGCCACTAAGTCTTTGGACCTGGCCTCATGAATAATTAAATCTTTAAGTTGAAACTTGTGCAGTCGGATAAACACCGGCCTTGGACGCCGTCCTGGACTTGGTTTGGCCCCGGGTACCCGATGAGCCCTGTCACACTCCGGTAATGAGGTCAAGACTTCCTTGCCAAAAACCTCAGCCAAAATCTTGGCAAAAAATGTGGTTGGATGAGGTTATTCAATTGATTCTGCTAAGCACACAATTCTGATATTATTGCGACGACTACGGGACTCAAGGTGCGACACTTTCAGCATTTGTCACAGAAAGTACAGCACATGAGGCCTCGAGGGCTGACATCTGTTCATCCTGTACATTGGCGTTGGTTTCCAGTGATACAATTTTCTGATCTTGGTCATTCACAGCTGCTTGAATTCCATCAGGTTTTGATGTGAGGGACATTTTTAAGTCCACCGCGAGTGCTTTCCTGTGTTCCTCCAGTAGGCTAATTAGCGTAGCCATACTAAACTCTGCACGGCGTCCACTGTAGCAGCGGCGTTATGTCCTTTTCTAAGCCTTGTAGACTTATTCACCATAACTGTTAAAGCCTCTGTTCATTAAGTAAAGGCTAAAGTAAAGGTTAAAGAGGCAGGTAGTGGTCTTAGATTAAATCCCAAGAGAAAAGTTATCCCATTCCAAGTGTATGGTAACAGTACTATACGTGCGTGCAGCCTACTCATCCGCCATCTTCACTCCTTTGATGACATGAGAGATATATAGTGTTTTACACTCAGTCATTCAAGTGGTACTAGAGCATCTAGTCAGCAGTTTTGTGCATTTGTGAATATTCAAATTAACTCAGTGAAAAGCCTCATTTAAAGCATTGTTAACACCAAGCACTTACAGTTCACTGGCTCAGAAAATACAGTATTAAGTAATAAAGGCAATCAAGTGACATTTGACAGAACAATATCCCTCATTTTAGGTATTGTATTAAGTTCTCTATTTGTTACATTTTGCATCATGCAAGGATACAGACCTACATAGCTCCCAATGCTGCTGAAAGACACACATTCTTTCTTTTGAATGGAAAAGTGCCTGAAAAAGCTACCTTAATTACACACTCAGATTCAGCCCATAAAAAGTTTGATCAAATTAAGCATCAGCTTGTTTGTTTCATGACACTTATATCAGACTCTTTTCACATTAAGGAGTCGCGTTCTGAAGAATGTTGGGAGCATGAACAAAGGGATCCCATCAGAGACAGAAAAGATCCACTTTAAAAGAACATTAATGAAGAGAACTGAGTTTGTTTACTTGTTGTTGTCGTCTTCTTTTTGTTGTTCTTAAAGAAGACTTTGCTTGGTTTGGTTCAGAAGCATTATGGGTGCTTCCAGAGCAAGTAGTGTAGAAGGCTGTGAAGAAAAGACCAAACACATGGGTAAAAAGCTATTTTCAAATGCCAACATGAAAGTACAAGGAAAGCAAAACAATTAAGAAAGAAAATGTATCTCTCTTATCTGAATCCTCTATCTCACAGGTGATACAAGTTGTAATGGAAGTCCCCTGCCTGTTGTACACTCTCCCCAGAGCTGGCTTTGGCTTTATCTCACCTTGGTCAGGACAAATGTGAGTGATTGCTGTCTGGGCTATTTCAGGAGCCAGCAGGTTGACACCAAGACTCGGTTCCACAGCTTCATTGCTCTGCTTCACCACAAGCTCCACCCTCCGCCCCGCATGCCCACAGTTGTCACAACCAATGAAAGCAATGGTGTCTCAAACCACCCAAGCCATGATTAAATCTCCACCTCTGAAATACCAGAGTTTGGGTTGGCATATACTCAATATGAGCTGTAATTAGATTCTTCTAATTTATTCATCACAAAATGATAATTGTTCACCTTGACATAATTCAACTATGTGTGATCTACTGCTGCAGATTGCTCTAATTGCTTTTACCAAGTGGGACGGAAAAAAAGCTTATTTCCAAACAAACAAAAGACAACAACAAGGAGTTGGAACTTTTCAAACAACTTGACCAAAATGCGCCAATGTAAATGAGCCCTTTGAAAGTGCAAATGAATTGCTTCTAATGACCAGTTTCTACATTAACACACACATTGCCACCATAAAGTGTGCTTAATGTGGCATAATGTTACACAGCCATCAAAGTAAGTACCTCCTTGTTGGATCAGTTTGTTAAGGGAAAACAAAGACATGAACACCTGATGAGGTAAATGTTTGAAGAGTTCAATGGAGCATGCAGAAGTTTAGAAAGTTTTCCTCCAAAAGGTGGAACATTATTTGGGCTTTTCCTAGTGTCACTGTGAGGTTGATATTTGTGGTTTTGAATAAAATATCTTGAAAACTACTGTATGGATTTCTATTGAAAGATTGTAATGACTTTGTTTCATCAAGTGCCATCCTCCGTTTCAATTGTCCAATATTTAATTTATGACCAAATACTTTGTGCGTGTTCATTAGCACATGTTAGCATGCAAAACTACGATGGTGAATACTTCAAACACTATAGCATGTTAACATTTTCATTGTCACCAAGCATGCTAAAATTAGCATTTAGCTTGTACCGCTGTGCCAATAGCCTTAAAGAGTCATTAGGGTGGCAGTAGTCCATGCCTCTCTAGAAATGAGTGACGGATGATCAAATAGCTTCTTAAACCCCCTCCATACTAGGGGTGGGACGATACAGGTACCTCACGATTCAATTCTGTGGCGATATGTGGTCCACGATATGATAATATCACGATTCGCGATATCTACGATATTCAATATATTGGAAGAAATTTCATCAACGATATATGACAATATATGTGACTGAAAAGAAAAAGAAGGAATAAGGAAATAAGGAAATTTTATGCATTTATTAATGCCAACATTTCCAACATTGTGCAAAGAAATATGCATTTGCATAATAACTCACTGCCTCCTTAAATGTAAACACTGAACATCTAGACAGATAAAAGTGCATGAACATTACAAAACAACATGAACATTAACATGTGTAAACCATAATACTGAAACGTCAGTAGTAAGTTACTGTAAACAGTGGACACATCAAGGCATATTCTCCTTGAGGAACACTAACTGATCAGCATGCTCAGATGTAAGAGCACACCTCTGAGCAGAGATTATGTCACCGGTGGTAGAAAAGATTCTCTCTGATGGCACGCTAGTCCCTGGCACACACAGGTACCCCTGGGCCTGCTTGGCAAGGTGTGGGTACTTGCATGCCTCAGATTTCCACCAACCCAATGGCTCATCTGACAGTGGTAGAGGTGACGGAGCGAAACAGCGAACGTGCGGATATCCAGCAATCTCAACAGCTACGGACATATTCGCTGCGTTGTCAGTCACCACTGCTGTCACCGAGCTTCCACTCGTCTACAGCCTTCTTAAGCACCTCTGCCATGTGAGCGCCAGTATGACTGTCATTCATAGCCCGAGTCTGAAGGACGTAGCTTTGGGCATCCCAGTTGTCGTCTATGAAGTGGGCAGTAATAGTTACGAAGGACTCGGTGGCCCTTGACGTCCAACCATCACAACTCGTTTAGCAGACCGGAGCGCACCCTCCACTTTGGCTCTGGTATCTGCATACAATGCAGGGATGACTTTGTCTGTAAAGTGCCGACGACTCGGTATCTCGTATCTCGGTTCCAGTGTTGTCAACATTCTGCAAAATCCATCATTCTCGACCACGCTGTAAGGGCGAAGGTCCTTACAAATAAATTCGGCGATGGACTTAGTGATACTCTGTGCCCTCGGCGACCCAAAGGGGAGCTTTGCTTTGAACGCAGTAGTGATTGTCGGCTGACTTGGTTTGCCCTCATTATCACCTGAGAGTAGTTCACCGTGATAGCGAACGAGGTGCATTTGCAGATTCGTAGTGTTGCTGTTATATTTTATCTTTGCAAAGCAGTTCTTGCAGATTGCATAGTCTTTATCCAGTGCCTTTCCGTCGACTGTCTCGTAAAACCCGAAGTCTCTCCACACTTTAGAGTGGAAACTAGCGGGTGGGTCTTTGATTAGTTTTTTATTGTTTTCCGCCATTCTTCTCGCTTCTCTTTTTTTCTGCAATTCTCTGTTGTTGTTAGTTAACTTGTGTTCTTCACCGGCCGCTGTTTGCGCCACTTTACCCCTATTTACTCGAACAGCGCTCCCCGCAAACAGAATGGTAGATATTTGGTAGTGACTGCAATTGCAATATCGATTTTTTTTCCCACCCCTACTCCATACACAACTTTCCGACGTCAGATTGAGGTATTTTGTGACTTTCACACACCACACTGTGATATTTCTGTTATTTTTCATGTGAGCAACTGAAATTATTCTCATCATCCCCATATTTAAACAATATTGCGTCTACCACGTTCCTATGACCACTGGCTTTTTACTTTGCCTTTTAATGTGGCTGTTTGGAAAAGCTATATGCACTTTAGATTTCCAATGTGGTCGGACAACATGCGCAGTACCACCCATTTCTTCTCTAGTAGAACCCAGCCCGCATGATAATGAATTGCTTTATAGCCTAAATATAACCTGCCTGCAGTATGTAGAGTATGTAGCTTACAGTTAATGTTTTTTTTTTTCTATTTATTTATTACAGGGACAGTGCATATTCATAAACATTTCTGTCAATATGCCAGAATTAGCCTAAAGGCTATTTTTCATCTGCAGTCCCTAGACAGATGGTAAGAGTCACCCTAAAAAAGATTACATAGTACATAGCACTAAAAAATTAAGATACATTTAGTAAAATATCTATTATATTAGAATATACAATCTAAACACATCAAAACAACAATCGGACAAACATCACGTAAAAACATGACACACACATAAGGAAAAAAAAAGTCAACAGTGTGCGTCAAGAGCGTGTGTAGTAACAGGTTAATGTTGACAGCTCTGATGATCAATAAGCCATTTCCTTAACTGAATCTTAAATGAACTATACGTGTTTATATTTCTGATAGTTATGGGGGTGAGGTTCCACTCAGCAGCAGCTAGAACAGAAAAAGCAGTATGACCAAATACACTTTTCCTAAAGGGAATGATACAATCTCCCCTAGCTGCACCTCTGGTCCTGCAAGTGAAGTGGGACTACGCTGCAGTAGTTAAAACAAGGGTTAACAGTGTTAATTTAGATAAACTATCAAATCTTGTTCTATAAGAATCCCAACTGGACATCTTCCAGCTAATCAGAATTGTCTATTCTTGCCAGGGCACGTAAAAAGACAAATTAAAATTAAACTAAACCTTTTATCTGAAAGAATAATAACGTTATGACATTTAAAATATCACCAAAGCATCTCCTTATACAGTGTCATCTTTTTGGATGGTGTAGATGCATCTCATCTGATTGCTTTGTAATGAAGCTCACCCTTCATTTGATAGATTCCCGTCCTTTGGAATTAAGGTGGATCTGCTATGGTGCATTGCCTAATGACATCCCATCTCCCATAACAGTCCTGACATTTTGATTGTCTTATTTGTTTTGCACTCTTTGCCTTCTCTTTGAAGGTCACTCCTAAATTACTTTAAAGCATGCAAATCACTATATCCACACTCCACCTTTTAACACTTGATGAGTGGGACAGAGCCGAGGGAGCAGCCAAGCATGTACAAATACAACTAGAGTGAATGTTGTTGATGATCTTGAGTTTCTTCACACTGTTTTGTACTGAGTCCCGCCCCCCCACCCCCATAGAAAAATTGACTGTCATAGTCCACGGGGATGTCAGAGGTGAGCTGCTGTACAGTCTCCCAGGTGTTGGCAGTGATGTGTTGCACAATTAGACTAATGCTGAGTATCAGAAAAAGTCCTATTCCTACAGGCCTTTTATTACTCTGGGTATCCTGCTATTTCTTTAAGAACTGCAAAGGCCGTCTGTGTTCTTAATCCAGTAGGAAAATTTCCACCACAAATTACTTTCCATATTTTGCCAAACAGAGGTCATGTGATTATATCACACTTGTGTAATTCAGCCCTTGAGTAGTTTTAGGTTGTATTTTTTCATAAAGGACTCTGGCTGGCTTTTCCTGCACTTTCCCCCTCCCCCTCATCATCCTCCATGTCAAGAATTTTGAAAGCTGCAGTGGATATTATTAATGAGAACTTTAATAGAATTTGGGCTGCAAATTTAGGAGACTCATCCAGCTACTCAGCATTTGGAGAAAGCTCAAGTCGTTGAGTCAGTAAATTGGAGTAAAACACTGACTACATGCTGTGTGAATGTGCAAGAAACACAGAGATGGGGGTTCAATTCCTCTGGTAATTGTAGGACTAAACTTGAACTTTTAAGTGTTGCCCAGTGGCAGTGGCTATGTTCAGAGAGAAGCCCAGTATCCTTGGAGTGTCATCTATATTTGACAATTCAGCACCCCATGGTGTGCGCCTAAAAACCCAACATCCCCTGCCAATGCAGGAAGTAGTGAGCTCTTTATGTAGCGAGGCAGAAAGTAAGATTGTGCAGGTCAGGAATCCAGCAAAACTGGAGTTCCCCTTTTAGATTCAGAATCCAGAAAGTTTTCTAAAGATAAAAAAAACCCCTCAAGTTCTAACACTTGCATCTTTCTCATCTCCACACAGTTGGCCAATAGTTACACTTACGTGCAGTGGGTGTTAATGTTGGATTGTCGGTTTCAGAAAGGTACAGAAATGGATGGATGTAGCGCTCCCCAGTTCTGATGATGATGAAAGTTGTGAGTGGAGGAGGTTTCCAAAGTCTGATGAAGCATACTGCCCCTTTAACCCTATATAAGTATATTTTGTTGCCTAACCATTCCTTAACCCTAACTTATTTTCCAATACCATTCCCTCTCCAAACCTTAACCATACTCTAGTCACATTGTTATTAACTGTAACCACAGTCTTTCACTAAGTTTAACCAAGTATTTGAGTGCCAAAGCCTAATTACTCCGTACTATAATTTATTTAACATAGTCACAATGCTTCTCTAACCTTATAACCATATTGTAGTTGCCGTGGACAGATATTGTAGCAAGTGAGAATGTAAAAAATATGTTGGCATCAGTATTGAGGTTCTTGTCTGGTGATAGGGTTGCTTTTCGACGTGTAGGGCTCTGCAGTTCCCAGTCAAGTTAGCAATAACAGGCAATAAAACCACTTGGTAAGGTTTAGGAAAACATCGTGGATTTTAATTTAAATAACACCAATGCTTACGTGACTTAAGTTATGACAGTTAACATTTCTTGCTTAACTTACATAACCTACCTAACTTAAATAAAACAATCAATGTTAACTTTTTGTTTCACACAGTCTCTTGGGTGAAAGTCCGGTTTCTTCTCTGAACCACCTCCTACCAACGCCTAAAATCACATATCCAAAATAAATCAGTAATATCTCCTCAACCATTAGGCCTAGATGCATAATTCTGGTCTCCTTTGAAAGGTCAGAAGCTAAGGAATATAAATCCATTGTAGATTAACATATTTATTTTACCATTACAGACTACATGGATATGAAATACAGAAAAAATATAATTTTTCATCCTCACCTGGTAAAAAAAGCCTTATTTTGATTTAATAAACCATCAAAACCATCCTAAGGTAGATTATAATGCACCTGAATATCTTCTAATACACCTAGAATACAACTGTAACTGTAAATTTGATGAAAAGAAACTGATACACAATAGTTATTACACAATCTTTCAAAAATATACCAGGCGAATGTCCATGTTTTGGCCATATTTACTGTTTATATGTTCACTTTTATTGGTAGTTATCTTCAAAACATTATTTCTCTCCATACAACCACGTTCCAAATAACATAAAGCTTCCAAAACATTGAAATATTGATAAAAACAGTCAATATAAATGACCAAAAGCACTCCCATGCTTTACAGGCCCACAGCTTGACAACAGAACATCCTACAGGGCTGTGTGCATTTTGTTCGTCTCGACGAGATGATTTCAGGCATATCCTGCATGTCTGTGTAGCTCCTACGGGTCGCCAGCCCGCCGCCAAATTACACTCTTCTTCGGCTCTCATACCTCGTGACACAAACAAAACTAAGGACCGCAGCCGACCTCACCAAGATGGCGGCCCGCCAGATGATCTCGGTGGACACAAAGCGCCGCAAAACAGCTAGAACAGCGAAAATCGATTATGTACCTGCTACCGTTCCCATTGCGTTAAATATCCTACACCTATCTTCAAAAATGACTACATGGCTTCCCCAGTGCATTGAACTATGACGCTAAAGGGCTTGCCAGTGCGTTACAAACTGATGCCAGGGTGTCGTAACAATGCGTCCATATGTGACGACCTTGTACTGAGAAAGGGTTGCATAGCATAATAAACCTATTGGCATCTCATAAGACACTGATCTATTACACAAACAAGCCAGCGTAAATTGTATTTCCTTCTTTCCTTTTTATTTTCCTGGAGTGGATTTGTCTCACCCACCTGAAACAACAACGTGAAACAGTATGCGCCTCAGGAGCATACAAGCTCTCCTACTCCAAGCTAAATAACAGTCTGGGTGAGTGCTGACCCTTCTGGATGTAAGGAGCCTGTCATTGTTTCACATATTCTCCACATCCATCCTTTTAGTAATATGCCTCCTCTTGCCAGCGTATATTTGAATATTTCATTCAAGACAGATGGAATCCTAATCTTAGCTCCAAGCTGTGGCATTTTGTCACCGATCCATTTTCCAATCAGGCAGTCTCCATCTACTCCTCCATTTTTCCTCCCTCGCTGCTCTGTTTTGTCCTCCCTCTGGCTCTGCCACCCATCACTCACTCACTCAACTTTCTTTTTGGCCTCTTTCTTTCCTGGTGACATACTTTGCTGAGGTGCGTCACTTTGAGATGTTTGAATATTTAATTTTCACCAACATATATTGTGTTGAGACTAAAGAGCATTGACTTCATTTAATACTTTGACACAAAAATGACTTGGGGGAGTGGGAGGGGAATGGCAAGTGATGACTCATGTTGCTGAAAAAGGGTCGCTTTGTTGGTAAAAGGAGTTTCTGGCTGTACATCATAGTACAAATTAAGTATTTCTACAATGTATTACTTGTATTTGAATGTGTATGAGAGAGAAAGAAAAAAGAAATGGAAAGAGAAAAGGTGGTAGAAATTACACTGCATGTGATAATTGCTCATCATGGCTGTGCTGCAGAGCAGAACGATTGGATTTTACTACAGTGGTTTCACATTTGCATGTGTTAAGAAATTGTCTCATCCACAATTCTTAGCTACATTATGGTAAGTCCCTAATGAATAATGAATGTGGGAGGACCTAGAGAAGGAAGACAAGGAAGCAGTGACCTTAAGCAGTGAGATACACTGCTGATAGTAAAGGTAGCACCAGTAACAGAAATGGCAAGCAAATATGAAGCATTAATCAATGTGTCCTTAGTCAACACATTGCAAATACTTCAAGCTATGGTAAGTATTTCAAGCAATTTATGTTATATCTGTTGAAATTCTCTTTACACCCCAGCAGCAATCAATAAATCAAATGCTCTGTGGGAAAAAAATGAAAACTCGTATCTGTGGCTGTCGTAGGACTGTAATAAGTCCAGCCAGTCATTTCATTCTGGCCAAAAGAAATGACTGGCTTGCCTACCTGCCCATGCACTCATTGCTCATGAAAATGTGTTTTGGGGGAGTGGCTTTTGAGGGAGGCCTGAAGGGAAGTGGGGTGGGATATTTTTTGTTTGGATACTTTGAAAATGTGGCTGTTTCTTGCTAGTTTCTCCAACAATGCCTACCCCAGCTTTAAAGCAACATTATGTAAGATTTGAGTGTAATTCCCCGCTGTTGTAATTATTGTCCGCTTTACATATGCATTTGTTATGATTGCATTACTTATGATCAAAAACTAGTAAGGCGACAACTTTGCCAACACAGCCAAATATCAAGCAAGTGCGACGACACACGACATAGCAATATGTACCTACTAGTCCAACTGTGTACACAGAAAGAATACCAGCTCTGCTTCTGTCTTACAGTATTTTATCTTGCTCCATCACTCTCTCTTTTTCTCTTCATCTTCATCCTCCAACAAAATCTTCTTTGGTCTCTTCATAGCCTCTGCCATGATATCCATACTGATAATACCCAGCTGGCTCCTACACCGTGTCACTGATCAATATCCTGCCTGGGATTCCAGTGTTACATTGCACAGTATGCGGCACAGGGAGCCTGGAGACACCATTCACCCTATTACAAGTCAGTTTACTATCAAAATAATTTTGAAGCTTTTTTAAGATGAAAAAGGGGTCAATTATAATTGCAACCACAATCTCATTTCATCCTGCACATGGCTCAAGTAGGTTTCCACACAGCGGCAAGACACAGTAAAAAGTTCTCCTGCTGAGGAGTTGGAGGTGTGCAGCTTGCCGCCTCCAGCTCTTCATCGAGCAGCCCTCTCTGGCTTCTCCTTCTTCTCCATCCAATATTTAAAACTGATCCAGTGAGAAAGAATTACTGAAAAAGACCATTGTCTTGTAGGACTGGACCTGAATATTCGAATATTCGACCGTTGGTTACACATTCGATTTTCAATTATGAGATTCGATTATTGAGGGTTTTTTCCGCGTGCCTGACCTCCGCCGACAGCAGTGAACGCAACGCTCAAGTTCACATCAAAGGGAAAACTAAATGAAGCCCTCATCTGTGTGGGAGCACTTTAAACTGAGTGATGACTGCAGTAGTGTGGAAGTTATGGCGTTTATTAATTTTACAATTGCTTAATTTCATTACAGATCAAAACAGTCAGGCTGGAAACAAACAGCAACACAATGAACGCATTTAAATAAGCCTAATTATATTAGGCCGATTGTAGAAGAAGAGCATTTTGTCTGGCTATAATTAAAATTGAAAGTGAATTTTGCATAATAACATGTTAGATTTAGTTCCGCTACCGGAAACACCGCTCATCTCGTGTGCTCTCTGCCTGGACCCCTGCCCGGTTAATCTATTCCCGGATTCTGCTCTGGACCTGCTCGGATCAGACTCTCTCACTCTGGACTCTCAGCTATGGTTCCCCCTGCTCTGTACAGCAGCCACCACCCCGGTTCGAAGCTTCGATTATTCGCTCTTAATTACTATTGAAACGTCGAAGTTCAAAAAATGACATTCAGGTCAGCTCTGTTGTCTTGTTTTGTAGTCTACTTTTTGATGAGCAGTTAGCGCTATCCTCTGTGACAAATACATTACATTTTCTGTCACTGCATAGCGCAAAAAAACAAGAACTGTGTTTTTCCAGTTGAATGCTTGAAATGTTGGGTTTGCATTAGCAGTAAAGATAATACAGCTCTGATACATCCGATATTAATAAGATAAAATTACAAAACATAATGCTGTGAAGGCCATTTGAATCCAGCGTGAGAACTGTGGACCCCACCACTAACAATGAAAACCACTACAAAGAAAAGTAATTATAGACTGTAATCACAATGAATGGCTACTGTTGAGAAAAATGGCAACTTTAAATAGCATCAAAAACAAGCTTTGATTAAAATCTTATGGATTGCAACTTTAATTTAGTAACAGAAAAGTGCACTTATGCGGTGCTTTAAAATACCAGTGTATGTAATTATTGTATGTATGTATTGTATTATATGTATGATCAACCGTGTAGACACAAACAATCAACACTAAGGCAATAAAAATACCTATAGTAACCAGGTAATCACACTGATGATTAATTAACATTGTGTACTCAGTCATTTAATTGTCAAAGAAAGAGAAGAATAACAATTTTATTAATGTAATTAAATCTTGATTTGATGACTCATTCAGATTTCGGCCTTTGTGCATGCGCTTCTCATTTGGATCGAGTGGGAGAAAAGTTTTACAAATTACATTTTTTTGTGTGTGTGAAAATCAAACTTTTCTCATCAATCCTTATCAGCCACTCACCCCTGTAATAGATAAGGGTTTGTTTACCTAACTCTCAAATGGTTCATCTCCCTGATTAGTGTTTTTACTCGCTACAATTAATTATCACTGCTAAATTTACGGAGGAGAGGGGCATCCAAACAATTACAGCTTTCATTTTCTAATTGAACAATGGTCCATCTATCCCCCCAATGGGATGTATGTTGTTTTGATATGAGGTTTGTCTCCTTGACAAAAAATCCAGACTAAGGTCTCACTGTCACAGTGAGGAGCATCAAAATGAGCTTAGGATAGATGTGATAAAAGTGTAATTTATTCAATTTAATACATACATCCTGCAAATGTGAATCAGTAATGACATACTGCATATTCATTTTTTCAAGTATTCAAGGAATATACTGGTCTGACGTCTCAAACAGCATGTCTGTATGTTAGTATGTACTGAATTTATTTGAGTGTGTGTTTTGTTTGTGTGTCCCTCTGCGTTGTCAGATCTTGTTAATTGCTACCTTCCTGCTGCTTTAAAAAGTTGTGACTCCCCCCCCCTCACACACACACACCTGTCACTCCGCTTTCATTATTTACCCATTCAAATGAGAGAAAAATGTTCACGTCAACATTAATGACTCTACGAGAGAGAGGGAGAGAAAGAAGAAAGACTAAACTAATTAAGGCGACTGACTCACCTCACCATTACAGAGAATTTAGTGGGGATTGCAGTGTACTTCCACCACCACTTCGACATCCCCTCTCATTTTAATTACCAAACACTTTAAAAAGTTTTTCCACAGCTAACAAACAACCCGCAAGGGATGGGAAGTGGCTGGAGCTGTGTGCTGGATGGGATTTTCACCGTAGGACTTTGACACACACAAACACGCACAGCATATTGTTTTTAAAAACATTACTATACATAATTTCATCCATTGCCAAACCAAGGTATCCTCACCACAGGCATGATGCATTCTTCTATCACAATGACCATGAACAGCAGCTCTAGTGAGTCACTGGAAATGCGCATTAGCATTGACAGCTCAGGTGCTTCACGTACTATATATGTCTGCAAGCTGATTTGAAAGCAACTTTAGAGTTCACTCAAATGTATTACAATAACTAATACTAACATACAGAATTCTGTGTTTTTTTGACCTGATTCACACCACTGCATGAAAATAAGACCCAAGTTGTATGAAATTGGAATTTACCATTAGGGCTGAAATTATTTTCATTGTTTGGTCTGTAAAACATCCTCATGAAAGATGGCCAGCGAAGGCTCAAGGTGACAGTAGTGAGAAAATCTTTGGCATTTTTGTTACATAAAATTGTTGTTAATTATGTTGACTGTCCGATCAATGAAGCGAACAATAATTTCAGCTTTATTTCCCATGAAGGATTGGCAGTGGAGGAGGCAGAATTGGCTGGATGTATAAACTATACATATTAGAGTATTTATAGTATATATTAATGGCATGAGTGTTAAAAATGAAAGGTCTGTGAATGACAGATCCCCAAGCTCATGAAAAAAAATGGAGAAGGATTTAGAGGAAATGGCAATGCAGCAACCAGCAAGACTGATATCCTCTTTCAGTGGAGGCGACTCCAACCGAAGTACCTGCTAAGCAAATTTATTTCACTCGAGTTTAATACTCCTGGCCTCTCTCTCTCTCGCTCTCTGTTTTTCTATATCTCCCTCTCTCTGTCTTTCTCTGTCAGCCCCTCTCTCTCTCTCACTCACTTCATTGGCACCCTTTCACAATGCTTCCAAGATGAGCACTCTCCCCCCTTAAATCACATCCACTTTATTTGCAAGCCCAACAGTTTTTTAAAGGCGGGCTTTTAAGAAATTAATCTGGATGTTGAAAAACACTATTGCTAATACACCTACAGACACTGAGAAAGCAATCTTGACTATTGAGCGGGTGGTAAATTGCCAATTAGAGGGTAACATTTTACTGTGAGGCCTATACAAATTTAAGGAGGCCTTCCTATGTTGTAAGACTACCTGTCAGTCAAACAGCACCTGGGGCAATTTTGTATTTCATTAAGTCATTATTAATGAAGGTTGATGTTACTCCCTTCCACGGGGACAAAGAGGTTGGGCTTCCATTATGAAACCATATTTCCAAAGGAGAAGCGGGGTAGGAACTTGACAATGGCCTATAATTATGAACTCTCTCTTCATGCCACATTTGAGCATGGGTGTTGTCAGGAAGTATGTGGCTGTGCAGTTATATCTTCACCTAATATTGTGTACCCGTGTGTTTGCAGTGTGTGTGTGTGTGCACAGATGCTTCAAGGGACACTGGTGGAAAATGAAAGTCCTAACAAGCTTGCATCTGGGGCAGAAAGGTCGGCAGACAGGGTGCTGGGGTTAAACTGGGCACAATCAACAACAAACTGTCACGCAAGTGTCTGCTGTTATGTCTTTTTGGTTAAAGAAAAGTGGTATCCTTGGGGCATCACCTCTTTGGCCACATGGTAGACAACTGACAAAGTAATAAAGTTAAACAAATAAATAACATAAATTCAAATAACATAGTTAGTATTAATAGTACTTTTGATTGGACAGTTATCACCCAAGACAAAGAAGAAAGGCACAGGACCCACTATGTGCATGCAACTGTATGTCAGTGTTTCTATGCGTGTGAGTATGCAGGTGGGTGTATATAGATGTGCATGTGTCAGGATCTTAGCCTGTTTAATTCACACCCTTTAAATTACATGCAAACTGTCACATTGTGGTTCTTTGGTTTTAATCAGAAAACAGAAATAGCCTTCAAATTAGCATGAGTAAAAAACCACACGCACATTCACGGCTATATAAGGCCACAGGCCCCTATTTCCCATTTGATGCCTCCATATGACATTCAGTTGTGATCTGTCAGTGTAGATTACAAACATCGGATCCCTATGTGCCGACGTGGTGATTCAATCACTGTAACAGAAGATGGTCTCGTCTGTAAGAACAACATTTTTATTTGTTGATTACAGTGACAGACTGTGTAACTGATCTAATCAGCACAAGTTTTAATATGTATTCAAATGTACTGTGTGTTTTGTGTATGTTTGTAAAAGACAGTAAATCATATTGTTTCTTCTCTATCTCTATCTGTCAGTTTTACACACAAAGCTACCCAACATGTACAAACAAAGTCTTCCTTGGCTCTTGAGCGAGCTTTCTCAACTCTGAGAAAATAACTCTCTTGATGTCATCAGGGTTACCTAGGATTTGGCTTCAAGTCAACCAACTTAATGGACGTAAACACACACAAGAGCCTGGTCTCCCAAAATATGTTAGGCAGGACGGGCAAATACATATCCCTTCAATTCTGGTGACCCAGATGTATTTCCAAATTTTGAAGAATGTATTTTGTGAGGGCAGTTTCTGTTATCTGTGAAGGGTTGTTTGTTGTGGTAACCATGGCAAAAAAAAACATGCCCCCTTAACCTCAAATAAATAGTTTGACTTGACTGTTTATTGCTGGTTTAAATTGGATGAACAAACCTAAAAGTTAATTCATAAACGTAATTGTCATTCAGTCTCTGTAGACAAAAATTTGTTAATGCACTATTTGCAAAATATTTAAAAGAATTACATTCCTGCACATGCACGTATACAAACACAATAAAAAGCACGCAGGAGAGCTCACATTGGCAGACACACACACACACACACACACACACACACACAGCCTCTTTATCTGGGCAGCTTTTGCAGTTCTATGGACATTGTGTTCACTCTTCAGTGATTAAAGGTCTATTTTATGCTCTCTGTTGCCTGGGTGAAGATATTGGATACAGTATATTCTCACCAATAACATTGTATCACTGTGACTGTGAATGACTGGTACACCAAAGTGCATTTGAGACCCTTTTGAAATCATATTCCATTATCTACCTCACAATATATTAGGAACTGTGAACTGTAAACTTCCTCATGACACTGGCCCAGATAAGATTTCAATCATGGTTATACTCAATAATGTTGCCATATTTATTCTCACCTTCCCCTTTTTCATTTTGCAAACTCATCTCCCTCTTTTCTCACAAATATATGTAATAACAATTATTAAAATATAAAAAACAAATAAAAGAAAGCATACAAGATGCTATGTATAGACATCTACAGTATGAGCCAGCAGAGTGCTTTCCTAGGGAAAAAAGAGGCACTACACAAGTTAATCAAGGTTTGCGTGTTTACCCTCCGGCTCTGTGACGACTGCCTCCAAGATTTCTCTGTCACACAAAGCTTAATATTCACGGAGGGGTGGGGGGGCACACACAAAATGTTTAGAGCTTTGGTTGTGAGCATTTGAAAGGTGAGACCTAAGGTGATATTTTCCTCACAACTGTGATAAAAGAGGACAACAAGAGAACTGTGAGTGTGTGCGAGCGGGGGGGTTGGGGTAAGTGGAAAAGCAGCAACGATGTATAAGTGCATTGTTGTCGTTCACTAGGAGGAAAAAAAATTATGAAATTCAGTGCTGCAATGGAGTTTAGTTTGACAAGTCAGATGTCAGTGGCAGCATTGCAAATCTCAGCCACTGTGTTTCACAAAGACAAGCAGTTGCTCTCATTTTTTTTGAAGAGCCAGCATGGTTTGTTGGGTGAAAACAGCAAAGTGAATATCAAGGTTTCAAACTAAAATGGTGTTTTATCAAAGAAATAGTTCACAGCAGGTGATTTTAGTGTTTTTGTAGATTGCTTAAATGAGAAAACACCATTCAAAGTTATAGAAAAACATAAATAAAGTATATGACCCATATTTGCTATGTAACATTTGCTGTTTTGACAATAAAATAACAGGAGAAGGAATGAAACCTGGAAAAGCACTTGGCAACTGTGAACTTTAATTTGAAATTATTCCATTTCATCTAAAAAGCTTCAGACATGGCCAGTCCATCACTCATATCAACTGTATGTATGTATATGCCAGGCTCTGATGAGATAAAGTTGAGATGAATAACGTACACTGCATCATCAGACAATTTAGTTTGGGGAAATTTAATTTAAAGCTAATTGCTGGACTAGCCTTAGCTAAAGCTAATACTGCATTTATGTATTACTTTTTCTTATGAAATAAATCTATTTTGAGGAATCGGCGTCTTCAGTTTGTTTTTCTACATAACTTAATGAAGCAGTAGCTAACTAAACGCTAACTAGCTTAGCAGTAATGGTAACTGAAGTCTCAGCTTTTATGATGTGGTTGGCATAGTGCATGTGAAAAAACACCAGGTGTAGAATATAAATGGTGACAAAAATACTATTTTGGAGGTGGCGGGTAGGGTGGATGGTTACTATCAACTAGGCAACCTTCCCCCAGGAGACTGGAGATCGGTTCCCATGTGATACAAAAGCCAACATCAGTTTTAGTTTTTCATAGTATTATTAGCATTAGCTAGCTAGAGTTAGCAATGTGTGTTTTTTGCGTTTTGTAGTGTTTATTTTTAGCGTTTATGGTAGCACTTTCTAGCGTTTCATGTAGCCTTAACTAGCTAGTGTTAGAGGGGTTTTTTTAAATGCAGAACGCCCATATATGTCAGACTGTTCTCATCTCAGGGCGTCCAATAACGCTTTCAGAAAAAGTGACAAAACGTAGTTATTTGACGCCAAAGGTACCCTTCAGCATCTCTGTGAAACGCACCTGGTGTGACAAAGCATAAGTATGAGACGCGCCCTTTAATTTTTCCGGATGCGTCTCTATGAGACGCTCTGGGGCGTCACACTTTGTCAGGCTGTCTGAAAGCGTCAGTTATGACCGCATTGAGATGAGAACATGTTGTATATGTCGTTGGAATAGAACGGTTACATGTCGTTTTGGAGAAAATGCTCATATATGTTGTTTTGGGGGTCATTAATAACACTCATATAGGTCGAGACATCAACTAATTGACCTATTCTGTCATTTTCATATGATGGCGTGTTGCATTACCGGGATGTGTATCAAGATATACATGTTAATACCAGCTGTAAATGAGGGATAGTTGTGAATGTGATGTAACCACCAAGGACTTCTTTTCATATATGGTGTGTAGATCAAGAAGAATGGAATAGAAGGTAGTCTACTAATCATCAAGTAAATGTGTTATGTTGACTTTATTATCATAATAAAAAAAAAAAATCAAATCAGACGGCCGGAAAGAGACAGAAAGACATCTCATTTGTATTACAAACACATTTCTTGTTTCAACACAAATACCACACTTTTCTGTCACATTACATCAGGTCATGTGAGCAATCCAATAAAACTCATCAGCATCTTCTGGGGCAAAAATCATCAAGCCTATCATTCTGTCAGGTCAATGTGTGTGTAACTCAATCTGTGCGGGTAAGTGCAAGTGGAGAAATAAAAGAAGCTCTTCCTGAAAGAGGGTATTCAGATGTGTTTTGTTTGCCAGTGAAGTGTATCCAGAGGGGTGCAAGTTTGTCAGAAGAATTAAAAAGTATGAAAAGAAATGAGACTCAACACTTCATGCTAAACAGCTTGCCCCAGATACAAGAAATTGTGTGCATGTAAGCACGTTGGTTCTCAATGAGTAAAATGTAAAGACCAATCTTTTTGTCCATCTATTATTTTATATCACACTTACGGAGACAAGGCTCTTGTTTCTGTAGTTTTAGCATTACCCACAATTATCCTTTAAATTGTACTCTTTGCTAATCAAATTAAGGGGATATAAAGAAAAGCCCATTAAGGCTAAGTAAAATTCTTCTCATTTCTGACAGAGCAGAAGTTAATTTGGAAAGAAAAAATTTTGGAGACAAAATTACAGTACATGACGCAGTTGCACTGTTTTAAGTATATTTCGTCTCTTGGCAGTCTTCAATCTTACTCCTTGCTCTCCCCTCTCCTCCTCTGCCTGTTGGATGTGGTTGCCATGACAACGCCCATTACCTCTTGATTGGAGATCTAATGTAATCTAGACTACGAGCGGTGCCATTATCATTTATCTGCTGTTAACACAGCAGTAGCAGCATTAGCAGAGTTGGACAGCCATGAACAGAGAATGAAACAGAGTCATTAGAGTGAGGGACTATACTGTATGGTGCGTGTATGACTAAGACAAAGAGTGTGTGTTTGTGCTTACATGTGTGTATGTGCACAGGTGAGGCCACACCTGGCTTTAGCGTGCATCTACATTTATGTCTTTAGTTTGTTTTGAAGAGAGTGCAGGAGTGTGATCTCTAGCGCAGTGTGCCTCAGCGGCCAGCGCTGAATATCACACGGAAGATTCTAGTGCCAACTGAGCTTGCAGCACACAGACACAAAGATAAGCTCTCCGCCTCGACTCTAGCTTTAGATCCCCATGATGAACTGGGACAGGATTACATCAAATAAAATTGGGAGCTGGCTGTTAACAAATCTGCGGCAATGTCGCATGCTCTGGATTTCTTTCAGTTGGACCCAAATTGATGAGTTGCTGCGCACACCAGCTGCCATTTTGTGGAATTCAACCAAAGATGTGATATTGATTTGGGGGCCAACACATAACTACCTTTAGATTTCTTAATGAAACAACAACATGGAAAGTCCCTGTTGTCTACTGCTAACAATCTGATGGGCTATGTAAGGTGCCAGATGGGCTACTCCAATTAAGTTGAGGGACAGAATAAAGGGATCGCTGCATGGTAAATCACAACCTTTTCTCATTTCCTCCCTTTGTGCCCCCCCCCCCCAAAAATGTGTCACCGCGAATCAATTCTGCCACCGCTATCCTCGATATGCAACAAATAAAATGTGACTGACATCAAATTATTTCCAAGCTGATAGATGTAACACTAGCTTTGTCAGTGTTGTCAGCTCTTTGGAGAGATCTTTCTAGTTTAGAATAATTGAAAGAGTAACTGAGTTTTCAGACGAGTCAAGAATTGGTGAAAAAGTTGGCACAGGCAGGATGTCTTTCTTTTTTCTTCTTTTATCACCGTCATTTCACTCTTTTTCATTAAGGGGGGAAATAATGATATTGGACTGCCATGGGCAAATAAATAAATAAATATAAAAAGAAAAGGAAATGAACATTGTGCAACGTAAAATATGACTTCAAAGTCACGACACTGACAAGACAACAAAGCCACGCGGATCGAGGTACTACACACCTGAGGTTCGAGTATTCATCATTAAAGAAGAAAAATGAAAAACAAAACCAAAAAAAAAGCATTGCAGAAGGACAGCGACAGTATGAGATGTTGACTATTTTCTGTTATATTGCCCTGGATTCCCCTGAGTCGGCTGCCAAAAGAGTTGTTTTGATGAAGAATATGAGTGATGCTGTTTTCAAGGGCATTCCTCTGCGTCCATCTAGATTGCATTTAAACTGAGAGAACAAAGTTCATGCTGTAAAGAAATATGTACTGTGAAGATATAATGCTACATATAATGTTATATTTATACCTGGAATAAAGCTTTACAGATAACACACGTGAAAGTAGTAACTGTATAAAACAACCATAAACATACCATGCAGCAGAGGTTTCCACTTGTACCACTTCATGGACACCACCATTAATTTCAACTGGTTTGATTTAATATCACATGTTTATGTCCATTTGGTCAGATTTGCATTCAAACTATTATAATTTGGAGAGGCAGAAGCCAGATGTGTCTACCATTTCAACCATCCATTACTTCCTGCTATTTCAACATACTTATTGTATTTTGTTCTTTACATTCCTCTGTGCTTCTGTGCCAACATGAATTTCCCTTACGGGGGATTATCTTATTTTATCTTAAATGTTTAACCATTTCTTTTAAGTATTTAAACTGTTCTTACTTTAGTTATCTATTTGACCAATTTATTCATTACTTTTGGCCATCTATTTATCACCTGCACAGTGTTACAGCTGACTCAATATGAGGATATAGATATTTTGTTAAATCAAATATGAATTTCTATTCTATTTCTATGCTACTCCACAATCTTTCCACGTGCCTCCTGACACTACAGAAGAACCAACTTGAGTATTAGTTGGCTAGGAATCACAGACAGACCACACTAGACGCAAACATAGTTTCCTCTTTCTCCTGTGCTTGCAAATTCCACAACACAATCATTTATGTGTGACATACAGAAGTGTTCACTCACTCAACAACCCCCCAAACATGCCCCCAAACAGAACTGTGACACTGTGTGTCTTGTGTGTGTGGGGCTGTCGCTTCATTAAGCATGTATCCAATCAGTCACACAGTAGCTTGGCACGTCGCGCCGCAGTTTACTCCCGGCCTATAACCTGTCTGTCAGTCAAACGGCTGGAGTTCATTAGAGACACTGAGAGCCGGTGACAAATCCCCACGGATCTGACCTGTGTATACAAAGGCAGGTGATCTGACCCTCTAGGAGGATATCACCGCGTAAACAAAGATATTGTGCCCCTTGAGAGGAGGGAAAAAAATGAGCGAAAACACTCAGAGATCCATAAAAACAGCCTGTGGGATGCGCAAGGTCTATTCAGGGAGGCAAGTAGGGGGAAATTGAAGAGAAAACACTGCTTTTCTGTTTCTGCTGCAGGTTGTTAGGAATTAATAAAACACTAGCACATAAATTGAGCCTGGTGGCTGTAAACCAAAATGGCCAGAGTGTATGTGTAGCTAAGGAGACATTTAGATCCAAATAGGTCCCACTCAGTATTGTAGAAGCCAAGTTACTCTCAAGTTACAAATATATCATCTGGTATACAGTTACACTGAAGGTCAAGGATGGGATTTCTTACTATTGCATACCGCACCTTTTTAATGTGAGTACCATGCATACCAATTGCTTAATTTTATCCACCTGAATAAGATTGGAGACTGGGCAACAGAATTGGTTTATCGTGGGTAAACACAAGTTAAGGAAAATCTGTTGTGTGGGAAAGAAAGTCTTATCACTCTGCCCTGTTAATAAGATTAGAATGTGAAATATTCATTGGAAAAGGCTTAATAATAAATGGTGGGTATTAAAAATGTAATTAATTCAAATTCCATCCATGAATTTTTAAAGGTACATTATTAAGAGTGCACCAACAAGCCATTTCATTGATGTAGTGTTGTAATGCTGAAACTTAAGTCCACCTACCGCTCATCCATTCAGTTCCCACATGCTCAACAAAAGTCTTTAGGAAAGACTAACGGGCCAGTGTAACAGCAAGGTGAAGTGAAGCACTCCCTCCCTCCCTCCATTTAGCATTAGCACTCACACCTCCCTGTAAACTGATTGCTGACAGGAGGCGAAAAACGAGGCCAGGGTCAATAATTTAAGGAACTTGAGGCTAATTTTAATCTATTACCCTGCTATGTGCATACAGTGTGTCAAAGGTAAGGCCAGAGAGGGATTCGTCATGTGATTCATACTCCGGGGAGAGAATTAGTTTCATGACACATCATAATTTAATACATTTTAAGGAACTCAGCATGACTTTGCCAGGCTGATGGAGGGAGGGGAGGAGGGAGGGAACGAGGGGAGATGAAGAATGAGAAGGATATTAAATTATGGAGCACCTTAACAGAGCAATCTGTCTTAGAGAGACATGATTGCCTCACCACTGTGGATTGATGATAATCTGTTTGTAAGGGGCCTTGTAAAGGCTACAAGGGCTGTAATGTGTGGGATCTCTGAGCTCTGGTCCGGACCAGAATAGACCAGTGGATGGATCCCCTATGTAGTACATTTAAAAATAATATAATAATAATAATAATAATTGCAGTGGTTGCAGGTTGGACAAGCAGCCACAGGGATTTTTGACAACATGGCGACCCAAATGTTGCTCTTATTAATGTCTTATTACTGATCTATGACAACACAGCACTTACAAGTTGGAGAACAACATACATAAGAAGCTTTCGGTTGCCAGGTTGTGAGAAGACTGTTTTCTTTTAATAAACATTTAATTAATACTTATTTGACATTAACGTCATTAATTAAAGGTTTCTCACTTACTAGTCAGCCATCAAGATGAACTGAAGAGATTAGATGAAAATGAACAACAGGGATTTTTCTGAATATGGCAAATTGTTTTCTTATTAAAGGCTTATTACTGATCAATAAAGCATTAATACAAGATGCATTAACATAAATGAAAAGTGGTTTCATTCGACAAAATCCTTCATGAAGTATGATTTATTAAAAATTGCTAGCTTAACTTTTTGAAACATGAAAATAATTAACTAAAAGTTACTCGGTTCATTGTCTGGGTGTTTTTCCCCCCTTCTCCTCTTAATCCCTTCATGAGAGTGCAGCGTTTCTCACCTAAAGTACACTTAAAGTTACACTCTGACAGGTAAGGTCAAGCACCTTTTTTTCCCCCCTTTCCTCTTATTTCCCTCAGTCTTTCTATTCATCGCAGTCACACAGGCATTGTCTTGCCCATGTTCATGCCTTGCAGCTCGGGCTGGAGTGGGGAATAGTAAACTAGCCTATCACTGCCAGGGCTTACTTCAGAGAGCAGGAAGGCTTTGGCTGTCATAGGTTCTCAGGATCAGAGAGGGGACACTTCATTTGCCGGTGCTGAGGAAGAGAAGAAGGTGGAGGAGGAGGAGGAGGGAGGGGATGAGGTGTATGTGCCAGGGTCAAGTGCTGTGGAAAAACCAGGCAGTTATCCAATAGAGCTTTGCTCTCCTCTCTGCTCTCTGTTAGTGTCTTATGCAGCCCACTCTGTCCTGAGGCTTTCTCGGCTTAGCCCGTTCTGTTGTGGTAAGGGCATCCTGGATCAGCATTTGAAAGGCATTATAACTGGAAGAACTGGAGCTGGTCTGTTAAACCTGCACTGCATCACCAATTCATGAGGTTCAAGAGGCCCATCTGAGGAAGCAAAGCATGTGGATCAGATGCCTTTAAGTGACTTTGTTATGGAAATGAACAGAAATCGCCACTTCGAAAACGGAATATCGAGTGGCATTCGGTGCGTGTTGAAAAAAATGGTTCTGATAAATGTAAGAGAATTAAAAGGAATCTTGTGTCTCACATAAATCCTGATTGTTTATGTTCTCCCACACTTCTTCACTTCCAAACCAGCAGGAAAGGTGCTATAACATTATGCTGAACAGATGCTGTAAACACAGAAACGGTTTACACTTTCAGGTAATTTGTTAGTAAGCTGAGAAATTTCACACTCGGTGTTGTGTGATATGTATATAACATCCATGGAAAGAAGGAAGGAGTTATGGAGAAGAGATGAGAACAAGGAGAAGTGAAGCCTCTTTGTTCGAATCCCTGAGTAAATGTTGAGTGGTTAAGTGGATTCACTCACACGCTCCATATATCCATCCACATGCCTGCTACAGCAGCCCCTAGTGGATGTGATGGACATTGCCGAATTGTTTTTCAGGCCACTTGACAGGCATATAAGAGCGAATCCCTCCACCACCGACCGCACACAAACTATCTGTCAGATCCCGCTTTCCATACTGACTGGCTTGACCTGTGCACACACAGATCTAGGCTCGGGAGGAGGAGGAGAAAGAGGAGAAAGCAGATCATAGAGGGGAGAAGTGAGATGAGAGAGAGCAGAGAGGAGGAGGAAAGAAAGTATTATCAGTGGGAAGGACAGTAGTGGGGAAGGGGATAACACATAACGCCTCACTGAGCTATACAGAAGCAGGGGATGTGGTCATCTGACAAACTGGAACCCCACCCATCTGCCACCTACAAGCCAGTCTGATATTACCACCTGTCAGGTGCCAAATGCTGAATGTCTTTGACAGGTGACTTTGATATTGTTTATCCACCAAAGATACCTGTAACGTTTAATTTGTAAGCTACATTTTATATACAGTTCGGGATTGTATTACTGTATGGCATATTTGAATTATACACAGTGTGGTAATTTAATTTGTACAGTAATATGAAAAGCGTCTGAAACAGCTGTGCCATTTTTTGTAACAAAACAGTCAATAAAATTCAGTAATTAGCAAAGCTGTCCGTTTCACTACTTCATATTCATGTCATAAATACACAAATGTCAATTAGGTGGTAATCTGCATGAGAAATGAAGAAAACAATTTGGTTACAATAATCATCCGCTTGTGATCACTGTAAGAGGTTTCCACTGTATTAACATTTGACTGTCTCAGTTAGCCTATACCTCAGCTTGTGCTTGCTGTCTGTCCCTACATGCTACTGTAAAATCTATCTGCCCGTGAGTGAAGGGAAAACAAATGGTCCTCAATCTTTGCCAGAGAATTTGACGTTTAGATGCTACTGCGTCACATATAGAGACTCTATATGTGATGCAGTAGCATCTAAACGTCAAATTCTCTGCTGCCTTCATGGCAAATGCTAGTTGCCATTATTCCCATGTGGTGACTGATTTAAGGATTAATTACACACTCCAGCCACTGCATAACTAAGTTTATTATTCAAATCTAAATTTACTCTTGTCACTGTACTTACAGTTTTATACAGTAGGCTACAGGCTGTAAAATAAAAATAGCTTTTAAATGTTGAATGTTTCAGACATTCCTTCCCCCAAATACATTTTGGACAACAAGATTAGCAACTTCTTACCATTACCAGCTGGTCAGAGGTAATTTACATAATTGCTCATAATTTCAGATAAAGGGATTATTCATTAAAGGACTAGTTCATCAGTTTGGGAAATACACTATCTTGACCAGAAGAAGACGAGAGTATTGATACTGCTCTTATCTGTGTGCCAACTATGTAGCTAGAGCTGTGAGTCAATAAGCTGAGTTTAGCATAAAGACTAGAAGTAGGGGGAAAAAGATAGCATGACTCTGCCCAAATCCCAAAAGTACGCTGAACAGTACCTCTAGAACTCAATAATTAACATGATCTATATTGTTTGTTTAATATACACACAAGCTAATTGTAAATAACAAGTTGTGGTTTACAAGGGGCTCTGAGCTTCTGGTTGCCAAGAAGTAGTGTTAATTAGTATCTTTGAACTTCGGGGACAGCCAAGCTAGCTGTTTCAACCTGCTTCCAGTGTCTATGTTAAGCTAAGCTAACTGCCTTCTGGTTCTAGGTCCATAGTTAATGTACAGACATGAAATCTAACTCTCTACAAAAAAAGTGAATTTCCCAAAATGTTGAACTACCACTATAAACAAAAAAACCTTCTATGTTTGTATCAGAATGTAGCCTATCATTTTCATCTCTATAAGGTAGGCTACACATGAACCATAACAACTCATAACATTAGCCACCGAGGCCTGTTCACCCGCACTGCCTGCAAAACATCGTGATGAAGGTCAAAACTTAAGTCTTGGGGCTTCACAGGAACAGACTGCATACCCGCTGGAAATCCCTGTTCCTATTCCCAACCAGCCAAAGCCCACGCTCACTGCTCCCCTATCCCCAAGAAGCATTCCAGGAATCTGTTCTCTTTTTAATTAGTTTAGTAGAGAAATTGATTTTTTTTTTTTAAATCTAGGGTTGTAGTTTTCAGCAAACGGCAGCAAACAGCCCAGCTGGGGACAGGGAAAAAGACAGACAGAAGCTCCCTTTGAAATATACCGATAAGAGTGAAGCAAACATTATAAATGATAATAAACTTCTACAGTAGACACACAGTACTAGTGACATTTATTCTACAGATGTTAAGAGATGTAATCCTTAAGGTTTTCATTAAATCAGCATTTTGTCAGCTATAGCTGTTAGAAGCTTTTACGTTCTTTAATTACCTTGATATGTATTATCCCATGCTGGATTTAAATGACCTACCTATGCAAGAAATCCACAGGAAACAATGCAGCATGTAATCCATCATTACTGTTTAATATACAACATATAAAACTGTAATATATAGTGTATATATTTATAGACTTAGTTTTATATGAGCCTGTTTACTCCTAAGTGCCAGTGCAAACCAAACATTTCCTACTGATGCAGCATCACTATACATATTACTGTGCAGAAGCCACAGGAAACGTAATGTTTGTCACAGTGCTTAGTGCTAACTGCAGCAGCTCATCAAAAATGCATTTACGAAACAAAACAGCATTTTTGTAGTAAGAAAAAGTAAATAGTAGCATCAGTTTGTGGTTCCTAATGTATCAGATGGACTTTTCATCATTTGTAGACAAGATTAATACCATTCAATGGAAAAGTAATCGACATCTGTTGATTTCCAAGTAGTTTGTTTTACTTTGGTTTCTATGGTTTTTACTGTAAGTGCATGGATGTGTCAAGTGATTTTACAGAGCCATTTTTCTCTTGGAATTGGACAGGCGAGACTTCCCACCTTTCAGCGCAGAGTGTCTTATTAACCCACTCATAAAGTCCCCTTGGTTTTCTTCAGCTGTTTTTTGGCATAATTACTTGGAGGCATTTTCTTGATTAAAACGCTGTCTTGGAGGGGAAAGAGGGAGAAAGAACATTGCCAACAGCTTAGTTCACTTTTTTTTAAAAAGACGGAGTGTTCAATAGCTCACTTTTCCTCTAAAATCAATGTTAATCTCTGTTCCCTTTTTAAAATTAAAGTGGGGTGTGCTTCTGATAAAAATGAATAATCGGTGTCTTTATGAGAGTGCAGATGTGGAAAATTATAGACATACAGTATGGGGTTACAAAGTCCAAATTAACAACAGAAGCAATTGTTTAAGAGCATTACTGAAAAATGAATGTAGTGATTTGAAATGGCTTCCGTTATCTACAAACTCTGCAGGTAGATTAAACAGCCCAGGGGACAAGGCTTCCCGTCTGTTAATGCTGATGCTGTACGGCTTTTATCACATAAGGAAAATGAGACCAGGGCTTGCAGAAATATGCAGTATGAGCACGCATTAGGCAGGTGCAGGAGAAATCAAGCATGCACTTAAATGATCAAGCGATGGACGACTACTGATTTACAGACAGATTATAGTTTTAGATCTTTGCACATTGTGGCACAGGAATTGATGCAACGTAAATATACAAGTATCTAATCATCCTCGTTAACCATTGAAAATGCTGAAAATGAACACCGACAGGAACATCTGAACATGATCTGTATCAAGGTGTAGCATAATGTAGTTAAAGCATAATATTTACATCAGTAAATGCCCTACTGTATGAATAGAATTTTGTCAAAATGTGCACAGTTACTTGTTCTCACAGTCTTATTACCACTGGGCTGTTAAACACAACATTATTTTTCTTGATTATAATGAAAGTAAATCATGGAATATATCAGTCGGAGAGGTTCTTCTGGTTGCCTTTCTTTACTATTCTAACAGGTGTGATTAGTCTGATTAGTTTCAGTTATAAATTTGAAATCTTCATGAAGTAAAACCCCATTTTGGATATTATTTATGGTCAGCATTTTTCTCTGCAGTACCCATTTGTTGTATTGATATTCTGTAATTCCCTCTAGTAGTTTTTATTGTTAGTGGCAGAGTCTGCCATTCCTGTACAGGATTCAAATTTCCTTCTCACTATTTACAGGAAATGAGGAATGCATGTCATCCAGCATTGTTTTTTTTATTTTTTATATTTTTCTCATTCATATCACCCTCACTGTTTGCACTTCACTCTCCTAAAAAAATATCATGCTGTATTAAGGTACTGCTAATGCAAACCAAACATTTCCTGCTGCTTTAAATGCTCAAATTAAAATTCAGCTAGGGAAATAGAGCATGGCTTTCACTGTGAAGCACTCACAGGAAACGCAATGTATTTGTCACCAATTTGCGCTGACTGCGATTGTTCATCAAAAATGCATCTACAAAAAAAATTTCAGCTCATGCGCTGATGATATTAAAACATTTGTTTGGCTGCACTGTGAACAGACCCAACAGTTCACAAACGGAAGTAGGTGCTCAAGAAGTTTTTGCTGCTGTTTCCAACAGTAACTATGGGTATCTCCAACCAGGACTAAAATCTTAAAGATTCTAACTTCAGGAACAAATTAAGAGATATTATTATCAGTCCAAATTGCTGTTGCTATTCAGCATATTTTGATACAGTATGAAAGGCATAAAAATCAAAACCACAGTGTATCCTGCTAATTAAGCCTTGCTTGGTCCTTGCTTGCTATAGTTGGTAAAATTTTGTTCCCATTCCAATTTACCTTCATTGAACTTAGGCTGGAAGGTCGAATTTCCGGGCATCTCAGCAGGGTTATTTTCTGAATATCTAAGTTTGAACATCATTGTTCTCACCTCTCTAAATGAACCAAACAGTAGGTTGTTTCAGTTTATGTTGCAGGTTTTGAATAAAATGCTGTAAACACACTTAGTGAGAATGGGTCCTTGGTGTAGACATATGGCAGCCCTCTAAATTGACACCATGACTCGCCTTCCATCACAAAGCAAGCATGAACATCTGTTAGAAGATTTTAGGGGGCTCAGATAAATTGGTGGCACGTTGGGCAGGCTCTGGAGGCAGCCATCTTTACATAGGTTGTAGATTCATTGCATCCAAAGTGAATGAATTCAGATGTTGTACCCAGATTTGGGCAGGATGACAACACAACCAATCACCACTGTTAAAAGGATAGTAAGTGACTGTGATCCAATACACTGTTTGTTAAATTCAGCGAATATTTCCTTGTGGTTTGCTAGCTGTCCGTTTTGTACATGCCCTGAAAAAAAAATAAAAATCTGCCCTGGCTCTGTAGATGGAAAACAAAGAAAGTGGGGTGGACCTTGCCACACAAAATTGTTCCAGTCAATCAGCTACAGTTAGTGTCGTGCACATGAGTCATGGGGGAAGGGGGGCATTGGGAGAGAGTTCTATACACCGGTATGTTTGAACGTGCTGGACTCTAGGCACTTTGGCTGTTACTTGGCCAACTCTCCTTCTTCAAAGAGGAAAGATCTGAAAAGTGTAAACAGAGGTGAAAGTTCTATGACCAGGCAAGGGCTAAGGTGTTTCAACCCTGGACACCGAGACCATTTTACACGCCTTCATCTCATCACGCCTGGATTATTGCAACAGCTTTTCATCTGTTTAACCCAAAAATCTATTGATCGACTCCAGACTGTCCAGAACTCAGCTGCCAGGCTTTTAACCAGAAGAAAGAAATATGACCACATCACTCCTATTTTAGCTTCACTACACTGGCTCCCAGTATGTTTTAGAATTGACTTTAAAATTCTATTGATTACTTTTAAAGCTCTTCATGGCCTCTCGCCTTGTTATATTTCTGACCTTTTAGTCCCATACACACCAGCACGTACCTTGAGATCCTCGGGCAGAGGTCTGTTGTCTGTTCCAGAGTCTCGACTGAAAACTAAAGGGGACAGAGCGTTTGCTGTCAGGGCCCCGAGGCTCTGGAATAGCCTGCCCGAGGAAATCAGGTCGGCTGAGTCAGTGAACTCTTTTAAGTCCCTTCTTAAAACATACTTTTATAGGAGAGCCTTTCCCGATCTTATTTGACTTTATTCTATCCCTTTTATTTTATTGTATTTTACTAATTTTATATTAATCTGTATTTTAGTCTTTTCAATGTTTTCATGCTCTTATCTTGTTTTTTGTATTATTCTTTACACTTTGCAAAGAATAATACAAATAATTTTCTTTGCAAATAACCGCAGAAACTTGAGAGGAATTGGCGTTCCACCAAACTGGAAAATTATCATTTAATTTGGCAAGATAGTCGTAAAACCTATAGGAAGGCCCTCTGTAATGCTCAGTAGTTACGACTTCATGAGCTTCTTTAATGATAAAATTCTCACTATTAGAAACAAAATTTACCAAGACCTGCCCTCAACTGGCCTCTACTAGATATGATCAATCTATCTTTATCAACAGGTTATGTACCACAGTACTTTAAAGTAGCTGCAATTAAACCTCTTCTGAAAAAGCCCAACCTTGATCCAGATTTTTTAGCCAACTATAGACCTATATCTAACCTTCCATTTCTCTCCAAGATCCTGGAGAAAGCAGTCGCCAGACAGCTGTGTGACTTTCTACATAGCAATAGTTTATTTAAGGATTTTTAGTCAGGATTTAGAGTTCATCATAGCACAGAGACAGCACTGGTGAAAATTACTAACGACCTCCTAATTGCATCAGACAAAGGACTTGTCTCTGGACTGGTTTTATTAGATCTTAAGCTGATGACACACAGAGCAACTTGTAAAGCAATCATGCAGGGCAACGTTGTCATCAATGGTAATGAGTAAAGATTACTACCGTAATCCCCTTCCACCACCACTCCGCCACCCGCCCCTCACTGCCGCTATCCATTCAAAACATTGTTGGACTTGCCACTAGCAAGATTGCCCAGCAACATTGCTCAAAAAGTTGCCCCGTGTATCATCAGCTTTAGTGCTGCATTTGATACCATTGACCATCAGATCCTGTTACAGAGACTGGAACATTTCATTGGCATTAAAGGAACTGCTCTAAGCTAGTCCTATTTATCAGATTGATTTCAGTTTGTACATGTTAACAATGAATCATCCATGCACGCCAAAGTTAGTCATTGGAGTTCCACAAGGATCTGTGCTCGGACCAATCCTCTTCACTTTATATAGGCTTCCTTTAGGCAGTATTATCAGGAAACACTCCATAAACTTTCATTGTTATGCAGATGATACTCAGTTATATTTATCGATCAAGCCAGATGAAACTCATCATTTAGTTAAACTTCAAATGTACCTTCAGGATGTTAAAACCTGGATGACCTGTAATTTTCTAATGTTAAACTCAGATAAAACTGAAGTTATTGTTCTAGGGCCCAAGCACCTCCGTGATGCATTATCTAAAGATATAGTTTCCCTTGATGGCATTGCTCTGGCCTCCAGCACCACTGTGAGGAATCTTGGAGTTATCTTTGATCAGGACATGTCGTTTAAGTCTCACATTAAGCAAATTTCATCTACGTAATATTGCAAAAATCAGGAACTTCCTGTCTAAAAAACTAGTCCATGCATTTGTTACTTAGTTTAGTTTAGTTTAGTTTATTTGTTTAGCACGTTTGGTACAAGTCCAGAACAATGCAAGGAGGGAACGAAGCCAGACTAGGCTTGTACAGAGTTCCACTCCTATTCCCATATTCAGTCACGAGATATGCAGACTAAGCATCAAAGTAGAAGAAAAAGGAACAACAACAAAAAACAGAACACACAAGGAAAAAAAAAATGAAAATAAAAATAAACAACAAGCGATAGAAAGCAATTCAATACAAACCAACAATACTTAGAAAAAAAAACTACATAAAGGCATCAAGCTAGCAGTAGTAAACTCTTCAAATGCTTTTTAAAAGCTGAATAAGAGGACATTGATCGCAACGATGGACTTAAGTCACTCCAGAGCTTAGGACCTCTAAAAGAAATATTAAATTGATGTCTTGTAGTTCGTGTGATTGGTAAGACTAAGTTATTATTACTATGTCTAGTGTGAAATGAATGAACATGTGAGATAGGAATAAACAAATTCTGGAAAGAGTCTGGTAGATCTTGTTTCCTATATATAAACTTATGCATAAGTAAACATATTTGATAAATATTTACCTTATCAATAGGGAGAACTTTAAATTTATTATAAAGAGGGGCCGAAGGAGCGTATCTATTTGAATGTGAAATAAATCTGAGATATTTTTTCTGTATAACTAATAATTTCTTAAGGTGGGTAGGATAAGTAGCTGCCCAAACAATGTTGCAATAATTAATAAATGGAAACAAAAAACTATAATATAAGGTTAAAAATGCTGATGAATGAACCAAAGGACAAACCCTCCTCAATATGCCCAACATTTTAGCTGACCTCTTAGATACAAAATTGATATGGTTAGACCAATTAAGACCACTATCTATAATGACTCCTAAAAATCTGGTATGCTGAACCAATTCGATTTGAGTATTATTTATGAAGATCTTAGATAATTCAATTGGGTAATGTTTGTGAGTATTACAAAAAATCATAAAGTTACATTTTTTTATATTAAGAGTAAGTTTGTTCCATTGAAACCATTCCATAATATATGATAGTTCCTCGTTAACCATTTTTATTAGAACTTCTAGGCTGGATTACTGCAATTCCTTATTATCAGGCTGCTCAGAAAAGTCCATTAAGACTCTTCAGCTGATGCAGAATGCTGCAGCATGTGTTCTGACAGGAACCAGGAAGAGAGATCACATTTCTCCTGTCTTAGCTTCTCTGCATTGGCTTCCAGTAAAATCCAGAATAGAATTTAAAATCATTCTTCTCACCTACAAAGCTCTTAATGGTCAGGCACCATCTTATCTTAAAGAGCTCATAGTACCTTACTACCCCACCAGAGCACTGCGCTCCCAGAATACAGGGTTACTTGTGGTTCCTAGAGTCTCCAAAAGTAGAATGGGAGCCAGAGCGTTCAGCTATCAAGCTCCTCTCCTGTGGAACCACGTTCCAATTTGGGTTCAGGAGGCAGACACCGTCTCCACATTTAAAAGTAGGCTCAAGACTTTCCTCTTTGATAAAGCTTATAGTTAGGGCTGGCTCAGGTGAGTCCTGAACCATCCCATAGTTATGCTGCTATACACCTAGACTACCGGGGTATTTCCTATGATGCACTGAGCTCCTCTCTCCTCTTCTTTCTCTCCCTCTGTATGCAACCTCATCCCATTGATCTCTCGTCCCTCTCCTCTCTCCTCCTATCACTACATACAGGGGGTTCTGGCTCTCCAGCTGTGGAGTTTGGATCTGTGGTTGCGAGTCCTGCTCGACACCCTCTGTTACAATTATTGTTACTAGTCCTATTGTTATTATTGTAATTATAATCATTAATATTACGATTATTATTAACGCTACTGTAAATATCTGTACCATTTTTCATTCAGTCTATAGCAACATTACTTTTACTGTCTGTACCTCTGTGTGTATATTGTGTAGGCTGCCTCCCTCCCCTCTCTCTCTCTCCTTCCATCCCCCTCCCTCTTTCTCTCTGTTCCTCTGTCTCTCTCTCACCCCCAATCGGTCGAGGCAGATGGCCGCCGACCCTGAGCCATGGTTCTGCTCGAGGTTTCTGCCTCTTAAAAAGGAAGTTTTTCCTTGCCTCTGTCGCCTAGTGCTTGCTTTTGGTGGGAACTGTTGGGTTTCTGTAAATATCATCACAGAGTGCGGTCTAGACCTGCTCTTTTATGAAAAGCACTCAGAGATAACTGTTGTTGTAATTTGGCGCTATATAAATAAAACTGAATTGAATTGAGAAACCTCAGAGATTCAAAATTTGGGCAGCGGAGCTTTATTTGTTTGGCAGTTGAGTTCAAATATCAACAATCCTTCTGCAGAATCACTTACTCCCCCTTTAATAGTCATGTGTTTTTATCCACGGCATGTGCTACAATACATCTTCTGTCCATTCAGAATACATTCAGAAGACAAAGCCATAACACATAACACATGAATGCATAGTTCATAATAAAACAAGTGATGCAGAAAGGGCAAGAAATAGGCTCCACTAATGGCTGCCATGTGTGTGTTTTATGCCTCCTCACTAACAAGCACATCATTTTCAAAAGTGCACAATGGTGTCAAGTCGCCTGGGATGATCCCCCCTTCAACGAGTGCCGGGATTACTGTAAGCTGATTTTCCATAATTTACCCTCACCAAGTGGAAAAGCACAATCCGGATTCGCCTTTTAACTCCCTCTCCTTATCTTGTTCCCCTCACATCATTGTTGTCCTAAGAACAAATATAAGTTATGTCTGCAAGCCTCAAGCAGCAAATGGGTTAGTTTTGAAATTTGCATTGTAGACCAAAGCCATGTATTAGGGATGTGGTTATAACATGCAGTTTTTTGTGGTCTTGGCATTTTAGGAATTACACACTAACTGTACAACATCTCCATATTTTCACCCCGTGTTTAACGTCTCCAAGAGGACAGCCTGCGATCCCTATTATTTTCTTGCTGAATGGATTCTCTTCTGAATCCAGACCCATCTCACACATGTGCTAATAAGACAGATGACATCGCTGTTTTGGGGGCACTTGTGTATGATGAAAATGGAGCAGCAATTGCACACATTCACAAACAACCTCCTGGAGACAGCGCCGTGCCGAAAAATACAATACTTTTGGTAAATGCTGAGCTCCACATTGTCCCAGGTATTACTAACACTTTGTCTGGAGGACGATAACATAGTGTCGGAAAAAATAAACTTCCACTTCTACAATGGCTCTATTGAGTTCACATTACAATCCAACAGTGTGGAGATACCCTAAACTAGATGAAACTGTTGGTTCAATCTTGTCTAGTTACCACCAAGAAAAGAAAGTGATGACATTTTCAGACATAGCAGCATGGCTCTATGGATGCCAATGTCAGTGGGCCGGTCCACCACTTATCTTACACTTTGGTTTATGTCAAATACCTACCAAAGTAATTCCCATCAGACCTACCTTTATGTTGTGTTTATTGCTATTAATGCTAATATGCTGACACGGTAAACCAAGATGGTGAACATGGTAAACATTATACTTGCTAAACAATCAGCATGTTAGCATTGTCACTGCAAGCATTTAACATGCTGATTTTAGCATTTCCTACAGCCTCATAGAGCTGCTGGCATGGATGTAGACTCGTATTTTTGTTTCTTTGTTGAGAAAAGTTGAAGATAAAATATGATAAATATCTCTTAGCACCAACACATGCTGTTCTCTTATCCCTTTTTTGTATGGGAGAGAAAGTCAAACAACACCCATTGTTTTACAAGGTAACCATATTTGCTGCTAACCGAGGACACTTTAAATCATGAAAGTCTGGCATAAAGTTTGACATGATATTCCCTCCCAAACACAGACGGAAAAAGAAATTGGCATGAAGACCAGCCAGGCCCCAGAGCAAATAGTGGGGGTTGGCTGACGGTGTAGTCTGCATCACCTTCCAGCATTTGTTATTGTTCCTTATTACTGCCCATATTTTTCATCGGCGCTCTCCAAGCTGTCTCTATCTCTCTTTTCGTCCCCCACCATACCATGTTAGGCATTTTTATGTGAGTGGATCAAGCCAGTTCTCACTGAAAGACTGTATGGGTTGCATCAAGACTCGGCTTAGCTCTGGTTAGTTTGCCAGATTGCACAGTTGAAAGCAAGGTGCAGATGAATCAATGCACTGTTAAATCATGTATGGATGAAAGATATTTTGAAATACATTTATTAAACTGAGTGCTGAGAAAACATTTCCGGGCGAGTTGGTCGGTGCTTTTCAGCTTTGTTCAATTTACCATCATGCTCTCCTCTATTGACCGGTGAAGCATAGGTAAAATGCACTGGTTCACCTACTGTATTTTTCATTCAGCAAGGCATAATGGTTTCTTCCTCATCTTTTTTTTTTTTACCACTGAATTAGCTTAGATGCTCTAGCTGTGTCAGCTGCCTACACGACTGCCAGTTGAGGCAACCAATCAGCCAATTACACCATGTCCTTAGGAGGACGCTGTTGGTCCGATGCAATCTTTACTGACCATGGAGTGATGAAGTGGGGAAATAAGCCATCATACATTGCAGTGTCAGCAGTTATTCTAGCATCGATCAATCTCTGAATGATTCCTTTGTTTTAGAGTGAAACAAAAGCATCTTGTTCCATTTTATCTCTCCTGGGCGCAGTAAACGGGCTGGTTCTGCTGCAGCAGGATAATATTTTTTTTCCCCATTTAAATACCGACAGCGCTGTAAGTTTGGAATAATAGTGATATCTGAATGGGTTTTGCACTGGAAATGGGACTAATTGTTAGTTTGAACCTCAAAATGATAACTTTTATTAAAAAAACCATTATTTATGGACTGTGCAAAAATTATTATAGTAGGTTAGAGGATTAGCATGGAGGGTACTAAAAATGTTTAGGGGCAAAGTCGGGTGTATTTGATCTTTTTCTCATGACAGATTTGATTTCATTCTTCCAGTTTCTTTAATTATTTATTATGAATAAATTTAAAAAATCGAATTGTTCTATCAAAAAGATGGATTTCATGTGTGCATTTGGCCATATTTAGTGCTGAGTAGGTAGTGTACAGTGGGTTTTTACAACTTTTTACTTTTTAGCAAATACTATGCTATGACAGCAGTGAGAGTAAACCAAAACAGTAAAGGCTGGTCAGACAGCTAAACACTGAATTGAAACTCAATGCAAAGTGCCACTGCAGAGTCGGGTGATAACTGCAACACGTCCTCATACCTAAACCACAAATTGGTTGATTGTCAATTGTCCCAAACCACATATATGACGGTTCCTCAAAGCAACATATATACCGTTGATAAATACCTGTCCAGTAACAGGCGTACCGGACCTTAAGTACATTATGTAAGTCAAGTGATGTAAGTCACATGACATTAAACTAGAACTGGGCTACAATCAAAAATTTTTAATCGCGATTAATTGCATGATTTTCTTGTGATTGTAGCTGCAAAGTTGTAATGTAGTGGTCGTCTTATATGAATGTGTTCACTGGCCCAGACTTTACTTAAAAACTTGAAATGACGTTAGAAGTCGTGGTGGATATTTAACAAGCACGGACCAGGTAACATTAAAGCACCATTGAACACACAGGATGCAGATGTTGGTTTGGGTTGTTTGAGTTGTTTGATAGGCTGCGTCATTAACAAGCAAGCGGCTCACCTGCTGCCGTGATAACAGATCGCGGGTGGAAAAATACGGAAAAGAGATGACAGTGTAGTCTGCTGAAGCCTCCGTCCACTGCTTGTTTGGGTGGGTGATTTGCAGGCTGATCAACAACCCCCCCCCCCGTGGCCCAGGGTTTGACTGTATGTGTATTCAGAGCCAGTGAGCAACGGACTTTCAAAATAATAATAATTTTTTAAAAACTGCGTTAACGTGCGATAAAATTGTCGCCATTAATTAATTAATGCGTTAACGCGATAATAACACGTTAACGTGCCCAGCCCTACATTAAACACATTGTGAAACGGTTACTGTGCAAAAACACTGCTTGGTTAGGTTAAAGAAAAGATTGTGGTTTGGGTTAAAATAACTACTTTATGTAAGTCACGTTACTTAACTCACATGACATAAGTCATTAATGCTGTTTAATTAACTAAAATCTTTAAATAAGTCAACTTTGTCACTCTTTCTACTATTTCATCACTATGAGTGACTCCTTTTATATTGTCATATTGTTTTCACATTGTCATTTGAGACATAAAAAATATTGATCATTACCACTTGTGAAGGGGGAGAGTCCAAAGTCCCCATCCTAACCAAAATAATTTTAGTACAGTCCCTAATTGTATTAGTCTTTGTAACCTTGTGGTGAAGTTGAAGTCATATTCAAACAACAACAACAACAACAACAGGACAGTGCGTACATCAATTAAAGTTGTAACAGGACAGCTTTGCTCCAATGCCATTAATTGCCAGTAAAGTCTGGGGGAGAGCATGTAATTGGCATTTAACGCTATTGATAGCAGCATGTGTTGGTATTTAGCTGTCGGGCCACAGAAGGGCCATGTGGAGTCAAAAATTGTCGGGGTGGTGGCGAGCCAAATCCTGCAGGAGCTGTGGCATGGCTCAGTGTGATTAGACAGGGTTCTCATCTCAGTGCCAAGTAGAGAGGACACCAAGGTCAGATGTGTTGTACCAAATGAACAGGCCAGGACAGGGATGCTGCTCAAATGGGTGTGTACTGATGTACAGGCTGTGCTAATGTAAAAACACTCTCAGACCCAGGCCTGGTGTTCAGACTGTCAAGTGGGTCTGGCAGGTTGCTTCTTTGGTAATCTTACCTGTGTACAATTGATTTATTTTTAATATAATTGGTTGATCATTATTTTCTTGACAGCTGACATAAGTTCTTAGCCGAACCTGGCCCTAACCATCTGTTAATCAAATACAGGTACAATTTAGAGGCATATGTTATGTTGAGTTCATAAGACTGTGTACAGTGCATTCCCAAAAAGTTGCATGAATAATGTATTAACGTGTTAATGTAAGCACCTATTAGCCCTGGACACAATTACTGCCAGGAAGGGGGAGGGAGAAGGGCAGACGGAGGGAGGATTGGGAGATGATTGACTTCCCAGAATGACTTCTGAACTATTGTAATTTCTTGGATAAAAATGCTGAATTCATAATGAAATAAAAGGGAGAGTGAAAAACAGTCCACTTCTTTCTCCCTATAAGTGGCGACACAGAGCAAAAAAGGCTAAGAGCAATGGAAGTTGATTTGCTGCCAGGGCACTTTTGGGGAAATCAATACAGAAAATGTAAGCAACCCATTTCTTTCCCCCCAAAACTTCCACTGATGTGAATGTATATTTATGTGAACGGCATATGTAATTTGATTTTCGAAGTCAAATATATTGTATTGTTAAGGTCACGTCACTACTGAGCACCCAGGGGAGATTACCAGTTTGGAGCAGTTTTATATGTATACCCTAGTGCTGCGTTGAAGTCAGCATGCCTGAGACCAGTAAATTAAATTAAAAGTAAGACGGCTCTGGCGTGATTTAGAAATGATGAAAGCTGAAGATATAGGGGGGCAGCCCATGCCGTGAAGTAGAAAAAGAGATAAGAACCAAATTTTAGCACCATCATTTTTTTCCCCTCCTCACACGGTGCTAGGAAGCCAGTTGGCACGCCTTTGCTACACTGTTTCTTTGACTTCATTCCATTTATTTTTCATCTATCTGTAAATGCCTCCAGCGTTTTCCGTATGGATCAGAAACTGTCTGTCCATTTTCTTTGTTACAACACTGAGATTACAGTGCAGCATGTGCCTCGCCTCACAATCACAGGGGCTTAACTTTTCAAGTGCTTTAGAGACGGATCTTGGCTTTTCAGGAAAGCACCATGCTGGGCACTCCCCAAAAACACAGCAGGTAGCTGCAGGCTTGACAAGGCTGGAGCATTCACTCCCTTACTCATTATTACTTATGAGCAGCTTGATATTGGCATGTTGTTGGTGATGGTTAAGGTACCTGTTGGATGTGTTGAGTGGCTCCATGTGTAACAGAGGAGGGACACATTAGTTAGGAAGAGGGATTGAGACACACACAACAAAGTTTGGCAGAAAAAAAGGGTTGATAGCCATGCTAGCTGCTCTGTGGGGCTTAAAGGAGCAGTTGGTAATAGAACAAGCAATGCAAAACCACACAGGGATTTCTTTTAAATACTTTTACCTCATTATTTGAAGCTTTGGTCATGTTTGACATGAACATCTGACATTGTAACATTATACTGTATATAGGCCTGAAAATATGAAAAGCAAAATAGGCCCCCTTTAAAAGAATTCCCTATTGCAGCTTTAAGCAGCGCGTACAAATTTGATCACAAAGACAATGCTGTCACGCAGGTATTATGTTTACCATGTTCACCACTTTAGTTTAGTGTGTTAGCATGCTAACATTTGCTCATTGGCGTTAAGCAAAGACTGAGACTGATGGGAATGTCATTAGTTTTGCAGGTATTTCGTCATTAACCAAAGTATTAGACAATAATCATTTTGACCTGCCAGGTGACTGGTCAGGTGATCACTAAAGTTACAATTCATCCTAAAGGGAAAAAGGGGAAAGGGAGTATTTGCTGGACCAAATTGATGGACCAGCAGACCAAAACTGCCATTTAGCCTCTAACATGGATATAGATACTAACTAAATTGATATAATTACTTGTGGAGAATGTTTTTTTTATGTAACACCCACCCAATAAAGCTGCAAATCATTTCCTTTTTTGGCGGTGTTCTAAAATCTAAAATCAAAGCAGAAATAAAGCAGAGAGATGAAAGAGGAGAGGATGAGTGTGTGGCTGGTTTCTCTCCTTGTCTCTTCTTCCCTCTCACTCTCACTATTTTTGTATGAAAAGAGAAGAAAAAAATGGTCACGATGTGATTTTTCTGCCACATGTGAAAGTATAAAGCAAAACTTCCCTACATCTTTCCAGTAAATGCAGCGAGTAAAGAAGGGCTCATGCAGAGACATCAGTGACTCAATGGCGAGCATCACAGAGCTCCTAATTGAAATGAAAGCTGCCGAGTTCACTGTTTTGTGCTTGCTGTGACCACTCAAGCGTTTGCCATCACCTGAGAGCAACACAGGACTCCAGCACTGGCTGGAATTATAGGCAAAAAAGGCCATCAAGCTAAATCGCATGAGGAAGTATCCACAACCCGGTGAAAGGTTTTCATACCTAAATATCTAACTATCTGCATCACACCTGGCCTTGAAATCCTTGTTTGTCACGGCAACGTCCTCTGTTGCCTCTCCCCTCTAAAACCTCCAGATTACTGCTGAGCTCTCTGAGCTCCCTTTATTCCACCAGTTCATCTTCTCAGTGTGGAGCTCTCTGTAGGTGAATGAGGCCTTGTAAATCCCTGCAAACATTAACCATTCATTTACCTTTGAAGGCAGTGGCTGCAGTTTAAAGTTGGCACATTTTATGTGTTTGTCCAATCAGTGTTGATGGTAAATTGCAGTCCACTGAAGACTATTTATTTATGCAGCTGGACGCAAGGCATGAACTACAGGCTACTTCAGCTTGGATTTCTAGCTTGAACTGCTTCTGGGTAAGGCAAGGCAAGTTTATTTGTATAGCACATTTCAACAAAAAGGTAATTCAAAGTGCTATACATAAAACATAAAAGCAACAGGGAAATATAAAAAAAGTTTAAAAGTTACAGTGCAGTGTGCAATCAGGGTTAAAAGAGTTAAATGGAAAATAAAAACAGGCTGAGGGGTTGAGCAAATAATTGAGTTACAATTATTTTGAAAAGAGAATAAACAGAGAAGTACACTTAATCTACTCTCTCTAGCTAGTCTGTACTCGGGAGGCAGGCATCCTCCAGAACCTGATCTGCCATTTCCTGCAGTGACTGGTGGAGCGCCTTTGTTCAAATTGCCCTGTGATGCCAACTGAATCATTGGGGTGCAATGAATTTCAGTGTGGACAGTTTTTGTCGTCAACATCAACAGAGAGAGAGACCGAGTGTGTCTGACTATGTATTAAGTGTGTTACTATGATTTTAACCTTCCTTGGATAACTATGACCTGGATGACTGAGAACCTTCGCAGATACTATTCATGAAGTTTTCGTGCATCACTTGCACCGTGTGTGTGTGCACTAGAGCCCTTCTTCAGGATTGCGAAGATAAACTGGGAAAGACAACCAAGACCAGCAGGGCCGTGAGGGCAGATGACCACTGAGTGAGTATTTTGTCACCTAATGCTATGTTTTGGCCAAGAAAGTAATAGCTAATATTATAGGTTAGGCCTATAGGTGGTACTCCCACAGGCCAGACAACGTTGACTATTGTTGTAATATTGAAGAGCAGTCAAGAGAAAATGTTAAGCTTAATTTAAAGCCAACTAAATGAATAGAGTAGCAGGTTGGATGCCAGTACATATTTTTTCATGTTGCTTTTTGTGGATCTTTATACTGCAGTGCTAGCACAGCTAGCGTCATCTTTGATATTAAATGGAAGCCCGGTCTGCTGGTGTGTGTGTGTTGCTGCTGTATGTAAATTTACTTGACATACATGCCCTGACTGTAACGATATAGCTACGTGTAAAAAAGAAATGGTCAAAAGCAGGAGTTAATTTACTTGGCAACATTGTGTGACTTTGATTAGCACACAGCAGCTAGCTTGCTCAGATCTGTAGTGGCCCGCTGGGTGGGCCTAGCCATCAGAAGCTCGCCCACAATGCATCCTTGTACATTGCCGGCATGGCTACGCAAGCAGGAGCTTTGCTTCTTTCGGTCAATATATCACACAGGGATTTATTGCCTCAATTGACTACATTTACCATCAACACTGACTGGACATCCACATTAAAGGTGCCAAATTTTCCCTTTAAATCACATTGCTACCAATCTTTAAATGTGTTTTCTTTATATTACAACTGGCTATATTGACAAATCAAAGTAAACAGCTGGATTCATGAAAGGGAGAATTGTTGTTTCTATAAAGGTACCTTAACTCAGTAAACACAAGATGTTACACCTGAATTGATTCATTCCTTCTTTCCTGTTGTGGTAGTTTACTTCAGGCTTATGTGTATTGCATTGTGCCTTTGTTTCACTCTCTTTCCCATCCTGCATTTCACATCAGTTTCTCTGGGACTTGTGTTCAGTACATTGTGTTCCCCGACTAGTCATGGTTTTAGGTAGAAAACATAGAGACGCCTTGTCACAGATGGCACATTTGTGCTGATAGCTGCAACCCCTGTGGTCTGCAGTCATGGTTTGCAGTTGCAGGGGAAGTGATTGTGTGGTGTATGAATAAAAGCTCCTCCTAATCTTCCATCCAATCTGCAGAAAATCAAGATCAGAGCCACTGAACCAAATCTTTGTTTTCTCTGCTCCCCTCAGTGCTCCTGAGGAGCGGAGCTGTCAGCGACGAGCACAGAGATGGGGTGAAAAAGAGAGAAGCGAGGGAGGGAGAGGCATGCAGAGAAAGTATGGGGAAGAAAGTGGGAGGGAGATAAGATGGACGAAGAACCACAATGAGTGCTGTCTAAGGATGTTAATGAAGCCAGAGAAATGACCAGGGAGGAAGATCTTAGAGAATGGTGAGAGAAATGAGCAGGAGGTAAGCAGGGAGAATAAGAATGAGAATTAGGGAGAATCCTCTACAGCCAGATGGTGCCACTGGGCAGGAAACGGTGCCATTTGTGCACCGTTGCGCTTTTGCTGTGATTAAAAAAGTGAGGCTAGATGCATATGCAGACATGATAAACAATGTGCGTTAAACAGCAAATCTTCTGCTGAGACGGGTGCCAAAAATTAGCTGACGATCAGGAAATAGAACAAATGAGCCAGAAAGACAAATTAAATGTTCATCCTGGACACAAGCAGTCCAGCTGAGAGGCAAAACTAAAGTTTTTTTGCACATCAGTAAGTTACGTTGTCCATTTATCATTATTTGAATGTTTTTCCTGGCCTACAGATTGTAAATAAAGTGGCAGCTATGTCATGGCAAGGGAGTTAATCTAGAGCTGGTGAGTAACCTTGACTTTGTTGTTGTCCCCACAAAACAATTAGAAGCTGTTGCAAGGCTATATTGGCTGGGATTTGAGTTATCCCATGTTGTATTACCCATTTATAGCTAGAGACGCAACGTTTTGTCTGGGAGCAAGAACTATTGCCTTAGTTGGCCAACGTTCTGCCCAAACAGCTGTCACTCATCCAAAACAGCATTGGCAGTAGTCTGGCATCTATAAGCAGACAGTCTGTGGTAAAAAAAAAAAAAAGAATGTGTTTTATCTGCTACATGTTCAGTTTCTATATGTAGTACTTACTGCTTATCTTCATTGCTGTTTTGGCTGTGACTGCCATTTACTTCATTCGTACAACTTAGCTCTTCACTTGGCATCAATTCAAGCACCTAATAAAAAGCCAATTTCAGGAAAATGAGGGGTTCACACAGATCCACACAGGGATACAGTAATAATATGTAATATGTATGTTTTGTTCTGTCCATCTTGTCGAAATGCAACAAATTCCAGGTTGTAACTTAAACTTATATCATAAGCTTATACCACAATAAAAAAAACGCACTGCTGCAGTATAAAAGGCAGATTCAGTCTGTGAGATTATTATCAGCTCTCCTTCAAAATAATATGCAAAATGCTTCCTCGCTGAAAATGAGGTGAAAAAAGTTAACTAATGAATTACATAAGGTGCGTGGCACTGTTTCATTGACAAACAACTGGCAAGTGGCTTCTCCTTTCTCACCTCCTGAAGACAAGAAAGTAATTTCTAAAGTTTGTCATTTGAATCTGCACTGCTTGCCGTTTTCTTTTTCCCTCTGTTTCTCTTTGCCAAAATCGGACTTTCATGAAAAGTGACAGCTTCTGTGCTCAAGCAGAGGCATCCTGCTGGCTAAGAACGGCAATTTTCCCCCTCCACCTCAGTGGTTCACAACTACAGAGCCACTAACTCAATTTCATACCTGGAACCCAGCTCTGAGATTTAAACACATTCACGGAACCCGCAGAGTTGAATGGATACTTTCAGATTAACACATTTCACTGGCGCCTCTATGCTGAGATTATGGAATAATTGTAAATGACTCAGTAAGAAGACAGGTTTGAACCCAGAGGCGTGACTCAGAGACAAGCAGGATAAGCAAACGTTCAAGTTTACTCTTAGTCCAAAAACAGTCAAAAGTCAAAACCAGGCAAGCAGAAGAAAACAGGGAAATGTATCCAAAAAGGGGTCAAGCTCAGAGGCAAAAGTCAGATGGGCATGCCGAGGGTCATGCAGGCAGAACAGATGGCTGGGAAGTTAAGGCAGAAGCACAATACACAACCTGGCTAAGAATGAATGGACGTGGGACAGTATATGTACTACAGGGCAAATGGGGAAAATGGAAACAGGTGAGCAGGTAGGCGAGAAGGTCAGGTGATGGAGAACGGCGGGGTTACTGCAGGGCAGGAGTGACAGGATGTGAGTCAGTGTATGGCAGGGAAAGCAAAGCGGGACTGAATATGTGCGACTAGGAGTTAGCTGGCATTGTGTTTAAAATACATGCACATAAGAGCATGTAAAGCATGATATCTCAAAGGGGAGGATGACAGAAATCTATTATTCAAATCTAAAGTAAATTCAGTTTTGAAGATCATGGATGAATGAAAAAGAGTACTGTCTCTAAAAACAACGGTGTTACGCACAATTTGACACACACACACACACACACACACACACACATAATGCAGAAGACACTATAGAGCAACAAACCTTTGCTGAGGTATGTGTGTTACTGAACTGAGCTGAATGGAGTGCTTGGTGAAGAAATTCAAACATTTAGCAAACCTAACAGACACGGACATTGCAGACTAGAGCAGGCAGCGAGGACTGGATATCTATATTGCCCCATTTTTGTTGCGTGCTCTAAGTCTAAGTCTCTATTCAGTCCTTCACAATCACTTCTATCATTTACACAAAGCCTCCTCTATCCAGCGGAGTGCTTAAAGCATGATCTATGTGCAAATGCTTGTGTAAAAAGTAGCCTCAACAGCTGTCATGATTGATTGTATCCAGTGGTTAGAAAACAGATTGCATGCATTTGTATTCCAGTTCAGAGAATATTTTGCCCACTTTGGTGTCTTATGTGTAACGTGGATAAAGCCAGCACAACTCTGGGACGGGGACACATTCCATCACAAAGAGCAACAAACACGGCTTTACCAACAGTATTTTCTTCTCTTTTGTGTGTGTGTGTGTGCGCTCATGTGTTCTGGACAGGAGTTAAATGGGTTGTAGAGTGCCAACAATGTGTGAGTGTGTGTCCTACAGCGAGGTTAAATGGTTCGTGGAATTACACCACTGACTATGTGTGTGTGTGTGTGTGTGTGTGTGTGTGTCACGTGTACCCATGCGGGCGTGCGTGTTGCTGTTGACAGATGCGTTTTTTCTGCTGACAGCCATGATCAACGGCGAGCACCCCTGGCTTGGCACCAAGCTATTACTTAATTCATTGACATTTTGTGTAATTGCCTCAGGGCAGTTTGCAGAGGAGGTACGGGGTTCTAATGGGACTAGATTAGAGAAATAAAATTACCATTTCACATATAAAGGGAATAATCTTTGAACAGCTCTAAAACTCGGAGGAGATGGAAGGGAAGGGGAGCTTTTTGGATTTGTATCTATATGTGTATGTGTTCAAGAATTAGACAGAAGAAGACAATACTTTTTCCCTCTGTCTGTGAATATGCGTGTGTGAATAGTGGCTTTGGGTATCTCCCCCCTGCCCCTCCCCCTCCCCCTCTTTCCTGGGTTTATCATGGTGGCTCTGCCAGGGCAGCCTCAGAAATGGCCTGTCAGGGCTCTTGGAAATGTCGATGTGCAGATAATGACATGTTGAAAGCCCTGAACCGCCAGCTTGTCACCTGCTGGTAATTGGTTCTTCTACCAGTTTATTGTCGCCAGCTGCACTGTTCATCACTGATATTCTTATTTTAGAAACAGAAGAAGAGTGAGAGAGAAAGAGTCAGAGATAAAAATGGACATTTTCATATGCGCGTGCATATGGTTTGGAGAGGCTGCAGGTGCACATTAGCCAATGAGTATATGTGCATTTGCACTCATTAATGATTATTTGGCACATCCCATGGAGCTGCCTAAGCGTGTAATAAAAAAAAAAGACCTGGGAAAAGCAGTAGTTTACTACATTTAAATAGTTGAAGAAAACACATGGGGCACTTTATATATCTTATCTTGCCAGTGATGTTTCCAACTTTGCGGGTGCTGAGCAAGATAACCCAAGCAATCCTCAAGCTGTTTCAATATTTTAAACCATAATCAAACGTCTTTTGGCATTGAGAAGATTGCATTGAGTCCAGGCTTAGCATCAACACTACTGAAGTTTAATCTGCTGTGAAGGCAGTGCCTCTGTGTGGAGGTTTTTTTCTTTGGAAGATAGGAGAATCACATGTTACACAGCAGATATTGAGCTTCCGTGCTGGACATTGCCCTCTGGCTGCTATTGCATGGAACATAACTTTCCTTTTGTTACAAAGGAAGCATTCCCTCACCACCTGATTTGCAGCATTGGGCACGGAAAGCCTGTAGCACATTTTTGTCATTTAAAAAACCTTTAAAAAACCTGTTTGAATTTTCCCATTTTTTTTGCAGCGTCAGTGACTATGTAGGACAGCTGTCTGTTACAAATCTTTGAAGTCCTTATTCTCACTTCACACATGCAAACTCTGGGACTTGTGTGAGAGCCAAGACATAGTAGTCATCAGAAACAGTCAATTAGCGCAATGCTTTTCTGTTTGGAATAAATGTCGGCCTTTGTAGGGCAGAAACAAGCTGTAAACACAGCATTGCCATTTAATCACCTTATAAAATTGACATGACTAATGTATTAGCAAACAGCTATTTATAAATCTAACAGATATGAGCAACATTAGCATTTATTTTGAATATTTCTATATTGGGGCCCACTAACTCCTGAACAAAATATCTGGCTAAATGCTCCTCCAGCTAACTTCGTCCATCTACTGTTTGCTGCTGGGAAGTTAATATACAGGGAGGCTATCAGAACTGTTTTTGCTGAAAACTGTTGCCTGCCACTGCTGGAAGTGACACTCATGAGAGTCTGAGAAGGGAACCAAAACATTAATGCTGAGTGCTGAAGTGAGCTGAAAGATGCTGAAGTGCTCCATAGAGCTCAGGAAAACATCACGCAGGTGGATGATCATTTACTGTGGGATCATCACTATAAGCATCACCTTTCCCAGTATGCGTAGTCATGTGCTCCAGTTAATGTAAAAGTTTTGATTTTTGCAGCTTTAAAGTCCTTAAATCCTGGTTTGTTGAACTTCTTCAGAGGCATCAGGAAGGTCCTGGTTTTATGCGTCCAATTCAAGTTTCCTTGATATACACCAATTTAAAAATCATTAAAATTATACTTTTACAAATGTGAATGTGAATCCCATTACTATTTGAAACAATCCCATCACTAATATCCTTACTCCAACAGGAAATACATCAAATTACGTAGGCTGGATGCACTGAAATGGCTGTTGGCACTCTAAGTCTCCACTATTAAGGGCTTATATTTTATATCTACTTCAAGTTGTATTTGGTATTGTCTTTTCTCTGGGTACGTGTAAGAGTACACATTTGTACTTTTCTTCAAGGTCCAGCTCAGGAGAGACCTATTCAGATTCAGGCAACAAGTAGTCGATAATAAATGTCATTATTGAGCGATTCACACACCACCTTGTCCTCTTTTCACCGAGAAGTACTTAAGTTTCTCTCATTCATCTTGACCTTGCAGTCAGCATGTGTCTCCATTCAAAGGGCACAGCAGATTATGGCAGTTCAGTGATTTTGTCAAAGGATGGCTCCGGTGATGATTTATCAGGCCCCCTCTAATAATTTTTCAAACACAAATGATGGTCATGAATCATGCTATACGCTGACCGCCCCCTTCCTGACCAATGTTGACCTTTGCATACATCTTGAAAGGCTAATTTGCTAATGTTTCAAAGTTGCCTACATGCTTCACCTCAGTTAACATGGTGACTTTGACGAGTTTTGCTAGTCCCTTTGTTTGTTGCTGACCTACTTACAGACGATACGTGTAACAACAAACTCATCAACCTAGGCTGGATTACAGAGTACAGTATGGTGAGCTAGCCATTCCAACTTGCCCTCTTTCATGGCTGTAATTGTGTCTATATGACGTAGATGATTGGATTTTGAAGCTGTCCTTGACCTTTTGGAGCAAGACCACGTCATTCTTCTTTAACAAGCATCATAATACCTGTGGTTGGGAGAAAAGAGATGAAAAAATCTTGAGGACTTTATAGAGGTCAAAAGCTTCTCGGAGCAGTTGTTTGTGCGAGACTAACTCATGACAGAATGTGTTAACAAGGTTATGACAGGAAGTAGCGGCTGTATTTCACACTATTTCATCTGTCATGTAGGATATCATAAGTTTAATGGTGACTGCTCTCAGACAGTGACGTTTAACCAGCTTCCATTATTAGAACTGTTTCACTCTCTGATTTATCTCTTCATTTTGCCTGTTGGATTTTTTTTCTTCTCGCCTCGCCAATTTCTCCTGCAGGGGATCGAAAGTGGGGAATCTTGAGTCGTGGTCTTGTCAGGTGTTGTGAAAATCCACTTGGCCCAGCAATTCATCAGTACCCACATTCTGCACACACATCCCCTCATCTATCTCTCCGGTACAATAAAAATCAATTGATTTGGCCTGCAAAGTGCTAGGCTTCTCTTTTTTCATCACAGTTTCTTATGATTTCCATTGAACAGGCTGCTGGAAGCGGCTGAACTGTGTTACAATACGTCTTGCTGCAGATGTCAAAATGGTACATTTGTCAGAATGGTTTATGACATTCTGACTAATGTATCATGACCAGTATCAGGAAACTACTGTGGCATGGTTTTTTTTAAATTAGAAAAACGGTTGGTCCTCCTCTGTATTTAATTACTGTATATGTGTATATATATGTATGTTGTTACCTGTTTATTCCATTGTATTTTTTTTTTAAAGAAACAGTAAGTGAAAAACAGAGTATGAAAATGACCCCAAAAGACCAAAAGGCAACACATTTTCGGAATGTCAGAAAGAGTAATATGTTGCACTTGCATAGATAGAGAATGAAGTGCCAAAATATCAAAATCTACAGTGAAATAGTGCAAATTGGCATCACATGAAATTAGTACATTCTATATTCCATGAGTAATGATACGGGAGTATACAAAAATGATTGAGATGGGAAGATGGCTGAATCTTATATTTTACTCTCACTGCATTATTTATATTTTCTTCTTTCTATCTCAAAATAAGATATTTATGGCAAACATAACATAATAATAGTGAAAAAATAGCCAATATCTATGCTACACAGTTAGACCACAGAATGTATATAAGATACTGTCCTCACTAGAGGAGCACGTATTTACATTTATTGTAGCATCGACCTCTAGTCTGTGTACAACGGTAGCAAAGGAGGAAGTGGGGCAACATATTATAAATAGGCAGAAAGCCCAAATGAGGAGGTAGGATGGGTCGAACCACAGACTTAGGAGAATAGTATCCGAGTCAAATGTGAAATCAAGTAAATGTTGAGTTATTTTGACTTTTTACTTAAATAGTGTTACTGACTTCCGTCATGTGAATTACATTATTGACTCTGTCCCGTGACTTACATGATTTACTTTAACACAAACCACGATGTTTTCCTAAACTAAACTAAAATGCCTTTGCTGCCTAAACCTAACCAAACTATGACCGTTTCACAACATTAACCACGTGTTTAATGCCGTGTGACGTAAGTCCCCAAAAGTGAAGCCAAAACATCTCTATCGCCCCCTGGTGGCTGGCTGCAGGATAGGTCATAAACCCCGCCCCCTCAATTTTAAAGGATGGAACAAAAATAAAAAATATTTTTTTCCCAAAGATAGTTTCTCTCATTTTGGGTAGTTTGTATTATGTTGATGTAAGTGTTTTAATTAGTTATTTGATGCTATAAAAAAAGGAAATTTGACATCATGATTAACAACTGAGTCCTGCTAACGAACTTAATACTGTGGCTCCAACCCCAACCACTGCTGTGTAGACTCTGGCTCCAAATTAAACCACAAACACAAGATTTACAAAATCCTGGTTGTTTAAGCTTTATATTTGCACAGTGGGAGGAAGTGGAGACGCATCATCCATCTATACATACAGTCTAGGGGTTAGAAATAAAACTGTCACTGAATGAGTGAACCGGGACCAGGTGCCAACTTAGGTGGTGCTGATGGAATTTATTATTATTATTTTTTTTTAAATCTTCATAGTGCTAAAGGGGATTAGAAAGTAAGGTGAAACTCTTTGTTGCTTTGTGACTGTGAGCAACACCTATCACATTATACAGAGTTTGACCTGATGAATATGACAATACTGATTAGTGTAGGTTTAAGGGCAATACACAGTGGTAGTGTGGCAGAGTCTGTGGGTTGACGCACATCAATTGTCCAAACAAACAGCAATTTTGTCACATTCACTCCCAAATGACTAATTCGTCTGTCTGTTTGACGTGTGGTCTCAACTGTGGTTGTCAATAAATATGTTTAATGTGACATTTTGTGACCAAGTTGGTGTGTTTTGTACTTAACAGAAACCAAAAGTGATTGTGATGCGTTCAAAGGAATAATTCAGTACTGAGCTAAATTTAAGTTGTGTGATTACACTGTTCTTTGGGCACTTTCACAGTTTACATGATTTAACTGGCATACAATAACAGCAACAACAAACAATATCAGTAAAAGAAAAAGAATGAACATATGCCTTAAGGTTCTTTCTTTCATAATTACCACTGAAAAGCATGAGTGTATGTTTACAGCAGCACAGCTCATTAAAAGCTGCACAGAGTTACCCATCATCTGAGTCCAGCGTCATTGTCTAGTTTCTCAAACAGAATGGTCACCTTGCAATTAGGGTCTGGTGACACAGTGATCCAAATGCCGGCTAAAGAGAGGCCCACTGTCTCAGACTTGTCTCAGTCGATGCTTATTCTTAGCTGAGGACAATTACTGAAATACTGACTCATTAGTTTCCTTCACATCCTTTTCAACAAAGTGTAATCTATCTCCCTTGTAACCGCATCCTGTCTAGGATGTTTTCAATTACTCACTGTGTCCCATTCTCTGCTTTACAATCTCAGCAAATACTCCTCCTGCCTTCAACTGTCCACAGAAAGCTTGCAGTAGCTGCCTGCCTGTATACATTATGCCTTTTAGACCATTTCTCACTCTTCAGAGAATCTCTTATTATGCCAGTAAAACAACATTTGTTATTGATGTTAGTTGATGTAAGCGCCCTTGCTGAACCATGTCAATATAATATTGATAAACAACACGCCTTGCCTGGACGGTCATGCCACGCTATTAGAAATCTTGTGGAATATTTGAAGATCATTCGTCTGCCAGGAAGAAAAGCTATATTTGTATATTTTCTGTTGACAATATTTTCCATTTCCGTAACCTTGGTTATTTTTACTCCCCTTCAGTCATGCATTTTCACAGGATTGGCAGTGTCATTATCTGCCCAACAGCAAAGTCCCTTGTATTTTTGACTAAATTTATGTATTTGTGATTGTGGCACTGCGGGGTGCAGTGATATCTGCCACTCTCAGCAGCGCTTGGGGGCTTTTGTGTGGCGCTTCAGAAAGGTGTTATGTCCCAGAGACTCTACACCTTACCAAGCAAGACGGATTCCCAGGTAGCCTGCCTCCTGATAAGCTTCTGTGAAATCCCAGAGAGGGGGGATTCGATTAAAATAATCAACAAGGAGGGGAGAATATCTCCATATTTCTGTTGTGGTTCTAGACATTGTGATAGAGGAAGGCAATTCACTGACCGAAAAACGTGCCCTTTTGAGCTAAAGGAGTTTGTGTGGTAAATTGCAATTTTATAATAGCGTTTGTGTTTGCAGCACTGCTGAAACAGTGTTTTTTTTTACCTTTGCAGCTATGGGTTCGTGCATGTGCATGTGCAAGCGTGGCACGCAGTGGTTGATCACTTGAGTCAGAAGAAGCAGTGCACACTGCCAGAATGTCTCAGTATCACGTTCAGTGTCGACTTTGACAGCTTCCAATCCCCAAGATTTATCCCTCCTAAAACTGCCACTTCAAAGCACAGATAGATCCAAATTTGTCCGGCAGACTTTTAACATATTCTGTGTATAACAAGCCCCACAGCTGCTATATATGAAACAACAGGCGCAACTCCAAGGTAAATATTTCCTCCTTTCCCAGTCTCTTTTAAATGCTCTGGAGTAGCGGAAGGCCACTGTAAAATTCATGACTTAAGGCAGAAAAACAAGACAAATCAATATTATACATTAGCATTTCCCACAAAGTGCAGCTACTTTAAGTAGGATGAGAGGGTCCCTAAAATAGATGAACAACACTTGCAACATTTAAATAATGGTAGAAATGCATCACTCCAGGGAAATGGAGGGTGCTATAAACTAGAGCTGCCATCATCCTCTAAGTATATTCTACTCAGGTGTAAATTAGTGTGAGACAACACAGTGTTATTACTGTACATGTGCTGCTGATTGAGATATTTGAACAATGCAAAGTAGAAGACAGGTTGTCAGTATGATGTGCTGTGACTGAAGACAAAAGAAAACAGGTGATGCTTTGAGTGTGTGTGAGTGTATGCATGTTTATCCTGCATGTACTCATGGAGCTAAATGGTAAAAATGTTCCAGCCCTAGCCTGTATGGTTTTTGTCATGAAAAGAATCTCTGGTTCAGATTTGTGTAATTGAACACAAAAAAAAATTGAACTGTGTAATGACGGTATGTGCTTATTATTATTTTTTACATTTATTATATGAATGAATTTTTGGATTTTTGCACCATAAACCTGCAAAGTACTGTCAAGTACTATAAGTTTTAATGAGAAGGTGCAGAGTTATTTTTCTTTTTTGCAATGGAAACGCTTTGTTCATGCAAAAAAACAAAAACAAAACATCAATCACAACTTTGGGGCTGGAACCATGGGCAACACTGGACAACACTGAAATGCAATACACCTCTTTACTTTGTTTTTCTGAGGCCTGAGACGTGGAAAATTCATGTCACAGTGAGTTATTAAAGACAAAAATCATCATTTTCAACATATGTTCTTCAGTTAATTATTACTGACTGTAAATGCGTACATGAAATTGAAATACATATTACAGTCTGTATTGTATTTCACTTTATTTCTGTGTTTAATTTGATTTTGTTTGGGCATTCAAAATCTTCCATTCTTTATGATACAATAGACACTACCATATATTATCATCTAGAAAAAGAAGTTATAATAAAGATCAAGTTAATTAGTGTGAAAAAACTGAAGGGAGATCAACAGTTCACATCAGAAAACTAGCCTCTGCAGTTTATTATTCTTATAAAGGTACATGTGATCCCAAACCGTAGTAGTATAGTCCTAAATATAAAACAACTGTAAGAATATTGCAATTCTCCTGTTCAGCTTGACAGACAAAAGCATAAGGATGGAAAGTGGTGATAAGTTTGAAGTAGGTTCCTGTCAGTGAAAGTAGAACTAAGCAAGGCACTAGCTAAGCCTATTCTAAATTTGGACCTCACTCCAATAGACAAAGACGTAACGGTAGGTAAACTCATACAAAAGAGATTGACAAAGGAAAAAAAGTCATCAAAATATATATGACAATATGTTTATGATAATTACACTAATGGTGTTTGAGACATCACATTAAAACACTTTACACTCTGTGTAAAATGACTTTTACACAGAGTGCCCTCATTGGGCCAATCAGTGTAATTTGGAGAAATAGTTGGATGATTGTACAGTAGCAAATCATAATTGTAGTGTAGGAGATTTGACATTCAAAGTTGAATATTTTAAGTTACTGTGTTCTGATCACACCAATCAGTCAATGAACACCATGTCCACACGACCGACCCCTTCAAGTTTAATCAGAAACAAATGGTCATTCTATATTTTATTGTCCTATTGTTGTTGTCTCCTTTTCTGATTTGATATTCTAATGTATGTTGCCACTTTTGCTTAGACTTTTGCTTTTATGTGGTAAAGCACTTTATAACTCTGGTATATTATTAATTAGCTATTGCTAAATGCAATTATTATTGTGGTACAGAAATGTAATCTTGTGTGGGACAAACACTTTGACATCCAGGACTTGACTGGACATGTGCGGTTATTGTACTTATCTCAAGCATCCTTGACAGTCATGACTTCCCACCAGCACATAACCTGGTCCACACACTTTTTCTAAGGTCATGTCCACAGGTAACTTTGAACAGGGTCTGTCCAAGCTTTTTCAAATTGTCCCCATCCCCATCCTTAATGAAATACAAAACCACAGCAGCCAAAATGCTTCATGTTACTTCTTATTTTTTTGGAAAACAACAAGTGTTTGTGAAACAAACAAATCATTTGCCAGATTATGTCGCTATTCTCAAAAAAAGAAACATTTTCTCCAGCTAATAACTGGCAAAGACTGGCATTTTCAGATTTACCCTTTCTAGAGGGGTGATTTCCGTTGTCAGTGTGGATGAAAGAACAGATTGATTGAAAAAGATGATTTAATAGTGTGGACGTGGTATCAGACTCAGATCACAATCATGACTTTGCCTACTGAGCCACTAAAATGAGGTAGACTCAGGCCCATCTGAGATACCACCCTTGATACCCGTAATTACGTAGTGGAGGCTACACTATGTGCCGAAGGAAAGATGGAAAGAGACAGGGAAGCAGAAGGAAGAAAGATGGATGACAGAAGAGAGAGGGATCTTTGCTCGCACAGATGTTTTCACAGAAGCGGTGTGCAGATGATGAGACTTGCACAGCTCTCCAGGTAAGTTCCAGTGATCGCCTCAGACACAAAGAGGTCAACCGCAGCCTGAAGCAGTGTGCAGTACTGCTACAATACGCAGAAAAGTTTTTGATAGCCTCTCTTCTTCAGCTAAAGTGGTCCATGTAAAGAGGATAAATACACATGGAGAATTGTAAAAAAACAAATACAAACACACACCCACTAAAGTTGGTGCATCAGCTGCCCTGCTTTTCTTCTCTAGCTGCTGTAATCTATGCGGGACAATATTTCAGACCCCACAGAATATGACAGCCATAAATAAAACAGTATTAATCATCCAAACTCCCATTTGAGGCCCTTCTCACATTTATCAGGCTTTTAATATTAACATAGATTAAGGGCATGTCTCACACCTTCAGTCACCGTACGTAATCTTGCTCCAGATAAAAGCTCTGGAAAGGGCTGCTGTTGTACCTGCGATGTGCAACATAACATCCGAGACTGAAACAATGCCTACGTACGTATATAGGTCTGTCAAAAAAAATAAGAATGAATTAATTTGTAGAGAATGTAGTTTGAATAGTACAAGTGTTTACAGTTCATTACAAAAGTCCCTCTTCCTCCTTAAACTTTTGAAAATGTGTCCCAAAATTACTGAATCGACTGTTCAGTTACATTGTCTGCAAATTTTACTTCCCAACATGAAGGTTTTTGTCCTAGTGTGATCACCATGCATCATCATAACATCTGGCTGAATGATTTAAACTGGAAACAGATACTAAAATATCAACCAATGTAGAATGTAAACTCCCTACAGGTCATTAAAACCTACAAATGCCCAGAAGGAAGTACAGAGGATATGACCTCAGTGTCCTTAGCATTACATGTAGCTACAGCCCTGTTATTATTAACCACTAATCCTAATCATGCTTTACCCAAACTTGTATGTAATTATTCCCATTTATAATCTCCTTGCATCTAGATTTACTGCACAGTCTTTACAATTTTCTATCATCTTGGAATCATCACACGTTCTCTGATTAAAAGTGTCAGTTTTTCTCCTGATTCTTTTTCTCCATCCAATACAACTTTTCTTGTTTTTTCCCCCCCATTCTTTTCCTGACTGGAACAAGCTGTCCAATCACACACACACACACACACACACACACACACTCATGCCAGTCACTGCTCCAGACAGGTAGCTCTTAAAAAAACAGCCAGGGAAGGTGCAAGCTCGCACCAGCGCTTAACACTGTGTTCTGATGAAGTAGTGCCATTTTAGATGAAGTCTACACGATAGCGGTATATGAGCAGGTGTGCGGATGTGTTTATGTGTGAATGTCTGTGACTGCTTCATTTAACAATAGTCCTTGATTAAAGGTGATTCTGCCACAATGGAAGACTTAACTATAAAGCTGGAAAAAAAAGGAGGAAAATGCACACATGCACTCACATAATGTGCCTGCAGCTCACTAACAGTGTGAGCTGTCTGTGGACAGTTGAAAGACACAATGCACATACTGTATTTTACTAGTACTACTACTACTACCACTGCTAATAATAATCATCATCATCATCAGAAAAATGTACTATAGTTGTGTTGGCCACAGCACATGACAGGGTCTACAGTGACGCTAGGAGTTCTGTGAGAAAGTTCACAGAACAGAGATGATTTTAGCTAAATACTAACATCAGCATGCTAACATGCTCACAGTAAGCTTGTAAGCTTACACACACACACACACACACTCTAAATTCCATGGAATCCTATTTTGAAATCACAAATGTGAACCTCGTGGTGGCACTGGGGAAAAAGTCAGGGGAGTCATTAGTGGTGCTTTTCCATTACCAGTACCATCTCAGCTTGACTCGGCCGTGCTCCACTTCCATTGCAGATAGTACCCCTCAATGTACCTGGTCGTCATAGCGACGCCACACACAACTGCCACGATGTAATGTTCAATGTGACCCACACAGCTTTCTCTTTAGTTAAGTTTAACATTACTCACAATGTAAAGACAGATGAGCGGTATGAAAACCTTCCAGCCTTCCTCTGCCGTTGTTGCTGCAGCGGTCTGTGTGACGGCGGGAGCAGAGGGCTCTGTGAGCGGCCGGCTGGCCGGCCTCGAGAGCTCCTACCGCGGGCTGGCGCAGGCTTCCTCTGCCGCCACTTGTGGAGCTCCTCAACTCCGAAAACCTTGAAGCACATTTTTGTTCCGCCATCACATTTTGTAAAACTGTCAATATTCGAAATCTACATAGCTGATTTCTCACCTCAAAACTTCTCAGAAGTGGATTTAGTGATGAAATTACATAAGAAAAAAACTGTAAAATATAAAACTTTCTGTTGCTGGCCTCTGTCTGGAGCGCAATGATGCAGTGAATAGTGACGATTCTCTCTGACCAATCAGCAGTCTGTTGAGTTTTCACGTCACATCTTAGTATCGCCTCAGCTCGCTTGGAACCTCGAAGGAGGTGATACGATAAAAAGTACCTGGAAGCAGGTACAACTTTTCCATAATGGAAAACCAAACATAGGCGAGTCGAGTTGAGCTTGTACTGTGCAGTGGAAAAGGGGTTTAGGATTCATCCTATGGGGAACACGAAAAGTTCATTCAGTAATTGTTGAGATATTTCAGTCTTGACTGATCAAGCGACCAACGTTGTTATTCCTACAGCCTTGCCACCAACACAGCCAAAAATGTGATTGTTCACCAGTGGTAATTCAAGCTATGTAAAGCAACTTTCAAATTCATACAAAGTTGTGTGCATTTCACCTCCTACACCATAACAAAGCAGCTCAACATGAATAATTCAATTTATTGCTTCTCGGGTGGATCAAACAGAATTTGCACTGTTTACAAAAAGTAGATGACTCAACAGCCAATAATTATTATGACAAGAAAGGCTATTCATTTTCCCAAACTACCAATGCACTCTCCCTCTTCTATCTCTTGCTGTTAACACCTGCTTTATTTGTTGAAAAACATCAAAAAAACAAAATCGCACTCACTCATTTCTGTTTTCAGCTTGACAAGCTGGCTTTTAACCGCCAAACAACATCAACCAAAAGAGAACGAAAGAAAGGGGGGGGGATAAAAGCTAAATTTCCCTCAGGTTTTAATTATTTCCCCCTCCTCTCTCTGTTTTTCGTGAAGCTGTTTCTCTCAGACACACACACACACACACACACACACACACACAGTAAAAACCTATTGTTTTCTGATGCAAATGAGATGAAAAAGCTATTACCTTGAATTATAGAAATGGGCTTGTTTTGCTTATCTGTACTTCTGGTGAAGACTTTTGATTAAGGATTGACTGAGGTGAAGGAGTGTTAAAGTAAAATGATCTTCCACTCTATTGCCTCTACAAGGTTATGAATAAAATATATAAATAGAAAGTTATAACGAAACATCTTTTTAGGCCGTGGGAGAATATACAATAAATACAGAGTACATTGTAATTAAAATATTAAATATTTCTTGTAACATGCAGTTTTGCAAGTAAATCATAAATCAATGTGAAATATAACATTTCCTGCAAAGAGATGACTTTTAACCCTGTGTATTCAATCGAAAAACAGGGGTGTAAAAGCTAAAAACATACTCCATATGGATCAATAGCAGTAGCCCAATTGTGTAAGGCATCTGTACTGAGGTTTTTGTCACACCTCTGCTCCCTTCAGGCTCTACATTTCCTTCACAGTGGCCTTTGCACAACATGTGCTCTGTGCCTCTCTCTGGCTAATGGGGAATTTTCCTAAAGGTCACATTAGGATGGCAAACCAAACAGAAAGGAAGAGGATAATCCCTTTTGAGCAATTCAAGCTTCCTCTCGACACGTAAATCCACGTCAAAGCCATGTAATCACATAACACGCACATACACAACCACGCAAGTGACAAAATGTGGTAAAAGGTTATCGGACATAGCAAAATGTAACAATAATAAAACCAAATAGATCAACAAAAGACCCACTATTTTACACCAACAATGTATCGAATGACAACGTGAAAACAATGTGATAGTAGTGATGAACCTACAAAGCCTTCTAGTGAGTTTCAGTCCATAGTTTAGCCAACTAGGTCCATTCTGGTTTACTCTCACCGCTCTTACCGCGTCATTTTCAGCCACACAAGACTGGTGCTGTTTTCTCTAAAAACCCACTACACACTAGTTTTGCTCTGCAGCAAACAGTAGGCTAAACAGACAGTTAGAGACTAGCTGGTGGACATAGTGGTCCAGGGTTCTTGTGTGTGTGTGTGTGTGTGTGTGTGTGAGATCAGTGGCGCAGAGGAGACACTTTGCTATGCTAGCTTAAGTGAAAACACTGTCGGCTAAACACACCAAGCACCAGCCTTTTCAGCTAGCAACCTAGCTGAAGCTTACTTTGTCATAACTGCACAAGCCAGTGGACATGATATTAATAATCTAATAATCTGTATAAGATCAAAGTAGTGTATAGCAGTGGTTCTCAAAATGTGTTCCGTGGGACCTCTAGGGGTCCTCGAGGAGGTACGAGGGGGTCCCATTCACTCAAATAATTTAATTATTTATTTTCACTATATTTCCATCCATAAGTGTCAACTATTTTGGTCTTGGGTTTCATACACTTACTGTAGTATGACCACTCCATGGTCAAATTTGTGTCAATTTAGGGGTCTTTGAAGGGAAAAAGTTTGAGATTCTCTGGTTTATAGAGTAACTGTCTCTAAATTTACTACAAAATTTTGTAAGTAAATTCTATCAGTGTCAGGACTCCATACTTCGCTGCATTTTTACATTCTTATTAGAACTTTTGGTACTTAAAAGGGTACAATTGCAAACACAAAATACAATATAGCCCAATGTGATAATGCTATAACCTCAGAATGCCAAACTTTAACTAACTGCAGTTGCTGTAGGGAGTCTTCCCAGAAAATGTAAGATATGCAGTGTGTTAAGTGACACAAAGACCTTTCTGTTGGCGAAAAATAGAGCACCCTTGAGACAGGGGTCCTTGATGCATAGAGACGTACTGATCGGCTCCTGGTCCCAAAGGCTCACTTTTAAGTCCTTATTCTCGCAGTAGTTATGGCTCCATGCCTGAAGTTAGTTGAAAAATGCCAGAAGAGACCTATTACCTTATGATAATGGCTGCCTCTATACAGTATGTCACTTCATATCCACATTCCTGTACTGGGTGCTAATGAGATGACTTGGGAGAGAAGCACCTCTTGATCTTCAGGTGAGAAAATCACACAGTTGAAACACTGCCACAGGTGTTAATTCAAGGCACGGAAGTTGTATATCAAACAAAGCCATTTAAAAAGTTTTTACAGCTACATGATTGTTAAAATCAGCGGATATATTACCTATGTGAAACTTGGAATTGCAGACACCTGTCATTTGTTTGAAGATGATTTATTTCAGGCTTGGCCTGTGATGTCATAAAACATACTGTAGATGCTGGCGATATCCTCCGCCAGCCAAAGCGAAGATTAAACCCAAGGTGTAATTTCTCACTGTCATTCAGTTGTATTGTTTCATTTTCGCTGAGAGGCCGTGGACAGTAAAAGTGTGGTGAGTTCACAGACGTGGCTCTCATAATTGTTGGCAAGAGAGGCAGAGTGATTTCTGTTGCCACTAAACCCTCCTGTGAGATTCACAGCTTGGGCCTTGGGACTACCGCCAAACTAGTTTAAGGTCACCTTGCTGAACATGCTGGCAGGAAGCAGAAAGCTCCTGTACAGCTGCTCATCCAACATGCTTCTCTCACCGACATTCAGCTAGGAAAGAAGGGGGGGGGGATGCTGGCAATCATCTGTCTCGCGTCGCTACCCGCTCGTCGGCTGGATCAACTGCACTCCTACGCCTTTGCTAAAGCAGTTTCATTTTTCACCTTCCCAGAGTGCAGCTGTGGCCTACTCATTCTGCCCCTTCTCTGAACCTTACAAACCATTTCCCATCGCTGTTATGTCAAGCCCGTGCTCCACCTAACAAGGTCCTGCTGACCTCAAGCTTGTGTCCTCTTCAGTCCTGGCCTTGGAAGCCCGTCCCCGCCGCAGGGTTTGCAAGTTTAATTAACCCCAAACTAGGATCAAGCCAGTTTCGACAGCTTTCTAGCATCTGGGCTGCCTGCGAGTGGTGGAGCAATAACGCAGTGTCCATAGTCATACACCTGTCTGTCTTTACTCAGCAGCATAAAGAGGACAAAGTAAGGGTAAGAGCTTATCAGGAAAATCAGTCTTCTGGTGCTTTTACTCTTGTAGGGATACTCAAGCGACTATGTGTTACGAAACGCATTCTAATCGTGATTTCAAAGCAGTGATAGTGACTCCGCCCTCAATGGCGGACAAAAGGGTCATCCTGAGGCATTTTCACTACTACCATGGGAAGGTTTTGGCGGATTCAGCAGAGACAAATAATGTAATGAGAATATGAATGACCACTAATTTGTATTTTTTGTGCGCATTTCCTGTCCTGACAGCAGAGGTGTCCTGACTGACAGCCTGCGCCGGAAGTGACTCCACAGTGGAGGTCTGCATTTAGACCCTCTTGAAATGTTGCGTTGCGGCTGTGTTTTGATGTTTTAATGACCGGGTCTGTTTTGGAGAGGAGATGACCTCGGAGGTAATTCAGCTCCCAGTAGAAACCTGCCAGGGTACTGACATGGAGCGGACCCAGAACAATTCTCATCAGCTGTTAGCTGTGAATACTAGCAGTACTAATGTTGTGGTACAGCTGTGTTAAAACTATAGCACAGCATCACTGCACTGTAACAACATTATGCTTTATTAAATGTCACAAAATTAACACAATAGCTATTTAATGTCAGTCGAGTGACTGTATTATCTGACATCTGAGAAAGTCAGCCTGCCGAATGAACGACGAAGACTCCGAGGACCCATGTGAGCGGTGAACAAACTGTTCATGTCTGCTCCACAGTGGCCAAGCCATCACGAGACAAATGAACGACTCAAACCTGGACACCCACAGTTGAGAGTTGCAAACTAATCAATTCTGTTTCCTGTGCTGATTGAGCCCATGCAGCTGCCGTGTGACAAGTGAACGTAAGAGTCCAAGACCATTCAAGCATGCGTGAAAATGAAGGAATTACTCACTAAGGCTACTCGTTCCTCCCGAGTTATATAAAAGATTAGTTCAAATGAACGAAACGTTCATTGACCGACACACCACTATGCGGCATATCTAGCAGCAGTGTTGGTTACTCAGAAATTGTAATGAGTTACTTAACTTAATGCTCCTTTTACGTTACTCGCTACATTACTATTACTTTCAACAAAACCTTTCTTAACGCCACTCTCTCCTGCCGAGTGTATGTAGTGGCGGGAGTTTCTTTCTACAGGCTAAGTTTCACGTTGCTGTGCTGCTTTAGCAGATGCTTCAATAAATGAGATTTAGAATTGTTCGCTGTTGAAAGCTTTTTGCTGATGTCAAAGTTTACAACAGACAATGTTCTTTGCATCTCTGAGTGTCATAGCTAGGCCTAATACTTACAGCTGTGAAAAGAACGCCTCTCCCCATCGTTCTCCCTTCTTCCGTTGACTTAAACATCATAAGGTCCAATTCCGCTGACCTGCAACGCAGTCGCATATGTTATATTAATATGTAAATGAAACAAACAAAACGATCTAACTCTGAAATGACTTATTATTGAGTCAACAAGAATTTGTTAAAAATGCGAAATCTACGTTGTTGCAATGGTTGACTACAGTCTTCTGATCGGCTACCAAAGCGTTTTTGCTCCCTAACTCTGTACACATCCAGTAGTGTTTGTATACAAGAAACTTGTATACAGTTCAGGGGTTTCTCATGGGAATGTCATTGATTACTTACAGATTTTTGGCAGGTAAAGAACAGTATTTATTTACTCTTTAATAAAAAGTGAATGAAGGGTTGATTAAAAAGGTGATTAAAGTCAAAGCAGCAGAAGCAAAGATTTCCTGACTTTTAGTCCCTCATTTGGGTCAAGAATGCTGGATCTCATGTCTCATAATGCAACCTATAATTTTTTTTTTTTAAAACCCTCCATGCCTGGTAAATACCCAGATCGTTCAAGCTCCACACCTCCAGTTTGCAACACAGGCCTTGGTTCATGGATTTGGCTCCAAGCTGAAGATAATTTTTTTCCATTGACTTAGAAAAGCTTAATCTTGAGCCACAGAAGACATTATATGGTGACTTATCTAACCTTTATTTATAAAAATTGGTGGAGTACCCCCCTTTATCAGCATAAAGTGCTGTTCAATGAATAACTTTCCAGAACTGTTACTAAGCGTGACATGGTGTGAACTGCCCTCCTGTTTAAATTTGAGAACAGGTGGGTTGGACAGACGCACTGAACAAAACAATCTTTTTGCTCCTTTCAGTACTTCCCAACTTTTAAAAACTAGCAGTGTTTAATTGGACTGAATAAATTTCAAAACATCATCAAATAGCCCAGACTCTCTTGGGCAAACCAGCAGCACTCTCAAAGTTCAGCAGTTAAATGAACAGATAAGCGAGTGCTATTTCTCCCCCCCCCCTTTTTTTTCTTTTTCTTTTCTTTTTTTTTTTTTTAAATCAAGTGGGTCGTCATTTGCATGCAAGAGGGTTGAAAGTAAAACATATTGAAGGAAAATACAACCCCGATCGCTCTTCACAGATATGGGTCAGCTATATTTCAGACATCAATAAGATTTTCTTATTTCAGGACATGTGCAAGGGCAAGCCTTATGGGGGTGGGGAGGGAGTTGGTGGGATTGCATTCGCTCCTTGTATTGTCTGTTCACAGCCCGATACTGTATTCCACTCACAGCTGAGGACGGGAGTGGAGCTAATCACCGGCAGACATACCCAATTCAAAGCTGACTTTGGAGGGAAAATCTAATTAACATAATAACGGATGAAATGGAGCGAGAAGAGGAGGATTGTTTTCACCTGCTGGTTGGAGAAACGGGGCGATCGGTGTCAAGACAACTGAGAGAAAGAGAATTAGCCTTGTATTTAAACTGTGAAAGGTCAAAGGTCATGCAGTTATACACTGAATGTAGGAAGTAGATCTTTTTATTGCACTAATGAATGCTGACCAATGGCTATAAATATTTGATAGCAGTGCTAGTTGGTAGGTCACATCTAAAATCCGTTTTAAGACAAGTCATGTGTTTTGCATTTTGTGTTATCAATATCAAAACCTCCATTATACAACTAACTTATGGAAAGAGAAGATGACATTGTTGGTCTTCATATTAGCCCCCGAACAACCCCCCTCCCACACACACACACCTTCTCATCCCAAACTCAGTTGACAGGTGGAATCTCATTTGCAAGAGCTTTGCAAAAAATCGAAATGGGGGGACAGAAGCGAAATTCTACAGCTATGTCAGTGCTGCTCTGTGAATACCTGGGCAGTGCGGCACTTTGGAGTTCTTGTCACTGCTGTCACGCATCACTGTCTCATGAAATTGGAAACATAGAGAAATACAAATCTTGACATTGCTGGATATCTGTATGACATTGGGCATGTTAAACTAACTGCCTCAGTCTGCGTATGCAAGCACTTACTGGTGTGCATACCAAACAATGGCATTTTGTGGAAGTGCCGCTACACTGAGACCAAAAAAAAAAAAAAAAAACAATATATATATATATATAGCAGCTGTGAATGTAAGTTTTTGTCCTAAAGATTTTATCTAATAATCCAAATCTGCATCTACTCCCTCTCATCTGTGAGCGCAAGCTAGGCCTATGCATTAATTATAGCCTCTTAGCCAGGTCACCACTAGGGCCAGAGGACACAGGGAATTATTCATTGTGTCAGCGGAGCTGTTGGCCCCAGTGGATAAGGAGGCCTGTTGATGAGGGCACAGGGCACACAATTCTCCTCCCAAAACACACTTATACTCAAAGCCTGTGGCTCCCTCCTTCCTTTGCCTTCCTTCTGCCCTCCTTCCCCTCAAGCTCACTCTCCTACTTTCTTCACTCCTGGATGTCAAGAGTGAGGAAGAGGGAGTGTGTCTCTCCCCCCCTCTCAGTGGGAAGCCCTCTTAAGACACAGCGGCATCTCACAATTATTCTCTCCCTCCTCCTCCCTAAGGCCTCTTTAGCGGGTAACTTCTATCCTTCCTTTTCTCAAGTAAAGTCACCTCATTCCCCTGGTCTGATGTGAGTGAAGAAGAAAAAGAAAATAATAATAAAAGAAAAAAAAAGACATAGTGAAAGAAGTATAGACACACCAGATTTCTTCTCAACGAGTACTTGTCGCCATGCAGCTGTCTTAATGAGATCCGTAAGTGTGTGAGCTCTGGAGGTTAATTTTCCCCCAACTGCGCCCACACAACACATCTTTCAATTTACTTTTGAATTAAAAAAAAAAAAAAAATTAACGATGAGGAAGGAAATAGCAAGTTTGGCCATTTTGAAGCTTTAAGATAAAGAAAAAAATAGGATCTGCAACATTGTCCTGCTTGGATTTAAGTTGTAGATATAATTCATCTGTAGCAGTATCTAATCCTGTGTGTGCCTGGCTGAACAAAAGATTTGAATCAGACTCAGAGAGGGCCAGTAGCTCAGCGCAATCAGGGAGTACAGCTAATGACAAGAGTGCCAGGTGTATCGCCAGGTGTGGTTGATTAGAGGGAATGAAATGCACAGTGAAGGTGACAACTGGCACTGTGTTCCAACTGAGAGTAGAAGGGAAATCTCTGATCAAACTGGAGTAGAGGACGCAAATCTGAATGATCTACAAGCCGACATTGACAAAAACAGACAACTTTTCCCTGATTGTGGAGGATTTTCACATCCTACATGTTGATTTGATCCAAGTCTTGATTGAGACAAACACTGACATAGGATGAAGATATTGCTGTTGAAATGTATACTGGTTAACTCAATAAATTTCATTATAAATATTCACAATGCAGGTATTCAATCAGTTAATTCCAATGGAATTACTGCAATTAGGTGATACGACCTGCAAATTTGCTGTTTAATGAGCACACCATTTTGACAGCGCAGACGTATGAGGGAACAGAGAAACCAAAATGGAGGAAGCTACGGTAGCCTAGCTGTGTAGCATCATGTACTGTAACTATTCTGAGTATAAACTTCTCTACAAAAGAGGAATGTTCTCTAGACAGTTTAGAATGTGTCAATGGTAAAAATGGTGTAAATCTTTTTGAAAAACTGAACTATTGCCCAGCTTACTGTCGTAAATAAGGACAGCTGTATATATATGCATTTATTATATTATGATCAAAAATGAGCAAATTGACAACTTTACTAGCACAGCCAAACATCAAGTCATCGTGACAACACAAGACATGGCAATTTTACCTGCTAGTCCAACTGTGTACACAGAAATAATGCCAGCTTGGCATCTGTCTTGCAGCCTTTTATTTCATGACGCTCTTATTAATGTCTGGGAGCCTCTTGCTTTGTCACTCTTAGCTTCCTCATAATTCTGCCCTCAACAATCTCTTAAGTCTCTTCGCCTCTGCCATTACCCAACGTTATGTCCAATGTGGCAGCTGAGTCTGGTTATGTTGCCAGTCTACGGCTGTAGAGCTAGACATTAACAGATGCAAGAGCAATTACAGTAACGCGACCAATGTCAGTGTGTTATCTAATGTTTGCTAACAACTCCACATTTATAGCTAGTAGTGAGTGACAGACCAACAATATGTAACTTTACCACAATAACAGCTGATTGAAAGCAGCAACATTGATGCAAGTACACTTACAGTAACGTTACCAATGTCCAAATGCTTTATATAATAAAATTTGCCAAAATCAACTCCAGATTTATAGCTAGCGTCTAAACCTCGGTCTGTAAAACCTCTGGCTGATTTTGTATTATAAGCTCTTACTTACTAATAGCCAGAAGGTCAGCTCTGCATCTACACTAACCTAAAGGATTATTAGGAACACCTGTTCAATTTCTCATTAATGCAATTATCTAATCAACCAATCACATGGCAGTTGCTTCAATGCATTTAGGGGTGTGGTCCTGGTCAAGACAATCTCCTGAACTCCAAACTGAATGTCAGAATGGGAAAAAAAAGGTGATTTAAGCAATTTTGAGCGTGGCATGGTTGTTGGTGCCAGACGGGCCGGTCTGAGTATTTCACAATCTGCTCAGTTACTGGGATTTTCACGCACAACCATTTCTAGGGTTTACAAAGAATGGTGTGAAAAGGGAAAAACATCCAGTATGCGGCAGTCCTGTGGGCGAAAATGCCTTGTTGATGCTAGAGGTCAGAGGAGAATGGGCCGAATGATTCAAGCTGATAGAAGAGCAACTTTGACTGAAATAACCACTCGTTACAACTGAGGTATGCAGCAAAGCATTTGTGAAGCCACAACACGCACAACCTTGAGGCGGATGGGCTACAACAGCAGAAGACCCCACCGGGTACCACTCATCTCCACTACAAATAGGAAAAAAAGAGGCTACAATTTGCAAGAGCTCACCAAAATTGGACAGTTGAAGACTGGAAAAATGTTGCCTGGTCTGATGATTCTCGATTTCTGTTGAGACATTCAGATGGTAGAGTCAGAATTTGGCGTAAACAGAATGAGAACATGGATCCATCATGCCTTGTTAGCACTGTGCAGGCTGGTGGTGGTGGTGTAATGGTGTGGGGGATGTTTTCTTGGCACACTTTAGGCCCCTTAGTGCCAATTGGGCATCGTTTAAATGCCACGGCCTACCTGAGCATTGTTTCTGACCATGTCCATCCCTTTATGGCCACCATGTACCCATCCTCTGATGGCTACTTCCAGCAGGATAATGCACCATGTCACAAAGCTCGAATCATTTCAAATTGGTTTCTTGAACATGACAATGAGTTCACTGTACTAAAATGGCCCTCATAGTCACCAGATCTCAACCCAATAGAGCATCTTTGGGATGTGGTGGAACGGGAGCTTCGTGCCCTGGATGTGCATCCCACAAATCTCCATCAACTGCAAGATGCTATCCTATCAATGTGGGCCAACATTTGTAAAGAATGCTTTCAGCACCTTGTTGAATCAATGCCACATAGAATTAAGGCAGTTCTGAAGGCGAAAGGGGTCAAACACAGTATTAGTATGGTGTTCCTAATAATCCTTTGTGTATTTTGCATCCTTTCATCTCTTTGAGCTCACACCAATGAAAGCCAGTCCAGTATTTACTCTTGTCCTGTCTCTTACTCAGCCACTATCTTTTTTTTCCTCCTCAGACATCTCTGCCACAATAATACCTAGCTAGCTTCTTCCAAAGAACTTACATTGTACATCATGTAGTTGTTGCTTCTTGTTATACAGTAGTTTTGCTTTTTGAAGCTGTTATTTTAAGAGAATGTTGCTTCAACAGGTTTGAGATATCAATTCGTTTGAATCTACACTAAAAACTCCTGGATTAAAAGGGGCCAACTAATTTCTGGGTTATTTCAACCCAGAAAATTGGGTTATTGTTTTTGACCCAAATGTTGGGTTAATATAACCCAACTTCTGGGTCAAAAGAACAACCCCAATATCTGGGTTGAAATAACACAGAAATTAGTTGGTCCCACTTTAACCCAGGAGTTGGGTCAAAATAATAACTTAACTTAAGTTACTATGCCAGTATGCCTTATTTCAGAAAATAAAACTTTGTTTTACATTCTATCTGTCATGGTGTGGTGCAGGACTACAAAGTAGAACGGCCATAGACTGACTGAACTAAATACTAACACAGATGAACATTGATTAACAGAACACAGGTGGAACAGATGATGATGATGGTAATTAACTAGACACAGGTGATGCAGATGAACTAAATGACAGAAACCATGGAAACAGATGAGTGGCTGGAAAACAGAACAAAGGAAGACTGTGACTAGGGGTGACTGTGACAATATTACACACTTCAAGCACTTTTACATTTGCATTAAATTAAACTAGGCTATATATTAAAAATAGTAAAATAAACAACTCTCAAACATTCAACAACATTCAATAACTAGATTGAACTTAAGGCTTAAAGTCTTCAAACATTGGTTGTGTCATGTCATGTGTGAATTTACACGGACTGTAGCTCTCTTCACAACAACACAGACACAGGTCGGTTCTTTGAAACGGGTGTTTATTGCTGTGGGCATGTCTGGTCTCTCTGATACATCCACGCTTCGTTCACGCTATGAGAACTACATTTATAAATGAACACAGTACAAATATCAGTGCATTATACAATACATAGCTTAGCAAAGGAAAATACAAACAACATCTAGCTCACAGATGTGGTAAAATACCTCGTTGGCCACTTGTCGTGAAAAGAGGTATTAAATCCTTTAAAGTCCCTTGAAAGTCCATTTGACTGTCTGCATTGACTTCAGACATCCCATTTCCAACTTTTAATGCAGTTTAACAAAGACTCGTAGCAATCTGCTCTGCTGGAACTCAAAACAGGGCGCCGACAATACCGTCGTAAAACAAACAGAGAACATGAGTTCTGGGACAAAACGTAAACGCATAAAATGGACTAAATACACTGTTGACCACATCTTATTCAGCTGCCTATTTTACCCTTTAGCTCTTAAACATGCAAGACATTTTTAATTTTACATTAAATACATTTTTTATTTATTACATGAAATTATGACAGCAATTATGAACTGTGCATCATGAACACACAAGTACTTATGCAACAACACTTACACGGACTTTAAACTAGTTAGATGTACATGGCAACCACAGAATGACCACGGCTAACGCTAGTCTCAACATAGCAACTAAACTATGGTAATTTTTTCAGCAAATGGTGCTAAACTATAGGGACATGGACACAGAAACGTTTACATTACATCAACACTGAAAATACTCGCCTACCTTGAATACACGACAGAGTTGCACCGAAGAAGCACAGGCCAAAACGGATGAAGTGCGAAGCAACGGTTATTTCAAACGACTGTTGTGAGAAAATTACAGAACAACTGCGGGGTGGTTGCTATACATTTATGCCAATTAAGCTAATTTGAATTTGAGAGAGTCAAATTGGGTCAATATAGCCCTATAACCCAGAAATGGTTACTTATAACCCATAATTTTAACCTAACACAACTAACCCAGAAAATGGGTTGAAGAAATAACCCAGGAGTTTTTAGCGTGTAGAATTCAGTATTTACAATGGTATTGTTTTGGGTGAAAAGAGCATAATGATACACTTTAGGATTCAAAACTCAAAGTTTAGGATTTGGACTTTTCTTGGGACTTGGCCTATGTCAACTTAGGACTTGTCTCGAGACTGTGCCAAAGGCTTGCAAGTTGAAAAACAGTATCTTTGCTCAAAGTGGACGAAGAGCTCCTAGGGTAAGGGTTAGAATTTTGTTCTCAGTCCACATGGTGCTCTTAATATTTAATCACAGTCAATGGTGAAATCTCTAGAAACTGTTGATGAAGACATTCTTAAACTCTAATAGGCATGGCATTAATACCAATGTCAATGGTATCTGTAGGTTTCCTCTCGTTGCAGTGTTTTTACAGCACTTACAGCTTGTCACTATCCAAATTTGTCCTTTGTGAAAACAGCCACAAGATCCAGGAAGAACACCAACACTACGGGTGATGAGGAAAATAAGAGAAAATGTAACAACTTGTAATTTCGTACGTGTCTGGAGTATCAGAGAAACTCAGGAGGATTTTCAATAAACACAACATCCTTGTGTTTTTTAAACCCACTAAGACAGATACTGGTCTACCCGAAAGACTGCACACCCAAACACAAGAAAAGCAATCTAGTGTATGGTGTCCTGTGCGGTGATGAATGCACAGAACTGTGCACTGGGGAAACAAAACAAACTCTACACAAATGCATGGCTCAACACAGAAGGGGCAACTCCTCATGTCAAGACTTTTACCTACCAGTACAAGTACAAGGACATATTTTAGACAGAGAGTCAGATGGTTTGACAGGAGTCAAGGAAGCCCTTTACACCCGAATGGAGATACCATCTATCCACAGGGGATGAGGAGAATGTGTGGCCTCAGGTGTCTCCGACGACCATAATGGCTGTCGTCACAACAACCAGGAGCACTAACGAACCAAGTGGTATTGACCATCTTAACAACAACCCCTACAGAGAATCTTATGGACCTTTTGTCACCAATAATTGTTTTGAATGGGAAGGATACTTTTAAATTACTAGAAAAGCCATGCCATTTAAAGAATATCTTCAGATTTGTTAAAGTTGACGGCATGATTGGGTCGGGGCATTAGGGTGTTTTAAATCAAATACAGCTTACCTCTAAATGATCTTTGTTTGGAGTTGCACATGCACAGTACCTAGTTAAGGACTACTAGCCAATCAGGAGCAGAGTAGGTTGAGCCCTGAGAAGCCGGTAAACGGCTTCGGTTCAGCTGTATATGTTGCCGACCATCTTATCAACATAGACAGGAGCAAGAGTTTCAGGGTGGTGAGTTATTAATCTGTAACAAAAGTATCTTTCATCCATGAAGTTTTAACTGAGCTCTGTCTCTACATCACAGTAACAAATTTATATCCATTGACTGTCTGGAGGGTAGCTAGTGTGTGGAAGGGAGAGGTATGTGTGCTGCAGCTCAGTGTTTTTCCACCGGTGTTTTTGAGGGCGTGTCGGAATAGCCGCTTGGCGAGCGTTATGTGATGCGCATTTAGCTTTCATCCCTGTGACGACACAGGAATGAAAGCTAAATGCTAAATGGACTACAAACGAGCTGTTTTCAAGCAGCAGTTCAAGCAGTGTTTTCTGTGGGAGATGGGAACTCCCTTTGGGCTGGACTTTGCAAACCTATTACATGCACAAAAAAGATATATAACTCAATAAAGGAGAGGGAAAAAGCCAAAAAGCATAATATTACCTCTTTAACATCTCGAAGATGTGCTTTTCAAATAAATGCTCACTTGCAAAAACCCATTTCAAAAGTGGTGCCCCTAAAATAGCCTTAAGCTACAACAGTACTACTGTAGAGAAGCTCACGAGACATAAACATTTTCTTGTTTTATTTAACTCCTGGAGAACATTGTTAAAACACAGCAACACTATTGGAAAGGTTTAATACATCTGTTAGATATCAGCTAACTATTGTTAGATCTAAATTGATCTATTGATCTACACTGATCTATTGATGTAAAGTAATTTTTTAAATACCAATTTAAGAATCTGATGTTACTTTCTAGTCTTCTATAAGGCTGTATTCTTTTAAATTGGACCATTGGTTTAGTTGTGCACAATCAGTACTGCTATCATCAATAACATACTGTACTGTAATATACTAATCAAATATTAGGTTGTCTTAACATACAAATGAGTGACCAATGCCTTAACTATCTTAAAATGTAAATTAACTGAATTAGTACGGAAAAGTTTGTAAAATTTGTCCATTAGTTATTCAGCGTAGTCCCATTCAGGAACCCGATTAATGTGAGCGAGTAGATATGTGTTAAGATCAAAAACAGGAGCAGCGATGTATAGAAACAATAGACATTTAAAGGCTTGACTTGGGCTTGGTTCAAAAGACTTAAAAACATTTTTATGGCCACAGTATGTCAAGGCAGACCAATAGTTTTTTGGGTTAGATTTGGACTGAGGAAGTCGTAAGAGCAGAAGAAAGACAAGATAAGATATAACTTTATTAATCCCCCGTTAGGTGAAATTTTGGTCGACATAGTAGCGCAAAGGAATATAATAGAACAGATGCAGTATTATAGAAGTATTAATACACTATTTACACTATACAAGGGATACTGTAAGGCACTACAAATCCTCATTGTTTTTTTAGGATAGAATTATCTAACTGGTCTAAAGCAAACTTATTTATGCAAGATCTGAGAGAAAGATGAGTCTTTAGATTTGATGTGATGGGTTTTCATATCACTCTTTCATTTGAACCCTTTTACTTTCTCTTCTGATTCATGATTCCTACTGTACGTCTGACTCATCTGGGTCTCAGTCAGCAATGACATAATGCCTCAAAACCTACACTAACAGGGATATTGTGCTACAATTGGCCCTTATAATGGACACAAAATTCAAAGCAGTTGATCCACACCTCAGTCTTTTTATTCAATGCATCAATGCCATTCTTTAACAGAGACTCAAGCATGAGTCATTAATCTGCAGTTAGATCTAAGGACTTTTCAGTTCAAGTCTGGAGTTACTTTGCACAAGAAATAAACTAAATTCTCCATTCTGTACCTGTGTGTTGCATTTTTCTATGAACAGCCCGTAATAAGAGGTTCCCTTTAATTAACTTTTCCATTCCATCATTTCTGCTGTCTTACCCGATTAGGAATCAAACGAAGCACAGACATCTTGTTCCAGCAAAACATTTTAAGAGCTGTGCGCTGACTTTCAGTTGTTATTTGACTGATGATGCTGTGAGTGGAGGCATACATAGGTGTCTGCCTCAGGCAATGTGCAGTTAAGTACAAGTGGAAATGCATGCTTCTCCTGCAGTCCCCTTGAGGGCAAGGAATTGGTCAGCGCCACAAAAAGGAATGAGTTCCCTTTTTTCTGACCAGCTTCTCTTAAAATCTAGCAACGGCTCATTCAAAACCTCAGACTTTTTCTAACAGGCGTCAGGGGTGATACTAGGACACAGAAAGCTGAATGGGTCCTATGCGAAATGGGGAAGAAAAACAAGACCCATAAATGTCAGATTCCTAGAGATACCCGATATATCCTGTCGCTGCTATCTGTTTGCTGGTGCTGCTGTGTCATCCAATAGAAATACTGTAGGTCGGCTTGAATGAAAGCGATGTCGGTTTGTGTGGGCTCAGAGATTGGGAACAGAGACAAGGGAACAAGGCACGTCTGAGTGTGTGTGTTTGCAAAAGAGGGGGAAAGTAGAAAAATAATACAAGACACACTGTTCTCTTTTACTTGCAGTGATGAGAGAACAGTTATAACACAGGGAGAAATAAGTATATTTTGACACACACTCAAAAGAATATTTTCAGCTATAAGGTATCCAAGGCTACAAAAAAAACCCTTTAACAGTGACATCACACGACAAAACGGCTCCCATTGACCTTTGAGCACTATTGTTCAAGGTCATCAATGTGTGCACAATATCTGGCGTTTCTAATAGCTCATTCCACCCCATCAGAGAGTGTGTGAAATATTAAGCAGCAATGGAATTGGACAGGAGCTTTAAACTGCTTTGAACAGATGCTCTGTGCTTTTAAGTGCTGAATAATACATTTTGGTTCAATGTCTCTGTCTCCATTAATGCCCCAGCTAAACGCTGCCGGGATTTCACTTCTGCGTTATTATTTCTCATAAACACTACTCACACCCTGACAATCAAGATATGTTAGCACTCACGCTTACACGCGGACACGCACTATACACACACGCGCGCACACACGTGCACATGCATATGCGCATTTATCAGTGCTCGCGTCTAACCATTTTGGTGATAATGCTCTGTTGCAGAGCCAGTCAGGCAGATACCCTGACGGTCAAAATCACCTGCTGCCCAAAGGAACATTAAACCTAATTTTAAGAGTAATAGATCTCATCAGTCAGTGAACCTAAAGCATTATACTTTCGACATGCATGAGCACACAGTCATTAATTCGGTCCTAGTGATACTCACAAGCACTGACCGCCTGCTATTGCAGGACCCACTATAGAATTTGATATATGTTTATAAATTTAATAAGTTTTGCAGTTTGGTTTAATCATACTTAAAGCTTTATTTCTTTTCAGTACAGCGATGCAGCTTTGCTTGGGTGGTCTAGTGTTACCCGATACATAACAGCCAATTAATTCATTACTGTTCTTTCTTTTATGGTGGACACAGGAATAATCTACTTTATCTTCCTGCAATTGTCATTTTTTGTCTTTGTCATTTCACACTAATCCTCATCTTACAAGTCGAATATTTTTTCTCATTGGTCGCACTGTGCAGCACCTTTCTGCTTTACCCTCTGAAAACCTTTTGTGTGAACCATTTATCATCTAAGTGGATTGAGAGAGGAGGGAACACATCTCTGGAGCCTTGCTGATGTAGACGCCTTACTGTTATTCAATTATGGCGCAGCTTGCTTCCTGGAGACCACAAAGGCTAACAAGCCCCTATTCTATGTCAAGGTTCACTGAGATGCCAAGGCTAAGACAGTAACTGCCCACCCAACGACATCTCTAATCCTTCACCAGTCGATCCGTGCCTTGCAGATCAATGGCCATTGACAGGTCCAATTGATTTCCGTGGGAAAGAGATGCAAGCTCATCCAGCTAAAAAGCCTGCAACCGACACACACACACACACACACACACACACACACACACACACACACACACACACACACAGACAGCCACTTGCAGATTTGGATATGTGTCTGCGGCAAAGCGATAGAGACCTGAGTAGCTAATGGCTGTTCACACTGCTGATCAAAGTGTGCCACAGTGTAAAAAGGCTGACATTTCCCCCCTTCCACATTGTAATTTAGGAGTGAAAGTAAATAGTCGAAAATCTGTTCCCCAGATACGGGCTATTTAGGATTCCAACGTGTGATTTATAAAATAAGGATTTAATGGAAATATGTCACAGTTGACATAACATATGACTATATCATTCACTTGACAAGCAGGAAAAATAACAAGATAAGATAACTAGGATAAACAAAAATTAATGCACCATCATTTTCCGCTATCACTGTCTAATAATGTGTTATATCCTGCAACCAACAGTTTCCCAAAAACTCTTATATGAGTTTTACATCCTATGTGTGTTGCTGACATACACAAATGTGGACACCCATGTCAGGACTGCAAAGGCTGCTAGACCTAATCCCCAAATGGGAAGCATTTATCTTGCCTCTGGACATTTGGACATCTTCATCAGTAAACAGCAGTGGTGTATAATTTACATGGCTGGATAGACCTGCTAGAGGGCCACAGGGCAAAAACAAGCTGCTGGGCCCCTATCAACCCCTGCTTCTTTCACTCTCTGTACAATATGTATAGTTTTTTAATGATTGAATACTACTGTGCCCCAGATTTATTTCATTTTCAGAAAACTTAAGTTTTGAAATATGCAACATAAAAATAAAACATCTTGACATGGGGACCCTCTTCAAGACTGGGCCACCAGATATGGTAATAAAACAGGACCCGCTTTAAGAGCCATTGCACATTATTACACAGTTGATATTGTGCTTAAGTGGAGCATTTACAAACAATTTTTCAAATGAATTATTCCTAAGTGATGTTCTGCTGATACTGAATAAGCTAGGTAAATATCATCCTTCATATAAACTCTGAACATGATTACAGCGGACTGTTGCTGGCATCGCCACTGCATCCGAAGGAGTACCCTGGCTCCAGAACTCTGAATGAATCTGAATGTATTTGGTTTTCATTTCGAATTCATACTGGCGTTGTGCCAAATTGATGGCTGTTTCCCCTGGTCCTGACGGGGGGGGGGGGGGGGGGGGTTAAGAATATTGGATGTTTTTATTGTAAATATATTGTTTGGGGCTTTTAACTTCAATGAGATAAAGCACCTGATGATGATGATGATGATTCATTTACAGAAATAACAGAATTTTTTTAAGTCAATAAATTTGTCACGTTAACTACTTTTTGCAAATGGTAACACTACAATGTAGACTGAAAATGACTTTGGTGCAAATGTGTGAATCACTAATGCAGACATTTTGTAATCATTGAGTAAAAATTCTACTTTAAGTTAACCTTCCCAGCTAGAATGAATGGTGGAATGTAGCCAGACTGAAGTGCAGAATGCAAAGTAATATCTATACTCAACCATATGTTTACAAATAAAAGATTCAGCGTGCCACTCAAGTGGATATTCTGCTGGCTGAGATACTACTGAGAATGTGATTGATGTGTTCTATTCAGACTTGGCAAAACAAGGTAATCTGTCCTTGATTGTCAATTTTTGCACATTATTGTCTGGCCAATTCACTAGCATTGTGACAGCTCATGTTATTTTGGCGAGGGATGTCAGTCATGTGATGCATCTCTGCAAGACTTCAAAAGATGTAATAGCTCACTGATCAAGAACAGATCCATGCAGAAATGTCTGAATGCCCTGGGTGTAGGTTAGGCTCAGCACATTGAAATTATTTCTTGGCTCTCTGTGTGCACCCTAGCAGCACCATCTCCTTTGATTATCCCTTAAAACTTGAGCACATCAATGGCAGGACATGTTTTGATTGCTTGAGAGTCTGCACATTCCCTTAAATACCGTTCCAATTTTTTATAGACCAATCAACAGCTTTGCACTGCCTAATTAATCTCCTTGAAGTTTTTGTGATTCATCATTTCATATCTTATTGATGTCTTTGGTGTTCAATAGTATGCAGATTTCTTGTTTTACCTCAGCAAACAGATGGCAGGGAGAGACATGTTGTATGTTTTTGGATGGCTAACAAAGCATGGGGAGAAATGGATTTAAACTTAAATCAAAATCTGTGTAGCATAACATGGAATGGGTCGCATTTATTTGTGTTTCTGAGCTTAAGTTTCAGCCAAAAGAAGGAAACAAACTCACCATGATGATTTTGAAAATTATTATTAGCAATGATTCACATGACTTAGATGTACTGTATGTGGGAAACACACAGAGAATAATCTCTTGACTCTGCAATTCCTCTCAGCTTTTTGGAGCTTTATGGCATCTCTCAGCTCATTGTTTTCATTGCAAATTTCACTTCTGTTCTTACTTCTAACAAACCAGACGACTATTACTACTACTACTAATTTCTTCTTCTTCTTCTTTGTAGATTTTCAATGTAGTGACAGTGCAGTTTGTCCTTCTGGGCTACTGTAGAAACATGGCGGAAACATACTTCTATGTAACACGACCATGTATGTAGATAGAAAAGGCTCATTCTATGGTAATAGAAACATAATGGTTCATTATGTAAGGTCTTTATGCACCACTGAAAACATAGTTATGGATCTTATATTACATTTCTGTCAATAGATCCTCCTAAATATTTCACACTGAACCTTTAAAAGCCACCTGTATGTAGAAATCAGCCCAGCACCAAATGGCAGACAGACAAAGTTAGTAACTACTTAGTAGAGCATTTAACAGCTAAAGAGACAGAGATATTATTATCCTCAGGAGTTGGTAGAGATCAAAAACAGAGCTAAATGGAGAGTGAATGTTGGAGAATTTCAGGAAACACATGTATCTTTTAATCACTCTATATGTTTCTGTTGGTTATCATCAATTTATATAGTGTATCACATTATTCCACATAAAAAGGTGTTGTCTGTCTTTGAATCAAAAGGCTTCCGAATGTATGGGAGAACAAACCTACAATCAAACGATCATGTTGCTCTCACAGCAAGCTGCACTTGCATGTTCAACCACACTCACAAAAAGTTCTAATCTAATACTTACCATAGGAGAGGAAATTAAACTGATTAAAAAGCAGTCTGCAGCCTCAGAAAAACACCTCCCCTCTCCAACGTGTTAATATTAAACACAGTTTGAATCAAATTAAAAAACATGTGCTTGAATGCAAAGAAAAGGCTCTCCCATTATACTTGCAATAATTTTTTTAATTTGAACTTAAATGGGCGCCTGGAAGGAACATTTAATTTGCCTTTTGTAATTGCATTAGGTTTCAAAACTTTAGTTGCATGAATTGTTGATTAAAAAACAAAAAGCATGACAGTTAATACTTTATCATAAAGGATCCCTGAAGGTTAATAATTCTTTGAATTGAATGAAATGCGGCGGGCATGGACTGTATAAAACATGAATATAATCACGGTGACGTCACCTATAGGCTTCTGAAGAGCGATTGTGAAGCTCAATGTGGGTGGCTTCATTTTTCTTTCCCCGGAGGTGCAGCCCTGTTATCCACACATATATGCACATGCACACACCGCCTACACGAACTAATGAAGCTCAGCGCAGCTTCAACCAGGAAGAATATCTTCACACTTCAACTCTCTCTCTCTCTCATTCTCTCTCTCTCCATCAGCCAATCATGTAGTCGCTTTCAAACTTTAAAATCTGTTCTTCTCTCTGCTGCTGTCAGCTGTCATTTCAGTGAAAAATCACTGCGGCTCTGCTCCACCCCGTTCACCTCCTGCTCATCAGATCCAGGCCCAGTTCAGGCTTAGCAGAAGTCCAATCCTGCTCTTTGGCATTCTCTTTATCCATTCATCATCACCACCAGTGTCTAGATTCCATCGCGGGGGTTTCTGTACCACCTCACCTCCCCCTTTAATACCATATCATCACGATGGAGACTAATCCCCAACACTTTTCACATTTCTCACATTCATTGTACATACAGTGTCAATTAATTATTATCAGAAGTCTCTCTGATTGACATATTGACTGTAATATAATGTAAATGTAGTGAGGTTTGGTGTCATTAAATTAGAAAAGATACCATTTAAACGTCCATTTTAAGCTTTTTATATTATTTGATTGAATTAGTATTAATAGATTTATGTTATTCATGTTAACAGGAAACATATCTGCTTTGCGTTTACCAAGCCTACTTGTCACCTTGGAGAATGTGTCACTTAAACAACCCGTGACTTTAAAAATTAGTCTCAGCATAAATTAGACCGAATCTCAGGGAGCCGAGTCTCAGCGGAAATGTTTTCTGCCTCGCAAGTTCATATTTCATAGCACACCGGCTAGCATTAATTGCATTCACATACCCTGATATTCAGATGCAAACTGCTTTTAATACAAATTACTTCAGACGGCAAGTAATGACTTTTCCCTCTTTCATAACAGTTGCAGCCTCGCACATGTTTCATATTCAGGGCTCATGAGAATACTCCCACGGCCTTCTAATCAGAGCTCGTTCCCACATCTTTCACTCGCACTGGTGTTTTTCCAAATGTCACTCGTCTCGATACAGGTTGAGGTCACATTAAGGATCATCTACATTTCCCCATCTAAAAGATTATCTGTGAAATTAAATTCAGATCCTTATCAAAATTCTTCAGATGTAAAGATCATGCCAGATTGACCACCTTCTCCATCAATCGCAAACCTCTTGTAGAGAAGCATCAAGCACCACTCTGGCACGGACATGCTCTGTCCTTTTCACCCACAGGTTAGGCCGTCTACTTGATATTCTATTGGAGCATGGCTGTGGCCTGGCCTTCCTCACCTGGCTACACCTTAGTTCTGCTCTTCCAAACTACCTGTGTCTATTAAGGTCAGTCCAGAGAAGAGGCCAGTCTGCGTGATTCAGGCCCCCTTTCTCGTTGCTCATTTGGCCCAAATCAATGAAGGAAAAATAGAATCGTTGCTACTTTACCTTACACTGAAAGTGCATGAACTAAAAAAGTAGAAATTATAAAATAAACGCAGCGCCTCCTCATGACTAATGGGGGATCTAAATAAAGCTGTAATTGGTACAGAAAGCACCTGGAGTACATTATGCACAATTTTAACTGTCTCGGGGCTTATTTACATGATAGGAAAACTGTTTGACAATAAACAAATGAGTGACATATTAAAGGGGGAAAAACACAAGTTATGAAACATGTACAAATATGTCTATATAAAACACAAAATAGTTCGATGACTGTAAAAATTATGTTAATCATTCACAGTTACCAGTCCCTGTTGACACTTACGGGAGATTTTGAAGCGACGAGTTCTACTGTGTGTTGTTTGGGGTTTGGATGATTCTTCCACCATCATCAAAACACCAAATGAGGGAATACTATCAGGAAGACTGATGCAGTAGAGTTCCGGAGACTTGTAGAAACTATGTCAAGGAGGACTGAAGCTGTTCTGTAGGCTGATAGTGTCCAGTCACCTTGTGTTGGTGTTTCCATTAATTTGTCACTCGTCTGTATGTGGAAATGTGCTGTAACAGCGGCTTGAAATCTTGTTTTTGCTGACCTCTAGTGGTTTAGCTACTCACCTTGGTGCAGTGATGTAGAAGTGTACTTTAGGGTGTGTCAGTACACAGTTGGGTGTGGTTACAGGTGCAACAGAGGGTCAGAAGTCCAACAGAATTGAAACAATCAACCAGAAAGGGCAGGGAAACACTGTTGTCTAGCCTGGTTTTAATGGAATCTTTTTAAGTAGTCAGTCAAAGTCAGCAGGTGAGTAAGTAAGTGTCGGAAGGTGGACATCCTTACGTAGCTGTTTCTACACCCAGTAAGCATGGATTTGGTCATTTGCAGGTCAAACAGTGTATAAAAAACAGAGCTAAACTTAAAATAAACTGTTGTAGACTTCCATAACCACTGTTTTAGCAGAATTCAGTGTGTAGTAATTTAAATGCTGTAAAAACACCACAAATACTTACCCAAGATGTCCTAGAGATCCACAGATTCAATACAGTGGATCGGTATCAGGGCCAAAACATTAATAAGTGCATCAGGTCTTAATCATACAGTTTTTTGGTCAATCTGTTTTTTCTGTTATTCGTTACATTCCATAATGAATGTACATGGCCACGGCAGTCCTTGTCCTCTTGACGCCGTATATTAAAATGATCCTAATAAGTTCCATGCTCCAAGGGAGTTATACATGTTTTAAATGAGAGCACTGGTATCAGATTGTTACTCAGTATTTGCAGACATCCTGAGGTATGATATTGCAATCTGAATCAGGATCAGGAGACAAAGTTTTTTTTTTGGTCTGCAATTTAAACACAAGACCATGCTTATGACACATTTATCTAAGAACATCAGTCCGTTCTGCGCCAGGCAAGTGAGGTCAAAAAAATATTGCGACTCATTCTATGCTTCATGTTTACAGAGAAGCCGCCTGTGATTTTCTACTTACTTTAAATTGTCAAGTTCAATGTCTCTTTGTGTTCCTTAAATTTATAAATCCAAAATGGAAAAAAGAGGCTCTCACAAGTAGCTCATATAGCATAACAAGTTCAAATTCATTTTTTCCCTGTTAAATCCTTTAAAGATTCTCCTGGCTCCGTGAAATGTCTTACATGAAAGGCTGTGATGCAGCAGGAGGTCCGTTTTCCTGATGGCAGCGAGTGTTTAAAGAGGGAGAGGTCACTGGCAGTGCAGCGCCAGCCTTTCCTTCTTAATGACGCCTCAAAGTGAGAGCCCATCATTTCCCCTAATTATTGTTGATTGCATTCATTATGTCATGTCCTGGTATCTTGGCGGCGCTGTTGGTGGTTTGGGCTAAATGGCAGCTACGGGTTAGCTTGTTTCTCAAAGCTAATTGGACGTCAGCTTTGAGAGGCAAACAGAGAAAGAAGAAAGTGTCTCTCATCAGCAGACTGTCCATTGTCAAATGTATTTTTTATGAGCTGGCAGACCCCTCACGGAGCAGACTGAGGTCCAGGGTTGTGATGCTTGCGAATGTCAGGCACCTCTTCCCAGTTATCCCCCAAGCTCTGTATTAATGGAATTAACAAGCAAGCTGTTAAAGAGCCTTGTTAAAGAAAATATGCTGCATTGACATCTGACACAGCAGTGGACTAAATTTCTTAAATAAAGTTTATAAGGAGTAGCAGGAAGTTCACAGCAAGTGTAATAAAAGAGAAACAGACATCTTCATTATTTTAACATCCACTGTACAGTATAGGTTATGCTCTGGATGAGCATCTCCATTTATTACTCGGAAACTGTATTAAAAGAATGCAAATAAAACATCCAGTAAATGTATCTAAAGGTACCAAAGGGGAATATTTTGTCTGCGGGATACATTTCCCCTGAAAATAAGTAAGAGAAAAGATTAGAAAAGCACTCCGGGAGCTATTCTAAATCTCACAGATCAGCAGTGAAGGGACAGCCAAGCTGGCAACAGAGATATGGAGGCACAATGGTGAATCACTCCCACGCGTCCCCCAACAATGCAAGACAAGGCCAGTGACTCAGAAACCGATTCACCCCTATGCCTACTTGTACGTATGCGCTCCCACACTCCCCACCACCCTCCTCAAAAACCATTTTGAACGTGCAGCCTATGCATTCTACTAGCTTAGGCTCTGGCTGTCCTAAATATCAGAGAATCACTGTGAGCATTTACTGCTGATATTAAACGTCTGAAGTACTCAATTACGCCATGCTACTTTTCCTTATGTCATGTTTAAAAACTGTGTAGTATTAGGTGAGCCAACATCAGTCAGCCGGCAGTGCTTGCATTTACAAAGCTCGCTTTCCTAAGTTGAAGCACAGAAATTCTTCCCGAATTTTTTCTGCTCGTCTTTCCCTCATCAGCTTACTTCTCCAATGAAATCTCTCCTCTGTCCCCTTAATGCAGCTTTTTGCTTGTGTTTGCACGTAAAAGAGCTCAGGGCTCTTCTCTGCATTACTGAGATTGAAGAGAGGGTGAGAGAGGCTGGGAAAGAGAGTGAGGAAGGGGTAAGGAGAGAGAGAGAAAGAGAGAGAGAGAGAAGTGGTCCATTTTTCAGGTGCTTCTCTATCAGCAGCAAACCCACACAAACACTTTGGATGTATGTATGCACTTGCCCATTCATGCTGCTGTAAACTGCATGATAAATGCCTTATACCCAATTTTGCATGTCCTATATAGTATGCATGAAGGACGGTATGCAACTTAGAAGACCTGCATGTGTCAACCCCAGAACAGCCTCACAAAGCTATGAGAATTAGAATTAGAGAGCATACCTGTTCCACAGCATACAAATATGTATTAGCAGCTATGCAGTAGCCACATTTAGCCAAATGATAGTTTCATTAGGAGAGCTTATATGAAGATGTTTCTTTAAAGGAAAATTTTGACTCTCCTATCTAGAAGTACATGTAGCAATTTGCTTAGCTTAGCATAAACATTAGAAGCAAGGGTTAAGTGACTTGGCTCTGTCCAAAGTTCAAAAATATGCCTATGGATGATTTTATAAGTATTCAATAATAAACTATATACACTTGTACAGAAAAGTTTAGATGGAGTAGAGTCCAGTGGTCCCGCAGAAGTTGTGGTCTCCTACAGTTGAACCTGGGTACTGCAGTGGATATTCTTACAACTCATGGGAGTTTACAGTTTACTAGCTGCACCTGCTGCTCTTACACTTACAGATCTCTAAAGATTTCTGTGGTACAGTTTGGACCACAAATGCGTAAAAAGGAAGTCACAAATGTACCGTGACCTGCAAATTGACAGGGAATGATTAAAAAATGTGCAAATACTGTTTTGTGTGTAAAAACCAATCATGTGTAAATAACACTTTGTGTGATATTAAAATACATGTGTACATATTTGCAAATTGACCCTTCGCTAAGCCCTGCCCCCCTTAGTAACTTTTGCTAAGTCCAACAAACTGTCAGCGCTGTCTATTACTGCAATCCCCGGAGAAATATTGTCAAAATTGTTGGATCTCAGAAAGAAGCAGACAGTTTTGCCGTTGCATTATACATTTGAAGGTTGTATTCAGGCTGTCGAACTGACTCAAACTGACGTGAAAAAAATTTAAGATAGAAGCTAAAACCTACCGATCACACAGTACAAGTGAACCACCGCATACCCTGACGATTGAGACAAAAGACAACAATATTAAGGATCAACACTGTTCCTGTAAAGCTGGGTAGGCCTCTATTCAATATTACAATCAATAAAAAGCAGAACAGTAGGGCTTTATTTTATTTAAACATTTACATTTGGAACAAGCCACAGCTGACATTTTTCTGGATTTGGTTTAGGTTTTGGAATGAGAATAAATCGTACTTCTCCTATCAGCCTCTCTGGGTAGCTGCTGTAACTGCTGATGTGCCCCAGGAACAGCGTTTGACCATTTCTTGGAAAAATATAGCCAAATAAAGCTAGAAAATGACTCTTTTTGTGTTAGAGTCCATGGAGCACATCCATGAAAGTGTCAGACCTCAGTTAGAGCGAGTCCTATACTGCGCTGTGATTGGCCAGCTGTGTATTCAGGGCATGGCTTAGCGATTTGAGCGATTGTTTTCTGTGGGTTACAAATATTAAAGTCCAATAAAATCTTCCATATATATAATCACCTCACTAATTAACACGTTAGCCTATATGTAGATTGTGGTTTTACAGGGAGTACTTCACGGGCAGCGGCAGGTCGCAGTGACTTCCTGGAACTCCCTGTTACATAAAACAAGGACATTGTTCATATATTGTGTTTTTTAAGAAAATTTATGATTACAGATTTGTTAAGCACAGAAGGATGTGCTTCAGCACACCGTATTATGGGTGCCATGTTTTCTAAGCATTGAATTCCTAAATCTACGAAAATCTAGTGGTGGCATTTAGAGGGTCTGATCTCTGGTATTATAGGAAAGATTAATAAATGTCAGAAGTCACTTAGATCAACCTAACAGTAGCTAAAACTGAATGCAAATGTTATCTATACAGAGAGATAATTATTTTCATTTGTATTTATATATATATATATATATATATATATATATATATGATGGGAAAAGGGTGAAAATAATGCAAAGATGAAGAATTTGCAGGGCAAACATTCTGTGGTTTCATAATTTATTAGGTTGTATTTGATTTTGTAATTACTTGAGTAGCTGATAAAGCGTGATCAGAAATGTTTTTGTATTTCATCTCTCCTTCACTATCTATTCACAGGAGCAAGCCAGTTAATATAAACAGCAGCCAGTGGCCTTTTGCAGAAAGAAAAAACAACAACTTTTGAATGCATGGATGATATTATTATTATTATTATTATTAAAACTAAACTGAAAACTAAATTACCTAAATACCTTAAAGTCTAGTGACCACAAATGAAAATTACAGGATATTGGTCGATACTAAAACATTGTCAATAGCACATGTTGATAAGAGTTGTAAAGAACTGAACTGCCTTATATCTGAAATCTAATATTCGATAAGATAAGCCACCATAAATTACTGGACATATCAGACCAAGAAAAGCAGAATCTGAAATCTATTGTTGCTAAATCTGAAATCTCAGTTTTATTTCTTATTAATTCAACTTTCAAACAATTAGTGGAAGATTCTTTTATTTCAAAAGTTACATACTTTTGGTTTATTTCTTTTTTTTTTTGTGCCGCTATCAAAGTAATCAGGCCACGGGCCAGATATTATTGCTGGCGTGCCAGCTTTGCGCGGCCCGCCTATTGCCGACTACTGACATAGTTGCTCCTTTTGTTCCTAAATGAGCAGTCATTGTAGTGCCTGCAAAATTATGATGGATAAAAAAAATCAGATGTACTATCCGGTGTATTGTGGAGAACAGGTACAACAGCTTTTCTACCAGCTTTAAATATAATGTTCCAAAAACCCCACACCTGTGTGAGTCACTCCCAGAAGCAGTAAAATATTGACTGAGTTGACTGGTCAGAGTTTCACTGTATTCTAAACTTGATGGCTCTTCCCACGGCTGGCAACATCTCAGTATGTTATATATGCTTTGCCACTGGACTGTGTGATACTCAGTGAGGGGGCCAATTTGAGAGAGATGGGTACTGACGATGGCAGTCGTTGCCACATGGCACCTGTCAGTGCCTGGGCTGACATGCGGGACTGAGGTGCACCTCCTCCCGGCCGAACCTTCAGATAGAGAGAGATATATGGCAGGTAGCTTTTAAAAGTCTGCCACTTGGCAACACTGCATCATTAACAGGCCTGCTGAAGGCCTGAGCGTGGCTTGTTTCCAGGAAGAGATAGGGAGGGAGAGTTCAGCAGTGCTCACTCCCCTCTCCACCCCCCCACCCCCCTGTCCCTCCATATATCCTTCTCTATCTTTAGAGTGCTATGCAAAGTCAGCACTCTCCAACCATCTACCTTTAACACATCAAATGTGGGCTCGCCAGCCTCTTTTTCAAACTGAGTTTTAAAAAAAGAACAATCAAAGAAGTGAAGAAAAGGTGGCAGAGTGTAACCATTAGGACAGCCACCTGGTGGCTGCTGCTGCTGCTGCTGCTGCTGCTCTCATTTGTCCCCATTCTCTCCCCCGGTTTCTCCAGTTGCACTAAAACAAGCCAAAAACTCAAGTTCAATTCCCCATCTTGATTTTAGATCAAGTGGCTTCTCCCTAATACAATCCAATTTACTGTAAAATACCAATTACTGGTAAAACAAGGCCAATCCATTTGAAGTGAAAGTTGCATTATTACAGCAGTAAGTGGTGTCTTCATGAGAATGCAAGCTTTGCAGAACTTAACAAGCGAGGCAGCTAAGCGAAGGACATCAAAGCGGCCTACCTCGAGGAGTTGCACGAGTGGGCACAAATCACTTATCATAATTATCATTGCTCCCTCCCCACCCTAGGCCCTGATTCACAGGAAGTGGAAAAAAAGGAAACAGCCGCAATCCAAAACCACTTTAAAATGCCATATTCATGAGGTTGTAATCTATTGGGCAAAATCAAGGAGTCAAATGAATGCTAAAGAAATGTACATGTTAGGTGTGTGATGCGCATAAGAGATGCACAACTGGGAAATGCAAATCAAGGAAGGCCAATATAAAGAGTAGGAGTGGAAGGCGTTTGTGGTGGAGCTGGGGGTGAGCAGATGCGCCCTGCCCTTTATCCCACAGGTTTATGGCTTCTCCAGATCAGCACCGGGGGAAAAGATGTGTTGGGTGGGTTTGATGTGTTTTATGAGCCGCACAGGCCGCCCAGTCAGTAACCATTACAGGAATGTTAGAGAGTAATCTATGAAGTTGACACTTCCATAAAATGATTTCCTGACACCAGTTAGTTGCTCTTCAGCCATGCTTGTGACACGCTAGCAAACCTCATTAATTTTAAATACCGGTCTCAGTTTGCGAATAAATGTGCGCATACTTGGTTGTGTTTGACCTTCTAGTGTACAATCATCTTTTCATGTGTTTTTTCCATCATTGTGGGTCTATTTCTTGACCATGTCGTGTGATGGCTGGTCTGACGGGGCTTCAAGGGAACATTTTTATTGCATTAAAAGCCATCTGTTGGCCACAGGGGAAATTGACAGTTGTAGTGGTCATCTGAAATGTTCACACTGCTTCTTTCCTCAAGGCTACTCCATCAGCACCTCTAATACACAGGTGGGATTGTAGTTCTGAGTGTGTGTTGTGTTTCACAAGGGAAGACTTTACCCTCCAACCTGAAAGACAAGCTATGCATATGAGCTATTAGAGGAGGGAGCCACAATAAGACCGTTCACTGTTGCCTGAAAGAAAGACATAATTTTATTCTGGCAGAAAGAAACTTTTTAATTCAAAATTAGGTGGTATTTGCATACTTTTGCATACATACACATTTTTTAAATATAGGAATGCGCATGCATGTTTTTTTATTTCTAAGTATAATATTGTTATCAATGCTTGGATGACCAGACAATAAAAAGAGAAACCACGCACTCCAGTACCTGAAACATTACTGCAAGTCAAGTTACGCCAGGATCAGACAGGAGAGCAATTCTGCTCCTCTGCTCTTTTCACACATAGAGCTGGTCTTTTTCACGTATTATCTATCATCTTTATCATCAGTGTATGTGAGGTTCAATGTAGGGGTTTGATGGCTTAAAGGATGATCGTCTTGACATATGATTGGCCCCGTCTCTCTCTGTCTGCTTGTGTGTGTATGTGTGTGTGTGTGTGTGTGTGTGTGTCTGTTCTGCTCTAGCTCTCTGTTCAGACACTACTGACAAATATGTGGAATGAGTACGTAATTTAAAAAACAGAGAGTGTCATGTGACACAACCACAGAGAACCATCACCCAGCTCTACAGATCCCTTCAGCTCTATGGCGGTGTTTTAGTGTCTTTCAGCTCATTGTTGTGGTTTTATGCAGTTCTACTGTCTTGGTTTAGTCTCGTCGCACCTGTCAACAGCTGGTGAACATTTGAGCATATAAAAGATAAAGAGCCAGATATTGTCCTAAAAATGTGGTGAAAACCAGAAGAGAGCAACAGGGAGAGTGAATATTCAAGGCAGTGTGGTCTAGACCTGCTCTATATGAAAATTGCCCTGAGATAACTAGTGTTATGATTTGGAGCTATATAAATAAAACTGAATTTTGAATATTGGACAGAAAATGACTCCAAATAAATTTCTGTAGGTGTAATGCATGGTCAAGACCCATCAGTGTCAGTTTGTAACACACTGGGGATCCCTATAGCGTCATAGTTCAATGCAGTGGGGGAAGCTCTGTAGCATCAGTTTTCGAAGGTAAAGGTAGGTATATGATATTTAACACAAAAGACTGAGTAAGGAGGTGGTTGGGGTGGATGGAGGGCTAGAACCCGGACTTTCATTCAGGAGACTGGTGTGTCCAGTGTGAAACAAAAAGTCAACATTAAATATTTTTATTTAAGTTACGTAAGTAAATTGTGCAAGTTACGCAAGTGACGTTACTTAATTTAACTGACATACTTAGTTATTTTAACCCAAACCATGATCTTGCCATTTTAATTTTTAAAATAAAAAAAGGGTCTGAAATAAACTTTGCATGCATATTTTAAACAACTACCTCCTCCCACAATTATTCAACCCAGATTCCTGTGTCAACCCTGAAAGTAAATCTCACTTTTGTCATGCCAATAACTCATAACACCCAACGAGATTAAAAAAACAACCAATATTTTACTGGCTGAAGGGTTCTTACATTTTGTTGGCCCACAACAATGTGAATGAGCTAACAAGGAGGGGTGATGAGGAGCTGAAACAGTGCAACACTCGTCATGCCCTGTGCCAATTATTTCATATTGTGTGATAGGGAAAATGCCCCAAAGTGCTAGCTTCCCCCAAAAGTTGCTGTTTAACTTCTGCTCCTTGTCTAGGTTTGGCTGCCACGCTTGGCTTCTTCCCCAACTATCCATTGATCACAGCGTAGCGGGGTCTTGCTAACAAAGCTTCGGCCATGTGTTAAGGCTAACAAGGTGAAAAAGTGATAATGGGCAAACCCAAAGAAGAGGCCTCTAGCTCTTCTCCGAACTCACTGCACTGTTAGCATTCCCTTAATCCAAATAATGCTGGATTAAATGGGCACTAAGTAGAGAGTATGTAAGGGGTGTTTGTTATCCATGACCTTGCACTGCTTGACCCAGCACTGCAAAGGACAGAAATTAGAGGAAAGGCTCTTGAAAAAGCTTTTGAGTCTTTTTATGTGTGTACTTAACACAATGAATCATCATAGGCCAAGCGAAGAGGCTGAAATAGCTAATACAAAAATGGCAGGTGAACTGAACAACAATACTCAGTGATGCAGCATATGGTGGCCAGCGTCCACACTTGTCTTTTTCTCTCGTATTTGTTACTTGAAAATCTCTATGAAGAGCTTTTGGCATGTCAGCAAAAGCTGTTGGAAAAGCAAATAGTCATTATCTCCTACCCGGGCAACTTTGAGCAGCTTGTTGCCTAGCATGAGACCGTCTGTTGATGATGTAAACCAATGCACTTCACAAGCACCTTCAAAAACATATTATGTCTCAGTTTTAGTACTCTGAGCGAACTTCACATCTGACCAAAGCATCAACAAGAACACTCTGTGAACAAATAGCAAAATAAAATAAATAATTTCCTCAAATAGTAAAACATTATATCTTATTTTAAATTATCTTGGCCACTGGACTCACTGGACTAAACATCTTAACAGTATATGAAACTCGCTCCACCTCCTTCAGCTAAAACAGTAAAATACGGCTTAGAATTTGCATTAATGCATCATATTAACAATTTCAAAATCCAAGAATAATAAAAATCACATGGTATGGCTTCTGCAAAACAACAATTTTATTTTGTACTTTTGCTTAAATAAGTTGCTATATGCTGATATTTTTATGACCATGTGAAAACAAGCCTCCACCACCCTCGTCTTTATGGAGCTTTTTCGGCGTTCGGAGTTTTTAAGCTGTCTGGCCTTCAACTTTACTGTTTTGGTTCAATCTCACTGCTCAAATGGTGCTGTTTTTGACCACAACACCTGTTTTTAGTGAAAAAGATGGACAGACACAGTTTGTAACTAGCTGGTGAACACAGGGAGCATTATGCAGCTAAAGTGCCAGATATTTCCCTTCTAAAAGGGAGTGAATATTGGATTACTTTTTTTCATTGGGTGGACAGAATCACAGCTCCAAATAGAAGCTAATGTTGCTCCATACCTGATGGATGTGTAAATAAGCAACTGTTTGCTAACCATCAGTGTTGGGCAAGTTACTCAGAAATTGTAATATTACTAGTTACTTATTACTCCTTTAAAAAGTAATATTATTACTTTCCTTATTACTGGGTGATAAAAGTAACTAGTTACGTTACTATATTACTTTCCACAGAATTGGTGGTGGTGGTGGTGGTGGGGGGTCATTCTAACATTGGACAGGTTTATGCAGGCGTGATCATGAGAGAAGGAGAGAGAAAGAGGGAGCGAGCCAGGAGGTACTGCATGAATATGCTCCTCAATACAGCTCCTTAATCAAAAATTACTTTAAATACGCCTAGCAAAAATTTGGAAAATCAATATGTGGCAGTCCGTGTTGATAATTATCCACATTATAGGCTAATTATGGGAAACACTGCTTTCACTACCACCCCCTTCACCCCCAAACAAAGGTGTCTCTCCCGACTTTTTAACTAACATCAAATCCATAACAGCAGCATGGAGTGTGGTTTTTACAAAGCATATAGCCTAGGCCTAACGTTTCTTAACTCCACCGGCTGAAATTAAAAAATAAAGCAAGTAAATCCGACTTTTAAACAGCTGCACATGTAGCCTATTTATAAGAGCAGTATTTAGCAGTTACAAAACGTTACGTTACTCTCTCCCGACAAGTCCAAGCATCAGTGACCGCAGCTGCCAGAGTTTCTTTCTGCAAGTTTCACGTCGCTGTGCTGCTTCAGCAGATGCTTCAATAAATCAGATGTAGAAATGTTTGCGGTTGAAAGCTTTTTGCTGGTCGCACAGAGTTAACAACAGACGACAATGTTCTTTGCATCTTAGACTATGACACAATAATGGCAGCAGCTACTTACAGCTGTGGACAGAACGCCTCTCTCCCTCGTTATACATTCTTCCTTAAGTGTTTGGCTATCAGCGGACATGAACAACAAAGTCCGGTCCCGCTGAGCTGCCGCACAGTCGTGGATTTACGTCAAGGATGGTGCGTTGAGTAACGAGTAACACAGTGTTACTTGCCTTAGTAACTAGTAATAATATTGACGTTTTAGAAAAGTAATTAGTTACACTACTTAGTTACTGGGAAAAGTAATATTATTACAGGTTGTAATGCGTTACTAGTAACACTACACAACACTCAATCACTTAAAAGGTGATGATATTTCGATATAGCATTCACAACCTGTCTGTGCTGCACCCACTAGGCCAAAAAAAAATGTGAACACAATCTGTTATTGCAATATTAACTTTTAATAGAGCATTTTTACATTGTTGCATTGGTACTTTTACTTAACTGAAGGCTCTGAATGTTTCTTCCACCATGGGTGTATATGCTGAAAAGTATCCGTATTCTTCACTTCACACTCGCCTATTATACATTTGTTATAATGTTCTACCAAGTTAAAGGAGATCCTTGACTTTGCAGACAGGAAGCTCAAGGTTTGATCTTGTTTGCAACAAATGCGTTACTGACAGAGTAAAAAAATAGGCAGGCATGCACACCATACTTGTGTTTAGTTTTGGATTAGGATGGGTTACATTTCCCATTAATCCATTTAGCATACTACACCACTGCAGCCTGTCAGAAAACCAAAATTGGTTGCCTTTGTACAAACTGCCATCAAGGAAAATTGCACTGATTAGTAACTCTATTTACTCTTAGTTTTAATTACACTAATATCAAGAGATTTTTAGGATGGGAATAAACAAGGGTTGTAAAAACACAAAATCCCATCATTAAAATGTCATATTCCGCAAGGGTGAAACTGGGATCTAATTCATTTAATCAGAAAATTACTCTGATTGAGTAGATAGAGGAGGGAGAAGGGAAAAATAACTTTGAACTAAAGGTTATATATCAATAGACCAAAACTCAAGGGCTTTATTCGGTGATCGTTCCCTCTGGCTGGGGCCTGTTTGTAATGGATATTGAAAAAACTTGCTCACATCTATAGGGTGCCATATATCTCCCCTGGCTGCACTATCATATGACATTCGAAGACCTGAAAGTGACAAATATTTACAAGTACAAATTTTAGACTTCATCATGCCCTCCATGACAGGGAAACTTTGAAAAATAGGCACTACACTAGCATGGACACTGGGGATATGACAATCCATGATTAGAAATTGATTTTTTTCTTTAACCCCAGGTTCAATTATCGGGGTTTATGTTTGATGGGACCATAATGGTGCCTATCTGCAAATACTGCCTGTCGCGGCTCATGACACTTTCTTTTCTTTTCCATTACGTTTGATCGAGCTGTAATTGATTCACTAATTACCTTTAATTATAAAGTTAATGACTTCTTTCCACCAACTTGCGTTGGGTTATCTTTGTTGGTGGCTATCAAAGAAGTTAATAAACTGGATGATAGGGTTAATAATCACAATCAGCACTGTAATTCTCATTCGATCCAAATACGCATAAATAAACACAATTAATCCGTGAGCATATAATTGCTTTGTATAACATCTTCTACAATCTTGACAACTATTATATCAAATTGTTTGCAGAAGAAAACCTATATCAATGATTTATTACCTTGAATGTCACCAGAAATGTTTTTATTTCTCAAAATAAAGACAATTTTGCTTTTCTTCCCTTACCTTTGTTTGTTCTGTGGTGGAGGTTACGTCGCAGCAGCTGCCACTAAGCTATTTGCAGCTTATTGAGGGAAATGAATCACAGGCCAGACATTTTCCAGCACATTATTTCTAAAACAAAAGTTCCCCGCTCGTCGGGGACCGAGGAAAAAGCATGCTGAGATTTCTGCTGGTGTTGCGGTTGTTGTTGAGTTAAACACACCGCTTGCTTTGCCACCCCTGATAAATAAAACATTGAAGTGCTTCATGAGAAAGGGGACTGCCTCCCTGTCTGCATCACACTTTCCCTGAAAGCACTATGGACACAGTGTCTCTGCTTCAACACACACACACACACACACACACACACACACACACACACACACACACACACAGGTTTTCAGCCTTCGGCACTCTCTCACTAGCTTAATCCCACCCCACATTCACATTCCCCCATATTCACTCTAAAAGAGATTCATGCTTATTCTGAAACATTCGCTTGTAATTTGCCCAGAGTGTGCACAGCCTGACAGGATAACCAGTGCATGTACTGGAGTTACTATGCACATGCATTTACATGAATGCCTGCGCACACAAAAACAAAGCTGAGATTGAAAACAGAGATAATTCTGCTGCATTAGACCCTCGCTTTAATGTCTGACTAATCCCCTCAAACATTTATTGCTTTTCTCCCTCAGTGTTTGAGGTACAAAGGAAAAACTAAACTGTAGCCGTGAGAAAAACGGAGAGACTGTTGCACGTCCTAACCCACCGACTTAAACGTGACCGTTCCTAAACACCTAATACTCTGCTATGTCAGCAGCAGCATGCTCTCAGACTCCTTTCTGCGTTCCATACAAACACTCGCTGAGTGCTTTCTGCAGAGTCAAACATCATACATTCATAGATAAGAACAGCATGCATAATTGAAACCACACACTGAATGGCATGACACGAGAGAGGAAAAGAAAATTAATGCTGCTGCCTCAAAAATAAACAAGAAAATGAACAAAATGGGGGCCCAGAAAAGCCATATGAACATTTAATGGATAGATATTATTTAGCTGCGCCTGGCTGAATGGCTGTTGTAAGGTTCAAAAGATTATTTTTTTTTGTCTTAGATGAGGACCACATTGTAGCACGTGAGCTGAATACGACTGAAGGGTTTACGCTGTAGGGATTTGTTCAAGAGTCAAACGCTGCAATGGTGATGAACTACAGATGTAAGACAGAGAGCAAAAAGTCAACTGTCTGGTGAAATACAAATGCTGATGGATAATTTGGACAAGTCAATGTGAAATGAAAGCTGGTGTGGAGAAAACGACTGCTGTGAAGGTTGTGTTTCATCAAGCTTTTACAGATGCTTATTTCACAACAAATATAAAGACAGTGTTTTGTAAAGTTGGTGTCAGTGTCAGAATTGTCCTGGTGTGAGGAACTGAACAAATCCTTCAATTATTAGCAAATTGTAAGGACTGACATATAAGGAAGCTAAGGTATTATCATGGATACTATCACATATAAGCAAAGATCATTTTATCTTTTATGTTAATGTCTGTCAAACATTTTGGGAAGTATATTGAAATCACTTTTTTGTCGAGACATACATGAGAAGATTGTTACCAATCTCATGTCTGTACAGTAAATATGTAGCTTGATCCAGCAACCGGTTAGCCTAGCTTAGCATAGCAAGATTCTGTCACACCGTGTAAAACAGTAAAGTGAGTAAAACATTACCTCTTGTTTGGTTGTTGGAAGGGGATGGAGCAGTGAGTCTCTGCCGGGTGCCTGGCAGCTGCTCCCACAACTTTGTTTTTTGTACAGATGAAAATGAGATTTAAAATGTTAAAATGAGGTGCTGGTAGGTGGAATTTTTCACCACGAGACAGACCCCGACTAACTATTTCCTGTTTTCAGTCTTTTAGGTATGCTAAGCTAACCAGCTGCCTGCTCCAGCCACATATTTGCTCTCTTGAACAGTTGCATCGATCTTCTCATTTAACTGCAAAAAAAACAAACAAATAAGCACTTTTCCTTTAGGTTTGCAATTACCAATGGCTTCAATTTGAACAATCAGTAATAGCCAAGACAGAAAGATGTCAAAATAATCTTCAAACCAAGGAGCCAAAATCCATTTAAATTCTAAGATAAAATAACTGATTGACACTGAAGAAACCTTTTGCAGCATCAGTACAAATGAAACTCAACTCGCCCCTGATCGTCTCTGACAGCTTCTCTGTTTGTTCCTTTGGAAGATTAATGAAAATGTAATTGCTGTTTTTAAATCACGGACACAAGCAAACATTATTACAGGGATTGTATAATCCACTTTATATTGGCCACCACTCTCTTTTTGTTCTGCCGCTGCCACGGATTTGTCACTCCTCAGTGGCAGGTTGTTTGCACCTTAAGATGGCTGCCATCTGTTCAGTAACCACTCAGGACATCTTCCTGCTTACTAACATAGCTGACAGGATATAATGATGGATTACATTATTAGAGAATATAATGAGATAATATTTAACTCTTCACCTATTTCAAACGTTATGGTAATAACATTTTTTGTGCTTTTGAAGGCGACTAAAGGTTAGTTTTTTTTCACTGATCAAATAATAAAACAGATTGCAGTCTGTAAACAGATTCGCCAAAGTATAAAGCCGTTGGAGTATGAATTAATATGTTACTATTACTTTATTGCAATATGAAGTGACCCACTTATAGTAACAAACTCACTGGTACTTATTATCCAACTCTGCAGTTTCCTTCATCTATAGAGTGTTTTAGCGTCTTTTAGCTTATAGTTTACGGCTACTTCAAATAAAGCATTCTCATCCACTTTTTCCCGACCCTAACCGTCAGCCAAAAAGCTCTGATATACCCACAGCACATTATCTCCCTGCCTAACACCAAACAGCAGGCAAAGTTAACAACTGGAGTATGAACATAGTTGAGCATTAAGCAGCTAAAAAGCCATTTATCTTTTTCAGTAGTTGGTGTATACCAGACCAAAGCTAAAAAAAGTCAGATTATTGAACTTACATTCATTGGGTTGCCAGAGATAGATATAAAAAGCTTGAGGTTAGCATATTTGTTATAGTTGGCACTGGAAGTACAAGTGAAACTGTAGAATTTAAAGTGATACTCTTTTCAAGTGGTTGATTAACTCAGCTCTGCAAATTGAGAAGCAATGGAGTCTGAGGCCAATGCAAGGCTAATTGATGGCCAGAATTACTGCATTTTGCAGCAAGGGCAAAATAAACCCCCAACTACTGAGAGTAATGCGTGAGAGTAACGCTGTGCAGGATGAGGATTGTGTGCAGTGTAATACCATCATAAATATAACAGATGAAAACCATTTTGCCTGTATCTACAAGTACATGTATTGGATGCAAAGCCTAAAAACTAGATGTGATGTAAGGCAAGAGAGAAAAATAGTAGTCTAAAAGTGAGTCAGCTGCCAGAAAATGCTTTCCCTTCTCTTTTTCTATTTCTCAACTTTACCTTGCTGAGAATGTATTGTGAGGAAGAACAGCTAATCCACTGAGAGGATGTCTTGGACTATTCCGGGAGAAAAAAGGCTGCTTCAGCAAATAGCAAAGTACAGGAGCAATGACAAGGCCCCCCCCCTTGCACTTTACATACAAATAGCTGTCAAAATAAAATTGCCTATTTTGAATAAGAATATGCCTGGGACAAAAACACAAATATATGAAAGGACAAAGCAGTCCACTGGAACAGACAGAGAAAGCATGAAATAAGATATTAATGTGTTCTAAATTGAAAGACATTGCGTTATGACTTTGCAAATAAAGTAAACTCATGTCACTTTCATCACTTTTTTAATATACATGTTATTATTGGTTTTGATATTCTGTTCCTGACTCCTATCGCGGCACATAATGATGTTTTTCATTGAGAGGTTACCGCAGTATCTTGATAGAGGTCAATAGAAGGTTGGCCATTTGGAAAAACAAGATGAACATGCATATTATTTGCTACAGAGACCAAGTTGATCTAACAGTATCACATGTTCATATGGTGATTATGTTTACTATTAAAAAAACTTTATAAAGGTCACTGAATTCGCATCTGATTTCATAAAGAGCTTTGTCTGCTTTTGCTGAAGTATCTTAACTACTCTACTGAAATCCAGTACAACAGCCTTGCCATTACATTTCCTTTTAATGTGTAAATTCAATAATGTTTATTACTGAGGTCATAGTTAAAGGAGGTTTTGTACTGGACTGCATTGAGAAGTTTTTTCTTCCTATTGACATACATGAGAGGCGCACATTACAGGCATCATAAAAGCAGACCATATGCCAGAACAGTTATCATGGGTTGCATTAGACTGTAAAGGTGTACCTAATAAAGTATATATTGAGTCTACTATTATATTATATAATTATATAAACTTATGTATACCCATTTTAACTGATGTTGTTTGTATGCTTTTTAATGTACCAGAATGCCTTATTAAATCAGTCGATTTTTGAATGAGGTTTTAAATAAATGAAAGAAATCATTTGAAATTTGACTGTTTAAGTTGCAGTTTAGTTGACATCCATCATTTCTTGTTACTACAAAATACTAAAGTGTTTAGCATTCATTTGTTGTATACTACTTGCCAAAATAGTCATGACAACATTAAGGCATAGTGAGTCCTTTCTGGTTATGTGTAGTATGGAGTAGGCATATACATCTTTAGGTAAACTCAAAAATTAGGAATATAAATAACAGAAAACTTTAGAGACATGACATGAGATTGCAGTGACACTACAGCAGAGACCAGACAAAGATGAAATTAGATTGTGATCACAGTTGTGGCAGTTTAAATCTAGGAGCTAAATTTGATCAGACCAAAGCCCATGAGGTCAAAGGTCAAATTGTGCTAGAACCTATATAAGCTGTCACTTAATTTGGTTTCTGAAGTGCCATAATCACTGACCATTATTTGCTTCATCACATAATCTAAGATATATTAGGCAAGACTGGCCAATGCATTATGTTTGTGATATTCATTTTGATTTTAAGCAACAGCCATATAGATAGAATAATCAAGAAAAATGAGATGATTATCCATCAAGGGCATTACACAAGGCAGGAGCCAATTTATCCCCGACGAGAAGGCTCTGAATGGGCTTGATAAATCATCAAGAGAGGGGATATCATTTGGCCTCACAGCAAAAAAAGTGTAGCGCAAGCATATTTCAAACCATTAAGGGCTAAAGTTAGCTCTCACCCCCTCTCCCGCCAATCTGTCAGAGGGTGTGCAGTCTTTAGAGTGAGCCTAACAGCAGGCTGGGCTATGTGCCTGTGAGGTGCCCTAAAGAACAAATGTTTCATTTTCATTAGTTACCAGGTAGTGTGTGCCTCTGGGCTAGGACAGACTTTCTCAATGTCTAAGTGTAAATCTCTCCTGGGAAGATAAAAGGATGGAGAAAAGTTTTCAACCACTTTTCAGTTGGAACAAGGGTGGAGGTGTCACAGGAGAAATACTGAATATCATAAGAAGATACTCATCTTACTTTAAGTAGTTTCTTTTCCTGCATTAGAGTACTGCTAATATAGCTTGGCTTCCTTCTGCAATGACTATCACCCTCCCTGTGAGCTTAGATATACGATATGTGATGTTACGTAGGAATCAGTGACAAACCTTGGCTTTGATGGCCTTGTGTTTCATAGAACAGTTTGCTCGCATTGTTGCTCACATCTTTTTTTTCCCGTCATTGCCACTCTTAGCTTATGAAGAAAATTAGCTGATGATTAATTTAATTAAAAAAACACACTGACAAAATCAAAAAGGTTGGTGACAAATTATTAGCAACATGGAAGTTGAGGAAATTAAACACATCAGCTACTTGTCATTTTAAAAGCCTAGCTGGCCAGTCATTTTGTTTCATCAGCTAAAACAACTTTGGTTAGGTGAAGAATTCTCAATCATCAGGAGGCACACAGCAGGTCCTGGGTGACAATAATAAAATAAATACCTTTACACACTAACTCTCGTACCCAGTCCTATTTATTCTACATGGAATGAAATGAATAACAGTGTATGGGTACTTTTTATATTTCAGGGTAAGATTAGAGGATTTTGGTCATGAGTTGGGAAATAAACACGGGTCTCTGGAGTAGAGTTCAAATTAGTTGACTGAATGATTGACTATATATATATATAACAGTATTTCAATGCATTCATTACCCTATATTACATTCACTTTTAGTTAGTTTTAGAGTCTGCCATTCCCATGCAGGATTCAAATTGTCTTTACATGCATGAAGGATTCACAGGAAATGATGCATGTATGTCATCCAGCGTTACAGTTTGTAATTTTATCTCATTGATATCAGCCCCACCGTTTGCTGCTGCTGATGCTTCACATTAAAAGCACTTTTCAAACTTGTGAAACACAGACGGCTTTTATTATGAAGCAAATGTTGCCAAATCAACCTTGACTGAAATCTTAAGGATTACAATCGATAGTCATTTTTTCATTACCAAAAATTCAAGGGTTCCAGCTTCTCATGTCACAAATTGCTGACATTGCATTGCCCAAACGATTCATTGAGAAAATAACTGGCAGATTAAAGGGCAACTCCACCAATCAAAGTCTGTTTACAGGTCTTGGAGTACTCGTGCACTTGTGTCCTTATTTACTTCACTTCCTGTCTTTGTGTCTTCCCACTCTGTGTTTCAGGTAATGTTTTTCCTTCTTATTCGTTATTCAGTGTTTCTGTCGTTTCCGTGCACTTCACTTCCTGTCTTTAGTTGTCCCGCTCGTTTGATTATTTTTTCTATCCTTACTGTTTCCACCTGTGCCTTGTTAATCACCTCGCTCTTGTATATTTAAGTTATTGTTCAAGTCACAACCTTGTCCCTTGAGTTTGTCTTGAGTCTGGAATATCCTCCAGTGTTTTTGACCTGTATCTGCCTTCACCCTGTAGCGTAAGCTAGTGTACCTCTTTAAGTTAAATCCGACGGTCCCCAGTTCCTCTGCGACGGCCTGGCCGACTCCTGCTTCCGGTGTGCAGTCAGAGGCCCAGACGGCTCCTGAGCTGCTACAATGTGCTCTCCCTCCTGAACCGCTGCAATCTCAGCACTGCAGCAACTCCAGTCCAGCAGCCCTGTTGCCAGCCTCCAGTCCAGCCTCCTCGTCACCCTCCAGACCTCCCCGGCCTTTGATCCCGAGGTCTCCAGCTCTGCATCAGTCCTGCCTTGAGGCCTTCCGCCTGAGGTCCAGCCTTCTGCCTGTCTGCCTTAAAGCACAAGCCACTCTTCCTCAGCTCCCCTGAATCCCTCCGGAGATCCCTCCACCCAACTTGTTTTGTTTTGGAACTTTTTTTTCCCATTTTGGCTTGTTGGATTTTTTCGTTTTGGACTTTTAGTTTAGTAAAGATGTCGGTCCCTGAGGGGGGCTGCTTTACCTGCTCCCTGCTTGAGTAAACATGACAATATAATCTTACAGCAACACTTTCTATATAAATATACACTGTTTAAATTCACAAGGAGGGGGGCTTTTTTTCTTTTTATACTTTCCCTATTTAGGTTTTCAGACTTCATGCTATGCTGGGCTACTGGTACAGGACAGGCACCAGGAAATACTGAGCAATTAAACTGGAATTTTCTTGTCATGAAGCATCGATGCAATATAATACTTGATTTGAGAAATGCATTTACTTAATAAAGGATGTATTCATTCTCCAGCATATTAGCTTATGTACTTTCTTGTCACACAAAATTCACCTTGGTTGACTCAGGTAATCCCAAGTCAATCACACTTGTGCTATTTGTCCTCTCACTCCTCCTCAGTCTTTTATCTGAACCTGTCTGTAGGGCACACGTCACCACATGCTCTCGCTTCAGAAACAAATGGAAGGAATTTAGACAAATGCATGGATGAGACAAACAACTCCTAACTGCCTGAGGGCCCTGTGTTTGTTTTGTTTTTTTGTTATTGTTGTTACTGTTATTCCCTTCTAAAAAGTAATAACTTTATCTCAGGGAGGCTTATGAAGAAGAGAACCTCGCTTGGTGGATTCTGACAGGTCTGGTAGAAACGGGGCTTTATGTGTCCCTTTCATTTTCACAGCGCTTGTCCTTGCAAGTGCCACTTGATTTGTTGTCCTGCAAATGTGCCATGTGGGCGGCACTCAGGCAGATCCCCAGTAGCTTCCTGAGTGTCAATCTTCCCCTGAGATTTGTTGGAACTTTCCGAGGCTATTGTGAATTTAACACCCTGAAGGTTCACACAATTCTTTTCACACAAGATATGTAGGACAGCACAGTTGGCAAGATTATTTAGAATACAATATCACTATCATAACCTGGCCATTAATTCTTTCAGTGGATTGTAAAAGCGTTATACGTTTTATATGAAAACACAGACAAGATAAACGGTAGGTAGCATTCACATAAAGGCATCATGCTGAGAAGCTTATACTTATTTGTTTAGGAAATTGCCGTTTTGGTCTAGTTGTGAACAATCGGAATGGCCTCTGGTGTCAAAGCGAGCCCGTACTCTTTGTTGACAAATTACGGTATAGCGAAACTGTTGATTGGGTTTTTTAACAAGCAAGTGAACCTGAAATGGCAGGTGAGAGTAGGCAATTTACAAATCCAAATCAAGTGACAGCTCTGCAATCATTCCGCTCTTGACTCATTTGCAGCCGTTCAGAGGTCTCTCGTGGCACATAAAAATGAAAAATCTCAAAGAGAAAACAAATATATGGAGTGGCACACTGCCTTATACACACACACACACACACACACACACACACACACTATCAATGATTATTGACAGCCTTCAATTGTCTCTCTTGTGATATTGGAAAAGGATACAGCCAACAAAATGCAGACCCTGAGGAAACTGAGGTTTTACACAGGAGGAGCCATCACATCCATACATTTATATAGTTTGGACATTCTGCAAGTTGTCATATGCCACACAATACCACACATTAAATAAATTTACTCAAGAACAGTAGTGAGTTTATTACACTTTTAAAGTCACAACTCTTAAAGGCCCTCAAAACCTATTTTCTTAATCAGCTTTTTTCTGTGATGGATGTGGTTCTACATGAACACACAATATTCTACCAAGTTAAGACAGTTTAAGTTATTATTTCTGTATTTGTGTTTTTTCTCTGCCCTCTTCCTGCTGGTTTGAAATGGGCGGGGCTCTGTTTGAAAAAGGTGATGTCACATATTTCCCTGCACCAGTCAGGATCAAGCAACATTTGTTGTTTACCTAATACATTCCAAAACTTTAATTGTTGCTTATTTAGCAATGAATATTTAGCGTTATAGAGAAATACTTAAGATTTTCAAAGTTTTAATGATAAAATCCCAGAGTTCTGTTTGAAATTATGAGTCAGGGCAACATGCTACACTGTTTCCTTTCCCCTTGTTGTCTGGCCTCGATGAAAAGGTGATGTATTCTCTATAAAAGCACACAAATTACAATTGCAGTGTGCAGATTCGCCAGCTCTTGCCTTCTGAATTCTGTCCAGTATGTGCATGCATTGTTCCATAGGAATCCCTTGTGCATGTGAAAGCCATTTGAATCCAGTGTGGGAATGACAGACTCTGCCACTAACATTGTAAACTATGTAGTGAGGTAGCTGATGATGTGCGGGAATAGAGGACTCCGCCGTTAACATTGCAAGCTACTACATAGAAATGTAACTGATGAGTGCAAATAAATTTATTGACTACAGCAGAATAAATACAATACATAAATAGTATAACAATTTGGGTTTAATATGATGGATATGAAAGCTCGAGGATTAAAACTTTAAAATTGTGAATTTATTCATTCATATTTATTCATCCAATATATACCATCTATTTAAATAATCCACTAAAACCATCAGACTTTAATTATGTAGATGAAAGTGCATATTTCAGGGGTAGAAAGTGACTTGACACTAGATTCATTTGTATCTAAAATATGATCTATAATATGATTTGGCTGGTCAAGCAGCATGGAACTAGCATAAGCAGACCCCATAGAGCGTCCCTGACTGATCTTGTGCATTTGTAAGAGCGCTGTATGTGTATCCTTCCTCGTCTTCTCTTGCATTTATTATGTATTTGCTCAAATGTTATGGGTAATAAGCAAGATTCTTTCACACATTTATGCAAATGTGCACATTTTTAGTTGGAAACATAGAGGATGTATCCAGGATTAAGAGGTTTTTATGCAGCGAGATCAATCTGAAACCTCAGCATGAGATGAAATTACACAAATCCACAGCAATTAAGTCACTAAACCATGCTCATTTAGGATCTAATTAGATATGCTAAGAATTTTTGACCACTGTTTTCCAGTCACACTTTAAGACACATCTCTATACGCTCTTGCACATGTGTGCGCAGCAGTGTAGTGGTCATTTTCTCCTTGATAGGAGCCAAAGAGAACAGCTGTCAATGAGAGTGACCAAATGATAGATAGCCTACTCTGCGGGGCCAGCAAGGCCATTTGAACACGATGGCATTCACTTAGGAAACCCCATAGTTCTCCAGCAGAATTTATATCCTCCATCCTCTCCCAAATCAAAAGCCGTCTGTGTCAGTGTCATTTTCACTACAAGCCTATAGCAGCAACTGCAAGAGGTGTGAGGCAACTTCTTTCTTGAAAACAAATAAGCAGCACAACACAACAGAACCTCCCTATGGGGAAGCCTTGAAATGGATTATCTGTCTTTAAACACCCACACTCCTTCCTCTACTTCTCTCTTCTCTTCTCGACATCTCCTGTTCTGTGATCCAAATTATAAATCTCAACTGGAGGGTAAAAGATAAAAGTTCCCACAGGAAAACAGCTTTTATGTAAAGAAGGGGGAGCAGAATGTGGTTGTTGATGCAATAGGGGAAGACACAGAGCAGACAGTTTCACTACCAAACCACACTATAGTTTTCCATCCCGTGTAGAATTAAAGTTAATACCCAACATTTGGCACTACAATTTTAGTGTTATTACCTTTAGTCAACTGTGTCTCATCCTTTGTGCGGTTACAAAGACAGCGTCCTCAGCTGGCAATATGTGATCTAAAGGGATATCCATAATTTGAGGATAGTGCAATCCACACAAGGGAGGCTAAACCTACTGTAGGTCCATCGGTTTATAACCGCTGCACAGCAAATGACACATTCATCAATATGTCATAAGAGCCAAACATTTTATTCTGCAACACTTTTACTCCACCATGTTTTCCATCTGTATAATAGCAGATTTCACAGTGAATACTGACCCACTTTCAAAATGAGTCTTGGAAAATACACACTTTTTTTTTTACAAACTCAGAAACCGCACTGAGTCTACCTATTATTGGCTCCTTATAATGGTTGAATTTCGGGGGAACATTTCTCCACAGGCACAGATTGGCTTCCATGGCAACAGGCATAGACTTGCATGAACCAGAGCCTGGCCTTGTTAACCTCAGTGCTGCACCTGACAAGGAAACACATTGCTACAGTCATAACATGATGTCCACACTTATGTTTCACCCACGACATGATATTATTTTATTGTGAGTGACACTTTCCTATTCTTGTCTTGTTGGCGATTTAAACTGTCTGCCCCTTTATAAGAGTCAGCATTTGGAAGGAGCATCGTGGTGCTGAGTTGGCTCCGGTTTTGGTGACGGCAACTGACCAACTGACTATCAAAACTCACAGCAATGGGCAGTCCTGTCACCTCAACAACCTGTGCGTAATCCTTTGATTCTCATCACTTAAGGAGTGTCATGCGTGTGGCTATTGCAACTGAAGTGATGAACTACTTTTAGTGCTTGTCCACACACACACTGCATCAATCAAATCACAGTTCAGACATTGAGAGTTGGAAATAAGAAATTCACGCCCACTGGAGAGGAAGAGGTGCCTCTGTCACTGCAAAACAATAAATCAAAATTTATATTTTATATACAGTATTTATTTCTTTACAAAAAGAAATTTCATTTCGATTCAACTTTATGTCTAGCATCTCGGGATCAGAAACTTTAATGTCTGTGGTTAAACCATGTATGATCAGCCTTGACAAGAAGATAGTGAGCCTTATTGAAAACATGTTTCTCCTGGCTTTTATCCTGTTGCCTCAAATCCAACCTTGGCTAGTGACACCACTATATTCCTCTCATAGCGTCACTAGTCTTGTTTAAAACTCTGTTTATGCTTGTTTGTTTCCATCCCGACCTCTATTAACACTTGGCAGCAGCAACACCTTCACTATTCATAATGCCCATGCTATAAGCAAGCCAACTGAAATATATGCTCCGGCTTCAGCAGCCAGGTCAGACATTTTGCTGACTTCATATCAATCCTAAGTGTCAAGAAGGAGTATCAACCCCCCCCCCCCCCCCCCAAAGTTGACTTTCTCTGCGGACAAGCAGTAATGCACCAGATGACCTAGCTTAATAGACTTGGTTGGACACTAGTACAGATTTTGTACATGACTGATTTAACACTTCATTTTTGATCCAAGGGAGCTGGAAACACATTTAATTACATCGAGTAGGACCACAGGAATTACTCCATATTGAAATGTCTATCTGAACGCCAACCTGCAACACAATTAACAAGCAAATACATGTTATAAGAACATTTTTGAATAGTCATGATTGATTAAACTTTTTAATTTTAGAGACATAAACAGATGTTATGGGACATTTGGTCATGTGTATTATGTTGCTGCATAGCTAGAACATGTATAATACAGATGTTATCTATAACCTTCAGCATCTTCCATACTGCAGCTGCTGCCGCTGGGATTTGGATGCAGTCTGCGGGCTGAGGAATATCCAGTATGTATCCTAGTATGTTTGCTCTGTGCCAGCAAAACCTCTCCTCCTCATGTTTTCATAACTCTGTGGGAGTTGATTAATGAAGCGGATTTCCAGCTATCAAGCTGGGTGCAAACTGTTCAATTATACATCTTGGAATCTCCTTATATCATGTTTTAGTAGCTCCGCTAGGCTCTGTGGGACTGATGTGTGTGTGGGAGGCCTAGCCAGAGATGAGTCTCAGTAGCATGAGCTATATTTGCCTGAGCGATGACCTTTGCCATTGCGACAAATTAAAGTGGAGTGATTGGTGCAGTACTGTCAATTTGCTCTTTCATGAGGTCTTTGCCGGGGTTGTCACAGCGATCCTGGCAGTACTCACTTCACATTCAGAGTTAATCAAAATGCATGACTGGGGCAGGCAAGGAGGCAGAAGGCTCACGCTGTAAACAGTAAAGAAGCCGTTTACAACCTGACGCAGACATCTGTCCTCATCAGGCACAGCTGCTCTGAGACTGCCTTATGATTGTTTGGTTGCTTTTGGAGACGCTCGTACCTCTTTCATATTTTATATTGGAGTACGCAATTTGTTATACAGCAGTCTCTTTAGCTGATATAATTCTTGGAGGATAAAAAGCCTTGGGTGATGTGCTGGTGGGCTTTGAGGAACAAAACATCCACATCTCAGCAGGTGAAAGTTAAGATTATCATACCTCTTGTAAGCACCAGGATTTCAAATTCTTAGTCAATACAGCTCAAAAACTCGTTCAGACTTCAAACAAAACAACCATGAGTGGCCTCACAGACCTGTTTCTGTTTAGTCAGTCTAACTACAATATTTGCCTCTGGCTTGAAGGACCTTCATCTGTAAAAGAGGTGTTGAAAATCAGCTGAGATGAAATGTAATACACCTCCTAACCAAATCTGAAGTACATCTGAAATAAAGGTGTATTTCATGACATAATGCTTGGTGAGTTGGAGTAGTACATTTTTTGCAACACACAGAGGAGAGGCTGTATGCTGTCCAAATACTCAATGGATTACGGTGTATTTTATTTTGGTTCAGATATTCACGGTCCCCCCAAAGATGAATTCTAAAGACTTTGGTGATCCACTGACTTTTTATTTAGTGGCACCAACGAGTCAAAGGTTTAAGTTTTTAGTTTTAATATGAAAAACACAATCTCATTTATTGCAGCTAAGACACAAATATGAGTTGGTGTAACAAAGAACCTGACATTAACATATATTTATTTATTTATTTATGTATCTACAGTAGCAATTTGTTATAATTACAGCCAAGCAAACACAGACGTGCTCATCATGTCCATGGCAACAGCGACTCATGCACATGTGGTGGTCAGCAGCTCCCTTAAACTCTGATGCAGTTTGGTTTTAATTTGTTGTTTTTTCTTCACCTTTATTACTGAAACACGTATGATTATGACACTAACATTAACATCAGAAATGAAAGTGCAGGGATCAGACTAAGCGGACCTAGAGATGATCACTGCTTGGGGCATCTCCCGTCCAGACAACGAGACCAGTCGGACCAAACGCAAGCGCTGTGACTGAACCAGGAAGAGAGGAAAGCAAGCTGGGATAAGAGCTAAGCTAGAAGGCGGGCTTTGTGTTTACATCAATGATGATTGGTGCTCAAATGAAGTCAAAGTGGATGGACAATGTTTACAAGATGTGAAATTTTTATCTCGACCATATTATCTTCCAGAGAATTCACCAGAGTTTTTGTTGTTTACATTCCTCCCGATGCAAATTCAAAAAATAGAACAGGAACTGCATGAGGTCATCGGCAGTCACATGACAAAATCAGCTCTGATGACACACGGGGAAACTTTTTGAGCAATGTTGCTGGGCAATGTTGCTGGTGGCAAGTCCGACTATGTTTTGAACGGATAGTGGTGGTGCGGGGAGGGTGGCGGAGTGATGGGGGAAGGGGATTACAATAGTAATCTTTACTCATTACCATTGACGGTAACATTGCTCAGCACCATTGCTCTAAAAGTTGCTCCGTGTATCATCAGCTTTAGAGCTGTTTTACCTAAATTCACATCCCCACCAGGGGACGCAATACTCTGGACAAAGTTTACACAAAAACTTCTGGCAGCTGCAAAGCCCTCACCCATCCCAATTTTGGTCTATCAGACCACATTTCTCTGCTTACTTACTGCTTACAAATTCAAATTCAAACTAGCTTTATTGGCATGAATGTATAGCAACAATATTACCAAAGCTTTATATAAAGTACTTATGTACTTCATATATGGCTTTGGCAATACTGTCCTTGGTAACTTTAACAGAGGAGCAATATAAAGCATCCTGACTGGAAACATCACAAACTGGCAGGGGAAGTGCACGGCCCAGGACCAGAGGGCTCTGCAGTGGGTGATCAAAACTGTTTAGAAGATCACTGGAACCCAGTGATACTGGTGAGTTGAGGTGCCTGTGCAGAGCACAAAGTATACTAAAAGACAGTACCCACCCCAGCCACAGTCTGTTCACCCTGTCAGAAGTATCCGCTGTCGTACCACCAGACTTCAGAGCAGCTTCTTACTCCAGGCTGTGAGACTCCTAAATTCATCCTCAGCACTGTACCATATAAAATTGTTTTATTTCTACGGCTTCTTATTTATCCAGCCATCTAATGTACTGTATATCATTTTGTATATAATGTTTGCTTTTTGTGAGTGACATAAAGGGAACTAGAACTTAATATACAATATAATAATATACAACCCTGTGTTGTAAAATGATAAATCCACCTTATACCTTGTATAAAAACCTCCTGGCAACTGCACAAATGAATCATTAAGGAAACTGTGCACTTTGACAGCTTATTGAAATCCCGCAATCACTACTGTGAATTGTTGGTGAAACAACAATGACACAGTTTCTACCCATAATGACAATAGCTTTACAAATTGTAAATAAGGAAACAAAAAGGAAAAGACTGAAAACAAGTCAATCTAGTTATTTAATCAAATACTTTGGCTCTGGCTTGAATTACTGAATAAATAAGTTCATATTTTCCCAATTATATGAGTTTGTGACTGCAAAAATGTCTGAAAAACAACCGTTTTAAACAATTATACATATGAATCTACACACACTAAGTTGCCAGTTCATTGGTTTCGCCAAGCTAAAACTAATGCAATCTAATACAACAGCCCTATATTATATCATCATGAAGGTTACAATGTTTAGGGTTTTTTTTCAAAACCTTTCAGATGTTTGTTTTGTAGGATGTAATATTTAGTTTATCCTCATGATCTAAATGGTGTGGACAAAGCATTCGTGAACATGTGTATGTGTATAAACTGGCAACTGAAAACAGATTACATGACATGTTAAAAAATATATATTTGCAGTGTACAACTTATGCTTTTCTCTCTGGGCGTCTGTGTTTGTGGTTGGTGATGATTCCCTAGTGAGCAATGTAACATGTGGGTGGATGGACAAAACAAAAGATCAAATCAATAGTTTCAGCTACCGCTTAATTGCACAGTGGGAGCCAAAGGTTTTTTTATTACGGGCTCTGGTCAAACTTTTAATATACCTCGAGCCTCTGGAGTATGGTGTTCCCGCACACCTGGCTTTGTCTAAGAAACAAAGGCTTTCTCTCCAGTTTTTATACACCCTGTCTTCCAGTCAACCTTAGCAACTTGCAGTTTTCAGGAGAATAGTTTACAAACAGCAGAGAATGTAATGAAGTCACAGTATCTGAATTAAGCCGCTTATGAGATTATTCAGCCCACCTTCTCTGGTGTGGAAATTATTAGAAAACAAAAGGTTTACCAAGCGAAGAGATTTAAACTGAACTGGAGATTTTCCTCCTCACTTCAAACGTAATACCATTGAAATGTGTGTGTTGCAAATTAGTAATGCAGTCTCACTTTTAATCAAATGTGGGACTCGGGGAACAGGAATGCACCTCCGAAAATACTTGAGGTTAAGTCTTCCCCCTGTAAGCTCGACATTTTTGTGTTATGGTTATATGCGATTTTGAGCCTTGGATAATTTGACAAAAACAATCAATAATGAGAATATCATGGTATGGTGTCTGGGATGCTTAGTGAGGCAATCTCGATTTCCAAGTGAAGCACAAGAATGTAATGTGCTCCAAATATGACACAAATGATTCTAGATCTATGATCAAAGATTAAACCCAGTGAATGCACCATCTTAAGTCTAATACAACTCAGCTGTCATGATGAGGAATGTGAAGCGTAACCCATCAATTTTATTAATCAGGCTTCCGCTGACATATTAATATACTCTCATTAGCTTAGCTTAACATCAGTCAGAGGGCAAGCTTTTGGAGATGTACCTGTGTTTGAGAAAGCACATCTCTGTTTTGTGTAAACAACTTGTTCTTACATGTATTCAGATTGTTACATGTCTCAAGAGTGTTGAAGTACGCCGACTTCACCGGGTCCGTTGATGAGAAGAGATCAGATGAGACAGTGCCTTAAGTTTCGAGACCTTTATTACCAAAGCAATTGCAGATATATATCTGGAGACTCCTCACACCAACACAGAGTCTACTCTGAAGCAGAAAGCAGAGGAGTCTGTCTCTTCCTATGCAGCCTGACAATTTATAGAAGTAACTGTACCCAGAGTGGTGTGTCTGTGTGTCCATGTGATTAGTGATATGGATGTGTGTGCTTGTGATTGGGTGTGGATGATTGAATCACAATGTATAGTGTGTGTTTGTGTCAACACAACTTCCTCTCATCTAAGCCTCACAAACTAAGTATTGCAACACAAGTTACATAAGATATACAGAGAGCATCATGTACCCTTCTCACAAGAGTTATATGTAAATAATGCAAGTGTAAAGCATGAGCAATGGAACGTGTGATAAACCATGCAACATCTCAAAATCCTGTGTCCTGGGATTTTTGTTCCCCAAAATACATTCACAGACGGTAGCAAGAATAGTGCCAAAAATAAAAATTATCCCAGCAGTTACAGTCCTAAAGGACAACACTACTAAGAGTCTACAGCCATGCTAGCAGCTCTGTGAGGCTGGACTTGGGCACAGTGGTGCTTTGAGCTCAATGCTGAAATCACCAGGATAAAATGCCCACAGTCACAAGGATATTTTGTAAGTATAATGTTCCATGTTCATAATTTTAGTATTTAAATATATAATAGTATTTATTTTTAACCAGTGACATTTCATATAAAATCACCAGTGTCAACCAAATATAAGGGGGTTATCTAATTCATTAGGATTCATCCTCTGGGGATCAAATTTTGTCATCACGTAAATGTTGAATATGTCCAAAGTCATTAGTAGTCATATTCTAGACACAATGGACTTCTGTACCAAATCTCGGCTATCCATCCAATAGTTGTTGAGGCATTTTACTGAGAATCAAAAATGTCAACCTCAAGGTGGCGCTAGAGGAAGGTCAGGGGCTCACCAAGGTCTGTAGGCTTCACCCTTTGAGGACTGTGAATGTCCGTACCAAATGCAATCCATCCATCCAGTAGTTGAGATATTTTAGTCTGGACCAAAGTGGTGGACTGACTGACAGACCAACTGACTGACACCTCTCTGGCAGAAAACACCTTGTAGTTTTTATATTTAGATTAGACTTATAATGTTACAGCAAAATGGCAAATAATATCCAAGTTACCAGTCAGCAGATGTGGAAATATGCAAATAGCATAAAGGTATAATAGTGTTGTGCATCTCATAACACACACTTTGTCAGACCTAGTGTTGCACAAGAGTACAGAGTTCCATCCCTGTCAGCTAGGACAAATGTGAAGCTTTAGGGAGTATATGATGACTACAGTTGGATGATGCCTGGTCGAGTGAATCCTACAAAGGAATGATTTGATGTAAACAGCATGACACTGTCAATCTAAACTGCCAAATGTACAGATTTGTTGTGGTGGAGAAAAGTAACAGTGCAGCAACAGAGGTCACAGAATATAATATTCTGCATCTAAATTAACTCGACCCCAGTCTGTCATATTCATTTAATTTTGATTATGAATCTGGGTCCCCATTAATTATTAGTAAGGAATTACCATTATCATCTCCAATATTCTGTATGAGTAGCTACTTCTCCTCTCCACCCCAAATTTAAAATGATGGATTACCTTTTTCAAGTCAAGTCAATTTTATTTTGAGAGCACATTTAAACACAGCCTAAGCTGCTGTACAAAAAACAAACAAAAAAATATTTAGTAATATGTAAAAACCACAAAGCAAAACATAACAATGACAACAACAAAGTACAAAATACAGAGTTGCAGACATGACAATCGATTAAAAGATTAGTGGTACAAGTGAATCTCTTCATATATTAGAAATACCAATAGGCACCATATGAGGGAGTCATTGAATCTCCCTTGCTTGGGTGGTGTAGGTCGAGGAAATAATCGACAGATTAATCAACAATGAAAACAATCATTGGTTGAAGCCCTAAGTAAGTTACAGCAGTATAGTAAGCCAGAAAGGATCACTGCCTCAAAGGGGCAGTACAGTAATATTCAACATACAATACAGTAAACAGTATTAATATGTTATGGGCATTTTGTGCAAAGGGAAAGTAAAAATATTACTTTCCCCTTTAGCTTCTAAGCTGAAACAAGCTCGCTTGTAACTGCTCTCATCTAGCCCACACACTCTCTACCAAGAAAAAAAGATCCTTTTAAGTTTAAAAAAGGACAAAAAGCTATTGTTCCATATCAACTTGCTTTACATAACTTCAGTTTGGTGTTTGATTTGGATGTGTTTCATGCCAGCTGCTTGCTGGGTAATGTTAGATGCAGAGGTCCTCACTGACCAGCCTCTTTCCCCTTCAGCAAACAGATGTGTGGGCAAGGCACAAACAAGCTCCCGAAGCTTTGCTCGGTCCATAAATAACCTGTTTGTCTTAATCCATCAAGTTTGTGGATGTAGAAACCGGTACCTTTGTAGCATGTGGGGGCTGAGTATTAGCTGGATGTCTGCAGTATCATGATGTATAAGCTTGTTCTTTGAACAGGGGTCTGGTCCACTACAGGGCTATTATGCCAGGCTAGTGCCACCCATCCATCATGCTTAAACACTGTACAGCCTATTACACTTGGCAGCGAGCCACCACCACCCTGTGTTCAACTATTTCTGTGCTCAAATGTATGGATGTGACTTATTCATAAGCTTGAGGTGTTCAAAGGAATAGTCAGATGTTCACAGTGGCATACAATAATATTAATAATACAAACATTATTATTAGTAGTATTATACATTTTATATATAGGCACCTTTCAAGTCACCCAGGGACATTTGGTAGGCTAGAAGGGTGGTCAAAGTACAAGTACCAATACAGCAATGTAAAAACACTCCATTAAACGTTCTGCATTCAAAATCCTTCTTGAGAGCTTAAAGCTTTAAAATGAAAAGTGGCCAATTGCTGCAGAAAATGGGCTCTGTTACTGAAAAGTCATTATATATTATATAATTTGATTGTTAATTAAGGTGCATCAATGCAGAGATAGCATTTGTCTTTTGTAGCTGGTCTAGGTGGAACACATTTTGTACACAGTCAGGTAGTTTATTCCAGTAGTTACCAACCTTTAGGGGCCAAGGACAAGGGTCACAGGATAATTCTTTGGAGTCGTATGATGGTTAATGGGGTATGAAGGGAAAAAAAGTTTTGCCACACAAATTTTTATTAGTTTCTCTAATCTCTGAGCTTTTTTGTGAAATGTTGGATAATTTTACCTCTTTGGGCCTCAACAATTACTTCAGTTAAATCACCATAGAGGTTTAGAGGGGAAATGTCTCTTCAGTGGATTATACTGCTGGTTTAATATATATCACTGCATTGTATTTTATATGCTCATCATATGTAGTTGTAATGTAATTTTTCTGAAAAAATAACTAGTAACTGTAGCTGCCAAATAGTGTAAAATGTCTATTTCCCTCTGAAATGTAAATAGTCTCAAATTTATATTGAAGTGCAGGTAAATTATTTCACTGCATGTCCTATTAAAAGCACTAAAAACTAGACACATCTTTCAACTAAATATGGCCCAAAAAGGGGCCCATCTGGCTCCACGCAGCACCACTATTGCTCGAAGGTGTGTTCTTTTGGCCCACTTTGGTTTCTGAGATCCGAGACTAAAACAGACGACATGCTGCCCTCGTCCCAAAAAGTCCCCACAGCAGTCATTTTACACTCCTGAGGAGGAATGTTATTTTTCTACTTTCTAATTATATCCTTTTATCAGGCCACCCTGTGATTGGTTTTAGGTGATAAGCGGGGAGTCAGAATGAAAAAAACAAGCAATCGTAATGTTGAGAATTAGAGTGAGAAAACTGCTTTTTTGTTATCTCACCAGAGAGTAAAATGGGAAGTCGATTTTAAAATGTTCCACGAGCATTACTGCAAGGTGACAAGGTGTGGCATGGCAATCAGCTACTCACTTTGTCTTCCAGGAACTTGTACTTTTTTTTTATTCTTCTTTGCAGATATTTTCACTGCAAAGATGTTTTTTTTTTCCTCGTGGAACTTTTTTGAAACAGAGGTTGCCGACTTTAAAAAAACAAAAAAACAACTCTTCTCTGAAGTTTGCTCACTATTCACGGCAATCACCTCACTGATTATCCCGCTGAAAGATCAAGACAGGCAGGTTTCAGAGGGGGGTGCCTCTGTGTTAGCAACCACTCCCATTGGGACACATTTATGCATAACCGCTCTTTTTGTGGAAATTTTGTAGGACTAGGTGGGAGGATGTGAGCGCAAGTGCATTATTCAAGCCTACCCTTTCACTTAGACATTACTTGGGGCCACATTAGCATTGCTAATAAGTGATGGTTTAAAGGGATGTTGAAAGCTTTCTATGTCTTATTGGTTCAAAGGTAAAATGTTAAAAAGCAGGTAGAACGGAGACATCTTCGTTCTCTGTTTCTACCATGGGTAAGACACCTTTACATATATTTTTATAAAAATATATGAAAATGCAGGAGAACTCTAATTATAAAGTTTATTGCTTGCAGTGTGATCTTCATTAACAGCAAGGTATGGTGGGGGAAGAGCAACAGAGAAAGAATAAGAGAGAGAGATGGCTCTCTCAGAGACCTGCTGAAAGTCTGGAACCCTTACAGTCTATTTGTTTTTGAATCTTCTCAAAAAGAAACTCCAGATGCTCCGTCTGAGAACAGAACAAAACTAAAAACAGCAGACGCTCTGAAACAGTTGCAAATAGCTTTTTGGTGCCAAGGCACATTGTTAAAATGTTGATAGATGCCAACTGCTTTGGAAGTTGGCGAAGAAATGGCTAAGACAAACATCTGAAGCAATGTCTGTAACAGGGCTGTTTGTATATCCAAAGCGCACCATCGAAGTACAGTGAGAACAAAATAGATATTAAAATTTAATCCCTCAACTTGAATCTATACAGGTTTGTTGCTGCATGGCTGTTATCCACTTTGTGCTGTTCTACCTTGTTATCCATCGCTCCGACTCTGAAACTAGTGAGTGTGGAGTGTTGAGACACACCCACACACACACTGCTTGCAGGTTTCCTATAAAATCCCATAAATTCTCTTTATCAGACATTGTATATGGTCTCAGAGGGTGTTCTCTTGCATTCGCTTATGACCCCATTAAGCACTAACCAGCAGTTTTCTGTGAATCGGCTTGGGGTTGATATTGTAATTGAATCTTTACAGTCAGGAGAAGTTAGTAGCCTTTGGTACAGTCATGACCTGGACCACATTTAATCCCATTTTCCATCATGACACTTTGACTCTGACCAAAATCTTTTGCTTTACAGTTTAAACGTCTTCTGTCTTGCTTGCCTGAAGCAGCAGTGTGTTTTTGTCAACACTCTGAACACACTTTTGTTTTTGTTTACCTAAAATGAAGCAACAGTAAACAGATTCAAATTAATTGTTTTCTGACTTTATTTTTAAGTTCTGAAGCTACTTGAGACCTTGCCTGGCACTCCCATGACTTTGCACTCAAGCAACAAAACACTCAAGGCAGAATAAACTGTACTGTTGTGGTTGAAACTAAATGTAGTTCTACAGTGGGAGGTGTGGTCAAAAACTGCTAGCGGAAATGTAAAAATCACGTCATCATAAGTAATATTTTGCCTCAAATCAAATATTGTCAGACACTTTGACCTAATAAATAACTACTTTTTAATTTCTTTTTTTTTTACTTTTAATTTTTTTATCATTGGGTGAGATGCTTACAGAACCCAAGTATGACTACACTTAATATTAATATATAAATATTAAGGTTTTCTGCCCTGAAGCTTGCAACTCAATTACTGTTACAGAATTTGTGTCCTTGTACACAAGAGTTGTAAGAAAGTGTAGAAGAAATTCAAATGATAGCTCAAATGCCACAGAAAACATTCCACATCAAACAATAGTGGCTTTATTAGGGTAATTAAAAACATATCATAGGCCTGAATTGGCTTGTGGGATTTTTCAACTGATGTAATGTATTTATAATGTTATTACGCTATTTTAATGCTTTATTAATCGCATCTCTGTGTTTGTCTTTTGCCACTTTCAATCCTTGTTTGTCTGTACGTAGTCCTTATTATGATTATTGTATTATTTTAAAACTATATTTGTCTTTAAGATATGTCATCATTATTAAAACAAAGCAGAATATGTATTAATATAATGGAAAACAGAAACCTGTTTAATTCTCATTTCTCCTTCTACAATTATTCCAAACTACATCATCTCGCACTCTGTAGCACGGTGTCTCTTATCCCTGTATGTTTGGATGACTCATCTACATGGAATGGGATCCTTGTTAACAAGGAGATTTCTCTATTTTTATAAAGGTTACAACAACAGGTGACATTCTGATGAGCAACCAGCTGGACCTGCCCATTATCCAGCTGCCCTTAGCAGATCATTTTTTACAGTGTAATTGTAATTGACACCCACCTGCAACTCCACAAAATGGTTATTTCAGTCAGTGTGTATTATGCACGATTTGTAACCAAACAGATCCGAAGTAATAAGCTGCTTTCAAACCATCAGGCCTATGTAACTTATAACAGGGAGGAGGTGGTGGCACACCTTTAGCATGTTCATGACTTCTTACTTAGAAAGAAGAGTATAAAATGGTCTGTAACAAGTCCTGCATTTAAAAAGTCAATAAAGTAAATGTAAGTACTTTTGACAAAAGAAATATCTAAATAAAATACTCATAATCGTAAATAAAACTGTCTCCATGTGAGTGTTATTATACATCTTTTTTTATTGTCTTTTTAGGACCTACAAAACAGCCATACTACAATACAGACAAAAAAATATAAAAACATACACAGACTTGTTAACAAACAGGCAGCTGCACATAGCAAAGACCCAAGGCTGATCTCATTGCGATCGGCTACAGAGGGACAAAGGGCAGACAATAACAATTAAATGCATTACTGCATTTGGAGTTACATTTAGAAGAGCATGGGGGATAAAGTTTTGCTCAAATGTATATAATAAATGATTTTCAAATGTTCTCAAAGTTATCAGTGGTTTATATACTGTTGGGTAGTTGAATCTACAACAACATATAGTTACAACAATATATCTATTCACTGAACAAAATTATAAACACAACACTTGTTTTGGCCCCATTACTCATGAGCTGAACTCAAAGATCTAAGACTTTCTCTATGTACACAAAAGGCATTTTAGAGCTAAAAGGCATATCAAGATGCTGATCAGACAGCATGGGTATTGCACAGGTGTGCCTTAGGCTGGCGGCAATAAAAGGCTACTCGAAAATGTGCAGTCTCACTATATTGGGGGGGTCTGGAAACCAGTCAGTATGTGTATTCTTCACTTTTTAAGGGTAGGTTATGGGTAAGCTGTGTGTAGGTGTATGTATGTATATATGTATGTATGTCTAGCTGTATATCTGGGCATGTATATTAATTTGCATTTAAAAAGAGAATGCATTTTATTTTGTAAGTTTATAAAAGGTATCATGTGTAAAACGTAAATCTGTAAAGTAAACAGTAAATAAAGCTGTCAAATAATTCTAGTGTATTTCTATCAATACCTATGTTTATTGACAAGAAAGCCAATATTTAAGCCTAGTATCAGGCTATCAAACATAACATGAATCCCTCAAGAAAGGATACGTGCCTTACACTTATCACTGGCCCATTATTATATATAAAATAAGCACACAACTCTCTTCTAACACAATGGTAGGCGTTAGTAAAGCAGCTCTTATGTGCGTAATAAGGCCCTTTTGAACACCCTCAAGAGCGAGTCTGTTCAACATTTAATTGTAGAAGAAATGCACAATGAATGTTTGGAACATTTTACTCGTAAAATAACTGAGGAAAATGAGGGCTATCACAACACCATGTAAGAAAAAATAAAATAGTGTGAATGCCCAAGGACAGGTTATTGTGTCCCTGCTATCTGGTAGATTGATAGCTGTAAAATCCTGGATCTGTTCACCAGGCTATCATCATGGGACCTCGTTTACACAAACACATCTAAAAACAGCATCTGAGAATATACTAATGGCTCATACTTGCAAGGCCCACACAGGTCAAATCGATTGGATGCTTTGGCTTTGAACACTCTTCTAATGTATTGCCAAGGGTTTTCCCATGTCACCCAATTTACAAGTTGGGAGATTTGTATACGCCGATAAGCCAGAGCTCAAACTTTTGATTTTCTTGCCCTGGCTCATCCTAAAATGTTACTTAATAGAACATTAAAAGAAAACAAAGCGTTGGAACATGTGTTTTCCTGTGGGGCAAATGCCAGCTTATCTGTCCTGGATGTATCATTGACAACTATTGCTGTGTTTCGGTAAAATATGATATCCTGGACTCACAATCTGTACATCGGCATACTCAGAACTCACATTCAAACAGAGCTATCTGGAGACTAACTCTGTCAGTCTGTCCCCTTTTCCCTCTGAATTCCACTATGATTATGAAGAGCACAAAATTCATATGGCGATGAGATCACTCATCTGCTACTGTGTATCAAAGCTGATCATGCAGTACAGTTATTAAAGCCCATGCAAGTAGAATTTGGAAGGTAGGTCAGAGAGGTAATGGAAATAATAAAAACTGCATAGTGGAGATGCATTAAACTTATTTTTTTTCTACAGAAACCACAGTCACATTAGATTTGCTCACAACACATCCAGTAGTGTTCACTTGACCACTGTAAAAATGAGTGTTTCAACTGTGGTCGGTAATCTATGTGAGACAATCTATTTCGCAGACATCAGCATGAACCTTTCCTACGCCTGACTAAACAAACATCACTCGCTGAGCTGTCATTCGTCTTTGCTTCTCTGTTGTAGAATCATGTGTCATTTTAACACCTACAGTGTTTTAAATTATTGATAATAAGGTTTTTTGGTGGTGAATATTAAAAAAAACATTTCATGACTTTTGACCACTAGGGAAAAGAATCAGTCCAAAACAAACCCACAGCAGCACAACTTGATATATCATTTATCAAGTTTATGGCTCACATGTTACCTGACTATGCCCCCAAATTTAGCAGAACAACACAGGCATTATAAAGGACTTTTTTTAACCACCTGTCAGCCCATTAGTTGCTGGTTATCTTCCTGGTTTGGTGTACCAGCCCCTGAGAAAAATATTTGACTTGATTGATTTGATGGTGTTCGCCAGCTAATTATTTTATTTATTGTTGAGCAGTTGCTTACACTTAGCTTCTAACTCTATAACAGTTTTATGAAGGGGTCTGTGAGAGCTATTGTGACCCCATTGTTTAATTAAGTGAAAGCTGCATAGAGCTGTAGACAAGACTGTTGATTCTCAGTGGGATCAACAGTACAGTAAGGCATTCAATTATAGGAAGTAATTCTAAAAGGAGCTCTTGGGTTTGCTTGATTGACAGCAACCTTTGATTGACTACCACACTTAGCTGCTTGTTCCTGTTCTGCTCCACCAAGGCCTCCAACCAAATTCGGATTTTCTAAAAAAACAGGAAGTGTTAAACCAAAATCTAAGCTTTATAGAATCCCCCTTAAAAACCCATTGGTGATAGGCCAGACCTTCTACTGCTTGGAATAAACAGAATAACAACCAGCCAGATAGCAATAATAGACACGAGAGCACCATCTACAGCACTCAAACTTAATCAGCAGTAATTCCCAGGAAAAAAAACATTAAATAGATTAATCCCACAGAGGAAGGTAAGTCTGTTAAAAAGGAGGGCATCCTTTTCAGAGATTAAAGATGTGAAATGAAATGAGAAATGAAAGATTAGAAATGAAGAAAGATGCAGGCGCTGCTCTTTTCCCCCTAAACTCATAGGTTTATTAGTTGCTGAATGCCCAATGACAAATTGGGTTAGGTGTACCTACCTAACCAACCAAATAGCCATGGTTAAGGTTAGGCCACGATTGTGGTCATGCTTTTAGAGTGGCCTCTAGCAAGACCTCCTCCCTACAGTACGTGGACGGTCACTCTGTCATAAAGTCTATTGTAAAACATCAGGTTAGCAATTCACAAATTTGATTACTTGCAAACCTCCCTATTCAGCTTGGTTAGGTGATTTAGGAGACTAAGAGTTCTAATGTTCTAATGTTTAGTATTTTAGTTGTTAGTAGTTAGTTATTCATAAAATCTTTTGTTATATTTACAGAAGCAGTACCATCTCGGTAGATACTGTTGCTGGTTATTTGTTATTGTAGTCCCTTCAGTAGTCTCAGCAGGACAATGTAGGCTTATTTTTTGGGGAGTTTGGGAGCTGCTATCAATTCAGTCACATTAGTACAGTAGTAAAGAAACTGTTGATGGCTTTTAAATGCAGAGCTAAACACTAAAAAGTGTTGCCAATATAATAAAAAGCATGAGCCTGACACATTCTCACACTTATAATTAATACAATTAGACATACAGAACTGCTTGTTAAAGTGCTTCACTCTCAACAGTCAATTACTTTCAAGTTACTCCTTCAACTGTGAAATACTAAGCTTCCTTAAAGCTGGGTTTAAGTACTATGTACATTTCTAACATAGTAAGTTGTTTTGACTGTTACTTTCATCAGTGTGGCCCACTCCCAGTCGTTCCTGCAAGAGGAAAATTTGCTCAATGATGAAATACTCATAGAAATGTTAAGGATTCAACTTATGAAGTAATTTTCTATACTTCATTTCAAGTGTGTCTTGAATTTCTAGATGCTTTGAAGTGAGTGCTTTTTCTACTTGTATGTGTTGAGAGAGTGACAGTGCACACACATGCAGACATGGTACTTGAGGGTGTCTAAACAGCCCCATTTGCTCCTCTGTGTCACTCATTTCCCTTGCTCTGCGAGTTTTCTCTTCCCTCGTGGAGCCTCGAGGATCCAAAAAACCTGTGGTTTATGTACACTTCATATCTCAGCTGCAATCGTCTGAGGGGGACCTGGACTGTTATCCCAGCAGAGAACAACACATCATTTTCTCCTGTCAAGCCTTCTGTTAGGCCTCATCACAGAGAGCAAGCACTCAGGATCCATGATATTATTAGTCTCCCAGGGAAGGTTGTTCATTCAATTTTCCCCACTACATAGCACTGTAGCAAGGTCCTTCAGCGTGGAGGGAAAAACATAAAAAAAGTGAGGATAGGAGATAGTGCCGAAGCACAGCTTGTGTTAATCTGGTCTCTGTGCTGAGAGGTATATCTTGAAAACAAGGCGATCCAATTCCCACGATCTTTACAGACGATCTGTGCAAAACGTATGTTTTTTCCCAGCTTCCCAGAGTCTCATATCTGACGGTTTCTTAAGGTTTACTTATGGGATACTTGTGCTTTGAATGGTAGGCTGGAACCGCTGTGTGATCAGTGGAAGTCTTCCATACAATGCTGTGACACGGTCAGACAGATTCTCCAGTTTGATACTTCTTTGATACAAATATTTGCACCTCAATAGAAGCAGGAAAGGCTTGCAAACAACTTCAATAAGAAGGGACTGTTTTTTTGTTGTTTTTTTTAACATACACTGGGTCCAATCTGAGGCATCTGGAACATTCAGAAAAAAGGTGCTTCTCCTGTATTTTCAACAGGGTTACTCAGTTCAATCCCACTCTCACTTTCAAAGCCCAAGGCTTAATCCCCTCACCGGTGAAGGCGTTTGTTTGAAGATCGCCCTCACCGCTGGCGCCCGCCTCTCCGTCCTTGCCATGCCCTCCAAAGGCATACTGGCAGATCTTCACTCAGGATTCCTCTTTAAAAACACCTTCTCTCCCAAAACTACATTGCCCCTCACCCAGTCTTCTAAATAATTTCTCTTGAACACGTGGAATGCAGTTTTGTTTTGTTTTTGTTGACAGTTGGCAAGGTATCCCATGAAACACCCTGCTAAAGGTTGAATTTGCTCATAAGTCCACTGAGGTAACTGAGGCCTAAATGTCAGCAGTCAGCACAAACAGAGTTTTTTGAAAGATGCAGGACCATGGCTATTATATTGCTATTTTAGATTATGGGGGGCAGTATTAGGGTTTGCTTTGATGTGGTCTTTACAATAAACTACAAGCTATTATTAAAGGCCACTGTCTGTTAAGAAATGGTGGCATTCATTAGAAGCAAAACAGAAGAAAATTATATTGACCTACTACAGAGGAGATGAGAAGAATGGAAAATTCTAAATAAATATACATTTACATATTTATGATTTCCCTGCATAAAGAGTAACCCATTCAACCCCGCTGAAATGGCAGTGTGACAAATGAATCATAATCTGTTGAAGGTTTAAAAACAAAGGAAATTCATGGTCCTCAATAAGGTCATAATTCTGTCAAAGTTCAAAAGATCACACTGCCATGATAAGGTGAACTCAAACTATGGTATTTCTTTTAACTGCTCTAGAGATTCATTAAATGTCAAAATAGGTTAATGGGTTATTACTTACTTTATTCTTTATTGTTTCATTTAAGGTGTACATTATCAGTGATCAGTAACAACAGAGTGGTCTTCATGTGCTAGCATGAGATTGTTGCCTGTAAGGGTAATTTGTCCACATGCTTACAGTGATTAAGAGAGTAATGTGTAGGATTTCGAATAAAGTTAGGGTATGGGTCTGACGAATGTAGTAAAGTGTGTACTATGCTCCATGTGGCTGCCATTTTGTGCCTTCTTGGAATTCACATGTGCATCCAGTATATTGTGATGCCTTTTATGACTATATTACATTTCATGTGAGTTTTATAAAAGGTTACTCTGAGCCATAGCCAGTTAATATTTTCCAAAAACAGTTGAGAAAATGAAAATTATATTGTGTATTAGTTTATTTTAAATAGACATGAAAGACATGTTCACTGTACATATGTTTATGTATAATATTTATTTTATTTATTTATTCTAAATCATGCAAGTGAAAGTTCTCACTGAGGAAACATCACCCCATCACTCTTTGATTATTTCTCCCTGTTTTTCAGGGGAGTAACAACAACATATAGTTATGTTATTTTGTCCCATTTCATATGTCTGTCCTGCTGGTTTCTAGAATAATTGCAGTCTAGTCTTGCTGTTTTATTCCTGTTTCCTTCATCACAAGGCACCCTATCTTGTTTGATGGGCATCATCAGTGACTTCATTACTAGCGCTTGAACAAGTGTGGGCAGTTACAAATCTCATCTGAGCTGTCTGCCAATCCCAACAGGCGGGATATGATTGTTATCCTTTGAGAAATTTCCCGGATGCCTAACGAGGCATTTAAGCGGCTGCGGTCACCCTTGGAAAGAAAGTAGGGCTCAGAAAGAGGAATAATGTCCTCATTCAAATTTGACACACTTGAGGTAAAAATGCTGACCATTTCTAAGTCATAAAAGTAGGAAGTGGGAGAGGAAGACAGTCTTACAAATGATTTTCACTCCTATTCAGCACTTTCGGACGGGTATTAGATGGGAGTTTTCTATTAGATTTAAGCCAAGCTTCTCACCAGCCTGCCAAGAGAAATCCCCCAACGGTCTTTGGAATCAAGAAAAATAATCTCAATCCTTGCATCATTTTTCATCACTTTCCACAGCTAAGAGCAGGCATCTGATTTTTTTTCCAAGCCATGCATATGAAATTAGAAACAATCCAAGTGTAAATTAAACTATCAGCATGTAGATCTCTCCTCATGACTTACTACGATTCAGTAGACACAAATTCAAAACTGTTCATGGAATACTTTTGCTTCTCCATATTTAGTTGACCACTTTCCCAAGGTTTTTAAAATAAGCAGTAAAGGCAAAGTAGGCCTAAACATTTTTACGTGTCGACAGTGCAGATAATGAGTTTGCAGTTCTTGAAAATCTGGTCTGACTCACACACACTGTAGGGGATAGAGCAGGAGAGGAAGGAGGAGAGCTGCCAGTGATTGATCGCTGAGCTGTCGAGTGGAGCTGCGGAAGGGGGATTGGAAAAGCTCAGATTTGAGAATATGCCAATAACTCATTTCCAAAGAAATAAACATCAGTTGCATTTACAGCAAATCAGAGATGCAGCGGAGGAGAAAACATGTTCATTTTTATCTACAAATGCCTGACAACTCACAAGGCAATCAAGTCATAAAATAACCATTTCTGGCTTGATTAAGGCAGATGTTTTAAAGTGGATCACAGCTGTAAAATGTGGGTGGCAATTTTACTGTTCTTCCCCTGTTGTTTGGCTAAAATAACAGGATTACGCAAATGTAATGATTCGGGTGGAGGATATGACTCCTGTATAGCATGTTATACATTAAACATTAATAGCAGGTTGCACTTACAAAAGCTATGCGCACTTGACAGCTTCAGAATGTGACATGGGGGGAAAAGCAGAAAGCACTCTCCTGCTAGAGGTATATTATTTCTCCTGAGGGCTTTCAGCAGGACCATGTAAATACCTGGACCACTCCCCCTGGGGACTGGAAGCTACACTCAGGGTGTTTTCAAACATTTAGGCCTACTATGGTACTAGTAAGCACAGTGGCAAGAAAGTCTTGGAACCTGATTTTTTAGACTATAATTTATTGTTAGCAATTCATAATTTTAGTGACATACCTTTAATGCCCTTAACAAATACCCAGGGCAAAGTTTTACACTTAAATAAAAAGACAGTTATTTGCTTAACAAAAGTTAGATGAGATGAACAATTAGATCGCAGCCGATTAGCTTAGCTCAAAGACCGGAAACAGCTCGTCTAGCTCTATCCAAAGGTAACAAAATCCTATTCCTTTAAAGGGGCATTATGTAGTTTCCAGCAGCCACTAGTGGTGCGGTTTTAAGATTGCTACCAGGTGTGTGCTCGTCACCACTTTCATACAGAGATCCTGCAATAAACGCAGGAACACCAGCATGCAGGCTGTAGCTTTTCACTCAAGACATGTTCAGGCTCTGTTACTTCAACGTTCCCGTCTCAGAGGCAGATCGACACCGGCGCCGTACCTTTTATTCAGCACAGCGAGACACCGGCATATTGGCACAGTACTCCCGAAAAAAGGCAAAGTGAGAGCGGCTATAGACAGGTAGGGAGCCAGCTTCACACAACATGGTGGAAACTCAGGTAAACTCCCACTGCAACGTTACAGTAATATTTTTATCAGCTTGATGTTGAACTAATCCATGCTCGTTACATGATAAAGTTACAGTGACTGCATTTAACCAACGTGCTACATCGTTAGCTCGCCTGCTGCTTTCAGTAACTGTCTTTACTATCTGTGTATCTGTCACCGGAGGCTCAGCAATGTCAGCACAGCTATATGTTTTGGATGATAATGAAACTGTTAGTGAGCTGGACTGAATATTATAACGAGATTGTGTCATACTTTATAACAGTTAGAAAGCAGTAAGTAAATTTACTGTAGTGTTAGTGGATGGCTCTTCCTCTGGGTTGTATATTATGTGGGTCATGTTGTCTATGAAGATTCTCAGTCATCCAGGTCATAGTTATCCAACGAAGGTTAAAATCAAGGGCAACTGGACTTGGTTGAAGATACTGGAAGACGTTTCGTCCCTCATCCAAAGGACTTCTTCAGTTCTGACAGACTGGCAGGGAAACTCAGCTATTTAACCTCAGTGGGGTCGTTGGCCCGGGTCATCGATACCGCTGGTTCGTTAGTGTTCCTTGTTTCTGTGACGACAGTCGTTACAGTCGTTAAGACTACCTGTGGCCAAGACTGAACGACCATCGTTGGTATCTTCACCTGAGGCCAATAGGTTACGTTTGTTGAGTTTCCTGGGAAGTGATGAAAGGACAGCATTGTGGGTCATGTTAGTTACAGCAACTGAGAGGTGGAGAAGCTGTATACCTGAGTATTGGTAAAAGACAATAAATCTAAATTGAACGTTATGAAGCAAACAGCGAGCTAATGTAGCGTTAGCTGGCTGCTCGTGGCTGCATTACAATAGGATAGTAAACAAATCGCTCCACAGTAGCTTGTTTCCATTACATCATTTCTTGCAGGCTTTGATACTTTGATATAACAGTGGTACAGAGGAAAGTAACATGGGTTGCATTTGTTGATGAAGTAATGTGAAAGCGATATAACTTTGCACCGGACAACATTAACAACTTCTCGGTGTTAGCCGGCGAGCTAACGCTATCTAACTTGAGCCAACTGAAGCACAAAATCAAAATATGTTTTACATGCTTTGTAGTAATGTTAGCTTACCTGTCCAATAGGATAAAAGCCAACTCTGGGTCTGTTTTTATACCCAAAACAAAGCGGAGGTTTCTCCATGATTCAAAAGCCCTGCCGATGTTGATCCGTGTTTTCGCCCGAAGCCGATCCGATTCACATCTGGCCTGACGAGCTTCAGCAGATAAAACTTTTTTTTGTTTTTTATCCTTATGTGGAGTCTGTGTTGGAGTCTGTGTTGTGCCGGGAGCAGGTCGTTTCTTAGTGTTAGCAGACTCCATGTAGAAAGTTGCAGTGTCATCGCTGCTGAGTGCAAAATCAGTAGACAAAGCGAGACGCTTGGGATCGTGCATGCAGGTGTCAGTCACTGGATTTCGCGGAAAATCCGACCCGGAGCCTTCAAATAGGAATAGGAATACTTGCCTTCAGAGTTAATAGCCAAACCCGGCAAGTGGATCATTTTAATGTCAGATTAAAATCCCTTCACACACAGGCAATAAAAAAAGGATTCATTTTAGTAGAAAAACTACATATAGTCCCTTTAACCTCTTAACATTCCAACTGGTGGCCGCTTTCGGTATGTGCACACAGCTGCTATGTTAACTTCATACTCATATGAATCACAGTTTGAAAGCTAAAATCTCCGTGATTCGACCAACGCAAAACATTTCAAGATACAATCACCACAGCAGGTACAATCAGCGCCTCTGTCAGACCAACCAGTACAAGCAAAATTGACGCGATTAACCTATAAAGACTCATAGTAATCCACCAATCGATTATGTTCCAACAAAAATGGTCTTGTTACGTTGGCAGAGGTCCAGACGATCCAATCCAGTAAAAACATTTAGTCCAAAACACATTATTCCATCAGTAAATCCCCAGGGACTGCTGCTGCATCGTTTCATATTTGCCGGCAGACCTGGCCAATATGTCATTATAACTGTAATAACTCCGATTTGAATGTATACAACTATGATAGCTTGTATTCAGATTAGCCACTGAACTCTAACCTAATTCGACCCAATAGGAGCTCACATGTCTCGCAATAGGAGCGACAATAGCCAAAAAGAGCTCGCGCTGTAAGGAAAGGCCAGCCCCTATCATTTTGTGGGTAGGCCGAGCCAATTGCAAGAAATTGTGCCAATGACTGGCACTTCGTGTAGCCAATAAAATTCTGAAAATAAGAATATCCAGAAAAACCTGTGTAAAATAGTCATTTTTTATGGTATTGGTATGAAACCTAAACTTGGATTAGGTAAGGCTTTATACAGTGGCCCTACATTGTTTTCCAGCAAATACGTCCCAGCTATAGTTGTCTGCATGCATTTGTTAGCAAGCATTTTCAAGCGGAAATGAAAAATATATTAGTTTTAGTGTATTTAAACTTATATTAATCAATTCCAGTATCACTTACAGTGATTCTGACTTTTGGGTTAGACACTCCAGAGTGTTATCTTTCAGAGAGCCCAAAACCATGCATATAGTCCAAATGGTTCAAGAACTAAATTAAATTTTCTTCTTTGGATATGCCTTAAACAGGCATTTTGCATGAATTTTACAGGAATGTTAAGGATAATTTGACATGTTGGGAAATATGCTTACTTCGCTAGCTTGAGAAGATTGATACCACTCTTAGCAGCTGGTTAACTGGTTGGCTCATTGGTTTCTTAGCTCAAATACTGGAAACGTGAAAAGTGCTAGCATGGCTCTGTCCAAAGGTAACAAACTACCAGCACCTCTAAAGCTCAACTAATAACACAGTATATCATGTTGGTCTCATCCAAGCTAAAACAGAAGTTTGGTTTTTGGGGGAATTATGTGCCAGACTATTTCTTGGCTGGGCACGGTGGGCATTTACCGCTCTTGAAACCGCAACTTGCACTTTCAACTCTTCAGTTGTTGTGTAATTAAAATAAACAAGATATAACATGTAAATGAGTGAACTTAAGATTTACTGGTAGGGGAATTCCGTTACCTTTGGACAGAGCCAGAGTAGTTGTTTCCCCATTTCTAGTCCCTTGACTTTAAGCCAGAAAACTAAATACTACAAGCTATTCATTTAATATATCTTCTGGTTTGGTGTACATGGAGTTAACTTGCCCCAAAACTTTGAGCATTTAAATGTAACAGTACGACAAGCCAAAACTTCAGAATTTGGTCTCTGGATTTTCTTATTCCTTATTTTCTCATCCCTATATTTCCCTCGTTTTCTTTCTGGTGATCCCACTGACTTTTGGGTTGTTTGTCTTGCAGCAATCTGAGAATCAGAGCTAGTGCTCAGTGAAGCAGCTCAGGGTCTGCCCAGTATCAGAGGCAACCATGTGGCTCTGAGAAACCTTTTCTCACACAACAACAGTTTTGTTTATGCTTGGGTAGAGTCTTGACACCATACTGTAAAATAGGATTATGCAATCATACAGGTAGCGAGGAATCTGCTAACCTCTACTGTGCCACAAAACTCTTTTAGACAGCAAACAAGAAAAGTTCTAATTTTGTTTGAACAAACTTAATTTTGTTCCATGACTACTTTATTACTTTAAATAAAATTGAAATTGGTCTAAGTTTTCTTCTTCTTAGATTTCCCTTTGTGATGTCTTTTAGTCAACCCTAGGTCAGGGCACTGCCCAGCTTGTAAACTGCACATGCCACAGTATAGTGTGTGGCTTCTTTACATTTGCACAGAGAGACAGAAACCAACCCGTCCTCCTATACAGTAATAGCACCTGCCGCAGATTTTCGGTATGTCACTTAATTTGTAGTAGTTTGAAGACACATAACTTTATCAGCACAAAACTAAAATGACAACATTTTACTTTGTACAGGGTCCCTCTACAAGCCAAATTATTTAATAAAGCAGGACCTTGTTGATTGTATTTTTTAGCAAATTCTCAAACAGTTCTTCTAAAGCTAATCTGATAACAGCTAACTGACCAGCCTGTCCTCACCAGAAAACATGTCTGTGTATGTAAATTGTGTAGCAGCTTCCAACCTGTATACATTTATTGTTAGGCTGCGACCTTTAGTGGCCATATGATGAAGCACATGAGGAAGTCAGGTGAAGTAATCTAAAGATTGACAAAATGCACATAAGAAGGTGGATGGATGGATCAAACAAACAATCACAGGACTTTAATCCAGGAGACTGAGGTTTGAGTCCTGTGTGTAACCAAGTAACAGTGATTTATTTAAAGCTTTTAGTTAAATAATGTTACTTCCGTCACGCGACTTACGTAACATACTTATTATGATCCTAACCACAATCTTTTCCTTAACCTAATGAAGTAGTTTTGTTACCTAAAACAAGTGTTTAACTTCATGTGATTTACGTACTTAAGATCCTGTACGCCTGTTGCTGGACTGGGATTTTCCAACGGTCATATGTAGTTTTGGGACAATTGACAATCGACCTATTTTATACCTAGTTTAGATATGATATGTTAAAAACACTTTAAACCCCGGGCTTTTGGGGTCTATGGACATGGTGCAGTCTCACAATGGTAATCCAGCCTTGCCCTTGGTAAAATTTTATGCTTTACCGGTGATGTATACAAAACTACAGAAACAGACTCTTCTGGTTTAAGAGGAAAGAACCAGTATTTCATTATGATTAGTTACGATTATTAGAGCCCTACTGATTTTTTAAAAAAAAATTTTTTTTTTTTTAAACTGTAACAACAATATTTGAAATACAAATCTGAATTGTTCTCAGAAATCTGATACTGACATTTTTTCAACTCAAACACTGAAAAATAACTTAAACTTTCTGGCAATGATCCCATAAATGTGTATTAAAGAGTAACTTAACAGGAAGCAATGTTTCACTCTCTCTGGTTGAAATGTTCACAACTGTTGCATCTCTGGTTGTGGTCAGGACTGTTGAACCCAGCAGTGCGGTCACTATGTACTGACACACCCTTGAGTACACTTCCACATTACTGCAGCACAGCAGCAAGTTAAACCACGTGAGGTCAACAAAAACAAGATTTTGAGTTGTTGTTAAGTTACTCTTTAAAAAGAGTTGGTTTACAGTTAATTTGGTTATTAAAGATGTAGTTATTAAAAGATATGTACCGAGGATAGAAATTGAAGAAAATAATAATTCAGAAATCATTATAAACTACTACAAATAACGACACAGATCAAACTTCAAATATATTTAAAACTTTAATTAAGAAAAATAAAGGTCAAACATGGATAAAACTGTTTTTAAATACATGTGAAATTTCTATTTCTGCATAAACACAGATGTCAGTACGATAAGCCAATATTTAACATCACAGGGATTGTATGTGAGAGGTATTACAAAGCTGAAACCTGGCAACAGGAAACAGACAAACAAATTCTGTTTATCGCTTTGCAAGAGGTCATATTACAGCAAGCAAATAACACTGATAATATTTATTACTGCATCCTGGAAATGTACGCCATATTTACAGTAAGTGAAGATGAAACATCTGCTGTGGCACTGAGATCATGTTTGTCTCTGGCAGTGAAACAGTCCTGTAGAACTTCTTGCTGCATGTGAGCCAACTGAAGTACGCTATAGTGAAAAACATAGATTACAGTATGATGATTCTCTTTCACAGCATTTTATATTCAGTAAGACACAGGCTGGGAGAATACAATAATACTGACACATGGTCAGTTTACATCCTGAATTTCCTCAACTGGAGTGAATTATATCAAAGTATAAATAGATTGCATTTGACTTGAAAGAGGAAAGTTCTGAGCCTTAATTCCTCAGAGGAAATACATATCTGTATTTTTATCTGTTTCATTTCTCTTTAAAAGGCCCTCTCCTTTTCCCTCCGGAGAAAGAACAAAACTTGTCAAATATGATTTGTTGATGTGTTCCTTCATTTCATCCTTTAAACCTTCACAGCTTTTATATCTTCGAGCCTTCAGAATGGGTTATCTGAATTGACAACATGGTGAGGGTTTCCAAATATAAAGACCATTCATAGTCTGTAAACACACACACACACACACACACACACACACACACACACACACACACACACACACACACACACACACACACACACGCACAACAATGCAACTTGTTGAGTGTTGGCACTGACGCCTTAACCAGATGATCACTCAAGTAATTCCTGGCTTTCATTATGCCTGGGGTCCAACAGAACATGGGGCAATGGAAATGTCAGAATCACCCAGCAACGATGGGCACAGAGACAGTATATTTGATTTAGACCAGTTTACTCAGATGGCTTTGTTACTGCATCTCCTTCACTCCCACACAACATAGCTGCATACACCCGATAGTCCTCTGAGTCAGAGTTGATGTAAACAACAACAGAGCTTCATGTCCAGCCAGAGCCTAGCAGGAGAATGGATATCAACCCAGCGACATGTGATTTGCATAGACAGCACAGAGGGATTAGGGTATGATCTGTAGCGTCTCAGAAAAGGCAATGCAAAAATGTGTGATTCACGAGCACCCCAAGCCCTCAGATTTGTTTTCATGTGATTCCAACCAGCAAATCCCGATCAGACAGTTATCCTGATAGGAGAAAAACATCCGGGCTTCACATTTAAATATCTGTGGTCCCAACTTTTATCAATGACAGACAGACAACGGCATGTCAGGCAAGCATCATTTGGCATTATGTTCTCCGCAGCTCTATATCTGTGAAGGCTGTGTTGCAAAACAAACAACAGGTCTCTCAATTTCTTTTTCACTTTTTTTTGGCCTGCTCTTTCATTTAATTTTTTTTTACATTTCGTGTTGTTGCCCTCTGACAGGCCTGCGGGGAAGTCATTTTTTAGGAAGAAGATGCAGTATCTATCTGCCAGTGTATTTTTAAAGGTGCAGGCGAGGCTGACATTATACCTGCTCCTGCTGTGCTAGCTGAAGGGGAATCCCCAGTGGCACATTGTCGAGCAGCCATGTCAATTGTTTGTTTGCATACTGAATAGCTCCGGGCGCTATGTTGTCTAGCTCGGAGAATAAGCAGCTGATCACTACTCATGGACCATCAGGAGATCTATATGCCGACCAGGAACATTCACTGGGATCGACAATCTTGTAACTGTCATTAAAGATAAAAAAATCTGCTGGGTTACAGAAATGATGTGGCAGAGAAAGGCTGAAATTAGAAGGACACAGAAGGAGGGCCGCTTCCTGCAGATACACTCAGTATTGATACATGGCACATTTGGAGGTGAATTATTGGCAAAATGGACGCCTCATCCTATAAAGACTTATTTCTAAGCTCTTGAAACACAATGCATTGGAGAAAAGTTGTTGCTTGGCTTACTTAGCAATATTATTGCCCTTGATCTCAACTGAAAAAGGTGGTTACAAAGATGAAAAGCAACTTGTCATAGAGCTTTTACTTTATTGTTGCTGCTGATAAGGTCAAAGATTGTGAAACCTCAACATGAAAGTAATCCCTGTCCTTTAATATGTTAATAAACTATTTTCAATTAGTGTTTACCCTGAAGCTTAAAAGCTAAAACTTTCTAAAATGGTTGAAAAGGATGATAAGTGTGAGTTGCAAAGTGAATATTAGCTTGGAAAGTTAGCAATGAGGACTTGGTGGTAAATGCGAGTCACAAAATCAATCGCCGTTTTCCTCTTTCTGCTTCTAAATGAAAGGGCTTTTGAAAATCCGTGATAGTGTGACAAAAAAGACCAGATACGCAGCGGACAAACGTAATAACACACTTTCCCCATTAGCCTTTTTTTGTGCTTCAGAGAAGTTTGAATTGAGCTCTTTGTTAATTTTAATCAAAAATTGAACATGATCCTATTCCATTTCATGCTAAGCCAAGGAAAAAAAATATTAACATCTAGGCAACTACTCCACAAAGATGCTTTTCTGGTTCTGAACACTCTTCTCAATTAATACTACACAGAAAGAAATACAGAAATAGTGTCTTCAACACTGTCTTTATTTGCTTCGGTTTACAAATAGTGACTCCTATATTCTGATTTGCATTTGTTGTGAATTGAATCTCATGTGTTGACTGCATCTATAGGCCATAAAGTCTCATAGTGACTTCGAGGAACAGCAGGGTGCATTTGATTGATTCCCTCATGACAAGAAATATTATTCAGCAATGACACTGGTAGCAAAACTAGGCCTTTGCAAATATACTTACAAATACACATGATGCTAGCATGTACTTTGTGTTTAACAAACTGTGCTATGTCTATATGATCCATGACAACCTGTCTTTCCTTTTGTAGGAGCATGTTGTAAACATTCCCTGTGTATGCTGCAAGTAAACCAATTTACATCTCTTGCACAGCTATTGCATTTCTTTTCACAGCTCCAGGGATAGTGCTATATGGTTGGTCCACTGAGCTGCCAGCTACCCTTTCCCTCGGGATAAATCCTAGTGCATCTCGTCTCAAAACGCTACTTAGATAGGCCCCTTGGGATATGAGCCTCTGAGGGTCCCTGTCTGCCGGAGGAAACACCCTCTTCTCTTCTTGCTTGGCTGCATTTGAGTAGGAAGAAAATGATAACCTGCCTTCAATGCTGTTCTTATGGGATATCTTTTTTATGACCACATTTGAATGTTTTTAAGCATAATCAATCAGCTTTCCAGTTTTTGGCATGGAAATACCATGTGATGTTTTATATTGTTTTTTGACAGTATAAAATTTTATGATAAAGCAACTTCCAAAGGGCACATAAAATGTAGATTTTAGCCTATTTTATGATGATGGCCTAAGATGTATATGTTAGAAATAATTGAATCTAGTGAGACGCATATTTACATTACAGTGACAGTCTGACAATTAGAAAAGTACGCTGATTTGCTTTCTTGCAGAGTCAGGTGAGAATGATTGATACCATTCTCACATTGGTACCATTAAGAATGTAACTAGACCCAAGCAGGTGGTTAGCTTAGTTTAACATAAAGATTGGAAATGGAGAAATCTACCTACTAGCCCCACTTAAACTCATTAATTAATGTTATGTCTAATTTCTTTTTTCACAAAAATAGTAAAAAAGAAGGGAATAGTCTGGCACTTAACCTTATCAGACTTGTCATTTTTGCTCTTTGTCTTTTGTATGGAAAATATATAATGTAGTTACATAGTGAACTTTAGAGGTGCTCGTAGGGGGGTTGAAATACATTTAGACAAAGCCAGGCTAGCTTTTTTCAGTCTTATGTTAAACTTTGTTAACTTGCTTCTAGCACCAGTTACATGTTAACTGTACAGACTAGAGAGTGGTATCAATATTCTAATCTAATTCTTTGTAAGAAAGCAAATAAGCTTATTTATTTGCTATTGTGTAATATATAATATGCTAATCTGAGGGTTCATCAGTATAAGTGACCCGTCTTCTAGACACAGTCATTTGATCAGTTGTTATTACAAAAATATAGATTATAGCTGCTTTAATGTTATAAATATGTAAAACTCAAATAGGGAGGATGCATAAACTCTTAACAATAACAAGTTAAATGTGGCTTTCAAAGGGTACCCTTCTCCTCACTTTTATTTCCGTTGTTAATGCAGACAACGTAGTTGCAATTATTCAAAGCATCAACTTTCCCCCCTTGCCTACTGATGCTCAGCACTCCTCTCTGCAGTTCAGTTGCTTGATATCTCCCAAGATAATTTGATGGGAAATTTATTTCATTTACACATCATACCACACTGGTTGTAATTAATTGTTCTGCTGTTCGGTGTACAATAGTTCACTGATTCCTTTGTGTGACTACAGGCTTGTTACTGTTCCATGATATGTGGTGCCATGCTGAAACAGATAACAGATGCTGCTGTCACCTAAAATGTCCACCTAGATGACTCCAAAACAAAGAATCCCTGGAATTAATAAACAGCAGCCTATATTAATGCATTAAATTCTCCTTGACAGGGAGCCTCTTCAGTGACATATTTTAAGGCTGATAGCAGTTTTATGTTGTTAATATTTTATCATATTATTATATATATCCTGGCCCACATATAATCAAGCTTAAATGTAGTAAAATATGATCTCAAATGGGCATTTGCTTGTTTCTCAAACTTAGTTTGTAACTTCTGTTATCTTCTTTTAAATCAAATCTTAAGTGCTTTTTGCTTGCCACTGCATTTTAAGTTAAATATTAAGTTAAATTAAGTTAATCTTATTATTTTTATTCTGTGGTACAACTACAAACTGTTTGCTTGTCTTATTTCGTCATTATGTGTATTTATAGTTTTTTATATTGGCTTATTTTTCTTTTATATACTTTTCTGATGTCTTTTTGTTCTATGTAAAGCGCTTTGAATTCCCTTTTTGAAAGGTGCTATACAAATAAACTTGTCTTGCTTTGCCTTAAAGGTTGTGTACCTTTCACAAAATCCTTGTAACTAATGATAGGGAAGGTCTAAATTTTTTAACCTCTTACCATTCCTGTAAAATTCATGCAAAACTACTGTTCAAGGCATATCCAAAGTAAAATGAATTTAGTTCTTTAACCATTTGGAGTAAATACATGGTTTTGGGCTTCTCTGAAAGAAAACACTCTAACACTCAAGTTAAAATTTTATACCAATACCATGAAAAATGACTATTTTACACAAGTTTTTCTAAGTGTATGTCTTAGCGTATTTTTTCTAAAACAGCACTGTCCCTTGGCGGCAGGCGGCTGCTGCTGCATCGCTCCGTATTAGCTGGCATCTTGACGCAGATGTATTTTTTTGCTGGTAGATCATGAACTACTCCTACTTAAAGCTGGATATCATTATTTTCATAATTTAATTGGCTACACAAAGTGCCAGTCATCAGCACTATTGGTTGCAATTGGCTCAGCCTACCCATGAAATAATAGGGGCTGGACCTTCCTTACAGCGCGGGCTCTCGTTGGCTATTGTAGGCTGTGAAAGGGACATGTGAACTCTTATTGGGTCGAATTTGGTGTCACTCGAAAAGTCAGAGTTCAGCAGCTAATTTGAATACAAGATATCATAGTTGTTTACATTCAAATTGAAGTTATTACAGTTATAATGACATACGGGTCACGTCTGCTGGCAAATATGAAACGATGCAGCAGCAGTCCCTGGGGATTTATGGATTTTGGAATAATTTGTTTTGGACTAAATTTTTTACTGGTTTGGATCATCTGGACCTTTGACAACAACCATTTTTGTTGGAATATAATCCATCGGTGGATTACAATGAGGCGAGTTGCTTCAATTTTGATTCTGATTCTGGTCTGACATAGGCGCTGATTGTACCCGCTGTGGTGAGTGTATCTTGAAATGGTTTGCATTGGTCGAATCACGAGGATTTAGCTTTCAAACGGTGTATCATATGAGTATTAAGTTAACATAGCAGTTGTGTGCGCATACCGAAAGCTGCCACCAGGACCTGACGGCCCGTGGGCGTTGGAATGTTAAGAGGTTAAGTTACGTTACAATCCATTCACACATCGGCAATACACAGCGATTGTATGTAAATTTGCCTCCATGTAGATCAAGTCTATTGCTGAAGCTGCAGATGGTTTGCTATGTCCTAGGTTATGACAATTTTGCTGCAGTCCTCCATTAAATCAGTGGCGCCCCCAGAAAATTTTCATAGGGGTGGCCAGATGGGGCCACTGAAAATCCTGGGGTTGCACACTAAACCAAAAGCCATAACTGAATTTCAGGAATTCTATTATGCAGTATATAGAGTAGTTGAAAACTATGTTAAAATATGAGTCAAGGAATCCCAGACTGAATTGCTTTGGTTTCTTATTTTACAGTTAAAATTGTCTAATGTCCATAGACTAAAACCAGTTCAGTTAACATTCCATATAAATCCTGTTTAATGTGTTATCTGTATGTGATAGGCAATTCATTGTTCTTTATATAGGCTGGTTGACCTTTTCCTTAAAAAGACAAATACAGCTTTTATTTGTAGGAGTGCATTGACGAGGAGGAACAAAACATTTACTGGGAACAAGCTTACTCAAGATTACAGACATCATGGAGCATAAATATTTTTCTTTTAATTTTTCTAACTGAAATATAGGATATGTGTCTGTATAGAAGTGTGTAATTATTTATTAACATACTATTTCGCACATTTGGTGTTATTCTTGTTACAAACAACTAGGATAGTTATTCTTGAAATATCCCACTTTTTAACCACCGATTTGACCAGTGTCATATAAATAAGTTTATATGTAAAAATGGTGGGGCACCAACCATTTCAGAACATAGATAGCAATAAAACTACAACAAGGACGTGCACAGACAAGGTTTTAGGGATCCAGACCCTTTCTATAGACGCTTTCCTCAGATCTGCCAATTTGAAACAGGTAGCTCAAATCAAGCAATCTGACTGGTTCATTGTAGTGATATAATGAGCGTATACAAGGGGTATGACGTCGAATTCCTTTGCACAGATCCTATCACTCCAGGACAAACAGGGTTCAAGTTATAATCTGAGTTTCGTGGGGGTCTCACGCCCAATTTACACCTGGTATTAAAATGCAATCTGATACAGATCTAGGACCGCATTTTACCAGCAGAGATAAATAAATAAGTAAATCAATAATGAGAGTGTGTGTGACACAGAGAGAAATCATAATCATTGCTTATTACATAATTCCCTCTCTCACACACTAAAACACACACTCACACACACAGCAGTCCACTACTGTTCAAAGACTAACGTTATTGCTCAAGGAGAGACACAACCCCTTTATGGTAGGTATAATATTAAAGTGTTATCATTTTATGCACTGCTGGCTGACAGTTCAAGTTACCAAAGTCAATCTACTGGACAGTTTTTTAGTGGCTGCACAACAAACGGCAACTTGCAAATAGGTATAAATAAATTGTTCTAACAATTTTAGCCTTTGATGTATGTTGCTTAGCAACAGTCATGCGCTATGTAGCCTACCTGCAGCCTGGTGGGTTTACTTTTTGTATTCATAAAGAAATCTGTTGATGAAATAAAGTCAAATTGTAGTGTGTCTATTAGCTTACTTTCTTTTTGTTATACTTGGTAACCTTTTCTAAAAGCAATAGCTCACTTCAGGCTGTGATATATTATATTATCTCACAGTTAAGGGGGTTGTCGAACAACACCCTGTGACATAATAAGAGTATACCAGCAATTGCTTAAATATATACCTCCTTCCCGGCTCCATACCTTTCATACAACGCAGCAAGCCGGCATATTGGCATAATAATCCCGAATAATAAAGCAGCATGAAAGCTGCTATATGACAACAACATTATGACAACAACTGCAATCTCAACCAATCCAGCACAACTATTTGCCCATGTAAGAACCAGCAGCAGAGTCAGGATGATAAAAGATGCTCTCACTCACCAGAGCTGAGGCCTCACCTGGGGAGAAAGGCGGCACTGGTTTTTTTTCCTGTAGGCAAACTTCTGGATGACTCTGAAGTTTTTCAGACAGTCGGCCGACTCGTGGCTCCGCAGTGTTTGTTGTGCTGCTCAATGGAGCGCCTGTTGGGCAGCAATATTTACGCTTCCAAGTAACACTGAGCCCAGTTTCACAGCATCATCCAGATGACTCCCGCTGTTCTTATATTTTGCAATCCTTTCAGAAAGATGAATATGAAAACAGGCAAAGGACAGTCTCCCTCGAAGCATAACGTTAACAGCCGGTCACACACGGCGCTGTCAGGAGCTCCAGCGTTCATATGATGTTAGCTTGCTGTTAGCAATGGTGCTAACCTGTTGATATGTGAAGACTATTAGCTCTCACACACAGTACAATACACAAATCTTTGTAGCAGTGTGACAAACTTATTATAAACTAGCCAGTCTACTAACTATTTCTGTACATTAATTAAATTACACTTTTCTTTCTTCTGCAGCATGTTGCTACCTCCACAGAAAACACACTCAGTCGGCACAACACCGGTCTACTCCGATCTGCTCTGCCTGTTAGTCCCGCCCCTTAACCAGTCACAATTTTAAAAAACGTGATTGCCATCTACATAAACGAATAGGAGGCCTCTCCTAAAATAAACATCATAGTCTGTCACAGCTCAGGGTCAGAGGTTATCCTCTTAAAGTGACAGAGCCTAATATGAGAACACTTGCTGCTATTCACCTTTTAACTCAAACCAAGGGGTTACATAATATATACAGTATAGCATGTGACAGAAAGACAAGAGCAGTCACCCCACCCGGATTAATCAACTGTAGTGACGGTGGTCCGTCACACTGCCCTTCGGGAGACGGCCCATTGCGCTTCACACATACAGGCGTCCGTCACAACTCCCACCAGTCGTACTTCTCCCATCTCAGGGTGCCCCCATCCACTAGTGCTTCACCCATCTCTGGGGTCCCTCACACACACAGGGGTCCACCAACCCTGGGGGTCCCTCGTACGCATCACACAATGGGTACGCCTCCGACAATTTCACAGCAAGCCATCCCACTTCTGACACCATATGTGATGGAAAGGCAAGAGCAGTCACGCATACTCAACCGTAGTGATGGTTGTCCGTCACATAGCATTTTATGCATATCCTCTCTTGGTCAAGCTCCAAAAATGCAGGATCTTACATTTCCCATAATGCACCTGGATAGCATCTTTCAATACAGAGCGTAAGTCACTCGCTTCCGCTTCCGGGCCATGGGACTTTTTTTTCGGAAAAAATATGTACGGTAGTCACTGGCGGGAGATAACTTATCTTTTGATCCTGTTTGAACTGTGCCCTGAATTATTATTATTATTATTATTATTATTATTATTATTATGTCAATTTAAAAGATAATTTTGTCCATCAAGAAAGTTGCAGTTGTAAAACAGAAAAGTTACATTTAGTTGTGTGGGAAAAACGTTCAATGAACTACATCTTCGCCTTGCGCAATAAACGTCACCAACATGTTAATGTGGTAATGCTAGCTAACGTTCATTGCTTGGTTGCTACTAGCTAGATAACTTAGCTATGTTCCAACGACTCAGTACTTTTATCACATCATCTACACATGTAAGTTCTTTGACGTTAGCTTCAGTAATGTTAGCTTCAGTCATTGAGAGAAAATGTTATGACGTCACATATGCGACTTTTGGGGTTGTGGTCTTTGTCATAATATATTTTCAGTGTTATACTTGAACAGTTTTACAACAAACTGTAACTTTCTTGACTTTTATATATACATTTTAAATTGACCATCATCATGTGTAATTCAAAGCACAATTCAAACGGGATCAAAAAAATTTGTTGCCCCCTGCCATTAACCGTACCTTTACCATACATATTATTTCCAAAGTAAGGTCCCATGGTAGTCTGGCGGAAGGGGAGGGACTTCGATGATATCATCCAGATTGTTTTCTCAAACTTTGAGCCACGGAGGACATTATAAAGCCGTTTCCACAAGTAAACTGAACCTCATGTGTAAAATTGGTGGAATGCACCATCATACATCCATCCATCGTTAACCGCTTATCCTGCGTACAGGGTCGTGTGGGGGCTGGAGCCAATCCCAGCTGACATTGGGCGCAAGGCGGGGTACACCCTGGACAGGTCACCAGTCCATCGTAGGGCCACACATAGACAAACAACCACTCACGCTCACACCTAAGGAACCCACGAAGACACGGGGAGAACCTGCAAACTCCACACAGAAAGGCCGGGGAAACCTTTCTATGTTAACACATAGTTTTGGTCTGAAGAGTTATTCCAAGGGTTGGATGTTGTTTACTACAGCCTAAACCTACAGTAAAGCAGACAGGGTCTGTACCTTGACTGCAGTGTTTCGGAAGTGGTAACACATCACACTTTGCAGCTATAATGAATGTAATTCCATTGCCCTTCACACTCCACAGCTCCCTTTGGTTGAGCCTCTTTGTCTGAATACTTTGCTACTTTATAGACTGATGCTGCTTTGCCAGAGCTACACACTTCTTCCTGCTGATAAACATACCCTACAGTCATCATTCTTTTTCTTAATGGAATTGCTGAAGGACACCCAAAACCAAGCCCTAAGCCTTCCTGTTGTTGTTGCAACTGTCCTACACTGATTGAGATTGTTAGTAGTGAAAAGCAATAAATGATCTACAGCTACTCATTCTGACAATTTTGTGCTAAGCATGTATCTCTTGGTGCTACACTTGGGTTATTGAGACAACTAGAGGAGCCTTACAATTTGCCTGTGAAGACATTTTAAATTACAGTGTATTTATCATGTGTTTCTTTGTTCCTATGCACTCTATTTGTACCATAATGATGTGACACAAGTGGGTCAGCACAACATAAGGTGATTTCTTGTGATATATATATATTGATAGTAAAGCTATCAAAACTACCAGGACACCCCCATCCCAATACTTTTGGCAGGTGCTTTTTTTTCATGGTGTGGTCTTTCTTAAAGGGAATCTTGATGAAATGTTAAACCTCTCACAGTTTGTGTTTGGCCTTTTCCTTGTTCAATATGACAGTGCCCCCGTGTACAAAGCCAGCTACATGAAGAAATGGGTTTCCCAGTTTGGTGTGGAAGAACTTGACTGGCCCACTCAGAGCACTGACCTCAACCCTATCCAACACCTTAGGGATGAACTAGAATGTAGATTGCAAGCCAGGCCCCAGTGTCCCACATCAGTGTCTGACCTCACAAATGCTTTTCTGGATGAACGGGCAAAAATCCCCACAGGCAATCTAGAAAATCTTTCTAGAAGAGTGGAAGCTGTTATAGCTGCAAATGTGGGACCAACTCCATATTAATGCCTATGGATTTGGAATGGAATGAAAAGTAATGTGTAGATGTCCCAATATTTTTTGTCCATATAGTGTATATTGATAGACATGAAATATTATTATTATTAAGGCAAGGCAAGTTTATTTGTATAGCACATTTCAACAACAAGGTAATTCAAAGTGCTTTACATTAAACATAAAAGCATCAGGGAAATTTAAAAAGTTTAAAAGCAACATAGGAAAATTGAAAAAATACACAATAAAAAATAATAAAAGTTACAGTGCAATGAACAATCAGGGTTAAAAGAGTTAAATGGAAAATTAAAACAGGCTGAGGGGTTAAGCAAATAACTGTTTATTCTCTTTTCAGAATAATTGTAACTCAGAGAAGTACACTTAATCTACTCTCTCTAGCTAGTCTGTACTTGGGTCCATAGCAATCTTTGGGTCCACTGAAACTCCAAAAACCCTCGGACACTACAGAGAAACCAGGACATGTCTGTCCGCAGGCCACTTTGATCCAGTTATACTCTGGACCCATCTGTGCGTTTACAGGTGGACAGAGGTTCCTGCAAATCACTCAGGTGCGAGATTTAAGACCACTCTCTTCACTCATTATTATGACAATTACCTCTCAAGGGGTTTGGGAGACTTAAATTAAGAATTTAAAGTACGGCACCCTATCTGAGGTCCCTAAATGTAAAGTAAGTACTGAAATTGGAACAATAATTATTAACAGGAACACAGAGAAAATAGTACTGTAATTTTGGGATAATTGCACCAATGACAATGAAGCATACATTCTTGCCATTGTACATTTTAACACCTTCTTTAGCCTTCAAATAGTAGTTTCCCATTCCATAGAAAACACAGAGCGAGAGGTAGTCACAATGTCTACTTTTTGATTTGTATTCAAAACTAGAGAAACTGCATATAGATTATAGATTGTCTTCAGTACTTTTTTTCCTGTTCAGCACTATATAAGTTGGAGAACACATAGCCACCATGACATTGCATAGATGACAAAAACATATACCATAGGGAGCAAGAAATATAAATAAAGAAATGAATAAAAATAGAAATGGCGAGATAAGTGCTATGATTCAGAGGAGATGAAAAAGCAAACAGTACAATAAGCCAGACAAACAGTCTTTGAGACAGTTTAAGCTAGCTCAGTTGGAAGACATGAAAAGATGAAATCACAGTTATTTAGTATCGTGTTCAAAAGTTGCATCAAAAGAATCCAGTATACAAAAGAGTGATTAAGCTATGAATAACAGTACACTGATTGGAAAAGGCAACTATTCCCTTGTAAAACACTGATTTGATAGCGATACAGTCTGTAGCAGAATAACGCTTTGTGAGATGTGAGAATTTTTCCAGGTTACAAAATCTAGATTCCTTCTATTCTCCCCTCTTCTATTGCACTTCATAACACATCCTTGTATTGCGTGGTTTGTCTGAACTTAGACATCATGAGAACAAAAGTTGCAGTGCCCTTGGGCAGACATGTAAAGTGACTTTGTCACTGCTGGTGCTGAGCTGCAGATTCATTGCTCATTGAAGCAAATCTGACAAAAAGAGTGGAGGTCAAGAGAAAGACAAGCCGATGTAGGAATGGAGCATTATATAATGTCTGTTAATAACTTAATATGACTGAAGTGACACAAATTATTAAGAGGCCCATCTCATATGTACGTTCCAATGTAGGCAAAGTTCACAACAGGGTTTCGGTCCCCTGCCATTATGGACTGTCACTGGAGCAAGGATGACGAGAAGGGACGTCTCTAATTATCCCCTGTCAGACAAATGACATTCTAATCATGTGTTTCTGGTAATTACTTCACTTTTATGATCTCTCTGCTCATCTTAGGTTGACACGATAGCACTTGCCACTGAAATGAACCTCTTTAAATGTATTTGGAGCTTACTGGCTAAAGTGGCAGGAGAGGATGAAAAACCCCCCGGAGGGAATAGCTCCCTCGATCCTCCACTTTCAAGCCCTGAGGTGCCCTGATGTGAAAAAAAACCTTCTCATTTTATCATCTCCAGTGCATAAAATTGAGAGGTGTGTTGTGTATTTACGTGGACTAACAGAGTCTTGACACTGGCAAGTCTGTACTTATCTGTTTGCACACCTTTTAGGTGGCTTTGGTTGATAGCCCTGGCTTCCTGAACTTCTACCAACTGAGCTGGTTATATGTGAAATTAAAAAGGGAAATTATTAAACAGCTGGCTGAAGCTAAACACGGTTCCTGGACACAGGGCCTGCAGAGTGATTCATTTTCATCTCGTTTTTGCCTGCAAAATTGATTCAAGCATTTGCGTGTGTTCACATATTTCAGAGAGTATCTATATATTTAGGAGGTAGGGTGTAAAGTGGGTGTAAGAGAATTATGAATGTCCAACCACAGTAAGTGGTTGGTAAAATTCTGAGACTTTCTTTATGTAGCTGCTCTGGGGTCTCATTTATGAAACTGTACGTAGAAAAGAATCCTAATAGGTTGTGTATGTGCAAAACACAGGAAGCGCGTACCCACAAAAATATTCTTATTTATATAACAGTGTGCACGCACATCCTACGACGATTTCACTTCATAAATCACAATCAATGAAATGTGAGCGAGCTCCTTAACATATTTAATTATAAAAACTATATTAAGTTATAATCTATAGTAAGCTATAATACTCAGATGTAATATTTCAATATCTTTTACACAATAGTATCTTTTTCAAACATTTCATCCTTCCTCCATGTGAGTCGCCGTTTCTCATTTCTCCAGTTTGTGTGCATACACATGGCTCAGAGTTTGCGTGGAGGACTGCACATTCTCCCGTTTATTTTTTATAGATCACAACTTGCGTGGGAAGTGGTGCGCGTTTCCAGCCCTGTTTTCTGCATATGCACTGCTTATAAATGAGGCCTCTGGAGGTAACTCCTAGAAAGGTAGCAACTTGCTCTCACTGCAGAGCACGTTCTGTATGCCTGTCTCCATATAAAAAAGCCCTTGAATCCCTGTAAGGGAAAAACAACGCCCCAACTATTTCTAAAACCTCTCCCTGTGGGGAATCATTAGGTGGGACACATGTGACATCATTTGAATCTGTGACCTTGCAAGCCTTATGGGACCACTGGATCGGTAGACACATCATTGAATAATACACAGCTCTTTTGCTGTGTGAAGCACAAGGGATGGCGAGAGGAAGCGGCAGAGCATTATGCTAAAATATGTACCATTTCTACTGTGGTCCGCTGGGCCTCGCACGAATGTTGTTTATGCCACGGCGGCTGTCTTGGCTTCTTGGTTCGCTCCATCTCCAACTCGGGCCTCATTATGTGTGACAGCGCTCTGAGGAAGCAGGTAGAGGCTGGAATGAAAGGAAGGAAGGGAGGAGGATTGCTGTACAGAGATAGGCCTTCTCCTCCTCCTGATATCATGGATGAATCAATTGATGCTGTTTTGTGCACTTTTTCTGCTGACCCAGCGAGAAGGAAGAGGGGGAATATTCGGCCAGTTGCCTATGGCATGGCAGCTAGAGTTTGAGTTTAGCTCACTCTGTCACTATTATACCCCCCATCCCCACACTTCTTGCTACTGCAAGCACACCTACAGTGTGTGTGTATGCACAAAATCTGTGCATACACACACACTCACATGCAGCATCCTCTTCATCTAAAATGCATTTGTCGCCTGTGGTGTTATGGCATTGGACTGTCTGCTAGATATTAGGGTTGTGGGGGTAAATCTAGATGATGGATGATTTCTGTTGTGCTGTCAAAACCAGCGCTTGATAAAAGAACAACACTGGACAAATGTGCAAGACAAAGGGATGGTGGAGGGGAAGCAAAACTCTGCTCTCACCAAATTCATACTGCTGGAGCAATTTAATTCGGTACCTTTATGTTGCATCATGAGGCTTCCACTTATAAGGAGCAGTGTGTTTACAGTTTCACAGTGTCGTATACTTCACAACCAGCCAATACATTAAGCATACTGCACACAGCTGCGCTTGCTATGTAAACGTTATTATAGGTCCTCAATCAAATGTTTCCGTCTGCATGTTGCGTCAACTCACCAGGCATCTTCAGCTGACTGTGGGCAGAACAAACATGCTGCTGCCTTGACTGTAAGAGGAATAAATATTGATATGCTCCAGTGGCCTAGTATGTTAATTAAATACATGCTTATTGAAATTCAATGACAGCTGGAATTTCACAGTGAGCAGGGGATCTTTCCTCTCCCCAAGAGTGTAAAACATAATTGGTTGACAGCAAAAAGTAACACACAATTAGTTAGGGAGGTTTAATTAATATTATTCTGGTGAGGTCCTGAGTTTAGATGCGTCCTACAGCGTGCTGCCTCTCTGTTGTACAGATGCAGCAGATGTGGCGCTGGGAGCTTCAGGCAATTGGTTGACGCGTACAACAGGGGTCCGTGGTTGGAGCTGTAACCCTCAGTGGAAACAAAAGAAAAAGAAAAAAAGATCCCCTATGGCATACTCTGAAATATCTATGCTTAAACATATCTTGTAGAGTTGCTCTCTAATCAACTGTGGCACCTCTCTCTTCTTCTTTAGTTCTGTAGAAAGTCTTACCAAGCAATTACTGTGTATAAAGTAGTTTTACACAAAAAGTATCCTAATGTGCCATAAACAAGTATAAAGCCCCTTTTACTCTGGACAAAAAACATACTAACCGTGTGTTCAAATTTGAGTCACAACAATACTGTAGAGTAAAGTTACACCGTTAATTGTTTAATGTCATTAATATGATAATTATATAATGAAAAATAGTTCAAATGCAAATGTTGCCTTGAAGCAACATCATACCATTATGGAATCCCGCCATGCCATTTTTTGGTCAAAAGCATACCAGTCAACATAATTTTCTCTAATTGTGCATTTATCAATTTATTAATTATACATTTGATAATGTAAGTTGTAATAACACTGTAATACATATTACACTGGATATTTTAACCGTGTGCTTTGGTATCCTCCCTGCAGAGCACATGCTCTTGATATTTTAAACACATTATTCTTCCATTTAGAGAACACAACAGTTTTCTCTGGTTCTTCAAAGAATGGGCACTTCCAGTTGATGGCAGTGAGGATGAATAAGTATTGAGTAGTGAGGAAGACAACAAGCTTTTAAAAATTCTGCAAGAAAAGTGACGGTGAGGGTGAGGATAAGTCTGAGGAGAACGCAGATGATGATAAAAGTGAAGAAGAACAGAGAGGATGAAAGTGCAGTGACGGGTATAAGATAGGGAGGAAAATCTATTTAATCATGTTTTCACTTATTGATAATGTGTTGCCTTTTGCTGACATTCTGTGCTGTATCAACTTCCATAAGCATCGAGCCAAAGATGGCTGCAAGGCAACACATATCAGAAAAGACACCAGAAAATTGAAGAAACACTTTTAAATCTAACACAAATGATGTAACTCTGCTTTAAATTTTCAACATGGTTTTGAAGGTTGGATTTAAAGATTTTTAATGTAAACTTTGTTGAAATATGTGTACTCTCTTTTATGCATTCATTCCTATTGGTGGTACAATGGTACAATGTTGCCTGAGGGTAATGTTCAAACAAATCTATGTAAAGAGTTTATTTTTTATATTTTTAAAACGACATGTATTTTAAAGTGGTAAAGCCAGTTAACCGTTTCATATTAACAAATTTTATTCAAACTTTAAATAATAACACTCTTTTTTCATTCACACAGTGTAACTTTAAGGCAACGTACCGTTCATTTAATAACAAAATGAAATGAAAATTGCATGGCAATCCATTTGGTAGTAGGTGAAATATTTCAGTCTGGAACAACAGTGCCATCATAGAGCCATGCAACATGTCTAAAAACAGTGACAAGCAGTGACTAACTCCTCTGATAGACTAAAATCAGACCCACACACAGACACTTACATGAGGTCTTATTTGAAATCATTCGATACATTGATGAGACTGATTAAAGTCTAATTTGACTGAGAAAATTTTCCACAGGTCTCGGCAAAGCTTCAGTTCAAGAACATTTTTATCAGTGCAGCTTCTGCCTCAGCATTTATCCCACAGTCAGCCAAGTTAACATGAAGATCCTGAAACCCATACATCTAATTCATTCTCACCTTCCCCTATCACCACGTCTCCTCTTTCTTCCTAGAGCAGCGTTGACACCTGGAGTCCTTTGTGAGTCATGTATCAAACTCACTTAAATGGCCTCGCACGGCTTACGGACAACAATCCGCTTTGTTTTGGGCTATTGTGCGAAACATTAAAAAGCAATTTGCTGGCAGACCTTTTGAACCGACCTACAATCGGTCCCCCAACATCACTCCCCTGGTGGATTGTTATTGTCACTGAGTGGAGGCACTATTGAGCTGGGCTTCACAAAAGGCAAATGAAAGTGAGTTTGAAGTGAGGATTACTATGATAATCTAGACACAAAAACATACAGTGTGTGAAAACTCCTAAAAATGGATTACGGCTGCTGACAGCACCATGGATTACGCATTAGTGGCAACACTATCTACCTAGTCTCTTCACAAAAGATATTGCGCTAATGATATTACAGGGCAAATATGCCCATAACATTTTTAGCAGCTGAATTGCCCTTGTTTTGTCTTTGTTAAATGTTCTAGCGGTCCCAGTAATATTTGTTCCGAAAGTGTACTGAAATAGCATAGTGCTATCATATAACACTATGCATCGACTCTGCTTGTTTCCCAGTTTCATTCCCTCATAATCAGATGTTGACATGATGTACTGTGATGCGCTATTGCTACATCTGGCTACAACCACCGCTGCCACAATCATTGGAAGGTCTGGGTGTTTGCTTCAGTTGCCACCAACTCTCTGAATACAGTGATAATTCACTCTAACTGTGTGTGGTTCTTAGCACTGGTGTTTGCGACTTTTACTTTTTTGCAGTGAGGCTCATTTGGCCAAGATAGACAATCAATGTTACTGACTTATAAACATACGACACATAATCAAAATTGAACAGAAATACGATGATGATGAAATCCACCCATAAGCTGTCTAAAATTATTATTGTTATTATGATGATAATAACTAAGACTAGTGCTCACCTGTAGCAACTGATTGGTTTTGGGAAAACATGGCTTTGTGTTACTGAATCTCTGAACTTACATTAAGCAAATAATCATACAGTATAATATGACTCCTTGCTGTGAAAGATGAAGCATATAAAGCTAGTGTCAGGTAATAATTTAGCTACAGTACAGCATAAATTCCTCCAGATTGCCATCTACTCCCTGGGTTTTGGTACTCCCTTTTTTCTTGTTCCCAAGAACATACTCCAACAGCATCCCAATCCAAAGGGAATTAACCTTTTGTGGGTTGACATGGGATCACCAATCCAACATCAGATTCTTCTTCTAGCTTGGCCACCTCAGCTGCTATCAAAACACAGATCTACATTCATTCAGTTTCACTTATTGTTTATTTCCCCATACAGAAGAGCTCAAACAAACATGACCTGCACTTTGTTATGCCTTCATATCACACCTACCCACCAGATATTAAATCAAACAAAATGTGAGATGGGACATTTCAGTTGGTGGGCTGTAAACAACACATCTCTACACTAATCACTCAGCTACACAAGATAACCATCCAAGTAACAAATAGCAGATTAAAGGAATGTTGGATGACTGTTTTGTACGTATTTGTGTTTGGAGGAGGGTGGGTAAAGAAGTGCTGAACATGGGTTGTTTAGATTTAAGCTTCTTTTCATTAGTCGGGACAAGATGAATGCTCACCCCAGGCGGGCGCAACAATAATTTAATGACACCATTCATTCCTCTGTCCAGGCTGATGTATGATCTAGGCTGTGTCCGAAATCATTCACTGCTCACTATACTGTATAGTCCACTAAATAGTGAGTTTGCCGTGTTGTAGTGCTATCTGAATGTATACTGAGGATTATTATACCCTAATAGAAAAAAGCACAGAGTGTACAACTAATGGTCACTAACCAAGCCATATCCACTATTGTGCATTGCAGTGATAGAAAAATGGTCCAAGTTATTTTGCAACTATTACAATACTTGTCAATAATAAACTGAAAAAATGTAAACATTATTATTTGTCTATTTTATATGAAGTCCATCAACTGCAGAACGCGTACATTTAACTCAAGTCTTATAACATGACATATACAGAGGTTTTTAAAAAAAATCTTTTTTTAATTCTCATTTCACGTGGCCTGTAAATATGTGGGAAAAAAAGGCAAACGTATAAGTAGAGTGGTATATTTTGATAAACCATTCAGTAAATGTCTGGCGATTTGGTATATTATTGCAATAAAACAAAAAGAAATACCAATGTGCTGAAAAAGGGATTTGTGTCAAATGGAAATCACTGCATATTTAATGAAAAAATACCCTATTTGCATATTAAAAATAAGAAACATAAACATTTGTTATTCAAAAAAAGCTTTTATTTATGCATACATTTAGTTTAGTTAAAATTTGCTGATAAATTTTCCATTTGTTTGAAATACAAATTTATAATTTGTGATTTTTTTTTAAACGTGTCTGATTAGAATATTGTGTTTTTTGCTGGTAATTGTCATTGTTGTGGTTGTTTACCATTGAAACCAAGAGTGAAGTGACTGTTTCATTTGATAAGAAAAGATTTTTTTTTTTTGGAATTGATGTAAGTGAACTGCATCCACTTTCTCATCCAGCTGTGTCTACAATCAACTGACATAAGCTTTGCAGCACAGGTAGGGGCAGTGTCCGAAAGTGTGGTTTTCATTTTGTTAGTGAGCTCTCTGTATACTGTAGTCCTCTACAAAGATTGACCTAGAGAGGGCGTAAGAAGTACTGAATGAGTGATGGTTTTCGGACACAGCCCTAGAGTGTCTCCAACATGGATTAGCAGCAGAACATGAAACAATAGCAGCAAAACTTTTAAGAAAACAGTCATACTCAACACGTTTTGGAGTGGTGACAATTTACTGCCTGATAAAGCTTTCCCTGAATATTGTCCAATATAACTTTCAATCTGCTCAAACATAACTTGCATGTGTCTAGCTTACTACCAAAACTATTTACCTAATCCAGCATTACTTCCAAGACCAAGGAGATGACATGCAAATTTTTGCCCGGAACATGCAGCTTAGCTTAAGTGATTTAGCAGGATATGTAAGAAACCATCAAGACCATATTTACTCTTTTACATTGTTCATGTTGTAATTTTAAGCCTTGAAAAAGTCAGCCAAAGACAGCGTTTTAAACCACCCAGCTAACATTATTTTAAATCACTAGCTAGCAACAGCTGATAAAATCTGCTAGCAACAGTTGTCATTTCAGCATTTCAGCCATTATGCCACTTAAGAATGAGAAGCCTGCTTTTTTCTATCTCTGTCAGAAATCAAAGACCCAGTGTTTAAAACATTTCAAGGAATTTTGAGTGGTGAATTTGCCTGCCGCCTTTTCGCCCGATGTCAGCTGGGTTTGGCTCCAGCCCCCCACGACCCTGTACGCAGGATAAGCGGTCGACGATGGATGGATGGATGGAATTTGCCTGCCATTATTTTTGTAAACTTCACAGTTAAGATCCTGATGGGACTTGGCATGCCTGTAGTGCACTGTTAAGCAAGAGACCTCTTCAAAATTCATTCCAGTGTTGATGCCAAAGGCCTTGCTGTTATAATCATCATGTCAGAAGCATATTTTCCTCCCCTAATAAAAATACAACCATGCGAGATCCGTGACCAATGACTTGATGTTGATGTATTATGATTAATTTCACATCTGGTCACAGGAGTGATTATAGTATTGATGTAGTCACTGTCAATTTGACATGGATATAATAGCAACAGTGGTTCTCGGCAAATGATGACATTATTAACCATAGACGAAACAAGGAAAGATTAGTGTTTGCCAAGGCTGCCTGACAGTATGTGTGGTACATTTTCCTGTGGGCCTATTGTGTGTGATTTTCTTTGTCAAAGTTTTCTCACTAGGTTGCATTACAGGTGGTTCGCTGCAGTCTTTTCTTGTATCATCCTAAAACTTGGGATACAACATGGGGATGATATAGTTTCAGAGAACATAAGGAAATAACTATTTCACTTTATCAGGGCTTGACACAAAGGTTATAGACTAATAATATTAAAAAATATATATGTATAATGATCTGATGTTGATATTAAGAACTATTCTTACTGGTTTAGAAGTCTTCATTTCTCATTTTATTAAGAAGAGCTTTCTCATATTTGTTAAAAAAATATGCACTGAAACATTATTTTACCAGTAACCACAGGACAGAGGAGAAGTTGCCAGAGGCAGTCTAAAGATCCTGCAGAACTACACCAATTACCACACATTTCCTCTAGCTTGGCACTTTGTGCTTTGGACAGAGTCATCACAGAGCCAGGACAGAATAAATTAAGACAAACTTTGAGCCTTGCTTTTCCCAGCACAGATGATAATTTTCCAGGCAATTAAGATGAGCTGCGCTTTAGAAGGTGGGGTCAGTGCATGCTCATGGGAAACTAGTGTGATAAAACCAGCACAGTGCTGTTGTAAAATGCTGCTTGTCAGCTGTCCTACAAGCTTGGGTAATTGACCCAGCTTTGAGACAGATCACTGATATCAAAGAGTCATTAAGTTCTTTAAAATTAGGTTCCCTAATGAAATGTTTGCTAAATGCTGCATTTTTAAAAGAGTGTCTGTAACATTTCTGATGTTATCTATCTCAACGCCACTGACACTGTTATGCACAGTACCTTGTTTGACCAAACCAAATGGTCAATTTAACATGATCATGTTTATTGCTACATTAACACTGAAAGCATATACTGCCAATTATTGTTACAGGATAGCAACCCATGCTATATTATAACAGTAGGGTTTTGTAGTAGAATACTCATACTTGGAAATACCTTTAAGCATGATGCCAATCCCTCACAAATGAAAAGTTACATTCATAAGCTATAAATCATCATCATCGCTCAATTTAATGTTCACAGGGATTTCGCTGCTACAGCCTTACTAGGTCATATGACTAAGCTAGCTTGTGAATGTGGCTAATGTTAGCTGATAGTAGCAAACATTATATTGTGACTGACACTACTGAGTCAGTTTAAAACGTCTTGACTCTTCTTTACTTGTGTTACACTTACACTACATTTAGTATGTCACAGATAGGCCAAAGATGATTAAAGGAATTGACTAGAAAATATTGTGGGAAGATTCTGTCCACAGTGGCCACCGTTTACATGGCGGACATTTTTAAAGCTTTTCAGTTGTTTCCTGTCCTTCCTGAATAAATTAACTCACTATTAAAGTTCTGTCCAGTCACATTGCACCACTAGGGCAGGGCAATGTTCTTGCTTTACTATTAGAAGTAACCTCACAGCATGTTATGCAAATCAGTGTAAAGATATGTCCAACGGTACAGGAGGCACTACTACTGCAGCTGGAGAGCCAAGTAGTTGGACACTGCTTTAGTTGGATAATTGCTGCCATACAAGTTGTAGTGCAAAAGTTATAGATTTGGATTGAGGTGTTAACAGTGCCTGTCATTAATTAGATTAACAGCTTTTTGAACCAGACCCTTTTAGTATGATGTTTCCAATCATTTATGATCAACCACTTTGCTGCATCTTCTCATTAGGTTTAACACAGCCTAATAGATCAATTTTAACTAAAAATAAATAGCATAAACTAGCATAGCATAAGGTCTTAGTGCAGTCAACCAAGCCATATCTAAAAGTAAAAAAATAACAGCTTTCTATGAGGTTTATTTGATTTTAATTTGTTTCCTGCATCTGATGCAAATCTTTTAATGTGTGCACCAGGCTGTTGCGGATGTTCTACCAGTCTGTAGTGGGCAGTGTCATCTTCTTTGCTGTGGTGTGCTGGTGAGGTGGCATCAGGACATGTGGCGCCAACAAACCAAGCTGGTGAGGAAGGCCAGCTCAGTGGTGGTGATGGAACTGGACAGTGTGGAGGCAGTGACTGAGAGGAGGATGAAAGGGAAGCTGAAAACCATCATGGACAACCCCTCTCATCCTTTCTATGCTGAGCTGAGGCAGCTCAGGAGCTCCTTCAGCCCCAAAGCGCTTCGGAGGCTCATTTGTGGTCATATCTCATAGCTCATATCTGGTTGTAAATAATTATTATTGATTGTATAGTGTAAATAGTGTGTTGATAGTTCTACAAAACTGCATCTGTTCTTTTATATCCCTTTGTGCTGCTATGTTGACCTAAATTTCCCCCACAGGGGATTAAATCTTATCTTATGAAGAGCCATTAGCTAAATAAAATGTGACAAAGAGCCTCACAACTTCCATTTTATGAATAGAACACAATAGTTTTCTATCTTTTGAGTTTAGTGTTGTTGAAAGCACATTTATCCCAGTTTATGAAGATTTAAACAACTGGTCAATGGCCAACATTGACCAGCATTGATTACTGTCAAGCACGGTAGTTGATTTCTCACAATGAAATTTATTGTAATTAAAGAAACAACATTTTACTAGGGTCTGGCTTGAAAAACAGTGAACCTTATTTCCACATCTGTCTCCAAACTGTTGGATCATGCTCTGTTTATAATTGAACACAGATGACTCAAAACAGCATCCCTTATCAGGCTTGCATTTAAGCACTTGAAAGATGCTTCCTTTGGAACCGAAATGGATCAGAATTAAATGCAACATTCACTTCATGTGTGGATGTGATGCATGAAACAAAGAACCCGCCAATATGTATCAAAGGAAACATAAAAGTGTAACAACCTTCACTGGGGCTGGCTCCTGCAAACATTCACCATCTGTTTGATGGAATCCTGTATTGGCAAACTCACAAACCACAACCGAGCCAACATAGCTGTCTCCCAGAATGCAACAGCCATGCTGTGTACATTTATTGTCTTGTGTTTAATAAAAAAAAAGCGCAGTCCCTCCTCCTGCGTATGTATATGAACACTCCTGTCAAGCCTAAGGAGAACTTTGAAAAAAATAGACAACAGAGTGATACATTTTGGCATCAGTTTGTATGACAACAAACAATGCAACACATAATTTTTTAGAATTCTGGATTGACAGATGCATGCCACACTAACCACTTTTATACATTATATTCCTGAATTTAACATTTGCATGAGTTGCAGTGGTCCAAGAGATAGCAGGTAGACCCATAGGGACGGGCTCTAAGAATGCCAATGTTGGTCTGGCTGTTCATCACTTTTGTCCTGCTAAAATATCACGATAATTACTTACTATTGCAATTTGTGTGGACATTCAAGGTCCCAAAAGAATGAAACCTGACTTTGATGATCCCCTGACTTTTCCTCTAGAGCCACATGGTTGACAATTTTGATTTTAACATGAATCCAACCAGGGCACCTTGGTTTTACTTTAGTTGTGAAATGGGCTTTTCACCAAAACACAAAGCCATTCATTAAACTCATGCACATATTTTAAAAATCTAAACAATGTTTGAATTTGTGCTTTGAGTGATGTCACCTGAAGGACACTGATTACAGGCAATGTTAAATACAGGTGAGTGAAAGAGAGGGAGCCTGAAACTGCCATGTTTAAATGAGCTTTGATGGTGTGAAAATACCATTTTCAAAATTGTTACAACTTTGCCATGCATATTTTCAATATTGTCATTGATATTTTTAAATCAAAACTAAAATCTAGATAATGAAGTGTTGAAAATTGCCCTTTGTGGCCCACATGAATTTGGAGTAAAGTTCCACCAACACTCTTTTCACTATTATACTATCTTTGTGTCTGTAAAGCACTTTGAATGACTGTAGTGTTTGGAAAGTGCTATATAAATAAATTTTCCTTTACTTGCCTTTCCTTACTCTTATCAACATTCCTGAAGGTTACCAAGAGTTCAAAAAACACACAGAAAGCAAAAACTCCAACACATCCTTTCATTGTTCACAGGCATGCTGAGATGTTCCAATTTGGTAGTTTCACGTTTGAACGAGACACCAAGGACCAGCTCATGCATATATCGAGCATACAGCACAGAGTTTTGTAGACATAGCTTCGTTAAGTGGAAAAAAAAAACTGTAAAAAGCTTCTTTCTCCGAGGGGGGTTCCTGATATAATAGACTATTGCTTTCTACAGTACAGATTATCCCAGAAGAGAAGACGCGGCTGCTCTACCATTATCTTAGGTTCCGTCTGGGCTTCCTTCTGCTTGTAGTCATAACCCAACACATTTCACTCATCTTCCATGTTAAATAATTTAGCAGCACAAACCACATTAATGGGGAGCATCCATCTCTGGCAGATGAGAGGTGGAGAGTGGTTATTTATGTACAATATCAGCTGGGGAATTAAGCATTGTGTTTCAAATGAAGAAGGGTTGAGGGGAAAAGAATGGGGATTTGAACTGGGTTGGCTGCAAGGTTGCTTTTGCAGTGCAAGAACATGTTCAAAATAAACACGGGGACATATTAAACAAACAGATTGTGATATTTAAACTTGTCCCATGCATTTTGGGAACACTGACATGTAGTTCCATCAGCCAACTCACATGGAAAGTGTTTATATTTCTAGAGTACATATATAGAGTTTATACCGGCTCTAGCTTCGTCACAGAGTTATGCCCAGAGAAGAATGAGAGTCACGGTAATAAAACCCCTTCAAAACCACATTAAATGCACAGCCCCATGCAAGCTACACTGCTCAAAAAAATAAAGGGAACACTTAAACAACACAATGTCAATCACACTCCTGTGAAATCAAACCGTCCACTTAGGAAGCAACACTGATTGACAATCAATTTCACATGCTGTTGTGCAAATGGAATAGACAACAGGTGGAAATTATAGGCAATTATCAAGACACCCCCAATAAAGGAGTGGTTCTGCAGGTGGTGACAGACAGGTCACAGACCACTTCTCAGTTCCTATGCTTCCTGGCTGATGTTTTGGTCACTTTTGAATGCTGGCGGTGCTTTCACTCTACTGGCAGCATGAGACGGAGTCTACAACCCACACAAGTGGCTCAGGTAGTGCAGCTCATCCAGGATGGCACATCAATGCGAGCTGTGGCAAGAAGGTTTGCTGTGTCTGTCAGCGTAGTGTCCAGAGCATGGAGGCGCTACCAGGAGACGGGCCAGTACATCAGGAGACATGGAGGAGGCCGTAGGAGGGCAACAACCCAGCAGTAGTACCGCTACCTCCGCCTTTGTGCAAGGAGGAGCAGGAGGAGCACTGCCAGAGCCCTGCAAAATGACCTCCAGCAGGCCACAAATGTGCATGTGTCTGCTCAAACGGTCAGAAACAGACTCCATAAGGGTAGTATGAGGGCCACAGGAGGGGGTTGTGCTTACAGCCCAACACCATGCAGAACGTTTGGCATTTGCCAGAGAACACCAAGATTGGCAAATTTGCCACTGGCGCCCTGTGCTCTTCACAGATGAAAGCAGGTTCACACTGAGAACGTGACACACGTGACAGAGTCTGGGGACGCTGTGGAGAACGTTCTGCTGCCTGCAACATCCTCCAGCATGACCGGTTTGGCGGTGGGTCAGTAATGGTGTGGGGTGGAGAGATCCTCAGACCCCTTGTGAGACCATATGCTGGTGTGGTTGGCCCTGGGTTCCTCCTAATGCAAGACAATGCTAGACCTCATGTGGCTGGAGTGTGTCAGCAGTTCCTGCAAGAGGAAGGCATTGATGCTATGAACTGGCCCGCCCGTTCCCCAGACCTGAATCCAATTGAGCACATCTGGGACATCATGTCTCGCTCCATCCACCAACGCCACGTTGCACCACTGTGCAGGACTGTCCAGGACTGTCCAGGAGTTGGCGGATGCTTTAGTCTAGGTCTGGGAGGAGATCCCTCAGGAGACCATCCGCCACATCATCAGGAGCATGCCCAGGCGTTGTAGGGAGGTCATACAGGCACGTGGAGGCCACACACACTACTGAGCCTCATTTTGACTTGTTTTAAGGACATTACATCAAAGTTGGATCAGCCTGTAGTGTGGTTTTCCACTTTGATTTTGAGTGTGACTCCAAATCCAGATCTCCATGGGTTGATAAATTTGATTTCCATTGATAATTTTTGTGTGATTTTGTTGTCAGCACATTCAACTCTGTAAAGAAAAGAGTATTTAATGAGATTATTTCATTCATTCAGATCTAGGATGTATTATTTTAGTGTTCCCTTTATTTTTTTGAGCAGTGTATTACATGGAATCTACAAGCCTTTGTGGCCATATGGCAACAAAACAAATCTGCCAGTGCAGTTTATATACTATCTAAGTGAAATTCATAACTCTGCGCCCAGCAGTCCACCTGATATGCAGCAGCAGGCTTAGACACGTAAGCTATCGAGCAGATAATTATTTACTTACATGTTACACTCTCAAAAATTCATGACTAGGAGCAGACTGTTCTTGTGAAATGTTCTGTAGCGATGACAAGCAGGAATTCACAATTAAAACCGATACAAATACTGCACAAAAATAGATGACAGCAGCAAAGCAGCAGAAATTACCATCCAGCAAATGCCATGATGTTGCCCACATGCAGAGCAATAAAAACAGCCAGTAGCCTCAGCATCCTCATAGCTTTCTCATATTACCTAAGAACACAAAACAGCAAGAGTTTACCGCTGTTTTACATTTATTTACTGCAGTTTGCAATCAGCAGAAGACTGGAAAAGGCACTGGAGAAAAGCACGTGCTAATTAGTTTTAATATTATATTATAAATTATTTTGTTTAAAAGTCAGCCAAGTTTAGAGAAAGGAGACAGTCATAAATCTAGCCTTGCAGTTCTGGACAAACCAAAGGATTGGGACACATTCTGTATGCAACTAGTATCCCTGAGCATGCAGCGTTCCTCTCCATGATGCTGGGTCCAACTCAGAGGATTAAGATACAGAAACTGAGGTACGGCAAGCTCTTACCAAAGGTTTGCATCTACTTTTACATACAACAAGTAAAATTTGAACCTATCATGCTCGATCTGGGTGTGAACTGCATTCTTTGATGCCAGTTTAGTAGGAGTTGTCATTTGTCAATGGACTACAAGTTGTCATCAGTCTACTCCCTAACACTACTCCCAAGTACACTTACAAATGCCCTACAGAGGGATTGAGGAGGCACCCTTATTAGACTCTTCATCTGTAATTAACCTAAGATCCATCCTCGCCCCATCATCATGCTAATGAGCAATCAAATACTCTTGAGTGATTTGTAATGTGCACACGCCATCAATCATAGTGCATGAATAGAATCTGGCTCCAATCATAGTTTTTCTTATTGATGATGCATTAGGGTAGTGTTGGTTATTCAAAGGTTGTCTCTCTGTTTACCATTTAACATGGTATTTAAACAAATTTCATTACTAAAAAGTGCTTAAACTTCTGATTTTAGACCCAAATTGGTTGCCCCTGAATTATTTTAGTATCCAGCCTAATTTCTGCCAGATCCGTTGTTCTTTCAAGGGGCTTGCGACCCCTGATCAATTGCCTGAATGATCAACCAGTTGTCAATCGGTTGGATTTCCAGCATGTCATGCCATTTTTTGCTGTCAAAAGATCCACGTTCATGGTCTTGTTTGAATAAACTTTATTAGAATTGTCAATGGACAAAACCAACCGTGGGTTCTGTGTTTACATTCAAGCAAAAATTTGCTTTTTTACATTATCTTGAGTGGCTTTTGCATTCTCACCTAATTTTGGTTTCACTTTCACATTCTGAGCTGCCCTCACCACCAGAGGACTCCTTTTAACACAAACCATGCTGAACATGATGTGTGGGCACATTATATCTGTGTGAAAATCAGTTTCAACCAGTATGCCCTTTTGAACAAATCTGGGTATTTTTCAGTGAAGGTTTGGACACATGCTGCAGGAAAGCAAAGCTTTGACTTTTGGCTGCATTAGCTGCTCTATCATTCAGCAGCCGCACACACTTCAGCAGGAGCTACATTATAGTAATTGATATTTGCATCCGGAGACTGTTAAGTAAAACAACTATTCTGGCTCAAGGCAGGAGGATTTCCCTGAAATGTAAATGGAGCTCAAAGAAGGTTGGAAGTGATTTAAGAGTCTGTGACATCCACACTGTTGTGCTAAGTCAGTGAAAGTCCAGGGCGCCAGGTCTGTCTCCCTCTCTCGCACTCTTTGCTCTCTCCATCACTGTCTCTCTTTTTCTATCCCGCCTTCTCCATTTCCCTCTTAAGGCAGCTGCCATTACTCAGACTCTATCTTAATCCTTTCTGAGTACACAGACACACACACATACAGCCACAAGCACATGCATGCACACATACAAGCACATCCTCACACTGGAAATCACAAAAGGCATTTGCTAAAAGTATGAACCTGTTAATCGTCTCTTGGACTTTAAGGTGGCAGCTCAGACTGAGAGCTAAGCAAAGACCAAGTGGGATGCTACGTAGGCAGACAGAGTTATTAGAAGGGCATTTGGTTTCACTACTGTATTAATCACTGAAGCACAATGAGAGAGGGTAATTTACTGTTTGAAAAACTATTGTTTCAGCTATGTGATCCAAATAATAAAGACAGGCTAGGACGGCAAACATTGCAATTAGTTTCCACGGCACACACTGTGGAACATACACTGAACAAAATTATAATCGCAAAACTTTTGTTTTTGCCCCCATTTATCATGAGCTGAACTCAAAGAGCTAAGACTTTCTCTGTACACAAAAGGCCTCTTTCTCTCAAACATTGTTCACAAATCTGTCAAAATCTGTGTTAGTGAGCACTTCTCCTTTGCCGAGATAATCCATCCACCTCACAGCTGTGGCATATCTAGATGCTGATCAGACAGCCTGGGTATTGCACAGGTTTGCCTTAGGCTGGCCACAATAAAAGGCCACTCGAAAATGTGCAGGTCTATCACACAGCACAATGCCACATATGTTGCAAGTTTTGAGGGAGCGTGCAATTGGCATGCAGACTGCAGTAATGTCCACTAGAGCTGTTGCCCGTGAACTGAATGTTCATTACTCTACCATAAGCCATCTCCAAAGGCGTTTCAGAGAAATTGGCAGCACATCCAACCGGCCTCACAACCGCAGACCACGTGTAACCACACCAACCCAGGACCTCTATATCCAGCATCTTAACCTCCAGGATCGTCTGAGACCAGCCACCCGGACATCTGCTGCAACAATCGGTTTGCAGAACCAAAGAATTTCTGCACAAACTGTCAGGAACCGTCTCAGGGAAGCTCATCTGCATGCTCGTCATCCTCATCGGGGTCTCAACCTGACTGCAACTTCGCACAGCCATTAAAGAGAAGTGGACCAACATTCCACAGGCCACAATCAACAACCTGATCAACTCTATGTGAAGGAGATGTGTTGCACTGTGACGCAAATGGTGGTCACACCAGATACTGACTGGTTTCCGGACACCCTGGACCAGATTGTTATGGCAGTCATTACTTACAAATACAGGAGACGAAGATGCAAGTCAAAACATTGTTAAGTTGGCTGAGTACAGAGGCAGGTAAAACAGAGGTGTGGGCCCAAATGCAGAACCTATAGTTATTGATGCAGTAAATAGGAATTTATTTAAACTCAACAGAAATTTAGGCTTACATGCAACCAGAATGGGGTGAATACAGAGCACGGACAGAACACTCAACTTACAATGATGAGGATGTGACAAGGACTGAACAAAACTGAGCACATTAAGTACAGGGGAAAACGAGCAGGGAATGAACAGTGGAAACACATCAGGATAATCAGGCAACAGGAAATAAAGATAGACAACGAACACCAGGCAGCGACGATTTCAAAGGAAACCAGGAACTACAATAAAGCTAGCAACAACACATAAGGACAAATGTAATAAAATGCAACAGAGAACATGGAACAGGAGTATTCGTAACAAACAAAACCTAACTGAGAACACAGAGGCAGTAAATGATAAACACTAACACACACTGGGAGGAAACTAAACAAGAATACAACAGGAAATAATAAAACCTAAACCACAAACTATGACAAACAGCCGAGCTTAAATGACAGACCAAATCTGGTCTAAGTGTACAGCCACCGCTGAGACAGAACACCGCGATACTGCTACCTAAAGTCAGCCTCTTAAGAACAGATGCTGTGGTACATACCTGCACTTATGGAGAATGTTTGTGCCGCAGAGCTGGGTGAAGGAAATTACTTTGAGGTTTACTCACTCTAAAACCACAAATAGTCATTTTGAAAAATTTCTGTTCATGTGCAGAGTAAGCATAGAAATGATGAGATGTTATTTTTATTGAATGATTTTATGTAATTTTTACCGTTAGAGCCAGGCTAGCTATTTTACCCTGCAACTTATGCTAAGCTAGGCTAATCGCCTCCCTGCTCCAGTTACACACAGATATGAAAGTGGTATCAATCTTCTTATCCAACTTTCAGCAAGAGAGTGTTAAAGAGGTGGTATTATGCTCATTTTCAGAGTTTCAGAGTGGTGAGTTATTAATCTGTAACAAAAGTATCTTTCATCCATAACGTTTTAACCGAGCTCTGTCTCTATATCACAGTAACAACTTTATGTCCATTGACTGCCTGGAGGGTAGCTAGTGTTTGGAAGGGAGAGGAGTGGTGTGTGCTGCAGCTCAGTGTTTTTCCACTGGTGTTTTTGAGGGCGCGTAACGAGGCACATTTAGCTTTCTTCCCTGTGTCGGATGAAAGGGAAGCGGCTGGACTACAAACGAGCTGTTTTCAAGCAGTTCAGAGCAGAGTTTTCTGCGGGAGATTACATGCGCAAAAAAGATATATAACTCAATAAAGGTGGGGGAAAAAGGATAATACCACTTCTTTAAGAGAGTAAACATATTTTCCAAAATTTAAAACTATTCTCTTAAATCACAACAGACTCCCTCATGGCTGAGAGACCAAATGCCATTATTACTCCAAACTAAAATACACTGTAACATGAGTTAACTGAATGGTATTCTTATAGTCAAGAAACCAAACAACGTGGTTAGATTTCCCTGGTTAACCTATAACTTAATGAGACACCTGGTTTATTTGCCTATGATACATTGTACTAATACAGCACCATCTCAGTACTTTTCTCATTACATTTTCAGTTTGCAGACTGCTCTGATGGACATGACAGCCGAAATACAGGAAAACTGCTAATTGGTTTATTTGAAGAAAACACAAAACACATATACAATCAGGGTTTTAAAGGTTCATGTAAACAAATTTACGCAAATTAACCAATATTGAAGAATGGGTAGTGACTGGCTTACTTTGTACAGCGTATGGAGCCATATCTTGTGTAGGTGCAGCATGCACAATCCCTGGTTGGTGTTGATTCCTATGGATGCCACAAGTGTGATTCTGCAGTTTATAGGAATGTAATCTCCCCGTTTAAAAAAAAAAAAAACTCTTATGTTAGTTGTCTTATTTTAAGTGGTTTCTCTCAGATTTGGCACGCCAACCAGAGATAAATGAGGTGATTTAGAATGGCAATCAGAGATAATAATGATGTCGTTTGGGAGCCATAGCTTTCATATCCATGTATAGTAAGATGTGAACATAGTAATAAAAAGGATAAAAATAGATGTCTCCTATGTGATGAGGGGAGGGTGGTTGGGGATATGACACTAGCCGACTGCTGTAGAGGGGAACTCAGCTCTTGTTAACCTAAAATATGCTGAATGCTTCATTCTTCAAACAAACTCACTCCTTTGATCATTTTGAGGTCCTTGAAAGTACAGAGCAACAATAGTAAACATGCTAATTTATTCCAAAGAAAGGTTGTAGAATGTATTTACAATTAAATGTGAATTACCACAGGGAATACCAGCTAGCGCTAACACACAATTCTATCCTTTTCTCAGATAAAATTATAATGTCCTCTGTGGCAGTTAAACAGAAACCAGCCAAATCTGAAATAAGCTTGCGTTCCTGTAATGGAACAAACAGACAAAGGACCCCTTTGGTTTGCCTTTGTGGCCTTATCTGGCCTTGGCCAGCTCAAGGCACATCATGGGAGACTGTGCGTGAGAGAGATCCAGTATATCACATCTCAGTGACTGTGGGGAGTCAGTATCACACCAGATCTCCAGGTCATTTACCAGGGTGGGTGGTTTCATTAGTCTTCTTTGCAACAATACTTGCTGATTGCCATCTTGTTTCACAGTGATTTATAATTCTAGCCCCTTGGAGTTTGCAGAAATACCTAAAGCAACTGCTCAAATAAGATAAGAAGGGTTCTTTATGTATGGTGTTGTCTGTGGTGTACATCAGGAAGAGAGAGAGAGAGAAAAAGAAATTGAGAGAAGCCTCGGGGTGACGCGGTACTTTATTTTTTGCAAGCACTTACAGTTTTCGCCGGAGATGTAAGAATGCAAGAGGCTGTTGTTTTGTAAGTTCTGGAACAAACATTGGCTGCAAATGAATGAGATAGTTGTCAGGTTCACTTTGGTTAACACATAACGTTATGCCACCTTTAGAGGATTGCAGAGCATCTATGAAAATAAAGTAAATCCACAGACAAAAGGGTGGAATCATGGCAGTTTTGTCATTTCAGAGGCAAAGAGTGTCTTTTTATCATCGCACGATTTACATAATACTGTACAACCCCTCAAATAACAAGAAATGCAGATAAGAAGAGAGGAGGAAGGAGTGGCAGATAGTCAGTGACAGTGAACATAAATAGACTGCAAAACAGAACAATTAGGAAGACAGAAATAGGAGACATCTTTAGAGAGGTGTGATTGTGTTAATTGGACACTTAAAACTGTGTTGTAATCACTGAACACACCCTTTTATTTGAGAAATTTCATATCCATAACAAATTTTCACCTGTGGTGCTGTTCATTTAGCTTGTGGCAATGTAACATACAGAAGTTCAAAAGACAAATCATTCCTTACATTAACTTGTTTTAATAGCCTATTTTAAATTTGATATGCAGTTAACTTCAAGCTGTTCTACCTTTAAACCATGACAGTGGCTGAGAGCACAGAGCCATGAATTATGCACAGAGATTTTATTACTGCCACAAAACAGCTAATGGGCACATACATTTGCTCAGATTAACACTGGCACTAGTCAGTGCGTGTATGAGTATGTGTGTGTGTGTGTGTGTGTGTGTGTGTGTGTGTATGTGTGTGAGTGCACGTACGATGGACCTATTCAGTTCAACTTCAGATAGAGGTCCATAGTAGTAAAAAATAAAACTACCAACACATAAACTACATAACACATACAGTACAATGGAAATTGTATTAAATAAAACTAAAGAAAAAAGCACACATGCACTCATACATAACTTAATGGGAACTCAGGTTTTGGTTTCATTTAATGAGAATTTCTTAACATTTCCGCAAGTTCTGCACCAGTGAACTAATTTCTCTGGTTTCCAGATACACAAATTAACTGATAACACACAAAAACAACACTTTTGTCAGTTGAACTTTTATTTAATTTATTATTCCTGTTATCTCATGTATTCCTAAGACAGCGTGCTATGTGTATGTATCTGTTTGAACTAGCAGACCCATTCAATTCGATTCTGTTGAAGTTTAAATAAAATAATGGTTTACCGAAGATGATAAAACAGCCTGTTACATACAGTGTAATAGAAATCATATTAACTAAAAATAAGATACCAAAAACCTACTTGCATACGCATTTAGTCTATGAACATGCATAAACTAATGGAAACTAACAAGTTTTGTTTCATTTTAATGACAATGTCTCCAATTGTAAGTACTGCACCAGTCAACACATTCCTCAGAATCAGAAGAAGAATCAGAAGGAGCTTTATCGCCAAGTGTTTTACACATACAAGGAATTTTCTGTGGTGATAAGGTGCTACACGTAGACAAACATACAGTCAACATAAATAAATGTAGAAATATATAAATATGGAATGGAAGAACAACGTTGCAGATATATACATGTGCATATATATATATATATATACATATACATACACACTCACTCAGGTTTCCAGATGCAACAAATTAATTGATTAATGAATCTATCATTGCCATTAACTATTATTCTATATTCTACACATGTTTTACATGTTTTAGGGCAGGAAAATCGTGAGGTAATCACAGGACCATGTGGAACCTCATTATTGCCCTTGGATGTGCCTCGGGGCACTAAATCTCTTCCCGTTCACTCACTGTCAGACCTCTCAAAGGAGATTAGCAAAATGCCCATCAATACCTTATCCCATGCCACTCCCACATCAGTAGGTTTGCGGTTGGGTTACACTGCCTCCCCCATTAACTTAGCCACATGTCTCACCGTGTTAGCTTACTATCTATGTGAACGGCTCAGCTCATTATGGTTATGTAGGCCAGTGCATCTCTCGGTACCTCTTGTTCTCCCCAATCAGTGGGGACAGGGCATAAATTAGTCTGGCCCTCAGTTGTGTGCAGAGTCTGTCTGGATGAAGAGTATAGCCTGGGGAACCTCTTTTGAGAGGGCTTCATGTGTGCCTCGGCCTTTGCTGATGACTGAAGAATGGACCGAGCATAATGTGTGCTGCGACTGAAGTGGACACTAACTTATATGTTACCCAGAACATAGTATGGTCAGACTTCGCCCCCAAGATACGGCTGATGTTGTCACGTCACACATGCGTGAATACAGTAATAAAAAATAGTTAGAGCTTAAAATAGAAATACATAAAGTATACAAACAGAATGCAGAATGCTTTAGACAAGTCCTTGTTTTAATGGACCAAGTTTTATAAAGCCGCTATGGCTCCAGAGGGAGCTGCGCTAAATCTGATAAATTGCCTAAAGTGATGTCACTGAAATTGCTGCCCTGATGTGGGTAATGTAGGCGCCAAATTTTGACATGTAAGTGGAATACATGGAATAAAAAGGACAATAGCTCTCATTCTGTTCCATCGATTTTGATCTTTTTTTTTATTTAAAAACAATATCCACGCAGTTCAACAGTGTAATAGGACATGTACATTTAGTTTAGCTATGAGAGCTTTACCCATCTTATTATAATAAACTTTAGACACATCAACCAAATACATTTTTTATGTCAATTATTAAATTAAATGGTGTTGTCAACTAGGTAGGTTTGGAGTGCTAACCAGCAATTAGATATATTTTACAAGACAAGGAATCTACAGCCTGCTAGCAGATTTGCAAGGCTGTATGTAGGCACAGAGGTGCTTTGACCAAAATGCTAACACATACTGCTGTTTAGCAGGTTCACCATGCTATGGTTTAAACACAACCCTTGAAAACTTAAATGTTTCAGCTCTCTGGTTTCTTGCTTTTTGGAATATCCTGGTGATAATAATGTGGATAGCCTTGGCATGTTGTGTTTCTGTATAATAGGGGACTCAGGTACCTCATGTTGACACAGTGTCTGTGCTTCTTATTGATGCAGACCTTCATTAGTTACATTCCCTTAACTGCGAGGGTGCAAGGTCAACTTCATTTTAGCAACCTCCTGGCTCCCACAAGAATATGAACCCCATGCTTTTCCAGAACACAAGTATAATACAACTGTAAATATGCTGCCTGTATGAAGGTTTTGAATGTTTGCCTAAAGAAGATTCTCAGTGTAAATTTAACATTATAGCCTATGTGAGACTAATACTGCAAAAGAAGTACATTGTCCTTCCTTTAACCTCTGCCATTGACTTATTCAATGGTTGGGGTTCATGCATCATTTAGTTATTAAAGAGTACTTTGCTACCAGCCCACTTCAGATTGGATTTTCAGCTTAACGGATTCTTTTTGTTCAATCTACCTAAGCTTCTAACTGAACCTGACAGCCATTCGGCAAGAGAGGCAGGATCTGTCCACAGTTTAAGTTTAAAAGAAAACAGCCGACCTTATTTCACTGTACATTAAACCAATTAGAGGGTTGGGGAGGGAGGAGGGGGGTACGATTAAGTGTTTGAAAGATTTAGCCAAATGCTTGTCAGCAGCACGTTTCAGGATGGTTCACACATACTTAATTTTTTGGAGTGAAAACCAAAAGAATCTGTGTTACATGATGATACTAGAGGCCGCCTACAGTTTGGCGCCGGGAAAATTCATTGAAAGAACGCAGACAGTTGCAAAATAATGATGTTCATGAATAATGATAGAGGAGGTCTCAGAGGCTTCACACGAATTTTAGTGCCAGGCAGCGAGAAACTGGCAGGATAAAGCTTATCGGGCGAATGCCACAAGATTCATGGGGGAAAATGCTACAAATCTTGCTTGGTGCGAAAACAGTCGTGCGTGCGTGTGTTCATGCGGCTGAGTGTGAACATGGGCCTCCCCAACAGCATGTCCTGAGGGTTTATGGAAACGATGTGTATGTGCAAGCTTTGGCACACCCATAATGTACAGTCGATGGAGGGAGGGTAAGAGGAAAATACAAACTAATCCTCTGGATGCTTTGGCATCACAAGGTAGAGGACAATCACAGCCACAGGGTTTTCTGACCCCTAGACGGGGGAGCCACAGAAGTCCCGGACCAGCACTAGCACCCAAGGCGATGCATGGAAAGGGCATCTCTGTAAACCACACCAGAGGCCATGCAAATCAAAAACAAGCATAGATAGACTACAAAGAAGAAAGATGAGGAACACCATAAACAAGTCAACTCACTGTTATATTAGAGATAGCTAAGGTCACTCTAGCCCTGCTCAATCACTTGGGAGAGGTCTAATGCAGGAGATTAGATTATTAACCCCTCTGGACGCACTGAAAGGCACCGCTTAAATGGGATCGTCAAAGCAACGCAAATCCAGACAGTATGTTGTGTTTTATGAATACATACAGAACGAGTGAAGAGCAATTCCCACTTGACTTCAACTTGAACCCTATTTATTTCATGTTGCAATTTCAACTGATAACGGCTATACTGAAGGTTGTTCCTATCTTAATAGTGAAGATGAATTTCACTGTTCTAGTTTCATCTCCACTGACTTGATCTGGAAGAAGATATATTTTTTTGCAAAGTTACACATGCAGGAATTCTAAACATACATATCTCAGTGTCCCAGATTTCATGAAACCTGTAAGGGAGGGAAGAAAAAGTAAACGAAAGAGGAAAGAAAAGAAAAGGGAACTGAGCAGACACCAGGGATCATATTTCTTATTCCTCTGTTTTCTCCCCCTCTGTCTCAGGAACGATTCTGCGGGTCTGAATTATTAATTCTCACTCTGCATTCAATTTGTACGGTTTGTCACTTTTATCAAATTATATCCGGGATCTCTCATTCTTCTGAGCACATTCTTTTAATTCAATATGTGCACTTCACCTTGCTTGAAATTCAACATCGTTGGCAACTGTCACAAACTGTAAATTTGATTCATACTTAATATAAATTGAAATTCTGACATATTTGAATGTTATTCCCACAATGGCATATACATTTTAAAGACCTACCACCCCAAAATGTAGCTAGTTTGATAGTTGACAAGTTTTTCTGTCTGGCAGAGTTTACTAAGTTTTTAAAAAGCTGCCTGTTGCTGCTGGAAGCAAGAAACAACAGAGTGGAGAGGGTGAATAAAACTCTAAACTCGCAGGCTGTTAAACCAAAACAATGAGCTGAAAGTATCTAAAACGCTCTGTGGAGCTGAAAGAAACTGCAGTCTGGGTTTTTCCATCATTTGATCCATTGTTAATATAAAAACATTGATTAGTGCAGCTTTAAGTGTTTAATTTAGAAGAACATAAATGTTTCTACTGACTGAATGAGATGTATATAGAAATATCAAATGATGAACTTCAGCTAAAGTTTCTTTTATTTTATAATTGTATGGTGTTTTTCCAATGGACCCTTCATCTGATGATTACATAATAACTTGGAAATTCTCACCTGTCAGTGCTGTATTTTCTGAGGGCTATAACCCTGGGGAAGCCTGGCCTCTGATGCATGACTTGTCACAGACGAGACCACTTATATTGCAATAATGTCAAGTGGTAAAGTTACTCACTGTCTGTCTGTCTTTTGTATCAAATTGTCTCGGTTGAGGACAGAGTGATGGCACTTGACCCCTGTCACCTCCCAGTTATTACATGTTTTGAAAGTGATGGCATTGAAGTCCATCTCTTTTTTTCCTCACTCTATCTTTGCTCAGTACCTCTTAAAAGGCAGACAGTTAGTTTTGCAGGGAAAGGAGCCATACAGCTCACACGTAAAACGGCCTGAGGTGGTTTACTATTGCCACCACATCCACCTGCAGATCTACAATAGTTTCAGTGCTATTTACCACTTCATCACATCTCATTGCTTTAATGACCAGAATTGTTAATAATTACTCTGTAAATTGCTCATTAATCTTGGCTGCAACATCTGCTGTCTCCGCAATACAACATTCTGCTGTGTTGGCATCGACATAAGTACTTCAGTTGATAGAGTGAGGGATGGTCACGTTTACGATTCAAATCCTCCTTGTTGACTGTGGATATTTGGACAGAAAGAAGCAAATCCATTCAGCGCTCCAGCTAATGGATCTTTAGGCTTGAGAAGGATAGAGAAATTCGCAGCCTGTACACCAGGTTGTCTGTTTCACAACGTGTGCTCTCAGTTTTCCTGTATTACGAACATCGAAACGCATTTTCAAATTGCCTCCTTGGACCCTTCCCCCCTCTCATATAGGCTCCAGAGAGAAAGGCATACTTAGACCTGAAATACTTTAAGCACTAATGTGCTGTTCAATGAACCGTCACGGTGCCAAGACTAACACCATTTTTTACGCAGCCCCCCCATTAGTGTCACTCAGCCTCCATTGTGGCACATTAAAATAAACTAATGATGTTTCTTCACCAAATGTCTAATGGAGTATTAGCCGAGAGAGTGGCTGCTCTGTACTTACTGCTCTTTCACATAAAAGTGGTACAAGAGAAATTCCTTGCTGTGTCAGAAACGTTATACAGTTGTGTTAAATGCAAATGCTGGTGGGAAAATAATTTTTTTTGGCAGAGGAAGTCAATAGCTTTATGCCTCAGGAGCAAGACAAAATCATTGCGATGACAAAGTGAAAACCTCCACTTTCTTAAACCTCTGTTTCCCGTGTTGACCATGGTTGCTTAATTTAGGCTGTGTGGTGATGCAAGGGAGGCGGATCAGTGTCAGTGAGGCGGGCATGAGGCTTAGTTCCAGCCTAGGGCTATCCCTCCTGCTCTACTGGCCTGCATAGAAAGCTACTGAAGGCCCTTTTGCAGAGACAGCCGTCTCCCCAACCCTCTCCGGACACCACTCTGGAACTACTGAAGGGGAAATTGAAATATGCTGCCTTTCCGCAAGGTCAGGCTTAGGAAGGACTGACACCTGCTGCTGACCATGTTCAACATTGCATCCAGAGGTTTTGTATTGTGTAAAGAGCATGGTTTTCACATCTTACTTTTTCGGAGTGATTGAACTACAGCTCTGGCACAAGGTAGGCATATATATATAGTATGTAGCAAAAAAGCAAGTGAAAGAGAGGATTGATTGGTATTTATTTTTCTCTTGATTGACTTCAGCTCATTACATCCATGAACCTCCAGGGAATGTTCTTCTAAAGGCGCACAGGGAAGATAAGCCTTGGATGATGTTACTGACAATGACCAGAACCCAGTGCAGAACCAACAAGAAATGTAGAATTGACACCTTAATAATTTTGCGGAGCTGACAGTTTCATTTCTGAAGCATGGTGGTTTTTGCTTTTGACGACTATGTTCTCTGCATACAATTCTCAGCAGAATGTGTTAACTTAAACATGCAGAGTTCAATGTTTCTTAAGTGGATTTTTACCAATAATTTAACACACAAGCAAATGATCTGCATGGACATAGGCTTTCTTTCTTACTCTCATTGAACTGTAAACATATCTACACATTTCTCAGTCAAGACTAATTACAATTCTTTTTACTTAATCTTTCAAAACTTTAGAAAAGTCATACCAATCATCACCTGCCATTGTATCTTGTTTAGCATATACAGACAAGCTAGATTGCTAAAGCTAGCATGGCAGCATGCTCGTCATTGAGAGCATGCTGCAATGCTAACAAGCTGACTTTTAAGAAGTATGACATTTACCATGTTCACCATATCACTTTAACATGTTAGTATGCTGACATTTGCTTACTAGTACTAAACACAAAGTAGCCTACAGCTGAGGGAATGACATTAGTTTTGCATCCATTCTATAAGAAGACAAAGTATGGGACCAACTAGATGATGGCACCAGTGGAAATGTTAAGGGATCACCAAATTACTTATATTCATCAAAAGGGGAAAATGAATGTCTTGACCAAACTGCATGGCAGAGTCTTGTGGTAAAAATGGAAAAGCCATCTGAAAATAAATCCACCTTGACTGGGAAAATTTGTGGCTTTAAGAAGTCAAATACAAGAGTTTTATTACTTGAACACTGTGTTTCTTAACCTTCATCATCAAAAGATAAATGAATCCTTCTTTATAATTGTAAAACTGCTTTCTCCCTGTGTTACTTGGTGCACTCCCAATCTAAAATGGGTTTTAGCCCATCCTGCAGGAGTTAAGGTATTCTTAACATCTGTGACCAGATATGGTTCTTTGGTGACCAGTTCAAAGTTGGCATGATTTTGGCATGTCAACTGCTTTTTCAAGTTTGTGGCTTAAGTGAACAAGTGCTTGTGACCTGGCACAACTTAAATTTTACAGTTTTTTTTTTTATGTATACTCAAAATAGTTAAAGTATCCCTACCGCACTTATGAAGGCATCTATCCTCCTGGCCATGTTATACTTTATCATGTGCTTCCCTTCTGCATAACAGGGGAATAGTTACACTGAATTTGTGAATAAAATTATTAATTTGGATTTTGTAGGACCGCCTTATCATTTAGTCATGCGCACGCATAACAGGCTTCTAAGTCACTTTTCTAATGAAATGGTTGCTCAACGTAGTGAGCCATTATCTTGGAAACCAAAGAGGTTCTAATGTGGAGCTACTGTATGTAATGAAAGTATAAAAGTAAATTACATATAGCTTGATGAAAGTTCACCTGGTGCATTTTTGACCAGGAAAGGCTCTTTTAATGAGAAAACAAGCTTCAGCTAGTGTACTCGCCAGGGCCTTACGTGTTATGAATAGCTTGGTCGCCTATACATTACAGCAAGAAATTCAACATGTCTGCCAGCGGTACTTGGGGAAATCACATTCCTTGGTGTGTGGGAGTGTTGCTTTTTATTACCTGCCTCAGAGCTTCAAATCCAATTCCATCTCCTCACTTCTCCCTGGGCCTTCCTCTGTCAGTGTGGAGAGAACATTGGATAGGCGATGATGCAGCCTTATGGATGGAATGGCTATAGCCTGCAGGTGACTTTAAATTAACACCCTTCATTAAGAGCATCCATCACATGGGATCCATAGGGAATCACCACGGAGCACCCATGACACATAAGTAAAGAGCCCACAGAAAATGGCACTTATGCTGAATACGGGAAATCAGTCCTTGAAATAATCCACCTGTCCGACAGAAAATGTCCTCAGTAGATTATTCAGGGTATAGGTGGAAGATGTCATACGTTCTTGTTTCTCCGTTGGTTTCCAGCTCTGGCTGGCTGTAAAACAAGGCAGATTTTCCAACCGCAGGGTTAGGAGAAAATCTGAACCTTACTGTGACAATTCTGTGCTGGAATGGGGGAGGCCTGGGCATAAATACAGAAGAGCCATTTTTGTTTTTTTCATACAGCACAGCTGCATCCTTTATGAGGAATAGAATGCCTAACCAGCCATCCAAGACAGAAGACAGGCCAGGCATCCAGGGTGACAGCAAAGGGTGCTTCGTTTACATTCAGGGGGACTTAGACAATATTCCCCTGGCCAACTTATCCTGCTGAAACAGCGGCCACACTTGGCCGACAGAGCTGTGATTTTTCAACAGCCTGGAAGCTGCGGGGCTAGCGAGGGCTTTAGCAGGGGGAAGAGGCAAGAAATCTGGGCTGCCGAGCACACCACTGGGCCAGGATCCCTGAGTTGAATTTCTGAAAGGCTCATTATTCTGGAATCGGGAGAAAGTGGCATTGAGGGGTGGAAGGGGTGAACAGGAGCTCAAGGCAAAGTGTCCATCAGACCTGCTGTGGTGCGTTTAGACACATCACCGCTGGGACAAATGGAGATCAGGGGTTGGAGTGAGATCACATGACTCACAAGAGTCAGTACCACATTGTTTCACTGTACAGATGGCACCGTCGTCACAATATGGTGACTTTATATTGTTTGTTTTTTCTGTATGTCTATCCTGATCAACAAATTCGAAATATTAAAGTATCCATTGAAAAAAGGTGAAAGACCCAAAGCTAAGACTTAAAGAATAAAATCATTGATCATGCACCTGCAGCTATATCATGTTAGATTCAAATTAAAACATGAAAGAATGCACTTTATTCCCTTTAATTTGAGAAAGAGTCCAGTCTTAGTACAGTGGAATACATTACTATCTCAGCTTACCACACTTATAACTGACATCTCACCAATCTACATTCAAGGGCTTCAAAAGGGAATAAAATTATGAGGAAATTACAAGGCAAGTGAGTTTTGGTCCCACACGGGGAATTAAAACTTATTATCTGTGACAACCTGTCAGCCACTGAGAACTCAAACATGAGCACAAAGCTCTGTGAGCCGCAGAAGGGAGCAGGAAAAAATGAAATGATAAAAGAAAAGGGGAAGGAAAAAGAGGAAGGGGCAGTTAGAGACATAATTTTTGCACGGAAAAAGCACCTCCCGGTAGGCTGAATAGTAAATGTTTTCGACGACTGTGATTTGACAAGCTTGATCGCAATGTACAGTATGGTCATATAATTTTTCAGATCTTACGTTTGTTTTGTAGTTGGAGTGAAATGATCTTGTTTAAATGATGCTTTGAGAGCTTAGATGCAGTTCTTTCAGATGGCTCTAACTAAAGAGGATACAAAGAACAACTAAGCCCCAGAGAGTACAAATATGAAATACAGTTCTTCAGCAATTCTTTACCAATTGCTATTTAAAGGAAAGCTAATGATTAGCAAAACAAATAATATATCACCTGCGATTAAACAAGTTCAAGCATAGCCCATCACAGTCACTTTAACCAGTTCAAGGGAATTAAAATATTCTCTGGAGTCGACAGTCAGATACAATTAGCGGGACTGATGGCTAATTAGACTAAACGATCGTGCTATCTGATTTAATGGGCCTGGAGTGGCGCACACTCGCACTTTCATAGTCATGATGTCATCAACGTGAATCCCAAGGGACAGAGTCAAACATTTTACTTTAATGTCCCCCAAGGAAATCCACTCCGATTCGGTCCACCCGCCCCTAAAATCCCACCTGGGAATGCCCAGAGAGCTGCATGAAAGCACTGCAAAGCTTAGAGAAACTTCAGAAAGAAACTGCTTCTAAGAAGTTGGTCCGAACATCCAAGCATTACCAAGTTTAGGCAACTTCAGAAAAGCCTTAAAGCTTGGCTACTTCTCAGAGAATGTCTTTTTTTCTTGAAGAAAACAAAAGCAGTTTTGCGTGTGGTGCTTTTGACCAGCTGTGTGCTTTGCCACATCTTCCGCTGAATATGTGAACAGAATTAGTACAATGAGTTCCAGCGACCGCAAGCCTCCCTGTTAAATAATACAGAGGCGTTGAGGAGGATGAGGAGAATTTTGGTTGCTCATTCTTCGGCTTTGTGTCATCCTGCTGACATCTGCTACATTTGCATGGCAGCTGGAGATCCTTGGATTAAGCGCTTACAAGAGTATTGCCATATCTCATTTAACAACATAATCATCTTATGAGGAAAGCGATGTTTCATCTCTGGTGCTTTACAAAGCTTGGCATGCAGTTTCCACTGACTTTCTCCCTTTCTGCCTCTCATCTCCGTCTCTCCTCTCTTTCCTTTTCTCTATCTTCCTCTCTGACTTTCCCTCAAATCTGTCTCTCTTTTTCTGTGATGCCTTGTAACTTAAAGTTTTGGGTAACCTTGTTGAACAGAACATAGTGTGTGTATGTGTGGACCAGTGTAGATCACATTATTTACAAGACTGCTCTTTCGTGTTTTTTTTCTCTCCAAGGCAATCTGTTCCTTGAAAGCTCAATCAACACCAAGGTACCAAGGTCCCTGGAATATCCAGCAAAAAAAGAATGAGCCACATCAAAACAAAAGCCCCAAGGATGCCTGTGCTTCAGTGCTGCCTCTCGTGGCCAAACAAGAGGACAGTAAAATCCACTTGAACCCAGAAGGATGTCTTTGGAGTTCTATTTAGCTTGTATTGATCATGTTCAAGAGGCGGTCAATTTTTTAAAACAAGGACCAAGACAGTTTATCTTTAAAAATCATCTTGATACCAATTTGTTTTCTTTGGTTTTCTCTTGATTTTATAGCCTTTATTTTGTGGGTTGCATACTTAATGTAGCTTGTTTTTAACCAAAGTCAACCTACCACTTTGGTCATCTCTAAAATATCTCACTGACTATTTGATGGAACGCCATAAAATGTATTTCAGACATTCATGGCATCCAGAGGAGGAAGCTTACCGATCCCCTGATTTTTCCACTAGGTTGAAATAATTCTCAAAAGGACAATAGCTTCTAATAACTCTGGTGATCCAATATCTACTCCTCTAGCGCCTCCATAATATTTCTTTAATGGCGTTTCCATTACCAGTTTTTGCGCCACGACCATCTCCACATTCAGGCCAAAGCGCAATTTATGTCAGATGCTTGGCATCAAGTCAAAGAGCAGAAGAATGCGCTTCGGCTGCATTCACAAAGAAACCAGCAATGTCGCTCACGCCTCTCCCTCTTTTTAATGACTCCCTATCTTGCTCGACCGCCACTGCTCTCTCTCTCTCTCGCTTGCTCACTCATTGATACATTCTTGATACTACCTTTTCTGTCTCTTTAATCTTTCTCCTTTTCCCACAAAAAAGCACTATGCAACTTCTGTTTTAAAAGTGCTGCATAAATAAAGTTACTACACAGTAAGCTAGATTAGCAGTATGACAAGTGGTGCTAATTAGCAGAGTTTCAGGAGCAGGACCACACATCAGCCACGTCATTGCCAGCATTTCCATAAATACCCACATGTCCTAACTCCTCCCCTTCGCTCTTGTATCCTGCATCCCCCCCCCCCCCAACCCCTTTCTCTGTCCTGCATCCTGATCTTCTTCCTCTCCATAGGGTTATAAGGGGGTCCGTCATGCCCGGATGCTACGGCGGATTTCCCTATCGTAGCTTCCCCACAACGCTTTCGAATGTCTCTTTGGCAACCACAAGCCTCGTACATCTTCTGTTTCGATCATCAATAAGTAATTTAATCATACCTGTTGATTGTGTGGTCCTTGCTAGTGAAACAAAGGGAAAACCTTATAATGGAAAGATCAGTCATCTTGGTTTGTCTGGGATTGTAGGGGTTTCAAGCTGGGTGTCCCGAGTACCGAAAAATATCTGTCAAATTGGCAACAAACATGCTGTGTCCGTGGTGTTTGGTGGGTGTGCTAAGCACTGAAATAATTGTTTCACACCTATGGTGTGTGCATAGGCGCATGTGTGCACGGTACACTTAATGTTTGAAAATATGGTCACCCTAGGATAAGAGGACATCCTTACAGTCAAAACAAAAGAGAGAAAGTCCTGACAATAGTTTGTTCTTACATCAGTAACAGTTTGCATGGTTCCACAATCAGGGTTCTTTACTATGACCTTTCTGGGCTTGAGATTGTTCTCCCTTGCTTCAGACGGAGATAAATGGGTCTGTGTCCATTCAGGTTATCAACACAAGTCCAATTATTTTGTCTTGGCCATCCAATCTGGTTTGCCTTTTTTGCTTTTCCTTATGCGTGTGATCAAATCTCTGCCTGCTTCTTGAATCTTGGCTCAGGCCATCACTCTGCTTTCCACACTATGTTTATTTCATAAAGAAATCTACAATATCAGAATCATCAGATGAGTGTGTGATGAGATAGCAGTACGGTGCAAGAATGTGCTGATGCTGTCAAGTTCTTTTTCTTCTCTCTAGCTGCACTGGTAAGCGATATTTTGCTTTTGCGTTGCCTCACAGTCACGATTGTCTCTACAAGGTGGACAAATTGGCTTGAAATAGAAAGCCTCTTTATTTCTCAACAGATGGACAAATAGTTTGAAGATATTGCACATTGTACATGCAAAAAGAGCTTAGTGGTGATGTACAGTGCTACTGGCTATGTTATTGAAACAAAGACAAAGATGTGCACAGTAGTCATTTATGTTGCCTCTAAGTGATATACTTATCATGGGCTTTTTACATGCACATTAGATCTGTTACCCAGTGGTAGCTAGTCTAATATTTCCAAGAAAAGCTGTGCTATGAACAAAGTTGATTTTATAATGAATAAATGTGCAATATAACAATGTTTAGCTGCCTAAAAAAATATTTAATGATGCTTGAACCATAAGTTATTATAGAAAAAACTCAACAGAAGAATTATAGATAAGATGAGATTTGAGAGGATTTGGAAACTTTGCGGTACCAATGGCGAGTTCCACCAGGAGGAGTTATTCTATGTCTGTTTGTTGGGTTACTTTGTGGAATAATCTGGGGCTTGAATTAAAGCAGTGTCAAGGCATTCACAATTTCAAACGTCTTTACAAACGAAAGGTCTGGTTCCATTACAATGACAATGAGGTTTGATTGTATTCATGTTGTGTAGATTGTTGGATTAGTTGTCATCCAAGGGTGAGACTCACCTCTACTTGAGTCACTTTTGGTGCCCGTCTTCCATTAAAGATCTAGTAGGCTACCCACTCAGTGTAGCGATGCTGCACAAACCTACCGTTGTATAATCTTCCACGCGACACACTTTAATTAATAAACATAAAGTACAGAGAAGTACTATTTAAACATGGCAGGTTTATTCAGGACTGTCTGGCATGCGCAATGACAATGCAGTGAATAGTGATGATTCTCTCTGACAAGTGTTTTCACGTCACCTTCTGGTATGGCCTCAGCTGGTTTGCAATCTTGACAGAGGTAATACCAAAAAACCTACCAGGTACCAGATTTTCCCAATGGAATACCTATAAAGGCAAGAAGAGTTGAGGCGAGATGAGCTGGTACCATCTGACTTTAGATATAGCATGTCATTCTTGTGTGGTATATTTAAAAAACTACATTAGATTTCTCTTTCTGCTCCCTTTTCCACATTTTCTCAACTTTTTTGTAACACTTTTTCCTCAAATGTGACAAATGATAAATCCCTCCTTCTTGTGTGTTGACTTCTGAAGAACTTTGCATTTATGCAAAGACTTTTGAGCAACATCTTCAAAAGTAAATTGATTCAAATATAAATTATATTTATTAAACACACTGTGATTGGGGCACAATGATTTTCCCCATAGATAAACAGATCAAAAAAGGGGTCCCTAATTTGGCAGTAAATGAACCTTTACCTACATCATGCTTTCAAGATCACTTTTGCAAGTTGCAGACGCAAAATCACCCAGGACACCACAAAGCAATAACTGCAAGGACACAGTTATATTAGCCTTTATATGAATTGTATACAAAGAAGGGCATACGCCACAGGGCAAATTTCCTCTACTCTAGAAGACCTGTTTTATGTCCAAATTCATTTTGGGACATAGGTCACAGTGTTTACTTGTTTAGCACTATTTTTGGTCATTTGTCTAACAATTTTTCTTGACATGACTCAGCTGAGGTATCTCAAAGAAAGTAATCTTAGCCTCCTCATAAAGGTGGAAGGTTTGATTTATGCTGCACTGCTTCTTAAGCACCCCAAGCTTTGTTTGTGCCTTAAAATATCCTCCCTCTGTGTGGCGTATAAGGGAAAAGGAACTCAGCAGCATCACGGTGTCTTAACAGTCCATTTTATCCTAAAAAATTTAGAGATTGTGTTTTCATTCATTGTATGGATTTATTAAAATGTCTGTGTCTATATATAAGTGATATAAAGTCTTTTATTAGCTTATGTAGAACTTCAGTATGATCTACCATACAACTTTATGTGCTTCCACTTGCATCAAATTTGAGTAGTTGGTGCCGGTCCAGGGGTCATCATGCGAGTGGCACTTCGGCCATGTGGAAACAAAGGTGGGACGTAAATGGTGTTTATAAAAAGAGGCACACTGTGGCCTACACATGAGACCAGTAGTTCCCAACATTTGTTGGCTTTCGACCTCTTAAAAGCTAAACCAAAGACATTATTAGAATCATTTTGAGACAGTCCTATAGAAGAAAAATGAATAATTAATTTACAAGAAGAAAAGAAAAAATTTGAGTGAAGTCTACAAAAATATGCATATCTTTGTAGCATGCACACAAAGAAATGCATATTTTTGTAAGAAAGGAAAGGAAAGCTGAAAAAGAAAAACATTAAAAAAATGTTTTTCTTTTTTTTAGCTTGTTAATCTTCTTGCAACCTCTTAAATTTATCTTGTGACCCCACCGATGTAGGCTAAAGAGGGAGACTGCAGTGACATATAAATGGGATATGACCAAACTGGGAGATGAAAGTGGCGGGAAAACAGAAAAAACAGGATTAAAGTGATGTCCGGTTAGGATTCCATCCATTATTGTAGTCAATTCTGCACATTTTGTGCACTTCCAAGGCAATGCAGAATTAAACAAATTTTCCTACAGCGATTAGATTTTTGCAAGAGGTATATATTGAGGTAGCCATTCCACGTGTAGTAACTTATGAGAGCATTTCCTTCTCTTGCTGTGCAGTGCGGCTCTAATGTAGCAGAACCTGACAAAGATATCACCTAAAAAGCCTCACATGAGGTGAAACCTGCAATCCTACTTGATCCCTTTAACAATGAGTGATGTGTCCTATATGCAAGCACAACAAATAAAGAAAGAAAGAAAGAAAATGTATGGTGTGGAAAAAAGAATGAACTCACTGAGTTAAGCATATGGTGGAGTAAATTGGAATGGGTTTGTTGGGGAACAGGTGGTCAGTTTACCAGGAGGGTGAGGTGAGGGTCTTCAGGAAAGGGGTTTGAGAAAAATACTGTGAAAGGGCTCACAGACTTTTTTAACCAGCAGATTAAGACAGAACTGGCTACATCAATTCCACGTAACGTGTCCAGTGCTATTGCATTATGTTTGTGCCAATAAACTCACATATTTAGCTGGCCCTTGTCCCATGACTGTGGAAACCTAAGTATGTGACATGAAAACCAAGGGTGCAGCCGCACACAGTCGTACACTACGGCATCAAACCTGTGAGAGAATGGCAGAAAGGAAATAAAACAAAAATGCAGCAAGATGCACTACATGACAAAAAAGTGCCACATATAATGGAAGTTGTGGACATGTTTAAGAAAGTTCAAATATACACATTGTAGCAGACCTAAAAAATTTTAGTTAAGCATTTTAATAAATTTGTGAGAATTGATACCCAATTGTGAATTTTTAAGATTCATAAAATCAAAATTTATTCCTCGTTTCAGGGCTCCACCGGAGTTGTTATAATCCTAGAGTCTCCAGACCTCTAGGTAGTTTTGAATAATTATACAATTATTACTAGTGATCAGTTAGTTAATAATCGCTCAATTATCTTAAATCAGTCAGTCAGTCTCATATCTAAATGGTCAATTCTCTTGGCAGGAACTAGAAATAGGCAACACACACAGCTCTTGATTATATTACAGTGAATTTATTCTCTAACTAAGGTGATAAAAAGATGGTTGGATACAGTGAACATAAACATTTGCTGAACAATGAGCCTGGAGGTTCGATTGTGGGAAGCATTTGACTCATACGGCATAGAAGAGCTAATGAAAGTAAACTAATGCTATAATTTAGGAGTTAAAATGGACATCTGATCACAGAACTTGTGTTAAGTCTTACTGCTTGTCGACAGCCTGCTTTTGGCCTGTTGCACGGGTCCCACGCTAGCTGCCTGATCCTGGCTTTTTTGCTAGGGATTCTCCGGGGTTCTCCGTGTCTGATTGAAAACGCCTCCTCCGTCTGGCAATTCAGCTGTTTTCAGGTTTCCTTCGTTGTAGCTGGCGAGACCACGTGGCTTGGTCTGACCTCGGTGAAGTTGGCTCGACGGAAAAGGCTTAAAATGGAACTTGGTCGTTCCTAAATTAAAAACTAAACTAAAATGGACTGATAATTTTAACAAACAAAAGAAATAAAGAAAATAAAACAAACTGGAGGCAGATCGATGTCGCGGCACTTCAGGTGTGTAGCTTCAGGCGAACAAAAGGCCTGTTTCTTTCGCTGGCCGAGTCTGGGCGTCGCCTGGCGAGCCACGCCACACGCGTGCCGAAGCGTCCAGCGAACAGAGCAGAGTGGAAGAGCCAACAGCGAAGAGAAGCGCGAGAGGTCGCGTGTCGCTCTTATGTTGCCTGGGGCGTGGTTCCCCAGAGGGCGTCTCAGGTTTCCCGAGGGACTGCCTTTCTAATCTTAGTGTCTAAAGAAAAGAAATCTATTTGCACGTATTATAATCAAATATTTTCCACAATCGAACCTCAATGGTCGAACGGTTGTACTGTTCTAAGCATTTGGTAACAGGAAACAATTGTCACATTATTGGTCAGGATATTTATACATTTAACGGCATTTCTGACGAGTGCATGTAATACTTATTTCGTCCACTTGGGGGAGCTCAGGTTACATGAGGAAAGCTTGGATTACATTAGATGAAGGAGTGTCTTGCTGAAAATAAAAACATTGCACAAGTAACTTTCTTTTCAGCACTAATATCAACAAAAGATAGCAACAACAGTTAACATAACTACTCAAATAGAGGCAAACATAATCAGGTAACTAAAGATTTAATTAAACTTAATTAAATGCTTTGAGTCTTTGGAGACTGCAGTCCTTTTACATTGAAAGTTCGGCTGTCCTGGATTGTGTCACACCTAGGTGAGACAAGGAGTATCCCTTTGATGTGGTAATAAAACAAAGAATAAGGTCAGTTGCCACGGAAACATGTGTGGCGGGCCAGTTTTGATAGGTTGTTCAGGGAAATGCCAATGGCTGGTTCATGTCCCTTTGTCAGTTTAACAGTCAGGCCCTGCGTTATCAGCTTCGGAATCAAAAAGGTGCCAGTTTTATGGTCGGGCTAGCACTTAGAGAAAGCAACTTTGACCCCTCCCCTTCTTCTCTGGGGAGGAGAAAGGAATTTAGAGTAGCTCCAGATTTATTCAATATAAAATGCACAAATCCACACCGTTGTTCACTACAACATGTTTAATGTTGTTGATTAATTTATTGTATTTATATTGATATTATAATTATGTATTTATAATTAATCAATCATAGTATTTATGTAAAATATCTTTTACACTTAAAACTGTTTTATTTAATTGTACTCAAATTTGCTTTTGTAATAAATGTGTTATTGATGGTCTGTATGTGTCATGTAATTTGCCTTTAAGTGTAATAACACACAACATATCAGATTTGTTATGCACATATAAATAATTAAATGCCACAGAGTCAATTTTATATTTTTACATTTATTTACTTGTGAAAGCATGTAATGTGAAACTATTCTTGGCACTGCTTAATTGACACACCTGAATGACTTGAGCATTTCTTGTTCCTCAGTCTAAATGACTGAGTGGGCTGATGGATTTCGTGGCACTGTTTCATGCATTGAGGAGAGCACCATCGTGATTTGCTAATAAGTAAACTCATTACCACTTATGTACAAGATTTTCCATTAAGCGGAGACTCATCTCAAGTATTAGTTGCTTCATTCTTCCTCCTTTTCACACTCCCAACACCCCCCCCCCCTCCCCCCGCTTACACACAGACATCCTCCTTTTCTTTCTTCCAATATCTCCTTGTGAGCAGCCATGGGGATGGGATATAGCCCGGGGACACAGATTTCCCTGAGCAAGCAGCCTGCGATTGCACACTAGCCTAATAAACCTTAGAGTATATATTTCATACAATTCTCTTTTTTTTATCCCTCCCCATCTACTTCCCTTCTATCTTACAAATGTGAATACATATGTATCAAGTGGAGCTCAGGCTAACTTGCATTAGAAAGATTCTGCGAAAGGGAAAAGCAACCCTCAAACTGGTATCTTTGCTGTTCTCTTCATTTACAAAAACTGCATATTTCATTACCTCTGGCTGTAGATTTTACACAAAGCAACAGTTGGGAAAGACATATGGCAGGAAAAACGTGGGCACTGTAGTGTGGCACTGCTTCATTGTACACAGATGTTTGACTAGAGTGGGAAAAGCATTACAGAAAAGGGATTTAGTATTAATAAAAATGTTGACCTTCATAGATTGACGTTAACATGAAATATTGTGTAATCATTATTTCATCATTTGAACATGGGATTAAAAATAAGTGCGTCTGGAGGAGAGGATAGGTTCAATCACTGTGTCCTGCTTCACTCAGTTAGTGTGTGTTTCTATAGGTTGACTGCGTGCACCATTGTCTTGTTCCTGATACAAGCTATCAATAAGATGGGCACGTGGTAAAACTCTGAAGTACTGATGGACCTTTAATAGAAACTGCTGTCCTGTATGTGGATGTTGTAACTATATGCTGATGATGAGTGCACTGTCTAACAAAATCTCTGAACAACCAGGGCTATGATCAAGACCACTCATGTTGAGACCACTGTACATACTGCTAGTCAACTTTTAACCTTAACATTAACCATGTGGTTATTATTGTAACCATGTACAATGTAACTCATTTGAACCCAAACCACAAAATTTCCCTAACCTTCAGCACTTATCCAAACCATGATCTTTCCCTAGTTTTTAGTCCACTTCCTTTAGAGGATGCATTTTCACTAAAATTCTGTAAAGATTTTTTTACTTTACTTTTTGTTTACATTAGTAATAAATAAAAAAGCTTAAAGATTCAGTTAGTACCTTAGAACAGCAGACGTTTAGAGAAATGTGCTTTGGAAGAAGCGTTAACTCGATGTTAATGCTAGAGTTACAGCTTCATGAGACTGCTACGGCTAGCACCTTTACCATTCTTGCTAAAGAGACAATTATCCTGCTACTTGTTTGGATGACAGTAGTGTTACTAAAACAATGTTAAACATTTTTGGTTATTTATTTTTGGTCTGAGGTTAAGCTAGCAGGGGAGTTGTGGTTCGCAAACAAAAAACATGGGAGGCATGGGAGCACAGAGAGTGAGAGAGAAAGAAAGAAAAGAAAACTTAACTCCATTGAGACAAGACTTTATAGGTGAGACCAGGGGCCAAGACCAGACAAAACGCCCAAGTCCAAGATAATTAAAAAAAGAAAAGGGGGGGACTTGCCCTGGCACAGCCCAATACTCCAAGTGCCATGTTGCTTGTGCTGCTAGTTCAGGCTGCACACAAATGACATTTCCCTAAATGACTACAAACTGGTGTCAGACCATGTTTTACTTCCAGTGCAGCTCTAATTTCCTGTTTGTATAGCACAGCTGAAAATGTTTAACCAGCAAGCATAATTCAGTAACATCACCTCTCCAAGTAGCAGCAGTCACAACAACCCCTCTGAGCGAGAATCGCAAATAAAACGTGAGGAATTATGTGCTGAGTGCCGTGCATCAATCACATTGATTCTCCAGGCCTCATCATCTTATATAAAGTCCTTAGTATAATAATGTTGTCAGTGGATTTGGCGTGAGGTGTCTTCACACTGCCAGTGTCAGTTCATTTAGATGCTCCCTCGGAGCCCTGGCAGCTATCATTGCTCATAACCACCATGTCAGTCAAAGACGGGGGCAGAAACACTGCATCCTGCCCTTCGGAGGTGCTAACATAATGAAAGAAAGACGCCACATCTCTATGAAAGAGTGTGTTAAATACTGTTTCCACAAATACCAGATGTGTGACTGGGGGGGGGGCGGTAATGGAAGCAAACTACTTATGACACTGTTGACTGTCAGTTTGCTTTCATAGTAAAGCACATTCGCCGAGACACAAGTATTCCCCGACAGCAACTGACTGCTCGCCCCTGGATCCCTCACTTGTCAAATGTTATTTTGAGAAAAGCATGTGGGATTTGTGTTTTGATAGGAGAGCCTCAAATGTCACCTTGTGTTGATCGTCACGAGAGAACTTAAAATCTTTAAGAACAACAAGAGCAAGAATTGTGCATCACAGAATAAACAATGATGAACATTTGCTGTCAAATTTGAAATTATGACGCTGTGTTGCTACAACAGTTACATCTCTAGCACGCAGTCATCTAGAAATGCTAAAAGAAATTGTCCGGCAAAGCCGAAATTTTCCATTCTAAATCTGGAATTGATTTCATTACCAGGTGCATATACTGTAGTGTGAGACAGCATTCATTCTTCCCTCATAATGTATTCATGAAATGTATTTATGGACTGACAGTCAGGAAATGGGACACATGAAAACATGTGCAGCCAGTACATTGTGGTGCATAGAAAGGATAGAGAAGATTTCAGGAAGCTTTGATCACCACAATAACCATTGAAAAGTCCAGTCAAACTCGGTAAAGAAAAAAACAATCTATGCATGTATATATGGAGGAAGTAGGTGAAGGATATAATAATAATAATAATAATAATAATATGCATTAAAAATCATTTAATAATGAAAACATTGATTTGGTAATGACAGTTTTGTCTTTAGCTGTCATAGAAACAAATGCCACTACTGTAAAAAGATATTTATTGCATATTCAGAATGCAAAACCTTTCTGATGTGGGCTTTTCATTATAATGATGTGAGCAAACTTGCATGTTACATCCATTCTTTTGTCATTATTTTGAGATCAGACAACAGATACAGTATCTCACAAAAGTGAGTGCACCTCTCACATGTTTGTAAATATTTGATTATATCTTTTCATGTGACAACACTGAAGAAATGACACTGCTAGTGAGTGAAAAGTGAAAATAATGAAAATGTCCTAATTGGGCCCAAAGTGTCATTATTTTCCTGCACTGCCTCAACCCTCTTGGGCATGGAGTTCACCAGAGCTTCACAGGTTGCCACTGGAGTCCTCTTCCACTCCTCTATGACGACATCACGGAGCTGGTGGATGTCAGAGACCTTGTGCTCCTCCACCTTCCATTTGAGGATGCCCCACAGATGCTCAATAGGGTTTAGGTCTGCAGACATGCTTGACACCATCTGAACCAAATAAGTTTATCTTGGTCTCATCAGACCACAGGACATGGTTCCAGTAATCCATGTCCTTAGTCTGCTTGTCTTCAGCAAACTGTTTGCAGGCTTTTTTGTGCATCATATTTAGAAGAGACTTCCCTCTGGGATGACAGCCATGCAGACCGATTTGCTGCAGTGTGCGGCGTATGGACTGAGCACTGACAGGCTGACCCCCCACCCCTTCAACCTCTGCAGCAATGCTGGCAGCACTCATACGTCTGTTTGCAAAAGAAAACCTCTGGATATGACGCTGAGCACGTGCACTCAACTTCTTTGGTCGACCTCAGCGAGGCCTGTTCTGAGTGGAATCTGTCCTGCTGAAACGCTGTATGGTCTTGGCCACTGTGGTGAAGCTCAGTTTCAGGGTCTTGAAGATCTTCGTATAGCCTAGGCCATCTTTATGTAGAGCAACCATTCTTTTTTCAGATCCTCAGAGAGCTCTTTGCCATGAGGTGCCATGCTGAACTTGTGACCAGTATGAGGGAGTGTGAGAGCAATAGCACCAAATTTAACACACCTGCTCCCCATTCATGCCTGAGACCTTGTAACACTGACGAGTCACATGACAATGGAGAGGGAAACTGGCTAATTGGGCCCAATTTGGACATTTTTACTTAGGGGTGTACTGCTGTATATGGAAAGTATATGACCAAAGATAGTTCACTGAGTCTGTCCCCACCTAACAAAAGTTACAGGTTTAATAGTTTTTTCCTATGCATGACCCCCCCATGTTCCACAACCCAATTAGGCTTGCACAGAACTGTGCAATGTTGCTGAAAAGCCCTGAGCAGTACGGTGGCTCTGTATGCCCAAGGTGTGTTATTATCTTGTATTAGTGCACCACCTGCCTTGCAATAATGATTAGCTAATTGGCACAGTGCGTGTCTGGAAAAATAAAGATAGGAGACATTTTACTCAGATTAAGGAGCCACATCAAGTGAGTGAGACCACCACATCTACAGACTTGCGTGTTAAGTGGCATTGGAATGTGGTATTAATTTTTATTTTTATTGATTATTATTATTGATTATTTAACCAGGTGAGTCTCATTGAGATTAAAATCTCTTTTCCAAGAGAGACCTGGCCAATGCGCAGCAAAAAATAACAAAAAACAAATACAAAATACATGCTTTAGTCACTTTTATCTGGCATATTTTAGTAACTTTAATTCCAACACAATGGATGATGATGATGATGATGATTAGATTTGACCAAAATATAAAGGAAATAACATGTCCAAAAAAGATGTAGCAGCGAAACAGGGCTGCAAATTAATCTGCCCCAAGTATATGCACTAAAATGCTTGTTTTTGCCACTTACAGGCTCGTCAAAGCCACCAGGCTCCCTTGACAAAAAACATTATTTTACCTCTCTGGTCTAGCACTGCCTCGATCAGTTAGTTTGTTTGTGTTATTGTGTGACTTGTGTTTTAAAACAACAAATTCACACAATAACACAAACAAACTAAAATACAAAGTCACATAATAACAAAAACTAACCAGCCTAGGCTGTGGTAGACCAGTAACTCCTGTCATCTGGTAAAATTACAGTTTTTCCCAAGAGAGCTTTGACGATAGCAAGTTAAGAATAAGGTCTGTCTCTGTAGGGATCCTTTTTATAATGTTATATTGTTATAATGTTTATAATGTCAGACACTTATAATAACTATATGAGCCTGTCCGCAGCACAAACAAGCACTTAATTGGATGTATTTTGACGGTGAGCCATTACCCGGAAAGAATTACATTGCAGGCCGGTTTCACTGCTGCCTGCGTGATCATGCGATACTTGACCAGTTTTTATGTTGTCCCAATTAGTGACACTGACACAAAAACATCGGGTTCCAGGTTGAAAAATACCAAACTTGGCCTTTGAAGAATCTGACAGGAGCTTCTTCCTGTGGCTCAAATTAAATCATGAATACATATTTGTCAAATGTAAAAAGTTGATTATGACAACCACAAAAAGGGGACCAACTAAGTCAAAATCAGTCAAACATCACAATGTGTGTTGAATTACGGATAGACTACATTTTAACCTTAGTCAAAGGCAATACTACTGCTCTTGTGGTCTGCAATCAGTATGCAGAAAATAGCATATTACATAATTCATCCCGTGTTTCACTCTTATAGAAATCTATTCATCAGCCAGTATACATAGCCAATTTTGTCAGGACAAGCATATTCAGACATATAAAATGTTGTTTCACGTGTGTGTGTAAAAGGGGGGGGGGGCACTGATCACTTCAGCTACAGTACTTGTAAGGGGAAGATGGCTAATTGTAGAGGTTGTTCTGGGGAGTCCCCAGGCAGACGAGATAACATGAATGCTCCACAGGGTCCTTATCAATGAGTAATGACCTTGGCTGTCTTCCTTTACACACACACACACACACACACACACACACACACACACACACACACACACGGCCGCATGCAAGCTCCCTAGACAGAGAGTGACATCATCTCATGGTAACCAAATGGATAAGTTAGTGCAGGTTTTGGTGGTAAGGGGATTGGTTCAATTTTAAAAGGTGCATTGGGAAGCTGAGGAGAGTAGTGGTTAAATCGTCTATTAGCACAGCTAAGATGGACTCCTGGGCTTTGGAAAGCTTGCTTCACCATAGAGAATCAGATTGCTTGCTATCTGAAGTGGGGGAAAACATCTTTCCTAAAAGCCTTTTGGATTTTAGCTTTTTCTGCTCTGTCCCACCAATAGGCCATGGGTGGTTGACAACTGAGGGAAATGTTAGTTTGAAATAAATAATTAATCAGTGAATAAAGAGGAGTAGTATATCACAAAAACAAAAACAACAACAAACCCATAAATTTCATGAATCAATACACTCTCAGTGCAATCTTGTTTCATCTGCATATAAATGACAGTAGGCGATAATAACTTTCATTGGAGACAGTTTACATGATCAGTGCTGTTTGTTCCATTTTCTCTGTGATTAACAGTAGAGTGCAGCAACTGCATGAGCAACCTCAATAAATATGTGATGTTGTCAGGAGAAACATAGTGCTGTCTCTTAATATACTGTTATTTCTGCCATCAGTAATGTGTAACATTTAATAAGAACATTGTGTTTGTTTTGAACAATTAAAAACATGAAGGTTGATAAATTAAAACAATAAAATGTGCATTATTTTATCTGGTTGAGTTATTCATACACTTAGTTGAAGACATAAGTAAAAATAGTTGTAGCAGTGCAGCAGCATTTCATTTGTGTCACAGTAAAAAATGAATTTATCAATAAAGGACTACAGGTAATATCTTGTAATAATAAATAATAATAATATGTATAAAAAATAATATCAATTGTACTACAAATAAATGGGAGAAATTATTGTATGACACAGTACACAAATAAAATAGGAAAAAGATGATAAGAGCAAGAATTCCTGTTCCATATTTGCCTTTGTACCACAAGCGCCCCATCACCACAACACTTTCCATCACTGTCATCCTCCTGTATTCCACCACCACCTAATCATCTGTAGGCTATATTACACATTTTCATCACAATATGATATTCAGTCAATAGACAAGAAAAGTTGGAATATATATATATAAATTCACTATTACACTGGGAAAGGGTGAACTTGAGAATTTTCATTTCATTTGTCAATTTTCTTTCTTTAGGCTACATCATACCTCAGCAGTTTGTTAAGCATAAAAATGTATTTAATTTAATTTTGAAAACAGCTAAAATGGTGTTCACTACCATATCTACTTGTGCCAAAAGTTTGTTTTTATTTCACAGTGACACTAATGGCAATAGAGAGCCTAAGTTCCTCGCTTCCGCTTCCACCCCATGGGACTTTATTTCAGAATTCTTTTTTACGTTAGTCAAGGGCGAGAGTCAATTTATGTTTTTATCCCGTTCGAAGTGTGCCCACAAATACACATAATTGTAAGTCAAGAAAGTCACAGTTTGTCATAAAGCTGTACAGTAGCAGTTAGTTTTGTGTGAAAACCGTTCAATGAACTACATCTCTTGTCTCGCACAATATATGTCTGCAACATGTAATTGCTTGGTTGCTATTAGATAGGGCTGTCGGGATAACCGCAAAATTGAGATACCGCACTTTTGGTCAAGCCTACCGTGAAGGATGGCAAGCACCACAACAACCGCAATGTTCATACTTTACACATCAGGGTGTGTTAAATTAATAAATTAGTGCTTCAAAAGTTCCACAACCGTAACGATTCAAGGACGGATCGCCATGGCCTGTACGTGACCCGACTTCAAACTTGGAAGCTGTAAGTGGTGCCATGTTTTGTGTTGTTTTACTGTTTGTTTTAAAGGTTAGCAAACTTGAGGTTAGCATATTGCGCATCTAATGTGGCTAGCAGGCTCAACGATGTTGGACTAATGTTGTAATCAAGAGGGACAGTCGAGAGAAACTGTGAATAGTAAGCCTCATTTGAAGGGGCTGGCTGTGGGGGTAGAACGGGTTGCCAGTTAATGGAAAGATCGGCGGTTCAATCCCCAGCTCCTCCACCAGTGTATGAATGTGTGTGAATGGTGAATGCGATGTAGGGCTTTGCTGTGGTATGTAAATTGACTTGATAGAAGGTAATGATATAGCCAACGTTACGGACAAACTACAAAAATGAGTTTGCTTGGTAATGTTGTTGACTAGCACCCAGCAGCTAGCTTGCTCCATAAAGCTGCTGTTAGTGGCTCGCTGTGCAGTGAGGCGAGATCGACAAACACTCTTACTATGGTATATGGCACCAAATTACTTAACTGATGAAAAATGCGAAAATACCACATACGCACTGTTGAGTGTACCACGGTGGAAATTACTTCACTGCGACAGTTCTAGCTACTAGCAAAGTAACTCAGCTATGTTCCACGCAGAAATCATAGCCCCCCCTCCAGCTTCATCATCCGGTGATAGCTCAGTAACGATGGTAGCAGAGGCCAGCAAGACAAAGAAAAGACAGAACAATGACAGCTACTTGTCTTATGGTTTCATTACTGGAGATTCATCCTGCCCTTTACCTCTGTGCCTGGTATGTGGTATGAAAGTATCAAACGAAGCAATGATTCCGAGCAAACTTAAAGACACCTGACAACAAATCATCCGTCACCAGTAAGCAAGGATGGAGGAGTATTTGCTCGTTTGAAAAGTCAACACAATCGACAAGAGCAAGTGATGATGAAGTGTGCAAAAGTGTCAGAGAAAGCACTGGAGGCTAGCTATTTAGTGGCCGAGATTGTAGTTAAGGCAAAGAAGCCACACGTGATTGGGGTGGTGATGGCGCATAGATAAGATTCTTGCCTGTGAGACATCCACCATTGTTTTCCTGAGCAAGACACTTAACCCCTCGTTGCTACAGAGGCATGTGACCTCTGACATGTATAGCAATTGTAAGTCGCTTTGGATAAAATAAATGAATAAATGTAAATGATTGCCGAGACAGTTATATTACCAGCATGAACAGCAATTGTCAACAAAATTCTATGGCCACAAGCAGCAAAAGAAATTGCAAAGGTTCCACTGTCGGACTCTACAATTCGAAGGCGGATCAATGACATGTCTGCAGATATTGAAAACCTGGTTTTAGAAAAAATCATATCTAGTGTGAAATTTTTCTTACAAGTTGACGAATCAACACACGTCAGTGGGCACGCTCAGCTCTTGGCAAATGTTCAATTTGTGTATAGGGACCATATTAGGGATAATTTTTTATTTTGCAAACCAATGCCTAACAGAACAACCGGAGAGGAAATTTATCCTGAGACAACTGAGTATCTTGAACAGGGAGGATTAAGTTGGAAAAACTGTGTAAGTGTCTGCACTGGCTTTCACGTTTCTTGTTGTTTCACATTTACCCTGTGCCTTGTCGCTGTCTTCCCTAACCTTGTCCCTCTGTCTGTTTCCCTCCCAGGTACACTCACCCTCGTTCTCCGTTCGGCTGGGCTCATCCACCGGCCCACTCCTCCTCGGACTTCCCTCACGGCGTCCTCCTTGTTCCCCTGCCTCGCCTCGCTTCCTCGGCCCCTGTGTTCCCCGGCTCCCTGGCACCCCTGTCTCCTTGGTTCCCCGTGCCTGTGCTTCCCTGACGTCCTCCTCTCCCTCCACTCCAGTCCCTCTCACACACCACGCAATCCCATAACACAATGTCCGCAAAGTAGGAGATTGGGGTGGATGGATCAAACAAACACATAACATTCACACAGGGATGTCAGTGTTGACTTATTTAAAGTTTTGTTGAATAACGTTAGGTGACTTAGGCCACATACTTCTTAAACCCAAACCACACTCTTTTCTTAAACCTAACCTAGTATGGTTGTTGCTGAAACGTAACCCAAAAAAATTTAATCAGAAGTTTAATTTTTTGTGACTTCCAGATGAGATCCAAGATGGTGCTGCGTATAGCGTGTATGTTTTGTTTTTGTGTGTTAACTCAGTTAACATGCCCATCAACGAAAACTCATAGATAGCACAACTTTTCATCATCAATGCCTTTAGAATGTACAGTTGAACATTTAAGTCGATCCGATTAATTCCCTAGGAGGAGTTCGTTAAAGTATGGACCTTGTAAAAGGCCATAAATGGGCTGTAAAATGGCTGACTTCCTGTCTGATCGGGTATGGCTCCAAGAAGCTTTTTTGTGTGTCTTGGGATGATACATGTCCCCAGAAAATTTTGTGCATGTAGGTTGAAGTAGGCGCGGGGGCAAATTTTTTCCAACTTTGCAGGTGGTGCTCTAGAGCCATTTTGCCATCATCTGCGAGACCCTGAAAATACGTAATTTTTCACCAGACCTGGCATTGTGTGTTGCGTTTGGGTGAGTTTTTGGGGACATTTAGGCCATCAAAAGTGTGATTCATTTGGGAGAAAGAAAGAATAATAATAATCCTTACAATTTCAATAGGGTCCTCGCATGTTTCATGCTCGGGCCCTAATAATAATAGGAGGTTTCACAAGACCAGATTTTTCTGTACATCATCCAGATGTCTCCTGATTTAAGTTAAAACCTTACAATTTAATTTAATTATTCAGGATGTAATGACGAACGTTAAAACTATCTTACAGCTGTGGGTCTTTACTCTGCCGTTGTTGCTGGACTCTCTGCTGTGTTGGCTGCAGTGGTCTGCATGTCTGTTGAAGGCTCTGTGAGTGGACTGGCCGGCCAGCTTGTTAGCTTCTCCCTGTGGGCTGGTTCGTTAGCTCCCCCGGCAGACGGTTGCAGAGCGTCACTCCGGAAAGGTTTGAGCACATTTTTGATTCGCCATCATTTTTAGTAAAACTGCCAATGTTCGACATCAGCTGATTTCTCGCCTCAAAACTTGTCAGAGGTGGATTTAATGATGAAATCATGTACAAAAATAGTAAAAAACGTTCTGTTGTTGGCCTGTCTCTCAGCTTCTTTCTGCCCCTCACTTGAAAGCTGAAATGAATGCTGGGATATCTCTGCCGCCAAGTTCACAAGTTACCAACTGATGCATCCTAGGTAAAATGGGCATGTCAAGAACACTTCTTGAACTCAACCGTTCTTGCCAAAATGCAAATTTATGTATTGGGACAGTACTTGGGCCACAAAAGATGATGTTTGAACACAAGTACAGACAAGAACACAGATTGAGAAAGGCCCTAGGAGCAGACTAAACTACAATCTAAAACAGGAACCATGAAGCTCATGGAAACACACAAGGAACAAAGTTACAAAATAAAACATTCAAAAGCAAGAAACACAGACAGAAAAACATAACCAGAATACAAGTGAAACCCAGAAACTACATAAAAACATAGGAAACAACTGAAAAACACATGTAAATCTGTATCTGCCATGTTGTTCTTTCTCTGCAAAAAGTTTACTATTTTTGTTTATTCCATATGTATAGAATAAACAAAGTCACTGGACTGGTACTTTCATGTTGTTTTTTTGTCATTGATTCAACAGCCATACATGTTGATTTGGAGTCACTGATAATGGTCATATGTCAGTTTGAGGTTATTGATTATCTATCGATTTAGTTGTTTAGTTATGAGGACATGTTGGATTCAGCCATAAAGGTTATAAAAAATCCACACAGAGACACTAACCACAACACAGCCTAGATGATTTAATTATAATTTGCCCTTTAATAGCATAGATAACCAAACCAAAGGTTGGGGGTTGGGGTAGGGTGCTCTGCATGCTTATTGTTGCAAGGCCGCCTTGGTAGTTTTTCTCCTAACCCAGTTTCCAGCAGTGTGTTTCACCTTGGAGCAAGCAGAGAGGCACTATTCAAATGGGGATAAAGTAGGCTGACAGTCTCTTCCCCCCCGCAGATATGTCCTGCTTCAAAACCTAAACATCTCTCCTTGCTCCAGGAGAATAAATAAAGAAATAAATCGCCGACAAGCAGAAGAAGGAGAAATACTAGTGCTGCTCCATCCTCCCGAGGATAACAAGAATAATGCCTTCATTTGCTGCAGGGCCTCCACGCTGCACCAAGTATAGACATGGCTTTTATGGCTGTAGTATTTCTGATTGGCATCCTAGGACAGCCATTTGAATTATTTAATAGAGCTCCCATTCCCTCAGTGGAGGGAGGAAAAGAAATATGTTTGTGTTTGTGTATTGGGTGTTTGTGTTATTGGGAGTTTCTACCATGCCTTGCTCTTTATTGTCTTTGCTTTGGCATTCTCACAGGCCTAACTTAAGTCAAGTGAGGCTATTGTTTTACCAAACAACTCATATGTCACTTTTTTCTGAAGAACAGTAACACAAAAAAACAGTACTTGAAACATCTCAAGAAAAACCCAGGCAAGGACTGCGCAAAGCACTGAAAACTGCTTTTCAATAATTTTGATGATAAAATGTGAAATCAATCAAACATTGAACACACTTCATCTGCTGTTTCTCCCCAAAGTTGCCCAGGGGTGAATCAGTCAATCCAAGATCACAATGTAGAACACAGAAAGGATATTGAAGGGATCTGGGCCTTGGGCTTTCACGAACCTGATCCGTTTCCTGCTGCGGAAAAGAAAGAGAGAGCGAGATGAGTTAGTCTCTGTGGTGTAACTATCTCTCCCCAGAGCCCTGTGTGGGAATGTGCAGGTGTTACAAAATCTCCAGCTCTCCCTCCTTTCAACATTCTATAACTCACTTGCTCCCTACTTTTTGTTTCTCTCCGTCTCTCCTTGACAGCGTGAATCAAAGATTCTGAAAGACTTGAAATGAAATGAGAGAAACCACAGCAAACAGCAAATCATATCCATTCCTGATCAATGGAATAAATGTGGTGTGACCCAGCATGACAACATGATAATCTCAATTCAGTGCATACAGGAAGTGTAGCCTGAATGTGACTCAAATATAAAAGAACCTTGCTGTCTGGAGGACTATTTAGATATGACCATCAAGAGCTGGACATGACCCGTTTGACCAGGCCCTGCCTCAACCCTGCCACCATCGTCCCTCCCCCAACCCCATCTCCACATCCTGTCTTTATCTGGACTGATCGCCTCAAGCCTGTCTGACCTTGGCAAGCAGATAAAAAAGCAGACAGATAAGGAAGAAGAGGCCGGGTAAATAACAGGGAGGGAAGGGAGAGCAAAAAGGAGTAGTGTGCCATGAGATGCATTTTTCCTAAACTCTGGCTGTTCGAGAACCCCAATTTACATTGCCAGGGAAATCCTCTGGGAGGCTTTATGATAGATGAATAAGACTACTCTACCAAGGGGAGGAGATGAAGTCTGGGATGACCCGCTTTCGCAAATTTGGCCCAAGGGAGAAGGAAGAGGAAGCCGGGAAACTTAAGCTTTTGCAGAGTGGATATCGCTGTTGAGTCCCTGAAGCGACATTAGAGTGCTAAATTTATCATCTTGTCATATTTGGTATTATGAATTAGGCTTAAAATGCAATATGCCCTGTCAGCGGGTTACACTTTCAGTAAAACTGTTTATTTGAACCATTATTTCTTGATGCTGTATCCATACAGACCTTTGAAATAAATCAATTAATATTTAAACCTGCATGAATTTATTAAAATGTGCCAGTTTTGTGATTGTGACGTCAATGACAAATGCAACGATAGGTTTTTTTGATGACCTTTTTTCATGACAAAAATAAAACAAAAACTACTACTGTCCTGATTAAAAGTGTCCCTAGCTGTGCAAGAATATCTTTTTTTCAGAAGTTGATTTAGCTGCTCTAGCCAGTAATGTTAGCTAACAAATTCATAGAAGGAAAAACATACCAGATATATGGACTAAGTTCAAAGGCAATCCCACAGAAAATTTGACAAGCAGTGACAACAAAACAGCTGTGATATACCACAAAAACATACAGGCCAGCATGCAGACATTTGTTAAAAAGAAAAAAAGTAAGCTAATTCCAAAGTACCATTATGTAGGGCTGTGAATATGGATGCAACATTAAGCTAAGTACATCAATATCCACAGTCGTATTTTGGCACAAAAGCTGTAGCTTCACAATGCTAATAAAACATAATTCATAATTCAAAATGCAGAAAATGCGACAAAAACTAACCAAGCCAAATGCTAAAAAATGTATCAAAAGAATAAGGACAATACTAAATAAAAATTAGGTGCCAAAATGTTCAGTGCTGTGTTGGCTTTCAGATTCTGAAAAGCATTAATGGACACCTATTGAGTTTGATTTGTATGCTCATTAATGTTTTAGCCCGTATATATGATGATAGCAGTTCAATGTTCCATAGCCCTTTAATTTCCTTGTGAACTTGTGTATTGATAATTTGAAAAATAAATTGCTCTCACTCTTACAAAGTGACAGATGGGAATATAATAAAAGTCACTATGGGATGCAAAGGTAATAGTAATTTAAAGGGCTGAAAAACTCATTTCTTTTTTGTGGATATTTTACGTGTTGCCATAGGTTCAAATTAAACTCAGTTGAGTTCCGTCCTATCTAGATTGTTATGATGTCAAAGACACTTGTTGTTGTGACACAAGAAGACACTCTAAAAGCAACTGTGACACAAATAATCAGAACCTTTGATTATGACCATGGATTATTAGTGACAGCACAGGGACAGTTTGTTCGGGGCAGACGCTAATAACCAAACTGTGTGTGTCTTCATGTCCCCTCTTGGACACAGACTAATGAGAAGTGACCCGTAATTGTGTTGTTCTGTTAAGGTGGCACGATGTCGGGGAAGACAGAGTGAAGCTCTCTGTTTATTCACAAAACCAATCAAAACTGACTGATTGAAAAGAAGCTGTTATTAGAATGCATGTGAACTTAATGATCTCAGCACTCAAACTGCGTGGTGTGAGGTGGGATTGTTTACTGTTCCATCAGTACCATCATGTGCAGCATAACGGCGATCAAAATGTCAAAAATGTACTTATATATATATAAAACAACCACATCAAGACTAATGCTCAAAGTTCACTTGTGACAGACAAGAATTCTTCTTTATGTACAATTACAAAAGGTTAGCAGGTTGGCCCTGTGTTGTCCAGGGGGCTGAATTAGCTTTTAACAGTCTCACTGTGTAGGTGCTATAATTGCACCACTCTAGGTAGTGTTGCCCCATGGCTACACCATTCCGTGCCTCTATTTCCTCCAATCATGACAGCTGCATCTCAGCTCTGATTGGGCGAATGCTGTGAGGAGTTCCTGACCTTTCAGATGGAGCCCATGTGGCCCGATTCGGTTGGCTGGTTTACATTCTGTCAAACATGAGTCTGTGAGGCACAGAGAACTTTCAGGAAATGTCAAACTGTACTGTGATATTATTTTGAAGAATCTTGGCAGAGGTTGACACAGATCTTGCGTTTGACTGGGAGAGCTCTCGATTTGCATCCAGTGCTTGTTCAAATAAACAACATTTGTGATTCATGAAGATCAGACATTTTGAAGAATTCAGAGAACAGGTGCAGCAAAAATTAGGTAAGAGCATCAGAACCAGAACGAGCATGCATCTCTGAAGCGCCGCTAACTCTCAGCAGTGGGAGGGGATGTTGCACAGGACACTCCAATGTCAGCAAAAGCTCCAATTAGTAAGGTAATTACTTTTGTATTAATACTTTATTTGTGATTCATGGAACTGACTACGGGCTTGACACTTGCTTTTCATTACTTTTGATTTGTGGAGATGAGCCTTGCCTCTGACTGCCCCTGATGTGGCAGAAACCAGCCTAGTAGAAAGGTTATTAGAATGTGCATCTTTTAAACAAATTGAAAAAGTTTAAAATTATGCTTTATTAAAGTAGAAGTTTTTTTTTGTTTTTTGTTTTTTTACCTTTGGAGCTGTACCAGAGCTCCTTTAAGATATGGCATCACTTTGGTCCAGAGTAAAATTTCTCAATTGGGTGGATTGCTATTAAATTGGGGACATGTTTTGGAGATGGCTAAACAATAGCACCCACTGACTTTGCTGATCTCCTGACATTTCCTCTAGCACCACCATGAGGTGGACATTTGGGGATATGAGTGAATCGTCTCAAACAAACTGTTGGTTCACGCCCTCTCATTTAGTATTGTAACAAACTGATAATCCCTCAACTTTTCATCTAGCACTATCCTTCTGTCCACATTTTTTTTTTGTTTGGAGGGAGGAAGACGAAGCTGAGATGATGACATGATAAACAATTTCTCTCAAACAACCACATGTTAGCATTGTCATTGTGAGAACATTAGCATGCTTATGGTAGAATTTAGCTCCAAGCACCTCTATGTAGTACAACTTTACAGAGCTGCTAGTGTGGCTGTAGACTCTTAAGACTTCCATCAGTGTAAATAAAACAAGCAAAATTTTGTTTCATTGTTTCTATGGGGGCTCTGCTTTTCCTATGGGTGAGTTAGTTGGTATGTTTGCACCCCTACTGCTTGCAAAGCTCCTGATAAACTAGTTTTTAACCACATACTGGCATGATGGCGACCCCTTGTAACCTGCATTCCTTTGGAGCATTTGTTTGCTCAGGAGTGGAGGGAGAGAGAGAGAGAAGGCAGGGAGGCAGGCAGAACAGAGAAAACCAGGGAAAAAACTGAATCACAGACAAAAAGGAGAAAAAGCCAGGACACTCACCGTCAGCCGGGCTGCCACCACAACATCTGCTGTGACAATAGAGTGACCAGTTATCAAAGAAAATATTCTGGTGTCAACCAGGCGTGATTCGGACCTGAAGTTATTACATTTTTTTTATCTCCCAGGTAAAAACAAACTATTCAAGTATTTGAAAAATGCTGCTTACATTGCAGCCGCTTGTCTATGCAAACTTGTTGGAAAAAAATGAAAGACGTTCCTACTAATGCTCTACGGGAATCCTCCCTCTCCACATGACCCGTGTACATGCATCCCAAACACCATGTTGTGTGCTTGCACCTGAATGTGTTTGATTATTAAAGCTATAGTCTGTCAGCTGTTAACCATCAATGCCCACCTGTGTAGGTATTACAGCCCATCAACACACACACACACACACATACCCAGGTCCAATGGATTAAAGCACTGGGGATGGCATTGCAAAGCCCTGCATGAGGATCCATGTTACATGTCCTGTTGGCCAGCATCCAAAAAATGTTAAGTGACAAAAAAAACATTAATTAAGTAACATTAATTAGCATTCTCTCTGCTAAAGTGACATTTCCCATCCCTACCTGCGGAGCAAGGGTCTGGGCTCTATCCTCCACCAAAAGTGTCATGTTGATCCCTCTCCTGCCTCCACTAATGTCAGCATTAATAACTCAACATGATGTCATCTCCTTAGCTTATGTCCAGCAGGAGGTGCTGGGAGCCGCCTGTGCAAGTTGTTTTGACGATTAATCTGCACCAAGTTGTAGTGCCGAGGGTGGGCCTGCTGAATGAGTGGGGTCCTGTCTGATGAGAGACAAGGTGATAATTGCCTTTGTGTTGCGGACGAGAAAGGGCAGGGGCAGTCAAGGGCAACGCCGCGGCCAACTATGGTAAATCTGTCACCGCACGCCTTGCGAGGCAGAGCCGAGCGCTGCAAACACAGACTTTGTTTGGCTTCTCTGTTTGGAAGGTGGGTGGTTAATGGGGGTGGGCTATGTGGTTTTTAGTCTGTGTGTGTCTGCGGATACGTTCCTGTGTATGCGTGTGCAGACAGCTTTGCTTGTTTGTGTTTATATTTGCCTTGGCCATGTAATCTTGTCTGCAGGATAAGCTAAATGTGTTTTCCTTGTAAACACCATTTCAGCTTTTGTTATAGCAGATGTGCATCAGTCGACTGTAGGCTTTTAGATGGTCATCATTTGTCTGGTGGCCGTAACACATTGTTAGACAGGGATAAGTGGCTTTTGGTAACACTATAAGTTTAGCAATGTGTTAAATGTTTGATTTTATTCTAAAACTATTACATCAAGTGGTAAAAGTTTCTTCTATCTATCTATCTATCTATCTATCTATCTATCCTCAGACATGGGTAAAAAAGGTGAGAAGGATACGCAAGCCGATAACCACACAGAGACGGTGTCAGAGGTGTCTGTTTAAGCTTACATGTCTGTATAGATAAGCAAAAAGGTGAGGAGTTTGCGCGCCTTTATCTTTTTTTGTTTCTGTATAATGGGTTAGGATGAAACATGTAAAATAACACAATTTCAATTAAAAATCCCAAACTTAAAACATGACTTTTTACTAAAACAGACTATCAAGAATTTGCAAATGAGAGTCACTGAAGATTACACCTTTTTATGTTAAATTGAATACTGATATATATAGTGGTCTGTGTATGTGTGCGCGGGAGAATGATTCCTTTTCAAGGTAAAGATTAAAACTCTGTGTGGTTTTGTTGTTTTACAGCCCTTTGGCCTTCTTCACTGTGGGTACCGATGACATTGAAGTCCTTTGTACTGTAATTCTTGGTAGCAACGTGAATCATCCTGTACTATTGTATTTCATATATGTGCTCAGTGAAGGACTTATGGGTGACTTTCATCACATTATGCTGATATTTTCACTTCTTTCCCTTCTATATGAAGCGACATCCAGCTAGCTCAGGCTAGCATAAAGACTGGATACATGGGAAAACAGATGCCCGGTTCTTTTTAGCTCAGCTGCAATTTTAGTTACGCTTTAAAATACATTTTTGACCCTGAGCAAAAAATCTTACCTCATGGTCCATTTAGTTGCAGCTCTGGAGTATTCACTCGTGTCACATGGTCTTCGTCAAAAGACAGATTTCACGGAATTGTAGTTAGAATAATTTGAAATTGTGATTAGCAAGGAGTGCTCCACTACATTGTGTGCAGTCACGTGATTTGATGACACTCAAAATTCGGAATGAGGCAGAAGGTGAAAGACAGAATGGACGAGATGGAGGAAAGCCCACACCGTGCTAGTCATTGTTGCCTCGCTACCTCGATAACATAATAGACAGCTGCCTCAGAAGGCATCACTTTCAAGTGAAGGCAGCTCTGTTTATATCAGTTTCGAACAGCCTTCTAGGGCAGCACTTACAGCAACGTGTGACGTCAGCACGCCGTCTTGCGTCTAGCCATAGCATCAGCTAACTAGCTACTGAAAAGCCAAACGGCTAACAGATGCCTCAGAAATCATACTGAACAAATGTGGTTGGTTTCAGTCACGGGCTAATATTATAGATCAGTGTTTAGTTCTCGCTAGATTTTCAAAAATCATAGGGAGAAAACTACTAAAAACTTTTAAAAATGTATATTTGTGTAGAAATTCGGCTTGTTTGTCCGCCATCTGGACCAGTTTTTGAAAGCTTCGGCGGCCGCAGCCGCAGCCGCGCTGCTTTATGGGGAATAGTCAGCATCAAGTGACCATCGATGCTGCCTTCAAAAGTGGCCATCAATGGGGCAGCTTGAAAGCATCTCAGGAGACAGGAAGAGATCGTTCGAGCCGTTTCAAACAGCACTCGATGCCTCGCTGTCCTGTTAGACACCTTCTGAGACAGCAGTTTAGCCCGTTACGAACACAGCCATTGTGTTGTGCCAGTCAACATGTGTGTGAAATCTGGAATCACCCCATTCCCACAAAATTCTAATTCTAATTATTCTCTTTCAATAAATGTTTTTAAAGTGCGTAAATAAATCCAAAATTGTAATCCTAACCCTGGGTCGTCAGTGCACATGTGTAGCATGCGTAGCATGTATGTGTAGTGGCAGTGGAGGAATACTTGCTGAAAAGACAGCGCCCCAGCTTCACCAGTGTTGTACCGAGTTGTCCGCACCTCGCGAGACTTTCGGGTAATTTATCAATGTTGATGAACCACACAAAGAATATTTGATCGTTTTTAAATAGCCGGCTACTTGAAATAGACCCGCGAGGAAACGTGTCATTATAAATAACAGAAAAGTAGAAACTATATATAATAAAAGAAAATATCCTATCTACAGCTTTACAACAGAGCCTGTTATCATTAATTGTCATATAAAAATATAATTTGACTAAATAAAAAGCTAGAAAATGTACTCAGTAGAGCACAGACCTCCGCTGACAAGGTATATTTAGTCATGTGTCTGTCTACTACCACTACTGTAGTGAGCAGGCTAATATATTTTCAGGTCAAACCTAGAATTATTAATAATCCTGGGTTTCAGCCTCATCACCATGGCCACCAAGTTCTATATTTAAAGTTAATGTAATTTACTGTATGTTAATTATATTTATGCTAAATAAAGTTGTAGTTCTGATTACTTGTTTTCTTGTTTGTTTTTTCTTGTTTTTGTTTTTAACTGTATTGCTGTAAATCAGTGTCATTGTTATTAAAGCTTTTACATGGTATGACACAATCTGATGTCCCCTATACTTGATTTTAACTTTAAATTTGCAACCAGCACTTATTATACAGCATCATGACTCAATACACCTCCTTGGCGGAGGTCTGGCTTTACTGAGTTTATCTAATAATAGAATTTATTGACACAAATGTAGTTGCCATGATCACCATTACAAGTACTGATCTGAGTTATCAGATCATGTTTTGATCAGGAAAAGTAATCCAGTCAGAGAAAGATTTGCACTTCAGCAGTTCAGGTCAAGCTTGCAATTTTGCAAAATTTCCATGATTTCTCTGAATTAGCATTTTAAATGTAATGTCTTTAACGTTAGCTTGCAATGGCAATTAAAGACAGCTGTGACGAGTCCATCAGGAGTACTGCTGAAGGCATTATGGCAGAAAGTAAGCGCTTCCAAACAAAACTTGCTATGTCAACCAAATTAACTCATATACAATTTGCAATGCTCTTGAAGGTCTCCTCGTCATCAAAACAAACCCCATTCCCTGTTCCAGACTGGAGAAAGTATGTTATAATGTAGTGCAGCATCAGTAAGAGATGTTTATGCTTCTACCACCAATGGTTTTAACCACATAACATGCTTTGGATGATATACACTACAGGGTCTACTCAATGAAGATACACCTGTTGATTGGCTGTGTTTAAAGCAAAGTTGGTGAATCATTAGAGTTTTTCTGCAGCAATAGCCATGTTCAGTACTGCCAAAGGAAGGCCAGACTGAAACTAGTAAACATTAGTCTGACGTAAGTTGCTAAATTAATCAGTTGGTTGCAGGTGCGGTTTTCTCATTAGGGATTGGGGCGATGCACAACCAAACTAATGGTAGTGGCTTGGGAGCCACTACCATTAGCTCAGTTTTGCTGCTGTTTAGTTTGAATAGGTTAGATGACATCCAGGGTTTTATTTCATTCAGACAGTTTACAAGTGACAGAGGGGGAAGTTGAGTGGATGGTTTGGTGCTAAGATACAGCTGTGTGTCGTCAGCATAACAGTGGAAACTGAGACCATGGCGGCGTATTATCTGGCCAAGGGGGAGCATGTAAATGGTGAAAAGGAGGGGTCGAAACACAGCGCCTTGGGGAACACCTTGTTTGACTGGGGCCAGGGGGGAGCTGGAGTCTCTTAAGGCGACGAACTGTTCCTTATTAGCGAGGTATGAGTGGAACCAGGAGAGTGCTGAACCGGTGAGGCCAACACATTCAGATAGATGGAAAACTGTGTCAAAGGCTGAAAAATCCAGGAATTTGGAGCAGAAGTTAGGAGTGTCAAAGGGGCAGGGGGCATCATGAGGGCAGAGCAGCTGGTTTATGGTAGAGAAGAGCATTCTGGGTTGCTTTTGCTGGTTACCAATGAGGTTGGAATAGTATTGTGTTTTGGCCTTGGAGAGAGCTTCTTTATAAGACCTCACATGGTCTTTGAAGACCTCTAGGTGGACAGTGAGGCCAGATTTTTTTTATGATGCCTCTCCAGCTGACAACCAGCGGCTTTCATGGAGCTAAGTTCGGTGGTGAACCAGGGGGCAGGACAGAAGAAAGAGACAGTCCGGGTCTTGAGTGAAGCAAAAGAGTCCAGACTGAGAGACAAAGCTGTATTATAGTGGGCCATCCACGCCGGCGGCCGGGGGATCAGAGGCCAGGTGGGTCCCTAAAGTACTGTCTGTAGGGACCCAGTTCCTGAATGTGATGGTACGTTTGAGTTTTTTCCTGGGCAGAAGGACTGGAACATAAAAAAGGATGGCACTGTGGTCAGATACAGCTAGGTCGATGCATTGCAGCTGAGAGGGAGTGGTACCAGTGGAGCACACCAGATGCATTGTGTGACCTTTGACGTGAGTGTTACCTTTGACCTGCTGAATGATATTCAGGCAGTCCAATAGTGACAGGAATTCAGCAGCAAAGGGACAGCTGTTAGAGTCCACATGGATAGATCTGTTAGAGTCCACATGGATATTTAAGTCGAGCAGGAGTGTGGATGGAGACATGGAGCAGACGGAGATGAGTAGCTCTGATAGCTCAGCCATGAAGATGGTGGAGGTTTTTTTTTGGGGGGGGGGGGGGGGGGGGCGATAAACAAGGACTACCTGGAGATGTGCAGACCCAGCCAATGTAAAGTGAAGACACTCAAATGAGGTGATGTTAGGCACTAGAAGTTCTTTCACTGGGATGTCAGCTCGATGTATAACAGCCAGACCACCACCACGGCCCATGGAGCGAGGCTGATTTTGCCAAGTTCTGTTAAGCACAGAAAATCTTTTTCCTGTCAGCAATGATGTCATGTATGAGTAGTGCTTTATTATTTAGGAAGCGTGTGTTCAATAACATGAACATTGCAGTCTTGTTATTAGGTGCTGAGGCATGCAGTGTAGTAGGAGCAACATCAACATAGACCAGGGGCCTCAGATTGACAGAACACACATGTGGTTTGTTGTGATGACATTGTTTCATTGCGACAGAGCGTCTGTCCGACAGAAGAGTGGGAATAGCATGGTCCATGTAAATAAACTTACGTAGGGAGCCCCTATGTACATAGCGGAGCGACGCAGGAGTTTGAGAGATTTAATGGTATCAAGGCAATTTGGTATGATGTGACAGAAAAGGTTCAGGAGCTCCGGGGAGGAGTATTTAATTAGTGTCATGATGGTACGAGGAGTCACCAGCTAGCTTATCTACCATAGACAGAGGATGCATCCAACATTCGACCACATCAACAGTGTTGCAGTGAAGACGAGGCAGAATAGTCGATATAATCCAGGTTTCGTGGCAGAGTTATCCAGTCGGTGGTACCGGAGAATATAACCCCAATTTGTTTGTCCGTGGTGGATCACCAGCTGGGGCAGACACCTGACGGCTAGCCAGCATGGGTGAGTAGACTACAGAGCCGCAGTTGCACCGAGCAACCGTCTAACAATTGGCAATATAGAGATTTGCAGATCCAAAACACACCTTATCCTAGCTGCCAGGACATTAATAACTCAATGAAGCTTAATGACTCAAGTTTGTGAAAACGGTAATTTGTGAAGCAGCAACACACACGCCAGTGTCCTCACTTTGCCGTGACGGGTCCCTTAGCTGCAATGCAAGATTAACTTTAAATAATTTTATTCATTGCACATTATCAGCTCCAGTGTCACTGTGCTTTATTCTGGATTTGTTGTACCTAAATAAAAGGTTTGTCATAGCTAAATCAGATGATTGTGAGAATCGTTCTTTTTTTCATTATTGCTAAAGTAGTTGCCTTTACATCTAAAGGTCTTTGAGAGTCTGTTGATCTGATCTGATTTGGTAGGAGCTGCCACAGGTTGGTTGTCTTGGTTTATGTTATTGTTGACATATTCATCTTCTACAATCTGCTCTCTGACAGCTGGAAACTAAACCTGTATGACACAAGGTTCACAAGTACGTGAAGCACTGGACAAGAGTTAAGCTCCTCTCTTTGAACTTTGGTACAAAGAATTTTCCCTACAAATAGTTGTGAATGTGGGTTTGCCCCCCTTAAAGGAAGTCAAAGACATAAAAACGGCAGTTGTTATTTTGCAGGGGGTTGTGTATGTATGTATTTTTTGGCCGGGTGCAGTGACATGCAGTGAAGGGCACTGTAATACCGTACTGGCAGCAACTGACAGCTTTTGCGCTTAGTTAGTGTTAGTAGGTCCCAACACAAGAGGCAAATTTGAATATGTCATGTATTAACCCATCAAGGCATTGAGCTTGTTGTCGTGTTAATCTATTGCTGACTGTCCTCAGTCAAACAAGTCACCTCTAACACTTGCCTTTGTCCAGATATTTGCATCCGTGGCAGTGAGCCCTAAAAGCAAGATAAAAAAGCAGCCATCTTTCTTTTTATGCCCTTACTTTCTCAGTATGTGAGGCGTCGTGGGCTGCAAAAATATATTTGTCACAGCTCCTTATTTTCTCCATGACTTGGACGTTACGGCAGTACCTTCATTAGCCACTGGGGATCTTGACTGTATCTTGACTGGTTGTAATACTAATTAAATCATTATGATACAACACGGGTCCCTTCATGCACCTTTCCTTAAGCCCTCTTTTCCCATGTAGGCAACTAATGTGACACTGTTTTGGTTCCAATCAAACTACTGATTCCTAAAAGGGATGTGTGTTTGCACAAAGGGTTTAAATGTGCTTGTTTGTATATATTAGTGTGTGTGTACGTGTATGTGTGTGTGTGTGTGTGTGTGTGTGTGTGTGTGTGTGTGTGTGTGTGCGCGTGCACACGTGTGAGAGAGAAAGAGATGAGTCGCTTTGCATGTTGGCTGTGCTAGTCAGGAATTGATCGGCCACATGCATTAGCAGATTGCCTATTGATGAGGGGCAAGATTTATAAAGCTCTGATTGATGTTAGCAATCTAGGAGTATAAATAAATGAATATGTGCCTGCCCTAGTTGGGGATGGCAGTAAAGTCTTGATTTGCAAGCTCATCTGCAATTGCAAATGTCACATTTAGTATGCCCTCATCACTAAGCACCACTGACGGATAATGTATACGGTGAAGTCAGATGTCAGGCACACTGAAAGGAACACGTCTCTCAGTGCTCTTCATTTATAGCGAAACAACAATATGAGACCTTTACAGATAAAGTTGAGGGAAAACATATATACATTTAAAATGGAATCTACACTTTCCTTTATATTGTTGATTGTAGTTTGATCTCAACTGAAGTAAAAATCTAGTGGATCTGTTTAAAATTCATGTTTGAGCAAACCCTTTAAAAGCAATGAGAAAAGGCCCATGAAATGATATTGTGTGTTAATCATTGGTTAACATGTTTATGCCTGCCTATATATGAATTGTATGTTTCAGGGGCAAACTATATTTTCATAATATGGGTACACCTTGTGCTGAGCTATATTTATCAAAGTTGTACATTTGCACATTTATTAAAAGTTTCTAGTAGTGGTTTTAGTTAGTAATTCTACATGTAATTATTGTATAATTTGTTTGTAAATCAGTTGTAATTTTGGCGCGCATTACATGTATTGTTTGGGCATTAAAATGATTTTGTATGTCGCAGAATTACTCATCCACCCCCTGTAATCAGCCATTTCCAGCAAAAAAAAGCTCCGATAAGCCCACTGTTATAGAGTAATTGCATTGAAAGAAACACTGTTCTTTCCTAACTAAAGTTTTAATATAAACATTTCATACCATCAAATTATATCAAAAGAGAACACATCAAAGTCACATTCTTAGAGAAAATATTAGGGGAGGGGTGTTTTGGTTTTGAATTTTCATATTACTTGTCTGAAAAGTTTAAAACTGCCAGTCACAGCGCTACATGATGAAAATGAATCCGCTAATGGAGAGCAGGATTGAATGCCGCACAGAAAAAGAAATGCATGACAATGAACAAATTACACTTTTAGACAGAGCAGAAATATTTTTTGTTTCATATTAAATCATACCAGTTTAATTGAAATATACTGTATGTGTCCATAGAGAGTGTAGTCATATATTAACCAAACTTTCATTAGTAGTGGTGCAACTAGGATAGCTTGACCTATGAAAGAATATTTCAGTGTATTGCAGATGAAGTATCTTGCATGTTTATTTCAAATAAGCATGTAACTTTGGCAGTGAGCAGCAGAAGTGGTACTAAATGAAGAGCTCTTGGAGAGCCGGCTCCCGGAAAATAATGGAGCCATAAGATCCAGCCCCCTTCAAAGAGCCGTAATTCCCATCATTAGTGATACGACAGCTGCCACCTTAAAATGAATGAAGGAATTCATTCAGTGTAAGACTCACTCATTTGTTAATTATTGACTACAAACTCTGTCATTGTCATTGCTTATGTGATTCTAAATGTGTATTGACTGGAGAAATGATCATATACTCATAATGCTGTTCACGTACATGCATATAGATCCATACAGACATATATATATATATATATGCATATTCATGCACATAAATGACAACACTTAAACATATTAAAGCAGAAAATTTTGATATAAAATATCCAGCAAAGTGTTTGAGGTGGAAAACACAGAAATGCAAACAGAACTACATCCGTCCTACTAATTCATATGTGATTAACTATTTTTTATTTATTAATGCATATATTCCAAATTTCAACATGTGAACAAAAATGTGATTTTTTTGTTTTTGCTGTTTATTTTTGTATTCACAGATTTGTATTATGATGTACTAATGTTAAAATGCCTGGTAATAAGAAGGTGTTCACGATCAACTCTAGATTTATGTTCATGCTGAGCTGAAACTTTTGAATTTCTGAATGTAAATGTAATTTCTGTGGTTTTGCTCAATCTGCCAAATTTACTATATATGTAGCTCTGCAGTCCTTAAATGTTAAAATGTTATTTACCAGGCCATGTTGATAAGCTGAGGTTTACAATCAAATGTGTGAAGTTAAGAGTTGATTTGGTGAGACCTGTTTTTATATGTTGGAATACTTAAAAGACATAGTGAATATGTACCAGGTCAGCTCGAGTTTTGGTCAAGTCATGTTGCATTTTCCCACATGTTTTGATTTGCTGTACATATGTGGGAGATCTGCTAAATGAATTAACGTGGTAAATGTTTGAGGATATCAGTGATGAATTTGAGTGTTGCCATTTTGCATTTGAATGGGTGGCTGTTTCTCCTTTTTATATAGTGAATAAAAAAATGACAAAAAGAGGGGGGCGGCTCAGGCTCAGAAGATAGAGCGGGTTGCCTGTTAATCAGAAGATCGGCGGTTCAATCCCGGCTCCTCCAGGCCGCATGTCAAAGTGTCCTTGGGCAAGATACTGAACCCTGAATTGCCCCTGGTGGCTGTTCCACTGGTGTATGAATGTGTGTGAATGTTAGTTTCTGTTTGAGCACTTGAGCTCAAATGTGATGTAGTGCAAAAGTGCTTTGAGTGGTCGAAAAGACTAGAAAGGCTCTATACAAATACGGAGCATTTACATATACCAAGTGCTTTACATAATAATATATTAAAAAACATTCATTTTGGAACCTGTATGCTAATGGTTACAAAAGTGATGTCCTTATTCAATGCTATTTAGAGGAAGGTCATTCAGTTTGACCTCTGCACCAATCAGGAGATGACTGTATATCAGGACCCCCCTCGGCTCATAGACTAATCTTAGTCATAGAGACACTCCACAGATGCCCTAGAATTTAACCTTAACAGTTAAATCATTTACTGAGGGGGAAATGCTACGATCGCGTGGCTCGTCTGACCTCCAATTTCTGTGCTCCCAACTCCCCCCAAATCTGTCCCCACTTGCTCCCCCCAACCTCTGACCTCCACCCCTCCCAGCCATGCTAAAGGAATCTAATCACACATATTTGAGATTGCAGAAACTGATACAAACTTCCTCCTGCAACCAGAATAAAAGTGATACGATTTTATCCACTGGCTGCGTGCCATGAATTCAAACCAGCGCCGGTACATTATTTATCCGCTTAGAAGGACCCTTCTGCCCTTGGTGATTTTCACCCATCTCCAATTTTCCTTTTTGGTTTTGATGGGAAGATAGTTACCTGGGGTTAAGTGATGGTTTAGTAACCTGCGCTCTATACTGAGGGGAAAGGATTTTCTTTTCTACTACAATTGAAGCGTTATCGAAGTAACAGATTAACTTGTGGTGTTAAAATTCTCTTTATACAAATTTAGAGATCCAATTAACACTTTCCTCATGAACCTGCAAAACGATGTACTGCACGCTGGGATACCACACTGTATGGCAATGATCACATATATTCCAACACATTACACAGGAGCAGTACTCCTATGGCTCTTTATATTTTTATTCTATTTTAATAACATTAATCAGTCAGTTACTTGGCAATATACATATTGCCAAGTAAGTACATATTGCTAAGTTATATATCACTGTATACACTCACCTAAAGGATTATTAGGAACACCTGTTCAATTTCTCATTAATGCAATTATCTAATCAACCAATCACATGGCAGTTGCTTCAATGCATTTAGGGGTGTGGTCCTGGTCAAGACAATCTCCTGAACTCCAAACTGAATGTCAGAATGGGAAAAAAAGGTGATTTAAGCAATTTTGAGCGTGGCATGGTTGTTGGTGCCAGACGGGCCGGTCTGAGTATTTCACAATCTGCTCAGTTACTGGGATTTTCACGCACAACCATTTCTAGGGTTTACAAAGAATGGTGTGAAAAGGGAAAAACATCTAGTATGCGGCAGTCCTGTGGGTGAAAATGCCTTGTTGATGCTAGAGGTCAGAGGAGAATGGGCCGACTGATTCAAGCTGATAGAAGAGCAAATTTGACTGAAATAACCACTCGTTACAACCGAGGTATGCAGCAAAGCATTTATGAAGCCACAACACGCACAACCTTGAGGCGGATGGGCTACAACAGCCGAAGACCCCACCGGGTACCACTCATCTCCACTACAAATAGGAAAAAGAGGCTACAATTTGCAAGAGCTCAACAAAATTGGACAGTTGAAGACTGGAAAAATGTTGCCTGGTCTGATGAGTCTCGATTTCTGTTGAGACATTCAGATGGTAGAGTCAGAATTTGGCGTAAACAGAATGAGAACATGGATCCATCATGCCTTGTTACCACTGTGCAGGCTGGTGGTGGTGGTGTAATGGTGTGGGGGATGTTTTCTTGGCGCACTTTAGGCCCCTTAGTGCCAATTGGGCATCGTTTAAATGCCACGGCCTACCTGAGCATTGTTTCTGACCATGTCCATCCCTTTATGGCCACCATGTACCCATCCTCTGATGGCTACTTCCAGCAGGATAATGCACCATGTCACAAAGCTCAAATCATTTCAAATTGGTTTCTTGAACATGACAATGAGTTCACTGTACTAAAATGGCCCTCACAGTCACCAGATCTCAACCCAATAGAGCATCTTTGGGATGTGGTGGAACGGGAGCTTCGTGCCCTGGATGTGCATCCCACAAATCTCCATCAACTGCAAGATACTATCCTATCAATATGGGCCAACATTTCTAAAGAATGCTTTCAGCACCTTGTTGAATCAATGCCACGTAGAATTAAGGCAGTTCTGAAGGCGTAAGGGGGTCAAACACAGTATTAGTATGGTGTTCCTAATAATCCTTTAGGTGAGTGTATATTACAACCTGAACATCAGAAGGAAGAGGGCGGGGAAAGACTGAAAATTGTTACTTGGATTAAGTTCCATTATACATTAGTAAAAGCAGGATGCAACTTTCAAATGATACCGCATGCATGAGAGATCTAATAGACCATTTTCTCTGCTTGTGACGCGTCTCCTAATGATACCCCTGAGAGAGTCTTGGTGCAAAAAATAATCAAGGTATTTGTGTTTGTATGGCGTGAGAAAGTAGTTAATCTATGTACATAGTGATTTTGCATGCATTTAACTACGCCGACACACACAAACACAGACATCACTGAAATGTGCGCACCACACTACTCTTGGAGGGACTGTGTCTCCTCCTGGGATTGGGCCTCCTCCTGGACGGAATAAATAAATGTTTCTCCACAGCCTGTGGTCTGCATGCTGAGCAGTCCGTCAAGCTCTCCTTCCTCCTTCTGTGAAGTAAACAAATGCTTGCGCTGATTCACCTGCCACTGTTGCATATTCCCACTGCACCCTGGGCTTAGTAAAGTATAGAGGAGAAACATAAGGCCATTTGATCAAAACCATGTCAGCCATGTCTGAACAAGCACTACCCTGCCCTGTATTTTTCCATAAACCAGCCCTTGGGTTTACCATGCTCCATCCCTCTGGTGAACTTCTCCACCAGAGTAATAACAATCCTCATAAATTATTTGGCATCTTCGAGTGAGACAGAAATTATTGCTCCTCCATGAGATCACTTGTTTGTCTCACTTTTAATTGGGTTGGTGATAATTATCTGTGTCCATTTATATGAATCAATTACAGACACTTAGCATTGTAATCAATTCTATTTTAGTATTTTGCGCTGAGCTATGCATGATTAATTATATAATTAAGCACTTTACCTGATTTATGTGGTATCTCCTTTTTTTCTTTGCATTGTTTATATTTGCTGCTCCAAGCACCGTGGGTCAACAGTAGTTGGAGTCCGTTGTTGGGCAATTTGCTAAAAGTGTGGTTCTATTCATCTTAGTTTACCAAGTTTTGATTTTGACTATTTATTTATATACTGCCATAAAGAAAACTGTTGGGGTTTTCAACATATGGTCAGGTTTGGTTATTAGCTGAATATCAAAGATATTCTAGAAATATTAATAAAATTATTAATATTCAAAATTATTAATTAGAATGAATAAATACGGGGCACCACACTGGAATAAGGGACCAATAACCAAATATGAATCAAGTATGATCAGTCTAAAAGAGGGTTTGTCCACCTATAGATGGCAAACAGAGAAGGGTGAATCCGGACACTGGCCGTGGCAACCAACTCTTACTCCAGTATTATACACAAATAATCACCGGCAATGACTTAAAATTATAATATGATTTATTTAACTCAAGCATAAATCAATGATCAACACTTTAGCAAGTAAATCACTATTAACTATTCTAGCCAATAAACAAATCATTCAAAAACATACAACAATCCAGGAAGCGTGTGTGTGTGTGTGTGTGTGTGTGTGTGTGTGGGTGTGAGTGAGAGACAAAGGAGGGGGAGAGACTAAGAGAGGAGGGTGAATCTGACCACCCACGTGATCAGATCCGGTTCAGAATCGGGATCGAGGCCAGTTGAATTTGGGAATCAAGAGGGCGGTTCAAACCATGTGAATTCAAAATCGAGATGGCAGAAAATCACTCTCCCCTGAACTAAAAAAATGGAGATCACTGATGCTAGCCCGCTGTGGGTCACAGGTCTAGTTCGCTTCAGAGATCACGTGGTGTGTGCATGGGTTAGTAAGGTTAGTAAGCAGAAGGAGGAGAGAAAAGCACAGGGAGAACTATATACAATAAACCAGTCTATCCTCCAGCCACCAGCAGTGAATGTTCATTCAGCAGCGGTTGCTGGCTTTGGATTGGATAGAATTTGTACCTGTTCTCAGAAAGAAGCCAACACCAAAAATCCTTATTACTGTTGAAAACACTCAGCTACAACTTTATCAATGAGAGGGACGGTAGTGAACTTGCGTTCAGCAGCCATGTTCCTTGATAAAAATACTGATACGTTTTCACACAGTAATAGAAACAAAGCAGTCGCGGCCCAGCGAGTTGTACCGGACACAAACAATGTGCGTAGCACGAAAAACACACAGCAATAAAACAAGACACAGCAGTCTTTAAATATCCCTTGGAGTTTCTAAACAGAAATTCACCACATGAAGCTTGTACAAGTTACAATAACAAAGTTATAGAAGTATCTGCTGCCCAGACATACTAAAGCCTCTAACGTGTCGCTTTGGTAGTGAGTAGATGCGTCCTTTTAGGAAATCCAGTGGAGTTTTCTCTCGACTCGGTTCTGACGATGACGTAGTTTCAACGGCACAGCTGATTCTTCGGCAGCAGCAACAGGAATCAGCAAAGTCCACTTAGGCTGAGAAGGCAGAGCACGGAAGTGATCTTCTCAGTTAAGCACGGAGTTTATCCGCCTTCTTCTGCAGGAAGGAAATGTTATCTTCTGTAACAGTTTCTTTAGGGATCCAAATTTGTGTTGGTAACACAAAGAAAAATAAGTCTGTATTCAGGACAAAGAAAGCTCAGGGCTGAAAAAGTTGTCTCCTATCACCGCACAAGCAGCTGTGGAAAGACAGTGTGCTGGCTGTGGTCAGGCCTACTTACGTATACCTGAGGGGCGCCGGCTGCGTTACCAGGACGGCCTGCAAGATTACAAGCGCAGCCAATAGTGGCTCTGCTTTTAGGTCAGTCACCATTTCACACCTAGGTGTGAAACGGGCTTTGGCGCCTGTTTTACAGTCCTTTGTCTGAGATAACTACAAACTCAGGCTTTTGGGACTCCAACAGGCCGCAGCAGGATGTCACAAGGCCCAGTCTTCATTCTCTAGCCTGTCCTCTATCTACGGACTTACAGATAGGCTCCTCAGTGACCTAAAGGCCCATTTTTGTTGTCATGGATGTGAGTCCCAACAAAACAGAATGTTTGCTGCCTGCTTTGATGGACAGTATTGGGCTCTAAGAGGCTGTTTAATATTAATAATGTTGGATTACTGTTTCTCATTTCATAGACTTTTTGGGATTGTCTTCATTGCCAGCCTTCATAGGGGTCAGTCCTATCTAGTGGTCGCCCTCTAGACCTGCTCAGCCCTTCGGTACTCAGCGTTCTGTGTCTGGGTCCACTTGCTTGTGTGCTCCTGCTCCTCGCTTGGCTCACCGTGACAAGATGGCCTTGAAATAAAGGAAGTGTTAGCAAGTATGCACAGATAAGTTACTAGATACTAATATATGACTGCCAAACTGTGTATGTAATTGAGCAAATGGTCATACTGTATATTACATTTGTATAAACAATACTGAAGATATGAAACTTTTCTCTTGGAAGACTTAAATTTCACATAACACATTATTTGATTTAAAAAAGTGAAAGCATTAAAAGGTCATTTCTTCAAAGTTATTCTATTTATAAATAAGATACCAAGTTCTTTGCTACATGTAATTAACATGCAGTAGCGGATATCAATAAATTCCAATGAACAAGTGACTTCCTGTTGCAGTGCCTCCAACACTTCTAACTGCACATCGATTAAAGCAAGTTAGCAATCACACTTAATATGACATGCTTCCCTGTTCTAATACAGTTTTGTAAGGAGGAACAGATGGTGTTAAATTGCCTTTCAATCTCAAAATAGACTTCTAAATCTTAAAAAGAAAGAGCCATTGTTTTAGTGTTGTCGTCAGCATTACAGTATATGTTATGTCATATCAGTGGGAATATGAAGCAAGAAGAAAGAAGAAAAAAATTAAAAGAAATAAAAACTATACAGAGAAAGTGATGGCAAGAGGGCACGACAGAAATCGGGTAGGTAAAAAAAAAAAAAATCAATGCATGACTGTAATTTGGCTCCCGGGAAAAATTCCCACAATTGCTGCTGCTTGTGTTTCAGAGCTTTGTGCTTCACTTAGCTTTCAGCATCTTCTCTCTTGGCTGCTTCCTCAGGTAGTGCGGCCCTCATTTGAGCTCCAATCCTCTTTAGATATTGACCCATGCATCCATCCATGGTGAAGCCTAGATGATCCCTCACACCAATCAGGTGTGCAGAAGGGACTGAAGTTAGAAAGGGAGGGATGATGAGGAGGAGGAGGAGGGAGAAAATGAAGGAATAAAAGCAATAAAAGGGAAAATGGAGTATGAAAACCAAGAGCGAAGTAGGAGCCAAATGAATCAATAATGCTTGTAGACTGTACACTTACTCTGTTTTCTGGATTCATCACATTCTGCCATTCCAGGAAACGCAAAAATGGCCACCTGACCCTCGCTGCCTATTTGTATATTTTTGGCGCTGCAGGCATCAAAGCAGTACCCAAACTATTGATTGTGTTACACTTAGAGCTATTGATTGGGGTTCAAAGCTAAGGGGTGCGAAGAATGGAGCGGGAGAAAGGTTGAGGATCTATTCTGGGGGTGGCTCATTCATTGTGCTTTGTGGTCATTGCGCCAGTTAAAGGAGAGGATCTGTTTCACAGATACAGATCACAGACGACTCCACTTCAGTTATGGTGAGGAGAGGAAATTGATTGGCCAACAAATGCAGACAGTGTTAAAAGTTGTTTACACTGTCTCAGATGTTTCCTGTGAGTGAACTTGATTTGCATGTTAGAGATTTTCCCACTTATGCCACTGCATTATTAGGGAATTCAATATAAAAACATAAACAATTCCCCGTGTTTTGAATTTAACACTAACTTGTTTGTATGTGTGTCAGTCAATCAGTGTGTCATTGTAAAGGCTGTTGCAAGCCTATGAACAGGGCTTTCAAGTTTTATCAAAAGTTTAGAGTGAGATAACGCGTGTTAGTGGAGGAGCCACTCAAATATTTGCAGCAGCGGCCCCTCGGCCCCAGCCAATTCTCTCAGGTTTTTACTAGCAGTTAGATTTTACATATAAATAACTGATCCGAACAAATAGAAAGTATAACAATAGGTAGATCTGATAATAAACTATTTATATATACTTATTTTTCAAAAATACATATGTCAAATCAAAAATAAAAAGAAATTTGGCCCCAAACGAGCCCACTGAACAGCAGTGCTGTACACATAGGCCTAGAGTATGGCAGAACTTCCCCTAGCCCCTGCCAAGCTGTTTGTATGAGTAGGCTACACATTTCAGCTTATGAATGGTATTTTGTGTTGTAATTGTTTGTTGCATATTTTAATGCCTTGATGACAGAGTTAGGGGGCTCCCATTTAAAGCCCTGTGCCTCAAGGCCAGCCATTTTCACCATCATGATGGATGATAGCTTTACGTCCAGAGCCAAAATATAGAAAAATATCTCGAGTCCTTTCCTTAGTTTCAGGTAGCAAAAGCTAAGCCCAGTGGTGGAAAGTACCAGTAAGTAGTAGGAATACTGTAGCTACTTAAGTTCACAAGATATTTGTACTGAACTTGAGTATTTTCTTTTCATTCCACTTTCTACTACTGCACCACATCTCAAAGGGAAATATTAAATTTTTTACTTTATCTGACAGCTTCAGTTCCTAGTTACTTAAAAAAAAAAAAAAGCTTTTTACACACAAAATGTATGAAGAGTTTAAAAAAATACGATGTTTTGATATAAATTAAATTACTCAACAGGTTATAGTCCAGCTGGTAGAACTACATCAGTTAGGCTAATTGACAGAAATTTAATTGGCAACCGTGGTATTAGTAATTTTTCAAGTAAAAACATTTCATGGTTCCAGCTTCACAAACATGAAGATTTGCAGCTTTTAATGTATTTTCAATCATTTTGAGGTTTGGACTGACAAAATTAGCATTGTGAAGGTCTCACTCAGGGCCCTGGGTAACTGTGTGGTAACACTTTTCAGAATTTATTATCGATTAATGGAGAAAATAATCAGCTGATTAAAATAAAAATAATCTTTAATTGCAGTCTGATACAAAATAGTTCAACCTCAACCAACTAGATAAATGCATGAGGAATAATAATCTAATGATATAATATATAATAGTATACAACCATATGGGACATTTTCCTTTCTGCTTTGAGTAGGCTACCTTTACTTTTAATTGGCTACATCTACATTTTCCATCTCATAGCCTACTTACATACTTTTAATTAACTTTTTCAATGCAGTAGGCCTACTTGCAGCATATTTTTTTTACAGTGAAGTATTGGTACTTTTATTTATTTTTTAAAGGATCTGAATAGGCCTAAGTTACTTTGATCACCACTAAAAAGCCAAAGCTTCTGGTTGCAAAGAGGTTGGAGAGTTTTTGACTGCATCAATAATGATTTAGCATGCATTTGGCTGTACTCCATCAGCCGCTCTCACTATCTTTGATCACAGGCAAGTGATTTTGTCCAGGAATTGTAAAATCAAAATGCTAAAAAAAACCCTTCAGTTACCGCATCCATCGGGGTATTCCAACTTCCACTCCGTATTTGCACGCGCTTCCATGTTGCCTGGTAACGAACGTGCTTTCAGCGGGATCACGGAGACAACAACACTTTAATTTCTGATCGGCTAAACAGCTCTGGCATTTAGTAGGCTACAGAGAAAGCTATGAACTCGGTGCAAAAATGATCGTCCATTAATTGAATATAGCGGGACATTGCGAGGACGTCATCTCTTAAGTTCTCAGCATGAGAAATACAAGGTGTGGCGTGTGAGCGTGTGAACTGGCTTAAATGCGTGTCTCACGGTGAATGCGTGAGACTTGAGAGCCCATAGGCTAAAGCCTTATTTATACTTCTGCTTTGAGTCTACGCACGTAGCCATGCATCTATATTTCTGCGTCATTCTGGAATTACACCACGCTAGTTGGCGGTAGCGTTACACCAGCCACTGTGTTGACTTTTGCTGGCCAAGCAAGCTAATTTACAGTTTAGCCCTCCACTAACTTGAATGGAGGTAAAATGATAATCGTGCGCCTCTTCTAGACTTGTTATTGACTGAAGGGATCACATTCTGATAGTGAAACGAATTATTTTGCATGGGTTGTAACGCTCAAAAATACTGATCCACCATGTTACAGTCGTTGGGTTGGAGGAAATGCGATGCTATCCAGCTGACTAATCACAGTTCTTGCGGTCAGCGTCCGCGATGTGTAGTTAACGGCAGTCAATTTTACTAGCAGTGTAATTGCAGAAAGACGCAGACACCACCAAGTATAAATGCATGGCTATGTGCGTAGCTCACGCCACAGGCTACGGCATAGACTCAACGCAGTAGTATAAATCAAGCTTAAGAAACTTGCGGCACTTTCTGTCAGTATGCTAACTGATAGCTGTCATGCCGAAGAGAAAGTCTGTCTTAACTAAAAAGCTCCAGGAGGCCTTGTCCATAAGGGACCTGGAAGTGAAAATACTGTGTTCATGGTGTTGAAAGGTGCGCTCTATAGATGTGCTTTGTGGTGCTAAGCTCTGAAATAACTGGCCCCCATCCTGATAAAAACAATATCCACACTAAAAATAAGCTGCATTTTGTCACAGTTACTCAAATAGTATAGATATACTAAGTCAGCTTGACTACAATAAACTAAAGTTGCAATGCTTCCATCAATAGCAGTGTTGGTTGGTAATGCACAGCAGCCATGAATGACATTGTGGGGGAGTGCATCTAGCAAAAAGAGACTGCCCTCACCAGAAAGTTGACAGCATTGGTTGTTTTTTCATGTGCATAAAGCACCCTGTATTAACATTTCCCTGACAAGTAAGCTCTTGCAGTTCTGCAAATAATGACATTTCAAGCAAAAGTAACATATTGTTATACCTCCACAAAATGTCTTGGGTGGTCAAACCTTGTTACTGCTGTTACTGTATCTTTCCTAATTGTATTCATGACCTTGATGTACCTTAACCTTTAGATGCAAAGTACAATCTTTCATACCTTAAATCATCAATAAGATTCTGCTAAAATTTTATTTATAAATATAATAATCAGAAAATTTCTTTACAATAATTATTTGACCACTCCAGAATCATCATCAAGCTAATAAACTAAGTAATGCTACTTACTTACCAAGCTAGCTAAGCCACAAAGGTATTTGGTTATGGCAACAGTTCATCCTCATCTCCAGTAATATTAGCTGGCAAGCTAATGGTAGCTAGCAATAAAGTTTTGCTGAGGTAAACATATAGCTGAAACGTTTAAATGTATCAAATGTGAAATTGTCTTTTGTAAAAAAAGATTCTGTGAATACTCTGCAGGCAGGTACAGTAAAGTGCGACACTTATCAGAATAATCTGCACATCAGTGGATCTGTCACTTGATACACTACCGGGCATTTATTCCATCAGATTATCATCACTGCCTCCGTTTATTTATTCATTCACTTATTTTTCGCCAACTGCAGTCTCATTTATTCTGCCTACTGTTTTAAATCCAAAGCAAATTCAAATGAAAGACGAGTTTCTAAAGTGATCCAAATATATATTTTTTAATGTAGTCAGACAGAGTTTGAAACTTGGAATCACAAAGGCATGACATCTGATAACCTGCATGGCTTTGATGTGATGAAATTTATTTGTCCGAATAGAAAATATGATTGTGCTGATTTGAACCTGTGAAATGAGTGTAATTAGTGCCAGTGGTTCACCATCCTCATGTGGTATTAAAAATCTTATTTTATATGTTTCACAGAAATTGTCAAAGGCTTTTTGTGTGCCAGGTCCTCACCTCGGCTGTAATGCCTCTGCAGCAAATGTCTGAACCAGCACATCTGACCTTGAACATCGCTGGACCATTGTTTAATTAAATTAAATCTCTCTGATACCTCTCCCAGCTCTGGAAAATTAGAGATAACAGCACAAAATTGTGCGGGGAAAGAAAATCTTTTCTCACAGAGAGTCTGTCAGATCGCCTGGGTTCTTTTCTCTCTTGCCTCTGTTCGTTGTGTTCAGCCTCTTTATCTGTTATCGCCTATTACCCTCTGTGTCAGAAATATCCATAAAATGTTGAAAAGAAAGCTGTCAACAGTTAATGTTATGTAAGTCTGCTGCTGATTTATTGACAAAATCCTTGGAACCTGAGCAAATTCATGAATTATTCATGTAATAGTAACACTTAATAAACAAAAAGGGAGTTTGACTGTGTTTCCTGCAAAACTGGTTCATTTTACTATATGACAGATTTTATGCTTTTCCCCCCTAAGGTAAATTTGTGCATTTTAAGGTGGCCTGGTAGGTACTGCACAATATTAGAGGAGGCGGAGTTATGGGGCCACAATGCTACTCACTGTGTTACTGGCAATGATGCCAGCCTGTGGCAAGGCTCTAAAGCTGTTAATTATTGATGAACTCAAGTGTAAGTCAATAATGCAGACAACCACAGAGGATTGAGGCAAACAAACACATGAACAACCAATGATAAAAATGAACACAGGGACACACATTTTGTTTGAATTTGCTTTCTGAGCAGTCTCTTTCATGGGTCTCCAGTGTGCAGAAACATGTTTATTTGTGATTTATTGTAATGGTTTCCTCAGTGGTTTATGTCTGTGAAACCCAAGAATGAAGTCATCAATTGTACATTACTGACAACACAATTAAAATTAGGCATTTGAAGCGTGTGCACACACTCAGACGCATCAACACAAGCCGATCATCATCACAGTGGTTGAAAAGTGAGTCAGCATCCCTTTATCCACAACCACAGTGCAGGTTCTTTAAAGCTGTTGTGGTGGGCAGCTCGTACAAGAACAAGGGGATGAACAAGTACATCTACGAGGGTCTGTAGCCAAGCCACATGCAACTTGACAAAACCATTTCCACCAGCGCGCACAGACACACGCAAGCAGAAGCACACTCCACACTTAATGACCCCGTCCCTTCAGCGAAGTGGCCCTATCCTCAATTGCATGCTCCGAACTGGCATCTGTAAATTAAGTAAATTACAAATGATTGCAGGCTCTTTCCTGGCATACGACTACCGAGAGTGCAATCAAGTCAACAATTCCCCAATCTTTTCTATACGCCAAAAGCCAGGAAGGTAAAACAAGCCTGGGATCCTCATGGCAACACTCTTGCTTATCAGTGTGGACGTGTTGAACGAAAGTCTAGGGAGATAATTTTACTTGCCAGGGAGTAATGTAGAGAGACGAGGCGATTGGGTGCACTGAGGAGTATTTCACTGTTTACTTACTGCTGTTTACAGTGTACATTCCTCCCTGTGGCTTTGGATTTATGCCGCCAGTAAAGCCCACAATGTCAGTCAGTCAGTTTAAACAGTCAACAGGCATTACTGTCACAGTGGCTTTCCTATTTATTCTGCTCGCCGCCTCTTTAGGTCAGGAAAGCTTTGCAACCTGGACATATGGAAATGTACATGCGTATGGAACGCCTCTTCATACTGTCATTAGAAACAGCAACGCTGTCGCAGTTCCCCACTAACGCATCGTTTCACTTCCTCCGCAACAGCATTTGCGAGGTGGATCCTGCATGACCATACGGGTGAAAGCATAAAGCGTAAACACATTTTTTTCTCTTCTTATCGCTGCCTGTTTAACTCGTACGCTGTGCTGTTATTTACAGACTTCCACATTTATCCCCACACAGTGTGACACATCCCTAGCCCATCTCACCCCCACCCCCTGCTGATTTTGCTCCTGTCCCTTCTTATCTGGCTTCTATCCAAAGGCAACGGCTAGGGACAGGATTATATTGAGAGATGTTATTAATTGCATCTCCTGCTTCCTCCTTTTTTCACCACTGCGCCTCTTGCACTGTCTGCTGGGCTCCTGTCTTGTGAGATCCAGGAGGCTTAAAAGAAGCAACAGCTAGAGTGAGAGAGATACAGGCTCATTAAAAACAGAAACATCAGAAATCTGTGTTTTTGCAAAGCCTGCATGTAATTCTCTCACGTCAAATAAGTCCAGCATCATTACTTGAAGTCAATAAAAAAGTCCAATTTTATTTTTTTGTATGTGATCAAATGATTTTTTAATGACAGAGGTATAGGCAAGAAGTACTTTTGAGAAGTTGATTTCCATCCCTTAGCTCAGCACAAAGACTGGAAACAGGGAAGCAGGTAGCCTGGCCCTGTCCAACGGTAACAAAATCCACTTACCAGCACCTCTAAAGCTCACTAATGAAGACATCTTGTTTGTTTTATCTTCTCATCTAACTCTTGGCAAGTAAAGGAACGCATATTCACCAAAATAATTCTAAATGCTTCAAACTCATGCTCAGAGTAGTCCACTATTTCAGCCCCGGAACCAGTATTCTTGTAGGCTAAATGTAGCATTAGCAGCAACTGATGATCCAACCTCCTGCCAGTGTGCCAGTCGGTGGGAAAAAACAATGATTACATTATAACCACAAGTGACTTTTACAGGACGATGATGAATGCTAGTGTGACAGAAGCAAAAGTAGAGAAGAGTCATGAAGTTAGCAAATTGACTTAGTGATGTCAGTTACACAGCGATATGTATGCAAAGTTTGCTAACATTAGCTTACATTAGCCAACAAAGGCTAATAAGGCTGTAGCAGCAAACCTATGGGTGTGTTGACTTAAGCAAATGTGAGTTTTATTTTTTGTGAATTAAATTCTGCAAGAACAAGAACTTTCCACTCATATCTTAAAATGTTTGATTTGAAAGAGAACGTATTGTAATTCTAATTATAACTATTCAAATTGTCTATTATCTACCCCCTGCTCTTTCATTCATTTCTATCTGCGGGGTGTCTCTCATTTTTCCATGACTCACTGTGTATGGAGTGTTTTGTCAGATTGTTATTTGGGGTGCTTTAACTATGCGCTCCCCCTCGTGCCTTTGGGAGCACGGAGAGCTGAATTCTCCGCTCTGTGCTGGACTATTACAGCGCGTAACCATCGACTCCGCTTCTCACAGCAGTAGGTTTTATGTTGTTTTCCAGTTTCATTAGCTCATGGTGAATATCAGGTATTGATGCGCATATGATGTACTGTGATGTGTTATTGCTTTGCCTGGCTACAACTACCGCTGCCATGTTCACTGGAAGGTCTGGGTGCGCTTCAGTTGCCAGCAACTCTCTGAAGACACTAGTAATTTCACTTTAACTGCATGTGGTTCTAAGCGCTGGTGTTTGTGAATTGGGCTTCTTTTGAAATGACACTCATTTGCATAGAAAGGGGCCATTTTTGCACCAGATGTGTGCATATTACCTCATTTAAATACATGCAAATAGCACCGGAGCACTGAGACGCTCTTTGCTTGGCAGTGCAGTTAGGGGTGCATTTCACCCATTGCTTATGCTTTCAGAATTACATAGTTTCTTTTTCTCTCATTTGCGCAGGTTTAGCAACCGCAAAAGCTGCGGAATCCTTTCGTGAATTTGCCCCTGAATGTAATATAGACAGACAATTCCAGCAATGATCTTTCCTACCCCACACAGTAACCACATTTCATCATAACAAAGCAATAAACTAACATTTCTATATTTATTTAAAGACCAATCTGTCAAATTTTGACAACAGAGTGTATTTCCAGGTAATATTGCTTGCAGAAGATAGCGGAAATGAAAGGCAGAAGAGAATAAATACAATCAGAGCACAATAACCTCTAATGGAGCCTGAGTGGGCACCAGAATAAATACAGACACATGTGTGTTTCCACTGACAGCTAGACAAATTAATAACACATGATACAGACACCTGTGGTTAACCCTCTCACTGCAGATCGCGCTGGTTCAGGTGAGTGAAACTATATGAAGGTTATGAAAGCCAGTTATTTTTCTATTGTTCCATCAATATGCTGCAGTTTATTCATTTTTGATATTCCAACAGACCAACAGACATTTGTTCATTAGACTTGAATTCCACGTTTACCTTGTTTTATTGACTCTTTCTTCAACCTATTCTCATTTTGAACCACCACCACTGTCTTTTCACATGCACCTTGTGTGTGTGTGTGTCACAGTCTGGAAGCTTTGTCCTAACAGATGGAGAGAGAGAGAGTGAAAGAGAGAGGCAGACAGAAAGAGAAGGAGGGAGGGAGCGAGGGCGGCCTGCTGGGTTAATTCTCCTCAAACTGATCCTGTTCCTGTTCTGTCAGGGAGCGCTTCGTCTATCCAAAACCCTCTCCCTGGACCTCGCACCTGCTCCTAGGCATGGCAATGAGCCTCCACACACACGCACACACACACATGCACACACAAACACACACACACACACACACACACAGAATGACAGAGACAGGTCCATGAAAAGAAGGCAAGAGAGGGAGAGGTGCGGTGGAAATAGAACAAGAGAACAAGAGAAGGGAGGTGGGGCCGCCAGAGAAGCTGGGGAATGCAGGATGGAAAAGTTGCGAGAGACGGCGGAGTGAGTCAAGAGTGGGGCGATGTCAGAAAGGAGGGAACATTGGAAGGAAGACAGACAGACAGACAGACAGAGGTGATCTGGGGAAGAAAATGAGTGACAGCAAGGTTGGTAGGGGAGTGAAAGAGGGAGAAACTCAAACAGACAGAAAAATGCAGAAGCAGTGATAAACAAGAGACGACGCGTTGGACAGTAAGTGTGAAAATGGAAGTGAGGAAGATAGATGGAAAGAGGTTAGGACTCCCTTTTCAGCTACACAATACTCCACATGAATATGAGTATCTCCACATGGTTTGGCACCTGCATGTAATGGGTTAACAAGATAAAATGCGTCTCGTGCTTTTAACCTGATTACATTTACACCTGGATTTAATATGTGCCATTGGCTCTCGATCAGATCTCAATGTGGACACACTGAGATCCGATCGAGAGGTGATTGCTCAGCAGAAGACAGACAGGAAATGTGGGAGAAAGACAGGTGCTGACATGCAGCAAATGGCCGCTGCGGTAAGGACTCAGCCTTGCCCATGTACAAGGCAAGAGCTCCACCAGCCGAGGTAACTGGCGTCCCGTGAAAGTGAAACTTTAGTTCCACCTGGCATTGATTCCTTGCGCTACCTTTCTTCATAAGATATCTTTTATTTTAGTAGTTTATATTAATTGTAACGCAACAGGGCATGAATTCACTTTCACATACGGATACATTCAGTTCACCGTTCACGTAAAACATGAGCATATTTAGTGAACGGCACCCTTTCATGCATAACACTGTATGGACACACTGCCTGTATGCAACGTTAAGCTTTTGATTTTATTTGTGGAAGACTGTGACCGTAGCGTATTTCCGCCCACGTACTCTTTGTTTGTGGATTGATGCATTTACACTTGTGTTCAGTGTGGTCACAACGTGTCTCTGACCACTTCCGGAGGTGGTTTGGCCGATCGGATCCAGATCTGTCCTCAATGCATCTTGTGTGCATTTACACCTGTACTTTCATGCGGTCAAGCACTATCCGAATGCAATGTGATCACTCAAAGCACATTTTCATTCCAGGTGTAAATAGGATATATAATTGGCCTCTACAGAATTAATCTCCTTGAGACCAGGAGGTTAAACTTGTAGGCCTACTAGTCTGCCAAAAGAGATCAGTCTATACTTTATGTAATGCACGGCCATTTCTGTAGTCACTCTGATTTGAAAGAAGCCCCCCTTGCTTTGGCATTCAGAAAGGTCACAAGCTGTTGATATAAAGATGTGTCGGCTGTCCGAGTGATACCCAGCGGCTCATCTGAAGCGCAGGTGTCAGTCGCCCAAAACAGGCTCTCATGTTCCTGCTGAGCGCATTGTTTCAAGTTTTATCTCCAAACTTGTTGCCAGCTGTCAAAGGTGGTGCCTCAGAGAAACAAAGAAATCATATCTTCAAACAGCGCCAACACCCCACCATTCGTTGATTGATCACATAGCTGCGGGTTCAAAATGACAACAACGTCTGGCGCCAATATAGTTGATGGAGCTTCAAACTAAATGGAACCCGATGAACAGCAGCCCAAACTGCAAGCTTACTGTAAATGAAATGGGAGAAAAACGCAGCACAGAGGAGAGAGGATGTAGAAATTAGTGATGTAATAATGTTGCCAGTAGTTTCATTGACTTTTGTGCATGCGCACACATTTCAATATTCTTTCTGTCTTCTCTGATATTTATATAATAATCAACAGATAAAATCTCAGGTAACGCAGGCTGCTGCTCAATGGTTTAGTTACATGTAGCTAAGCAAAACAACTTTTGTTTATATGGAAAAAATAAATTTGTGGACTAATACAAAATGGAGATGGTTATCACCATATTTTAAATGGCCTAAAAGCCAGGGCCCCAGTCACCAAGGGGACTGCCACCAGGTTCACTGTGTATCATTTGGTTTTTGTTGGTTTCAAATTCACTCTTCAAATTTTGGAATATACACCAATATAGAAATGTGCCTCGTCATACAGCATGCCATAATTGCCTGAATGCTGAGACTAATTACTGAGGTTAGAACCCAAACACAGGACACTACTTGCGAAAAGTACAGGCTTACATGTGCAGTTGCAGGACTGAAGTCCGGTAACAGGTAGATCAAAAAGAAAAACATAAATCCAAACTCGAAGGAATAACGGGATAATCCAAAGATGCAGACTGGAGTCCAAACTGAGAAATATCCAAACTACGGAGCAGGAAACAACACAGGGAAACACACTAAAACACTCACAAACCACCAAGTTAAACTGGCCCTCACTACTACACATTTGCTAACCTTTCATCTGAGGCTTTTACATGTGGAGTTTCCTCTCTCAATCCAAAGACATGCAGGCGAGGTGAAGCGAAAACTCTTAAATTGCCAGTAGGTGTGTATATGGGTGTGAATGGTTGTCTGTCTGTATGTGTTTAGCCCTGAGATGGACCTGCGGCCAGTTCAGGGCCTACCACACCTCTCACACAGTGGATGCCGGGACAGGGTCCAGCCCCATGTGACCCTGAACAGGATAAGTCGTTTAGAAGATGGATCGATAATTTCGATGTGTGAAATGGTTTCAGAACAACTTGCTTGTGCACGAGTGTGAGAGAAGCACCTTACCTTACAAAACAACGATTACAGAGCTACATAATGATGTAAATTTTGATTCAATAGTGAGATTAAATGTTTTCCCTCTTTTGTCATTAATTAATTCCATATTCACTGTGCAATCACTTGCCAGACCTGCAGATGAAAGAGCCTGTTGTCATGGTCATAGCATTAACTGTTCTTAACACCTTTCAAATTAATTTACCTGCCACTGTTATTTATCTCAGTCCAGTAACTTTTGCAGGGTTGAATTTGTTCAATAATAGCTCTATTTAAAGACACAGCTGATGAAAAGCAGCCCGCTTCATCAAATCAAAGTAATTTCAAAATCCAACTTGTGTCATCTTATTGAACTACAAATAGTGACTTTAAGCCATTAGGAATGGTTAAAAATAGTTAGCGGTGCAAAAACACCTTAGATTTGAATCACTACTGATACCTGCTGTGTAATGACTACACGATGCTACTGTTTCGAACACATATATACGTCCATATCATTTTGTTGGAAAAACGAAAGTTTTGAGAAAATACACCTCGACATTTCCAGCCACTTATGTTGCCAGCACGCTGTTCTGTAATTCCCTGCAGCCCATTAGCTGCAGCCTATGCATGCCACTGCTTTCCAGCTGTGTCAAGAGATATTGAATTCACACAGGAAATTGGGAAGGTAGGCCTATGCACAAGCAATAATGAGTGTAAGGGACACCCCAGTGAGCCAGGCTGTGACACATAGCAGAGCACTAAAAAACAAAGGCATTATATGTTGATACACACTCCACAATGCAAACCACCTGTTCATGGTCTCCCAGTGATTCTCTGCACACCTGGCATACAACAGTGACTGTCCCCGGGGTGTACCAGTATGTTCACTCAAATATTGTACTTCAGCACAGTTTTAAAGTTACTTTGAGTATTTCCATGTTAGGAGACAATATACTTTTGCTCCACACTAAATATCTGATTGCTTTTCTTAAATTATGGTGTACTGTTTAAGCTAGCAGCTTCAAGCTAACTGCTCCAAACTTACATGTTATTAGTAAGGCCTGCTTTCTCACTACGACAATTCAGAATGTCCCTGCTGAAGATTTTGATGCTCAAAACTGATTTTCAAATGCATTATTGATGTGTTTCACTGAAATTGAAAGAACAAAAATTGATTTTGGAGATACCCCCTTAGCCTCCAAGTGTCTGCAGATGTGGGACATTATGCAGGTTTGACAGACAGGTGAGCCAGCAAGGGGGCCAGTTCGAGGCACGATACCTGTGTGAGGATTTTTATTTTAACCTGTAAATGCAGGCTAAAATAAAACAGTTTGATTGGCATTTTGGACACTTGTTATTCATCATTACTTAGCGTCCTCAGTGACAGGTCGCTGTTCTCAAGGCACTCAGGACACACTCAGCTATCAGCGCACTTGTTTTCCATCATACACTTTATTTGGTGAAAATTCAAAGAAACCCCTTCATTCACGTTTTGCTCGTCTTTCCACTCTTATTCCAGATTCTTCAACTATGTGTAAATGCCAGCAAGACAAAATAAATATTTCAGAGTTATTCCTGCCTATACTGAAGGTCTTTACTGTACAATGGTGAGTCACTTTACAACCCTCTTAAGCCAGCAGGTATCTGTTCCATCTGCAGTCTCACTTTCAGTGACGTTTCACACTGTCAAGGCACAATCACTCATGGCAGATCTGCTGGTAAAATTTTGTGCAACCTGCACCAGACTGTTGCAAAAGAACCACAAAAATGTGTGCACATCAAACACGTCCACTAATGAATTATTCTACACAATGTCTATCAACGGGTGTGTTGGAGACAGACACGTTGAGAACATTACACACAGTTCAATGAAAAATCATAGATCAATTACTTCCCTCTCAGTTAATAAGTCTCTCAGGACTGTCTGTTCCTGCCAATCCTCCCTTGGTGACTCCATCCAAAACACCGGATAAATGGGGCAACGACTGCGTGTGTCTGGAACCCGAAGCTCTGCATTTTTAATTCCAATGCAGGTAGACATGTGACCGTGACTGTGTTACAGTGTTATTTTAGAAATCCAAATTTTTTTTGTGGATCATAACCAGATCATGTAAAAATCTAACTAAATTAATTAAACTTAAAAAATACAGCGTGCAAAAAAGAAGGCCGCATTTAAAATTTTTATAGAGATATCTTTTTGGGCCTTTTTGCCTTTATTTCGAAAGGACAGTGGATGGTGAGAGGAAAGAGGGTGGCGACATGCAGCCAAGGGCCACAGGCTGGATTCAAACCCAGTCCGCTGCAGCAAGGACTTCTTTGTACATGGGGTGCGCACTCCAACTGAGCTAATCTTAGCACTGCATTTTTAATTGTAGTTATCACAGAATGGTGGTATTTAACTGCAGCTGATAATTGAATGGATTGCGACCTGCCCTCCAACCCAAACGACACAATAGGTTGTTTGTCAATGCCTCCCAAAACGACACATATGAGCGATTCCTGTACCAGTCTAGCGACAGGCTACCAGACCTTAAGTACGTTACTTTAGTTACATAACAACACAAGTCACGTAACATATGTCATGACATTAAGCATGTGATTAATGTTGTAAAACGGTCGCAGTTTGGTTATGTTTAGGCATAATCAAGGGCGTCACTTTGTGTTGAAAAGTGCTGGGTACATAGGAGCTCAGACTTGGGGTGTGAAGAGACACTGCGAGAAATCATGATATGCGATATTAGTTTCACGAGAATGAGAAAAAAAGATCCTTAAACAGTGTTTTTAAGATACCCTATATATATTGATCATTAACCACATTTTCCCGTATATCAACCTTTCTCATGTAATATCATCCCTGCTGAGGCAACACTTGAATTTAGTCTTCCCTCCTCTTTTGTCATGTTCAAACTTGGAAAAAAAGAAACCGTATCAAGAAGTTGTTAAAGTCACTGATTGCTGCTTGCATTTTTTGGGGTCATTTTACAATCAGTAGCTTTTTTTTGTTTTGTTTTGCTTAAGTTACTTTTTTTGGACAATGCATATTTATTTCTTCTATATTTTAATGTATTGCATGTTTTTTAATGTGCAAATAAACCTTTGTAAAAGCATTTTCATTTGTTGTTTAACTGCAAGCTATATTTCAAAATATTTTTTTAACAAATTATGCTTTAAAAAAGTGGTGGGGACATGTCCCCAGCGTCCCCAATGTAAATGACACCTATGGGCATAACAAACATTAATATGGGTTCTGATAAGATGCTGAATAAATGACCTATGGTCTTTTTTTCTGGTGATGGATTTACATGCAAAAAAAACTACGCACAGAAAACTTGGTGACAGCAGGATCTTCAACATCACTTCTATGTGTAACATGATTTCAGTTTGAAGAGTCATGAATATTCATATTCACATTTGAAACTCTGCACATACCAGACAATAATACGACTTTCCACAAGCTTCCCATACTGTCAGTGCGTCATGACGGGGGAGAGCCCCGTGTTTATGGGGGGTGAAAGTAGCAAATGTGATTGGCCATGAATGTCATTACCTCTAACACGGCCACCTATAATGTATGTGTTTTCCTTGGTACACCCCCGTTACACTGGACATGGTGCTCTTGACCACAATCTTCACCACGCTGCCAAATATAGAACTCATAAGTGCATTTTTGTCAAGATTATGCAATTTTCTATATTAATGATATAGCCGTAACAATAAAAGCATTATATATATTTAGACTTGTAGAAGCATATTAGCTAAGAAACTGTAAATCTGTAGATGATTTACCGCACAGATGTCCAAAAAGAGTTGTTCTTTGTCACCCAAGAAAAAAACCCTCTGAATGGCATCTTGGTTGCTACATGCTCCCCATTTGTACTAAAGATTTATGAACATGTCAAGGGTTTGTGATATTCATTTCTCTTCCTAACCCCCTTTCTTTAGCTGATTAATCTCTCTCTTTGTACCCGTGCTGGGCTCGTTGAGGAAAGTTATTTTTCCTCCTCCTTGATGGCAGCCATGAGGAATATGGTTTGATATCGCCATGCTTGTCAATCAGACATGGTGTGTGCCCATGTGTGTGCGCATGTGCTTAGAACTGTGACAGATTAAATAGGCGTGAGTTTACCATTTAGACAGCCATTGTGTGTATCTGTACGTATGTGTGTTTGTGTGTGAGCATCAGGTGGTGGCATACAGCAGAAGGGAGGAGGGTGAAGCTACAGTTTCTGTGACAGATGAAGTTGAAGAGTGGAAAGAAGAGAACAAGTTTGCCTGGGGAGATGCTACACTTCCTTGGGTGGGTGGGACCAAGGGGAGCATGTAGGTAGTCGTGACAGATGATGTTAATTCACTTAGGTACCCGTGCATAGTGGAAGTGTCACACAGTATGGCAAAAATGTGACATATAAGCAGCAAGGGTGCTATAGATTCAGTAAACTCAGCTGTTTAATATTGCTATTCCTGTGAGAGTGTTTGTGTGTGCGTCAAGACAGAACAATTTGTTGCTGTTGGTTTTACAGAAAGTTATATTTTAAGTCCAGACATAAGTTTAAATACCCACATGGTTTAATGCTTTAAGTTTATGGTACACTTACATTCATATTTACAGTATGTTACTGGCTGGTGTGGCTGATAAACAGAGCAACATGCAAAAATCATGATTATTTTGTTACCTTTATTATTAGTATGTAACTATCATGTGTATATATAATGTGCACTTCACTTCATTTTTTTAATTATTTACTAGTATTTTTCACATTGTTGTATGCTTATTGTATGTACAGACGTTCGAAGAGTTGACACTACAATAGAAATAACCCTTGCATTTAGTTTAAATAATAATAATAATAATAATAATAATAATAATGATAATAATAATAATAATAACAATAATCCACTGTTTCCTCAAACTTTTAAATATTTTTTACTTTTCTTTTCTTTTCTTTTGATTTTATTATCATCGTTCATGTATAAAGTTATTGAATAGAAACCCTTCCCTTTGCCACAAACAAAGCTTGCATATTTGATGTTGATGTAAATATAGAAATATACAATAATAAGGAAATATTTCATATTTTATACATTCAACAGGCTTTGCATGAACAATTGTATCTTCTTTTTGTTTTTGGAAACGTGATCCACAGACGAAGAAATTGTGACATTACTTATATTTGGGGCCAGTTACACAGAGGTCAGACTGAACAAAACTCCAATATCAGAAATCTGAATAGACTTTGTTGGGATTGAAGATGGGTAGTGCTGCATACAAAATACTGTCTACATTGATTACACACATAGAGCATAAAAAATGCCTATTTTTATAAATTTTTTTCAAACAGTTACGGTGAGTGTCTCAGGACACCAAGCTAAAGTCATGTGTCATTTCTGAAACATTAATTCAAATTCATTAATTCAAAATAATTTTTTTAGTCATGCTCATGACTTTAGGTAAAGTCATCAAGTATCAAGCTGAATAAAATCGTGTTTTTTGAGCTGTTACCCCTACACGAACAATGGGGTTAAATACTTTTTATATATAGTATTTTATCTATTTTGATACAAATCCTCACTCTCTTTGGCAATAGTGTAGACTATAAGCTAAGCAGACATTTTTACCTTTTACGCATATGCTTCATGTTTTCTTCAAACTTTAAATCATCATTATACACACACATATATAATTCTATATTTACTAGGCTGACTTGATACTTTTCTAAAACTTGACGATATGGGGTGCCACCTCCTGACGTAGAGTTACTGTACAGTTTGGGGTCTTGTGTTCTGTTGAGGCTGTAAACTTATTTGTTACCTGTGGAAGTCTCACTGTCAGACACAAATAAATTGCAGTGATCTCAAATGACTAAACCTGCGCTTGAGAATGTACATTCTGTCCTGCCTTTCAAGATGACAGTTAGAGCTGAATTGCCCACCTCTGAGTCTGAAAGCAGGTAATTTAAATTCAAAAAATGACAGCAACAATGTCTACAACCGCTCATTAGGAACAAGGTGAATATTTGGCTGCGACATTGCAGAGATCTGTTCTTTGTAATTTGACACTTCACAGGTGTGAACAGAGTGTCTTTGCATTTGTCTTAGCAATAAAATGTGTATAAGAATCAGTCTTTTTACCACTTATTACACTTATTTATAAATCAATAAAACGAGCTATTATATGATTTGAGAAACTTAAAACTCAGTGAGAGAGAAAATTCTCTGCATTTATGCAGTATTACTTAGCTCAGATCTCACCTTCCAGCCTTTGTCTCGGATGTTGCACGCACATCACTGTATCATCTGCCTGGAACAGCGTTCTGGTTGACGCCCACCGCCTCAGCAGCACCTCGATCTCAATCACTAACGAGAGGCCTTTCACCCACGGTGCAACTGCACATTGCTCATTTATCCTAATGAACCAGGATACAAACACACTCTCGCTTAAAATGAGGCAAAAAACGACTCTCTGGTCCATTTTGAATCCTCTATTCCTCCCTCCTGCATTAGCCAAACTCCGATTTCATAAACTGAAGCATAAAAAATGTGTTTCTGATGCTTTTCGTGGATGGAGACGAGGATGCAGAGCCAGAGCAGGAGACCAAATCTATTTTTACATACAGACGTAATCGCATGCATTTGTAAAAAAAAAAAAAAAGTTTTATTCTGGGGTTTTGAAAAAGCAACACATTTTCATTTCATTGCTATCACTGATGACGAGCACTTGATTTTGGAATGTATGCTTTTTTAGACAGTGGAGAAAAGATACAAGGTATACAAGATACACTAACTACAACGCAGACTTGTGGCATTTACAAATACTGGACAGTATAGCATACTAATGGCAAAATGCAAGGAATTTGACTCAAATCAGTGCATATTAGGGTAGGTGTAAGAAATGCATTTCGTCTGCTGGACAATATCACTGCCTAACTGCTTACTTCTGCAATAATCTCACTTCATGTGATATCTTTGACAAAGAAAAGGTTTGCATCCCTCCGTCTCCCTGAGCCTGACCTGTTTCTCTCTGACAAGCTAGTAGTCACCACGCCAGATCACATAGCCAGGCTCATTCTCTGATCACTGACCCAGTGCCGAACATGTCTCTTTCAAGACACTGGAGATGCAATCAAATATGATCCTGCCAGCTGAAAAGTGAGACATTCTGTGGCAGCCGTCAGATGAGTCATGCCTCCTCTTTGTGCTTTCCCATTTACTCTGTCGCTGCCTTTGTGATCCTTGCAGACAAGGTCCCTGCATGCATAGCTCTGCATACGTTTAAGTCCCCCTTTCTCGTGGCTGTTGGCGAAGTGTCACAAGTATTTAGTGTGAGGAATGAGCAGGGTGGCACAAACAGGTTGGCAAAATATGAACACTGGATGACAATTAATGACTATGTGCTTTTAAGTGCAGAGGATGAGGATTAGGCCTCGCTCTCTCCGCCATTAATATGCAGTATTTGAATAGGCACTTGCCACCATATTCTCACCAGTCTGCAGGCTTTTTTTAACGTTCTCTGTGCACAAAATTGTTAAATAGAGAAGCTGATGAGGTGGAATGTCGAAGTAGATTGCATACGACAGGGCCCGACTTGAGGAGAGAGAAATCATCATTTTCATTGCTTTTCTTCCCTCTTTTTTTCCCTTGACCGGCAGAAACTGATGTGACAATCGGATTTGGAATTGCTGCACATTTCCAAGGAACGAAGAGGAGGTGGGGGGAACACGTGGCGGAGGGCTTTGCAGCACAGAGAGCGAAAGGAGAATGTATGTTGCAGTCAGTGTGTCTGTCAGTTTTGCGTTTGGTGTCATTTTGAGCGCATGTGGAATGATTGTTGCTGCGATTCATCTCTTGAGTAGCGGATAAAAGGAATGAAGAGATATGGCGCCTTGCACCCAGGTGGAGAACAGGAGAGTGGATTGGAGCGTGACGGATAGCATGAAGCACATCGGGCACAACATCTTGAAATCACCTTCAAGGTCGTGTGCGCTGCCTTCAGATGGAAGTTGCTCATTGTTTACAGTCATGTAAATTCCTCGTGACAATGTTGCCCTGAGTCGTCATCTAAGTGTCACATTTCAGCTTGTTTCAGTGTGTTGCACAGCTGTGAAGGAGGGTAACTATATGGTATAGTTGTCTTCACACTTGATATTTTAACTGCTTTTCATTCATAGAACAGACAAAAGCAAGTTATTTCCCCGCATGGTCTCGAATACACACCCTTGGAGAACTGATGACAGCAGCTCTGTGATGTGAGACTGTGTCCATATAGCTGAGCTAAGCCGCGTCCCATTTGTTCTGCTTTTCCTTTTCACCTTTCCTTCTCTCTGGCCTTTATTGCCAGTCACGGACATTGTGAGGCTATAGGACGAGACGGTAACCAAAATTAATGGGGCCCCGGCCTGGACTTTCTCCTGGCTGACCGCTTAACGGTCTAGAGAACATGGACAAAGAGTAAAACACTGCTAATGGGAATTGAACGAGGTAAAGCACACACCTAACCATTCAGTTATGGACAGTAAGATGGTATTGACGGATCATGGTGGATGGGAAGATATTTCTTTATAACGCTAGAGAATGATATATTGCAGCGTGAAATGCTTGTCTCATCTCAAACGTGCGTTTGTGTCAGTTGAATTCCTTTAATAAATTTGGTTTCATTTCCTATGTTCGATTGTTTTTCTGCTCTCTCAACCTCAGGGTGAAAAGTGGTGAACTACTTTTCCTTCGTCTTATCAGCAGCTAGCAATAAAGCTTTCTAGAGGGCACCTGTATCAGATCCTTCACGCTTGTCATCATCAAGCCTCTCATCAAGCTTTGCACTCTAGTCTGCTGCCTCTTCCCTCCCGACAGCATTTTGTTTTCCTGACGAGAAACACAAAGACGAACATATTGAGTGTGTATGGGGGGGGCAGAAGTGTCAGAGACGTCGGTGTACACACATCTCCTGGCTAATAATCCGGCAGAGGAGACAACAGTCATTCATCTGTGTGGCAGGTTGACTTTTCTGACTGAAGAGGGGGAATAATTGCAAGGCTCTTGTAACTGATGAATGCAGCTAGAGACTGTAGTGCAGAGAGCATCCCAACTTCCTCTTTTTTTAAAGAGCGGGAGGAGATGAAAAGAGGAAACACACACAAAGGAGCGTTTATGTAACAACACAAGGAGTATGTATCAAAAAAGCTGTGTTCCACTTAGCATAGCTCCAAAGCCAGACATGAGGAATCAATAGGCAACAGCAATTTTGCCCTCTTGAGGAGAGGAAGCTATGAGCAAACAAATACGCAAGGTTTTCAGATGCGTGTCACTACAAATTCAAACATCATCTTCTAAAATATTTGCCATTCATTCCAGACATTCGGGAATGATTCTTTATTTATTTCAGGTTTTTTTCCTCACAGACGTACAACTGAAGCTTGAGGATTAGTGAAGCTAATCAAAAACCTGTACAGTACAAAGCCTGAAGAAAAGGGGAAAAAAAGCCTAGCATCGATATTCTCTGTCTGCGTGATTCTGTAGTTTGATCATGCAGCTCGAACAGAAGTTGAAGAGTGTAAAAGCAACTTTCTCTCCTTTCTGTTGCCTATAATGCTAACTCCCCGTTCTCCCTCTCTCCTGTCCTTAGCACCCCTCATTCCTCTTCCTCTCGCAACCTTCCCTCTCTTTTCCTTTGCTCTCCCTTTTCCTCTCTCATCATTCTCATTCACTCTGTCCCCCTCTCAAACTTGTGCTGGCGCTTCATTTGCAACATTATCCCCAGGTCAGCGGGGTGGGTGTGGTACAGAATGTGAAGTAATCTCACTTGCTTGATTCTATCAATCCTCTTTTTCACCCGGGTTTTGAACACCTCAATCAAACCTCCCCTCAAGGTCGCCTTTGTAGCATGCTCGGCAGATTAAGTCCCCGTCCGTGTGCAGTGTGTGCTTTGAACTGGAGACATCACCCAGGGAAAGATAAAGAAGAGAAGGAGAGGAGGGAAAGGGAAAGAGAGAGACAGAGAGAAAGGCAGACAACTGCTGAGATGGAGAGTTTTTGCTTTATCCTTTGTGGGGATTTTCAGCTTTTGGTTCAGCCCCCATTCTCAATACATATACATACACACATATAGACTTGATTTACTCACTTATTTTTAGATGCACAGAGACAACCTTTCCATGCCAAAATCTACTGTAAATGTTCAAATCTTTGTTTGTTAATGTTGACTGCCCATTCAAACTTCATGCAACATCATTTTCATCAGTGCTCCAGCAGTGGTTTAACCCCCCATCCTGTGCTCTATTGTCAACACTCGAGCTTTTCAAACTATTCCATTAAAGCCCAGCCTGTCAGCGGCAGACTACACCGTATGATGTCGATGATAGCAGCAGGGAAGGGACAGCGTTATGAATGGTCTGCTGGACGCAATGTTCAATTTACAGCAGTCTGAGATTTCCATCTATCATCGGCACAATGACGGAGAGCCGGAGAGAGAGAAAAGGGGAGCAGGAAGGGAGAAGAGTGAAGCTTCTTCCTCCCCCCTGTCCTACCTCATGAACTGAATACCAACTGGAACGCCGCATGGAGACGAGAGTGTGACGGCACGGGCTGAGTGTGTGCATTGCCCACGCTCTTATCAGAGCCGGGAATGTTTCCTCGTCGTTCTTTCATTGCAGCGGTGTAGAATGCTATGGGGGTTTTTTCCCCCTCTACCCTGCTTTTCATCAATAGGAAGGTACAGTATCTCCCTCTTTGAACCACACATCATTTTATTTGCCCTTCTTCCTTTCTGACTCCTGCTCTATTTGAATGCACCTTGCAAACATACATCATTGGGCATCATTGTTGTGCTTGAGGCTTAGCAGCATCCATCCTAATATCTGCATGCTATCCAATTTGCAAGAAGAATAAAATAATCTCACTAAGACAAACCAATCATTTATAAAACTACTCGGCCAGACCAGAGTCATTCCACCCCCCACCCTGAGCCTTCTGTTGTCAACCACACAAATGTAAAAAAAAGTACAGGCATTACACTTCCTGTACAACAGTCAATGTCTATCATCATAAAAGATGAAGTTATGCTCACATACCAAGACATTAATACATTCCACGTTTTTCAGGTCCCGTGGTGCCAGCTTAGTCCACCCTTTGAATTTTATTTCATCTGCACGCTTAAATAAATCTTAATTTAGTGGTGCTAGCTTTTACTCGAGTGCTCCCCCCCCTCACATACATCATGGACAGCGAGACATATCAGTAATATATTAGATGAAAAATGCTGCCAAGACCCCCGCCCCGCCCTGTCTAATTACATGCACTGAAGATCTTTTGCCTAGAAAAGAGGTTGCCTTAAGCCACAATCTCCATGAGGCTCTTCCCCACCTCTCAACTCCTCCTCCATCCATTTTCGTGCAATTTTCTATTCTTCTCCACAAGGCCTAATTCACTCTATCAGTAGCCTCTGGCTCTACCAATGTATTGCTATGATTCAATTAATTAGTATGTGGCTCATCCACAGCATTGACACATAATGATATGTAAGCCCCGCCACTGTGAGTATCTTAAATTGGTGAAATCCCAACAGCATGCATGGGTAGCCTCTTGATCCTCGCAAAAGGGTCACATTATTAGAAAGCAGTAATGGTGTATACATGTTGGACTTGTGGGACAGGGGCCATGTTAAAAATCAATGAAAGCAATCACCATGTACAATTGAATTTGTTGTGAACTGCACAAAGGACAAAAAAACCCTGGATCTATGGATTATACAGAGGTTAGGTAAACATATACTCACTGTGAGTCATGAAAAGAAAAATTATACCTCGAATGGAGTGGTACAGTGAATCAGGATATGGAGACAAACAAATTTCAATGTGCAGTCAATTATTACCTAAGTATGCATACCTTTGTTTTCTGCAAAGACCCTCACTTCCAGCATATGTTTTAAAGCAACACAGTAGTGGGTGTAGGTCTAAAATCTGAATGAGGCATTGGGATTACATAGTGTGTGATGACACTTTTGAAAAAAAAACTCGTCATGATCCACAAATATAAAACACGATCCACAAATAAATTAAAAATCCACAAATATCCACAAATCAAAATCAGTGACTTGTATTTGAAAAAATTAATTTGAACAAATGCAGAACGATTTGTCTGTGCACGAGGGTCATATTCTATTTTTAGATTGGTTTACGTTTGTTTTCAGAATTTTAACACTAGGCCTACTGTTTCCTTTTTACTGTTTTACAAATTGGAATTTCAACAAATTCACTCTTCACAATTGGCTTTCACCAGACAGAAAAGGTATAAATTGGAGTCAAACAATAAACATTTGCCTCGGAGATGTTGTGAAGTAGAACAATAAAGCTGCATAAAATAGAAATATTCAGGTAAAGTACTAGTAAGTCAAATCTGTACTTAAGTACAGATAACTGTACTTATATATTATATTGATAGTTTTATACTTTATTTATTTTATTTATATTCTTACATTTTTCTGTATATCGCCCACAATCACAAGAGTTTGGCCAGTCCTGCTCCAAGGAGTAGTCATTGATCAGGTTGTCCTATTTTAAGCTAAGCCATTCACAGAACCACAAGCCTTGGTCCCATGACATTAAAGTATCAGCTAATTGCCTGGCCTGTCATGTTTTGTTCTTATGTCCCGCACACCTCTGACACATCCCTCACACCATCCATCATTTAGTGAAAAGAAAAGATTATACCAATAAATGACCAGGCTAATCAATCGATCACTCACAGACACCTCAATGGGAGCTCAAGGTTAATTGTGCATGTCTATTAACAGTTTAAGAAAATGATTGAGCGCTTTGACATGGCCACATAGAATATATTCAGAATTGCATATTACCTCAAGAGGATACGCGTTTTGCATGTTGACACGATGGTGAGTCCATGTCTGAGTACAGGTACTGTATTTGCTGTATTTGACGGAAAAGCAGCAAATAATTAAATGCAACAGCAGCTGCTAAATCCAAGCATAACAAAATACATTCCTGTAATTAATTCAATTGTTTGTGTATCCAAACAAATTGGACAAAAATACTGGTAAATTGTATCATAAACAGCAAATTGTTGCCTCTCTTTGAAGGCTCCCCCTCCTCTCAGAAGCACAGCTAGGAGCAGCCCATCTCAGGGCTGGCTGATGGCTTCTGCCAACAGAAGGTAGGGATTGCTTTTCCTGCGATTAGTTTCATTTACGACGTTTTTCTTTGTGTGGTAAATTGTTGCCAGTGAATGGGGGCGGAAAGACGCCCGGTTGGCGGAAGATAATTTTCCACTTGAGGAAACTGTCTGCAAAATAATAATCTACGGTTTGTTATGTGAAAATGATGATCTCCCCCAACCCTGCCGGGAGCTGGGTAATGGCACAGCACTGGGGAGGCCTTCATGCCATAACTGCACTTCCACAACTGGCTTGTTAGCCGGAGAGCCTGAGCCTGTCAACATGCAGGCAGGCTGAGACTGCAGCATCTGCCACAGGCTGGCACGGGGATGTTTTGAGGGTGGCATTGCATGCTGAGCAACATATTTTATCAGTGGTAAAATGTGGATGTCCTTTGGTGTGTCAGTTTCTTGGACATCTTATATCTGACATTATTGGACAGCACTGTACTGTGCTGTTGTCACCAATGCATGCTACAGTTGTAAAATGTGTTTTCATCTTTATTTGGCTTTTCCTCATCTTGTGCACAATCATTAAATTCCTCTGTGTAAATACGTAAATTTACTAGTGCTTAATTAACATTTTACATACAAAATATCTGAATTGTCTTAGATTAACCTACCCAACAGTATGTAAGGTAGTTAGAATCAGCTAGACCGTGAGCAAAACAGTACCATACTACTTGCACATTAAGGCATCAATTATAATGATCACATGATATGATATAAGATATATAATATTCACAGGGGCCATTTCTCCGCATTTTACATTTAAATTACAGTTTGCTTATAAGACCGGATAACACCCTGAATAAAGAGTAGTAAATTGCGTGTGCATTTTAAAATATTGTACGTGTTATTGTAGTACCTGTTATTGGTGATTAACTAAGAATTATGACAACAGGTGCAAACACAATGGAGGTGTCAGTATTTAAATGAGGATTTTTCATGTTTTAATGGTTTCCACCATGGAGAGTCAGGGAAAGCAGCCACTGCATAAAAACCTTGTTTTTTTTCCATTCAGTGCGTCCAGAGTATGTGGAAATCGTATGTACGTGCCCATCCTGCCTAAGATTGCACTATACTTGGGACAGCCCACCTGAAAAACTGCTTTGGGAAACCCCAGCAGAAACAGCTACAGCATGCTGGAATGACCCCGACGTGAGGGGCTCCGCACCGTTAGTAGATCAGCTTACGTACTAATTTGCTGGTGATATCAAGTTTGCACACGTTTTTACTCACGCAAACCTTTAGTAAATCTCACCTTACAATATGCACCTCTACTTAAGTAGTGTTTTCAGTGCCAGACTTTTACATGTAATGATGTCTTTATTTCTACTTTAAACCATCTGAATACTTCTTCCACCACACAATAAGTCCAGACTTTGTGAGATATCCAAAAACTTGAAACTTTTCCTACCTAATGATCACATATGTAAAACTCTATAACACTATAAGAGGGGAGATAGACAATTTTAAGGGGAATATAGAATGTTTACTATAAATAACTTGCGTTCTCGGATGAGCTCTGAGAGCCATGAAACTTATCACACAGTTCAGTCTTTGGGAGTGACTTGGTGTCTTACCAGTAACAAATAAAAGGTCACTGAAGAGCTATGCAAGTGGCATTTAGAGGAGCTTCATTTGGTATGGGGTGTGTGTACCTATAGGGGAGGTCTTGTAAAAACAGCACATGGGCTGTCTGGCGGAAGCAGAGCTTCTTGTATTCAGCTCAAGTGTGGCGAGGGCAACAATCGACTAATCCTCTTTCTTCCCCTGAAGTTTGTCTGTTGATTCAAATCCGCTGAGCTGAACTTTAAGCATCCAAGAGGAGATAAGATGTTGAGATATGGCGGTGTGAAACTCAAAGTCAAGGAAACAAGTTATAGGAGCTTGCTCTGTTTATTTCTTTATTTTGTGAAATGTTTCAACTTTTCTCCTTTGGAATAAAAGACACTTAAATTAAGCTTTGAATATAGATTCTGAGTAGGATTTATGATCTAATCATATTTAAATATAAACTGTCAATCCTCAATGCATGTCTCCTGCTTTAGTTTCTAACATGATTTGTCGTCAGTAAATCCACTAGCTTGCTGTGCATAATGCTACAGTGGTAACAGATATATACAGATTAGCCAGATCTGAAACACACACCATCAAAAAGATTAACTAATTAACCACAACATAAATTGATTGATATGAGATATGTTTCCATCTTGACTGAGTTTATTTTTCCCCAGAAAATGCACCTTATTAGCTGGGGCAACTAGCTATTCATAAGGCCGCATATTATCTGTCATATAATTTTTCCTCATTTGGTATTGAGTCCATGAGTGCCTCCCTTCTGCTGGAAATTAATTACTTGAGCTGACTTAATGTGGAGCTATTGAATAAGACAAAGAGCAGAGGTTTTCCACTCTCTCTGTTTTTGACACTTGATACGAGTATATAAATGAATTACAACAAAACAAATGGAGAGGAGAAAAACACAATAAACTTTTAATTTAAGGTGATTATCCAGTTGAGTATTTAATTCCATCAAATCAGTGTAATTATTTTTTTCTCAGAGTATTGATGACCCACTTATAAATCCAATTGATTTCTCTGTATTTGGCTTTTACCAGGGTTGCTTTTGCTTGCCTGTTTAGCTATTTAAAAAGCAGGTTAAAGGGTTGTGGCTTTTAAACCTCTGGCTATTAGGTTTGCCCCCATAAACACCCTTCTGCACTTTCGCATTCACGGACGTACACACAGGCTGATCGAAGTGCCATGCCTGTTTTTTATGGGAGCACGGGCCAACTTTATCATTTCCCTGTTCAATAATCCATCAACATTTACATTCCATTAATCATCCCGCTGTCTGAGTTGGAGTAGCGCTCCAGGAAGGGCCCCCGGGGCAGTGCACTGGCCCTTCCTCATTATCCATAACGCACACACACACACACGTGACTTACAGCTCAGGGCACTATTGACTTCAACAACTTGATCAACGTACTAAAATGCACCAAATGATTTGCAATAGTGTGTTTTTTTTAGCAACTATTGTATGCATGTGTGAACATGCACACATGCACCATTCAATGTTTTAACACCCAGTCACTGATTTAGAGAAAGAAGAAAGATAATGGAATGCAAAAATGGGCAGAACACTGAAAAACACAAAAAGGCACCAAGAGTTTGAATTGAATACTGTTTATGAAATATTTACATGACATTTACTCATTTAGCTGACGCTTTTATCCAAACCGACACACAACTGCTATATATGTCAGTGGTTGCACGCCTCTGGAGCAACTAGGGGTTAAATGCCTGCTCAGGGACACATTGGTGGTGTTACATTTACATTTACATGGGACAACCAGCTCAGCAACCATGTCTGCACCACCGCAGAGTCTCAGGCTCCCATCTATCTACCTGGACCACACACACGCGCAAAACATGCATCCACATAGGCCTAAAGAGCTGTGAAATTTGACTCTCACTAGGCTGCAGTTGTATAGCAGGAGGGGGTGCTAGTGAGCTGGTAAGGCATAATACAACCCCTACTGGGCTAAGTGTGACGCTCGGGGAGGTTTGACTGTAGCACACACACACACACACACACACACACACACACACACACACACACACACACACACAAAACATACTGTATTCACCAAAAACACTCACAAATACACTTTAAACATGCCCATCACACTCCCTCCCATTCTCACACACACATCACAGCAGATAAACACGCACACATATGACTCGCTTTTGTTAATCTCCTATGTATTACTCCATAAATTAAGATTTCCGTGGGATTAATTCCCTTCTGTTGAAATACATGAAACATTACTTGATGTTTTAAAAGTACAGTACATGACAAAACTGTATGCTCGGTGGAAGGCGTAGAAATAGATGACAGATCATGAATGCATGACTTTTGCAGTCACCACTGACTCCCTGGTGATGACGTGTGATGTGTATGGTGAGTCATTTCAAAATGTTCAGTCGCATAATGTTGTGATGTTCATAAGGATCTCATTCACTTTAAGAATCCCTAAATCCACAAGCAGATATCTTTTGTTCTCTGTTCTTTTGTGAACATCCTCTTCTTGACATTTTTAAAAAAAATATGGAAATGGGGAGAAAATAACATCGTTGTTCCTTTCAGGTGCTAACTTTAATTAATTGTGGCAAATTCCACAACAAGTAACTTAAAATCAAAGCATTCAACAACAACAAAATAGTTGTTCTGTACTTTTCTTTGTAAAGTATCAAGTGATGACACCGTGCTTGTGTCATCTTGATTTTGTGTTCCTTTCAAAACAAGATGTCTTTATAAAACTCTTACTTTTTTATCTCAAGCAAACCCATTTTTGGAAACACATTTATGTGGAAGTAAATACAGAACATTGAACTATGCTGACTGGAGTTTCTAAGGAAACTGCATTTCAAAATGGACGCAATAAAGTAAATCATGTTTGAAAGCCGGAGTAAAAGCCACATAATGGGAAATGGCTATGTGTGATGAAATTATGGAAGAAGAGTAAAAATATGTTTTTTTCCCCCCCTCTTCATCTTAAATGTACTTTACAAGGCAGGCTTTTTATTAAATAAAGATTAAGATTAAATATAGAAACATTGAATATATTAACATATCCAGCATCTTCTTAAAATGTCGACAAGCCATTATAATTACCTTTTTAAATTGTAAAGCACTTTTACCTTATCCACGGCCGCCAGTTATAGTATTTTCGTTTTAGTTATAGAGCTAAAGTTTTGAGAAGTGGCAAGTGAATGAAATAAGTTTCAGCAGGGTCACACTGGCTACAATACATGCTAAGAAATTCAGTAAGGCAGTAGTCTACATTTCAAATTACCTTTCTACTAGATGACAAATGACAAACCTCCGAGTTGGCATATCTACACTTTGCACATTAAGGTAAAATATGCTAATATGTGCATGTGAATATCACATTGTGGAGATTAAATTCATTATGGTTACATATTCACTGGGCCGTAGAAAGCTTTGAATGTGGAGTTTAAAACTGTTGAGGACCTGTGATCATTGAATGTAGGCGTACAGGATGAAATAAAAGTATAGCTGCAAACTAGTTGGAAGGTTTTAATGCTTTTCTTCTTTCGTTATGGTCATCGATGGCAACATAGAAGTATTTGTCTCCTTTTGTATCACTATCTAGTAATAGGTAAGTAACATTTAAATGATTGAAATATGACATGGATAAAAAGTTTATAAACCTAAAACAGTCGAGTTAGCTAAACGTGTTGGATGCATGGATGAAATTGCAAGTAATGCACAAATGGTTAACATGGTTGGATAAAAGTGGTTAAAATGTTTAGCTTAAAGTATTGGATAAATGGTTGTAATTGTTAGCTAAATGTATTGGATAAACAGATGAAACAGCTTAAAGTAATACATAAATGGTTGACAGTTGAATATAAGTAATTGACAAATCATCTTCACTGCTGGTGGTGAAAATAGTGTCACTTAGAGGGGTGGTATCATTATAAGCCTTCCTTGGCCTCTAACCTCCCCTGCACAGTGTTTTACTTTATCACGTCTTATTTTTGTTGTTGTTTTATATGATGTGTGAATAAACTAAAATAAACTAAACAGGAGTACAAAATTTAGTAAACTGACCTAAACAATGTATCCACTTTAAGAAATTCAGTAGTTTTAAAATAAATTCAATTGAACACATTTGGAATATGATGAGTGATATCATTAAAAGGGTACTTAAGTTCATCTGACAAGGCTGTGGGGGTATATCAGACAAAAAAGGTTGTGAACCTCTGTATTATAGACAGAGACTGAGAGGCAGGTTCAAACTCAGCATGTTGCAGCTATGTGGTGTGCAACCACAGTCATATTTTCATATACACAGACTAATAATAATATAAAAATGATAATTGTAAGGGTTGCTATGCTATTCTTCTGAGAATCTAAAATGTATTTCATTTGTAAAATAAAAATAAATTACATTATCATATTCCTGTGAACACAGGGTGCAAATGAGCACCTTAGTAACTGTAAAAGTATGTGTGATCAGGTTCTCACAGTTTATTTGGTTTGTTTGTTGGCTTTTATCCCTGACACTCACCATCATTTACAACTGAGGCTCAAGCATCACAAAACAGCATCCTAATCACAGCAGAATGAAGGTGAACCACCAGAAGTGCAAAATCTCAGAATGATAATGTGATGGCTACTATGCATGGGAGAGTTGTGAACATGGTTCTATATCTTTGGCAGATCAGTTCAAACAATACAAGCTCCCACCCTCCTCGCATCTGCTATTATCAAGGCACCGCTTGAAATAGCTGCTTAAAATAGTACCGTTGGTTGGTAGGAGATATGAGGACTGCAGGGAAGACAAAACTAATTGTTAATCTCTAGAGGTCATGACTCACTAATGTAGGGTGGTAACCAGTAGCATGTAGCCCCCAGAAAATACTAGTCCTGTGTTATTAGTGCTTTACCACTATAGGTGACCAAAATGTCATAATAGTTGTTTTGGAAAGGAAGAAAAGATCCAGTTCAGTCAATTATTTATGCTTTTGACACATAAAGGGACATCTGTTATGCCAAAAAACTTACAGGGGCTTTAAGACCTGTTCGGCACATCATGGATAACACTTTCATTCACAGGATAAATGTAATATGCAGCCTATTTATTTCATAAATGTGTAAATTGCTTACAAAATGCACCATTCTTCTAGTAAATGTTTCTTATGTTGGCTAAATTTGAATTACATAAAGAACATCACCAAAACCTGCAGACTTGTGCAACAAAAGGCTTGGCAACGGGTCCAAAGACCTAATTAAATTATTTCTGTATTTGCACACCACAATAGGGAAGAGTAATTAATTTTTTGCTCAAGTGCAATTCATTACCAAAGGCAATATCAAGTTTATTAAATGTGTCACAAATTAGTTTGATTAATTATATTTGCCTGAAGTTGGGAAATTGAAACTTATAATTATAGGCTACCTAATGGAGATATTTTCATATTACACAAAGATATTTTTTTAAAGTGTTGGTCATTAACACGTACTGAATCACTTAGCAAGCCGCTGTGTCGACGCACCAGGAATAGAGAAAGCCGCAGATGAGAGTGAAAGAAATCACTCCAAACACACACACACGTTGAAACCACACATCCACACACTCAACGTGAGACCAGAGGGAAAGCAGGAATTCTGCTGCCACTCTTGAACATATTTTGCTGTTCTCAAGAATTATTTATACTATGTTCACACTCCACCTTAAACCCCAGTAATTAAACAACACCTGTTCTATTCCCGTCAAAGAATCTAATGGCTGCCATCACTGCTTGCGATCCCCTACGGAGCAATGCTTTTGGCTTGTGTTGCTTCTCTTACTTTGCTGCTAAATCTAAAGGCAGTGCTTAAAATCCTGCTTTTGTGATCTGTGAGCACTGACAAGTTGTGTGCTTTGACAATGAACATAACAGTTGTAAGGTTTAAAAGGATAGTAAGTGATCGTAATCCAATACACTTTTTGTTAAATTCAGCAAATATTTGCAAAAAAATCTGTTTTTTTTTTTCAACACAGCCCTGGCTCAGTAAATGGAAAACAGATCTTTCCACACATCATTGTTCAAGCCAATCAGCAACAGGTGTTAGTGCTCATGCACAGGAGTGATGGGGGGAGGTGGCAGTGGCAGAGTGAGTTCTATACACCAGCACATTTACACGTGCTGGACTCCAGACGCTGTGAAGAAAGAGAGATGGCAGAGAAACAGCCAAAGAGGGAAAGGCCTGAAGAGTATAAACAGAGAATAACGTTATATGATAAGACAATTGTGAAACCGTCTCAACAATGAAGAAACGTCAGAGCTTTGAAATTTGGGGGGCAGAGCTTCTGAGGGACCACTGAAGGGAGGGGTTTATTTGTTTTGCAGATGAGTTCAAATATCAACAATCCTTCTGCAGAATCATGTACTTCCCCTTTAAGGTTTCATCTTCTTTCCCTGTGTGTGTCCTCATGCTATTTTTCTGGGAAACCAAAGGTCAGTTACACCATCATTTACTTTGGGTCCAAATAAATTCTGTCAATCTAAACGTTGCTATTGCTGGATTCGAGAGCAAGGGCTAAGAAAATCTGTGTGAATTGTTCATGACGAGTTTGGTGAATTCTGAATTGCAAATTTGCACCACTGACCTAAAACAAAACATCTTAACAGTGTTGACCTTTGAGGGAACAGAGAGCCTAGAGTCCAAAATGGAGGAAGCTATAGGAGCTTGTTAGACACTTTTATTTAACCTTCTCTGTAAACTGCTACACAAAAGAGCACTGGTTTGTAGATAGTTATGAGAGAACAGTCAGTGGTAGCTATGTGTGTTTTAAGTAAACTATGTGAAGGTGTTACTTTAGCTCTTATAACTGTCTTGCCAACTGGCAATTAGGAAGTAGTTACAAACTCTGTTAGCTCTAAGAGCATTTTTCCTTTTCAATAAAAATATTTATTGAATGAAATGGTTAAACAATTCCAAGAGCAAAATGCCAAGGGAAATAAACAGTACAGTTAAAATAGAAAGAATAAATAATAACTCAGCTGACAGATGTGTTGTAAAATCAACAAGACAAATGTTTTGTGTGTGTTCTGTTTGCTGTCTCAAGTTTTACCAGGTTGGTATTTACAAACTTGAGTAATGCAGTCTGCATTTCAGACTCAACCCATCATCATTCATTTAATCTAATCACAGTTTGCACTGAAATGATCAGCATATTGTCAGTTATGGAAGCCATCAGCAACTTCCTCTCTCATTTTCTTCCCTTCACTATTAAAAGGTGAATCAGAGAAGGGATGATGAAAGGAAAAAAGCCTATGTATCCATCTAAACTATCTTCTATCTCTCAGAAGATTTTTACTCTCTCCGGTAATCACGCAGCACACCTCTCATTTCAATACAGGGCTGAGTGCGCTGAGTGAACGCCGCAATCTGGTCCTTGTAATGAAAACGTATATTCCAGCTCCCCTTCCTGAAAGGAGGCCCCATTAGAAGACTCAGTCTCATTGATTGAAATGCTTTTAAACGTGCACGTGTCCATTAATGCAGGAGGGGAGGCTTTTGAGAGGCACAAGACAATGGTACCATACATAAACCATTCAATATGAGAGTAGGAGCAGTTCCCGGTTAAAATGTGAGGTTAGCCAATGAATATATTCCAGCTCCAACCGAATTAACTCAACATTCTCAAAGGATACCAATCAGTAATGCAAACATTTTATTTTCTAATGGCAGGATGTTTAATTAGAAAACCTGATTGCTCTCACACCTTGACACAAACTCCACTTGATAAACATCGAGTTACTCACTGATGCATCCTGAAACAAGGACACCAGAGGTACAGCATTGACTTGAATTGGTAATGGGTGTTGCAAAACACACCAAAATCCAATTCAGTTGGTTTATAAAGAGCACAGGGTTATGAAGAGATTTCTGCCCTCCCTGTGGCCAAGTTGATCCGTAAAAATATATATCTTGGAACCCCTGTGAACCTAGTCTGTGATGTTGGCCACTAAGTGAACAGTGAGGTTACATCCTTGATTTTAAAGTGATAAGACGAGTACGTAGACATGTCTGGTAATAGGCTCAGGCAGCTTCTGCTTTAATGAAGGGAGATAAATTGATTTGACATGCTTTGCCCCTGCAACACCATTAAGAATCCGGCTCCCCCATCTACCTAGGAGCTTCTACATGAAATTAAGATCTCAGATTTTTTCCCCCGTTATGCATGCTATCACTTGCATCTAACATAATCTCCCTGTGGAAGCAAATACAACCCAAACACGTACAGTAAATGGCCCCCACTCCAAACCTGCTAGCTTTAATCATACCCGCTCCAGACGAGGTTCGCCTTCGTATTCCTCTTGTTCCTTTCTCGGGAGGTTATCGTAGCCATCAAGGGGAAGAGCTGTATGTTTGATCTGACCCCTCAAATTCAATTACAGCCCAATCAGATCCCCCTGAGATTGACCCCCCGAGCCAGTCGAAGTGGTCTTGTCTCATTTGGAAAATAGAGGCACAGATCCAGTTATGCGTTCAGAAAGAGAAGTCTAGGAGGTCTTGAAGGGGGTGTTCGAGATGATTATCTAATCTAAAGGTAAGGAGGGGAGATAAACGGTAGAAAGGGCAGTGAGAGAGGCAGACAGACCAGGAGAAAAAGAGAATTGCTTATGACAACAATGACAAATCCCTTGATTCCACAAACTAACACACATTCACTCTGGCTTCCCTGCTGTTTTGAAAAGCATGCCGTCTATGTCTCAATCCACATTCATGAATGTCTCAAGTAGCCAGCAGGTTGCCTCAGATCATAGGTTGGGTTTTTTTAAAGCGATGCTCTGAGAAGTGTGGGTGCAAGTCTCTAACACAGCCTTCTTGGTTTAATTTCCCTGAGTGGAAAAAACAGAATAAAGTGTGCATTTACTCCAGAAGTGCTGCAGGTTGCAGAAAGATCAATTTTGTTATTGGTGTGGAGAATACTCTCAGAGAAAAAAAAGGCTGCCTTACCCAGAGTGTGGCCTGACATGACATGATAGAAAAGACAGTCTTGAAATGGATTTAGTGTAATCATTCTCTGATGCCACATTATCAGTTGTTAACTTGCTTAACTTAATAGAATAAGACATGTACATTTCCTGTGTTTACAACGGTTGTTTTGCTTGAGGAATTTAACTTTTTGACAGTAAGCTGTTCTGTGGACCATCCACTTGACTGTCACCAGTCGAGCATGAATTATTCAGAAAACATTCTAAATATCACACAATATCATTCTAGCAAACAGAGGAGAGAGATATTCATATTTTTCATTTGACTCCTGACCTTTTCACAGGCCTGTTTCTCATTCATTCCCATTGCGTCAGTATAAACCAATAAAATCTGACGGACAAAGCCTTGATCAAATAGCAGCACCGGGGAGGCATCAGGGAAAGGAAAACTGGAGATGAGACTGTCTCGCAGTGGCAAGCACTTGGCAAGTAAAAATAGCTGTAATAGCCTCAGGTAAGTTAACTGCCTGAAACTCCCCAAACTGATTTTAGGTACAGCAGCAAGTGTGGGTGTGAAAATGGCCCCGAGAGTCGTTAAGCCACTTTAAGTGAGGCAGCTGAGAGGATGCACTGAGAAAAAAATGAAACAGCATGATAGCATAACCAAACATTCTCACCTATTAGCACAGTTTGTGGGATTTTTATGCTTTTATTGTATCATCTAACAAGATTACAAATTAGTTTTAATGGACTAAATTTAATACTTAAACAACAAATGAAAATACAATTACATGAATTATAGATAAACCTCCGATATACTGAGTACTGATGAAAAGTGCTATACAACATTTAAGAGTATACAGTCAGCTTTACAGTTTATTTTTATTTTATCCAAAATATTCATATCCAAATTGCTTTAGAAGTTTCTATTAACATAATGAGTAAAACACAATGCCCCTTGAGTGCAGAATGCAATGGATGACACCTTTCCACTAATTAATTGGTCCTGTTATGCTGACCATCTTGAACCCCTCGCAGCATGTTTCAAGTATTTGTTTTCCAAAGCACTCCATGATTTTCAAAACTGAAGTAGAAATGATATTCAATTACAAAAATGAACAGGTCTGATGCTAATGGATTATCCCCTTGTAAAAAAAACCACACAATTATTAGCCTCTGTCAGAGTCCATATGGGGAACATTGCTCTCCATGCATGCATATATATATACACACACATACATACATATATATATATATATATATGTATTTTATCACTCACATAAATACACGTACATTTTTTCATTTGTGTACTTTAGCTTTCCTGCAAAAGTGCACGTCCAACTTTGTGCTGCACTCTGAAATCTGCTGCCCACCTGGGGAGTGACAGCACCTCAGACTATGGGGGTCAGCCTCACTCAGTATTGTCTGGCTGGAAGCATGGGGCACTGCCAGGCCTGAGCTCCTCACAGGGGGTCAGTATGTGTGAGGTTCTTGCATGATTAGAGCAGCAGGAACCCGCAATTTTGTCTACTCCTTTCACACTGTGCCATCGCATGTGTTTGGGTGTGGATGGGGGTCAGTGACTGAGTGATTGAATGAAGGAATGAATGAGTGATGGAGTGAAAGAGAGAATAACCTGAAGTGTGCGTTAATGGCTGGGTAGTAATGTTACTAAGTCAACCGTGAACCAAATTTCTAGCAGCAACATAACCCGACGGTAATCCCAAATGCCATGGAGCAAAGTGGAACTCTGAGATTGCTGCAAAATACTCATCAGACAGGATGGAACGAGGCTATTTAGGCATATCCCATTTCCCATGATTAGAAACCACAATAATACTTGTGAATTATCCCGCTGATGTCACCACACAAAGAGAGAGACAGAAACTGGAGACACAAGAACATAAATACTGAAGTTTGGACCTTCTTCCTCTATTTTTATTGCTTCTCCCACCCCTTTATAGGAGCCAGGGGATGCAGGATGAAAATAATTAGTCCAAAAATAATTGGGGAACTTAAATGCAATTAGCTGGAGAAAATAGACTAGCCACCTCTGCCAAATTCCTTACTAGAACAGTACTGCTACTGTGTACTGGAATACTATTGTCACATTGGGAAACAAAATAAATAATTGAATCAAAATCAACAAAATATAATAAAGTAGGGCACAGCCTTGGAAAAGAATGAGGGGCAATACTGACATATGCTATATTTTTCCAGTCCATGCATTTTCTTTAACCTCTGATGTTAGCAGGAAATGAACCCTTAACCCTGGCAGTGTTGCGGCCACATCTACCAGCTGTGATAAACATTAGTCTTGCAGTCCAGACATGTCTTGCAGGTTGATCACACTGTGAAACACATCTGGTACTTTTCACTGATAGCAGCCTTGGAATAAGGTAAGTAAGACAGTCCAGTTAGTTTTTGGTCAAGTAGTAGAGTATGGCAACAATGGTTGTATCAGTGAGGGAATGTCTTTTCAGATTCTGACGGGGCAAACATACACTTACAAAAACACACATTAGTTTTTGTCTGACAAGATGTTTATGAATATCATTCTTACCACATTTGGCACAAGTTTGTTCTGTGATTTAAATCTGTTCATGTGGGTGGGAGATGTTGAGAAAGTGGTAATTCACATTAAAAAAAGATCTTATTAGGGAAACAGGACTCTGAAATACAGATTACATAAAAACATTTTTTGCCACCAATAGGATTATATGTCAACAGCACAATAGCACTGGACACATCATTTTCACTTTTGGGAATTTTTAAAAGCAACTGTTTTGGGAAATACACTTAATCGCGAGAGTTAGATGAGAAGATGAGAGCTAGATGAGAAGATCAATATCACTCTAATGTCTGTCTGTTAAATAAAAATGTTTTTAGCATAGCATAATAGCTTTTTTTGTACTAGTTTTGTACAGATTAAACAAAAAATATTTAACATGTTGACATTTAGTGGTAGCTGCTTTATGTTACCATTGGACAGCCCTGTTTCCAGTCTTTGTGCTAAACTAACCAACTGCTAGCTTTAGCCACATATTTCAAACATGGATCGATCTTCTTATTTAACACTCTGCAAAAAAAATACAAATAAATAAAATAAAACTACAATAAGGTTTATCAAGAGTGAATTTGAAGGTTGTAGGAAACAGCCACCCACTGTAACTTCAGATTGTCTCTTTGTAACTGTGCAGTATATTGAAGCCGACCTTTAGTCATCTGTGAAATGTAACTAAGAATCGTATCTCGTGTATATAAATTTTCCATTGCTTTCCCTATCTCGTAACGGTTTTCATTACCAACTTTGGGCCATTCCAGAATCATCGGGTCAGCACAGAGCTGCTTTACACCCCTCAGAGAAAAGGCCTCTACCTCGTAAAAGCTTTATGCTGTAGCACTGGCAGACATTTGGCATTTACATTTATCGCCAACTTGGGTTAATTAAAGTCAATCCATCCACCATCTTGATTAAATGATGGTAAATAAAGACACAATATTTCTCTGCAGAATAGAGAGGTGTCAGGGTGAAGGGCATGAGGAAGATTACTGAACAGCATGAACTAAGAGCTTTGACACATATACATAAACAAATGTGTATAAGCAATCACAAGTGTAAGGGATACTTCCTAACAGCTAAGCAAACAGATGATTGAGAGGTCTACAAGAGGCAGGGAGACTAAGGATGACAAACTATAAGCAAAGTCATTAGTTTAGCAATTAGATTCCTTATCCCATGCCCTTCCAGCTGCATACTCAATGGACCCAGCCAAGTCATGCATAGGCAAATTTGTTTGTATTTGTTCGTCTCACTGGACTTTCTTTTCTGTGCAACCAACTGAATTTTTGAATACCCTATGAGCGAATGAAGCGCAGGTAAACAAACCCACCCCCTAAACCCCTCATCCTTCACCCTCTCTGTGCAAGCGCTCGGCCTTTAAAATTGATCCTAATGGCTCATGGCTTGTGCTGGGGCTGTTTGGATGAATGTGGGAGTTACAGTAATTGCCCGGTCATTAAAATACTCAAGATTGTTTTATTTGCTTGTTCTATATGCTAATTCATAGAGTTCCCACTTCCAACGCAGCTTGGGATGAGCTCCTCACCAGAATAGGATTTTAGGGCTCAGCTGTCAATTCTCACCTGTTGCCACGATTCCTCATATCTGCCTTAAGTTAGTTTGTCCACTAGGGGGCAAGGCGACTCCAAAACAACCTGAGCAACCGGCTTTACATCGGCAAATCAAGTGTTTATGGGTAACGCTTTAGCTAACAACTGCCTACCTAAACATACAGCAGAGCATCTTACTGGTGTTGTGCTTGTCGTTGCCTCACAATTGTTTGTAATTCAGGTGCCTTTTAGCTCGAATTGGTTCAACAAACTCCTTCCAAATGGTCATTTTGAGTTATCAGCCACTTTTTTACTTGGACTTCCCATCATTTCAAGATGGACAGATAACATACCTTTGACTTCTTATGAGCTTGTTTTCTGGAAATAGCTGGCAGTCTGCAGTCATATATATGGGTGGTGCATACAGATTGGATAATGAAACGGTGAGCTGAAAACTGCAGGAAACAAGTCTAACAATTAGACATAATTGTCATTTTGTTTTACTTCATTCATTGGCCCTGGCATTGTGTTCATGTTAGCAGAATTCTTCTTGGGAGGGTGAGAATTTTGTTTTGTTTTGCCCTAAGCTATCAGTAGCAAGTGATATTTACATGTCAATAAAAGTCAAAATAAAAAGCTGCAGTAGCCACTGGTAGGAGCCACTAAACTCTTATTTGAAATCTAACTGTGTTATCTGTACAAATAAGTACTATACACCAGACTGATGGAAAATCATTTTTGGATATTGAAAATAAAAGTGGTCCCAGGACTGACACTTGGGGAACACCTAACTGTACAGTAACTCATTTAAACTGGTTATCATTTAATATAACACATTGGGCCTCATGCAAGAACCACTCGTATGAACAAATCTGTTCTTAAGTGACTTGTACGAATGATTTCAAAGCTGCATTCAGCAATTTTCTCGTATTTAAAATTTTCTCATAGGCACAAACACAATTTCAGAGTGGTCCAGCCCTGTCGTAAGAGTCATGTAAAATGACTTAAATGATACATTCATTCACTCGTACAAGCCCACTGTGTGAAAGAAAGCAAGAGAAAGTAAACATAAGAATATTTTCTTCTTTGAGGCCCATCTCATCTCCAGTTATGGTTTAAGATGAACATTTTTTTAAATTGACCTATTGGCACTTACTATATATCTAGATATACAGTGTATTATATTTATTTTTTATTAGATTAGATTCTCAAATCCAATGGCAATATATACTTATAGGTCTTTATAAATGTAGCACTAATTACAGAGATCAAGGGAGTGCTTTCCTTTATGGAGTTTCAAAGAAATATGAGAGGAGTAAATGTGTAATAATCCTGGATAAATTATCACACATTTTGTTTGAATTTATGGGCATAGCATTAACTTACATGCAAAAATAGAACAAGTAGTGAAATCTCTCCCGTAATGGGGACACAGTATATCCATGGTGCGTGACATAACAGCCTACCAAGTCTTGGCTCACCAACGCAGTAAAATCAACTCAGTGTTATTTGTGTTTCCTGACACTTGTCGTTTTTTCACTCTCATTTACTCGCCTCACTGTTTTCTTTCCTAACAACAAGCACAAAACATTGTCACTGGACCATCACTGACTCGGCTCAAATGACTTCTGAAATTGCTTTGTTTCCCCTTCCTTGCACACACATGTCACAGATGTTGTTTGGGTGAGAGTGGCTGCATGCCAAAATCAAGCGTGACGTGCCATTAGCAATTGAGCTGACTGCGCGAGGTTTGGTCTTTCTTCCATTATTCATTTTTGTTGGAGGGCGCAGAGTAATGCAGACTGAGAAGTACGTGTTTTGTTGTAGCAGGGTGCATTTGCCTTGTTAAGAGGGCAGGGCATGATCTGTGTTAGTCATCTTTAGCCTGTGTTGTTGAATCCCATGAAAACAAAAAGAGGCCTGTAATAAATTGGTGGGATGTATCTATTTGTATTTTTTGTAATTGTGTATAGGAATATAGGAAAACAGAATTCAGTAAAGCAGCGGATAGGTTATTATTTGGATTAGAGTAACCAATCTACTGTCACATTAATTTTGCTCCTGAAAAAATGTAGGTGAATATCCATGAGATGACAGATTCATTTCCAGAATTAAATGCAAGTCTGTCTGTGTTGTTTGGTGGAGGTTTGGCGCAGCAAAGAGTCTGTTGTCTCTCTTTTGCCAAGTTGCTTTGAGGTCAACTTCAGATTAACTAACGTGATGTATCCCTGCTGCCATGATGCATTACCACTCACATTGTTCTCCGGGTCGACTCACAAGGCAGGCATTGCTTTCAATTACACCCTCAACTTTTCTTTTTAATTAAATGTACAGGCAGATTAATTACAGGACAACTTAAATGATGAAAAAATTAGAGGTGTCCTGCAACATTGTGTTTGGTGTGAATCTGGCTCCTCTCTGGTCCCTCCAGCCCTTAAACTGTCACGCCCGCTGTTCAATAAGCAATCTGGTAGGGAGGCGTACAAACGAGTGGACTCGCGCAGGGCAGTTTGTTTCTGTTTGCCAGACAGGTTCGATTCTTTGAGAGACACGGCCCACAAAACCAGACACCCAGGGCCAGAGGCTGGGTAAAAACTAATTATGGTGGTGTTAAAAGGCAAGCTCAATGAGGCACAGGAAAGACAGCCAGATTCTCAGCACCTCTTGACTTAAGCTCTGCAGGCTAGCAGTGGGGGTTTGTGGGACTAAACAAGGCGGTTTATGCTTTGGGTTGAAGAACAGTACTCCCAAATGAAGTGTGTGGCATCCTGTCTTTGAGAACAGAGTCATCTGTAATTTTAAGAAACAAATAGATAATTTCCTCAGAACGGAAAGATTTTGGAATTCTTACAATCCTATAAAATGTAGCATTAGGTGGGAAAATCCTTCTACATGCATTCTCTAATGGATTTCAATTGACTTCATTCACACACAAAAGAGAGGAATGATGGTGCAAAAACGTCATGGCTCTTTTCATGTCTGACGCGGTTGTCTGTGTGAGACGAAAGTAGACAGATATCCATCACACCATGGAGATGATCATTGTGATAGAGCTGGTCTATATCTGGAAGACACCAGAGGGCCTTTATACAGGGAGAACAAACGGATATGTGGGTATCAAATGAAGGCATTAGGGAGAGAGCCTGAGTGACACAAACATGTTATGAGAGATGGGCAACATCTGGTGCAATGGATCTTATCCTCAATCGCCGGTCATTACTTTGAGTTCCGATGCAGACCCACTGCTCTACTTGTGATACTAATCTTGGCCCTAATTCCCATGTATCCCCTGGCTTAATGGGCTCTTTAGAGTATTAAAATTTTTTACTTTCCCTACATGTTTCTAGTATATTTTAATGTTGCCCTTTCTCTCCACACAGTTGCAGTGCCTGTACAATTTGTGAATGCCTAGTTAATGCAGAGCTTTCCAATTGTTTGCTTTGTTTAAGTGGCATTACAGGGGATTTCCAGGAGCATCTTGTTTGAATTTAGGTGTTAATTCTAAATGATCAAAAAAAGAAAAACAAAGGAATAAAGTGAGATTTTAGCATTATTGCATATTAACAGTTTTACTTTCACGCAAATAGTAGATGTATTGCTGCTGAGTCCTGTTCTTTGTGATTCTGCAGGATGCCTCTAGGGATTTATAAGGTGCATTATTTTGCTGCCTTTCAAAACTGGTGCAGTGTGAGGAGGAAAGGCAGAGAGCAATACTAGGGGTTAGAGAGGTGGGTGAAACTGCCTCCAACAAAATGAGCGCGGCCCCTGAACTAAACCCAGGGGATTGAAAGTGGATTGAATGCATCTCACCATATATAGACAGCGACGGGCACCGCAGGGACAGCGATGGGGAGAGAGGGGAGTGAGTCAACGAGTGGGACGAGGATGAAGAAAAGGAGCAGTGGGGAGAGAGCAAAAGAGCAGTGGTGTGTTACCAGCTGACCACTGGAGCTTTTCAAACCCCCCTCCTCTCCCATTATACCATTACTGAGAGGGTCCTGTTTTCACCCAGCCATACAGTATTCTGGTGCAGCGCCAAGCCTGCTGGCTGCTCCGCTGAGTGCCCCACCACTTCGCTGCGCCATCAACACCAGGACATGCACACAATTGGAAGAGCCAGACTAATTCCTGGATGACAGGAACAAGAGGGCATCGGGTTCCTAGGGGTTAAAATGCCTTAATCTTTTTATCCTGTGCTAGAGAGGACTATTCACAGATTTGATACACTCTCTAAATCCTTAAGTGGCATGCGAGGGCAAGGCTCGGGGGGGGGGATTCCACACACACAGATGAACCCTGGCAGCCAGCCGAGGTTAGTGGAGCTATAAGAAATCAAATATGTGGTGTTCGGGTTATAATGTACATCATAATATATTCCTTGTACAATGAAGTCTATATGTTTGTGTCAAAATAATGTTAAAATGATTAATTGGTGAACTTGAAGTGCAGTTCGTTCATGAAAGTGCTTTCTGCAAAGCGAATTAATCTGCTATTATCACAAGAAAAACATCACATAGACACTTTTTACTTAGCGAGTCTTCTCCCCCTGCAAGCATCTATATTCCTTCCTCTTCTCTGCTCTTTCTTGGTACTCTCCAGCATACTCACGCACATCCTCAGCATCCCCAGTTCCCTAATGAGGCGTGATCACTGTGTTAAACTGCTAATTAAAATCAGATATTAAAGCCCGCTACCCATAATCCCTCTTGGCTTGCGCTACAAACACCAGGCTGGCTGTCGCCTGGCATTATGCTCCAGCGGATCCCCGGCAGCAGTAGCTCGCCTCACCTTCACAGAGCAGTCAGTGCATCAATCAGCAGCTAATCTTTAAACTCCGTAATATGGGCCATCACGAAGCAATGTAAACTTTGATTCCCCCTTCTCCTTTTCTCAATGTGACCCAGCAGCGGTCGCATCATGTAAGGTGTGGATGAGGGTGTGCGTAAGCAAACAGATACTGAAAACATGCTAGAGACATATGGTGTGTGTCAGCATTGTACATATTGAATAGAGAGGCTCTAATTTGAACAAAATGAGGACGACATGTCAGAGAATACACAGATTCTAATCTATGAAGGATCTGGCTTTCACAGAACAGCTGGCAGGCCATTATGGAGCATACACTAATGACCAGCCATGCAAAATTGATGAGTCATTGATCTCTGATATTCATTGGATTTTAGATTGTGAAATGTACAAATGTACTCTTAATACACAATATGTTAAGAGGGATGAAGACATACTTCCACTCCTTTGGTTGAAGACAGAAAGGCAAGATGCAAATTTTTCGGTGATTTTTAAGCGTGCTTGCCATGTAATATGCTTGTAATTTCTGAGAGAGCACTTTCAGCCTTACCTCTCTAATCCTTCACAGCTGCAGGAAAAAAAAAAGTTTTTCCCCACCAATTTCCAATTAATATTCTCCGCTGTAGAATGGTCAAGACCTTAGTGATCTTCTGTCTCCTCTGCTCAGGGCGATGCGGCGCTGAGGGCACGGCTCCAAACAAACTCAGGTCTCCACGGTGGAGAGTAGGGGTGAACTCTGAACCTTTCTCTGCTACCTCATTAGCCTGCATACACACTGGCATCTGTTCTATCATGAACCCGAATATGACCGCATGAAAGCGGCAAATAACGGCTCTCATTGGACCTTGTGGGATTAGATCGGTGATGACCGGAGTTCACTGACTGCACGGCACCATTCAGCTCTCATTCATTTGGAAAAGAAATGCCCATTTGATGGCAAAGAATAACCTAATGAACCTGCTGTGGTGTGGTCTGTTGGTTTTTCTTGTGCGTTTCTGCTTGGAGAGAAGAGAACTGATGAAATAAGAGGAAGGGGAGCAGCCAAGGAAGGAGGGAGAGGAAATCGACAGTCAGAATGAGAGGGGTCATTGAGCACAACAGGAACACGGAGCCCCGCTCAGCTGGAGGGACTCTGGCGAGGACGGAGTCACCTATCTTATGGTGACAAGCGGCAAATAGGGCCCCATTACCGCACAGAATGCTAATGCCAAACTTTGGGCCCCGGGGACTGGCCCCGTTCCCCAAACACAAGGAGAGGAGACCTGCCAGGGTGCATGCATGACAGCTTCCATTCACACCCACGAGTGCAAGAGATAATAACCGTATAAATCACAAGAGACTCTTACACTCTTTTCTTTCTCACCCCTTCGCTGCTCTCAATCTGTGTCTTGACTGTGTCTAACTCTTGCTGTTCCTAATTGACCACTCATCCATTTTTTTCCTCATTCCCCTACCAGTCCCATTCTTTATTGTCTCTTAACAAATCACTACACACACACACACACACACACACACACACACACACACACACACATTCCCTTCGATGTGTCTCTTTCATTGTCAGATTCTTAAAAAAAAAACAACAACAAAAAAACCCAAGGACAGCTGGTGAAAACCACTGATATTGATTAAACAATCCCTGTTCATCATATCCAAAAATAGCGCTGCCAGCATAGATTGAAAAGCACATTATATGCACAGTAACAGGCTGCGGTGATAATTAAACAAGGGCTAACAATTGTGGATTGGAGTGTTGTATTTTTTGTAGATATTAATAGGAAAACAAATTTTGTGTAAAATCCATCATGGAGAAATATTATTTGATTAAAAGTCTGTATTCTCTTTCTATGGTCCATTTCTTTCATTTCCCATTATGCAGGTTTCTCATGGCAGTGAAGGAAATACATTTTTAAAATAACTAACAAAACTGTGGATTTTTTGCCTGTTGTATTCAAACAAGGGCAAAAAAAAAAAAAAAGTCAAGGGGAAAGATGAAGAGAAGAGACTGCAGAAAGGCAGACTTGTCTCTCCGTTCCCTCAGGCCTGTGGTGTGGGCACTGACTCTATTTGACATCAAGTTGCAGCGCTGTGAAAGAGTGAGGCAGAGACAGAAACACACAGAGGGAGACATCAGAGCTCTTATGCCTTCAGGGGTTGTGTAAATGTAAGTCATGCCATGATGGGGCGACTTGTTCCGGGTAACATCACCCTTATAACTTTGATTTCGTTTGGGGAGTTCAGACAGTTTTTGACTTCCTTGCTCCTACTCTTTTCTGAGTGGCAAAAGAACTGATATAAAAAATACAAAAGCTGCAAACTGAGATTAGATATCAAATGAAACAACGTGATGTCTAGCTGTGTCTGACCATAAAGTTCATGTGCCCTGGTAGAACATATAACAGAACTAAGATGAGCACATACTATGCACTGGAATCACCAAGCTGTAGATCTCAATTCATCTATTAGATGACAATGCTACTTTTCTCTGTCATCATTGTAGAATTATTTATAGTTGTAATTCTGGTGTTGGAGTTGGGTGGACAAAACAAGCAATTTGAAGAGGTAGCCTTGGGCTTTACAGTTTAAAACTTTAAAAACATTTAAAGCATCAATATTTTTTATTAACAAAACTATACTACTGGCATTGTAAAGGGGTCGCTTATAGTGATGGAGCCATACTGAGTCTGCAGTTCCCCTGAGCTCTAGAGAGCTTTGTTGTGATATTAAGCAGGTAGCTCATTTCAGTGAAAAAGCTATTAAACCCACTGTTCACTTCCTGCCCGGCACCAAACTGCAAACAGACAAAGGTAGTGAAAAGCTGGTGAACACGCTAAAGAGCCAGATATTTCCCTCAGGAGTTGGTGGAGACCAAGCCAGAGCTAAAAGGAGAGTGAATATTGGATTTACGTTCATCAGTTGGCCAGAAACACAAATCCAAATGAATAATATTTATAATCTTGCTACATATCATCTGGAATCTGTAATTTGTTTTACCCTATGAACTTGTGATCATACTGTGTCAGTGATCAGTGATCATCAGTGTCAAATCAAAAGATCTCTTCACAAGTGATCAAAAATTCCACAGGGTACCTTTAAACTTTCCCCTTTGATGTGCTGAAGGTCAATTCAAAACCCAGCAACCAATAACATCACCTGGCGCAAAGCAGCACACAGCGTAGCGCAAGTGTCATTGCTAGTTTCCAACCGACGCAGGTGTCATTTTAACATCCACGTTGTGTAAGTAGCAAATGTACTTGCGCTCATCTGTTTGCCCATGGGAATGTTGGTCTTGAAATGAGGTTTGGTAGGGTGTATTGTTGACCAACAAAAACCTGGCCTAAAGTCAGTGGTGCGGTATTTTCCTGCTATTTAAAGGGCTCAATACCTGGCTTCCAGTGATGTGCAGATCCCAGTTATATCTACGGATCGGGTGGGTCTTGTTGTGAGTTGCAGATGGCTAAAATAGGGTCTCCCATTAAAAAAAGACGCTGTGTGCATTTATGCATGAGACATCGACAGGACTGGTCAGGATGCACTGACAGCAGACTCTTAAATCATTAAAGTAAATCACATGAATGCTAACATATCTCTGCAAGTTGATTTCCAACATGTCCTCATATCCAAGCAACAGAATAGGTCGACAAAATGTATATGACGATGTCTGTGAAGGCTCTCAGTCATTCAGGTCATAGTTATCCAAAGACGACGACCCCACAGTGGTTAAATAGCGGAGTTTCTCTGCTAGTCATTTCAGAACTGAAGAAGTCTCTTGGATGAGGGACGAAACATCTTCCAGTATCTTCAACCAAGTCAAGGTGCCCTTGACTTCAACCTTCTTTGGACATATATGACCATTATAAACTACCGACAAGGTGTACTGGACCTTATCAAGTGGTTACCACTGTTAAACAAAATCTACTTGGTTAGGTTAGTAAAAGATTGTGGTTTGGGTTCGAATTAGTTTGTTATGTGTTAAATATGGGTCATAATAAGCTGCTTGCACAGTCAAACTATACGCCTGCTTTTCAGGTGAGGACTAGCTTTGATTTGCACACTGCACTGAATTAAATGTAAACCAATAGGAGGGTTTGAAATCAGTCTAAAAGAGTGGTGTAATTTGAAAATTGCAGGCAGAAATGTAATTAGTAGTTAATGGTCTAAAACATGCAAAAGTATCAGTGTGTTCTCTAATTAGTTTTCAGCCACGTCATTTATTTCAATTTTGGGCTATTAATCATTTTGCATAAGTTCTTAAGCCATTTTACAATGAAAAGCGAGAAGAATAAAACATGACTCCTCTACTGCAGTTTTCTGAAACACCCACGTCCATCATATAAAGTCTTTTCCTAGCCCTAACCCCATAATGCTTTTGACTGCAACAGTGAAAAGCGAGGCCAATACGACACTAGCCACAAACCACTAGGGAGTAATGGGAGTAAAACCTTTGGGTAATGCACTCCACACAATGGCCCTATTTACTGAGGCACCTGAAAGAGAGCTCCATAGTGCAAAATAGCACATTACTGTGTAGGAGGACCGCGTAGGATTTCAGACCAATCACACGGTATCCTTCATGCTGCAGACAATAAACGTGCAAGAGGGAAAGTGGATAGTTGCAACTCTAGGGAGTTCATGAGTGTAGGTGTGTATGGATGAAACGGAATTCACTTTTTTCTCTCTCACATAGATCAATCATGTGAGGATATGTGTAGGTATGTCTGTGCATGACAGATCCTGCATCTTCCTGCTGCATTGTTACATAATGTAAATACACAACAGAGTTGTCCACCGTAGGAAAGGAACATGAAAATAATGGATGTTTGACTTCTAGGGAAACTTTATTAGTAGAAAGCAAGAGAATCAGAAATCCATTTCAACAGGACTGTTTTTTTATGAAATGTGACAGAAAAAGATTTGAATGCACACCTCAAATATGTTTCCTCAACTTTGTAATTGTTCACTTCTTATCTGCACTTTCCCTTTACACCTCAAATTTGGCAAAGTAATCTAAAATGGAGTGAAATTAAATATAACGATGGAATGCATCTTAAAGTACGCTCCCCTGTGCTCATGTGTGTATGTGCGTGTCAATGTATTTGTCTGCATGCCTGTGTAACTGCCTGTCCCTTTTGGTTTGCCTGTCATTGTGTACCGTGGTCCATTTGGCCCCACACAGTAAGAAACGGAGTGGTTGGCGTTACAAATCCCATCTGAATTCCTCAGTGAAAGGGATTGAATGCCCACCTTCTGACCGTGCATTCCAAAGAGCAGCAGGGTGTCCTCTTTGATATCTGCCCGAAGAACAAAACACAGCTCCATTGCCTATAAGGTGGCATTTTCTATCAAAGCAAAAGGCCATAATCCAGACTTATACTCTAAATCCAATGTACACTGACATAATGCCCCCTAAGCTGCCTAATTCCTTCTAGAGCCCTCAATGTTTTCTCCACTGTCTCTCTTTTTTCTGTCTGTCTTGATGTTTTTCCCTCTCTTGCTCGTGCACTGTATCTTTCCTTTACGTCTCTCTTCTCTCTATCCCTTTTCACATGCCTGTCAGTTCACCCACTTCACAGTATTGTTCTTGTTTGTGTGCCTTCCCTCTATTCATCTTCCTCTCTGGCCTTCTCTTTGTCTCCCAGCACATATTTATACCTTTTGAATCCCTCCCTCCTCCTTTTTCTCTCTATATATGTATTTTTCCCCATCTGCACTCCCATCTCAATAACAACAACAGCAAGAGTATTCTGTCCAAACAACCATCTGAGTGCTGCTGGTTGCTAGGATACCCCACGGCCATTGTGATTGGTTCTCATTATAACTGGGATTTGCAGTTTAATCCAGGCTATGTAATTGGCCGGCTCTCCAGTGTTCAGCTAGGCTTAACTCCTCAGACGAGCATGCATTTAGCAATGATGCAGTGCTATCATGTATCAACAAATACAGCAAGCTAATACAGATAGAAATACACTCAATTTCAGCCCTCTTGTTGCGCTCTCTCTGAGCAACACAAGTGATGATGACACAACACGTGCTTTGTCTTCCAGCCAGCATGACAACAGCCCCGGTCAGTAGATGTCATATGACACCCGAAAAGTCAAGTTACTTGACACGCGCTCATGTGTCACTTTCTGTGTGTGGGTGTCGTGAGTGGTCACTGTGCCGACATTTAACACACACATACACACACACACACAAGACTTCAAGGCAGCGTTGTCGCACCTGATGGATGATGTGTCACACATACGCAGACACACAAGCAGGGGTGTCACATGTGAGATGACTGTCACTTAGGCAAAGTGGTGATGAGACAATGAAATGCAACTGTGTGTGTGTGTGTGTGTGTGTGTGTGTGTGTGTGTGTGTGTGTGTGAGCGTGTGTGTGTGAGCGTGTGTGTGTGAGCGAGAGGAAACATAGGGAGAGCCTGGGTAGATTTAGACAGATGATGACTAACTTGACAAAGACCATTCTCTTTTGCGGAATTTAAAACAAAGGCTGTCTGTACATGTAGCATCCTTATTGTCTATCTCATGTTGTTCTGCCACCCAAATAATTTATTCCTGACGTATTCATACAGGTTATGTGTGAGCCGACACGAAAGCTGTGCTACATGAAAAGCAACAAGGGTTGGAAGAAAAATATTTTCTCACTTGCAACGGGTGGTATCTGACCATGAAGACAGCGTCTTTAGATATCTGCCTCTAAAGCTTCTGCTCCCTCCCGACACAGTGGAGGTGAATGGAATTTTGTTTGGGCTCCTCAAAGCACTGAAAGATGGAATTTGAAAAACTCTGCAGTAATTTTTCTTGGATACTAAAGAAAGTCCATATATGTTGCTGTGCACTGTTTTTGTGTCTTGAATATTAATTTGTCACATACTACATATGTGAGTTCTCTTTTCTTTTCCTGTAAAACGTAAAAATTATTTTGATGACTGATCTAGAAGTCATTATATAAATGAGAGAAAACCAAGCGGGAACCTACGGGTCTAAAAAGTAAAGCTAATGTGGAAGTGCCTTAAACCTGCATTCTTTTTAACACCCAGCAGGTGTACAACTCCAACAATTGCATTGGACTGAATGGAAAATTGACCCTACTTCTCACCTGAGTTATTCCCTCAGTAAACACTTCCCTAATGAGTTTACGATTGCAATATCTAGTTTCAAGTCTTCTTAAATACAGCGTGAAGTTCATTTTGTAAATTATGGTCACATTTAGAGAAAAATAGACGATAAAGCAGGGTATGCTTTAAGGCGTGGCTATCTTGTGATTGACAAGTCGTTACTATGGTGACCTGTCAATAAGGATAGAACGAAAGGATTATGCACTGCACTGTGTAGATTTGACCAGCACTGTTGAAAAAGCTTATTAAGGGTAGGCTGTTCATTTTTCCAGTAATTACATTTTGTTTTAAGCCTGTTTTTCGCTAGCTACAGTTAGCAATTAGCATTAATAAGCTGTCACAGTTAATGTGAATTACGGATGCACCTTGCTAACCAAGCTAGCCAGCGCCACCATCTTGTCCAAATATGGTCACGTCTGTTGTCTGGTTACAAAAAGTGATGATGGTGACGGCCAAAATGCCAAACCCGAGCCTTCAGAAAGGTAGTCAACAGTGACTTCAGGGTGACTCCATCCACTATTTTACTATGGAGAAAACCCTCAGCTGGGCCAGATGTTTTCCTCTTGCACACTTGTAATTCTCTTTCAATAAATCACTTGAGTCAAAAACAATTCAATACAATATAACTGTAAGTTCAAAACACAATGCAAGTGAATCTGAGCTGGTCCCAGGGAGCAACTGATTTCTTTATAATCCACAGTCCATCATTAAATGTTTTATCACACCATGATTATTGAACTTAATTCTTTACATATCAGTTATGTTTAGTAATAATAAATAAAATAATTTAAAATAACATTCCCACAGTATACAATCATATGTGATTTTCAAAGACTAGCTACCTCCTGCCATGATTTAAAACTGCACTTGACTGTTAGCTTGTGGGTAGCTAGCAGAGCAATATCTTAGTAGGAGGTGTTTGTTTGGATTTCAGTCTGCAAATCGTTGCTTACATTTCCAAAGGTGGTTGAAGTCTAATTTATTCATTTCGCCCTCATCCTTCTTCTCCTGATCTAACAATGCCAATGAAGGAGATGTGGGGGAAGGTAAACAGGGAAAAATATGTATTTACTTTGGGTGAACTGTCCCTTTAAAATTAAACATTGATGTGTGTTACTATAGTAGCGTTGATACTTTTGAAAATATTTCACTAATTTTGTGTGGTTCCAAGATTGCAACCTTTCATTCAGAACAGCGAGCCGCATATCGGCACAATAATCCTGAAAAAAGGCAGAGTGACAACGGCTATAGACAGACAGGGAGAACAGACAGAGCTGGAAACTCAGGTAAACATTTAGCCGACGTGCTACAGCGTTAGCTCCCCCACAGCTTTTCAGTAACGTTAATCATCTTTACTATCTGTGAATCTGTCATCGGAGGCTCAGCAATGTCAGCGCAGCTACATATATTGGATGATAATGAAACAGTTAGTGAGCTGGAATGGATATTATAGTGAGATTGTGTCACACTTTATAACAGTTAGACCGCAGTAAGTAACTTTACTGTAACTAGTGATAGTGGATGGCTCTTCCTCTGTGTTGCTGTGACCGTTTTATTGCAGTGTTTTATATTATGTGGGTCACGTTAGTTACAGCGACGGAAAGGTGGAGAAGCTCTGTACCTGAGTCTTGGTAAAACCACAATAAATATAAACTGAACGTTACGAAGAAAACAGCGGCAGGTCCAAGCTGTTGGCTGGTTGCTCCTGGCTGCATCTCTATAGGCTAACGTTAGGCTAAATCAACAGTGGTACACAGTATCCTGTGTTGTTGGTGAAGTAATGTGGAAAGCGATATAACTTTGCACCGGATAACATTAGCAACTGCTCAGCATTAGCCGGCGAGCTAATGAAGACTTTCTCTGTGTTTCCCCAGCTTTACTAATGCTCACTTTGTTCTTACTCGACATCATCTGAACCTGTTTGGTCTGATGGGCTTCAGCACATAAACCTTTATTGTTGTTTTGTATCCTTACGTGAAGCCTGTGTTTTGCTGTGAGCTGGTTGTTTTATGGTGTTAGTGGTCTGCATGTTGTTAGCGGTCTTTAGCTGCTGTGTTGTCGCTGTTGTCTGAGAGAGGCTCGGGAGCGCGCACAGGGCTGAATCCGACCCGGAGACTTCACATTAAAAGCAGAACAGTGGCTGATGCAAGCAACGGAGAAAAACAGGCGTGTGTTTCATTTCTAAGTGAGTTTTGAGCCCATTGACAATAAGGCAATGAAAATTTGATTTATTAAAATCAAAAACTTACATATAGCCCCTTTAACTCCACCAGTTTAATAATGCACTTGCAGCTATTTCTGTGTGTGTGCTTGTGTGTGTGTAGTGGTTTCTGGATCTGTGTCGCACTCAAGTAAGCCTAGCAGACTGTTTACGTGCTAATGGAGTTATGGCTACCATATGGCAGCCATCATGGTGTCCACTAGCACAGACATATACAAGGGGCACACACATGTACACACATACGGCTTCGAACACATGCATGCGCGCACAAATACATGCAGTGGCAGCTCCTGGTTATGAAAGATGTGATTGCAAGAATCTTTACGAGGCCCACCCTCAGCCTGCACACTTATGTCCATCCCAAAACACACATCTGGACTGTGCCTTAAGAGGAAATGTTTGCCAAGCACTGTGTTGGATTTGAATGAAAAAAATAAATGAATGATGTCATCGCCCAGGCTACAACTGACGCTATGACCCAATGCAACCATAAACCCCAAACCAAAAAATTAACAAATCTACACATTTTTAGAGGAGAGTTTTGATGTTTGGGTTACTACTACTCAAAAACTCAGCCCACCAAATAACAAAAACTGCATTATTTTGGGAAAAAAAAATATTATTATAAAAAAATTACTTTGCATAAATGCCTACATTATTTTTCATATTGGCTTTGTTCACCTCAATATTTAACCTACCATCAGGAAAAAAAAGTCATGTTAAGGCAATTGGCTGTCCTCTGCAAATTCACAGCAGTCAGATTATTTGGAGCAAGCTACAGCATGCATCTGAATATAAAATGGAGAAATATAAAACACATGCATCTGTATATATATGACACATTGACACATTCTAGAAAGGTCTAATTAAATAACAATACGAATAATCTTTTGAATTTTACTCTCCTGCTATTGCAAAGTAAAAAAGTAATATATGGAAATTCTTAAAGTATGATATTTTTATTACCCTTACCCAAGTGCGAAGCAAATTGCTTAGCAGTGGGAAAAAAAAATTCAACCCAAGAAAGAATGAATTTGTACGACTGCAAACATATCCTGTTATTTTCCAATTGTTATGCTGTTTGCATATTCAGTTGTGCAAGTGAAAATGCTCATTTTGTATGCTAATGATTAGATGTGTGTACATGTGTGTGATAAATGCTTCCCACACAACCTTGATTAATAGCTCTGAGAATTTATGTGATGATGGTGGTGATGAAGATGATTGCGGTTTCTAAATAAGGATTCGCCCATTGCCATATTAAACCTGCTAGTCAGGCAGAGGAGCACTGAGTCGTAACGTTGACTGCGCCTGCCATTCATCTTCATTCGGCCATTTTCACTCCATCATTGCTGAAGGTCAAGCTGAGAGATACATGTGAATGAAACGCTCCCCTTTTTGCAGACAATTATATGTTCATGTGTCAAGGGCATGATGTGAGAATGTTTGATTGTGGAGGCCTATGGCATTTTTCAATTTTAGGGTGGGAGCATTGCATTACCTGATACGGAGCTATATCATGTAAGGTGTAGGCAGTGGAGAGATAGTAAAACGTATAGGCCCATAAAAGGGCTTATCCTGCTTACTTTCTGTCTTCTCAGTTTTTTGTGGACAAGATAACACATAAGAGGAAACCACTTTGTGTGTATGTGGGTGTGACAGTCAGTGATGAACACACATTTTCTTTCTCAAATGACTAAGGTGTTTGAGAATGTAGGTAAGTAAACCCAATGATGATGGCTAATAAATCATATCTTAAAGTCAGTTTAACTAAATAACATACAAACATTTATTTATTTTATTTTATTTATTTATTTAGCCTTTATCTATCTATCTATCTCTATCTATATATATATATATATATATATATATCTAATCATGCAGATAGTGGCAGTTGATGGAATTCCATTGTTATGGCCTGGCTCAAGTGACCACAACAAAAGGGAGACGCACCATGGCAACCATCTAATAAACCCAATTTTAATTTCATTTAATTAAACCAAAATTAACCAAAGTAAGAGTTGTGCTAAATTAAAAGGGTATGGGGTATGAACATCAGTAGTTTCAGTAGTGTCAGGGCAGCATGATGGATGCATGAATAGGGGTGTGTGCAGGTGTTGTAATTTGCAAGGAACAAGGTAAATACCACTGAAGCAACATATCAAAAAACCAAAGGTGGAGCGTGTGGAGAGAAACAGAGAGGAATCAGTTAGCAGGGACATCTGTCTCTTCAGCCCAGCAGCAGCAGCTCCTCTAAGAATGAGAACAAGCAGATACAAATAATCTACAGAGCAATGGGCCCAGGTGTCCAGAGTTACAGCAATCAGCCAGAGCTCTTCACCTGCAAGGGAGAGAGAGATTAGCCACAACCACACATGACCCCACAGGGCGTCACACCATTTGTACTAATTTAACTACAATTAAATAACACTAAAATAGTTACACTGGATAATCCACAGAACAATCCAATACCGGGGCTCATAGGGACCGTTTCTTCAGTAGAAAGTAGTCCATGTTAAAGCTTTTCACAGTGAGACTTATCTGTGGATTGTTTCTGTAAAGATGAGCACCATAAGCCAAGTTCTGTTCATCTCCATTTTACTCGAGTATCAGCACCTGGGACTGGCTCATCCACAGTCCTGGATGCCTCCCATTTATAGGTGTAGGTAAGTGGCTGCTCTTTATCGGCGTTGGGTAAGTTAACTAGATGAAGACTTGCCAAACCAATCACTCAGTCCTCATCCCTAATGCTTTCTCTCTTGTAAAACCTGACCATAGTTTGCTTACTTCTCAAAGTTAGATTTTTAGTGTGCCTCTTGTGGTCGGTGGTGGAAAAAAACCCCCACAACAGACAACTGTTCTCACTGGCTGTTGTTGCAGTGATGAGCCCATTGGTGCACCAGAATGAGGCAAAGTAGATGCCGAACTTTATTGGCTGCTCTGTTGGAGGTGTTTCCAAGCAGTATTGTATGTTTTGGAAAATGAAAGACTTCAAAGATGAGGATTAACTGGTTGGTTTGGCAAAAGCACATCTGGATGACTTGTGTGCCACCGATACAGAGCATCATTGGGGCTGTCTCCCATGCAGTGGACAAGACCGTCGCTTTGGGGTTAAGATCATGTACTGCAACATCTGTGGTATGAGTCTGACTGGGGACCTTTGTTGCGTGTTATTCCCCATACCTCTAGTCATCTAAAACTGCCAAAATGTCCAGTAAAAACAGGCATAAAAATGCCCCAAAAATAAAAAGAGAAGTAGATCTCAAAACCAAGGGAAGTGAAACCAAACCTATCTGCATTATTATTTCACAGTGTTAGCTAAAATGTTGTTTTCTTTCTTTTTGCACCACTAGGGATAAAATAAAAAGTTTTTTCATAATTTAGTTGAAGTGACCCTTGGCATATGGCTGGATGGTATATGGGAGAGGAGGTCGAACGCAGGTTTCTGTTACTGAAAAATAAGTGCAAGTCACTCCATCTGCTTCACTTAGGTAGCGCAGGGGCATCTCCCAGATTTAAATTCATGATACTGTCCGTGTGCAAAGATGAGAAAAAAAAGCTCACATGCTCAGCTAACCTTCCCAGAATGTGTAAAGGTTACATCAAACAGTGCTGCTGTCCATCCAGCTCCCCCACCGCAGTCTCTTCTCGGCACAGCCCAGTCGAGTTGCCGATTTCAAGTGTCTGACTTGTGTTGTTGTTGTTTTCTCCTGTGGGCTGAGTTTTACACAGTCTGTCAATCTCCTGAGCGTCACACATTAGAAGGACCAGTGGAGTGAGACACCAAGAGTGATCCCTCTGGGGAACAGCTCCTACCACCCCCACCCCCCTCTGTTTGTCTCTCTTTATCTTCCAGCCTTTCTCTTCCTCTCTCTCTCTACCCTTCTCTTTCTTTCTCTCTGCATGTCCTTCTCTCTTTCCTCATCCTCTTCTCTTCCTCCTTCTCCACCGACAACTCCCCAGACGCCTGGCCAAGTTGGAGAGGCTACGCTACATCTGTTGGCGCGCTCAGTGCTCGAGTGGTCGGCCAAGCCCAGCCAACATCCCCCCAGCATGCATCACAGCGAGTGTGCAACTAATGAACACGACTGAAGGAATGTGCCAGTGCCCGTCCCCTGCCTTTTTGTTTGATAAGTTTCACTCTCAATAGGGGCACTGTTTACAATGAATTCAGTCCGGAACAAAGAGCGGAAATATCAAGTCAGATGACCGTGGAATGTTTGTGGAAACCGCTCAGATGAAACAGAAATCACTCTCCAAACTCTCTTCTGACATTTGAGGAAGAAAGTCAATGAATCACATGAAGATCCCGAGTGAGTGACTTCTCAAAGGAGCAGGGGTTTGTAAAAGTTTAATACGGTGAGAGCATCCTGACCCAGCAAAACACCTAACAAGAATGGCTACAGCCCAGAAATCTGAAAAGTCAAATGAAAAACTGTCAAATGTGAAAATCAACTTTCTTTGCTCTTACAAGTGACTTTATTTGAAGGATTGTGTCTTAGCTTTCAGACCCCCGTCCTCCACACATATTCCCATCTCCATACTCATGCAAAGGAAATACATAAATGCAGAGCTTTTAACTCAAGTCTCTGTATGAATAGCCCTGGCATTCTTCTGGATTTAATGAAAGCTTCCAAAGTGAGTGAAAGCCTGAAATGGCATTAGCCGGCACACAATAGTAGCCTTAACTGTAGGTATTAAACCTTAACAGCCAAGACCTAATTGGCTGACCAGTGAATAGGCCAATGGGTGGCTGACTCTTAAGCAGCAATGTCAGAATGCTTGACCGACCAACAGCTTGCCCTTGTCTCCTTCTTTCTACTGCAAATGAGAAAAAGCTTGGACGTCCCTCTTGATTAAACATCCGTATCAACCTCACATCGTCCCACATGCCCGTTCTTTTGTTTGGCTTTTCTTCACTTAAATCGCCTGTGAAATTCTTTAGTGAATGTGGAGGACTCAGCTTAATTTTTTTGCCAAATGTGACCGCTATCAGTTCTTTCATCTACCTATACCGCCGCGGTAAGTGAGTTTAGATCTATTCCACAGCAAATGCTTCTCGGTTGCACATTGCTGCCCGCATTTAAGGTGCCTTCATGTGACAAAACCAACACAAAAACACTCAGTCAAGTGAAGAAAGCATCAGACCCTTGGATCTATTATCGCAGAGGGTGGATGGGAGGGGGTCCGGGGCGCATCCAATCACTGACTTCAATGAAGTGAAGTACTCCCTGGCCAATAGAGGAACAAGACAGTGGAATGGTTGAGTACAATCATGCAGTGAAGCCCCCGTTATCCAGCCAAGTGTGCTAATCAAAACTGTGTGTGCCTGATCAATACCAGTGGACAACAGATTGCCCTTCTGGAGGCTAGACGGGTGTATCAAAAGCCAGGGGAGAGGGTACAGATAAGAGACAGTGAGGGCTCGGGGGTAATATGGGAACCAGGGACAAGTTGAGTGATTTGAGCGGGTATAAAGTGAGACACTGCCTGGCCCAAGGAGGGAGAAAGATCATGCACACACACACACACACGCACACACACACACACACACACACACACACACACACACACACACACACACACACACACAGGGAAGTCATTTAAAAGGGTGGTGCCTGGTGTTTCTCCAGCAGTGACTGATGTAAGCAGCTTGACAACGACCATGTCCTCTGTAATGTAGACAATTGTTAAAACACGTTTTCCCACCACTTTAGCCAAATGTGCCATGAGTATTGTTGAACACTAAAAACTGAGCTTCTGAAAATGTGTTTATAAATATTGGTCATGGTGGACACAAAAGTGTTTTCTGCAATGTAAAAACTCCACTATATATTAAGTAGGCCTACAAGTTATCACACAATAATCGTAGGCTATAACCACTGACATATCCTTTAATTTTGTTTTTCAGATGATTGCACAAGTGTTACTGCAATTAGTAGTTTCACCATCATAGAAGATTTTGAAAAACAAAAATGATTAACAGTTGACAAGATGGAACATTGCTACTAAAAAAATGACCTAAACGATTAATCGATTATCCAAAGAGTTGCTGGTTAATTTTCTGTGGATCACCTAATTAATTAATAGACTTTACATTAATTGTATTGTCAAGTTTTATTTATTTGAAGTATCTTATTGGAAGGCTCAATGCAGACTGCCCAAGAATGACCTTTGGTTGGCAGGTAGCATTTAGACTCTCAGTGAAATCAATATGCTCTATTTGTGCACTTGTCTGTCTAACCTCAACAGGACGTTACTGTATGTTAGACTGAAAGACAAATTAAGAGATCACAAATAGGGTTCAGAACAGAACTGAAAACTGAAAACCAAGTGGAGTAAGTTATCCACTGTTTTGTTTTAGAAAACATCCATCCAACTGCTCTCTTTACAACATGGTGGCAGCGAACAGTGTTGAGCAGTAACCTAATTCATTCTGCGAGTAGAGTAAAGGACTACATTTTGAAATTCTCTAATTACATCAGTTACTAATCCCAATTGTGCTAATGCTCCATTATTTTGACATGTGGGGGTTGACTTGCTTGCTGTCTTATCAGGAGTTAAATGGAGGCCTGACATCAGTTTTGACTCTCTGACTTCAGTAGTGGACTTTTTTTTTAATGCAGTGTATGTATGAGACTTGTAGGGGACTAGCTAGCTACAGATTCTACCAGCAGTAGCGAGAAATATGACTCCCTGTAATTCCAAAGTTGTTTTATTTAAAAACTGTTTGTAGCTGGCTTGCTTCTCATTTTCTATTTCTACATGTGTTCAATACAAAATAATGTGTCGTGTGGATATGGAGGATTTGGAGTTGCTTAAAAGCTGCTTTGACAGAGCTGGGCTAAAGTAATGTAACCAGTAAGCTATAATGTAACAAATTACTTTAATTGCTTTAGCCAATTTCCACGTTGATGAAGATTGATTTGATTGATGTGATTTGACTGAAAACTTCAGATACAAAATGGACCTGAGACAGTTTAGTCAACTGCTTTCCAAGTTTTCAAGCTCAAGAGTGAACATTGAAACTCACCATTTTGTTGGTTGCCAATTAGTAGAAAAGATAATTGATGATTCAGTGTGGGTGGCAAACCTTTAAAGAATGATCTGTGGAGACAGAAAACTGCCAAATCTTTCCACGTCAACTGAGATGTGGCCTGACATTCCCAACACTCTAGTTAGTGCATTATAAAGTTTACATTGGAGAATAGCAAGAAACTGGAGAGATTCAGCTAAAAGTATAAGGAATTTGGCCAAAGTAACACACTTTTTTACTAAATGTTCTTGACACAGTGCACTAAATGATTCATATCCAACTCAGTGAATCTAACTGCATACCTCACGTTCAAGTGCAAATAACATGGATGCCAATTTCCATAAATGTGCAGAGGATCAGATTTTTTAAATTCTGCCTGCCAAACACTGAAGAGTGCAGGATTGTTATGATCTGCTGAATAATTTCTCTTTTGAATGTATTAATGCTAAACGCTACAATAGACGTCCTGGCTTTAATTGATGCACACAGATCTACAAAAATTAACAATGTTCTTTAATCCGTCTGTCATCTCTGCGTGCTTTGAAACAAAAGAGATCATGGAGGGGATTTAAAGCATTATACTTTTAATTCTAATCACATCAGTAAAGCCAAAGCCTTTTATCCCTAAAAACATTCCTGTTGCTATTTTCAAAGAAGGCAACCTCATTTCTCGCAGTGGGTGCCTCTTTCTAATGTTGACCAAGTACTGTATGCTGCATTGTGGATAAACAGGTGCTATTAGGTGTTAAGGTTTGAGATTAATATGAGTCTGGAGAAGTACAGTTGTAAATCTTTGCACTCTCTAAAGCCATGTCAGGTTGTATGGAAATGAGTAATACAAGAGGCAGATTTGAACTGAAGCATTAATCTAGGATAATCTATTGATCAATCCTGATGATCACATTAATCCTGGCAAATCACTGTCATTGATACGGCCATGTAATGGATTATTACCCGCAGAGCTGCATATATGCCAATGTGGGCTTTACAGTATTGTACAGGGGTTTTAAAGGAGGGGACCTCAGTGCAGACAGGAAGGTAGCACCTGTTCAATTATTATAGATAATTACTGATATTAGGAGATACATCTCTACACTATAATCAACTGAGGTTGAATTTAAAAGCATGTTTTTAGTGATGACACAAACAGGCTGTTGACTATAAGCAGATTCTCTGAATATGAATGCCAAATAAATATTCAACCTTTCCTGAATATAATTTTAAACCAGATCCTGGCACTTTGTTGTTGACAGCTGTGTCTTCAGTGAAACAGGCCAACAATAATAACAGCGCATATGAACACAACAGCAATTATTATCTGTCAGTTCCAGCCTCTTGAACGTGACAGGGACTTATCTCCTAATTAGTTGTAATAACAATAACTAGCTTGGATGTCGACTTGCATGTGTCTTTTTTATTTTTTAAATCATGCCTTGAGCAGATGCAGGAGACGTGCCTCTTTGGGAGAGAGAGCATTGCTATTTTGTTGTTACTTTTTTTTTTACTTTACCGACAATCCTAGGCAGGGCTGCATGCTGGTTTAGGGTGTTATTCATTGAAAATCAATATTTTCCATTTCTCAGGATGCAGAATGAATTATTACTGGGATGAGCATTGTGGAGAGATTGAAGGCTTAGTCTGAGGCATCACTCATCTGAAGACTTTCACAAGGACATTTACTTCTTCTCCCTAGGAGTTAACTCGGCGAACATGGATCTCCATTTTCCTCACCACTGTCGGGGCACATATCACCCTATGCACTGAAGACTATATCTCACAGCAGCAGCAGCAGCAGCAGCAGCAGCAGCAGCATCAGGATTGGATGCACACGTGAAGCCATTTAAATAAATAAACTGCTTGAATTCCTCAGGTCTTTTGGATATTAACATTCTTTCTTTGGCTTGTCCTCAGGGTTAGGGTGATCAGATTGCCGAAAACATTCTCATGTTGGGCCGGTTAGGCGAAACTGCCATTTTTAATGAACGTGTCCTAAGAATGCCAACCGTGTAATTCGACAATGACCTCAAATCCTTTTTTTCTGAAATGATGAGCTAAGCACAGACACACTCTAATTAACGAGCCACTCACAATAGAGACGAGCAAATTATGGAGCCAGTTTGAAATGTCAAGATAACCAATTATCAAATGAAAATCGCCATTAGGTAGTTCCTTCTGGCCACAGGTGATGAAGCCACCTGAAATAATGGGAAAAGCACAGGCAGAATGGGTTTTTAGACATGGTCATAGGGGAAGTATTAGATTAACCATAAATGTAAGATGCCTTGGGGACCAAATTTAAGCAGATAGATTTCTCAAATGTCTATACCATGAACTGAAGGAATATTGGCTTCTTAAGTGATTGATGTGAGAAATGTGTAATGACATTTTTAATGGCAGTATAGTTAAACATTATTCTGTTCATATTTGTCGTGACATTGCACAGACACACATCATTTATGGCCAAGTGTTTTATGTACTTTTGCTCTTGGGATATTTTTTAACGATTTTTTTTTAATCAATTACAATTAAGGGAAATCTTATATGCTATACTACAGCATACAATAATACTTGAGACTGGTGGTGCACAGCCCAGGGGCCCCAAGGTGATCCCAAGACAAATCTAATGGGGTCGGAAGATGATCACCAAGTTGTGAAAGAACAAAAACCTTGACAAAGCCCATAAAGAAATGTTTTGTTTTGTTTTGTTCTGTTTCTGAGATTGGTGTGAAACTTGACAAGCCTGCACAGAGCCCTTACCTCCACCCCATACAGCACCTTTGGAAGGAATTGGAGTGCTGACTGCACGTGAGCCATGCCCGACATCACTGCCCAGTCTCACTAACAAGGGTACATACGTCTTGTATTAGATCACATTCTGGACACATGGGAGACTCTTCTCACAGCGATCGCCTCATTAGTTAGCCTCATAAAATTCACACAACAACCATATTTGTTTGATAAAACAAATCAAAAAAATATGGTATCACGTTGGTATCACCAACCCCAGCTTACTAACACTCTTGTGGCTGAATGGGAGCAAATCCCTGCAGTCAGGTTCCAAGATCTTGTGGAAAAGCAGAAGAGCGGAGGCTGTCAGAGTAGTGTATGCATGACCAAGAGATTGCATTACTTTACAACTAGGGGCTTGCACAGGGACGCGTTGGTGTTATAGTGGTGTCTCCCACACCAAAAGCATGTGTCTTATCAAGCACCATTAAGTAAAAATGTTTGGCCATCAAGAGTTGCTCTAAAACATTCAGATGTCCCCTGTTGATTGACCTTGGCTTATTAATTTCATTCACTTTTTGTTTTGTTTGCAATTCTGTGGGCTACACAGATCATAATCGCTTCTGACAAAAGGTACCAAGACCTGCACTGTTCTACAGACAGGACCCAGGAGATAGACATCATGTTTTAGTGAAGAATGGACTTCTGAGTGACTGGCAGATACCTCACCGAGACAGAGAGCTCTGGCGGGGTTCCAGCGAGAGAGAGAGAGAGAGAGAGAGAGAGAGAGAGAGAGAGAGAGAGAGAGTGTTTTTCTCAGAGCAAAGGCAGCATTCAATGAGAGCTTCACTGGAGAGGATGAGATGCCCTTTCTGTGTGCGATGAAGGATGGACAGAGGGGGGGGAATGAGGGAGCAAGAGAGAAAAACAACGAAGAAGAGGGAGAGAAAGGAGGAAACTTTTCAGTCTGTATTTTCCATTCAAAGACATTTTGACAGGGCAGAGCCCACTCTGTGGCGGGGAGTGGAGCCATTTTGAAGTCTCCTACCGGCAGCTTGAGGGAAGCGGGGAGCCAGAATAGATATATCTCGAGGCTGCCTGGGTTTTTTTTTTTCTCCCACCACACTTTCTTTCCTGTTTTTGACAGCCAGCTCCGAATCGCCGAGCAGGTGTCTTCTTATTTTCTTGCCGAAACAGTGGGACAGTGCACACAACACTCCGACGCTGTTCATAAACAGATAAACACATTCGCAGACCAGACAGACAGGCAAACAAACACACATACTCACACTCACACACATACATATAAACATAGCAGTGGCACTCAAGAAGTAACTATGCATTGGAAATGACTACCCTTCGCCCATAATGTTTTCCACGCGCCTGCTGAAGTTGAGGGGAGGGCACGAGAGAGGGGGACAATCTGTGACTTTCTACACTGACACAAAATGAGTTTCACAAAGCAGCCGCTATTTTCACTTTAATGCATGCAAATAACAGGCAGCCACTGACACGGGGGCAAGATTTAGTATGCTCTGCGATTTTTAGGTCACAGGAAGGGGAGGGGTAATTCATCCTTATTATTCCCTCAACAGATCCCAATAATGTGGCTAGTGTTGCATGCTCCGGCTGGGTTTTTTTCCCCCCTCTTCTTCTTCTTCACCCTTTGGAGGGGGTGCAAAATTAGCAGGGTTATTGTGCCAAACTTCCCCTCTCAAGTGTCAGATTTTCAAGCCGTCTTTCTCTGTGACAAGAGCCGGGCTCATTGAGGATCAGCGGGTGGAGGGGAGGAGTACGGAGTGTTGACACTGGAATTATCACAATACGAGTTGCCTCGAACCACATTTCCTCCAAATCAGTCCATTCATAGCGGCCACAGCGACCCTCGTTCCGTTGAAGAAAGGCCTCTGAATGGCTGCTTTGAGAGGTCCCCTTTTGATGTTTGAGGGGCTTTTGAAAAGCAGGGTGTCCCTTCTGTCACTGGTGTCAGTGATAAAGTTGTGACTGGGGGACTAACTGACTGGGTGGGTGGGGTGAATAATACCTACTATGTATATGCCCCTTGTACTGATGGGAGTGATATGGGGCCATTACATGTAAGTGCTCAATTCTTTTGAAACCCTCTCAATTAAACAAATTAATGAATTATAAAATAAAGTAAAACATGTAATAATTAAACTTTGGCATTAAAAATAAGAAATACATAAAATAAGAAAAGATAAACAACAAAAATAAAAACAACTGAAAATGTACGAAATTTCAAATAGCTGAAACTTGATAGAAAATGACTAAATAGTGAGAATAGCCCAGTACGGAGTAACAATTTGACCTAGAGTATACCTATCCAGTTTGTTTGATGTCCAGATGTTGTTAGCATATATTCATCATTAACTTATTAAAGGTTGGGTGGTTCAATCCCTGGCCCCTCTTGTCCGTATGTCAAATTGTCCTTGAGTAAGTCACTTAAAGGTTCCGTGTTTAAGTTTTAGTGGCATCTAGTGGTGAGGGTTGCGAATTGCAACCAACAGCTGAGTCGGCGCTCACATCGCCTTTTCCAAGCGTGTAGGAGAAGCTACAGTGGTGAGTAACAATGCTAAATAATACCACCATTTGTCCGAATTTCACTTCTCCTCTTACTTTTAATAAACCAGACAACTTCTACTTCTACTTCTTCTTCTTCTTCTTCATACATATTCAGCATAGAATACTGTAGAGCAGTAGAAACATGGCGCCGCAACATGGTGACTTGCATGTAAGAGGACCCGTGGTGTATGTAGATAGAATTGGCTCATTTTAAGGTAATAAAAACATAACGGTTCATTATGTAAGGTCTTCATACACCACTGAAAACATAGTTATGGATATTATATTGCATTTCTGTCAATAGATCATCTTTAATGCCCATTTTCCCCACCTTCCATTTTAGCCCCTGTGACTACCTGAATGATCTGGTCAGTATTGAAACTTTCTGAACCAATTCTTTTCTGTATTGTGATCTCTTCAACAGTTCTCGCAAAGCCTGGGGGGTGGGGGGTGCAGAACAAGGCGTCGGGAGTCTCAAAATAGCAACTTGCCAGAGGGAGTTGGAGAGAATAAGGCTCGCTGAGCAACACCACCACAGAACTGGACGCTTCTTCTCTGTGCTGTTGAGTCACTCCTTGTTGATGTTTCTCTCTGACGTTCAAAGTGGAGGATGTCGTGGCATATTACCTCTCGGGGCAGCACTACAAAGAGTTGCCTAAGAGTGGCCTGGCTGGCTGCACGTTCTTGACGGATGTTTATAATTCTCTCCTGAGGCCGTGTGGTCAGACAGTACACAGCGACAGGCTCCACGCAGGCTCAACTGGGGACAGTGACTGACACGTCCACACAGCGGCATACATGAGAAAACCCACACATGTGCATCGGAAGCGTGAATCAGTGCTTGCACCCACACATGCTAGGATGCATACGGATACACACAGGAAGGCAGGAAGAAAGATAAGGACACACATACATAGATGTTCAGTCCCCTAACATCAGGGGGTGTTGGCAGAATGTTGTTAAGATAGCTCTGATAGGGAGACTGTTGTTCACCAAGAGGCATTGTCCACCACCCTTTCAACCACATCGCATCTTTCTGCTTCCATTTCATGCTGACAGATCCACACTAGAGACAAGGATAGCTAAATTATCTCCGCTAACGTATGTACTTAACTGAGTACATTTGCCCAAAATCCCAAACACCTTGTGACTCAGCACAACTGAAAAAACACACACCAGTGCGATCAGTCAAGCCCCCAAAGCGACAGAGTCTATGTACTGTATTATTAATAGTCCAAGAAACTCGCCCAATTGAGATACAATGTGCTGAATTTTTTTGTGTTTAGTGGCTGAAGAGAAATCCAGCTGTCATGGCATGACGTAAATGCAACACTGCCTCATACTTAACGGCAGGAAAGGTTGTTTGCCAGTGACTCCCAAAACGACATATATGACCGCTGGAGTATCAGCGACACACATACCAGACCTTTGCTGTCACGGTAAACACGTGGTTAACACTGTGAAACGGTTGCAGTTTAGTTCAGGCAACCAAAACTGCTTGGTTAAGTTTAGGAAAAGATTATAGTTGGGGTTAAAGAAAGTAAGTAACATTAGTAGGCCATAGGACGTAACTTAACTTACGTTAAATTAAGTCAACGTTGACTTTTGGTTTCACACAGGACACAAACAGGGGTCTCCTGGGTGAAAGTCTTATGTTTGACCCTCACCCGACTTTGTCCTTTCCTCCTGTCATAATTACTATGGTTGGCCCCTAAAGGTCGCTGCCTAATAATAAATGTAAATACAGGTCATAAAAAGCTGCTTGTCCAGATAAACTACAAATGGCCGTAGTTTAAGGGAGAATGGTCTGCATAAATGCCAAGATGACAGTTAATCCATGTACAAAAAGTTGACAAATCAAAGCCAGTTGAAGAGCTGTATGAATCCATTGTGTTAATGTTCTCACTCATTCTCCCAACTGAAAATAAAATCTAGATGGAAGATGGGACAAAAATGAATCTTTTTAACAGTCACAGCTTCCCATGGATTGTGGACACGATATCACAGATATACTCATGTTTTTCTCACATTTCTCAAAACTAACTTTCACACTTTCAAAGCAGTAAATACAGCAAACAAAACTCCTATTTGCTACACAGCCCAAAATTAATTGGAAAATCTTACCCTCTTTTCTTTTCAGATGAGATCTCTATGGAAATCAACATCTCCTGATATACCAACAGTGTGTTTATAATAAAGTTCCACAGCTTTTATACAATTGTTTGTATAATTTCTTGTTTGTTTCTGTATAATATGTGAAGCATCTGTTTTAATGTGGAAATTCTTGAACACGCAGTATTTCAAAGTTGCATTTGAAAGAACTCACTTTTGGTAGTGTCACGTGACATTACTTCAGAAAATAGACAAAACTACCTGGTGCCTTGCTGGGAAATTGCTTACATTGTGGTAACTACATCATAGCTGAATGCCAATTAGCAGGATTTTTCTGTCACAAAGGAGGACTTGCAATTACACAGTTTGAATTGGAGATTTCAAACCAACACAAGACATGTAAAAGAGCTCAATAGTGGCTAAATCACCTGCACTCAAATTTCTACAGCAGCATCAGTCAAAACAGTGGGAAGAAACTGCATCATCAAAGACGAAAACGTTGCTCTTTCACCTCTTTCTGCTCTAAAACCACACCACTTGTCTCTTATCCTTTCACACATTTCCCCCAATGTAAGAGGCTACTACGTCCTGCTTGAAACAATCCAATCAAGTCAGCCTGAAGCTTATATTCCTCTCACCTCTAGCCAATCACTATTCACCAGCTGCCTTTATACCACTTAGCTGCACCTGCAGTGTGCAGCAACCAGCTCCTGATGGTGATGTCAACATCCAACTATAAAGGCAAAATAAAACATAACGCTACATGTATTTGTAGCATCCTATATATGTTTAGCTTATGTAGTGATGTATCATCTTATGCTGTGCTATAAATGTGGCTCCTCTATCATCACCAGCATCAAGAAGCACCATAATGTGTCACTGACAGGTGAGTAGGTTCAAAAACGTGTGCTCACTTTATTAAAGGTATCCTAGTGGTTTTTTGACCACTAGTAGCCTAGCGCTATGGGGCAATGCTTTTCATGTAATGGGTCCACGTTTTGTGCATGTGTGCAAGGATGAACACGCATGTGGGCAATGTGACGCACATTCTCAACGGTGAGTGACTTTGTGCTATTCTTATTCAGTAAACATGCCTTTTTCTTTTTTTACAAGAAAACTCCACAGGGCGCCTTTAACTGCCTTAATCATTTTTACTTGACTAAAGGTCAATATAAATGACATCCTTCTAAATTATGACACATTTAAAGGAAACTACACAGTCTGTACTCCCTGTATGTGTGAATGAAATGGTACCAGCACCATGTTGTCAATGTATTAAACGTGTAAAATAGGTTCTCCGCCAGATTGTAAAACCTTCGCCTCCATCTGGTCCTCCATTCATATTCGCAGAAGAGTCAGACCCTCTGCTCTGATTTGAAATGTAATTATTTAGCAACCCTACCTGTGAGCACAGTTAGTGTGATCACTTAGTACCTCTCAGGTAATCACTTTGAACTGCAACATTTGTCATATGAACATTTAACTGCTGGAGAGCCCGTGATAAATGTAGAGAATGTGCATCTTTTCCAATTGCAGTATGGCTGAAAAGCAGAAAATATTATCACAGTGATATTCTATCAGGATGTGAAGAAAACTCATATATATGTTCTTCTGTTTAGCATAAAAGCAATTCAGCTGTACACTGACTATAACATGGTTAGATTTAGATGGTAACTTGCCTTTAACAATGCAACTGATCATTTAAATACCTCCATTGTCACATCAGTGGTCGACATTAATTTGTTTTGACAGCCAAAATAATTGCAACTTCATTGTGCAAAATGCCTTAAGCATTAACTCATTAAGGACAGGCAGACATTTCTTCTCTCTGTCATATCTGACAAACATCTAAGTTTTACATTTTCCCTTCCTACATTTCATTAATGCTTCTAGACTGTCTATGGGGCAGGAGCAAAACAAGCAAAACTAAGACAGAGGTAAACATTTAAAGATGAGCAATCTGAAGCTATGTCATTTTGAAATCCAGTCATTACCTAACATTTGCATTTTTAAAATGCAATGATTCAGTCAGAAAATTACTGTTTTTGGGGTGTGTGTGTGTGTGTGTGGGGGGGGGGGGTGCTGAATGATGTATCATCGCTTATCAGAACTTGTTTTAATTTTGTGCCATCAGTCATTGTGTGGGAGTGTGAATCACTTTATTGAACATCTCGTTTTCAAAACACCTCGTTTTCACTGATGAGGTCATTTTGACAGCGTCGAGTGCTTTCCCCGGCATCATTTTAGACCACTCATCCACTTCAGAGCAAGATCGATGCTACACACTAAACTATGATAATGATTTTCAGTGATGATTTTGGCCTTGATCCTCATGGTTCTGATAGTAAACACTGTCTCTGAATCGCCTACAAGGTCAAGTCCACATTGTATCTGGTTATTCCAAAGGCCTTGGGACATACAGTTATTAATTATTGTTATTTCTTGTGAGTCTCCTTTGATCCAGTGTTTTCACGCTGGTTGTTGAATATGAGGCTGTTAAGAAAGAACTATGTGCTGAATGTGAATCTTTAGATGTTTGGATTTTATTTATTGACTTTAGGGTTGATTAGACTTGAACTCTAATAGACTATAATAAACTCTAGCTCTTTTTTAGCTGGATGTCACTATTTGTTATAATTTGTGTATCCTTTGTATTTTTTTATTTCATATGCACATCATTTTGTACACACAGCTGACAATTGTAAGGTAAACATTAGATTATTATGTCTAACACTGTGTGTAAGAGTAACCCATATTTCAAATTGGGTAACAACCCAAAAGTGATATAACACTGACACTGGGGTCAAAACAATCCACTGGTATGAGTAACCCAGTATTGAAAATTGCTACATTGTCCCAAATTGTGGTTGGTTTATGTCTATTATAACTGTATTCCTCGTGAATTATATTTGTAATGATGTTGGTTAAATTACATAACATTTTTATTATTCAGAGGAAAGGCTGATGAAAATTTTCTATTATAATTAGTGATAATTGAAACTTCTTCCCTACATACTAACCCACTATATATTACCTATAATAAACCATTATTGTTTATCTTGTTCTTATTACTATTTTGTATTACAAAGCTATTTTTTAGAGAAACGAATTGACTACATGATGAAAACAACACGTCTAACATGTACTAAGTGGATGAATTTACCCTCTCTCTGATGCACTCCTACAGCCTTTTCGGAGGGTTGATTTTAATTTGACGATAGAGGGCGCTAGTAAGCAAGGATAAAGCCACTGCTGGTATTCAGACAACCGTCTGAGAAAGATACAGCTGCTGAGACTGGCTGCCTCCCCTCCTCCTTCCTATCCCTCCCTCTGCCCCTCTCCGTCCCTCACTCTTTCACTCACTCATAACACTAATCCGCTGTGTAATTTCAGACACATCGCCGCACTGTCCCTATATTAAAACAGGAGAGCATCCCTAATTCAAAGTTAAAGGAGGATCCCCTCATGGACGCGGATTCAAGCACAAGACCCAGAGTTTCTTTTTTTTTTTTTTGCACTTAACACAGCAGTGCAAATGCGCATACGTGCTATAGTGAATGTACGCAATCACCACACATGTGCTCGTTTGCCTGCCGTACACTGTGCGCCCTTGGGAGAATTTAAGCATGGCCAACATCACACTAATGTTTGCTCAACACTGTACTCATCGCAAGTACTTGGATGGCAGCTGTGGTAGGACACACACCGCGCACGCTAATCTCAACACGGGGAGTATGTTTGCGCAGTGGCCAAATAAAAAACCCTTGTTCAGATCGTCTGAGGGGGCATAGAAGAAGGGATTGCTCTCTTTATTCCCCTTTGCGCAAATGAATTCATGGCCACAGTGTCAGATTCCTGGATACTGAGTGGACTGAACGGCGCACAGGCGAAAGACACCGAGCCTGCTGCGCCGGAGAGCACAGCCACTGGGACCACACGCATTCATATTAGTAACCAAGGGGAAACCACAGCAATGCGCACACAGCCAGCCCCGTCCCGTCTCACCTGTCCTGCAGCGGCGGTGTCGCGCGCTACTGGGCCGGGATTTGGAACAGTTTAATATCATATTTAAAAAAGAAAGGAAGACAACTTATGGTAACGTAAGTGTGCGTAAAAGTTACGCTTTGATTTTGCGTTTTCTTGTCACACATAAGGAATCTCTTGCGGCAAAAGCCAACATTCCCACATCACACTGCACCAGCTATTAAACGTAATAACACTACTATACAATTCCTATTATAATGTAAAAGACACTTAAAAAAATATTTCTTATCGTATATCTCGCCATATGGCCAACAGGAACATAAGGCATACGAAGCATCCGAACTGTGCTCATAAAGTGCCGAGACACGTTTCAAGAAAATAAGGCTGAAAACGACAGTATTAGAACATCTCCCTCCTCTGTCCCTTTTTGTCAAATATTGTCTGCCGGTGTCTGGACCCGACTATCAAGACCAAGTCCGACCCTGTTTACGTGTGCTGCTGGGGGAGAAGAAACCGGAGGGGGGTGGAGAGGGAGAGAGAGCAAGAGAGAGAGAGGGGGAGAGACAGACTGCAATATCATTTGTGAATCCCTCTCACAGTGCTGCAGATACGGGCTGCCAACACATGCGGCGCGTCTGCAGGTGAGGGAACAGGCTGAATGTGCTGGACACAACTGAGGAATTCAACCAACGTTTCCTAAAAACTGCGTCGGATATATGTTTTTAAATTCTTTTCGTTTGTTTTTTTCCTCTGTAAAAACACCGTTGCATTTCCAATAGGTTGTGCACTGTGGAGTTGGCTCTCAAAAAGAGAGAGAGAACTATACTGGCTGCTGGCTGCAAGTGACTTGGCGGAAGAGAGCAGAGTAGGCAGCCGGACAGGTAATTTGCTGCATATTCACATCCTCAAGATCGGAGAGTTGACGGGCTCCGCACATTCAACACTCGCCGTGTGACGAGTTTGGAAACTGCGCGGGCATTTAAATGATCCTCTGACATATGTGGACATATCCTCGGACAGAGGATTATAGCAGCCTCACCCAAAAAAAGGAGATTCTAAGCACAAACTGTGAGTAAAACGGCGGGATAAGGGCTAAATCTACTTTCTGGTGATATGATGCTCGGACAATAATATTTTTGGCGTTTACGCGCATGAAATTAAACATTTTTGGCACCGCCCGGAGCGCACGAAGCCTCTCTTGTGTGTTTTTGATATATGCATATTTTTATTTTTACTAAAACAAGGAAAGAGCAACTAACATCCAGGTGTCGGAGTAGAAAAAGCAGAGAAGAGAGAAAGCCCGTGCACTTGCTGCTTTTCACTGCAGCAGGAGCGATGTAGGAAGTCGTCCGGAGGATGAAGTCTAGCGCATCCCGCAACAGAGGGCTTTGCTCTTAATGAAAACGATTTTCTTTTCCATATTCGGACTTTCAAGCAAATTCTTTTTATGGACATTTTTTTCCAAATCTAAGAGGACATTTTTCAGGGGAGAACAATGAGGACTACTGGTGCAGTGGACTATTTGTACTATTGCATGCTCATTCTGCAGCTTCTGCATCAGCCCGCTGCCAAGCAAGTGCTCCGGTACCGTTTGGCTGAGGAGGGACCCGCCGATGTTAGAGTAGGGAACGTAGCCGGGGACCTGGGCATTGTTGCCGGGTCCGGCGAGGTGACATTCACGTTAGAATCAGGCTCAGATTTTTTCAAAATAGACAACATAACAGGTGAGCTCACCACCAATGAGAGGCGCATAGACCGTGAAAAATTACAGCAGTGCCAAATGATATTTGATGAAAATGAGTGTTTTATAGATTTTGAGGTGTCCGTGATTGGACCAGCCCAGAGCTGGGTCGACCTCTTTGAGGGAAAAGTCATCATATTAGATATAAATGATAACACACCGTCTTTCCCGTCCCCTGTCCTGACACTGTCTGTGGAGGAAAACAGACCAATTGGAACCCTTTATCTGCTGCCCACAGCCACAGACAGAGATTTTGGCAGAAATGGAATAGAGAGATATGAGCTTATCCAGGACAATGGGGAAAACTCAAGGCGCTTGGGCTCTTCTGGGGATTCATTCTCAGGGAAGAGGAGATTTGAGGAAGGCGCAACCAGGAGCAGCGTCTTTGAACTGCAAGTTGCTGACACTACTGATGGAGAGAAGCAGCCTCAACTCATCATTAAAGGGGCCCTTGATAGGGAACAGAGAGACTCCTATGAGCTCACACTGCGTGTTAGGGATGGAGGAGATCCCCCTCGCTCTTCCCAGGCCATTCTTAGGGTGATGATCACTGATGTGAATGACAACAGTCCTCGGTTTGAGAAGAGTGTGTATGAAGCTGACTTACCAGAAAATAGCTCCCCTGGTGCCCCCATACTACAGCTTAAAGCGGCTGATGCAGACGTGGGGGTTAATGGTCAAATAGAATATGTGTTTGGGGCAGCCACAGAATCAGTAAGGAGGTTACTGAGGTTGGATGAGAGCACAGGGTGGCTGAGTGTGTTGCACCGCATTGACCGTGAAGAAGTGAGCCAACTGAGGTTCACAGTAATGGCCCGTGACCGAGGCCAGCCACCGAAAATGGACAAGGCCACTGTGGTGTTGAACATCAAGGATGAGAATGACAACGTTCCTGCTATAGAGATACGGAAAATTGGACGCATTTTCTTAAAAGACGGGGTAGCCAACGTTGCTGAGGATGTAGTGGTGGACACACCCATTGCCTTAGTTCAGGTGTCAGACCGCGACCAGGGGGAAAACGGCATTGTGACCTGCACTGTCGTAGGGGATGTGCCCTTTCAGCTCAAACCAGCCAGTGAGATGGAGGGGGAGCAGAATAAAAAGAAATATTTCCTCCACACGTCTGCACCGCTGGACTATGAGGCCACACAGGAATATAATGTGGTCATAGTGGCTGTGGACTCTGGAAGCCCCAGTCTGGCAAGTAATAACTCTCTTATCGTCAAAGTGGGCGACACTAATGACAACCCTCCTGTCTTCAGCAAGAACGTAGTAGAGGTGTCGTTTCCAGAAAACAATGCCCCTGGCGAGAGGGTGACAACAGTGGCAGCCATCGACGCAGATAGTGGGAAGAACGCTGAAATAGCCTATTCCCTGGACTCATCAGTAAATGGGATTTTCTCTATCGATGCAGACAGTGGAGACATCCGAGTAAACACCATTCTGGATAGAGAGCAAACGGAGCGCTACGAATTCAAAGTGATAGCCAAAGATAAGGGCATAAACACCTTACAGGGCTCTGCAACAGTGGTTGTCCTTGTGGCCGATAAGAATGACAACGAACCAAAGTTCATGCAGGATGTGTTCACCTTCTATGTCAAAGAGAACCTTGAGCCAAACAGCCCAGTTGGCATGGTTACAGTAATTGATGCAGATAAAGGCCAAAATGCAGAGATGAGTCTTTTCATCGAGGAAGAGGAAGAGATCTTTTCTATTGAGAATGACACAGGGACTATTTTCTCCACCCTGTCCTTTGACCGAGAGCAGAAAACTACGTACACATTCCGTGTCAAAGCTGTGGACGGCGGCGACCCTCCCAGATCCGCCACCGCCACAGTTTCGCTCTTTGTCATGGATGAAAATGACAATGCACCAACAGTCACTTTCCCAATAAACAGCTCCTACACCCTTCTCCCTCCCTCCAGTAACATCAGAACAGTGGTCAGAACTGTCATAGCCACTGATACCGACACCGGCATCAACGCGGACCTGAACTATAGCATCATTGGGGGAAACCCCTTCAAGCTTTTCGAGATTGATGGGGGCACTGGGGTCATTTCACTTGTGGGGAAGGTGGAGCACAAGCACTATGGCCTCCACAGACTAGTGGTCCAGGTGAACGACAGTGGCCAGCCTTCACAGAGCACCACCACACTCGTCCATGTGTATGTCAACGAGACTCTTTCCAACTCCACAGTTGTGGAGGCCCAGGTGGCTAGAAGCCTGAGCACGTCTCTCAACACCAACATTGCCGGTGACCCCAACTACGATCTAAGCAAACAGCGGTTAAGCATTGTGATCGGAGTAGTTTCGGGCATCATGACAGTCATCCTCATTATTCTAGTTGTTGTCATGGCCCGTTACTGCCGTCCCAAGAATAAGAATGGTTATGAGGCCGGAAAGAAAGATCACGAAGACTTCTTTACCCCACAGCAGCATGATAAGTCCAAGAAGCCCAAGAAAGATAAGAAGAAACAGAAGTCCAAACAGCCACTCTATAGCAGTATTGTCACTGTAGAGGCCTCCAAACCCAACGGGCAGCGCTACGACGGTGTCAACGAGAAGCTTTCGGACAGTCCTGGCATGGGCCGCTACCGTTCAGTCAACGGAGGGCCGGGAAGCCCAGATCTGGCCCGGCACTACAAGTCCAGTTCACCGCTCCCTACTGTCCAGCTTCACCCGCAGTCGCCAACAGCTGGTAAAAAGCACCAGGCAGTTCAGGACTTGCCCCCTGCCAATACCTTTGTTGGCACCGGAGATAACATTTCCCTTGGATCTGACCACTGCTCTGAGTACAGCAGTCAAACTATCAACAAGTACAACAAACAGGTAAGAAGACAAGTCTCCATGTTCTTCTTTCCCCCTCCACCACTCTTAAATGTCTTCTGTTTCTTCCTCTTAGTGTTCTCTCTACCATAATGCTTTCTGACAGGGCTAGTCTCAGTAGTCTTGTTGCCTTTATGGTGCTAATGTGTGTCAAGTTAGCGGTATTGATCTGTTTGGTTTGGAGTGCCATTCACATGTAATATTGAAAAGGAAGAGAAAGGTTTAGATTAGCTTATGAAGGGATAATGTTACCACTCAACCAAACATGTCAAACTTTTCGCTTTCATCACGGCTTTCATTGAGGCTGCCTTTTCTGTCAGGGGTGTCACAACCACTAACCTTTGCAAATATGTGTCGGAGGGTTGTAGACAGCGCACATAAGGGTTTGGTTTGCAGTTATTTTATCCCCGAGGGGAGCGAGGCAGGGGCTGGCTACATTCCCCTTAGCAATGTCAAGCCCTGCCCTGCCCTCTGTCTGTGACAAGGCTGCCTTGTCTTCTTGTGAATGGGAGAAAAAAACACAAAGCAGGACAAGAAGGAAAGGTAGATGTAGTGTGAATGCAGCACAAACATGGCTTTGTCAGGTTTCTGAGTCATTTTTACAGTCTCGGCTTAAGTAGGAACATCTGGCCAGGAGGTCCTATTAACATTCTTCTGCACATCGGGGTCTGCATCAATTCATTGACCTAGCAGTGAAATTGGACATTTTAATATCACCTCCCCTATTGTGCCTAAGTTTCTTTTACTCCCTTATCTCCTCATGTCCTTATTTATAAATGTCTGCCATCTTCTCCCTGACTTTCTTCTCTTCCACTGCCATCCACCCTCCAGCTAGTCTTACCTCCCTTCTGCTTTTGCTTTTCTTCATATTTTTCCCAGCTCAGTAACTCTTTTCTTCCATTTGCAGATGCTGGAAAACGGTGTAGGTGGCATGATGTGATATTCAAATTCCAGGAAATGTGTGCTTTTATCACTTCAGTCTTTATATATTCTGGCTGTTTCTGCACTGTTATGTGCAACAGCGAGAAACAAAGTTAATACATAATGAAGTCACCTAATTTGTGTTTTCAGGAAAAAGAATACTATTGTTTTATGTGTTTTCATGGCAGTCTAATGACATATTGATCTTTATTTTACTTGGTGTCAGTACTACTTCTTTAGAATTCGGGAGTGCTGCAGAACACAGCTGGATTGTTTCTTATTTTCATGTTTTTTTCTAGATATCTCTTTGTTCATATTTTTATATTCTAAGCCCACTGTCGCCTTTTCTCCCTCAAACTCTCTTTTGGCCCTGTGCAGTGTATCCTTGCATGCCTTCACCCACCCGTGCTGCCTGTTTTCCCTCTGTATTCCTCTTTCTCTCTCAGTTTTTTTCAGCCTTCACCATATCATACCCCTTACAATGGTGCTGTCCGCCTTTTTTCTTGCAGTGGTTTCTTTTTAAATCTCCACTCTCATCTCTCTATATCCTTCTCCCCTCCCTCTTGCTACTTCTTCTCTCAAATCATTTCACTCCCCTTTTACTTCTAGCCCTTCTCTTCCCCTGCTCTGTCTCTAACAGCTTCTAATATGGTGTATTCACTGAGCTGCTTCCCAGAGTGTGAGGAGTGCTGTTGCTTTCAGATGTCTCCTGCATAATTAAAAGGGCACTCTATTTGCTGCTGCGGCAGCAGCATGTATTGTGTGTCACTATGCTCCACTTATATAATTATTTATTTACTCTCTACATTAATGCTGCGGTAACTTTTATGAACTGTGCATTTGTTATAATACAGTGTCATTGACAAAACCCTTTTCTATTTTCCTGTGATTCTTGGGCACTTAGTTTGGATACTTGCATTGTAACAGAATAGTAAAGAAAGTATTCATTGGTCTGTTGGGCAATATCATCCACGTATATTGTGTGGTGTAGCCTGTTAGGTATTTAATATACAATAGCTAGCAGATATTCAAAGTGCCTTTTATTTCCCATGGGCTTAGTAAATACTCACTGTTGATACATTTGGTTGCGGTGAATAGGGTGTAATTTAATGGCTGAACAAGAGAGCTAATTGAAGAGAAGGTGTGTGTTCATGTGCTCCAATTATAGCGTTTAACAGCCACCTCTATATTAGATTAAGTAGTGAAGCAGTCATGCTCTTGATTTTCGGGACGCTGCATCTAAAAATATTCAGTTTTCACACAAATGACATTACAGCTAAAGACATAATAAAGCACTCAACAACACTTGTGGGCTTCAGTTAAGGGAACAATTTGTGCAAGATCTAGATTAGTGGTAGAATTTTATGATTCAATGAATACCCAAAACATTGTATTTTTATTAAATTATATACATTTCAAATAAGGTATTACATATACAAATATGCTATTACTATTTTACTTTTTGAGCTGTATTCATATTCATATTTAATTTTTCACAATTGGCCACAAATTACTTTGAACCTGTTTAAGCTGTGGATGGTCAAGATTTATGATTAGTGATGATAAGCGATCTTTATCATTGTGTGTGTGTGTGTGTGTGCGTGTGTGTGTGTGTGTGTGTGTGTGTACACGCCCTTACCCAAAAACACTTCTCTTTCACCACTCCCTCTCTTTTTGTCTGTCTGTGGGGAAGAGATAGAGACAGGCACAAGAAAGACGGCCCTGTTAGTGGTACAGAGAATGGCCCCTACTGTTTCACAAGGGACTTGGGGTCGGGTGGATAGATGGGGAGGGAGAGAGAGAGAATAGTGCTGACCATTGACAGTAATCTCTGAGGTATCGGGTTCCGTCATTCTCTCTCCTCGCCTAGCTAATCTTACAATAACTGCACAGGCAACCTGCTCGGGCAGGTAACCAGGCAACTGAGGGAGTTTATCGGTGAGGCGAGCCTTTCTTCTTAGCCCATCAGACATTTAAACAGTCATTAAGCTGAGCTAACTGTGAGGGGAAAGCCAGCGTGTCACCCAGCAGCTGTTGAGGGCTTGAACAGGAGGGGCAACAGACCTGACATTTCATCTCTTCCTGTATCTCCATTGATCGTGGCTTATGTTATTCATATTTTATCCTGTTTTTTTTCCAGATACATTAGACTTGGTTTATCAACTCCTCACATACCTGTCCAGTCTTTGTATATCTGAAGGCTGATGAGGTGTGCGTGCACTTAACAGAACACTTAACTTTATTACTTTTGGCAGTAGCTTCTGTTCTATCCAGTGCCAGAAAATAATGCTGTCCAACCGTAATGTAGTGAGGAATGAAATCACTTAGCCATCGAATTAGCACAAGCCATCAGCTTTTGTTTTATCATTGCACTTCAAAGAGCCACTCGTGCCCAGGTGGATCACTTTTAATCAGTGGTGAGCCACAGCAGCTTGTATCCTGTGCTCTCGCAGCGTAGTCCCTCAGGGCAGGCAAGGCCCCGGTCCACACGCTCATACCAGGTTATCCCGCCTCAGGGCAAGCATAACTGGACATTGCCCTTAACCCAGGCCCCTGTGTTCACCTCCCGTACTCTGGCCAGCTGTTCCTCCTGTGCCTTTCTCGTAGCTGCAACGTCCCCCAGCACATGCTGAACGTGGCCGGGAAGCATCTGATTTGCATAGGGCAAATCCTCACCCCGCCGCACTCATATAGGACAAACAATATCACCATGCAAATATGGGTCACCTGAATGGTGTATGCAGCCACAACATAGAATGTGATTGCCCTTCAAGCTCTAGACAGATCAGGAAACCAATATGGAAATGCAATACTTTGCCTCTGGGCTTATTTGTTTGAACATACAAAATGTAGCTGCCTAAACACCTATGAAAAGCCACAACTGACTAAATTGAATCTTAACAAAAAGCCCCAGTGACCCTTTGTGGTGTCTTCAGTTTTATATGAACACCTGTATAGAGGACTAAGCAGTCACGCAACCATTGTCTAGAAGTTTGTGTATTTCTCTTTCACAGCAATCACCAAATACACTGCAAGCAACAACCTACCCCAGTGACTTTATCTGTGGAACTGTTTTCTGTAAGCTCAATAAGGTCAGCTTCTTTTTGGCGAAAGCAAAGCAAGTAGCTGTTGCTTCCCAACAATTTGTGCCATAAAGACAACTCTCAAACTTTCCTTCATTATCATTACATCTAAGCATAGTAACTTCAAGTCAGGATAGGGTGCCAAAAAACACAATTTGGAAATCTCGCATTTGGTATGAAATGAGATTATGTGCAATGAGCTGGTTTGTATATTGCCACATTGTTATTAGCGCTTGTCCTTTGTGTGGTGCCGTGTACCGCTGACTGTGGCTAATTTTATCAAAATTGTTTTGGATCTATTACGGCTTAATTCAATATATGGCTGCTCAGGCTTTTGTTGTTTATGTTAAGAAATGAAAATGGAAGGAATAAGAACGCACAGTAATACTCATGAAATTGCAGCGGGCAGCATTTTCTGGTATAATTTGGTTTGGTGATTTGAATGCATTAGCTCTAAGGCAATTACTAATCTAAGGATTAGACTTACCTGATATGCCGGCAGAAATGGTGGGGCAGAGAGAAAGTCAGAGTGATTGCTACAGCTGGTCTGCATACTATGTTAATGCTGAGGCCTTTTTTTTCACCTATAGGGGAAACCATCAAATGAATTGCTCCATTTCTTTGTCTTCTTCTCCTCTCCTCCTCTCTACATGCAATAAATGTGCCACTGAGCTCAGTTGTCTTCACATTAAAAATGAAGCTGAAGAAGATGATAGAAGATGATAAGAAGCCAGAATATAGGCGAGGGTGGAGGGACGAAACAGAGAAAGAAATTTAAGACGCATGCCACCTTGATTGCTCTCCACGCTGCTGATTGTAAGTGGCAGTGTCGGGGATGCCACCTTCTTCTCGCCGCTTCTTTCAATTTGATGTCATCGAAAATGGAATTTCATTTCATACTCGGCAGCGATCGCATTAGATAGGGCTCACCAGGATAAAGCCGATTCATTTTTGCAGATTTGCCTTTCCTGTGGCACTATCAATCATTGCATACTCACTATATTGCAGACTTGCTTTTCACGGCAACTGTTAGGAGGAGTTTGTACAGTAAATTGACTTTTACAAGGCTCCCAAGGTCTATGATATGCCATGCTAGCCTTGTTGTTTTCTCCATAGCTGTCCTCTGGTATCGACTGGAGAAGCTAGAACCAACTAAATGAGAACATCACTTATCTCCACTGCTATACAACCCCGGGGAATAGTTCTCTGTCGATGAGCTGGATCACAACACGGATCAGACGGGAGGTTTGTTGTTTGTGAGATTAATAGGCAAAACAATAGTGTTTTGTTTACTGTGACACTGTACCTCATCAAGATTGCAAACATGTCTGGCAGAATCAGTCCTGTAGTAATGTGACTTTTTGTTGTTGTTGTTCTGCAGGAAAGGTCATAGGCCATTTGTTCTCTTGATGTTGATTCAAACAGGTGGCAGAGGGGTATTTTGCTTTTGTGCTTTTTTTTGCTGGATTCTATGATGAGCAAAGTTTCTGTTCAGTGTACGTTTACGTGCATTCGCGCCTCTCTCCCTCCGTTCCTCCTTTGCTGTGGAGGAAACACGGTGATGAATCAGATGAATCACTGCCTGTCAGTGTTGCTCACACGGGTCCAGGGTGTCAAGGGAACTGCCAGTGGCCCCCCCTTTAGGGGGCGGAAATTTAAACCCCATCCAGCATCAGCCACGTTGTCACACACGGCCTTCGTGAAAATGAGTGTAAGAACCATGAAAGCCAGACATGTTGATCCATAATTTGCCCCTAAGTGCCGCCTTTTGCTCTGGCGGCCAACTGTAAATCTCCTTAGTGCAAAGTTAACTTGTTTATTAAGCGGAGCTGACGTGTGAAGAAAAAGACACTTTAACTGACACATTGCCTCCCAGACGGACAGAGGAAAGACGCTGGACTTAGTGAGACGAAGGCGAGGTGTGTGTGTCTACACAGCGGTGTTGACAGGGGAAAACTTAACAAGTTCAATGTTGTAATCGAAGTGTATTTAATAGGTACAGCCTTCACCCTGGGTTCAGGTTCACATTGATTTTTTTAAAGGCTCTGACAGACATACACCTGTTGTAATTCTCTTTCCCCGTACTTTGACCTTCCTCTTTTGGATTGAGAAGCTGCTAAAATATTAAGATGCACTGAGATCTCCTGCCTGCGTAAGACACATTAAGAATTGTCTGGGATAAATAATGCATCCGAAAGCTTTGCGTTTTTTTGTGTCAAAGGATATAGCTTTTTATTAACGGGCTGCAGTCATACATATTTGCTAAGCAGCAGAGTATAATGGATATGACTTGGGAAGGGGAGGAATAGGACAGCTTGACTTCTTCTATTAGCCCTATTTTGGTGTGGCTCCCACCATGTGGCCCCCAAATGAGATTATCTGTGTATGAAACAGGAGGTAGAGCACTCACCAACCATCCATCAAAGCCTGGGGGGACCCGTGTGAAAGTTTGTGCATGTGTACTCAGCAGGTACACACACTGTGTGGATGCGTGTAAGGGTGTGATAAAGTGTGTGGGTGTACAGTATGTTTGTGTGTGTGTGTGTGTTTGTGCATCCTGTGAGGGCTGGAGAGGGGCCTCCACAGTTCAGCCTCTCCATCATCCTGCACGCCAGGCACACGCACGGCGACATGCCTGAGAGGGTTTCAATATCCTGTGTGCGCATGTGTGTGTGTGTGTGTGTGTGTGTGTGTGGTGCCTGTGCTGCTGTGTTTACCCAAGGAATGCAGTTCATTATATTTGTATGTGTGTCTGGTTATTACATACACTCTCTACACACATGCGTACAGAGGCAGATGGAGCCTGGAGGCTAGAGCAATACTTTATCTTCAACTGTTAAAAATCCCATGACAAGCTGGAGTATTCTGAGTGGATGAGATGACTATGACCTGGATGACTGAGAATCTTCATAGGTGACGCCTCTCAGTAACCCCGAGTGCCCTCGAGCAAGGCACTGGGAGCTCCTCTGCCCCAAACGGAGTTACTTATAGGAAACTGCTGTGACTACTAATGTTTCAACCCTGTCCACATGCGTGTACCACCTATATTAAACTCTGCAGACGTACGCAAAGAAGCAGAAACATTCATTAGCAAAGCGGTCGCAGGGGCAGGAGAAGCCTTTGTATCGATGAGGCCTTACCTGGCAGGGAGCAGGCTATTAGCCAGGCCCGATAACTCTTGTCAGAGGCTGGGAGAGTCTGGCTGCCTGCTGAAGAATGAAGGTCACGGGGCAGTTGGAGTTACGAGCGGCCTCGCAAGGTAGCTGCTATCAAATCAGCTGAAATATGAAGTCCAGCCAGGCTTTTTTTTTTTTGAAAATGCAAATTTTTCAATTTGCCTCTTTCTCGGTGTGTACTTCCTTCTGCTCGCTCTTTCATCACGCTGCGTAAGGCGATGTAGGATTAAATTGGAATATGAATAAGGTTACAGCCTTGGTATAGTTTGTGGTCACCACAAGGCAGATGATGACAGATGTGCACTGGCAGTACATAGACTTTCTACATAACATTGTTGTATTGAATATTCCTAACACATTTTAAACGTCTTTGTTCCTCAGTTATTAATTAAATGTCACATAGATAGGGTGGAAAAAGAATCCTCTAGATCTCCTTAAAAGGACCTGGGGCAAACTGAATTAAAATGGCACCGTCAGTAAGTTGGGACAAATCCACCTTTTGTTCAATGCTGCAATCTTCCTGGCATATTTTCACAAGTAACAGTTCCCATCATTTGGTCTATCCACACAGCCTGAGCTGTGTTAGGTGAGGGATTCCCTACAAGGTAAACGAAAAAACATTACCACAGTCGAGCGCTAGCAGGGACCTAGCGTTTTTTAACGGCAGAAATACGGCAGCGGGTGCTGTATATGGATCGCAAGTGCCCAACACTTTCAATTTGTGTCCATATCTATCTTTTTCTTGAGTTGAGAGGTGATCCAAATAAAACTTAACGGCTTTTGTGGCGTCTCTACGAGGGACTTGCGGTGTGAGCCGCAAACAACGGTGTGTTGTTTTGCCCTCCAGGTCACGTGACTGAAAACTATGAATAGCAGAGCTCTGTGTTCTTCTGCCAGAAAAACTGTATATAGTCTGACCCTCATATGCTATGTATTCCCATGGGCCTGCCCTGTTGAAAACTGCAAAATAAAGTGGAGATGACTGTAATGCTGGCTTTAGTCAGACAAATTCTACTGTGGATTGAGGCGCTCCAGACATTTAATATGGTTTCAGGTATTGATTTGCGGCACCTTACCCTATAGCCTGTTTATTATCTAGCTTTGGTTTCACCTTTTACTCTTTTTCTTTGCAGTATCTCAGGAGATGGAGTCCTGCTCCTTATTTCTCCATCTCCCTTACTAACAACAACGTTCTCAGTAACTACTACAAATATTCAATCAATCTGGCCACCGGCAAAGAACATCCACCATTTTGGTTTGTGAATGAGTGGGTGAACGCAGGTGCTTGAATAACAACATGTTCTGAGCTTTTGCTCAGTTTGCTGCAATTATGGAAGGAGGGAAAGGGGGGAGGAGTGTAATCAAGACTTGAAAGACTGGTCTTTGACACGGTTCATTTACTCTGAGTTGGTCCGATGCAACACTTGGGACACAATAGCCAATTGTAAATTACAGAGTGGATTCAGTGGTGAGAAGTGCCTTGAGGGGGAGCTAGCCCACAGAGGCGGGGAAAACACAGAATGTTGTTACATTCGTTGCCGCTTTTTTTCTAGGCTGATGAGGTCTGGGATTGGGGGAAAGGCAAGGATATCAATCAAACTGACATGTCTGGGGGCGGTAAAATGATTAGAATAATGGTAAACAAAGCCGCTTAAACACGATCAGGTTTTTCATATTTTTTAACTCAACTTTATTTCAAACCCCGCCCTTGCTTGATAAGCTTCACTTAACGTCAGATTCATCACATTTAATCCGTCTATAATGATATATTAATAACAGACTTCAGCGGAAGGAGGCGAACTGCTGGGAACATAAGTGCATAAAGAAAGCCTATCACACAGTGAAGAGCTCTTATGAACTGGTGACACGAGGGGAGCTCATAGCGGTTTTGACAAGCAGCTAAGTGCCTACACCGGTGACATTTCCAAGTGTGTGGTGGAGATCCCCAGCCGGACTTACAGGGAAGACTGTTACTTTCTGTTTAATCGCCATCAGAATTCTGCGGGTGCTGCAGCAAATGTTTGAGTAGCGCAGATTACTGTCCCCCGTGAAGACAAGTGCGGGCGATTGTTTGATGTCAACATGCAAACCGCTTTTTCCTCCCCTTCCTTGCTCTGCACATTTGAAAGATTTACGTCAGGGCGTGTGCATGTGTGCGTCTACTCTTTTGAATCACTTTGAATAAGCTATTCTTTGCCGAGGCAGCCTCTTCTCTCAGTGAATCAGGGACATGACATGACAATTGGGGACCTTGTAATTTATGTTTAAAAATGCCAGCGTTATCTGTGCCAGCATGATTGTGTTTGAACAAGGAGGCACACTGGTGAGGGTCCTCAGTCACTGTTTAAACCGTATGCCTGTCTTTGCTCAGGAATCCTTGGTGGGTTATCCATTGTTACTATGGCAATATACCTCCGCCGCGGCTCGCCACCACCGACTGCAACTTCCCTCATGGCCGTATGCCTGGAGTTTTTAAAAGGTTTTCACTGCTCTCTCATCTTGCTTGTTACCAGTAATTCAGACACATCACTGCCAAAAGCCGAGCTCAGGGGCAATGCGCCCCCCAAAAAAGTCTAAAGTATTCTAATGCCGTTGGCCCGGAGTTGGGTGAGGCGTGGGAACGTCATGTTCCACTAAACTCTTTTGATAAAGCCACCTGGGCAAGCGAGGAGCAGTTCAAAGATGAAGGTCCCTGAACACTAAATTGGCAGCAGTTGCTTCACTACAATGGGCTCATCTCTTCCCTGTGTCACAGCTCCTTAGGGACCCATAATTTACTGGCCTACCCACTTTGAGTTCTTGATTCATGAGATCAAATTAGACAGTGAGAGAGCATTGGTGGCTGCACAATACTTTGCTCTTTAACTCAAGGCTTGTGCTTTGGCACCACCTCAAGTCTGTTTACTGGTTCACTATTTCCCACGTCTGTTCCTGCCTGGGAAACGTGCTTAACATTCTGAAACTGGACGGAAGAGACTTTAAATTCAATATGTGCGGCATTTTTTTTTGAGCCAGGAAAGAAGAATGAGCTTGATGTGGCTAAACAAAAGCATTAAAAAAGATTTGAGTCACACATCCGCTCCTTTTGAGAAAAGACAAGGTCAAGTCTATTGATGTGATGCACCGTGTAGGAATCAAGTGTTTTAATACATTCCAGAGTATCCAATAGCCATGAATCTTAAAGACAGATGAAACAAGTCCTCTATATTTCATCCCATATCTGAGGAGCATGACGGCTGAAAAGCAATGAATTCATTCAGACAGATTAAAGGAGCTGGTGTCAAGGATCAAAAAGGAGGAATGTTGAATAAATACTGTAAGTACTCTTATGCATAAGGAATAAACCAAATGACCAAGTGTGTGTGTGTTTAGATTGGGAGGCAGTGAAATGCAGAGCACCCTATCGTATTCAGAGGTATGCAGGCGACTCATCAACCCTGCAGCTTAAAACCAGAGGCTTGAATGAACACTGAGAAGTGTGTGTTTGTGTGACTGTGTGTGTTCAAATGTAGCCGGAGTGTGTCTCTTCACTGTGATGACTCTTGGAAAGCATGGCGCTTTATGAAGTGGGACTTTGTGTGACGACATGAATGTGTCTGATTGCAAGTTGCTGCACAATTGGCCCCGAGATTGCCGGTGGCATTTTAACGTGTTGTGTTCTGTGTATTTACACACCGTAGCCATTTATTAACAGGTGGGATTTCGGTGTCATGCTCAGGGATATAAATTTTTCAACAAATGACAATTTTAATCAAACATTGAAATATTAACCAGCGTATATGGACCTCATAAGGCTTTGCCAGGCTTCAGTAGCAGCCTAGAGAAAATTCTTCAACTACAATATTCCCCACTTTGTTCTAAAGCAGGGACAGGTTGCCTTTAGCGACACACCGGGGCTCCTGTTTGATTACTAGCCTCAGCGTCTCTGTAGACTTTGTGTCAAAGCTCATAATGAACACTATGGGCAGTGAATGCTGTGTACTTCAGTGTGTGATAAAACGAGGGAGGAAAAGAAGGTGTTGGTGCATGTGGGCATGTGTCTCCTTGTATGTGGGAGATACGTTTCTCAGGCGCCAACCCCACTAACAGTCGCTACTGACTAAATTTTTACCTGCCTGCCTACTGTGACCGGGTCTGTTTTACGGCTTAGCGCGTACATGCAGCTCACTGCTTTCTTTATCAGCCAGGAGCTGTAAAGAGGTTGAGACTGAGGAAGACAGAGGTTAAAAAAAAATAAATAAATGATGTGGATCAACAAACAACCAGCACCACCGTTGAACTGACAAGGCAATGTGTACAATTTCCACATCCTCTCCTTATGTATTGCTGCAGCCATCGCCGCTTATTTACTCAAGTCATATTTTCTAGCATTCATGTGATTTTTCAACACCCACTGAAATGTGCTGCGCGGATATTGCACGCTGTCAAAATGCTGGTGCGAGAAGAAGAATAAAAAACCACACTGTCCCTCCCACTGTAATGTTTGTCGCCATACAATGTGATCTGAGAGTGATGCATTGTGGGGGGAAATGGACGACACTCGCCTCACGTGTTTACCTCGTATTGGCACAATGACAACAACAAAAGCGACAGCACTAGGAGGAGGCCCTTTGTGCAGCACAAGCTGATACACCGAAAGGGAGTGACAGGTTTGAAAAATTGGCAAACAGTGTTTGCTGGAAGGCTTCCTTGGGGCTTGGGTACCTTTGGAATCATGTGCGAATGCAGAGGAGTGTGAATGAAAAATAGCTGTGTGATCCTGCCATGTTGCTTCTGTCAAGAATGCGGAATTTTTTTCCCCTCCCACCACTTGCTGTCATCCTCATCATCTGCCCCTCAAAGCTTGATTTTTCTCTCTCCGCTTCTCATCATCTCTGTTTTAACACTCATTCTCTCACCAGCACACCCTCCTCCATCTCTCCTCTGTGTTTTGCTCTCTCTCATTCTCATTCTTACACTCCTCTCCTACCCCTCCTCTGTTCTTCCAGCTTAGCGGACGTGGTTATTTAAGGCTTAGAATCCATAAAACCCGCCTTAGGTGTGTTTGCTTTTGTTGCTTTCCCAAAATGGTGCATTGACAGCTACATTGTTAGCTGTTGATCCTTGTTCAGCCACTGCCCGTCAGAGGGGAGTTTCATGTGGTTTAGTGGTGACTTAAGCCTGGGTGGAGCCCTGCGAGCCCATCAGCAGGTTTTAAGTAGTGTAGCTGCCACTTAGTGGGGAAGTCAGGAAGACATTCTCAGGATACCTGTTCCTTGCCTTCCTTTTCCCTGAAGATAAACTGGCAGGGACCCACCCTGCATGGCTGTGGACATAAGCTCATAACTGCTAAGAAATATATGTACAGCAATACATGCAGCTCTGAGGACAATATATAAGAGAAATTGACAACACTGCTCTCTATACAACACGCTTGAATTTCTTGTTTTGCTTTTGTGCACCATATTCAACATAAGCTCCTTAACTGCTCCTGCTACTCCAGACACAGCATGTATGTGTGTGTGTGCGCGCGCGCACAGGAAGTTGTTTGAAACAATTAGTTCTTTTTTGTCTTTCTGGAATTGCGGGAATGTTTTTTTTTGTCGCAGTGTGATCCCTCCTGCACAACATCTGTTGCAGATTGCTCTACCCTTCCTAATTAAACCCTGTTTACCTCAACATTCTTAAAGCAGACTACTGACTAATTATAAGGCACAATTATAAGACTCCTCGAAGCCCCTGTTTAAATCTTGCGCACTGATGAGTGCTGGTGTCATAGCTGGTGAACGAGCATTAGAAATTAGACAGGAAAACCTAACAACAGTGTTTCCCCTCGGGCGTCCCCTCTTTGTGTCCATGGCCTTGATGATGCCAACTCCTCATCAAAATGTATTGGTGTTTCACACTGAAAGAAAAAAAAAAACTTTAATTAAAGCCCGGGAAGGCTCTGAACAGAGCTTAAACATTGTTTTCGTACATTCAACAGAAGGCAGTATAAAAGGAGAGAAAAAAAGGAATCTAGAACTTGCGGCAATTTCCAATCATACATTTTTAATGTTTATTCCACTGTTTCTTAATTAAATCCATGCATCTGAATATAGTAAAAAGCCCAGTGTCAGAAGTGGGTTTGGGGGTGGAGAGGAGACAAATTTATAATGCATAATTTCCCTGGGAATGTCCATGAGGGATTTTAATAGATATCTTCTGAAAGAGAGTCTTATGACTTTTTAGTGGAGTTATATATTTGCCCTCTGGGTTTTGGTTTTGAACAGGCATAAGGCCTGGTGGATTGTGTGTGCACGCAATATTCCCAATCTGTCCACGTCTGAAATATATTGGATGGTTATCTGAAGCGAGGGTCAGCTCAGAAAAACACATTTTAACATTTTAACAATTTTAAACCTGGTTTTCCAGAAGCCTTGCACACATACCTCCACACACTCTCTCTTTCTCACAGACACACACACAGAATTATCCTGGGCAGCAGCCTGATTCAATTAGTAGGAGGTGAGGAGCAGAGAGATGAGGGTCACATTTGCCTTTCCAGCCCAAATGGAGAGGCTTCCTGGGAGACCCAGCTTGTCTCTAAATTTGGCAGCTCCTGGGTCATTGTTTCATCACAGCCCAGAATGGCTCTCGGGTTCCACTGCAACTCTAGTTTTTCTATCTATACATCTAAAATGTACATTTCAATTTAAAAGCTCCTTCTCCCTTTATGATGCTGTTTTTGCTCTGCATTGTTGCTGTCACAACCCAGGACCCCCTGCAGCGACTAGGCAATGTGATAGTTTCTATGCACTAGCATATAAATGAGGCTGGAATTTTAAATTTACAGAGCTACAAGTTATGCACATATATATGTAGGCTTGGATTTTACAACTGAGAAATTGCTTGCATCCCAAGATTCTGACTAAAGGGTTTAAAAAAAACAACAGATGGATGGATGGAAATAATATATACAAGAAAGAAAACAGCAACCTCTATACAATCACTTATCCTCACCTACCCCTGAAGGAATAATGATAACTGCCCATGCTGCTGCTCCTCTGTTATTCAAGTTTTAAAATGAGCATGCATAATAAGAAGGGTATTAGATATAGATTTCCTGTAATGGTAGTTACTGAGAACGGCTGGCCCTCCCATCGAGGTGTAATGGACGGAGGGGGGGATCAATGGTGGATAAACACCAGGCCTTCGTATTTGAAAGTTATTCAAACAAGCGTCAGTTCCAATCTCTAATGGGGGTGTTTATAAAGAGCACCTGGCTCTGCGGCGCCTCCCTGCCCCCCCCCCCCCCCCCCCCCCCCCACCCTTGTCTAGACATCGCCTGTACCTCGTGATGGCTACCACTTGGCTCTAGGGTCTGATAGGACAGCAAAATGGAAGAAAAACGGGAAAAAGTAATTCTTCTTGCTACATGGTCCTGCTCTCGCCCGTGCGGACCCGTCTACCACGTGTCTCAACAGCACTTTATCGTACAAGTTCTGCACCCTTGCTCATGTTTGCTTGCCCTATCTGTGCTTTTAAGGACTTTTCCTTTGCCTCACTTTGTTTGCGGTGAAACATTCCTGACCTTTTGGTGGACCATCAGTCCAAAAAAGCTTTTCTGTAGCATTGTTTTCTTTATGTTTCTGAGCGGATCTGGATTTAATAAACAATAACTCAGGCCAGAAACGTCTCCGGGGAGGCCGCCGTCTGAGTTATAGTAGTTTAGCTCAACTCTTACAAGATGAAAAGTGAGGAAGATCCTCCAGTGGCAGTAAAGATAGGAAAGGTGCAACATTCTTCGAGTTTTTAGAACGTTTTCCCTGTTGATTGTTTTAACTTGATCAAATATTCAATATTAAAAATATATAGTTGAACGCTTCTAATCAAAGCCTTTTTATATCATGCATCTTCAAGATTCCGTCCCTCTGTTTGTGTCACCTCTGAGAGCGATGTATCAAAAGCACAGAGACAATGGCCTTTGAACACTTTTGGAAGCTGCCCAGGTATTGCTCTGTTCAGGATGACAAAAAGAAGCAGTGAGACATCAACAGCACCCGCAGGAATTTAGTGCCTCATTCTTTCCACAGACACGTCGGCTTTTATTAATAGCAAACGTCGCAGGTTGTAAATACACGGGCCTGAGTATCCAAGAGTTAACATTGTCTGAAGTCAAGTGAGTTTGGATTCGGCTCTCGGCTCTGAATCAAATTGCGTGTGAGGCATCTTCCCCTCAGGGGAGAAGGGGAAGACGGAGAGAGAAGCGAGGAGCCAAACAAAAACATGTCTTACTGGTTATTTTTGATTCCTCTCAGTGATCACTAATTACAGACTGACAAGGCTCTTGTTAAAAATGTACAAAAGGAGGGGGAAAAAACATGAAAAAAACATTAAATACCCAGTGTAATTACATTTATTGTGATAAGTTGGAACAAACACACTCCTCTCATCCTCCAGGGACTTTGTGTGTGTGTGTGTCTGTGGGGGAGTGGGGGTGCAAATGAATCTCTCTTATTTTATTAAACAAACAGTGATAGCTGACTAATGTGCAATAGGTCTTTGAAGTGTCAAAGTTAAGAGTGTTGCTGGGAGTTTGCAGTAATTTCCGAACCCCACTCAAAGACGCATTAGCATGTGATTTTGGAAAGGCGCACTGCTAAGTATGATGGGAATAAACAAGGAGGCTTTCATGTTGACAGAAGGGTGCGCTGGTTGCTGACAAGGGCACCGGAGGCCCTAACTAGGCCAAGCTCATTGCCAGGTTGAGCGTTGGAACTTCATAACCGTTAAACCCCATCGCATGCTCCACTGCCAGAACGCATGTCTCAACATACCTAGCTAAACTGGAAAGTAAGAAGGTGACTCAAATCTTTGTCTCTCTTTCCTCAGTGGCTCAAGGCACATTATTACTGCAACGGTTGTGATGTAATTTGGATTAATAACATAATTATCTATTGGATTCTCCGGTGAAAGGGCATACAGCCCGGAAATAGTTGGCCGTCAAGTTAATAGTTTTGTGTCAAGTTAGCTTTTTTTTTCTTAAAATCAATTCTTTAAAAAATGAAAAGGCATTCACCTATGCTACTGTTTTTGTGTTTGAGAGGGAGTGTCCATCCTGTTTTTGTGTCTTGGCGTTTAGCGTTAATGATGTGCTGTCAAAATGGAATTTTGCCTCAGTTCCTGTGTTGTGGTCTGAAAGTATGTACATGCTTAGTCCTAGTTATTCAGATATTTCCTCGTTCAAACTCTCTCTGCACAGAGTGTGTGTGTGTGTGTGTGTGTGTGTGTGTGTGTGTGCATCTTGTTGATATGTCTTGCGTCGGTTGCTGCTGCGTGCAATTCTAAGAGCACTCCTTTCATGAGCGCAACAAAGTCACCGCACTCGGCAAAGTTATTCCACTTCTGAGCCGCAGTATTTCGAGTAACTAGAATCAGTGAGGAGTTGAAAGCCGAGGAGACAGAACAGGCTGGCTGCTCATATCACAGTCTTTTTTTTTATTCCAGACATTTCCTTCGCCTTTGTAAACGTTGCTTCAAAATAAAAGGTACAGTCACAAAAGGAGCGTGAGTCACCTATAAATTTTTGGTGCTGCATATATTAGGTGAATGAAAATAATAGTATGAAATGAGAGTCAGCTTCCATATCCAACATCTGGACGACATGATATTTACCCCTGCAAAATAATTGTCGTTTATTTCTTAGCAAACATTTTAGAGGTTTCTAATAAATACTTAGATAAGACTTTATACATGCATTCAAATTGCTACATTTAGAATAATAGTGACCTTGCATATCCTGCTAATGCCTGACTTGAGATTTCATCTAACAGTGGTTCCTCACATTGACTCCAGAAAAACTAGAAATGCCTTTTATGAACTTGTGCTGAATTCCTCCACTGCAGGCGAATCTTCTTTTCAGCTCGTATCCTTACATCTCTGAGGCCACCATGGCACTCGGCTACCTGTCATGCCCCCCCCCCCCCCCATTTATGTGATGCTACAAGGTAGATGTTGGCTACTATATACAGTAATAATTCAGTTTGTGTCTGGGGCTCAGAGAAGCACCCGTCTGTTGCTCACGTTTCTAGACCCCTGGATCATTAAAATGCCTCTGGCAAAGCACTCCTCATGTAAGCTGTTTCTTGTGTTACACTTAGCTCCAACATCTCATTTTGGCAGGGCACTGTCGGTTCACCACAGAAAAGTCCAAATAAGGTGTTTTCTACACAAACACCTTTTTTCTCTCTCCACTCCTGTTCTTGCTGCCCCTCATTTTTCTAAATCTGCATTCTCTATTAAAACAAAGCCAAACAAGGAGCTGTAAGCGAGGAAACAAACTTAGGAAATTCATTAGTCAGGGCGTTGTTTTCACAAATTAAACATTAACTTTTCTTTCTTCTAGTTTTTTTCCCCTTTCTCTGCGCCTCGCATGAGACACGGTTGCCCGGGTGTTGTTTGTAGCGGTTTCATTCGCCTAGGATAATGAGAAAATTCTGCATATCAATATTAGCCGAAGAAATCTCATATCCATACCAGGATGAGGTTGGTTAATTTGAAATTATACCACGGGTGTACAGTCTCTCTGTACTTTTCAAAGAGGAAGGCAAAAAGAAAGGAAAGGGAAGGGGAAAAAAGGTCTGGTTAACAAACTTTATCAATGAAGTCCACATGGTTGACAACCTTTTGATGGCTTTTTGCTCTCTGCCTGACCGTATAGGTTCGGTAAATAAATTATATTTAAGCTTGTTGGTAGATTTAGAAGGGGGAGCTGCTGTGTGCCCAGTCATGATGTTCTAAACCAGGCTGAAAGCAAAGGATAGAGCCTCAGTCTTTGTCCCTGTCATGTCTCAGAGGAAGGAAGCAGCTGCCACTGCTTTGTAGCTGGTCTCAGCCAGTATTGGGGCCACCAATCTGGATACAGGTAGCTATAATTCTGTCTGTTTTTGTGTGGTTGTTTTTTTTTTTTTACTGTGGGTAAAATCTTGGGGTGACGTAACCTGAACTTAAATTGAAATATAGTTGTAACACTAAAGATGGCTGACTGGGAGGACCTAGATCCTGCAGCAGAGCCAGAGCACGTAAAGAGAACCCCTCCCCACTTATTAAAAAATGTAGATCAAAAATAGAGTAAATAAACAACATAAATAAATAAAAATATGCATTGATTTCAGCTTGGACATGTTTTTCAGAGGCCATCTGAACCAATTAGAGAACTAAAATATGTTGTACTTAGAAGTTACTGACACATCTTAGCACCTTTAATTATTAATACACCATTTTTGTTATACATTAGTAATACTCAGAACATACTGTTCTGTAACTATACTGTACAACTACCAGTGTTCATTCTGTAAAGTATACCATTTAAAAAAAAAAGAAGAACTGTATTGATGTCTATGGTGATGCCATATATCACCTGGGAATCCTCTGGATTGGTTACTTGCATACCAAGAGCACTGACACGTTTATCGATCACATTAATATTGCTTTAAAGATCAACATAGATTCTGCTCAGAGGTGTATCTGAAAGGTCACAGGATGGACAGCCGAATTTAAGTGCTGCGCTTAGAAAGGACTGGCATACCCACATTAAACCGCATTATTCAGCAATACTGTTTACACGTCCTGAAGCCCTGCTCATGTACCATTAGGTCGAGGCGTGCCACCAGCCCTGGCCGTCTCTAGCAAACACATAAATTGTAGCCCATCAGTCAGCCCTCATTTTCACTTCATTACTAGAGGTAACTGAATACATTAAGTTACCTCCGCATGCGGAAAATGTGTTCGCCTCAGCATTTTAATCCATGGAAGGCCCTTTTAATGAGGGGTGGGGGATTTGATACTACAGTGCATTATTCAATTAGAAGGAGGAGTGAAGAAAGGTCTGCTATGAAAGACCCCACCATGGGACACTCGCCAGGTGGCTGCAGGATCAGAGAAGAAGAAAAGGGCTGAAGGGGAAAAGAGGAGCATGACGGAGATGGTGTGATGGAGGAAGGAAAGGCGGCGAGAGATAGAAGGAGAGAAAGTGAATGAGCCACGCAACACACAAAGCAGGTTGCGTGAATACATTCAGTCCCGGCCAGCTTAATAATGTGAGCCCACCTACACACACACACACACACACACACAGGCAGCCATAGCCTTGCCAGCGGCAGCCGCACCAACCTGCATACGAAAGCAGAATGATAATACAATTTTTTGGCTGGATTGGTTTAGCATGCATTACCACTGATGACAGTTGTTGAATTGCAAATGTCCTCGACAGCATGTTCTTGCTTCAGTGGATTATTAACCCAGTTATTTAGCATTTTACTCAATGTCTCAGAGTGAGAAGCAAAATATTGAAAACTAACACGTTCCTGCGTTTGTCACAGAAAGCTCAAGACCCATTTTCTGGCTTCTGTTTGAGCTTGAACGATGAGGAAAATTGAAGTATGCAACATAGGGGACGTTGTACCTTTATGTTTTAACGCGTGCCATGTTTGTGTTCGGCGCTGGCAGAAGCACATTAAAAAGCAGACAGGTGCACAAACAAACGGGAGCGGCATAGAACAACACTTGTCTACGGTTCCTTCCCACTCTGTCACTATGTGAGGCAATGAGCTCTGTTTCTCAGGGTCCCTGAACAAATGAGCACTGATTGGGCCTGATGTTTTCAAAATGCTTCGGTGATTTCTCTTTCTCTCTCTCTCTCTATACACACACACACACACACACACACACACACACACACACACACACACACACACATACATACAGAGACATACATACACACAAACAGGTACTCACATACAGCCAGAGTTCGGCAAGATTACCAGATTGACCCTAACCTCACACAATTGGAGGCAGAGTGGGGGGGGGGGATAGTGAAAATCAGCCAGATTTGCCTCTAAACAGGAGCTGCCAGTTGGTGTCTGCCCGGCAAGATTCGGTGCAATTGCTCTCCCAAAACAATAACCAGGAATTGGAAAGGCAAAAGCTGGGACACAATCTCGCTTAGCGGCCAGAGTGGGATAAAAATACAAATGCCCGTTTTGTATGTGGGAGAGAAAGCGAAGCAGGCTGGGATTGCACACAAAGTCCTTCAAATCCTCGGAGGCGCTAGGGGCCGTCATGTGCCGAGCGGTAAATTGATCATGACATAGCACCGCTGAAAAAAAGAACCCAGAACGTACAAGCGTGTCAAAGGCACAAAAGATGAGGCAGTGAATGCAAGGGGCCTGAGAGAAAGGGAACACACACAGACCGCATCACTTAAACATCTTCGCTGAAGAGTGGCAGCAGAGCTTATGTGTCCGTGTCTTTATATTGACACAGACACACATGCATTTGTGCATTCGCATATGCAAAGATGCTGCAGTACCACACATTGAAGAGAAAAATCACCCCTCGCAGTTCCTTGACAGCTGCGCATTCAGGTGCTCACCTTGCCTCCTCTTGCAGTTTGGAGTTGAATTTGGGTTCATCGCCAAACCCTAGGCTGTGCACGCAGAATCAGATATACACACTTTGAAACCATCCATTTTACTGAATTGCTATATTTTCTAGGCTAAACACACCCTTCCTTTGAAGTGAATTTCTCTGTCCCAGAGCATGCAAGTATTATGCTCACAACCTTGAAATATTAAAGGCAGAGTGCTGCAAAGATATCTGGGTGAACCCTCTCTTTGCCTTTTATTGCATTTTTGGACTGTCACATAGTGGATAGTGACCATCTGGATAAACCATGTAGGATTTAGTAATATATCCAAATGGCCAAAGAAAGTAAATCTACCAGTGAAGTATTAGGTGGGAGGTCGGACAAGTTGCTGGCTAAACCCAAACAATCTGGCGTTCCGAGTGTGAAGGCACTGTAGGAATGTGGCATTCAACCTGCCTGCATTTAATGCTAAAATATTAATTGTGAAATGTTTTATTGTCCAAGCTGCTTTGTTTTGGTTGAGTGAGAGCTAAGGCCTTGGCACGATGACAACAGGTTTTTATGTCAACACAGTTTTGTTTTTACACTGCGGTTTTAATAGTTAATCAGGGGCCTTGTCACGGATGGTGGTGGGGGGGTGGTCGCTTTATTTAGACTGGAATGTCAAAGCAATGCTAACGATCACTTACTACGAAGCTCTTTCACAACAATTGGAGTTGAGCTTTTTTCTCTGGAAAGAAATGTGTCCTTGAGTGAACTGAGATGTTTTCACTAGTGTCACTGCATAACTCTTGGATTGGATTGATTTGGATTGTGGTCTAAAATGAGCGACATAGATCAAAATGTTTTAGATTTCAAAAGTAAGAGGAATGCAATTCAGCTTTTAGTCAAACATTCTGTTATCAATAGGCTTCTTCGAGTATGTTGGTAGACTAGTTAAGTGCTCCCCTTCGCTAAGCCATAGTGTGGCTTCCATACAGCTGGGCTGCCCCTTTGAAGTGATGCTTACTCTGAGTTTGCCCTTTGATCTGCTCAACTTGAACCCTCCCTTGAACTCTTTACTCAATGGAGTCCTACACTGCCCACTACACATAACACTGGAATTAAAGAACAGGCTGAATGAACAGGGACAAATGGAGGCCATGATCCCATCATTGTTACTCCGAGGGGTGATGAAGCATTCGCAAAATATTTTTGAGGAGTTCTTTTGTAGGCAAAATTTTGTCTTGCACAAGAACCTCCTGCTGAGGTTTAGACGGACTTCCCCAAACAGGTGCCCTAACAAATGGAAAAAGCACCATTGTATTGCGAAGAGTAAGTGCCTCTTTCTCCTGGCACATTTTCCTTTTGACCACAGAATTATGTTGGAATATTTCTGTCTCCATTCAGAAGACAGTCTCCCCTGTTCTGAGCAAGTGATTTGGTTAACCATTGCACACCTAGTGTTGAGTTTTTGTGACTCACGCCAACATCTTTTTCCCTCATCGCAGTGGGTGGGCTAGCACTTTGTCTTTTATACACCGAACAACAATAGAAAGTGCCGTTCAGTTTTATTCCCCCTTTGACATCAATACCGTTTTAGAACTATGCTGTTGAGGCGCAGCTACTGTGCAGCGGCGCTGGCCTCTTTCTGCCTGGGGCTAGAGACAACGCGTGCAGCATACCTCAACAGCGCTACACAGCTGAAGAACCTTCGCCCGGGTCCCTTCTTGTCTCCAGTCCCCTTCTCCCCTACTCTCCCAGCCAGTTACCAATTCTCTTTTGAGATACAATGACATTGAGGTTTGACAGCTGAGGGTTTTTTTTGTTGTCATTCAACTTTTTTCTCCTCCCTTCTTTCTCTTTCACCCCTCTTTTTCTTTCTCTCTGTCTACTTTTGAAGGTCTTTAATCTCGGCTCAAAGACAGGTGGGGTGGTTGAGCTGAGCACTAAATGAAAGCCTGCAGAATTGTAGTTGCCTCCATGACCTCAGGTTCTCCTTCCTCGAGAGCGGGCCTCGTTACTGGCAGCGGGATGTCACCTCAGTGCGAGCCAGATCAAAAGCCGTGTGAAGTGCGTGCTCGCGCGCATACACACGTCTGTGTGCATCAGCCAGAATCCTATTAGAACACCTGATAATGTCAAAAACTGACGGGAAAAGAGATAAAAACCCTTGACATGGACACATTTTAACAAACTTTTCAGGGTTCAAACTTCTCTGACAGACCCAAAGTTTTAGCCGAGGGATCAAATTCCCCTTGGTTGTCATTCTGGTTCTCCCGATAACCATCTTCAATTTATAACCTAAAGGTCAAAGTCTGCATGAGGAAGACTGAAGCTAATCCATCTGCTGAGGATAACTCTTTTTTGATGACACTTTGTGATGAGTATAGTGACATCCTGGTTTTGGAGAAGATCTAATATTTGCAACATGCTGTGTTATTGAAAATGAGATTTTCCATTGTGGATTGAAAAAAAGCCTCAATAGACAATAAAATAGTTTAAAAATTATTTATAGTATTCTTCTCCCTTAGCTGTCTTGTACTTTTGATATGTGAAGCAGCATCTTTCTCTTTTACCTCCTCTCTTTCCCCTGTTTATTTAGTTTCCTCTTCAGCCCACTCATTCAATCTTTTTTGCAATCTGGTGTTTCTGTCTGCTGGTGTGGGAACAGGTCAAGGGCAGGAAAATGATAACATTCGCTCATTCTCTGGTCAAATTAGGAGTGGAGCAACCTGCGCCCAAACAGGCGCGCACACAAACACACCTCGATGATGGATGAAAGGTCTCACGCCAGGGTTGTAAACATGATTCATGGCTCCTTTGTGGGTATTAGTCCTACACACATGTATGTGCACACACACTCTCAACTGTACTTGTATTTCAGAAATGCACTCTTTTGTCAACACGTTTCTTTATAATGCCAGATGGATTCCACCTCTGGCACTTCACTTGCAACAAAACCTACTACACTGTTTGAATGTCAACAACAAGGAAGAAGCAGGGAGCATTCAACACACTGCCTCCAGTCAGTCACGGCAGGTGGAAGCAGGTTCAAGGAGGTGTGTTTATACCCAGACACACACACACACACACACACACACACTCAGACAGACATTGAATGCCTCAGATAGTATTAGCTTTGTTTGCGCATACAGTCACACACACTTCAAGCAAAGTGACGAGGCAACTCTTTGTTGATGAATGTTATTTTCCATGTCTTAAACAACATCAGTCTTCACAGTCACAAAGCTGAGTGGGAGGAAAAGAGACAGAAAGAGGGAGCAAGAAGTAGAAGTAGGGATGAAAGGTAAGAGGACAGATGAGGGAAGAAAGAAAGGGGCAGCAAGTTTAAGGTATTCAGTGAGCATACGCCAGCATATTTGCCTTTTGGGAATCACAAATTTGGCCATACCCTACTCTGCTCTCTGCAGAAATGTATGCAGGGAACACTGGATGCAATCAATTAGCACTGCAAACCAGACTAAGAGTGTACAGCCATGATAGCAGCTCTGTGATGCTGTACATTGGCACAGCAATGCTTGGAGCTAAATACTAACATCAGTGTGCTAACATGCTGCTGTTTAGCAGGTTGAACGTTTTGACAGCAGTTTTACCACTTTTACTTGTTAGTATGCACTTGCTAATTAGTCCTAAAGAAGCAGGCCTACAGGTTAGGCTGATGCGCATCTATGTTTTGCACGTATTTATTTATCATTTATTAATTATTGAACAAGTTGCAAATTCCACGGAAGTCAATTAAACAGTTCCCAAGATGTTTCACACAAAACCAAAAATGTCAACATCATGGTGGCACTAGAGGAATGTCAGATGATCACCAAAGTCAGTAGCCCTCTATAAATGAAGTTGTTTTTTAGTCCGAGCACAAGTGGTGGACTGACTGAGCAAGCTAGAGCCACTAGTGTGGCTTAAAAATTGGGGATAAGTCCCACTGGTAACACACACACTCTTAAGACACACATCGGTCTATAAGCTCTGTAAGCTCCTTGGTGTTCCTCTTCTTCCACATCCCATGCTTTTTCATCTACTTTCCATTTCTTATATCTCATTCTTTACACCTACTTTATTCTTCTCTGTATCACTTTAAAGTCACCCCTCCAACCCCCCCCCCCCCCCCACCCCACACACACACACACACACACACACACGCACACACATAGACACAGACAAAAGTATTTTTTCTTCTCTGTCCTCCATGTAGTTTTATGTTTACACAGTGCAGAAGATGTTTTTGGATGAGAAAATCTGACCCATTTTTGCTGAAAGGAGGCCAAGAAAATAATATAAAATCCTTGCCACGTTATTTATTGTGAGTCCCTGCGAAAATTCTCCCTGTGCAAGAATTATTTAAGATGTCTGACCAAGTTGATATGGATAAATGTTCCCATCGTTACAAAGTAAAGCCCACTGCTCGTCTGTGATTTGAGACATCACTGACAACACAGCTATTTCTCAAAATTAATTTAAGTTAATGCTCGTGTACTTTTTCATCATTTGTCGCTGCATATAACTTACTACACTTTGCTCTTGCTATTTCTCTGAAGCTTATTTCTCCCAATTTTAGTTGTCTGTGACCATGGGATGGCTCATGGCTCACCCATTGGGTGCTGTCCAACGGATTTGATCCCCTGCTTTGGCCATGGCCATCTGTGTCTGTTGGCGTTGTAATGAGAGAAAAACGCCCGCTGGTCTCTCCTCCAATCCCCAGCCTTAGGCCTTGTGCATGTGCATGAGCTCTGGACAACAGTAATTTGGTATCAGCCTTTCATACCTTCGACCTCGTAGCCCTGTCTCTGCGCATGCTGGAATAACCTTGTGGATGATGAAAACCGGATAAAAGGATAAATATATATTCAGAAATGGAAAATGAGCCAGGCACAAACAAGTGCTATTTTGCTGTCTCTCTGCGCACTAAGGCTAAACAGATATGGGAAACATTCTGCTTATCCCCTGAGCTAATCCCTTCAGACAAACGTCCAATCCCTCAAAGCATGGTGCTCATTGCACTAGCCAATGTACTGTATTGTCAAATGATGATTGTTTACAGCCCTATATTTAAATATTACATTCTTTTGTTTTGATAAATCTAGTTCTCCTATCGTTTTTTTTACATTCACTTTCTTTTCTTGCCACGGGGTTTTGGCTTTGGACTTTTTTGGGGGCATTAAAAAATGTCAGTTATGTTTGATTGGTACAAAAGGTCACAGTCTGTACGAGTTGAACGCATTTATGGAGCTACTGCCAATTCACTGTGAATCCTAAAGTCTTTCCAACAGTACAAATAATTAAATCTGCACAAGAGCAGCAAGGGTTGTTGCTGATAATTTTGATTCCATAAATCCATAAGTGATTTTCATCCAATCCCCTTATGTTGTCAACAAGCCCAATAACATTTCTATATTTATTTGAGGCAATACTTTTTGGGGTAAAATTTACTTACGTGTTGAGAGTTAGATGAGAAAAACGATACCACTCTCATGTTGGTCCATTAAGTGTTAGGCTACAACATCAGCCGGTTAGCTTAACTTAGCTTAGCCTGAAAGACTGAAAGTAGCAGGGAAACAGCTACCAGAATTAGAAGCTTACTTATTTGCATGTTATATAAAAATCAAAGTGTTAAAATGACAAGGTTTTTGTGGGGATATATATTTGAATATTTTTTGGCCGGGAATAGTAACTTCCGTCAGTGTTGTCGTCGCCGTGTGGTAGCTCAAGTTACTGCACAAACTAATGAGGCAGATTTTGCTACCTTCGGATAGAGCCAGGCTGTTTACCCCTGTGTCCCCCCCCCCCTTTATGCTAAGCTAAGCTAACATGCTGCTGGCTGTACAGCCCTGTATTTGGCAGACATATACTAGAGTGGTATTGATCTTATGTAATGTATTATTTTACTCTCGGCAAGAAAGTATTAATTCCTAAAATGTTGAACAATTCCTTTCATGATTAAGAGAATTTAGTTTCAAATGAAAAAATACCTCAACATGATTGATGAATGGTCCAGTGATATGTAGCCTCAAGTCTTTAAATTGACTTGTACATATGAGTGTGTGTGTGTTTGGCTCTAAATCCCATAGTGGGTGCCTCCCCATAATAATGATGCTATTAAACCCTACGCATAAGCTGACTTTGCTTTCCTTTTCCCTCCTTCTTGATCCCCCCACCCTCCTCCATCTCTCTCACTCTCTTCACACCTCCTGCCCCCCCCCCACACACACACACACACACACACACACACACACTGTCTGAACGCTCACTTGATACCCCCCCACAACTCTCACCACCACCAACCTCTCCACCCCACACGCCCAAACCCTCCGTTTCTTCCCCCGCTGCATTATTAGTGCGTATAGCTCTCTTCTGGCTCTGCAGAAGCCATTAGCTGAGATTAGCAGCGGAGGAGCCAGGCAGCTCTCTCTTTCTCTCACTCACTTTCTTTCTTTTCTTTTTTTCAGGCTAGCCGTAGCTGCCATGCTCGCTGAATGATTACCATCCATTATAGGGCCTTATTGTGCTGACAGAGGCAACTTCAGGCCCTGGCCCCAGTCGTAAAAAAAAAAAAAGATAAAAGAGAGAGACTCATAATCTTAGACACACTCCCTGTAAGTGTAATGTGTGTGCATGTGTGTGTCTGGGAGAGAGAGAAAGAGAGATAATGTGAGTGTAGAGAAAGGAGGGAGGCTGAAAGGATGAGGAGGAGAAGATAAGGCGAAAGGGAACCAGGATGTTAGCGTAAGGGATTTGGAAGCAGGAAGTGGCTGTGGGGTGTGCAGCTATGAATGCGAAACCGGGGATAAATTTGGCTGTGATTGGTGCGGTTTATTGCTTATTTGTTGAGGTCTGTCGGATGCTGTGGCGACGTACGGTGGATGCCGGAGCAGCCACGTGCACGGCCGCACACACACATACGCACATAGGGAGCGATGTTAACCTTCTCAGCGAGGTATGGGGCTCGTGTCCCCCCCGGCTATGATCCCTCAGTCAGAGGCATCCACTCTCTGTCACACAGGTGGCACCCTTTAGCTGCGGGAGCCACATACAAGCACAAAAGCACGCGCATACACCAGCTCTCTCACACACACACACACACACACACACACACACACACTGAAAATACAGCAGAGAGGGTGACAAATCAACTGTCATTTTTTATTTAGAATATAAAAAAAAAGAAATAAAAAACTTCCATCAAAACAAAACAGGCTCATTTCCTGGCTGCTGGCTCAGGTTGTTAGAGAGACAGAGAGAGACAGAAAAACACAGTGAGAGGAATTTTGTCACTTGACTGGAACAAGACGGGGACGGAATATCAATCATTTCCCTCATTTTCTACCCTTTTGTCACAACTTCCCTCTATGTATAAAAGCAGAGGATGCTCCCTGTCGACTGCTGTTTTGGCCCACCAGGCCTGTAGTGGATAATGTACAGCTCAAACCCCTATCATAAATCAGTTTCTTGGAGAGGTAGCCTACTTTAAAAAAGGTTGTATTGGTGGTTGGAGGGGGGTTAAACCGTACAAATCTTTGTGATTTTGTATAATGTGTAGAGGGATTTTCTTTCAAGCATTAACACTCCTTTCTCTATCTATCCGTCTTCGTCTCTCTCTCTCTCTCTGCTTCTTCTCTAGTGGTTTGCTGAGCTGCATTTCAATGAGTCTATCGCAAAACGCCCTGTCAATATTCCTGACAGATCTTTAAAGCCCGATACTGTAAATGTGCAGAGAAAGGATAAGTGCTGGTAGAGTTTCACTTGGGTTTAAATCTATATTATGGGTTTTTATTTATATTATTTTTTTCAGGGAAAAGCACAAAGAAGATGGAGAGAGAAGTGTGTGTGTTTGTGTGTGTAGACAATGTGCTTCTGCCATTCATCAGCTCATGGTCATGACCATGTCTGTTGCCCAACCCTGGCCCTCTTTACAAGGTCTGGATTAGCATACTCTCAAATGGGCTCCACCCCTCTCACTTCACCGGCGATGCCTGAAAACCTATGCTGTAAAACAGTGTGTTTGTGTATGTTCTTGTCAGCATGTGCAAGTAAGCCTACATGTGAGTTCATATACAGTATAAGGTGACATGTTGTCACTTGCATATGCGCCATCTCCGGCATTAGTAAACATGAACTTCCTATATTTATACCCATACATTAGCACCTTCTATGATTGCATCCCCTTCATCTCTCCTCCACCCTCCCTCCATCTCCAGACGCATCACTCTGAATCACATCTGTCTCTCCGGCGCTCTCCTCCCATCTTCCCCTTTCTTCAGCCCCTTCTTCATTTGTAATCTATTTTCTTTCCTTTACTGAACCTTTTTTTTCCTTGCCAATACCCTGCTATCTCTTCCACTTCTCCCTCTTTTACTACTTTCAATCTCTCCCCGCTCAGCCATGCTATTCTCTTTTTTGTTTTCCATCTCATCTCGCTTACTCTCTCTCTCTCTCTCTCTGTCTCTCTTTCTCTGCCTGTGTTTCTCACCAGTCAATAATGAAAATTGCTTGCTACCTTGAATGGATTATGGGTGTGCGCAGGGGCCCTAGGTAGTTTGTTTGAAGGCGCAGCGGTGTCAAATGAAAAGGCCCGGGCCATTTTCTACCTGCCACAGGCCCTCTGCCTCCATCACACCGTACACGCAAACAAACACACACTGGGACACACAGGTGCAGAGACATACAAATAGCCACATGAAACACACACACATATACACGCACACACACACCTGATCAATGACAGCGGATCAAGCATTACCACCCCTGCCTCCAGACTCAAATGCTCTCCTCTACCTTTCTTCTCTCTCTTCCTCTCTCCTCCCTTCCCTTCCTCCCTCTCTCCCTCCGGTCATGTATTATGAATGTTGCCTAATTACGCAGCCCAGAATTCCTCATACGGGCTGGCACATTTATTTGTTTGCTTTGTATCTCTTTGCCTTTCTCTTGTATGCAAAATCATTCTGTGATAGAGTTGTTTGTTCTTTGGCTCTGCCTCGCTGAGATCAAACAATGAGCAGATTGAACGGGGACGGTGTGCGATTGATGGTCAATCCTTGGGTTGATACACACCGAGAGGCAGGAGGAAGTGGTAAAACATGTTAGCGGGGGTCTACATGCCTCTCTGCTTCTTGTGGAATGCAATCCAAAGCACATATGCTTAGACCGAGAAGCTAATCTAAAAATATGTTTTGGTTTTCTGTTAGCATGCCATCTTATTTACGCTGCCCAGTTTTGCCGCAAGAACCTGATCTGAATGTGTACATCTGAGATGCAACATACTGCCTCACTTTAGTCTTATGTATGATTTGGTATGATCTTTTTTATCTTCCTAATTTGTATTTTTTTTTGTTCCTAATATCACAGTAATTGCTTCTAGCGGTGACTCATGACAGCTATAGAGTGGACCCAACGAGTGGGAGTATGTTTTGAAATTCGGTCAAGCTCTCACTGACAGCATGCTGTGTGTCGTTATAGAAAACAGCCACATAAAGCTTTGCATATTGCATCTTCCACCAGCAAGTGTAAAGTAGCCTAGCTGCATCTGTTTGACAAATATGTTAAGACATCTTTATTTCAACGTCGATGTGGAGAGCGAGAGAGACAGAGGGAGCGCGTGATTCTGAACCTGCCGCAATCTGAACGGAGCGGCCTGTTTTAATGTCACAACCATTTAAACGCCACGTCCGTCGGCTGCGGGCGCATGGATGGGATTCTGTGTATGGGGGTGTGTGTTTCTATGCGTGGATGTACGCTTTTATTAATGTACGAATGTTCATGGATGTGGGCTCTTTCTAAAGATTCCCTGCTTATGTGAGGGGTGGCTTGTTCCTGAGCTGGCCAAGCTTCTTTTTTTTTAGGATAACGAAGGATCAAATAAAAAAACACAGCTGAGAGATGGAACCAGGCCACAGCATTAGAAAGAGAACAGTATTACTGCAGCCTAACCACCTTGTGGGAGTTGAACTTGTACAATTTCCATTCATTGACTTTAATAGTGGATTTAAATGTACGGCAAATGTTCTCAGTCCGTGGCCATAGTCTGCATAGCCAATCAGGATTCCTCCAGTGCATTGAGTAAATTTGCGTGGGATAAAGAGAAGCCTCCTAATCTCTGGGAACATACTATATCGAACTACTTCTTTTCTCTTGCTTACAGTAACAGTCTGAGGTAGTGGGAGACATCCGTGTGCTTACAATATCCGGTTTTTGGACAGAATAGCACTTCTCTGCCTCGTCCGTCCCTGCTTTCACTCCAGTATACATTTTTTGTGCAAAACAGAAAAAAAAAAAACACTCTTAAAGAAAAGCAATGGTGCTTTCTGACAGAAGCCTGTGAATGCAGGAGAAGCTTCGGGGCTAAGATTTCACAGCCACTAATAAGCATTCAGCCTCATCTCCTCCTCTGCCTTGTGGTGACTTAGCTGCTAATGTGTGACTGACAAGCCTCGGCTTCTGTGTTGATTGGGGCAGGATTTTTTTTCAGGTTGGCTAAACACACGGCTGATGGACAGATCTGGGCTGCGTGTGGGATGGGTGTGTCTCGCCTGGCGCACACCGGATCGTACGCGCCTATATCAAAGTTTCATCTGGAGTTGGCTGCGTCCTTACAAAAAAAGGTGCACGCTCCGCTCTGTCATTTTAATTCTGCGCTCACTGGCATGCATTCTAAGGGTTTTTTTGAGACTGTAACTCTGAGAAAGATTCAGTGGATTTTAGCCATTTCTCTGTGTGATGGCCTTGGTTGGCTGGCTGCAGCGGGGAGCATTGGTTTTTATTTTGCCAGATTGCTGGGCTGCCTCTCTTGTTTGCCTGCTTAAATTAGCCCAGCAGGGACCTGTAGTTGCCAGAGTGATTTTTTTTTTGGTCGTATTTTAACATTAATTCTGTCCATATTTCTTTTTCACTCTCTCCACATACTCCCTTCCCCAACAACCGATCAATACTTATTAGTTCTAAGCGGGTTAGCAAACAGGAAGGTCACAAGGTCAGGTATTAGAGTGCATTGCAGGTCAGAGCTCTGGGTGGTCATTGCTAATAATCACTGGTCCCAAATGACCAATACAGACTGAACCCACGATAGCAGCCATGAAAAGCATTAAACAGACCTTAAATGAAAACACTGCTTATTGTTTAGTGCTCTATAAAAGCATGATGAGCCCTTCTCTGTGTTTATGTAAAGTCCACTCAGTATCTTAAGAAGATAAAGGCCTAGTGATCCTTTTAAATCCATTCCAGAGCTGCTGTGTTGACTTCCTAGTGGAAAGAACAGCAAATGGCTCATTGATCACATCACTTATCATGTCCTACATTTGAATGGCACAACAATGCAGAATGGCGAGGATTCCCTCCCTTTACATCTACTCACCATTGACACCATCTTGTTCCGGTGTTATCGTAGATGTCAACATTATAAGACTAAGCATCCTATTGTTAAGCCTCCCAATGCCGTGAGGCATAGGGGGGGTTTTATCAGAGATCTTGCAATGAGTGACGCATTGTTAATCCAGTTCAGACACTGTATCTAGGGTAAACCCCGCACAATCCAGCGCACACGTAGGCCCCACACAACACACACTTAAAGCGCCTACACAGATGTCCTTTGCTGAGCGTGCATGTAATTACATACAAATAGAAAGAAAAGGTACACACCCGCACATTCATTTTGAAAACGAACAAATACACATCTGTCTGCACAATGATAATATATAATTTTCTAAATCACACAAACTGGTGTAAATGCTACTATAATTAGCCATGGCTTGCAGTTCATAGTGTCTCCAGTAACCATGGCGATATCATGTCCTTAGTTTCCTAAACTAGGGATTTGTCCGACACCATAGAGAACAGCTGTGGTCACTTCTTATTTAGCTGTGCAACACTTTAAAACGCAGAATGTTATTTTATTAATGTGGATTCGAAAGGGTCTCTTTGCTAAATCTGCCTCTCTGACTCTATCTCGATCTCTCTCATCAACCACCACCACCCCTCTCGGTCACTCGCAGTGATTGTGCCGTAAGAACTTCACCGAGGGCTCAAATTAATTTCAACTTGTTAATTCCCTTTGAAAAAAGAAAAGAAGAAGAAGAAGGAGAATTAAAAAAAAGCAAGCCAGGTCGCTGTTTGAGTATCTAATTGCCAAGGCCGGAATGTGACCTACAGATGTGAAATTCCCCACTTGATGAAATATTAACTAGATTGGAGGGCTAGACGGAGATCAGCTGCACTGTATGGAGGGAGAGAGAGGGGAGAGAGACACTGGAAGAAGCAGAGAGACGGTGGCATTGCAACTCGACACTGCTGAGGTTGATAGGGTCGTGTAAAGGAATGTGGGAATGAAATGGAACTCATTAGTGGAGACAGGGAGGAATGACAGAGACCTTTATCCCGCGCGTGTGTGTGTGTGTGCTTACGCATGTGAGCGCAAAGACACCAGGAAGCTCCCCCAAGGTCTATCATAGACTAGAAACTGAAATGTGAAACATACCGCTCACCTTATCTGGGGATGTATGACCCAACAAACCATTCGTCTTTCTCTACCTTGTTAGTATTGCGTCTCAGCTCCAAAGTACTGAGATAAGCAGAGCGGGAGACGTGAGAATTAGGGAGTGGATTGAGTGTGATGGATGACTTGGTGGGTAATATTCTTGACAGATGGATGAGAAATGAAAAGTTGTTGGGGCTGAAAAAACAAACGAGCTAATGGTGATGATCACATCTGGACGGGCTGATACCTGACACACGTCAGTTATGAAAACACAAACCCTAAACATAAATAGCATACACAACTTCTGCTAGAACACCATCAGCATTGTGATAGATGGTCCCACCATGTACCTAAGCAAGTAAAAGAGGCCATTTGCTGTGTACATAAGTGTGTGTGAATCAGCTGCTACAGTTGTCTTCAGATGTTACAGCACGATTATAATACTACAGAAGAACCAAAAACACTCAGCAGATCCATCTTGGGAAAAAGGGACAGCCACCTCACACCCACCGCTCTTCAAACCCACTCCCTTGGGAGTGCATGTCAGCAGTTAGAATTACTACAAAGGCAGCGCGTGCATATTTCCAGCACCTGAAATAATATTCAAAGACACATTTTGCCTCACAGTGGAGTTGTGTTTCATGCTAACAACTACGGCCCCCACTTAGTTATGGGTGTATTATACTTAGCTTATTGAGTTGTCATTTACGCCTGACCTGCTTTTCATTCTGGCCGAAGAAGAGGACCAGCGGCGCAGTGATGGGAGGAGAGAGAGTTGGCGGGGGGGGGGGGGGCAATGGAGGCAAAGTAAATACATGGGGAATAACAGAAACTGTAGCCTTCTAAATAACTACTCTTCCAATGCCCCAAATTCATAATAATGTGGTCTGCAGATAAATAAAACAAACCCAATTTTCTTGTTAGCATAGAAATATGGGCCAGGCGGCTGTTGTTTTTTTTTTCTTCTTCTTCCTTTAGAGATCTGATTATTGTTTTAAGCTAGAGCTGCTTCAGCTTTAGATGAATTGCAGCCCCCACTCCAACTCCCCCGCATGACCTCTACCTCTCAATTTACACTGGGGGGTTAAATTAGCCAGCCTGATGAGGGCCATCATTAGTGCGATGGGGTGCTGTGCTATGCTGCTAGCAGTTGGCTTTTGCTTTATGAAGTGTGTGAATAGGGAGAAAAACCTGTTCGGCAGAAACTAGGTATTGCAGAGCGCCAGGGTTTGGAGGCAGCCCAGTCTGCGGCAAATCCTGGGCATTGTTCTTAGATCAAAGAGAGAGAAAGTGGCAATGTAATACGAGCTCAAATTAAATGGATGTTTTGTCTTTTTATGTGACAGCCTCAATTCTGGCCTTGAGTTTTGATGTTGGGTTGTTTTTTCCAAGCGGTTCTGTTGTGGCTGGGTGGCAAGAGGGAGGTAGATAGAGCAAGTGAAAGAGAGGGAAAAAAGAGAGGTGGGAGATGGCGACCTGCTTCCCTCTTGTGTTTCTACCTGAAAACCCACAAGGACGCAGGGAAGCCTTCATAGCAGTCACAAACACACATATCGTTAACCCGACTTCATGCCTCCATATTGATCTGGCCCTTGATGATGCTGCACGTGATGCACTGCGCCGTTCTTACCGCTCATTGCTATTATCTGTCACGCTGATGTCGCTTTAAATCAATAACCATCTAGGAGCCCCCCCCCCCCCCGCCACATACACATACTTACTCACCACCACCAACAGCAGCTCTTTCTTGGAGTCAGAGAGCAGAACCGGTGCCGTCACTGCAGAGTGTGTGTGTGTGTGTGTGTGTGTGTGTGTGTGTGTGTGTTTGCATGAGCGCAGTCTGATGTGTCCACACGTCAGCTATCTTTCTCCGCTAGCTTAGGTTACTTCAATAGCAGCCATTCTTTCTCTGTTCCCCCTCAAAGCACCGTGTCCTCTCATTTCTGTCCTTCTCTTGATTAGAAGCACAGAGAGGAGGGGGGGGGAGGGGTGAGGGGGGTCACGCATACAGTTAGGTGCTTTCACCTGCATGGTGGGGGGAAAGGGGGCGGGGTACAGGATCCGTTCCATCTGCTAGCCCTGCGCACAGCCGCCACACTCTCCCACCCACTGTCCTCCTTCATCCTCTGCCTCCGCTGGCCATCACACTGACGATTCTTTTATTCCTAGGATACCAGCTGCCGGTAAGGTGATAGGTGAAACGCACACACACACACACACACTCATGCAGACACACACACACATACTTGTAGGTGGCATTGGTACGCTGGTACACAGCTCACCAGAAAGCAGGCACAGGTGTCCAGTAATCATGCCTGTTTGACCTTTCTCTAACCTTTGATTAAGGTGAAAAAAAGACAATATTTTCTGCATTCTGCCTGTTTACTTAACATCTTAACAAAGAGCTTCATTGTTGGCAATCTCCTATGTAACCTGACCATGTTTTTCCCCCCTTCTTATTCAATAAGGGAGAACAGCTTGCAGCTTAGAGACGACAAAAACAGGCCCAAATTGAACTACACATGAATTTCTTTTGTACTCCTCCTCCAATGTTTTTCTGCATTATTTTGACTTACTGGGCAGAAACACCAGAGGGAACAAACAAGCTGCACTGTTAATTGTGTTTTTCGACACTCCTGTGCCCCCTTAACAAAGTGCCACGGCAAGCTGAGTGCCAGAGAGCTGTGACAGTGGGGACCAAAACAACCTGACGCCATTATCAAATTTCCCATTAGCTGCCCAAAATGGCTGCCCAGTCAACATCTGAGTAATGAGATCTAATAGGGCTGTAGCTGAAAATGAGACCTCAAGACATTGTGGATCTTCCCTGCCTTTTTCCCCCCAGTTCGCAGGGAGTAGAAAAAGCAAGAATGAGGAAAGGATCAGAGAGGAGAGACACAGTTAGCTAAGTGCACTGGAAGAAGTGCCTTGGAGGAGAGGACTATTTTACATGAGGATTAGTGTGCATATCGCCGTCATCAGACAGTGATATGGGGCCTTGATAGACTGTCTATCTTTGATGCCTTCTGAGGCACGGGGCCTTATCCCTTTCGCCTATCTTCTGTAACACGCTCCTCCAACACACACACACTGATCCAGCCCTTTAGAACTGCTGAGATGGGGAAGATTGGATTGTAAGATACATGTGCCTGCGTGTGTCACTTTTGTAAAGTATATCATATGCCTTTCAAAGTCAATGCAAATATCTGACTAGGCACATGTCAATATGCAAAAGATTTCACATGAACCTAAGCGAGCGCACACACACTCCTCCTCTACCTTTAAACATCACAGGTAAAGTTCAACATATTTCATCTTTAAACGCCACACACAAAGCCCCACAAGTGTCCATGTTTAATGTTTCCAACACATTCCCTCCTCTGCTCCTGAATGGCGGCACTGTGGTCTCCAGCTTCTTCATTTTGCATGCCTACGTCAGACAAAATGAACACTGTTGGCAGAAAAAAAGAAAAAGGCACCGCCATTCCACTTTCTTCCCTCAAACGCTATTAAGATTTTTGTTATGTTTTCCATTTTGGCCCCCCTGGTGGAAATAACACATGGGGATTGTCTGAGCCAAACACACATAAATTTCAATATTAATTTGGTCGGCACCTCTGCAGCCTCTCCCCAGCTTCCTAATCTCCCGCCGCATATCTTCATTATCTGAAAGTGTGCTTTCATCTTAATTCCATTTTCATCCATCAAACGTCGGGGAGGTTTGACCTTGCGTGATCTCGACAAAGATAGCAAGGTAGGGAGGGAGCTGGGCGAGAGTGACAGAGACGGAGATAGGGGAGAGAGGGAAAGAGGGAAGTTGGGCGATAAGGCGCCGAGTTGAGATGATGAACGAGGATGGAGGGATGGGGAACATGACAGGAAGAAATGTGGGTGGGGGAGAAATAACTTCACTGCCAAGTTCCGTGGGTTTGTTAAATGTGTGAGCATGTGTGTGAAGCTATTCCATTTCTTATAATCCTCATGTTTCGCCAGCAGAGTGTAGCATGTTAGCGACTACACATGTCTCTTTCCTATCCCGCCGCTCTTAATTCATTCCTTCCCCCACTTGCCTTGGGCTTTTTCCATCCTCCTTCATCCTCTCCCTTCTCACTGTCAGTTTATTTATCCTGACGTTGGAGTTTAATTACTTATTTGTAATAATTGTTTTCCTAATTGTTTGGATCGTAATTGTCCTATTCTTCTGTTGTCAGGAACAGGTGGTGGATGGGACCTGTAAAGGAAGTGTGTGTGTGTGTGTGTGTGTGTGTGTGTGTGAGTGATATGATCAGGACATACAGTTGGCATTCATTTCATCAAGGCAAGGACGCGCCACCTGGTGGTAATATCCTGATGAAATGAGGGAAGCGTGGGTATTTCTAAAGATGACACACACATAGAGAGGCGCGGACAGGCGCTACAAAAGCACACAAGGAGACACACACACTACTTATCCCACTTGAATGATACATGCCTGCATGATCATACTCAAATAGAACGCCTCATTAGCGGATAAGCTGGATATGCTCTCTAACCTCCTCCAATCTATCTCTCTCCTCTCTCTTTTGCCTGTTTGGATGGCAGCCCTGATCCCCTAAATGCAGGTTATCTGTCATCAGTGACTCAGGATGGAAAATAAAGAATCATTTATCAGCCTCAGTCTCTTTCTCTGTCTTTTTCTCCTTCCCTTATCTCAGTCTTTTCTTTCTTTATTCTTCTCTCCGCAATCTGTCTATCCCTCTAGATCCTATCAATGCATTTCCCCCCCCTCTCTTTGGTGACATTCATTTCTTTAAATTTAGCATTTGAAGGCTTCTGAATCTTCTACTTGTGCTTGTATGGGACAGGTAGCAAAATAAGTGAGCTGCTGTTTCTCATCTCCGTAGAAGAGAATGCTCAGCTCTGGCATTTGGCTGCTTTGCTCCAACTCCTGGCTTTGTTGATGCCATGTCATGCTTTCTGCTGACACCCAGGCCTGTGTCACAACAAGCTAACGTTAGCGCCAGCCCCAGGCTCGTCACAAACTGACAGTAGTAGGCCGTTGGTCAGATGCAGTGCTGCCAGTGCTGTGATGGATCCCCACACACGACACCTACACCCCCCCACCCAGATGCCACAACTGGGAACCTAAGCTGATGGCAGGGTGACATGTGAAATGACATGACAATGCCAAAGACACACACATACACATTGACTTGCACTCACCGATAGACAAGAGGCACTTGCACACCTGAGTACGCATGGAGTGATTTCACTTGATATGTGCGTACATGTGCTCACATGCACACGCACAGTGAATGGTATGCCATTCAGATATCAGTGTACAAACAAGGGCTGCATTCAAAAAAGTGGGATATGCGATCTCAAGATTTGCGGGCAGACTCTATGTAAGCAACACCAGGGTCAGGGTTTGGTTGACAGTCATTCCCAGTGTCTGCCAGAGCTTGTGTCAGCAGCGGTGGCTCTAACATGGCGACACAGGAGAAGGCCCCATACATTCATAATGAGAGGATGTAACATAATTCACGATGGACAGCCACGGATGTTGCTCTGGGACTCCGCAAAAAATTACCACAGTATAAATGGGAATACGTTAGTCAATTGGTCGACAACGACAAGCCTTCCTTTATGAATTATGAAAGTTTTATTTACCCCTTTTTACATTCAGCCTCATGCTATCAGCTACATGCCACTAGGCTTGCCATGATGGTGTTCCCGCAGCCCAGTAGAAAAGAAGCAGAGGGTGTTATTTGTCAGCTTGAAGCTAATCCACTGCCACTCAATGCCCCACCCCCCAACCCGTCTCAGCCCCCACTCCATCAACCCAAAAAAAAAAAAAAAATTCTCCTTTGCCATTCAGAGCAGGTCAGGGGTTGAGCTAAGCTTCTGAAGATGTTCAAACGCGTCCCCTCAGAATAGTATCTCTGTTACACCAGTGGCCTAATCCGCCACTTGAAGAGCAATTAAAAGTTTAGCTCAGACTTTAAGAAAGTAACCATGTGTGATCTTTTTTTTCTCTCAGTTTTTTTTCTTCCTGCGGGTCTGTCTCTCCGCCTGCGTGCATGGGGTGCATGCTAATAGGAAAGGGCTAGCTGTGGCACTCGTCCAAAGGCATTCCAAACACATTGGGAAAAGAAAGGACTAAAGGGGGGATGTGGATGAAGGAAGAAAATGGAGTTTGGGATGGAAGGATCACCCACTTTCTTGCTTCCTTATCATCTATTTCCCTTCCTTTCTATATTCTTTGTTCCTTTCTTGTACTCTCTCCAACTTTTGCATCTTTTTTTCCCACTTCAATTTCCACTTCCTTTTTCTGAATCCAAAGTGGTTCCCAAGGCACAAGCTCTGAGACTAAGAATTCATCCCCCCAGAGTTCCTTCGGAGGACTTTTTGTGCCTAGCAACAACTTTCTATGGCAAAACCCCAACCATACAACAGTTGGAAGCATCGGGGAGTTCATGTTTTGGGTTTCCTGCTGTCTTTTTGGATTTATTTAAGTAATCGTTTCTTACTGGAGCACATATATTTATACAGCAATTTCTTCTGCCACAGACTGCAATAAAGGGTCAGTAAAGACTCAAGAAAACACCAGTGGACAAGCACTGAAGGACGTTCAATTGATCGGTGTGCTGTCAGATCATAAAACGGACACATGGTAAAATGGAAGTGTAAAAAATACTCTCACGATTTCACAGATCGACAAGCGAGTGCTAATTGCCTCATCAACTCTTAACAAGACGGTGCGCTGTGTTTCCCATAATGTCTGCACCTTCTGTAAAAAAAATTTTTTAAAGGTGTTTAAAAATGTTTTTATCAAGCTTTGTACCCATCTGGACTGTATGACCTCTTAGCTCTCTGACAAAGTTTTAAATGAAAGATGGCATGCAAATCTGTCAGTGTAATCTAATCTAATATCTTATTGTTTGCAAAGCCATTATTTTGTGCACAGTTAAGGTGAGGAACCGGCAGCTGGGTGCCCTTATGTGGTTTTTTTCAAACCCAGCAGAGTAGAAAAAGATGAAGAAAAAAACACTCTTTGCATCTTTGTTGACTGAGAAGGTAACGTTGGAAAAATCAGACACTGAACTCGCAAACTGCTCTTTTATCTCAGCTTTGTTTTTCTTTTTTTTCTTCCTGGAGTCTTGGGTGTTCTTTGGAAATGTTACCCCGGTTTCTCCTCTTCATCCTGAGTGACCTGGGGGGAATGTGTGCGGAGGAGTGAAGTTTGAAGAAGACGGGGAATGTGAGGAAGTGAAGAGGAGCACTGGAGCTTGACAGGGCCAAAGCTTTCAGTCAGGCTAGAACATGATACCTGAGACCCTGCAGGCTGTTGCGCTAACAAAGCTGCAGCCAACTACACCAGAATTCCCACAACTTACTGGGCCCTTGCCAAAACCCTTTTTGAAATTCCCCCTGGTCACTTATGGGAGGCCTGACACACCTGAGAGACCATCTACATTCGGCCTACCCTCTTGTTTTTGACTACTGAGGCCAGTCAGCATCAGCCTTGTGTGCCTAGCTTAGCCTGTAACATAGTAATTAAGTGCAACTGCACCCAAATAAAACCTGAATCCACCCTGATCACATTCCAATTGATTTCCAGTCAGACATTCACCTTGAGGTCATTTGTCTCATTTATCGCTTCAGCATCAGTGTGTCTCATGATCTTTTTAATGCACAGTACTGGAATTACACCAAGATTCACCTGCATTTGAGCTTTGCGACGACAAGCAGTCGCAATTGGGCTAAGCCGATTGAAGATGCAAGCAACGGTGTTTTTTGGTGTACCATGGCTATTTGGCACTTTCTGTGCGTCTCAGGTGGCATATCACAAGTCACTGTCTGGTTGGCCATTAAAAATGAAACATGGCTTCTTAATTACAGACTGGCACTTTTGGCAATCATGGTCATACTCATGTGTCACTGCCTTCTCTCACTCTCTCCGAGTCTCTTTGTCTTCCACCCTGTTCAACTGGCCTCTTTATCTGTCTTTCCATCTCACTTACTTATACTCTCTCGTCTGTATCCCTCCATCTCTCTTGGTTGACTGCAATAAGACACTGGCCCTGCAGTTTATGTTTGCTCCCTTTGCCCCAAGCCCAGCTCAGCCACAATTACTTCCTGTGGTTCACGGTAGTGGGTCACTGCCATCCGCCAAAGGTATTTACAGCTGAAATTACACACACTGTGTTTTCCAACCAGGCCTACCTCCATCGCTCCATTATCCTTCACTCAGTCCAGAGGCTCTTGTGAAGGTGGGCTTGATTATAAATCCAGACATCAAGAGAGAACGGGCTCAAAGGTCCTCCGCAGTGGATGAGCAATCACAGTAGAGCTTAAACACAGTCACCATTGTGTGTTCTATACTTGTCCTGCATCACATAATGAGTGCATTAAGTAGCCAAATGGGAAGATGATTGGAGATCTGATGATGGAAACGTTTAAGAAAGTGCTTGACATTAATGCTACTATAAAGCCTTAAAGGAGACCTATTATACTTTTCCATATTTTATAACTCATCCATAATGTTACACTGTTAGATGTTCATGTTAAACATGGCCAAATCTTCAAATAATGAGTTGTGAGCCAAAACCTCAGATTTCCTCCTGTTCTGAACGCGCTGTTTTCAATAGCTTTTTCTACCAACGGCTCCGTTCTACGTCATATGGAGCCAGATGGAGCCAGACGGAGCCAGTGTTCTATATATGGTCATTTGCTCTGCACAGCAACGCTCAGTCTGCCTGTACCGCTCAGCAACAACAACCTGGTAACATGGGGGAGGGGGGGGGGGAGGCATCTACAGCTTGTTTTAGACAGGGGCTGAAATGAAGGCCTTCAATGAAGAGCCAGTGTAAGTTTTTTTGAACTTTGAATCATGCAAAGCTGCCATACAGGAGTCACAGAACTACAATATAGGACTGGAAAAGCAGTATATAAGTAATGTGCCTTGAGAAATAGTGTCACCGATCTGAACAACTCTGAGATTTCATGCAAAGACAGAGTGCTCTACTTCTAAACAATGTGTTACCCATTCTGGGAGAAGGCTCAAACAGAGTGCTGCTGACAGCGGTTCAACATTTAACTTGGGGGAGGAGGAAATGAAAATCAAATCCAAGAGGTCACACATTATTGACATGAGTGGCACAGGCCTGTTTTTATTGGCTCCAGCTCCTCTTCAGTCAGGCAGCCCATGTGTTTTCCCTTTAACATCCAGGAAATAGGCTGGGCCAAGCTTCGGCCACAGCTCCCAATAAACCTGTGGCTTGTTTGCATTGTTCATTTTTTGGGATGACGGATTTGCTCAATCACCCGTGGCTGTCACAGCTGGCTTTCAATCACAGGCACACCCCAAGAGGCCCTCCGCTGGCATCTGGTTAAAATAAAGCAAACCAGTGCTAACTTGTAATGAAAGCCATGCACTGAAAGCTTGGCCACTTTCTGGCAGGACACAGCATGAGGTGTAGCTATTTACTTTATGCATGGATGTACAATAAGTGTTAATTTGATGAGGTTTTGTTTTGTTATGATGTTTCATAAGATCTCTGAATCCAAGGCTTTAAAATCACCCATCACACAATAGACACTCAGCAAACTGGAATGGCTCCCAAGTAGGTGGCACGCCTTTAAAATGAAATACGTCTGGGGGACATGACATGTCAGTACGTTTGTGTATGTGTTTGTGCTAGTGTTTTCTGGTTCAGTCACTGTTAGATTGATTGGCAGCTGAGTGGACCATGAGGGCAGGAGGTTGGGTAGGAGGTAGAGGGACCGGTATCAAAGGGCATGTACTCAGTCAGGCTTAACAAACACACCGGGTCTGAAAATGGCCAGGTATCTGGTGAGAGGGGGTCAACTCTCTGCCATATAACACCATGGACAGACAGCTGAGGAACACCTTCACTGAAACGCCCACAGCCGGCTTTTATTTCTCACAATGTAACATCTCCCTTGCCATCGCTCATGCATTAAAGTATCTTTGGGGCAGCAAATCCCCAGCTGTCAACCCTGATTGTGTGTGTGTGGGTGCACGGCAGATAATTTTGTTCATTTTTCCCTGTGGTTTGGTCATGTGATGAGCCCCAAAATTGTCTTCCCTTTGAATACTTGAAAAGGAGAGAAAGAAATAGTATTGGTTGTGACAAGCCATATGTGATTTCACATGGCTTGCTTGACAATTTCCTCCCTGGCTACTACTGAGACACACACCAGGACATATGCACACAAACATAAGGAAAAAATTCATAAGAAAGAATCGCTCTTTATTTTATTCATTTATTTAAAAGACACAGAATGAAGGGAGCGAAGGTCGCTGTGCAGACGGTGGTTGCTGCAGATTCTAATCCAAAGCCTCCGGCGATCTCTGCATGAACTCCATTTCTGGTCTGCAAACAAATTAGCTTTTTTTTCTCTCTTCTATCTTGCTCTCCCTCCAGTGAAAATAAGGGGAAATTCAGGTGAATAAAATCTATTTGTTCATTTAACTTTTTTTTCCTTCCCGTCAGCTTCTTTTTTTTCTCCCAAACTCAATTTTGCCTCGGTGCGAGCTTGCTGGAGTGTTTCTTTTCTTTGTAACGGGCTCGCCAGCAATTCATTAGGCAACAGTCGTTTAATTTGTATCATTAGAAAACCGTGTTTCCCAAGGAGTATGGCACTCCACTAAATCTGATTCAGACAAAGTACTTTTTTTTGACCACACACAAGCTGTGGGACTTGTTAACACACACCTCACACCAAACAAGTGTTTCGGAGATCTACAGTAAAAACAAACAAACAACAAACAAAACAAAAAACATAAAAAAACACGATTTAATATCTTAACATCTCTTCAAGTGTTATTACACTTATAGAGAGCAGTTCTCCTTCTGGGCCCCCGGTTTTAATTATGCAACAAATGTTTGACTATCCAAGTGAAATTTGCATGAATATTTATACCAATTCATTTGTTGAGTGTTGATTGTAATTACATGGAAACATGATTTATTGCCAAGATTGCTGTGTTAGCCAGCCAGCCAGAGAAAGAGGGTGGAAATATATAAATAAATGCAAATCTTTTCCACACAGACACACACAGCAAAAGGAAGCCCTTTTTTTTCCCGGTGGCTTGTGAGAAATGTTATTATCAAAAAGAGAATCCTCCACAGTATGTGCCTGGCAGAGATTCAGAGATGTTTAGAGTGAGTGTCTCAGGATCACAAAGTAACAAAGAGGTTCACCTTTATAAGGTGACCTGTCAACACCTGCTGAGAATGTTCCCTATATCTGCCCGTTTGTGTCCGTTTGTGTGTTTAGGCTTCATTTGTCAGTCTTTTCCTAAAGAGGATCCTGAAGATTTCACACATACCGGATATTTGCCAACACAATATGAGTCTGACATGTCGTTTTGGCATCTGCCTGTCAGTTCAAATGATGTGACGTGTTCCATGGGTTGGCATGAGCAAGTTATGAAGTCCAGCAAGGGGCTAAAAGAGAATATGTGCAGCAACAGAAGCAAGCTCTGACTGTGTTTGTATCTAATTAATGAATAGCATTAGCCATTTGTTATGCCATTTATTCTGGTAATGACCAAGCCTGATCTTTCATTCCTCGCCTCATGCTCATTCTCCCTCTTTCATCCCTCCCTCTCTGCCATTACCTTTGTACAACGCTCAGACGGGGATTGAAAGATGTAAGGAGGAGGGGAAACGGACTAAAGACAGTAAGAAAGAGGCCTCGGCTTTAATGACATGCTCTGTTACTGCTTAACTCAGGACACTGCTCAATAATGTGTTAGAGCAGGCTACACATATTGATAGCGTGAGCCCACAGCTCATCTAGCAAAACCTTTTGTGTGTGTGCACGTGCTCACATGCAGTCGAGTCGGTGGTGCCTGTTTGTGTGCTCTCGTCTTTGCGTTTGTGATTTCGCTCTGTTCAGTCAGACCTCCTGCAGAGCCGAACGCTTGTTCACCTTGTCCTCTTTCTTAGTGGAATGAAGTGAATGAGGATGTTGCATTCCTCCCTCCTTAGTTGTATTTAACACACAGGTTTAGCCAGCTGCCGTGTCTGCTTGGTCCCCCAAGATTCAAGTGAGTTTGTGAAAGACTTCCATTGTACTGCCTCCTCCATGTCCCTATTAACGTCTTCCTAATGAAAGTTTTCAAGGGGAGAGAAAGGCAGGACCTTGTTTGCAGTGATAAAAGGTCTTTTGTGATAGAGCAGATTAGATTTTGAGTCTCATTTTTTTGGGTCAGGAAGGTGACATCACAGCTATTGTGGGCATTTAAGTTATCCCTAATAGTTTAAAGTTTGCACACTCCTACAACTCCTCCTGATTACTCCAATTAAGGCATAGACTTCTTACCCTTGCCCCCCTTTTTCCTAACCTATTTCTCTATCATCCTGCCCCGAAAATCCCTTTGAAAAAATCCAGAGGATCCAACTCCCTAGCTGTCGTCAAACAATGAGAAAAAAAACAAGAAAAACAGTCCCTTTTATAGTGACCCCCGGCCGTTTGGTTTGTCTTGTAGCCGTTTCGCCGAGTGACCTTCTCGGTGGTGAGCCAGCCCCAGGACCCTCACCAGCAAGGATCGCTGCAGAGCTGCTACGACAGCGGCCTGGACGAGTCGGAGACGCCCAGCAGCAAGAGTTCGTCGGGCCCCCGGCTGGGCGCCCTTCCCCTACCCGAGGACAGCTACGAGAGGACAACGCCGGATGGCAGTGTCGGTGAGGCAGAGCACATGGAAAATGGTAGGGGCAAACACTGAAAGGAGATTGAGAAAACGTTAAGATACAGGAAACACACACTCACATACTGCCTAAAGCATTCACGTAGCACGCCCGATGGTAGAAAGTCTCACAAACATACAATAACATGTGAGGTTCTGTCTTATAAGTTAGTTCTGTAGTGTATCAGGTGTGATGCGGTGTTGAGGCTGTGATGCAGTAGCAGTGGCAACTTTTATTAAAGCCAAAGCCCCTCCAGAAATGTATATCATGTGAAGACAAGGTCTCGGATTTATTAAAAAAAACCTATGGTTCTGTTTCAGGACCCTCAGGCTTATTTGATCAAAGGGGATACACGAGGGAATATATGTAACAGACATATTCTTTAAGTTCAAAACCTTTCAGATGTCTTCCTCCTTTTGGTTTGTAGCACTTTAGGGCTTCTCAACAATTCCTGTTGAATTACATTTGTCATCTAGACAATTGAACGGAGGATAGTGTTTGTTTTGTTTTTTGTTTTACAAGATCCGTATATCTTCCCTGTATTTCTTGAGATAAAGTAAAGGAGGAGTAACAATGGGGGCTAATACCCCACATGAATTGTTTAGAAGCTATACAGATAACTACTGTACTGATCAGCAATGTGTTTGGCTTGAGGCCCTTATGAAGGAGTTCATTTTTCTACAATTGGGAGATAGAACTGCTGTTCTGTAGGTTGAAATGTGAAAAGACAGCAGTCTAGAGAGAGTGAGTGGGAGCAATGGAAAGCAATGGAGCCTATTGTAAAGGCAGTCCCTAGGTACAGCACTGTATCTTCCCTTGCAGAACCTTCTCACAGCTAGCCTGAGCTAGTTTCCTACCAAGGCTAAAATATGTGTGAATGTGTGTGTGTCTGGGTGTGCAGTGAGAGATAGGGGTAATGGTCCCATTCATAGTCTAGGAGTCTGAGGCGATGCTTAACAAGGAGTAGCTGTCTTGAGAGTGCTAAGCCTAAGTGCAGAGGCTTCCCCACTGCAGCTTAGGATAAGGATATTCAAATGGCTTAAAGATTCACATCTCTCTTTTTAGATGGAGTTGTTTTACAGATGATGTCTTTACTTATGTCAAATCAATGCAGTCAATATATCCACAAGCCTGGGCACCAAGATGGCTTTACCTTGTGGGAATATCTGACAGGCTCAAATGATAGTTCTGCAATGAACCTAGACAAAAGGTCAGTCCAACCACACAGATCAAACAGACAGTTGCACAGGTGTCCACAGTGAGCTTCTTAAATTTCAGCCTTAATGCAGATTAAAAGGGATTTGAAACACGTTTAATGCAAGCTGATGGGGCTACTTTGTGGATATTCAAAATCTCCTTTTCCAGACAATAGACACCCATTTACTGGCCAAATTAGACCCAATTAAAAGTCTCATTTGAATTTGCTCTCAGTTTAAAGTAATTGGACAGGGACAGCCGATAGCAGACAACCCACTTAGATCAAATGTGTGATCAGCCTGTCAATAAAAATCACCTTGAGAGCACAAACAGCATAAATAGCGAAATAAATAAATCTAAAAATGGGATATTGAATAACAAAAAAGCTCATGCATCAAAACAGACTGTCCAATTTGAAATATTTTACAAGTAGCACATTATGCACAAAGTATATGGTAAAATAACACTCATAAATTTTGGTTTCAGCTCGGCACACATGTGTTGTTAATTCTCCTTCTCCAGAGTTTCAGAGGGTACTATTGCAAAGTATGCTGGAGCTTTAGATGAGATTTGTTGGAGGAACAGTCAAGGTCAATTCATGAATCAGTCTCCATCCAAGAGAAACAACATGCTCTGCTGCTGCTCGCTATCTTTAGTGAGATCAGCTGAACTGGTGTGTGTGTGTGTAGATGTAGGAAACCCAGCTGTACAAGTTAGAATGGTAGTAAGTGAGTGTATGTGAATATTTGCCTGTTTTGTTCAACATTGTTTTTTTCAGTCTCAAATTTCAAACTCTAAATCTCACATGTTTGCAGCATATTAATACACGTTCTTACAGTTTGTTCTCTAGTAGTCTATGCAGAGATATAATCAGGCAGCAGGGTTGGCCTTCTGGTCTGAGAGTCTGTCATTGGTATAGGTTCTGTCATTCAATCACAGACAAAAGCAGCTGTATGTTAGTGTCCTTGAGGAAGACAGTGGGCCCCCTACCCTACTCACTTATGCTAGGCCACTCTGGAAGGGCATCGGCTAAATACCTAAGTGTAAAATAAATGCAATCCTTTATGGTTAGGGCAAATATTGGCAAACTGCTCCGGCCTCTTGTGGGATGCTAACTCCGGTCATTAGCACTCCCCCTTGTGTTGTAGCCAGAGCACACACAGACACCATCAGCGCTGCATTTGCTCTATAAAGCCCCAGCCCCTTTTAGAAATGTAGGCAGTTATGAGGAAAGAGGGAGAACAAAAGTTAGCAGATGGCTTGCTGTGGTGCTCAGCACTGGCAAGGGCGTCATTAGTGACAGGTAATTGCAGGCATTTACGTGCGTAATGCGACAGTGATTCGTGGCGAGAGCATTTTTTTTTGTTCTGTGAACGACCAGAAGGAAGCTGCGAAAGGAGAAGAGAGCGGATTAGGTGTGTGTTGGTTTGATGTGTGTGTGTGTGTGTGTGTGTGTGGATTAAAGGAGTCGGCGGTTGGAGTAAATTCAAGACTATGTAAATCTCGACCTTGGTGCTAGAAGCAGAGGCTAGAGTCTCAGTTTGGAAACTTTGAATCTGAGGATTTGATTTTTGTTTTTCACTCGCCCTGTTGGCAATTCATCATGTTTAATTGCCACTGCTTTCAGCCAAGCTGAAACACGTACAAAAAGGCTAAAGTCCCTTTTTGTTTCCGTGTTTTGTTTTTTTTTCAGCTCTGACTCGCTTGTTGTCGATCGATGTTCACACAATGTGCAGGGACAATCGTCGTCCACGGCAGCTGCTTCTCTGTCTCACACACATGAATGTACGCACGCAAGTACTGACATCCAAACCCCACCCCCAGACACACACACATGTGCACACATAGGTGTGTGTGTGTCTGTGTTTGTCAGACAAACACACGTGGAGACAGCACACACACGCAGTCTCTTATTCACCCTCCCGCTCTTCATCCTTCCTTTCTGCCAGCCCTGCACATATGTGCCGGGGGACCGTGTTTTATTTTCCTCATCTCCTTCATCAAGGTTGAGTTTCAAACTTTATTATTTTCTACTGGTTGACTTCTTTCCATGGGGAGTGTCAAAAAAACAAGCTCTCCATCCAAGACAGATTCTTCCAGAACCAACTCAAAATAGGGAGTGTTAGGGTCACCGCGGGAATATGAACACATTCTTGACCCATTCCACACTGCACAAGCTATCAGACAAGCCTCCTCTGTAGTTTCATCTTCATAGACTTTATTTCAGCAGAGTAAAGGCAGTCCAAAGCTCCATGTCAGGAACCTATGAGAATTCTGCTGTATCTGTACATATGTTTCTGAATTTGTTCAGTTGCACAGTGCACAAAGGATTCAATTTGTAATCTTTGTTTACTTATCTTTTCAGAACAAGAAATCAGTTTTACCATAACTCCTGACCGGCACATAGCTCAAAATATTGCTCATCTATAGCATTTGGCAGATTCCATGAAGTCTTGATCTTTTTGATGCACAGCTGGGCCCCTCACTTATTCATAAGCTTACCCCGGCGCTCATCAGATATTCATAAACGCTGAGTGTTTGGAGTGAAACGGCCCTATTAGGCCGTTGTGGATGTCAAAGAGGCTTCCAGATGTACGGTGTTATCGGTGGGTCAAAGACTTGTGCTCTATTATTGATCTCCAAATCACTGGGCGAGGGTAGGGGGGTGTCGGGGTGCGGGCAGTGGATTTTACAGTTCAGTTACTGTGTTAGTTCAAGTACACCTTAAAAAAAACATGCTTCCACATTGCCCTTTCATCATGAGTGAGGTGTTTGAGGTGTGTAAAGTGTTTTCATGCAAAACCTCCGCGCAGATCTGAGCAGCTCCCGGCACTGAAGATGTAATATCATTGTTCAGTACATCAGTGCAGCTATGCTGTGTGCTGTCCTTGTTGCTGCAGGTTATGCTGCCAATGATGTATCCTATTTCATCCATTACATAGTAGCTTTTTAATAGACAAAATGGATTACTTTAACCCCTTACTTTACCTCTACTTTAGCTTTCTTGTATTCAACCCTGAATTAATACACTGTGTGCTTTGCTGCTAGTGGCTAATGCTATACACAGGTAAGCAAAACAAATGTATGCTATGTGGATATGAGTGTGTCAAAATAGTTTGCACAGATTATGAATTTTAGGGAGGAAAACTTTCCTGAAGAAAAGACAATTTCTTCCATATTGCAGGGGTCATTTGAGCCGTATGATGATCACCAACCGCCAGCAGGATATACATTTGTTTACTCTTTTGATTTGCCTCTACATCACTGAGTGCATCTCACAAAGGCTGATGTGTGATTTTGTTTATGCTGGCTGCTAGGACAGATGAATAGTGCAAACTTATTGTAGCGTCTAAGAGAGTAATAGCACGTCCTACTGGCTGAAAACGTTAGCATGCCTACCACGTTTCTGTGCTTTGGCTACCAGACAACCAGCCCCCAGCACACACACACACACACACACACACACACACACAAGAGACTATCTCTCTGCTGCCTCCCCTGCTGAGAAATCTTGGGGTACCGCCATTGGATTACAAACATCATCATTTAGTGCTGGCTAGCTGGCTCAATAGAGAGGACAGACAAGTGGCACATCACAGCAGTTATCAGTCAGGTAGTCGGTACAGACTGTCTGAGCCTTTGCTAACACACACACACACACACAAGTAAGTTTAAAAAAAAGACAGAAGGACTGAAATGCACAATTTTACAAAGGGAAATGCACACGTTAAGCAAGTGCCTGCATGCTCAGTCACATGAAAACAAATAAGCTCTAGCCATCTCTCTTACACACACATACACACAGACAAACACTTCTCATTCAGCACAATAAGGTAGTGCGTCATTTTCCAGCTCTGTGAAGCACCTCACTAGATCACTTCAATGTTGTTGCTCTCCATTTAAAAAGCTTCGCCCGTTGGAATGCTACTTAGCCTGGTTAATAATGTGCATGTGTGTTTGCGTGTGTTTGTGTGGAACTCTGTTCATTAGGCAAGCCCAATTGTAGAGCCAGATGGCAAAGGGAGTTTGTTTAATTAAAACCATTCATATTTCAAGAGAGAAGCGGCAGCAGCACTGATCTTAGGTCTGATTTCCCCCAACTTGGTAGAGCAATGGGAGTGTGTGTGTGTGTGTGTGTGTGTGTGTGTGTGTGTGTGTGTGTGTGTATGTGCACAGCGATGGAGAGCTGTGTAGTGAAAAATCACCCAGTGGAAGCACTCACGCTATCAATTCCCACACAATTGCCTTCCCCAAGGTCACCGTCCATGTGTCCATGAGTCCATGAGCTATGTCAGTGAATTAAAAACAAATAAAATCAGGACAGAAATGGAAGATATAATAATCAGTTACATCTAAAAACGTGTGTAAAAGATTTGGATGCTTGTATGTTTTGCAGCAGGGAGGGTATTGTGCGTGTGCCTGCAGTTCTCTGCCTTGTGTCTCGCATTCATTTCCATCTGTCCATTACTCGCCCCTGATATCGTTTCACAATGTCCTCTGCAGCAAGGGGGATAGAAAGAACAAGAGGGCCTGAGACGATGAGAGAAAAAGCATGAAGGGTTAGGTAAAGAAAGGGAAACATGGGAGAGGTAGAGTAAATGAGTAAACCACTGCACAGGAGCCCAGGAATGGATCGAAGGATGGGAGGCTGGAGAGAGACCAGGAGATAGAGAGAAAATTAATAAAATAAAAAAATCAGCAGAGAGCAATAGAGATGAGAAACAGAAGGAAAACGTGAGGGATGGGGTTACATGCGTGGAGAAGTTGCCAGCAGGGAGTGGCGCTTGACAGAGAGATGATTGATCACTGCTCAGCCGGCGCAGGCAGGTATTCAAATCATACCCCAGTGTCACATCCACAGGCCTGTCTTCCTCTCTGTCTCTCCACATGGGCACACATGGACTGTAGAGCCCACCCAGTGCAGTCTGCACTCCCGTTACAGCCCATGCTGACAGAATTAAGCCTAGATACCTGCTTTTAACATGAAGTGCAGCGACCCGAGGAATCTGTGGGAAAAGCACTGACCATATAGTTTTGATTTGATTTGCACAGATTTGGAGCCACCTCTGAGATTTCTGCAGCAATACAATGGAGATACTAACAGCGCTGAAAAAAATACATTTAAAAAATTCAGCAGCAGCATCTTTTTCTAGAAAGAATGTCCAGGTTACTCTGGATAATCCAAATACCTCACTGTGGACAGTTTTCATTGTTACTACGACAATGAACACTCTACCGAGAGAATAGTCTATTATAATAGCCTATTTCTGTGGATTATCTAGAGCTGTGGTTCCCAAACTGGGGCTCCGGAGCCTCCCCAAGTGGTCGCAAGATTAATGGGGTAGAACAGCAGAAAGAAAATCATATTTTGCCAAAACAACATTGATTCTTTTTAGATTTTCATTTTACACCTTCAGTCCTCTATAACCAAAACGAAATGATCTAAGAAGGAAAAATATATATCCATCACGCCTTGACATATGCAACCTGTGACAAGTAAACACACTTTGTTTTAAGGGATCACAAGTGAAGAAAGGTTTGGAAGCACTCAATTAGCGTAAGAGTAACTCTTTTAAGTTTTAATTTCTCAAGTTTAAGCATCACAAATAAAACTGTATTCACCGCCACTGTATTTGGGTGGAGGCAGAAATTTCACAGACAATTTGTAGCAATTTGGCAATGATCCGACCCTTTAAATCGGCCTAAGGAATAAACTAGAAGGAGGTAAAAAGACAAGTTGAAGAGGGATTTTTTAAGACTTGAAACAATTAATTTTCAAATTACAAATCTTAAAGAAAATAGGAATAGGGAATAGAGTTGTTGAAAAATGGTTGCTGTGCTTCAAGTGCTACACTCGCTGCAAAGTAAGTTAAAGAGGAGACTGAAAATGAACAAGAACTGATGTATATATGTGGTGCGCATACACAAACACACACACACATATTGTAGAGGTCTGAGTGTGGATAATGGAATTGTTGCTGTGGTGTTTTGTGTAGCTAGAGGCGGATTGACACCCACTCCTGAGAGAGATTAAAAAAGCCATTCAGCTTCCTTACAAACACTGATACACAGCGAAGCATCACACAGCCATGATGGCCATTTAGTTTGAGGGAGCAAAAAGTGCAGCCACTTTATATTGCGTTCGATACCTTGTATGTACAGAATATGAGCTATTCTTACTCAAAAAAAGGCAGCAAATGTGGTTTAATGGTGTTTTTGTCAAGCACTCGCAATAAAAGCCCCACTCAAGGAAGGCGGCCATATTGTAGTGGTGGGAATACGCGTCGGTTTTCACTTCAAAGATGGTTGTCTGTTGCATTTCTGCATTGTCTTCTGCAATCGGGATGCACAGTTGACAAAGCACTCGTATGAGAAAGAGAAGGCGAGCCGAATGGCTTTTCATGGCACTGCAGAGACATGACTGCATTTTCAATGAGGGCCTACAGTCATACACGCCGACATGTGCATTTTGTGCCTTTTTAGGTGCAACGAAGCGGTGACTAGCAATTTGGCTTGTCTCCAAATGGCACGGGCATTTGTTATGTTCAGAATAAAATCACTTTCTCCGACAGCTGTTAATTTGGAATGCACCCGACTTTTTTTTCTCTCTTCCCACACCTCTCTCACGATATCATCATTCCTTGGCTAGGGTATGTGTGTCAGGTGTAGCGTTTGGGGTGGTGGTGGGGGGGGGGTCTTCAATGAAGACAATTAAACACCTCCGAGGCACTCAGCCAAAGCCTCCCGCCCTCCACTCCCTCCCCTCTTCTGCCCCCCCCCCACCCCCCCTTGCTCCCACTCTGTCTTCTGTTTGTTTTCCCTCCTCCTCCCTGGATCTTCCCTACCTTCGACTCCTTCCGGCCTTCCTTCTTTTTCTAAATTTCCTCTCTTTTGTTGCAACAACCTGTTAGGATTCTGTGCATGTTTGTAAAGAAGATGAGGCAAACAGGTTGTGCGGCGCGAGGGATCACATTTGGTGGAACATCAGGTATGCTGCACTGGGACACAGTGGGTGCCATGTCTTTCCCAGTGTGAGGTCTACAGCATGGGAGGGGCTAGCTGCAAGGCACGCCAATAATCTCTCCTGCTCACAAGTGTTTATTTATTTTTTTGTATGTTTTCTGATACTTGAATGTGGGCTGAGCATCCAAAGAAGATTACACCAGGATAAGTGTGCTTATGTAAGTATATGTACTGTATGTGCATATGTTACAGCATGACAACTTCACACCCGGAGGAACCCTGACAAAGCCCAGAGAATGAAGGCATTCGTTTTATTTTTCTCACCTCGGGGAATTTGTCAAAAAAGCACAAACAGAATTCAGAAAAACACACTCAGGTGTTCACACATTCTGCGGGCCGACACCAAGCTGGGGCCGCTCATGCATTCATTCATGCGTTCGCCAAACATACTATACTTTATGTGCAAACACAGTCTCTCACTACCCCACTCCTCATATCTCACGGCGAAGGCACATACACAATCCCTGCATAATAACCCTGTTGGAACTCTTTTTTTTTCACAGCACATTCTTTCCACGCGTCTACAAAAAACTTGCAGGCAATTTAATTTTGCACACAAGGAATGCTGCGCTGATTATAAAACACATCATATTATATGATTACAGAACTTCCGAGAAAAACACAAAAGTGAACACGTTTTGCCAAACTGAGCTGAACCGAGTGGAACCAGATGTAACCTGCTTATAGGCCAATGTTCATAAATGTGACTTAATTTTAGTGAAGGTTTGCCAAAGTTGGTAAGAGATATCCTTGAGTGTGTGTGTGTGCTTCAGTTTAAATATAAGCAGTGACACTCTTTTTGACCTTTAAGGTAGGAATTGCAAATTGTGTACATTTTCTCTGGCTGTGTTTGTGCATAAGCTGACGCATGCATGTTATAGCCCTTTCTCTGTTTATCTTACACATTATTTATGTGCGGCATCTGGCCCAGCAGCAGCTTGACCTTTGAGAATTCTGATACTTCATATTGTGCTCTTCGACCGCCCACAACTGTCCCCAACACTGATTTAATGTGGTGAAAAATAATACACAAAAAATCTAAAAAAAGTCAACAAACTTTTTTTGTTTTGCTGTCTTTTGCCACCCTGTCTGGGTTCACCCACGTGTACCTACTTACGGAACAGCTTGCTGTGCCACATCTCCAGCAGGCATGGCTGTAAACTGGCATTCCTTCTGGGAAGGGATTTTGTCTGGAAACTCTTCACTCTGCCAGCAGCATCGGCTGCTACCGCTAATTGATACCAATTAGGTCGTATTATTTAGGAATTTGACATCATGTTCGTCTTTAATCGGGGTGGTTTGATGACTCAGAGACACAGATAAATGCTGTAAAACTGTCAAAACAAATGCTTGCTTGCTTCAGGCATTATGTATGCCAAAGATAATCTGTGTGTGTGTGTGTGTGTGTTTCAGTACGAGGAGACGGTGTCAGTGTGTTGCGTGGGCTATGTGGGGGGCATAGTAGCTTAAGATTCACTGTGAAACATTTCTGCACTACAGCTGCCTAACCAAACAGGGTCAAAGTCATTGTCCTCACACCAAACATATTTGCTTAGATTTTTTTATTTTTTGTCCAATCATTGCAGCTCTAAATGCATCTATGTCACTTTAACACAAGTGTTTCAGATGCTTCATAGATATAGAGATAAAGTTGTATTAATCAACACTCAAAAAATGTGTTTGTTATAAACATTAAACATACAAGTGTTTATAAACTACTTATAAATGCTAAATTGGTGGTTTGAAGTAAAGTGTTATCCTGTGCTATCAAGCACCTTACAGAAAGTGCTGTTGATCAATACTGACTGCTGTTCAAGCATGCATGTGCAGTGTATCTAGGTGTGTGTGTATGTGTGCACATGCCCGCACAGGAGTATAAATCCAAGCGGAGATGCATCATGCTCTCAGTGGTGCAACAAGACAACCGCGGCCCACCAGAACTTATTTTTACTCCCTTCCCTCCTCTCCCGCTCTCTCGCCCCTCCGACTTATAAAAATAGATGAAAGCGTGTAACAATGGAAGAAGGGGGTTATCCTCTATCCCTCACTCCCTTCTCCCTCGCCTTCTCTCTTTGAGGACACAGTTAATGCGTCTCATATGGAGGAAGGGCGGGGAGGGGGTGGAAGCAGTGGGGGGGAGGAAGAGAGGGAGGAAAATGAAATGAAAAGCTAACACAGTTTATAGAGGTAGGCTCTCCGAGCTGGGTTAGAGGTCTCTAAGTGGCACCCATCGCAACCTTTGACACCGGAGATGCTGGAGAGTTTCATAACATGCCACACACACACACACACACACACACACACACACACAGAACCTTCGAAACAGAAAAACAAATACAGAAGCCTTTGACAAACACAAAAGCATAAAAACCTCCTTATACAGCCATATGTATGCTTGCACACATGTGCACACTCCATTCACCTGAAGGGACAATATCCTCCTGAGTTCCTCTAGCTGAGGAATTTCATTATTTTCCTTTTGGCCGTTTTTTCAAGTAACAACGCTTATTGATACAGTTACTATGGGTCATATATGTATTAGTGAAAAAAAACTTCTAAAGTATATATATATATATGTACTGGGGGAGGGCTCATTATTTTTGTAACCCTGAACAGTCCTGCTGCGGTTCTCTCATAAGTCTGAAGAGAAGAGAGGGAAGGCTTTGTCCGAGCTGTCACAGAGCACTGTGAGGGACTTAATGCGTTTTCTGCGAGACTTTTTTTACAAAGCCTTGTCCATTTAGTCCATCGAACCGGTTTCCCTGGCGACTGCGATGCAAGAAACTCACATAACGGTCAGCATTAGCACCATGCATGTTTTATGACAGCAGAGAGCTCACCCTACTTAATACAAACACTCGGAGAACCATTCACACAGCTGTGAAATCGGTGTGGCGTGCGCGTGTGTGTGTTAAGAGGAGGAATTTGGGTATGTATGTATATGTGTGCTCTGAATATTCTCTTGAGTGAGTGAGAATCTGCTTGCTTTTTCATTGTGACCCATTTAAGGGCTTTAGCGTTATTATGCTGTCTCTCTCAGCTCACTATGTTGCACAGTTCATTCTGATACATACAGCACCTGCAGAAAGCCACAGAAAGAAGAAAAAATGCATGTAGATGTTTTTTTATCTAATAAAAAAATACACTTTTTTCATTATCTCCCTCGTTCTCTTTCTTTCGTCCTCTCTATCACCCTTTCAAAGAGCAGGGAACACATTGCTGGGGTTGGACGTGGAATAAAATGCCCAGCTGACAGCTCAGGAATGATTCTGGGGCACCATGCGCCATTTCCCCCTGACGCTGGGATGAATATGCATTGGCACCCAGTAATTGAAGTGCCACGTCAACTTGAGCCCGTGACTTGACAAATTTCACCTGAGTCTCTTTCCATCATCCCCCCTCTTGCCCGTTTGTAATTCCGGTGCACCTGGTCGTGAAGGCGATAAAGCGTGCATCCAAACATACGGCGACACGCAGATCTCACCCTTCCCTTCTCCTAGGTGTGGATTTTTTTTTCACCTCAAGGTCACAAAACAAGGAGCAAGAAAAAAAGAAAAAGAATTATCCCTCTCCTTTGTGTGCCATTCACCGTGGCAGCTGTCTTTTCAAGCCTTTAAAATGCAGCGATCACCTCACAAAGCTCTGGCTCAGCTATGCACATCTCTGATGACTCCGGTCCTAAGCACAACTTCCTGTGAGGGGATGGGGGAAAGCCAAAAGTGCCAGTCAAAAGTTTCTATTTAAGAAAAGCACCCAGGAGTCAAAACATTATCAGCGGACACAAGCGAAGTAACGTGACACTGAAAACAAACAATGGAGGTTAATGCGGTGGGGAATAGATGAGGGAAGGCCAGGTGAGTTGTTTTTTCTTTCCCCAGGGGTTTACAAAAAAGATTAACCCTTTGAACAATTGTAATAGGGGCACACCTGTTTCTGTGCAGTTGTGGTAAAGTGTGGGACTCTGTCTGCTTCCATCCCTTTTGTTTGCGGCCCTGCCCACAGACTAATGGCTACCTTTAAGGCTAAAACAATAGCATTTATCTTGTCTGTAGTTCAAACTAACCCTCAGGCAATCACTTTAGCAGAGGCTGTGAGTCTAGTCACAGAGGTGCCTCCACAGGGCACACAAGATTAGATTTAATTGGAGGGAAAACTAATGAGCAGTGGTCAACAGACAGCTGAAGTGTTTAAAGAAAAGTTGAAGGTGTTTGTTAATATTTTTGTGCCTATTTTGTACACAAAGTCTCAGCATCAAGCAACCCTTCAACTTTTATCAGGCATGAGGAGAGGAAGAGCAAATCCTAATCCATACGACGTGCCTGCAAGTCCACTCGCAATACCTGCAAAAGCACAGCACAACACATGCCTGCGCACTTTCAAGTATACACACATAAATACATATGTGCAGGGCCAGATTTAAACGCATGTAATAATCTCTCTCTATCGCTTGAAGCAAATGCCCTGAGATCAGCTTTTGGCAGCCTCGGCAGACGTTGTATCGCCTGCAACTCACTGTGAGTGAATGGGTTTGTGCAGTCGGGGTGCTGTTGGGAAGAGGCTTACCTCTGGCAAATCAAGAGCTCGTATACGAAGGAAGGAATCCTTTGTGCCGCAGGTGAAAGCTGCATGTGAAGTAGACAAAACAACTTAACACCAGTTCTGAGAGTGGGTTTTGGCTGCACCAGGCTACTCTATTCTTTACCGCATGTACACAGGGGCTGTGGGATGTAGAGAGGCACTGTTTAGCCCGCCTCCCACACACACAATATACGGCTTGGATTTGAAAATCTTCTGGAAGTGACAGATTGGGTTCACACACTGCGCAGGGAAACAAGTTACAGTCATTATCCAGTTATTGCTGTTATGATGAACTCGTTCTCAAACTACTCTTTGGATAGTTGTCTCATATCAGGACTGCCACACACACACACACACACACTCACAGTCTGGGGGTGTGAAGTCACATAGAAGAAGTGAGCTTACTAGACCGCTGTAGCTCGCTCCTCATCCTCCTCGTTAGCAGATTGTTGCGATGTTAGACTCCAATCAGACAGAAAGCACCACATAGCCTTTTTTTTGTTATGGCCTACAATAAAACCTATTGTTTTTTTTTTTTTAAATAGTTGCTAAGCTACCACTGAATCACCTGTACTTAGCTTAATTGTGATTCTGGAAAAAAAAACGCCAGGTGCTTTTTTGTTTCCACTTGAAGGCGTTCAGAGCAAAAGCCCGCTCCTAGCGTCTGAAACTCAAAGCACCCATGGTACATGAGCACCTCGCAAAATGCTTGCTGCCTGTAGAAAACAACTGGAAAAAGATGCCTCTCACTGCAAAAAACGTGCCCTGTCCGATTGGGGCCTAAGCCACTAACACCATCACATCCGAATATCACACTGAACTGTCATGGTCAATTGCACTGTGCTCTATGTAGGCGCCAAAATAAATATTTTTTTGTTCATGCTAAATACCAGACATGGTGAGAATTTCAACAAGAATCTAAACTTTTAGACAGTTGAGTTGCAGGAGAATGTAGTGTACGAATTTGATTGTTACTGACAGTGATAAAGAAAGAGAGAGAGAGGGAGAGAGAGATGAATGATTGTTCCATCACCCCACACGTTGTGAATCTGAAGTCCTGCCCGGGCTGAATAAATCATCTTAATCCCTGAGCGATTGCAGACGCCGCAAGGACACACGCGTGCACACTCACATATATGCATATATACATATACACACATATAAACACACACACACAAACACACCTCACCTTGTTCCAGAGCTCCCCAAATCACCGTTCAAATCACTCATCTTTATTAAAAAAAGAAAGAGGCTCTACTCCTTTAATAGCTCTGGGGGTTTGAGCAAGGTTTAATCTTAATCAAAAGCAACCGCAGATTATGAGCAGCAAGAACAGATGGTTTCGGAGTGAAAATTGCATTTTCCAGACAGTTCTTGATTGTTTGCTCTTTTCTACCTCCCTCATTGATGTTATTATTATTACTACCCCTGCTTTTTCTTTTTTGGTGATTTGATTTTGGGTCTTAAACGTATTATCTGGCCTTAAGACTCGCTGACCAATTCCAAAAATGCACCAGTCAGGACCTTTCAATAGCATCAAAGTCTTAATCCACCTCAATACATACACGCAGTAATCCTCCTCTCCTCTTGAAAAGACCATAGCTGTCAACACTCATGTTCTTTGGCTGAACTCTGCGCGGGGACAAAGCAATTTGTTTCTGAAGCGTCAGGGGAAGCGGGGGTGGGGGGTGGGGTCTTTGAGGAGGCAAATGTAAGAGCTGACGGCAGAGAGGTGAATGTGTATACAGTGTATAAACACTTTTTTCTTTGCAGAGACTGCAAGAATAAAGACAGTGAGCTCCTATTTGTGGTTTTGGGCTTTGATAGAAAGCCTGCAAGCCAAAGAGTTTATCCTCTGACAAAGGTGATGATGGGAGAGAGGAAGGAGCGAGACACAGAGAGAGCGAATGTGGGAGTGTGTAGACGCGATTGTATTCTGTTCAAGGTGTTATGCAACCCGAGCAGACTCTTCCCTTTTCTTGTCATTAATTGTGTGTGTGTGAGAGAGAGAGTGTGTGTACCCTCACACTCAGGCAATAGATTGTGTCAGTTTAATCTGAAGTGCTGATGATGTGAATAGGGCAAAAAATAATGAGAAACAAAGAATGCACAGTTAAGATCCAGAGAGCACTTCCCATAATGAAATGCAATGTCATTTTCATGCACACACACACACACACACACACTCTAAATGAGGCCTTATTCTCTGGAGCTGCAACAGATAAAATACTAAAGAAATCAATTGCATTCTCTTGCTAAATTTTGCCTCTTATAAATTGTGTTTGTGAAACTAATTCAGCAGGACCAGAGAACACTGTATATATTAAGGCAGGATTCAACACTAATCTGTATGTTGAAAACAGGAAGTTAAATGTGGTAGGTCTGGTGCCGAAATAGGCCAGAAAATACAGAGTTTCCCACTATTTCTAGCATGAAATCACTTGTTTATGTTGCAGTGGAAATGAGGCCACAGACTAATGTGTTCCCCTGAAAAAAATAGGCAGCAGGAATGCGAGAATAATCCACAACGAGTTGCTTCAAATCAGGCAAAAGGCAAATGTTCACAACCCACTTGGTGACACCAGGGTTTTGATTTTGCTGCGGGATGTGTGTGTGCTTATGCGTGTGTAGACTGTAAAGGTCCACTGGACAGGGCTCTCTTTACTCACCCTGACAGGCAGAGAGCTGTAAAAAATTGCACCATATTTCCTCTCAAGTCTCTTCTGATACTGAGAAGCAATGTTTTCACAGCTGCCTCACATTCGCTTTTCTCCTGCTTCCCACTGTGTGTGTGTACATATGTGTGTGAGTGCCTCTGCGTGTGTGTGTGTGTGTGTGCGTTTGCATGCTATCTTCCTCCCTTTTTTACCCAATGTGAGCAGAAATGAAAAACAAAAAAAGTAGGTGCCAACTGTTTGAGGCGCGCGGAGAGACAGAGAGGAGAGGGGCCCTCTTCTCAGACGCCTCGTAATCATCTGTTTATGCAAAACCCTCAGTATGATTCGCAGAGTAATCAGCTTGCCACCTTCCCAAGAAATGTTATCTCTGGCATTTTTTGGGGGCTTATTTAATTGAAAATATGATTCTCACCACTCAATGGCTGTTCCCAGCGTGTGAAACATGGATGCGGCCTCTTCGGTATCCAATTAGAAGCCAGACATCTATGATGACAGCGCTGCGTCGGCAGGGAGGGGAGGGGAGGGCTACTGCAACTAATAATAGACTAATAACTGTGACGATGTCTGGTAACAGCGCTATGTTGCCATGAGATGTTCAGCAATGTAGGAAAGTCCCATTTTTATTGCAAGTGCGTTTGGTTAAGATGCGTGTTTGTCTGTGTGTGCATACATAAGGCCACATGGATGATCTAAGAGAGTCACCAGCATGGAACAGCAGGGCAAATTATGTACACCAGCATATATAAATTTGCATTTATGTTGTTCTCCTTTAGAAGCCTGTCTCAGTTTAGCCCCTCTGCTATAAACACTAAATGAAGAGCTAACGCTCATCGTTATTCTGTTTATCAAGATTTTACTGTTGATCGAATCGAATCCAGCATCATATTGCTCTCCAACAGAAAAACAAGCTGCAAGTAGTTTAGATCTTTTCACTTCTTACTTCCAGAGTTGAAAATCCACAAGACTAAACCCCATGTCTCTTTCCACCGTTGAATATCCACTCTTTCTTTTCATTTTGGAAACACAGGTGAAATGCAAAGGGTCACTGCTTATGTTGCTCTGCAGCCAATGCACCCCGTGTTCCAGCAGCCAGTACTAGGAGAAATATCGATCTAGACGTTGCAGACAACCTTGGCTGTCGGAGAGCAGGTATTTGTTCTATACGTTGCTTGACCTAAAGTTGTCTCCGGCTGGCTGAATAGAAAAACAGAAAAGGCCATTAATGATGAATCTCCTCCTGCTGGAGCATACAGACATACTTGTTCGCGTCTAAATGTTTGTGAGCCAGTTAATTGTGTTTCCCTGGGAGAGCGGTGCAGGCAAGGCCGTCGCACCTGCGTGCAGAAGCCCCCACAAATGAAAATCAAAAAGGAGTGCCAGTAGCTGGAGAGCCCCCTCTCTAATAATAGAAGTTATGGTCTGGGAGCAAAGCAGAATGTGAGACGACGTGTTTGCATAATGGGAAAAGGAGTGTGTGTCACCGTCTGTCTGCGTGCGCACATCAGAAACTGAGGTAGGAAACACACTCTTTGTCTCAGTCTATTTCTATCTGTGTCACTAAACCCTTCACACACACACACACACACACACACTGTACTGTATATGACATTGGCTTAACTGTCACCCATATGCCGTGCCATGAGCAGCAGGACACAAAGCCACTGAATGGCTGCTGTGAGTCCAAAGGCTTTGGAACTTTAGTGTGTAAATGTCAACCTTTCTTAAACAAGTCTCTAACCTTGGCTGCCAAACTGCTCACCCCGTGAGGCCAGTGGATTAACACTGAACTGTCAGAGCTATGGACATTAAAGAATATTGTCCACTGGATCACTAAGGCTAATTTAAGTCACAGTATCAGTATTCAGTCCGTTGTGTAGTTACAAATATTGTCACTATCGCAGTATTTTCATTTTCTTAGTAATAGAAATTCATCCACGTTTAATTATTTAAAAAAAGAAAAAAATAAAAGACAAATTTGTGTTTGAAAACTCCCCAGTTTAACCCTCCTTTTGTGTTGTTTTTCTTTTCTACAACTTAGGCTCCTTCCTTAGAGGAACTCATAATCAGAGACTTCCCTCCATTTTTCCTACACATTTCTATGACAGGAAGTAATCTCTCAGCTGTCAGAGAAGGTCTCAATTACTGTGAACTACTATCATCAGTGCCCTCTTGCTGCAGGTAAAAATGTGGGTATGGTAAGTGAAAATATGTAGAAAAACGTGAGTCTTGTAACTACAGTTGATTAGAAGGTAGAAGCCTGAAGGTAAAATGATCAACATCACTAACGTAGCTGTAGCTGATTTCATAGAGGCCAGCCGTGTGTGTGCTTTGCTGACAGGGAGATGATATACTGGCTGTGGCAAGTGCTGTCTGACAGTAAATGTCTTCCCCCTCCTCCGTGTTTACAGTCATAAATGGATTATGGTCCATGGGCAGCTCCATGTTAGCCTGCACTCACGTCTGCTCCTCGGGTTTACATGCGCCTCTGTGATGGGAAAGAGAGCGCACTCCTAGCACCTTCACGAGCGCCAGTGTAGCCTCTGGTTTAACGCTGGCGTGTCACTAATCACGTTAGCATCGATCACGTGATTGCCCCGGCTTTGACCTTGCTGCATTGCATTCACTTTGAACTTAGATTGAGGTACACTGTGGCAGTAGCCAAGCTGCACCTCTTCACAGAGCTGCTACAAGCATAAGGCTAACACTGTCACTGCATTAAAGGAGGAAACCATGTAGGAGCTATCATTCAGCAGACTGTCTGAGCATTTGACTGTGGCTGTGACCGTGGAGTTGCGAGAGCTTACATGTTTTATCCCACGTGTCAGTGTGATGTGTGTGGGCTGCTGGCGCGGATACCCCTTTGTAATGCGCTAATATGCATTAGAATTAAGCTCATGCCTCTGAAATGAAAACACCGGAATTAGCCGTCAAAATGAGCCACGCTGAAGAGAACTGGAAAGAATGTGGGTTGCAGAGTGGTGTGGGGGGGTTGCTAATATTATGAATGTAATGTTTCTTTTCATAAAGTCGAGGATGAGGTCGCCACAAATGATTCCCCTCGACGTAAGTCCGGGAAATGAAGTTTGGTCTTTTCAGTGGGGATAATTAGCTGGGCTGACAGTCGATCCCCCATTTGTGACACAATTTTTTTTTTCCCTCTAGTTCGGGACTATAATCCCTCCTTTGAGGATGAGCAAGTGACAGAAGTATTTTTTTTGTCCTTCTAGAATATTCCAGCAATTAGAGCGGGTACAATAATACCCGTCAACTCCTTGTAATTAGCGAGAATTTGAGATGATGCTGAAGAGAAACTGAGAGCGCTCTTGACCTTGACAGGGGCAGAGCAGTGATACGTTTTGTGTCTTGCCGCGTGTTTGTGTGTCTCTGGGTCTTGGCATACACAAGGGAGTCAAGTTAGGATGAGTAAGCAGTGTGCCTCCGCCACGGCACAAAGTGTACCGGCGCGACCCTTCATTGAAACCGCAGATTCAGCATTAATGCGCACGCAGGCACATCTAGAGAACATCGTAGTGTGTGAGGTTGTAAGTAAAACCCAGGCGTGTGTGTGTGCCTTTGAAAAGTTCTCTTCACGTCTGTTGTTGTTTTCAGCTGCCAACTTGTTGTTGACTGTCTGTGTCCAGCGATGGTTATCACAGCTGATGATGCCCTTCTCTGTCAGGCCGTGACCCCTTCCTCCTACTGAATTATCATCTGTCAGAGACAGAGAGGAAGAGGGAGGGAGGGAGGGTACAGAGAAACAAGGGACAGAGGGAAGATTTGGCTGAGTGCCTCCGAGGTGTTTAATTGTCTTCATTGATGACCGCCCCACCTGCTCACTTGACACACTATTCCCAGCCAAGACATGTCACGCATAAACAAATAACTCATGCACTATGGGTGAGATTTATAGGGACCAGCCGAGCCCCATTCTCTCACAGAGACCCTTCCTTTAAAAGCTTAGTAAAGTCTGGGAGATTAGCTGAGGTTACAGCAAAGCAACTTCTTATCCAAATGAGGTAAAACTATTTTGACAATTAACAGATAGATTAAAAAGCCATGCCGTTGGTCAGATCAGCCTCCAAAAGCACCTGGTTTTGCACAATTGAGCACTGATGGACACCTCCCATCAAATGCAGATCAGTAATGCTCAGCAACACTAAAAACGTTCTATCCGCTATCGTCTTCAGGTTCTCCCTTTCCAGATTCCTCTCTCCTCCTGCTCCTTGTCTCAGTTGAATTATGGGACCTGTGGAATGAAAGAATTAGCATGCGGACACTTGGGGTCATTAAATTATGCAACACAAGGAGAAATGTGACATCTCTGGCCTTCGACCTTGGCCCTCTCTCCCGCTCCATTTCGGCAGCGTAAAAGCTAAGACACTTCAACCGATTTAGACAAGCGCTTGTGTCATTAAATTTAATTGCACAGCACAGGGAAAAGCGTGAGCTCCAAAAAACACCCTCACTCCCACTCTCGCACTTGCAGCAACCTAGATTTGAACATAAACACATTGCAAAAATTTTAAGTGTGTGTGTGTGAAAAAGAACAAGCAAAAACAGAACCTGCTCCTCTTTTCATTTCCCTTCCCTAGAGTTTATCTAAACTCCGAAAAAGAGTTGAAAAGTTTCAATTAGAAGGAGTTTTAGCCATAGCAGTTTTGCACCCCATCTCTCCCTCCCCCCTTCCTCTCTCTCTCCATTGCAGACAGTAGTTTGTAAAGGTCAGCGCTGTCTGTCGGCTTTATTTGAGGGTGTCTGAAGACCCATTTAAGACTGACTTTAACTTCAAATGTGCTGACCTAGACGGCGCTGATCTGCCTGAGCCCAGGGTAGCATACTGTGATTTCCCTCGCTTTCTCCAGCCATCTTTCTATATTAGTTTCTCTCGCCGCTTCATTCATTTAGACCTCTTTCTGAGAGAACTCTGAAAGCCCTTTTAAAAGCTGGAGCAGGCTAAATTCCACACGTGAAATTTGATTTATTTTATGGGACATTACACTGCATACAAACACAGCTGCACATTAGGTTAAATTGTTATATATGCATGTCAGCATTGCAGTGCATGCTCATTTAATTGATGCACTCTGTGAACCTGACATTTCTAAATCAGTTTATAGGTTTTGACACCCCATATTTTATTCCCATAAAGCCACCGTGCAAGGTGAGATTACAGTGTATTTATTTGAAAGCTATTGTAGGGCACTGAAAAGTACACTTCCCCCATGTTTTAACCTCATAGCCAGGTATGACACTAATCGTTTCAGACCAGGATGGAGGCACCAAGGGATGAAAAAGAGACGCGAGGGGGGTCGGGGTGGGTGTAATGGAAGGAAATGAGAGAGAGAGAGAGAGAGAGAGAGACGTAAAATGGCCGGAGGAGATGCTGTTGGCCAAAGTGGGCCATTTGAGTGTGCCTGTGTATTGCGTGGCTACGGTAAATAGATGTCAGGACCTATCATCCTTGCCGGCCTAACGAGCCATGGCACTCTCACTAGGTGAGGCCAGGAGGGCACACAGGTTAGAAGCTGTTACAGTGGCACACAAGCACACACACACACAGTCACAGAGATGTGTTGTAGCCTCTCTTGCTCATGCACGCACAAGCAAACACTTTGCCCCCATGCAGACATGCGTATAACATCAGGAAAACTAAATACATTTGTTGTCCGGTTCAGAAACTAGACTTGCCTGATAAAGCATGGGTGCAAAATTATTTTTAAACTTTCCAAAGTCTAAAATGCAACGACGGGAAGTACAGAACTCTCACATTTGTTAGTGTTTTGGCTCATAACCTCAGGCCCACTGGGTATCATTAAGCGCGGCTAAGAACATGTCCGGTTTGTTCCCTCCAAACGCAAAGAGCCCTTAAAAAACAGTTGAGAGCCACAGATGCTGCTTGCGCACATTCAGTCCGAGTCTGTGTGTTTTTGCGTGGAGGACACTGAAAATGTCCTGCCCCACTTCTCTCTCCTCGTTTCTTGGTGAGAGTGGAGACTCTGCTCTCCGTCCCTTTCTTTAAATAGCCTTTCCCTTGGGGGCACCATTGGACACATGCAAAGTCAACCCTGCTAACCCACCCACATTCTCCAGCCCATTTACCCTTCACAACACGGGAGACACTTTTACGAGTATTAGCTGTGTTAAACGCTGCCAGTTTGATACTAAATCCACACCTGTTCTCTTTTTCCACAAACCATCTTTTTACCATATGTCTCTCCCTCACGTATCCTCTCACTTGTCTCCCCGCCCTGCTACCTGTCCATCAAATCCTTCCGCCACTCGCTCATTCAACCCCCAACCCCCTCGCTGGCTCGCTCCACTCTCTCGTCAGAGCACATCCAATTTGCAGGGAGTTAGAAAGGGACGATATGAATCTTATCTCACCACTGCTTTAATTATTCTATCTTCAAGGTGCGTTACCTTTTTGAGGGGGCTGGGGTTATTAAATAGTGTCCATTTTAATCAAGGCATGCTATAGCCCCAAATTGGGCAAGTAATTAAAGTTGGAATAATCAAATTGAATTGGAGAGTCTACCACATTTACACTGCGTTTGGTTCATTTCGCGGTCGCCAATTGGTCCTCGCTGACAGGCAGTAGTCCCGTGAGACTGAACTGGATTAGTTTCTGAAGGGTCTCTCTCACACACATCTAGTCATTTTGTGCACCTTTTCTTCCTCAAACTCTACTCCTTCTCGTCCCTGTGTTTTGAGACAAATGGGCCACTAATGATCCCCCTTCATCGTCTACTTTCCTCCTGGTCTGTTCTCTTCTCCTCAGCGTCCTCAGTCTTTCTCCTGCACTTTGTAATGAAGCATTACTGTCTCTGTCTTCCAGGCAGACAGTGATAATTACCAGCAAAGTGAAGGAGACTGCAGTGCAGCAGCTTCATATACCACAAAGACACCTTTTTATGGGATTAGAGTGTCCCTTTTTATTGTGTAGCTGTCATGTGGAACAAGTGTGTATGTGTTTCGGTTTCCTTAGCAACGTGACAAATCACAGTGTCCAACAGAGTTTTGTTGGTTGTCATTCAATGTTCTGCTTGTTGTGTGCTACTTTGAGTATAAATAAAAGCTTTTAAATGGAGCCTCTCGGTTGATGCTTGCCAGCAAGTTACAGTAGGTGTGTAAATTGCCTGTTTCTTTCACTTATTTGTTTACTAGCCCCTAATTCTCACAGGGCAAGGTGTTTTCAAGAATAAAACATGTAATCCAGTCATGTTAAACTAACTAAATGACCTTGTAGTATGCACTACTTTAGGGTTCGACAATATGATGATATACAGCATATGGTGATATGATATAAATTTGTCAACCGTAAGGCCATTGCGGGAAATGTTGCAAATCAGAGATTGGGAATGTCTATGAAGATTCTCAGTCATCCAGGTCATAGTTATACGTTATACGTTTGTTGAGTTTCCTGGGAAGTGATGATCATCACTTCCCAGGAAACTCAACAAACGTAACCTATTGGCCTCAGGTGAAGATACCAACGATGGTCGTTCAGTCTTGGCCACAGGTAGTCTTAACGACTGTAACGACTGTAACGACTGTGGTCACAGCAACAAGGAACACTAACGAACCAGCGGTATCGATGACCCGGTGCCAACGACCCCACTGAGGTTAAATAGCTGAGTTTCCCTGCCAGTCAGTCAGAACTGAAGAAGTCCTTTGGATGAGGGACGAAACGTCTTCCGGTATCTTCAACCAAGTCCAGTTGCCCTTGATTTTAACCTTCGTTGGAGAGATTGGGAATGTTTTATAGCAATACTGGATTTTTAGAGATTTGCATCAATGCAATGAAGTACATTGAAACGTCAGGTAGGCCTATTTCATTTGCTGGATTAGCCAAATACTGACAATTATATTTAGTAGTATAGTAGTTTAGTAGTTATTCCGTAAACCATATAAGATTAGATATATCATGATAGAAGATTGCTCGATCCTAGAGCATTTAAATCACTTCCAACATTCTGTCTACTAGTACACTGATAAAAGTTGTATTTTTCTTGCAGTTGTATACAGTAGGTCACCCTCACTCTGGGACAAACTTTTTTTGTACAACTCTAGCAGGGTAAAATGTGACAAAAACTCCAGTGTTCTAGCTGCACTCCTGTCACTCAGATGTAAAAAGTCACCACCTAAAAGTGTAAACACACATCACTTCATCTTGTGACATCCGCGACTTTCTCCCACCAAGTGTGTGCACCTACTGCAGAAACACGGCCATTATTTCCTTCTTCCCTTCACCTCGTATGCCTCTTGGCTGGCTCCCTTCTTTGTGCCCCAAGGTACCCATGTGCCCTATCAACTGCAACTCCAAACAAACTGCCGCTGGATCAGTCAGGCTCCCGGGGATCCGCCTTGGGGAGGGAGAGGAAAAGGGAAGTAGGGAGGAGAGAAGAAAAAACGGGATTGAGGGGAGGAGGAGAAGTGAGACGCACAGGGAGGAATTGCAAAAATGACAAAAGGGGTGTTGGAGAAGGGGAAGCAACAGAGGCAGGGAGTTTCATATGAGAATGTGTGCATATGTGTGTGTGTGTGTGTGATATGCTTGGGGGATTGGGCTGCAGAGACAATGAGCTCATTAGTCCTTAGTGTACTGTAAAGTTCATCTGTCTTCCAGGTAAATACACTCAAAACAAGGTTATCTCACACCTTGGAGTGATGAGTAATATTTGTGTGTGTGTCTGCGCACATACACAAGTCCTGTGTGTTGTTTTCGATTTTACCGTCTCTATTTGCATATTCAGATTAATAGCCGCATGCATACGAAGTTGTTTGTTAGCAGCACCGTTAGGATGTGTGTGTGTGTGTGTGTATATTTGTCTGAAGCAAACAACGAGCAGCGGTTTGTGTGTGTGGGTAAGACGTTCTTCACAAGACCAAAGAACATGGGTGACTCTCACTCTCACTCCCGCTCTATTTCTGTTGGTGTCTTGGCAGGCCTAATGCAGAGCCTCTGTAAGCAGGTAATTAATGGGAGTGCACACTGCAGCTATGGATGGAGAGCAGAGGCGGGAGGGGCTAGTTTAGAGGAAAGCTGAAAAAATTCTGAGCAGTGGAGAGATTTTCAGTCTGTTGAGGAGAAAATAACGGCAGCCTCAACTTGACGCTGTGGATGTGAAATCAAAATGGCTGCCGTGGAAAAGGCTTTTATCCTCAGTGAATGTGCTGTTTGCTGAGTCACGGCTTAGCTCTTTAGCAACGCTTTATTACTCATTTCACACATTTGAGTTTTCCATCTGTCAAAGGCGGCGGAGAAAAGAATCAGGTCCACGGGGGAAGAGAGGCGGACGACACTGATTGACGTTTAACGCTGATGAGCAATCCTCGACTGAACGGTAGCAACCCCCTTCGTGTTAATACAGGTGGCTGCGCAATCAACCCCGGGAGCACAAATACAGTGGCGAGGAGCATCGCGCCACTGGAAGGACAAGTCATGTAAGCTTAATGATGCGACCGCACGCACCACCTGTGCAGAGACCAAGTTGGAAAACCCGAAGCTCACTTCTGTCTGTACGCTGGCATCATTAGCCGGCTTGTGTCCACTTCTTGAGTCAAGGGTCGCAATGACAATTCGCCAGTACCATATTTTGTAACATTACCACCATCACTCACGGCAGTAATGAGGGAGCAGCAGATGGATGCCATTCTAGAGACCGCTTTTAATGACCGAACAGGGGATTCGGCTCCCGTCTCCAATTGGACCCTGAAGACTCTCACTCTTAAAGGGCAACTGCCAGATATTCAAGCCAAAATGGAGGCAGGAGGGCTCATTTCTACCCTTTTCCCTCTTTTTCTTTTTTAGCTCAGTCTTGCTCTGGCGATTATGCTCTCCCTTGTGCTTGTGGCGAGTGGAAACAGTAGATGAGAGGGAGAGCATTATCCCCCATTTTTCATGTTTCTTTTTTTGCGCAGGCTCAGTGAAGCTGGATTTGCTTTTATCCAGTGACGGCCATTTGGGAGCGCCTTGTGTTGCCTTGCCTCCCTCAACCCCCCCCCCCCCCCCCTAATTCCCCCACAATCCTCTGTTTGGTAAATGGATGCTTGTGATGGCCGATCAATACTGGCAGATTAGGAATGGGATTTAGCATTACAAAGGTGGTCCCACAACATTGTAATCCCCCACCCCCTTGCCTCCCTCATACTTTTGTTAGTAGACAGAAAATACAGTATATAAATAGCTTATATCAACATAGACAAGCTTAAGAGCTATTTTCTCTGTCTTTTTTACTTTCGCCTCTCCTCCGCCACATTGATGCAGACTAATATTTCAGGTTTTAATTGCTGCATAGAGAGGCTGAGAGCTAGAGAGAAAAACAACATGCCTATTTTCTTCCTGCTTGCTCACCCTTGTGTGTTTTCAGCTAAACCTCACAACAGCCAGAGGACTGAAAAATAGCTGTTTAGAAACTTCCTGTAAACCGCGACCCTCCAGGGCGGAAGCGGGCGAGGGTTTGAAGCAGGCAGGGAATGGAGTCAGGGTGCTTCTCCAAGCCCCACGACGCTCTCTTGCTGTTACCTCATTTCCCCTGTTTGTAATTAGCGGTGTGTATTAGCAGTTGGGCGGCATAGATGAGGGCCTTTCAGGACATCCAGGAGACCACTAGGGGACCGCTGCAACAGGATGTCAGACCCTGTCTCTCTGGTCCCGCAGGGTGAACCAAGAAAACAGCTTAAGCAAACAGCCTCCCAGGTAGTGTCCTCATTAGTGCTATCATCGTTATTAACAGCATTAGTGCCAATGTTTTGATTGCCGTCATTATCATTAGCAGCTTGAGCAGCGCAGCTACCTACCAGGAAGGGGTTGGCAGTGGGGTATGACAGGTGTTTTAACTCAGCCCTTGTTGACAGCCCGAAGCCAACAGGTTGCTATTTGGAAGCAAACAAGACATTTTCTAGTTGTGTCACATTTTCTCCTTAAAAGGATAAGCACTGTTAAAATGTAAAGATCCTTCTATTTACAAGCTCCCTGACCTGTGCAGCTACTTCAATAAAGTTCCGTAGCAAACTCACCAAAAACCTGTTGTGTAAAAACTGTGGCAATGACAATGAGACAACACAAAAGGTTATTAACCTGTGGGTTGAGGTACTACAGCACTTTTTTTCTTTTAGAAGAACAGCATTAAGTGAAATCTCCAGGCAGCGTGTACTGGTCTCTTAACTGCTCTCGCCTTGTCTGTATTGGCTTGATTCATGAGGCCATTGAGCCTTGCCGCAGCAAATTGCTTTTTCTCCCATAATGCCCCGCTGGTAACTGTATGGCATTGTGGCCAGCGAAAATCTCATGCAGTCCTGATGTTCAAATATATCTAATGAGATTCAGGCTGCACATGTCACTGGCTTGCCTCTCTCCCTCCCTTGCTTCTGAGTTTTAAATCTTAAATAAAATGGCAGTGTGTCTTCTAAACAATTATCTGCTGGCACCCAATATAGTAGGTACTTGCTTTTTACAAGTACCCTCTTGTGAAAGAGGGATTATACTATGTTCCAGGAGGAGGGTGAACAAGGACGTTGCACAAGGAGTGTCAGGAAGAGGCAAAGGTGGCGCGGATGGAGAGCAGTGGAGGTAGAGAAGAGGTGATAGTGGGAAGAAGGAGTGCCTACAGCTGCACAGAGGATTTGTATTGTTTCCAGGTAGTTGCTGTACTGAAGCACACATTTCCCAGGTCATTGTGATTGGCAGCTTTGGTATCAGCGAGGGAATGTGTGCATGGGTGAACGGGTGTGCTTGCACACATGTGCAAGTGTGCATTCCCCCGTTAATGTCGTCTGTTTTGTTGCTGACCCCGATGTGCTGTGTGCACGGTTGGCCAGAGACAGCCACCTGGGAAAGGAGAGGAAGTAGGAGAGTGAGGATAGAAAGAAAGAAACAAAAATGGTAGAAAAGGAAAACATCCAGGTCTGTTACATGCCCCCCCCCCCCTCGCCCCATCAGCCAATTCACACAGAGGGACTCAAAGATTGCGACAGAGACGGAGAGAGCAGAGAAATAGAAAAATAAGTCAGAAAGACAGCCAAGTGCACCGAGTAGCAACTTACATGAACAGCTTTTGAGACCAACAGAGCAATGCTGACGTACAAACAGAGTGAGGGGTATGTTGCAGGGGAGCATTTCAAATGAAGGTGTGATATTACTTCTGCAAAGGGCCAATTCAGTTTGTCTCTTCTTCCCCTTTTCCTCGTTATTACATACTCACATCTTGAATAATCATGTAACATATATGAGAGCTACAGGGGAACGGAAACAAGAGAGATAAAAGAATGCATCAAAGATGGCAGCCATTCTCCTGCTCATCTCTGTCTTTCGCTCACATTTTAAATGGTCCTTTTGTACGCGCTGTGGCATCTCCCACTCTGGGCCTATGATCAGGTGGTGGCACTAACAAGCGTTCAACAGGGGGAGATTAAACACGCGACTGTCAGACGCCACACCCGACGCAGTAAATTACTGCTGCTTACATGTGACATTAAGAAACCTGCCAGTATTAGACACATCAACAAAAGAGATACAGCAAGTGAAAGAGAGGGGAGGGTGATAGGCGCTGGATGTGATGTCGGGAGAAATTAAAGCCTTTCAACTACTTATTGACTATTATTCTAGACTCAGAGAGGGAAAGAAAAGAATGTAATGTTAAAACAGTGACTGCTTCCGACCTCTTTATAGAAAGTAACTTTTGTTTGGAGTGCGCATGCATGTGTAACGCCAAGGCAGTTTTGGTTCTTTGTCTGTCACTGGCAGCCTTTAATACTGTTTACTCGTCCAGAACGACATAATGAGACAAATCTAATCCATTTTTTTCCTATTGCAGTGCTTGTTATACACATTTACATCAGACCTAAATTATTAACATTACATTTACAGGTAAGTAAACCTGTCGAATATGGAACTTTAACAATATTTAAATGCCACAATGCATTAAATCCCAAATATCTGGTACTCGGAGCAAATAAAAGAAAACATATTTGCAAATGCTGGCCTGAGTCTAATTGTATCTACCTTTTCTGTAGAGCAGATGCTGACATTTGTACACTGTACGCACAGGGAGCGGGTCTGAAAATAAATATTGGCATCAACCCAGGATACCAAGATCTTTACAGTCTAATCCTTCATTGAGGCCATTGTCAAAGCCACGGGGGTGATATCGATTGTAATCTGAAAAGAGAGAAATCTATGGTTTTTACACACTGAATGGCTGCCTCCCTGGTGCCTAACATTGGAGATGAATCACGCTCCCCTTAAGGCCCATTATTCAGCCATTATTGGCAAGTACTTCTGCTCACTTAATTGGACAACTTGTCTGCAACTGCCAACCCCCTGGGCTGGCCAAGACAGAGCCTAAGCCAATCAGCCTAATTGATCCCAGCAAATGGTATTAGTCACCGCACATGGTTGCTGATAGTGGAATCATTTTTTTGGAGAGCTGACGTTTAATCTGTAGTAGCTGGGACGAAGGAGAATGTTTGAGAATGTTGGCAAATTTCAAAATTATGTTTTAATACCAACAGAAACCAAAGGAATTATTTATGTACTTATTTATTTGGCAACACATTCCCAAGGAACCAGTTCTTGCTAATTTTAATGCCACAATCACTGCCCACTGAGAAACAAATCCTCAAATGAATCTGTAAAACATTTGATCAATTTCAGAAGTTTGGATATCTAATCAGCAAATGCTATTAGCACTGGAAAGACGACCGGTGATGAATATCTTAATCCCAAAGGGCAATGTAGGCCACCCAAGCAGAGATGTCCTCTTCTTGGCATGACAGAAGACAAAAGAGGGACTCCTCCTAAGTGATTTAGTTTGGTCTCTGTCAGCAAACATCATTCCATGTCAGTAGCTTCCAAAGCTAATACGCCTCAATAGTTTGGAGAATTACAATGTTCAAACACTGCCAAAGACAGAGCTGTTATTTCCAACTCGTTTCATTTCTGTGGTGCAAAAAAGAGGTGAGAGTCATGGGTACATGTGAGGGCGGGGAGGGGTGGGGGGCAAGGAAAGAGACTTGCCCCAGAGCTCAAACTTCCAAGGCTCCGTCTTTCTTTTTCTTTTTTGTTAAAGTGCTCGCAGCGAAGAATGATGCACTATTCATGGGTCCTAAAGGAGAAGAAAGGCTTTGGCCCAAATAGAAATAAATAGCACAAGGAATGAAATGCATTAAGAACGGAGTATTCAGATAAAATGAGCTCATCTTCTTTGTAAGATATAAGAGAGGTACAAGCAAATTGTTGTGTGATAAGGTATTATCTAATGGGTACGGGGATAGAGGCAGGAGTGTGCAGCAAATGGGTTCAATCAGCTGAACTAGAGTCCTAATGTTGTGTCTTCTGCATATACATCAGCAACAAAGTCAGGGAAATGAAAGAGGAGTAGAGAGGGAGACAGATAGAGGGCACTCAGCGGGCATTTTAAACACTTTGGTGTTAAGCAGACACATACTGATTCTGGTCCTATCACTCCAGCTGGAGCCAAAGACACATTTAAATTCAAATGCTGATTAGAAACATAAAGAAGAGTGTCGGAAAAATCTGTCGAGTTTGCGATTTCTAATCACACACTTGCTTTTTTTTGTGAGCATACCTCTTCAAGTGGAGAAGTTTGTGATAGAGAAAAAGGGTCCATTTGAAGTTGATGTGCTTTTGATCCAATCTGGCAACTCCCAAATATATCGGGGGCGGAGGGGGGTTGTGTGTAAAGAAAGGGACACAGAAATAAATAAATAAAAGGCATTAGAGGAGCCGGGCTTGTGTGTGGACGCCTGCTGTCAGGTCCTTCTGTCAGTGTGAAATATTGCTGATCCCACCACACTTCCAGTGGGGAGGTGCTTGTAATGATTCAGTCCTTGCGGGGGTTCAAAATGTCATCTGTCTCCCCTACCTCTGAGTGTACCCGTGCCCTCTAAGTACAGACTTCTACAACATAGGGGTAGTTGTTTAAAGGGATAAGGGTATAGGGAATTATTATTATATAGGGAGGTATTTAAAGCTAATACTATTATTAGCACTGTTAATGAGCTAACAAGCTAGTACAATATCTATCAAAAGCATTAAGTGTGACCACCTACCTGGCTTTGCACTGCAACGTTCAGCTGCTAGACTGACACATTTTGCAGAATAAATCAATTCTTTAAGTGCTCGTGGATGTAAGACCATTCCCTTATAAAAGCAAAATTTTGCCCTTGCAACAGACCTTTTCAATCCAAAGAGACATTGACTGCAATTCACGCGTTAATTACTGGTGTCAGGGATCCCGCCTGTGCTTTGCCTTTGCAACGGGCCACATTCCAACTCTTCTCGCTTGCACGCTTGACCCCGCACGCACCCCTGCTGCTCCTCCTCAAGCTAATCGATAACCCGCCCTGATGAGTGGAGACTCCCTGTCACCAGCTCCTCAGCCAATGGAAATCAATAAAAAACAATACCCATCTACATCCATGAGCTCAGTGGCCATTTGTTTTTCCTGTTTACCAGTGGCGGGTGCTACTCTATCAAAATACCTTCAAACTGAGGAGAGAAAAAGTAGGAGAGTTGGGAAGAAGCAAACAAAAACAGAATATGAAGAGAAATGCCATTATTTCAGCATCTGTTGGGGAGAGTTCAGTGCACAGATGGGAACAATTTAATGTCTGTTGGTGTTAAAACTCGAACGTTACAATGTATTCAGCGAGACAACAAATGCATTAATCGACACGGTCACAAAGAAAATATAACAAAGGCATTTTCATTAAATCAACCTCACTTCTCAGCATTGACAAAAAGAATAACCTCTAAATCTGGTGATCTTTAACTGAGCAGCCTTATTTGCGTCGGTATTGTTGATTTTGCCTTTTTGCAACAAATGTCACAGCCACAGCCATTCCGAACCTCCATATAGTCTAATTTAACATTCATATGCTGGCACTGAGCAATGTGTATCTCGGTAATATGCTCCCTAGCTTGTTTGTGTCAGTAAATATGCGCTCACTTTCAGGAAGATGGCCTAATCCATACTCAGCTGTTAGCGGCTGATATGTTTGTTGTGTATTAAATATTTGGTGGATTTCCCTGCCTTGCTATGATATCCACAGCTCCAATCGATTGGTGGAGATTTAGCACCCAGAATGCTTCTGTGTCTGAATTACAAAATCTGTGCATAGTGTTGGAGATTGGATACCGCATCCGCATATCATTGGACTCCCACACATGCAAACACACAAACAGACAAAAGCTTTGTTTCAGGCAATTTTAAGGATGACAAAATATGCTTTATGTAATGCACAGAAGAGCAAAAAGACAGATAAATGAGCTTGTACAGTATGTACAGGTGGTGTGTGCTGACTGGGAAGAAATGCTTGTCTTCCTTTTCTTTTTCTTCTTTTTAACCATGGACATCAAGGCCTTTCATATGACACAAAACCATTTCAAAAGCACACTATAGCAGCATATTTATTTATGCTACGCAAGCAACACAGTAACTCCCAAAAATATAGGACGAACACAATTCAAGAATAGATGGCGTTTCATAGCCTAAGCTCATTCCTTTAATTCCTGCCGAGGCTACAAAATCCAATGAAAATATGATTTATTCTCCCCTTCCCTTTTCTAATTTATTTCACAAGCGTCACACCAGACAACTTGTCTCAGAGCTTTAAGCAAGGTGAAAATCAGGTTGCATGGAATATTTGGTGATGAGGGGGGATAAATAGTTTTGACATATCAATGACTACACCTCCCTAGCCCTGAAATGGCCAGACTGACCGGCAGAAACAAACCAAGCTGTCATTATCTCCAGAGACCAGAGTCGGCTTTTTCCCCCGTTAGACTGTGTCAGATTCACATCCATTTAGAATTCTACCGCCGGCGCTCACATAGTATCCCTGTTTCTTCTGGACAGGTTTGAAGACTAATCTCATACTTTAGTCCTAATACAATTAAATGGTATTGAACCGATGCGTAGCTCCATACATCAGTTCCCATCCAGTGAGTGATGGAGCTCGCTGTTTGCCGCAGGCCTGGGAGAGACATATGAGCTGGGGTGAAAAGGTTATGTTTGTGGCTTGGGGTAGGGCCAAGAAATGAATCTTGCGGCGCTCCAATGTAAAAATCCCAAGACCATTATAGAGTCTGTGTATATTACATTTGTCTGCTGGTAACAATCTTATATTTTCATGTCTCCCCTTGTAATTTGAAGACTGATGTTGGAAATTCATCTGGTGAAACCATGTAAAAAAAAGTGTCTCATAAAGTAAAAAATAAATGAGTTACATGCTGTGGCTCAACAGAGATCCAGCAGTGTTTTGTCTTGTGTAGCCGAGTTAAAAGGCAAATACATAATATATTTGTGGGCCATTGAATTAAACACAGTCAATGTGTCAAAGCAGACATAGATAGTGAGGTAGAGAGACACAGCCAGAATTAGTTTGCAATGGGCTTTTTGATTGATAAACAAGGTGCAACGTGAGTTATTAAAACACATAGTGTGTGGATTTGTGACACTACCCAACTTTGTTGTCAAGACAATACAAAATAAACATACCGGTAATCATAAGTCAGCATAAGTAAGGAGACATGCTACGCAGCACTGATTTAAAATGAGGTTCACTCACCACGATAGGAAAAAGGAGTGTGATGTTAATGGTACAGTGTTGCAGGTTCAGGTGGCATTGTGCAGGTTGATCAGGTGGTAGTTTGCTCTTCTTTGTCCTTTCCACACCCTTGGTCAGAATCATGTGGCCTCGTGTTGAAAGCTCTGTACCAAAGCAGGTATTCATAAAGGAGCGTTCACAGTAGTTTGAAAGATTTAAAATATGACTTAGAGTGCACAAACGTGGTCTTAGTCTCTTTTCAAGGTCTGGCCACAGGTCTAGCAGGTGATTTTTAGCCGTTGGCAACACCATGCACAGACCCTCCATCATTTTGTGTCCGCTGTCAGTGAGAGGCTACACACTGTGCCCTGTCAAGACAGAGAACATTCATAAAGTTCCTGCAACGTCTCAGCAACCTTGACAGAATGTGTGTGTATGTGAGTGTGTGTGTGTGTGTGTTCCCCCCCCCAAACTTATCTCCAGAGGCAGAAGTTGAGGGGAGTTCTGCTGTTCACAACTAGCCTAAGAGCACCTGCCACATTCGTGGCGCAAAGACGTCAATAAATCTGGCTGCTAATGTACCGCACAATCTTTTTCTCTCACTCGCTCTCTCTTCCTCTGCCTCTAATATTAATGAATGTCAGCCGAATGCTGCCGTGGGCAAAGATAGAAACATGTTCTTTTCACTATGCTAACATGAACAAGGTTATAGCTTCTTCCTTATTCTGAGAGGGAATTGGAAAAGAGTGCACTTGGCTAGCAAAGGTTTATTGCAGAGCCATGGGTAACCATTAGTCAAATGATAGGCAGGAATTAATGACTTTATCCATTCAGGATGGTTATTATTGAAAGCTGAGCCAATGAACTTCCCAGCATTCTCGGCTAAATCATTAAAAGCTGTAATGAAAAGAAATAGTCCACATAGTGGTTGAATAATAACGAGCAAAGCCAGAATAAAAATATACTTTTCCACTTCTCCCACCTAGTATGAGAGGAAATGGGTTTACGGCACACGAAAACCTTGAGGCTATTTTTAGAGGCCGCCTTTGCCTGCAACTCAGCAGTTGTAGCAATGAAAGAAACTCTCTCTTCTGTATTCTTCCCCCAAAAGAAATTGTGATAATGAGGCTTCACCAGCGACCATTAATATTTGATGCATCTGAACACACACACACACACACAGCCCCTTCAAATGCTGTACACAACATATAGAATTACGTAAAATGTCACAGTTGTCACATCTAAGATGTTGAATAGTGGGTCCTCTTCCCTCATTGCTCATTTCCCGACACTCCATCTCTCTTTAAGAAGGACCGTCAAATCATGAGGGAGTGTGCGCCTTGATATACTTGGCCTATATCCTGTTGTGATAGTCACATGGCTTCTCCGGGACAGCAGTCATTTGTTACTGTCCTTTTAATCATGCTAATGCAACCTCTTACTCGCTCTCTCTGCTCACGCTCACACACATATATATAAATCGGCGTGAACACACACCCGCGCGCACACAGACGTTAAAGTAAAAAAAAAAGGAATGGAGAGCCCAAAGTCTCCTAAGGCATATGAATATCTTAAGTAGAGAATTCTATAACTCTGTATCTTTGCATGCCTGTGGGGCACACTTTACACACAGTCGTACACATATTCACACAAATTGACTCACACATTCGTGCACACAAACACAAGACGGATAGAAAACGGAGATGCTACAGTATTGAATCAAATTAAGTGGTAATTTTGTTGCACCAGAACGCCGCCACTGTCTTTTCCCCACTCCTTTTTTCTCGAGTGCTGCACTTTATTAGTATTCCGCTCACACGTGACTCCGCTTTCTTCTCCCTCTCCCCTGCTCTCCCATAGCCTCTCTCTCTCCTCCTGGGAGTGGAGCCCAGTGCATGTTAAGTGACAGCGCTTCAGAGTCTTACCGGTGGGGGCGTGGGTGCCACGTAGTGCACTGTGTAGGAGAAGGAGAGAGGGGTCCTTTTAGTAAATCCACCCACCCGTGTTAAAATGATCAATCTCATGAATTTGCCAATAGGGAGTCGTTGGCCGATCAGCAGAGACAGAGGCAGATAATGAGAGAAGTGGGGGGCGGGGGTGAGGGTGAGGGTAAGAGAGGGGAGAAGAGAAAGAATGACTATGGGGACAACAAGGAGGAAATATTCAAAGGTATTGAAGGAATAAAAAATGGAGAAAGACTGAGCAAGCGTGAGAGAACGGATTAGGGAAGACAAAAGAGCAGGTGAGCCTTGATAGACAGAGTTGCCATGAAAGAAAGAATGTGAACATCAATGTCTGCTCGGATAGGAAAGATAGGAAGGAGGCAGGGTGGAAGGGGAGAAATGGGCCATGCCCCCCCACCCTTTGCGCTTTGTGTCCCCCATCTAAAAACTAGCAGCCCGTTTTGGCAGCAGTGGAGCGAGGTACATGTTTGGGGTTCTTTTTGTCAAGCGTGAGCAGGTCCTGGTGAGGTAGTGACAAGAAGGGTGGGGGCGCTGAAAAAGTGCCTGTCCCAAATCCAAGGCCTGGTACAGCCTAAGGGTGATTCCTACACCAGGCAGAGTGGTATGTAAATGTCATAGAGTATCAACAGAGTGAGAGGTTGTCTTTCGCTGTTTGTTAGACGGGACATGACAGGTCAGGGGGAGCATTTCCCAGCTGTCTTGGTGTCAACAGGAACACATTGGATTTGACATACATGAGTAGGGTTGCACTTCAATGCAACTCAGGCAAACTCGGGAAAAGTAATAAGGGATATTTGCAAACATAGAATCAAATCATTCCTGATAGTATTCATATGTTTATGTTGTAAAAGAACTACAGTGTATGGGAAAAAAGTATGTGGACACCTGAGCCACTAAGTTAATTTAAGTCCAGACAGCCAGAAGGAAAGAAGGAAAGTGGTAAAGTGAGCCTAATAATATGAGACTACTACTCAACATTGGGCGCTCAATATTGATGCCACAATATATAATGATATTTTAGACAACGGTGTGCTTTCAAGGGGAAGGCCTCTCCCTGTTTCAACATGACAGTGAATAACATGACCTCCATAAAGGAATGTTTTTTTTTTACCTGAGTTTGGTGTGGAAAACCTTGACTGACCTTCACAGAGCCCGACTTTAACACTATCAAACACCTTTTGTGATAAATGGGAACATCTACAGCGTCGCTCAACATCAACAAGGCCATTGTGGAACAAACCCCTTGTTCCAGAGCCTTCCCAGAAAGAATGCCGGCTGTTATAGTAGTATATAATGCCCATGGTTTGGGAATAAGGTGGGTGTCTACATACGTTTGGCATACAGTGTATCAACCTACAGTACAGTTAATCTAATACAATAGTACAATAATCTCTGCCTCTCGCTGGAATAGTGCTTCTTGCTCTTCGGTGAGGTTTACCATTCATAGAGGCAAAGCTGTGGTACCGTGACAAGTCTTACAGCAATTTTCTGTGCATTCAACATGGCTGGTCAGGCTTAAATGCAAACATGCACAAAAACACAAACAGGAATTCTTGTAAAAGCACTGCCCATGTCCAGTAACAATTCGATGAATAAAGCTGACATTATTCAACTGTAGTCTGAATACGTGTGCAGCGTGTGTGTGTGACCTTAAAGAGGGGAGGTTTGGAGAATCGCAGCATAAGGAGAAGAAAGTGAATAATTCTTTAAAGTGTAGCCTGGGGCACATTAGCATGTGCGCTAGCAATGGCGGCGGCGCGTGGCTGTTTTATTTATTTATTTATTTATTTTTTCCCACAGCGCTTTTAGCACACCCCGTTTGTCAGACGGAGGCATCATCCTTTATCGGCACATTTCATGTTTCCCAGAGGACTCTGTGAAGCGGGTGATATTATTGAGGAGCGCTGAGCCTTATTAAATTCCCAAGCATATTACCAGTCTCTCTCTCGCTCATACACACTTGTATCTCTCACTCTCTCTCTCTCTCCTTCTACCACTCACTGATTATGTTTCTCTCTCTCTCTTAATTTGGTTGCACACTCCACCGTAGCTCAGCCCTCAGCCCCTTCCCGTTGGCCTCTCAAGAGGAAACAAAGGAAGCAAATACATATTATTACTTTTTGTCTTTTCAAGTGACGCTCATCAGGTGTTGCCGTCCACAGCACCGGGCCCTCATATGACTCACTCGCTCACTGTATATGTTATAGTGTAGTCACAACTGTTCTGTCCTATTCTTGGTGAATTATTTTCATCAAAAGGACAGAGATAATGCTAATCTTTCAACCAGTGAACTGGATCGAAAGCAAATACTCTGTCAGCTTTGCCAGGATTAAGTTGGTAGTCATCAAAAGGACTTTTAGCTTCTTTTTTTTTTTGCTCTAGCTCTGTGCATAGAAAGTGATAAATCCAGTACTATAAGTTTAATATCATTTTACAACTACTACTCCTTGAAAGCTTTCTCCATGAGAACAGTTTTAATGGGGCCTGAAATGAGTTGCAGGCCTGTTTCTGGTCTCCACACATGACAAGAGAACACAGGAGCGTGTACTGTAAGTGAGATAATGAGGGTGAAGTGACCAGTGTGAGTGTACATCTTCATGGCTGAAACCTCCAGAGCTCTCCATTTTCCCCACAGACATTAGGCCAAGTGAATGCGTGCGATTGTGCACCACGCGTATATATCAAACATGGCTTTTGCCATTCTTCAGATGCTGACACGGATGGTGATGCCTCTGTCTCCCTTTGCTGCAAGCAAAGCCTATTTACATATGACCTTGCATGCCACAATTGGTGGAGCGGGGATTCGCAGAGTTTTTATTTTGCGGGATGATTTGACAGCAGAATATGAATATGAAAATGTGAAGCAGTTGAGTCAGATTGGGTCGTGATATTTATGAGGATTAGACATAATGTGTTTACTAGCTGGGCTGCTAACTGTACATAAGGTCAATAGGCTGTACTTTACTGTGTATGGGCTGGTCCCCATTTTTGTACATCCATGCGTTGCTCATTTTATACCAGTCATATTGTTCTCCGGGCATAAAGGACAGCCTGTCACTACATACCAGGGCAGCTCGACATCAATTTTCTGCCAATATTGTGAAAATAATAATTAATCCTCACTGGGGCACAATTCACATTTCTATTTGTTTTTTTGTGTATGTGCAGACAGGAGCGCTAGTAAACAGTGATGTTGGTGTACGTGTGCGTCTGGGGAATAGCACACATTCGGCCCTTGAGGGAAACTGTCTATGAACCATGGCACGAAACCCTGTCTGCATCCCTCATACAAAAGCCATACTGCATTCAGTCAGAGAGAAAGGCAGAGATACACAGGCTTTAAGAACTTCATCATTGTTACGTGTGAGTGTGTAAGATGGGGCTGTCAAGACTGCCTGATGGTATGAAAATTTGATGCGGAAAATATCCTGTCGGCGCTGCATTTTTAATGGAGACCACGCAGATGCAGGAGTTATCATCGGAGCGCTCCCTCTAGGCCTCAGTACCGCGTCTTGCACAGCACCCAAACAACTTTGCACCTCCAGGCCGAAGTTAGTGTCTGGAGCTGCTATTTCAATCACTCGTAGAAAAGTTCTATTTGTCTCTTAACACATTGCGTCTGAGCAGCGACAGCTGATAGGACGCATCACAGAATACAGAAACACTCCATCATGGGCCAGACTATTGGTGTCTGCTGTATATTTTTTTCGGTTCTCCATTCTCTAGGAAAATTAGTCTGGCCTTTGGGGCTTTATTGCCCTAATCTGCAGTCTAGGCCGCACTTCTCCCACTGGTGATTGATATTTGGAGACATCGGTGGGACAAAAACAGTTTGAGTTCTGACGCTCATGAAAGACCCATCAGCTTTGTCGTCGATCAATGTGAATAAATATTTCCCACAACCCAGAAGCATTAGAATCAAGGATGGGGAGAAAAAAAAGGCAGACAGCGGAAAGAGGAAAAATCAATTGGTCGAGAGCTTTGCTAAAAAGGGGGTGGGGGTAGAGTGGGGTGGAAGGAGGGAAAAATAGGCCTGTCAAGCTGGGTGAATAATGAAGCATGTTTTCTGTGCTTCAAAGGCAAAGCAGAAAAGGCACAGTGAAGTTATGTTACGCACTCTGTGTCATCTAATGTCAAATTAATTTGAGTATCATATGAGCCAGAAATAATGTGCAGAAAGCTGAGGCGAACATGGGGCTTTTGAACTCTTCAAGTATTAATTTACTATCTACAAGTGTCTTTTAGGTGCAATCAGTATGTGCACCAAATATCAGCAGGGTTTCTCAAGTATTGCTGATCAATGCCAGGTTAGTGCTGCAGTACAACTTCTGGCTGCTGAGAACAAACGTTTTTGAAACAGGCAGCCTTAACCAGCTCTGTGTATGTTCTTCTAGTTCGTGACTAAATAGTGCCCTCTGAACTAGCCACAGGTCAGTTATTTGCAAGCATAAAAAAGATGTAGCTAATGTTATGCTAACAGCTAATGTTTGTTGTTCATGTAACATAGCAAATGCTCGCTTGCAACATTGCATTAGCTAACATTTAGCAAACACCCAATGGTACTCTCATTGCATCCTTTTTTTGCTAGCTCTTCATCCATTTCTATAAGGCTGAGATGAAACATGCTTACTTTAGTTACTGCTGGCTTGTCGGTCTGAAAAACTGAAATACTGAAACATTGTAAGCTTTAATTCAATTAAATTTGTATCTGACTTAATGACACATATGTAATGTGTGTGATGTGTCTTGCATAAAAACAGCTGAGCAACTAAACTATTTGTACCAGACACTGAGTTTTTACACACTAGGTCTGACTGTATACACCATTTAGCTGAAATGTGAATTCTACTCTAATACAGTGATGCCATTTATGTCCTACAGCCTATCCAACCATTTTCAGTCAACACAAGAGAGGCTGAGTGTCCATATTCCCTAGTTACTGCCCACCTGTCGAAATCTCACCCACCCACGATATGAATCTCTTTTTTCCCCATCTATCTCCCTCACTCACTCTCGTTATTTTGATAGGGGATCCGTTTGGTTTAAATTGACTCATTTTGTCAGAGGGAATCAGAGCAGGGAAACTGAAGAGGGAGAAACGGGCAAGGCTGCTGCTACTTTGATCCCTCCGACAGGCAGCGTGAAAAGTGCATTTCATAAAGGATGTTCGCCTGTGATGAGCCCGCCAGAGTGACAAATTGGGCCCCTGGTGCTTTAAATAATACACTGTGTATGGCTGTAGCCATGGTGCTGTACTTCTATATTGCTAAACTGGCCTGTTAAAAAGGGTGTGTGTTGTGGGTTGAAAGACGGGCATGGTTAGTGACTTGAATTGAGGGCTGCTTTCACTTCCAGTCATCTCCCTTTCTTTTTCATCCGTGTGATACGTGCGGATGTTAACGTGGAACTTGTTTCCCTGTTTCCACTTGGATTCAAATCTAGATTTGGAGCTTCAAGGAGAGGAGGCAATTTTTTGAGCAAGGGCTAAAAAGAGCCTTGTTGTCTCCCTGTGGCGTTTGTAGCTGGAAACAGAATCATCACTGATGAATGTTTAATATGTGGTGTGACACTGTCGTTGACACCCCCTTAGCTGGTGAAACATGTACATATATGTAACAGAAAAATGTGTACATGCATTATTATTTGTTCTTATTAATGCTGTCAACGTCAAAACACATGATGGAGCCATGAAAAGTACGAATAAGGTTACAAAGTATAATGTGCAGAGGATAAGAGAAAAATCTAGGACGACAGGCGTCACTAGGTCTCATCCATCAGAAACCCTCTTTGTGAGCCTTTTCATTCTACAAATGTTCAGCTGCAGATGGCCCTCCTTGCACCACGCAGCAGAGATCCCCAGGCTCACATACACCTCCTCCTCCCCCTTACGGGTGCATCCCATACCGGAGGAATCATCAGAGAAAATCTGGAGGTGGCGTGACCTACAGTTGAGTCTCAAGTCAAAGATAGAGAGTGAATAAGGAAGGTGACAGCACAGTGCCTCTCTGCAGCAGCAAATCCAATATACTGCTCGGGGAGGGTACAAACTGCGGCCTATCTGCGAGATAGTCTATAATCCAGGACACCTTGGCGTTATCAGGCTGTATCGCTCTGAGCTTCTGCCTGAGCAAGAGTGGGGCTGGATAGTGTTTAAGGCACTCAAGAAATCAAAGATCACAGTTCTCTCCAAGCTCCCAGGCCTTTTCTAGTGGGAATGAGCCCAATATATGATGACATTTTGTTATCATGCAGTATATCTGGACGTTTTGGTACATATGACTAGTATGCAAACTTAGGTAACCGAGACTCATTAACCAGATGTCGGCTTCGTAGGATAAGGCCTTCATGCTGTCACAGAAGCCTTTGCTTCCATTTTTGAACACTCAAACTCTGTGGGAGGTTGTACACAGCAGAGGCACCCTGGTCAGACTCAAGGATACATTAAAGAGGTGCTGTAGAACCTATTTGCTGACTGGCACATCCTTTTAGCACTTTCATCAAGGGGCTGCACTGTGCAGAGCCGTTTGATGCAGTTTGTTTTTACCCGTCCCTGTAGGTGTTCTGTCTGTTCTTAAGGGAGAATTTTCCGAAACCTGTCTGATGACTTGTTTGGTTACCATGGTCATTACACCGTAAAGCCTGGGAGTGTGTCTTAATCTGAATCTAATCTAAGCTTGTGAGTTAAAAGTCACCATAACAGAACAGACACGAAAGATTAGTAAAAGGTTAAAGGCAGCATTTTCATCTTGAATCCACAGTCCAGCTAGATGATTATTACATTTTTGATAGACTACATATTGTTAAAGGAGATTTTAAATATGCCAGTATTTTAATGTGCATAATGTTCTCCCATGTTTTTTTCAAATTTAAGTAAAGGTAGAATTTGCAATAAGTCAGTAAGGAAGCTTCAACCTCCACCTCAATCAGCTCAGTTTCCCTGAGCGTTTTAAGGTAAAACACGAGAGTCCTTTGTGAACCTGCTGAATCACAGAAAACGAATCCCTCTGGAAAACATGGTCCCCCGAATAATCTGCCTTTTCTGCCCTGGAGTGGAGCTCACTGTGCCTGTTTATGAGCCCACACGCTGAAAAACTGAAAGCCTGTCCCTTGAGGTCAGCATAATTACCCCCACCACATTTCCACCACTAGCTTTCCATTAAGGTCGTGACTCACCAGGCCTAGCTCGCTCTGGCCTAGAATGTGCTAGCAGCTGAGAGCTACTTGCTGCACTCAGGATGACAAGCATGGTAGATAGTGGGTGTTATCTGGCTGACTCACAAGGTAGCTAGCTAGCCCGCCACTGCTAACTACTTATCACAAGTGGAACCATTATTTTAGACATCAAGTGCTGGGGGAGTGCATTATGTATTGGGAGGACAGACTGTTGGATTATTTACTTTTATTTTGTCGATTTTTTTTTATTGCAAATACAAAAATATGGAGTTGGTTTATTTTTAGCTCTTTCAATTTTGAAATAGAGATGATGCAATGCATGAATACAACATTTTTTTTTGTGATATGTAGGTCATACTAAATTTAAGACACATAATGAAATTCTGCTGCAGATCTACTGCTAGTGTCTTTGCCAAGTGGTAAATACTTCTTGTAAAAGCTTCATATTTCACATGATTCTTAGGGCTGAACATGTGCTAAACTTGAACTATGTTCTGGGCAGTCACCATTCATTTTAACAGCATCAGATAAAACAAAATCCACCAAAGCCTCAGTTGCTATCATATTTTTTAAACTACCCTGAGCAATCTACAAAACTCTTACTTCTTGTTATGCCTAACAATGAAAATGTTTTCTCTGATTAGTACGATCGGTAAAAAGCACAAATCACGGATTCTTTCTTTCTGTCTCTTATTTTATTTTAGGGAGGATTTAATCAAAATTATATTTTGACAAATAACCATTTAATGGTGTAAAACTGGCTATTGTGTGAGTGTGCCTGGGAGTGTGCGATAAGAGTAACAGTGGAGAAGAAGCAATGACACTTCTTTTTCTAAAGACTGAGAGAGAGAGGGAGAGAGAGGGAAAGATGGTGTGTATGTGTGTGAGAGAGAAAGAATTTAGAGGAAAAATAAACAGTAAAAAAAACAAACACATTTTTTACTGATTTAACCCCTTGCTCACACACTCACAGTAGCTCAGTAAGCCCTACCATTTTCTACACACCCACCACCCCTTCATCCGTATTCTGTGTTTGTCTTATCAAATAATGCTGTGTGCTTTTCTTCTTGTCTGGCTGGGAATGCAGAGCATCCACACACACACACACACACACACACACACACACACATAAGCTTCACACACACTGCATGGTTAATGTAAGGTTTGCTACAACCACGCAGTGTCTGTGTTGTGTGAAAATGAGCTGAGACTGCCATATTGTTTTATCGGTTGCCAGCAGTGTTGCATGAGTGCACCATAGCAGAGCGGCTAATGCTAATCCTTACAGGTCTTCCAGAGTATTCTGTATAAGCTCAGTGCCATGCCGAAGAAAACAAGACACAGTGCTTTATTTTATACTGTAATTGGGTATTTTTTTCAGTCATAAATGAATTACTTATACAAAACTGTGAACTGTTGCAGCTAGTAAAGGTCATTAGGCTTCAAGGATAATGTGAAAAACCTGATGAGAAAATCAATTTTTTATGGATTTCAGAAATTTTTTAGGAGGTATTTTTGAGATAGGCGTTGTTTCTGTAGTGTTGCGTGTGTGGCAGGAAGCCAGCACCATCATTCTTATTAGCAGAGTGGATGAGTCACTCCGCTTCTCCCCTCTCCACATCATCCTGCTGTTGTTCTACTTATAGATGAGGTCAGAGGGTGAGAAGTGCTCTAAGGACAGTCTGTAGTGTCTGCATTTATGTGTGCATACCTGAAAGAGAGCGACGAAACATGTTTCCGGTAAACACGACAAGCACCTGCTGTATGTGAAGCTTCGCCTGCACATGCATGTGAGCATGCATATGCATGCAATATGAATGAGGGAGCATGACATGCCAGGACAGTTTACTTATGGGCTTGAGTGCTGACTGTTTGGAATGGGTAGAGAGAGGTAGAGACCCAGAGAGAGAGAGGACATGCGCAAAGGGGCGGGAGAGTGCAAGCCGCATTTGGTAATTGGCTGACAGATCGTCACCAGAATTAAATTATGCTAGTTAATCTCTCCTCAATTAATTACCTCAGGAGCAGTCCGCACTACATTCATTATTCCAGAAAGAGTACTGACCCTGCTGGAAGAGAAAAACAGCCATATCATACCTATAATGCCTACCTGCAGTGTTATTGTAATGCTCTCAGCGTTTGGGCAGCAGCAGAAGCTAAGAAGGGAAGAACAAAAAGGAAGTGACGTCATCGTACCTACACTTAGCCTAAAAAATGTCTCCTATAAGTACTGGAGGGCCTTGTGTATTTTTTATGTGTGTGTTCACACAGAGGTTGGGCATCTCGAAAAGCGAGGCAAAAGGACGTGACAGCTCATTACAAAACTCGATCAGGGCTCTGTATCTTTTCTCTCACTCACTCAACTTCTCCTTTCTGTTTTTTCTCTGCGCCCGTCCTGCACTTCTCGAGGCATGGCGTGGGTTCCAGATTATTCCCTTAGTTGCATTGCCAGGCAGCAAATACTTCAAGAAGCTCAGAAGGCAGAGAATAGATCACCTGCTGCCACTTTTAACAGCATTCCTCCAGCTGGCCTATAAGCAGCACTGCTAAAGCCAAAAGGTTACGCGGAAAAGATGCCAGCGTTGAAAAGGGGTATGGTGTAAAAAGGGCAAATGTGGGTTACGTAGGCTCATGATCAGGGTGTGATTTGTATGAAAGCATTAAGGATGAACTGAATTTTTTAAGTATAGAATTGAAATTAAGATAGAAACTGCATTACTTTCTGCTCCTTGGGTTAAAATTAGCTTAACTGGACCAACAAGGGTGTTACATGTTTGAGGTTTGGATTTTACTTAATGTGCCGCTGAAAAAGTCTCCACTGCTGACGTTAATGTCATCAATTAATGCCATAGCTAGCGGTGCGCGCCATGACTTGCGTTTTCAAAGGTCATCGCTCCCCAGGACTCCCCTTTTGTTCTCATTTTCCCCTGCGCCACTGCATATCTTTCTCTCCTCCGTCCCTCCTTAATTGTCTGGCAAACATCTCAGCAAGAGAAAGACAAATATCTCTTTTTCCTGTGGATATTGTTCTGTCTGAACTCGCTGTCACGGCGTTAATAATTTAGCACCTATTCTTTTTCTTCGCCGCGCCTTTCTCCAGGAACACGTCCTCCCTCACCTTATTATCTCCTCTCAGACCGTTCTCCCGCTTTCTTTCTTTTCTCTCGGTCTCTACATTTCCTTCCTTTCGTCCCCCACAGCCACCTTCAGTTGTGTGTGCGAGAGTCTGTCTGCCTGTCTGTCTTTGATGCTGAGGACCTCTCAGCTGCGAGCAATGCCGCAGGGGCCCTGCAAAAGCGAGACAGACAAACACGGGGAGACTCACCCTTGCACCATAATTAGTCGGCAAGTTTCCCCTAATTAAGTGGGACCCCATTAGAGGCGAGAACGAGTAGAAAGGGAGAAAGAATAAAGACAGCTGCAGAGAGAACGCTCGCTCGCTTTGCCGTTGTTGTTGGTTTCAGTTCCAGTCCTATCTCAGGTCTCTTGTCGCTGCCATCTCCTTGTATCACTTTTCATTTGTCTCCTTCTTTTCTCCTCTCCTATATTGTCACAAAGGCCTGACTATTTCCAACAGCCAGTTTTTCAGGATAAATATTTCATTTTCCCTCCCTCAGCCGCACGTAGTAATCTGTATGACACCCAGCAATGTACACTGTCATCTTCACGCTGATTGCTCTGCTGTACGAAATAGATCTGTTCATACAAGGAGGCCTTTGATGAGGGGTGCAAGGCAATCACAAGCCCATTTCCAAGCTAGACCCACTGTTCTCACACAGGCGCCCTCTCGTGCCTTTTTTGCCCGAGCCCTGGCAAATCGTCTTTTCCCTTGTCTTGATTGAGAAGATGTTCCATTTTGGGCTTCAAATTGGAACCATGTGGATGGCTGACTCAAACGACATTATGTTAAAGTGTTTTCTTAATGTAGAGAATGTGATGGAAGAATATTAGATTGAGTTACTTGAGAGATGAGTGGCGCCTGGCATCTACCTGCACACAGGATGTCATTGTTAGAGAGATAATTTGAAACCTTAAGCAGGCTGAGTTAATCAGAGCACATGTTACCAGGAATTATTTACAGTACAACCTCTGTTATCAAAGTTCCCTTCATTGTCACTATTTCTCCTCCTGTGATACTCTTGTGTATTTTCTTCCTCTCCTCTCCTCTTGTCTTTGCTAATGTCCTCAATTCTTTCTCCTCTCCTCCTGTCTCCTACGCTGTCCTCTCCTCTCCTCTCCACTGCTCTCTTTGGCAGTGTGTTTGGCCTGTGACGGCCCAGAGGCAGCCATGCTGTCTTCTCCACTCAATCTGCTGTTTCCCTTCTCCCAGGCCCTGACCCTGCTATACTCAGCACATACACTCTCCTCTCTCACTCTCTCCTTTATTCTCTTTCTATCCATCCTTCCCTCTCTTCATCATCCCTGTCTTCATCCTCTCCCACGTGCCCTCCTCCTCCCTTTCTGTGCTGACCCCTATCTGCTGTCCAGCCAACTGCAATGTCTGTCAAAGACACAGCGCAGACACACATACACAAAAAAATGCACACAGGCACATCACCTCTGTTTTGTCCTCTTCCCTCTCATTCTTTTTTTCTCCCCATCTCTCCCTCCTATCCCTTCCTCAGCTGTTTGGGTTGAATCTGCCAGCCAGAAAAAAAGAGGGCAAAAAGTCACAGAGCTTCAGTCTGTGTAGCGGTGGGTCATAGCGAGCGGAAGGAGAGGAAGAAGTGATGGTGACGTAGATGAGTGCGGACTGGCAAGTGGACTTTGCTGACATGCCACAGTGAAAACACAGTGTACTGTACTATGACACAAACAAACACTAAACTGTAATTGCCCAGAAATGCCCACGCAACAGACATTAGCATGCACATGCCCAGAAGCGATGACAGTCTAACCCTCCGTTTTTTTCTTACCACTGTAATTTCTTAGCGAGCGCTAAAGACACTGCATCAAATCGCTACTGTACACCAGCACCGGAGGTTCTTTGAAATATCCCACAGTGTAAGCTAGTCAGCTGGTAGGGTGGCTGACTGAAGCCAGCTAAGAAAAGCCACAGCTCAACCAGTGCAGCCACTGGCCCACTTTCAGCCTGCACAAAATGAAGAAAGTTTGAATAGACACAGCATGAGGCACAAATATCTCAGAGCACTGCTCTAGAGTGGCGTCTCACTGGGTAATCGTCACTTCAGCAGCGCACGACTTTTGTCCATGTGGAATTACATCTCAGGGAAAGCTGCTGCTCTTCCCGTTCTGCCCATCGCCCCTCAAACTCATCTGCCAATCACTCCCCCATCCACCTCTCTCTCTCATCCGGAAGCCGCCTTTGAGTGAATGTAAAAGGGGGCTAATGGCTTGCATTGTGGGCCATTATAGGCAGACCAGCTTGGCTGAAAGCTCCCCTCTCTCCCAGCAACAGAGATAGCGGGCCCTGCCCGTGGCACCCAGACAGTGCCACTGTTTTTTGGCTCTGGATCCCCAAATAACAAGGCCTGAGCCCCGGGGACATAACCTGGGATGGAGGGCCTCCTTGTTCAACTCTCAGTGTTGCACAGCAGAGTGACCCACTTGTATTGTGTGATGCTGTGGTTGATAGTATGTGCTCGCAGGAGGTTTGTGAATATGTTACAAAAGCCTGCTACAGTGCTGTGTGTGCTCTAAGGGCTTTTCTTTGAAGATACATCCTGATTCCTGAATTGGGTCTTGAAAGGGCCCGTGGACATGTTTAGAAGCAATGTTGCGTGCCTTCTCCATAGAAATACTGGAAACAATTACAAGTAATTATTTTCCAGCCAAGTTGTAACACATTTGCTTTTAGTCTGCCGCCTTACATTTTTAGATTTGTTGTAAAGTTTGAATCAAAGCCAGCAAGAAAAGTGGAGAAGAGAGAAGTGTGATGTTTCTTTCTATTCTTCGTTTTTATTCTTTCTAGAATAAATAATAAAGTAATAAATAATAAATATGATGAAATTGGATATATAAATAGTATATTTCCCGGTGGTGAATTGAACAAATAAATTAATTACATTAAAATTAATTTAGCATTACCCACAGCTACTCCTAAACAATCAGGTAAAAGTATTAGTCCAGACTGAATCTGACTCTAGCCTACTTATTGTCCAGAGCAACAGGGCAGATTTAAGTGGTTTTAAAGTACTTGTATTGGTGGCCAAACCTCAAGGGGAGGTGACAGGAAAGAAAAAAAACTGAGCACTTTTGCTTTGAAATAGCAGCCCAATTCATTAGCTCAGCAAGAGACGTCTTCATCTTGAGCAAGCCTGCAGAGTCAATCGACCATGGCTAGGAAATAATCAGCCTCTTTTCGGTACACACAACACACCGTGCGGGGCAGAGGTCCTCCCTGCTGATTTTTTCCCTAGTTTGATTTGGGTGAGGAGGCAATCTGATGAGCATTCAGGAGCAGGACGCGGAGGTCTCGCGAGAGCCACTGCGCATTGTGGGTAGCCTGATGGCTCAATCGTAGGTGTAAATGAGCAATTCAATCAGTACCTGGTATCTGCTCGTCTCTTTGATGGCTTTGTTTGTTGAGCTGAGACAGAGGAAAAGGAGGGAGGGGTAGACAAAGACGTCTCTTCTTCCATGCCATGATCCATAGTCACCATTGTTATCATTTTCAACGCATCAGCTGGCATGTCAACTATTTGCGATTGCCATTTCATCTCTATTTTGTTTTATTTTCTTGAATTACTTCTCATGGAGTTAGCCCTTTACATATCATTAAAAAGAACTGCTCAGTTGTAATGACAAAAAGTTAGATTTTTCTATCAAGTGGCAGTTGCTCCCTGATCTATTGACTGGCAATCATTAGTTGATGCTTTGCAAAGGTAATTTGGGACATGAAAATAGACTTTAATAGGTATTTAGTAGAAATAAGATTTCGGCAGCACAGGAATGGCACTCTTGAAGTAATAGCCAAAGTTTTGCTGAAAGGCATTCATAATTCATAGTTCATGTGTTGATTAAATATTCAAATCAGTAGGACTACTCCATTCTGTTTTTCCTGTCTCCTCTTTCTTTGCTGTCGGCTGTATTGTGTCCTCAGTCATGTGTCTGCTCTGCATAACACTGTTTTGGTGATGTTGTGTCTTTTAGTTCCAGTATCAATGCTGCTTAAGGGTTCTCATACAGTATAATATATCTATATATTATTGCAGAAGTGCAAAACATAAAGAGTGATTTCTGTTCTATTTTTTCTTTTACAGGAGAAAAAGAGCATTAAAAGTAAGCCATGGTCCAAACTCTTTTGTTTTTCTTTTTTTTTTTTACTATGGGCAAAGGCATGCTTGGTTTGCACTCACCCTCGCTTTTGCTTGATTTTGGTTTTCCATACTTCGCATCAGGTCATGAAGAAATTACATCTAACATAGCATCTCTATAACATTGGCACTCTATTAACTCTGGCACTGTGCATTTGGTCAGGGCTTTGGAGTAGACTCCTTCCTTCACTCCTTACTATTTTTGTGTGATACTGAGCCAGCCAACCAGCTTTGGTTTGCTGTATTTGGGATAATTATCTTTCACATATTGCACTGGTATAAACTCTTGCACTGTCTTACAGTAGTCTGTAGGGTATCTGTCAAACCTGTTGTCCTTGTGTAGCATTGTAAGAACATAATTTGCTTTCCACAATAATACAGTAGACGTAGTTAATCTGAGGCCAGCTCCCAGCTAGGTAATTGGTTAAGACCCCTATTAGTGGATTTTAAGAGGATATCAGGGCGCTTTAGCCACACAAAGCTATTAAGCTACTTAGATCAGAATGTGATTGCCGTCTGTCAATCACCAGATAAGAAAATACGGTGTTGTTGGTGCTCCGATCTCACAAATATCCTCACAATACAGACACGCAAACACACACAGAAGCAGGCCCTAATTGTGCATCTTAAATTTTAGATTAGGGCAAACTGAAAAACACAAACTGATCTCCTCCCTACTCTCTCCATCGCTGCCCCTGCCTTTCCGTTCCCCTCTCAGCACAAACATGTTTTGAAGCATGACATTATTTCAACTCTGATTCACGCCACTGTGTTTTAGTTTGAGGCTGTTGTCGTAGCCAGTGGAGTCTTCTTTTCATTGTTGTTTTCTGTTACTGTTTGTGTCATGTGGTATGGGTTCTGCATGTAAACATGCAATTTTAGCCGCACAAGTTTGATACTATCCACTAATGATACAACTCAGAACCTACAACAGATGTGACAATAGATCCCTGGTAATCATCATGACCAGTTTTTATTGTTTTTCACCTTCTCCATTAACATTCAGATGCGGTGATGACATCATTAGGGAGAAAATACAGATTCACGCATCTAATGAAGGAACTCATAATAGCCAAGTCATGTGACACATACCACACCAAACACTTAGTGCTGGGAAATGTATGTAGTCAAAAGTGTTAGTTTACCATTAAATATCCCGCTTCAGTGAAACAAACAGTATCATTTACTTTTATTTTTCTCCTTCTGCTCCCTCTAGACGCCCGGCCCTTGCCTGACGTAGCCATGACTGGCAAGTGCACCCGGGAATGCGACGAGTACGGCCACTCGGACTCCTGCTGGATGCCTGTGCGCACGTCGCCTGAGCGAAGGCCATCCAAGTCAACCACCATCCCCCAACAACCAAAGCTTTCCACTTTCATGAGCGGCAACGGCAGCGGCAGCAGCAGTGCAGAGCAGCCCGGCAGCCAAGAGACCCTCGCCATGGCCGCCATGGCCAACGGAGACCCCACCGCCGCTCACATGATGGGCGACCGCAATCGCAACCTGCTCAACAAGAAGATGGCTTCCTCCTCCTCCTCCTACGAGGCCTTCGGCTCGCCTTCCTACGGCTCGCCAGGAAGTGGGGAGGAGGCGCTGGGCCACCCCACCGAGGAGATCCCTCTGGCACCCACTGGGGAGTACAAGCCGACGTCCTGTGGTACTCTGACGCGGCGGGAGGTGTACCTGTGAGCTGGGAGGGTTAGACACACCTGCTGTGCCACAACATATGGCATTCTAATACAACACTAAGCATAGTTGCTTGCCCACCACCGTTACAGTTCTAGAGCTATTAGCAACCCTTGTTCCATGCAAGGTAGGACTAAATTTTCTCCAAAGACTTTTACGACAGCTCCTTAATGAAAAATCAAAGTGGATATATAAACATAGTACCATTTTTAAAGTGCTAATTCCGGCCATGACCTGGGAGAAAGGAGGAGGAGGAAGAACTGTTGCGGGAATTAATGGACTTGTTCTACTGGCGTTGGGCTCTTGGGACATAATCTGCTGCCTGACAGTCAATCTGTACAATAATCAACTCATTTTACATATACAGTACATGCATGCATTACCCCCTGTCCCCCGTGAAGGCCACATTCCCCGAAGATGACACTGTACAAAAAGAGATCAATTCTTTTTCAGTTTATGTTTTTTCTAGAAACGAAGCTGTACATGTGGACTATTTTGACTTCACAGTGTGTATGGTTATGCCTTTTTTTATTCAGAACAGTGCAACACTGTGGTCATGATGTTCAGTGGCTGCAACAATGTATTGGACATAATGGTCTCTATCATACCGAGCTGTCATCTTGACTGTTTGTGATAAAAGTTGCTCAACAGCAGACCAAAACTTGACCTTATTCTAATCTTATGAAGACGGGAAAGACTAAGCTTTAAATACTCACACAGAAAGCAACACTTGTCTCAGTCCTCTCTTGAAATGAAGATTCTCAGACAGACAAAGGAGGCAATGGAATTTGCTGCAACAACCCCTTGCTTCAGACTACAAAGTCGCTGGTATACTATGATGAATACATGATGACTGATTCCAACTTACCAGTGCATACGCTCTTCACAAGTGGAAAAGTCACTCATTGTACATAAACATTGGACCATAGCAACAACGCTATCTGCTCTCATTCCCTTTTGTCTTGCTACCTTTCCTCAGTCTCTCGTTCTTTGTCTTTGACCAAACCCTCTTAAGAGATGCAAAATCTTAGAGCCATGACCTATTGCTGCATCGGCTGGAAAAGCATGTGTGTAGGTGGTTGTGCATATTCAGATCACCTCAGTAGGATTCTACTGTTTATATAAAGTTCTACCCTGTTTTTCTCAATCACACATGCAGACACACATACACAGAAGCAGAAAAGCTGATTCATCTAACCAAGGCCAGTGGCAATGCTGTACTGACTGAAAGTCCTGGGTAAGCACAGTGTGTGGCATGCCGAGATTAAAATGATGGAGGTGCAATTGAAATTGTATGTGTGTATGGGCCAGATATGCAGTATATAGTGTGTGTGTTTTGGCTATATTTAGTGTATACTGTAGATGTACACAGATAATATGCTTAGGAGGGTGTAAACATGGCCAAGCTGGTCCAACAAACAGCTGCAAAGACAGCTTTTTCCTGTTATTTCTTTTTTGTTGTGTTATAGACTGAGCAATAAATATCATAATGTACATCTGACCAACAAGCATCAACTTCTTTTTCACTTCTTCTCAAGCCTTCAAGGTAACATTAACCCACACATGGCAGTCCCAGAGTCCTTTTTAGCGCTAGTAGATGTTGCTTTCCATAGCACATGGCGATGGCATCTTTGAGCACGAATGTAAGAATCAGCTCACTGGCGATAAATCAAAAGGCAATGTCTGTATACATGCAGATAACAGATTTTTGGATTACATGCTGAGAAAAATAGTGTCAAAGTGAAACCAAAGCTTCGCAAACAGGATGAAGCATTCCCCGTATTCCACACACACAAATAGCTTTCTTGGAAACTCTGCTTTAAGTACACGTTACATGAAGCCTTTTTTAATGAAGGATTGAGACTGAATGATAAGAATGTGATGTCTCAACAAAACGTCCATCAATTACCATCCTCAGAGCTGACGCTTAATGACCACATACACACAGACACAAGACAATGTTGAGATGCTGTGCCTCCCTGTCTACAGTGATGTTTCTTTTTCGCAGCTACAGAGGCGCAAAATTTCATGACTGTAATGAAGCAAAAGAATATCAGATGCAATGGAACTTTTTTGTATGTTAGCAAAACCCCTTTGGTTTGACCGGAGCTGCTTTTTCTGCATTCCGGCAATCTATAGTCTGTAAGTACTACTCGTTGTTCGAAAGAAAGTGCTCCTATACTTATCAACTGTATACATAAATATTTACTTTTTACTGCACGTTTAATGGGAACTTACTTCACTTACTGAGAAGGAAGAAGAAAAAAACTGTAAAACAAAATGTACAAAAAAATGTTTTCCCTGTAAACATGGAAATCCACCTTGTTGCTTGCGTTTGTTATACCTGAAGAAACATGTAGTACAACTTAGTACATGAGTTAAGACCATACAGTTGATTTTGATTTTTTAAAACATTTTTCATACTTAATCAAATATCATCATTGTCTCTTATATCACCCCACGAATACAAATCTTTCATGTTTCATTTACTTCAACTTTATACCATGAAATTTGCAATTTTTTATCTTCATCTTGTATTTTACTTTGTAATCCCATACGTTGATTTGTTACATGATAACAGTCAAAACCGTGGAAATGATCATGACAATGTAGTATGTGTTTTACTTTTTTTCTTTATCTGGTGCCACTTTGTATATTTAGAGTGCTTCTGAAAAAAGAAAAAAACAACCATAAAAAATACTAGAGTGAATGCAAATATGCAATTGTGCCTTTTTATACCAATTGGTATGATTTAAATGTTGGTTTGGAATGGTGCATAAACAATTATGTTGACATGCTTACAAAAGTAGATGGGGTGGCATTTAAGAATGGACTGAAATACATTTGCATATCTTAGATGAAATCCCATGATGTCAAAGGCTTCTTGGAAGACAACCAGTCAAATGTCAGTGAGCCTGTAAGTCTAATATTCAAATGACTATTGTTCAGTGGGTTCAATTATCTTGTTGAAATATCCATTCCTAGCATAGTGCATTACCGAATGAGTACAGGTACATTAAAAAGTTGCTTGTTGGTAGTAATAATAATGATATAATGGATTTTTTTGTCGTGTTCCACTCATGTACATGTATGACATCAGAGGTTAAGTAACCCTCTCTGTGCATGAAACAAGCTCTAGGACTGATATAGAATCATAGAAAGAAGGAGGGCGGAAAAAAAGAAAAAAAAATGCTTGGAGACATTTGACTGCTGAGAGTTGATTGAGCCTAGAGATAAAAATGCTAATGTGACGGTTTACTAGGAGGAGTGGAAGTGTGGGATGAAAAAAAAAAAAGCTGCAAGGGAGAGGAGCTGACAGAACACACACCTCAGGATGTGCCGAGCCACACAAAGCTCGTACACAGATTTACAGTATATGCATATCAGTAGGTGATGAAACCCTGTCCTACAAATAAGTGCAGTGTGATGTTTGCCATTATATTTCAAGGTGATGCTTTGAATTTCTAGATCAGATGAAGTGGAAACAAAGACTCTGCAGCGTGAACCTCAGACAAAACGGGAAGTCATTAAAATGCCGTACATTGGCAACTAGTGTACACTGAATACAGTGTACGCTAGTACACTAGTTCATTTCTGACAGACATTTTTTTTCCCTGGTATTTACTGAGGTAACTTGCTGCAGAAATCTGGACGACGTGGTATTATGATGGAATTTGACATTTGACAGGAAACATGAAGTACGGAACACGTGCCATCAAATTGTTTGGATTTTGCTGCCCGAGGTGTGTGTTCAGTATGCGCTGTCCTCTATTCATATAGCCTTCACAGTGTGTAATGAGATTTGTAATATTAACCATTACTATTTGTCCTGCGACTTGGATGTTGATATAGAAATTGAGGAACAAAATTATCATCGTTTTAATATGAGTCACTATGCACGCAGCTTAGCTGAACATGGCAAAGTGTATTGAACGCAAGTCCACTTCTATTTATGAGATATTTTACATAATTTAATTTGCTTTTGTACAGGTTTGTGTAAATAAATTGCTTGTCATTTTTGTCTCTGCAGAAATTAAAATATAACATGGTAAAACAAATTCTGTCTTTCCAGTCTATTTGGTTTCATTGCTTTTGGAATAAAAAATATAAATTTAAGAGCCTTTAATTGCTCAAAGAGCAATACCATAATACATAATGCTAGTACTAAAGCACTTCTCTAATTACTTGCCTTTTAAAGTCATTGGTGGTCACTACACTTATCTGACTGAACTCCAACAATTACTGCTTGTCATATTATTGTACATGCAAAGACTGTATTCCAGTCACTTACATGCAGCATCAATCCCAGTATGTTAAACAAACTAGTTTAATTTCATGAAATATACAGTATTACAGAATACTAATATTATTCTGATATTGTAGAATATTAATCTATATTCTCCATATGACTGTTATTTAAAATTGCATTAATTGAGTTTTTGGCAGCAAAGCAAGCTAAAAGTCAGACATCAATTAATAAGTTAGTTATGGGTAACATGTTAGCTGAGGCTTCCCTTTTTACACAAAGCAGACATGGAGCAACATTGATTTGAAGTCATGTTTGTTCCCACCTAAGTCTAATATTCACTCAATTTTTAGCTCTGTTTTGGTCTCAACCAACTCAAAAAAAAATGTTTTCCTACCTAGAGCTTTTTCTCTGGCTGCCTGCTGTGGCTGAAAACAAGGTTGATCAGAAGTAGAATTTGGGGGCAGGAAAATCAAAACAATGGGGTGAAAGAGGGTAAAAGCAGTAGAGCTGAGGTTTAAGCACAGAATTAGGTAATAACTTTCTGTGGGTTTTTCACCATGAGCAACATTTTTTTTTAATAACACATTGTCATTTGAACCAATGATAATGTAAAAGTGTTTGATTACAACATGTTTGAGGACTGAATGAACCATGTGTTGTAACAATGAAAACAAAAATGATTTTAGATGTAGGCCTTTACTCCCAACATGTCATTTGAATGTGTGTGTAAAGCCTACTGTATGTCTTTATGTGTGAGTTTCTGAGTGCATTTCCTATCTTGCCTGTATGTCTGAGTGGTGTATTAAGTGATTACAGTCTAGGTGATTAGAGATCCATTCCACTCCTTTCCCTTCGCTCTGATTAACCGCACACCGCAGCCTCTCCAACACCCTTAATCTGCTAATGGAGTCTTAATAGAAAACTAAAATGCACTGTAAAATATTCCATTTCCATAGTTGAATAATTAGGAGAAAGTTTTCCTCTGAACTGTCACAGGAATATAGTAAGAACACTGGGCAGTGTGTGTCATATCATCCCCAGGATGATTAACTGCAGAGAAATATGGCCAGGAAGTTTTGTTAATGTACAATTTCAACTGGAAATTTAAAAGTGTGACTGTTTTTTTCCTGTATGTTTGTCTTCAATACATGCCACTTCTAAGAAACACTAGATTTGAATAATGTTGACGTGCAAATGGTCTCGCTCATTTTCTTGTCCTCTTGAATTGCCTGGCATGGAATAACCAGTGGCTAGTATAAATTTGTCTGTTGAGAGACAAGGAAATTAAGACAAATTAGAATGAATATGAATGTAATTAATGTTTAGGCTATGAATACCAATGCATTGTTGTTAGATATTTTTTTTTTATGAATAACAGAGTGACTTAATACTATCAATACCATAAATAAGATGAAGTGCCATTGTCAAAAATTACTAGGTATATTGATATCACTGGATAGTAGGAGGAGCCAGCAACAGTAAGAAAAAAAAAAGCAGTTTATGTACAAATTCTTAAAGAGTAAATACAATTTTTGGTACTAATTGTGATAACAGTTATTTTACTTGTGTGACGGGTTATGGGTTACCTGCAGTGGAAAGAAGGTAACATTTTGCTATAATGGTTGTTTCTTAAAGTAGTTTATTCCCCAGGGACCCTGGTAAACTAGTCCTTCTATGTTAAATATGTTGGCAAGATGAGGGTTAAAGTGGTTGTGATTGTGTGGGTGTTGAGGAGTGTTTTTCTTATTGTATCACTACAAAGTGCTGCACAACAGGTTCACAAGCACCTGCTACTTTTTCATTGGCAGCAACAAACACCCTCTGGCAGCTATCACCCGCAATCATACCTAACATTGCCCTGTTATCAACTGTCTCAATGCAAAGTTGGAAGCAGGCTCCCACGCGCAAAACGGTCCGTCCACGCACTGACCTCCCATACAGGCTTCGCTGCGAGAATACGAGCCCTAAAAGAGGCATAGGTGAGGCCTTGATAATAATCGGGCATTCACCTGAATCAAAGGTCTATTCTGCAGTGGTGTCGTGTTCAACCAGCCTATGAGGAAAGATAGTGTGGGACAGACAGGCAGATAAAACTGCAGGCGCAGGAGGAAGGAGGGGGAACAGCCTCAGTATGATGTGCTATAGGGCTGGAGAGAGATGGAGAGAATATCAAAGGTACTATTCCCCAAGCGCAAATATGTAAAGCTAATTAATGAAATCATTGATCACTTCTCCAACATCAAACATGAAATATTCCATTTTAATATAAATTCCATTCCCATTTATGCTCACTGGTGCGAAATAACGGCTCAAAATCACATCAGCGAGGGGAATTTGAACCATAAACCTTAGAGGAAGCTATTTGATATCCACAATTTATGACTTTTTTATTGTCTTTGAATTTTATTTTTCTAGCGCAACCGCGGGAAATGGCATCCAAGGAATAGCAGTTAGGGCTTTGTTAAATTGATTTCTATTTCATATTTATTTTACGAATGCACTGAGGGATTAAGGGCTAACTTTTTTATGTGTTGTGGATGGAACAAATAAACAAGTTCATAAGGAAACTCCTGCAATAACTTAGATTTAATTGTGATCACAAATTCCATCAGTGTTTATTTTGCTGGCCATCACACCCCTGAGGATGATGTCATTACAGTTAATTTTATTGCTTTCACAGCGGAGATGGACACACACAGAGAAAGTGCAGTCACTGCCTCATCCCGTGATCACATTTAATCTGCTAAAGTCAATGGAAGTCTGATGGAAATCCTTCCATTTAAGTAAATTTGTTGCAATTGCTTTGCAATGTCGTAATTTCAATTATGGCGGACTTGTTATTGCCTGAACAATGCACTACAGAAGCAATAAAGATTAGAAAAAAAGATTTAAAGTTTTTAGGCTTGACAGCAATCAGTAAAGACAGACAAGGCTTTTTATTTTACGCAAAAATTAATTGCCACATAACCCTAAAAAATACCTTAATTTTCACAGGATTCTCAGAGAAACCTTCAGTATCCATCCTACCCAGAAAATGTATGGGTCAGTAGTGCAAGCAGCTTATTATGACCCATTTTTACGTTTATTGTTAGGTGACCTTTAGTGGCTGTATGATATAAAAACATGCATAAACGGTATAAAAGAAGTGGTCGAAGTCACCTTGAACACTGGTTTGTGGACTACTGTTTTGAAGCCTCAAATTTGTCATCTTGGTTTTTTGGAACCAGAAGTGACCATATTCAGACAAAATCATACTTTCAAGTTATCACCTACTGCTAACTAGCTAGCTTGGTTAGCACCGTGCATCCATTGTTGACGTCAACTGTGATATTAATTGGGATGCTAATTTTGGCAGGTGAAAATCAGGCTTAATGCAAAATGTACTTAAAAATGAACACCTGACTGACACCTGAGAGTGTCTTTTAGTAAAGTTAAATGCTGAACAAGACATGTTTTAGGTAACCAGAATGTTCCAATTAACTTTCAGGAACTGAAAACATCCTGTGAAAGCGTCAAAGTTCTTAGACAAAACACACAGGCAGCACCCAAAAGCAAGTTGACGGCAAGTTGAATGTACACACACAGGGCAGTCGATATGATTCGCCTCTCTCCACATTGACAGGTCACCGTGGTAGCGACAACATAGCTACGGCCTAAATCATTCCCTGCTTTGTCATGTATTTTACTCTAAATGGGACCATAATTTACAAAATGATCTACATGCTGTGAGTTAAGTCACGTAAGTCAAGTCAGGCGAGTTAAGTCAGGTGAGCCTAAGATCCAGTATGCCTGTCATTGGACTGGTACTTTTCAACGGTAAGCCTAGTGGTTTTGTGGAACAGTCATATACACTCACCTAAAGGATTATTAGGAACACCATACTAATACTGTGTTTGACCCCCTTTCGCCTTCAGAACTGCCTTAATTCTACGTGGCATTGATTCAACAAGGTGCTGAAAGCATTCTTTACAAATGTTGGCCCATATTGATAGGATAGTATCTTGCAGTTGATGGAGATTTGTGGGATGCACATCCAGGGCACGAAGCTCCCGTTCCACCACATCCCAAAGATGCTCTATTGGGTTGAGATCTGGTGACTGTGGGGGCCATTTTAGTACAGTGAACTCATTGTCATGTTCAAGAAACCAATTTGAAATGATTCGAGCTTTGTGACATGGTGCATTATCCTGCTGGAAGTAGCCATCAGAGGATGGGTACATGGTGGCCATAAAGGGATGGACATGGTCAGAAACAATGCTCAGGTAGGCCGTGGCATTTAAACGATGCCCAATTGGCACTAAGGGGCCCAAAGTGTGCCAAGAAAACATCCCCCACACCATTACACCACCACCACCAGCCTGCACAGTGGTAACAAGGCATGATGGATCCATGTTCTCATTCTGTTTACGCCAAATTCTGACTCTACCATCTGAATGTCTCAACAGAAATCGAGACTCATCAGACCAGGCAACATTTTTCCAGTCTTCAACTGTCCAATTTTGGTGAGCTCTTGCAAATTGTAGCCTCTTTTTCCTATTTGTAGTGGAGATGAGTGGTACCTGGTGGGGTCTTCTGCTGTTGTAGCCCATCCGCCTCAAGGTTGTGCGTGTTGTGGCTTCACAAATGCTTTGCTGCATACCTCGGTTGTAACAAGTGGTTATTTCAGTCAAAGTTGCTCTTCTATCAGCTTGAATCAGTCGGCCCATTCTCCTCTGACCTCTAGCATCAACAAGGCATTTTCGCTCAAAATTGCTTAAATCAACTTTCTTTCCCATTCTGACATTCAGTTTGGAGTTCAGGAGATTGTCTTGACCAGGACCACACCCCTAAATGCATTGAAGCAACTGCCATGTGATTGGTTGATTAGATAATTGCATTAATGAGAAATTGAACAGGTGTTCCTAATAATCCTTTAGGTGAGTGTATGTCGTTTTGGGAGTCATTAACAATATAGCCAATTTTGTCATTTAGACATGAGGACGGATGTTTTGTTCTCTCAGCCTTCTCATCCAAATAAACTAGTTTGTTAAATATTCTTTTTACTATTTTTAGGTCTACAGTGTTTTTTCTATTTGTCTAAGTACTATTAAAATGTATATTGAAATCAATACATTAAATTGATTTACAATTTAATTTGACATTAAGATAACCTATGTGATTTAAATCAATGAAATCCACTAGGGTCAAATAATAAGATGGCACCTACTGAGATCTGCTAAGCCTGCTACCATTAGCATGCATTTAGCCTGAATTTACCCTGCATTTAATTAAGTTTAAAAATAAACCAAATAACTAAAATTTAAGTTCATCAAAGGTATATTTTTTATTTACAGATAACAACCAGGGTAAAATCAATAACTAAACTCAGCTTTATTGTTAGCTAAGGCTAGCCGCAGCTATAAGATAGCTTGATATAGACCTTTTCCTATAGCTGCAGACAAATACCTACTGCAGTTTTCAGGTCATTAGTTTTTCCCCACCATACTCACTTTACCACCTGCTGTCACATGATAGATTTCCTACAATGACCTGCATCCACAACAGAGTTCACTTCATGTGATCTCCCACCAAAAATGAGGTATGATTGTTACTTGCTGTGAGGCCAAAAAGTGGAACAGGCAAATGTACTCACAACCATTAATCACACATCAGTTGTGAGTTGAATGCACACAAATTTATATGTGCTAGATTTATGTGGCAGAAGCAATTTGACAAAAATCCATAAAAGCCTTAGTAGTTGAAGCCGAGCTGTGATTAATGAGAACTACTTACATAAGAGAATGTGAGCGGTTGAGAAGAAAAGGGGAGACAGAGCTAGAGGAGGCAGAGAAATGACAAATAGACAGCAGTAGACTGTGGGGGAAAGGGATTGAGAAAAAGAGACTTGAGTTGATTGCCTATCTGACACCCCTGCCCCCTGACACCTTACATCCAGACTTTATGTTGTAAAAAATAAGCTTTGACAAATGACAGATACATTTATTTATTGCAGCCTAACTCTCACTTCAGAATTTGCTTACTTCTGGAAGTTGTGGAAAAGAAAACTCCTCATTAGAAAGCCCAAAGTCCTCAATTTACTCTCAAACACAAAAACCTTGTCAAAGAAATTTTAAATTTTACTTAGCAGTGACTCAATGGAGCAACTTTTCATAAAAGGTATAATAGCTTCTTCTCTGACAAGGCATGTGGCATAACATTCTGTGTTTGAGGCCCTTAATCAAAAACTCTTGAGAATTGTGTGATTATAAATATGCTCAACATGACCCCGGGTATTCTAAAAAGGGAAAATAATCAGTAGAAAATGTGGTGAGTGAGAGTTTTCAGATGCAGAAGCAGAATTTGCAATCTTAATACAAGGTTTCTGAATTAAGTAGAGTTTCCAATCTGGAGTGTCAAACCTGAATAGAGTAGTGGAGAAGAGCGTTTCAATCCTGGCTGTCACAGTAAAATGATTGACAGCAAAAAATCATAATCATCCTGAAAGATTATTTCATTTATTTTATGTTTCATGTTTTCACTCCACATTTTGGAGTAGCTACAACTCTTCAGGTAAGAGCTCTTTAGATTGGGGTCTTTACAGTAGGTTGTTGTGCAGATGCAGATCTTTTTCACATTCAAAGCAATCACAGGCTTTGCTGCTTTTCTTAGTGTCATGTAATGTGATTTAAAGCAAGTTCAGGTTAATTTATACACTAATTAACCTTCAACATATTAAATGCCAATTTATTAAAAGGTAACCTGTGGAGTTTTCTTTTAAATAAAGGGTTTACATTCAGTGTTTCTTCCTTAAATGTATTGTGCAAATCGTTGTGGCCTAACAAACACGCTGAATAAATTTCCAGCTTGCAGTCTACTTCTTCCTTGCCTTTGTTGGCTCATTGTTGGTGTGTTGAAGCCACCAAGTGTTAATTGTGAAATAGAGTTCAATGCAAGCCCTACAGACAAAATTGGGATTAAACCTAACCCTTTATGGTCTGCTGTTGATTGACATTTAGCCTGTTTAGTTCTCCTTCTGCATTGAACACTCACGGGTGATTTACAATCCTGGAGATCAGCTCATTTATTTCTCCACAAGACCTCTGCACTTAAGGTTAAGACAATTATACACACTAAGAATGAGCCCCATCGATAGTCATGAAGCTGTCACAAAGCCACACACCACTGAGAAATTAAATAAGTTTTCATCCAAACTGAACGCAAATTTTGATGAATTTGTAGATAATCTGAAACAGAAAAAGTTCCCCTCCAATTATGAATCATATGAGCATATCCTACATTTGTGAACTTCGTTTCCCTACCAGACCTACAGTTGAGAGACCAAGTATTTGATGCACTGCTGATTTTGCAGGTTTTCCTACTTACAAAGCATGTAGAGGTCTGTAATTTTTATCATAGGTACACTTAAACTGCGAGAGACGGAATCTAAACAAAACAACAAAAATCCAGAAAATCACACTGTATGATTTTAAATGAATTAATTTGCATTTTATTGCATGACATAAGTATCTGATCACCTACCAACCAGTAAGAATTCCGGCTCTCACAGACCTGTTAGTTCTTCTTTAAAGAGGTGGTATTGTGCTTTTTGGCTTTTCCACTCTCCTTTATTGAGTTATATATCTTTTTTGTGCATGTAACAGGTTTGCAAAGTGAAAAAGCCCAAAGTCCAGCCCAAAGGGAGTTCCCATCTCCCACAGAAAACTCTGCTCTGAACCACTTGAAAACAGCTCATTTGTAGTCCAGCCCTTCACTTCCTTTACTTGTGACGTCACAATGAAAACGCGTCATAAGGCTCACCTCACCTCCGTTGAGGTTCCAAGCAAACTGAGGGATACTAAAATGTAACGTGAAAACATCACAGACTGCTGATTGATCAGAGAGAATATTCACTATTCACTGCATCATCATTACCTGCGCCAGACAGAGGCCAGCAACAGAAAGTTTTATATTTTACAGTTTTTGTATGGAATTTCATCACTAAATCCACTTCTGAGAAGTTTTGAGGTGAGAAATCAACTGTGTAGATTTCCAATATTGACAGTTTTACGAGAAGTGATGGCGGAACAAAAATGTGTTTGAATATTTTTGGAGTTGAGGAGCTCCGCAAGTGGCTGCGGGGGATGCCTGTGCCAACCCGCGGGAGGAGCGTGTGAGGCCGGCCAGCTGCCCGCTCACAGAGCCCTCCGCTCCCGCCGTCACACAGACTGGAAGGTTTTCATACCGCTTATCTGTCTTTACATTCTGAGTAATGCTGAAACATTTTAACTTGAAAAAGTTAAAGCTGTTTGGATCGCTGGTGTGTGTGTGTGTCGCATTGAACATTACGTCACGGCAGTTGTGTGTGGCGTCGCTAAGACGACAAGCTACGTACTATCTCTGGGTACTATCTGCAATGGAAAACGGAGCAGGGCCGAGTAGAGTCGAGTCTATCGATTTGCGCAAGGCAGCATAGATCGTCAGAACACCGGCAACAGTTCAAGGTTTAGTCCTGATGGTAAGATGTGGAACAATGATGTTGTGTGGTTGTGGACTTGTGAGTAACTTATACCATCTGCTAGGTTACAGTCGCAGTCTGAAGGGGCTTTGATTTGGATCACACTACCTTGTTTCATTCTGTAGCTCAAGAGCGGAGTGTACAACACATAGGGTAAAAAGAGGAAAAATATGGTGTTTTTTTAAATTTAAACCATGTAAATCTGTTCTGGTACAACCCCTAATTAAGAATTTGAACCTGAAATTGAGCATAATACCACCTCTTTAAGAAGCCCTCCTGTTCTTCATTCATTACCTGTATTTGTTATATTGTTATTATTGTTATTATTATTATTCAGACATTACATTGTCTTGTTACCTAAATCACATGGTGTAAAAACATGGAGACCGCAGGGACACAAAGGAGGGGAACCCTATTTGCTAGCACATTTGCAGTAATAATGTGGAAGATTTGTGCAGCTGTTGGGTTCAAGTGTTCGACATCATAGACGGTATATAATAAGTGGACGTCATCGTGATGTCACCAATTGGTTTGTGGACTGCTGTTCTCAAGTGGGTTTATTGCCAAGTTCAAACTTACAAGTAATTTTCTTTGGTATATTGGTGCATAAATAATAATTATATAAAATAAAAGCAACAGAAAGCAAGTATTGTAACCACAACTGTACACTAACAATGTAATGTCTGAATAATAACAATAACAATGATTAAAAAAGTAACGACAGTCCCCTTTTGATAATATTTCTCTTGTTAATTTATTTTTTTAAGTTTCACAAGCCAAGAATTTTCTGTACATCAAGAGCCAGATGTCTCTTCATTTAATTTAAATTACTGTAATGTAATGACAGCAGTACGAACATTAAAACTGTCTTGCAGCTGTGTTTTGCTCTGCTGCTGTTGCTGGGTCTGCTGCTGCGTTCAAGACTGACGGGTGGCTGCAGCGATACCCGACTCTCTGAGCTGGCTGCAGAGGTCTGTGTGACTGTGGGAGCAGAGATCTCTGTGAGCGGACAGTTTGCCGGCCTGGCTAGCTCCTCCGGGGGGGGGGGGTTGCACGAGCTTCCCACGCCGCCACTTGCAGAGCTGAGTAGGAGTAGGATATAACTTACACAAGTTTGTTAAAAACGCAAGTTAGGTAATTTAATCAAAAAAACAAAGAAATCTTGTTTTACATATTAACCGAATACTGACCTCCTGAACGAAAAACGGGTAAATTGCTATCTATGTCGGTGCTTTCAGGCAGAGGGGACCCAAACGCAGATCAGAGTTTAAACTGTTTATTCAGGGAAGAGTAAGCGGAAAGACGGAGGTTCAGGACAGTGGCTCCCTCCCAGGTTTGGGGTAGGAGGGAGGCATTGTACGGCCACTAGAAGCCGCTGCCACAATAAACGGAAACATGAGTCATAATGTTGTGCGGCTGAAAAGACCAAATGGACATTCTGTTCTGGACAGGCTTGTTATATTAGTTGTACATGTTTTTAGATAAACATTTGGGGTGTCATTTATAAACGGTGCATATGTACAAAACAGGGCTGGAAACGTGCGTACGCCACTTCTCAAGCAACGGTTGTGATCTATAAAAAACAAATTTGACCGGAAAATGTGCGGTCCTGTAAGTAACTCTGACCAGTGCGTACGCACATAAAGAGGAGAAATGAGAAACAGCGACTCACATGGCAGAAGGATGAAACTGTTTGAAATTAATAGGCCAACTATTGTGTAAAATATATCGAAATATTACCACTCAGTAGTATAGGCTTAAAGACTTTCTAAATAATCATACACTCGTTTGATTGATTTTCCCTTAAGTGCGCAATAAAAAAACATAATTTAAGATAATTTGTGGCGCACAAAAAGAACCATGAGTGAGGATAATAAACACAAACGGAGATATCTGTATCTGCAAAAGAACACCTCAAATATGTTGGACAGTTTAATCAGGAATCTTAATAATTAATTAATAGGCCTACTTGCGTGCATTGAAATTTATTCTCATAAATAAGGTGAACAGGAGGACAAATTATATTTAAATTGATGCCGTTTTCAATGCGTCAGTCGAGCAAATACGAGAGCATAGTTTCATGTATTGTTATCACATGTTCGTTGCCTTTTCGAGCCAAACGCTATGCGCCAGCGTGTGGATGTGAAGCGCTGGTTGTAAAAACACATTATGGAAAAATAACACTATTTATATTGCCTTTTCTATTTAACTCATTGCCAGTCTCCTTAAGTGAGTTGGCTGTAAATCAGTGTTTAAACACAGGTGGAATGCATTTGTTTTACTCTCTTTTCAAACGGGGGGATCCAAATTAATACCTGGGTCATCCCGTCTGGCGTGTGTGTCCCCCTCCGGTCAGTGACATCACTACTCAAGAGGGATACCCCTTCCTGCAGATTGATTGTAAAGGGGTGGAGGTCCGGTGCCCCTTTTCCTCCGGTGCACAAGTATTGCATGAAAGTGCGTTTTTTACCCACCAAACAACATGCTTCAGCTTCACCAAAAGGAACATCAGTGTCACGCTGAGTTAAATTTCTTTTTATAGCTTCTCTGTCAGAATTTGCCTCCTTTTCTTCCTGCAGTCAGGACGTATTAATATTAATGAGGGGCGTTTCACTGACCGTTTATAGGAAACCATGGGCGTTTGAAGGGTCGGACATGGAGCTCCCTCACATGCGCCACATTTCAAGTTCATTGTGATTTATAAAGGGAACTTGCTTACAAGTGTGCGTACGCACGGTTTTAAAAGTCTGAATATTTTTTGGCGTACGCCATTTTTGGCTTTTGGGTGCACGTACACTTTTAGTGAGGTTTCTACGCACAGTTTTATAAATGAGACCCTTGGTAATGCAACTTCTTCAGTCCAGTGTCATTAAATAATTGTAGAAGACGACGGTGCAAGAAGATGATGTTATTAAAAGAACATCAGACAAACCTTAAACGGTGGAAAACTATGCGGAAGACATGAAGAAAAAATAGCATTTATGTGTGCTTGGTATGCTAATATAGAACAAGGTTACAGTCTAAAAACAGCTGCAAAGAAATCCACTATTGATTTATTATGCGAAAGAAATTCCAGTGGGCTTGGAGGTCTTGTTCTCAACAGAATATGGGCTGTGATATCATTTTTTTTAAAACCAGAAATCTCAGAATTTGGCCAAAACAATCTTAAATATCAGTGGAATTCATTTTTAGCTTTAGCAGCCCTCTGCAGGCGAAACAGGGCTGTAAATACTTCAACGTCTGTGACTGTTTTTACAAAACCTACAGCTACAATGTACAGCACACATTATGGTAATTTTGTGTTGCGTTTAGCTCAAGCACTTACACAGGCAAACAGGGGATTTGGACCCAGGCACAGAACACCGGACAGAATAGATGAGAGTTTATTGACAATAGGTGGAACTCACAGGCAGGCAGTCCAAAACAAGGGAACATAAATCGTGAATAGTATAGGCAAAAATCCATAAATCCAAAAACACAGTCCAAGAGGTAGAGTCTCCAAAAACACAAGGAAACATTAGGAAGTATGAAGACACGAAACACTCGGAAGACAAATACTTATATACAAGGACACAAGAGGGACACATGTGGAAACACTGAGAAAAATAAGACAGGTAGCAAAATTTTGTTCCATTAAATAGTAAAAAAAAACCTTTGTAATGTTTAAAGTACACTCTACGTATTTGTATGTGCAATTTGTGTCTTTCCCTACTATGTCATGAAATAAACGGTCTTAATTTATCTAAATAATCAGAACTTAAAAAGACTTTAGTCTTACGGCATTCATAATACTCATATTTTTAAATTGATCAAATACTGCTGCACATTAGTTTGGGGAAAAGCTACCACATATTATTTCTCACTTACAGAAAACACCGTGAAGAGGATCATCTTTGACATTTGAATCATGGGGTGATATCATGCAAAACTAGCCTGGGTGGTAATGTTTCGCTGCTTACACTTTGGCACTGGGAGTCACGTCTCATCCACAGCATTCATGTTGAAGATTCACACATTACCATTGTGTACAGTAGCTCCTCTTCTCCCATGTTTTACTTTAACATTAAGCCTCGCCTTAAGTCCGACAGTGATTCAGGTGCCAGAGACCACATGACTGAACATGACCCTGCTGTCAAGCTGCAGAGGTGCCACATCTGGTCTTTTTCTTTAACTCTTTTGTTTTCCCGCCTTCTCTTCCCCTGTTCCCCGTCTGAGGGCTTCTCATGCATTTTCTACACATGCTCTAATTTTTGCATTGAGAAAAGCCAAAGGGAAAGAGAGAGTGACAGAGAAAAGAAAAGAAAAAAGATGGAGCGAGAGAGGCGCGTGGAGGGAGAGTTGGTTTTGCCCCTCGCCTCATGCTGTTAACATGCACAGGGCACCAGCCATGAAAACGCTGCAGATCTCTTTTTCTAAGAGAATGATCTTAGTGATCTCATTATTCCCCATGTGGATAGATGTATAATGTAGGGAGCAGCTGTGTGTGAGGGCCAGAACACACACATGCAAGTGCACTCTTGTGTGTGTCTTAAGAGCCCTCTAGCCTCAGAATTAATCCTTTCTCAAGTTGTATCTGTTGTCTTTCTCTCTGGATCTCTGTTTCTCTCACTAAGACGCACTCGCTCACACTCCGATGCCAGATCACGAATATGGGGGTTGACTCAGCAGTGATTGTATTGACCTTACTGTGTAGGTAGGTGTGTGTCACAGTGTGTGTGTGTTGAATGCTTGACTCACCCTGTGGCTCAAGGCCAGAGTGCAGCACAGCTATATTCCATTTTGACACTTTGATAGACACCAGGCCATTTCCATCCCACTGTGCCCCGCTAGCTCTGCCACTCTGCTGCACTTCTCATTACAGTCAGACCAAAGGAAATAACCAAAAGGCGTGCGGATTGTGGAAATGACATGTATAGAAGGAGTGCTATTCCCACAAACTTTACATTACGTGGCCCTTTTTAATTATTAGTTTGCTTTATGTCAAACATAAAAAAATCATCAAGATATCTTCTGGTAACACATATACAAAGCTATAAGGGACAAAGCAATCATAGTTGAGAAACCGCAAGGCCCATTTGGTAGGTGATCTGGAGCTTTTAATTTTATAACATGATCTTCCTCATGTTCCTCATGTGTTCGGAAATAGAAATTTTAAATTAATAATTTTAATAACCTAAAGAGTAACTTAAAACCCTCTGAAAATCTTCTTTTTGCTGACCTACAGCAGTTTGATGTTGATCCAGATGTGCAGGTGTACTCCAGGACTCCGTGACATCACTGTTGGGTGTAGTTGTGCAACAAACCACATCCACCAGTGATGCTCAGTTGTTAAGTTAAACTGACTAAGCAGCAAAACACTGTTTTTCAGCCTGGTCTACAGTTACTCTTGAAATGATCAATTGCCAAATGACCAAAAAATAATTAATTAATACATTTTTCTTTGAGAATATGGTTGCCAACCATTCAGATAATTTTGATCTAACTTGCCCAGGTTTTAAGGTATTCGACTTTTAGATCTCTGATGGCACCGGATTTAGTTTGTTGTTCACAGCATTGAAAAAATTATATTTTAATAATGAAACAGCAACATATTTTTCTCAGAAACAGTGCCACTGTTATTGTGGATAATCCACGAATCACTCCGTCAACAGTCAGTCAGTTTTTGAGACTATTTCTTCTCTAGAAAGTTTGCCTCTGGCCAGGGACCACTGACCTCTGAACACCACAAACAAAATTCCATTCACCTCCATGGTATTAGGATGGAGGCAGTAAGCAGGCCAAAACCCCCAGCATTATCAATATATATTTATATGACCCTTCAAGGTGTTTCCATTTTTTTCTGGCTTATTAGATCTCTATTCATCAGTCCAAAAATCTATGGACCAATATGATTGATAAAAGGTTAAGTTATCCTCTCTAACAGGTGCCAACAGGAGAGCCAGGGAGATGTCAGTCAAGTCCAGTTTGTAAGCGCCCACACTGTCATGAGAGGAGGTTCTAATTAGGGAACATAAGTGGTTGGACAATTAGGGACTTTAACTGTGGAAAGCCAACTCAGTCTTTGTGCTTCATTCATCTATAAAAAAAAGAAACAGAAAATTATTCATAATAACACATTATGTCAAAACATAATTTTTATTCTATCTGTGTGCATTTCCATTGACAATGCTGACTTTTTTTTAAATTCCACTCCAGCCCACATCGCTGACTAATTTCTCACATGTACAGCATCTGACATGAGCGTATGTACATACATACATGAACTAATGCATTCGCTTCAAACCATTCAACTATTGATCTCTCAGTGATCTTTTAAACCGACCACTGGTCCAACACGCTGCTGTCTATTTACATATCTCATTTGCATAACAAAGTAACACTACCCGTGACACTTGCTCATGAATAATTCATCAGAGGTATACTTAATAACGTACAGAACCCAGCCTCAACCTGTAATCTCCACAGGCATGAGAGCGATTTCCGGATGGGACTTTGTTTTGTGGATGACTTTTGCATCAAGCGTCCTGTCTGCTCATCCCCCACACTAATTAATTAGCTAATTTCAGCCTCTGCCAGGATCAATGGATTTGGCTATCCGTGTGGGCTAATACAATTCACAGAATGAGGGTCGGGAGAAGAAACTGAGATCTGTAGGCTAATTCTCCAGGGAGAGTGGCCTCTTGCTTGCTGCTTATTTTGCTTAGTGCATCCCCGCAACAGCAGCAAACAAAATACTCTTGTGATATATATAAAATATCTGTTTATGCATGCATTATTCTGACAAGGACAGCACTTTGTCTTTGATGTTTTATGGTAGATAGGCTTCCTTGTATGCACATTTTGCATGCATGTCTTTGCATAATTATCCCACATATCTGATTGTGCTAAGACACTGCAAAGTTGTGGGGGTAAAAAAAATGTAATCAGTCAAGCATGCACGCATGTTTTATTTACTCATTTGCATAAATGATTGCTCTATTAACAGGGTGGCTTTTTTGGGGAAGTATTTAGGTTAGACGATTCGTGTGAGAACAATATCAGTAGTTGCATTGTGCTACATCAAAGGATGTTAGCATGTAATGATCACAGCTAGGTTTTTTGCTCTTGCTTGATGCATTGAGGTTGCAGGACTTCTTTGCACTAGAAATGTGACGCTGTACATGCTAATTTCCTCCATGTGGACTCAAAGTCAATCTTATGACGCGGTGGTTAATTTTAGGTTACCTAGCATCTTCAATCCCCTAGATCTAACTTTGCGTCCTCTCTTTCTCACACACGCTCACACAATCCAAGTGTGTGGTCTCTATGGTCACCTTGTTTACTTCCTGCCTCTCTCCCTTTCTTGCTGCACCCAATGGGATAAGGAGAGCAGGGTAGGGATGGGGGTGGGTTGGGAGCTACAGTGTGTATCTCATGAGAGGCCATGTGTCTGGACCCTTCACTAAAACCTCTGCCGGCTGCTTTCCTCCCTCAAGGAGAAAATATTTGTGTGTTGTGCAACAGCTACAGTTAATTAGCCCATTGCACATAAGCACACACACACACACACAAGTGCACACGATGTGTATACAAATTCGTTCTTGCATGTATGGCAATGCAACACACACCTACAAATATACACACACACACGATAAATCCACATGGATTTGATGACGCTAAGCAGCAGGAACCCAAGGGAGCAGTCTGTCTTGACAAAACAAAACAGATGTTTATGTGCACAATGTCACCCTAATGTCAGCAGCCATGTTCCTATCCTCTTTATTAATCACGTGGTTCTTGTATGCAGGCTTCAATTTCTGTTTTGATCTAACATTTCTATCTCTGCTGCCTTTAGGGGCATGTGTGATAGAATGTGCGATAAAACCAAGTGTGTCACCGCTGGGCTGTTCAGGATTTATGCAGTCAGGTTTCATCATCTATTTCAACGCTTGCTCATACAGCGGGAGGATCTACTACTCCTTCGACAGCTGCTGCCAGTGTGCCCTTGAGCAAGACCTTTAACCTCCCTCTGCTGCATGATTACCAAGGATTGGGAAGACTGGGCTTGAGTTTGACTGAGTCTACGGCACTGGCTGCATGTGAAGTATAGCTGAAGGGGAAAAAAAGAACATATAACTTGGTAAAGCCTTCCGGAATAACAAGTGTCTTATATAGTGCTTCCTAAATGATTCAAGGAAGAGGGATGGCGTGAGGGCGGTATGCATGATTGGGGTGAGTGAAACTGCATTGACTTTAAGAACTGTGGCTGTTATTACCAAAGTGCAGTGGTAGCGCTGGAAATAGCTGAGGAAAATATTTAATTCATGTGCCGATTTTTTTTCAACTCAGAAAATCACCAGGCTCCCTCTAGTATGTGAAGTGTGACTGCCATTTTACCTGGGAAAATATAAGCGCACGCTCATGCAGGGAAAAGCCAATGGCATAAGTGTGTTTTCCCAAGCCTCTTGCCAGATAGAACATTGATACTGGATGATTCTGTAAAACCCCGGCTTACTTTCAATTACATTTTTGAATGTTTAAAGATTAGGGGATGCAAAACTCTATTATATTTATATTTAGCCAAAACCATAATCTTTCTCTTACCCTAACCTAAAGTGTTTTAGTAGTCTAAACTCAGGATGCCCACCTCCGTCTCCAATGTCCAAGTCTTATGCTTTGTACACTCACCATCCACTCTGGCATCTTCTCTACAATTTCTGCATAATGCAAGAATTTAATACTTAGTGGACCGGGGAAAAAACACTGCTGGTGAACATAATTCAGACAGTAATGTTTCCCCCAGAACGTATGTGGTAAAATCACCTAGTAGTATATAAACATCATTTATAAGAAACAGGGTTGCTAATGCTCATGCTGCAGAAACATCCAAAATGGATGTAATCCCCTGTGATGCTGTCCCTGTTTTGCTCAAGACAAAAATGTGCCCTTCACTTTCTATTGAACTTGTGACCCTCTGGACATCCTTGTCGTCTGTCAGAGCACTGCCTCCTCTGTGTAAGGCTCCTGCATAAACTGCTCAGTCCCTCAGTGTCATTTATTGAGTCTACTGACTCACTGCAGCGGCATTACTTTGGTGAGAGTAACTTGTTTATCTGTGGACATGATAGCAGCCCCTGCGATGCCTCCAACCTGGCACATGAGATTAGTGTCTGCTCTCACTGCTGCCATGCCAATCAGTGCAACGGAGATGGAGGGATGGCAGCCCACCCACAAACGCACATGCAAACACCACGCAGACACTCACACACACACACAGAGCCGCCACTCCCCTCTGAGATGATGGCACAGGACTGGAGCACTGGTGACAGTTTTTCTTGCGAGTCAACATGAGGAATACAATGGAGTGTGTTTAGCTGGAGGGTTGAGGGGACAGAGGCATGGGGGGGGGGGGGGGGTGTATTGTACACACAGAAGACGTTGCAGATGTCTCCTCTACCCATCTGCTGTGCTGTGAGAGAAGAAGTTTCTTCTTTTACACACCGTCAGTCAGGTTGCGCGTGGAGAAGCATTTTGATGACTGATTCACAGTACTGGTATGTGGACTGTTAGGGTATAAGAACAGCCTGCACATGGTGAACATGCTGCAGGATACCCACATTCACATTGATATTTCATAATCATTCGATGCAGAGAATGTATCTGAATGTATGCTGCAAAGTGTAGTAAATACTTTTGGTGTATTTTTTTTACATGCTACATTGATACTAATGATGATAAACACTTTTTGTTTTTATGGACAGAAAGTGAACAGAAGTGATTCTTTTTTTGCTGGATAGGGCAAAACATTCCTTTAAAGGAAAATCCCAGTACAAGCGTTTGAGATGGTTTATTTGTAAAGCTGTAGGAGGCTTGCGCCGCTTGCCCCGATATACATTGTTTATACGGGTCCTCGTACCCAAGTACGCTAGTTCAATGTTAGCTTGACCCATAGAGTGACAATGGCCACATTTATGCGAGATATTGAGTTATTCAAATATGAGAAATAAGAAAGGTTAATTACCAACTATAACCAAGTTTTTTTTAGCCAAGCTAGCTGTTTCCTTTTGCTTCCTGTCTTTATGCTAAGCTAATTGCCTGCTGGATCAAACTTAATATTTAGCAGATATGCACATTTTTCAACATGTTGAACCAACGTGATTTCACAGGAACAAAGTATAGCAAAATAGAAGTTAATTTACTTATTAACATCTGACTTAACATTAACACCTGACTGAACATTTATGGAGCTGCCATTCCAAGGAAGAACTTCAATCTTGCATGTCCGACCTGGATGCTTCCCCTCCACTCTGTGTTTGTTCATGTGTACGAGCCAGGTGAAGAAGTATGTGAACTTCTTCTACTGTGTTTAAGAGTGATTGAGGCAGGAGTGGAAACACTGGGGCATCTATATTGCTCACCGTAAGCATTTGTGCCTGACTTAACAGTTTATTTGTCATCCCATTGACACCTCTGATCACAGAGAAAGGTCGGCAGTCTATCATTTTACATTATTTCTCTCTCCTCCCCTGTATTGACACAAGTGGACTGGTGAAGGTGGGAGCAGGTGTCTTGTTTGCAGTGTGTCTCATAATGGAGTGCAGATGAAATATTTGCATTTTTCACTCAGCGCTGGCCAAGCAGACAGTTAGTCACTGCAGATATGAACTAATGATAAAATGACACAGAGAGATGTGATGACGCGCAAAAAAACAATTGGGGGGGGGCTGGACAACCGTGTGGAGAAGTGCATGAGTCGGTTCTTGTTTGTCATTCTGGCTTAAAATGCATTTGGATAAAATCCTCATGCTTCTGTGTTTGCAAAGATACACACATTGGTGCACAGAGGAAGGACTTTCTGGAAACATTCCACAACCATTTGTGCACATATCTGTCTCTGTGTGTCCCTTCGTGCCCACCCGTCAACTGTGCTTTGCTTCTTGCCATTTGCCAGGCGCTCCATCTCCTGTATTTACAATATTTTGCATGTCGACGCTAACCCTCCTTCCGTGTCTCCTTTTTCTTATCTCTCCTTCCTCCCTGGTCTCCTCCCTGCGGGTCCTTTCCCTTCGCCTGGCCCGACACAGTACAGCACAGCGATGATAATGAGCGCTCGTTGGTATTCCCACGGCGCCTGCTCCTCTACTATGCTGCCTTGCTTCCTCTCTGACATTTTATGTTTTCAATTAGGCACTCCTCTGACGAGCCCTGTGCCCCTCCACCTTAACCTCTACATTAAAAAAACTTTAAAAGAAGAAAAAAAAAGATAGATTATCTGGAAAATCCCCTGGGAATGTTTCCAAAATATTGTGAGAAACAGCCAGGTGATGATGGCAGAGGATACTGTGCATTTAAAGCAGTGTGGGGCTCTCCTGCTGAAATACATTTTAAATGGCACATCTTCTACAAAATGACTCTGACATTCACACCAACTGGGGCAAATACAGCAAGCTCCCTGTCGATTTTCCATTTGGTTTCCTTTTGTAGGCGGGAGGGGGCTCAGGCTTGATCTACTCTGCATTTCCGTCTCTTTACATAATGTTGTGTATTGCAGGAGAAGTGTAATTGTTTGTTTTGGGGCTTGGCAGTGGTCAATCCTCTTCCACTGTCAGTTTGAGAGCTAAGAAATATTTCCTCAGGAGTTCTGTAATCTGCTCCGCATCCTGCCGCGTCTGTGACGGACTCGCCCCACCCCCCTCCTTCACTCACTTATCCAGCAGCCCGTGTGTGTGTGTGTGTGTGCTTTTCTCACCGTCACACATGTACTTCTCCTCCTCTCCCCCATGGCACGCTGTGCGGAGGTGTAGTGATGACGACTGAAAGGAAAAAGAAGGAGGAGAGAGGTTTGGCTGACTATTTGACTTTCCAGTCTTGTCCCCCTTTCTTCAGGCATGGGGTGGGGGGGAGTTAGGGTTGAGCCTGCAATTAAGATTCTGCTCAGCCAGCCTACTCCAATGGCTCAATGGGGCGCGAATAAGCAAGCCCACTGGTGATAAATGGCCCACATCGCTGCCCATGTCCTTCCAATATAACCTGGGCATTAATTACACCAATTGGTATTGCACTGTCATCAATATCCATCTGTGCTGTAGCCTATATGCATAAGAGTGTGTATATGTGTGTGTGCATTTGTTGAATGCATCACTCTGACCAGTCAGATAGTCAAGTGCTTGCATTGCACAGGAACACAGCAGAATGACTTCATCTTTAAAGCAAACTTTGCCAATAAAATGCACTTAGCTTGTTTGAAAGTGCGAGAGTGTTCAATACGGATATGCGCTGTGAGTTTTCACTGTGACCATTTGCTTTAAAGACACTGCCCTCCCATTTACTGCATCTTAAGCACCTTGCCAACATGATTATGGGTTTTTCACAACCTGTCTAGACTGTCCTTCTCTGCATTATCACGTGCGGGTGTCTGTATATCTTCCCTGTGGTTAGACAACTCTGTTTTCAAGCCATTTAGTTTCTCAACAGTGAGAAAAACACAGTGGACAAACACAAAACTTCCAGAAACGTAATCAATTTTACTTTAGGTAATCCATCACAGTGGGCGCAAAGCCTTTGATTATTTTTGACAGAGTTACTTCTTACAACTGCATCCTCTGCCGTCAATCAAAACACATCAGAGGAGAGAAACAACAGTTATAAATCTGCAAGAAAATAATCCTGGAGGACAGGACGGTGTTATTATGTTCTAAGCAACCATGATTCATAATCAGGGGCTTCACTGCTGGCTAAGCCTGCAGGGGGTTTAGGCTTCAGTTATTACCTTAATGTTTGTCGAAAAAGTGGGAAATTACATAAATGTTAACAGATTGAACAGACATGCTGGAAAATAGCTTAGGATAATGTAAAAGAGGCATATTGCGTAAACACAGTCTTCCAATGTGAGACACTATAACAATGAGACCGGTTCTGAAGGGCAGGTATTTTTTAAAATCAAATGGACAAATTGTACACTGGTGAAATCTTACTGAGTAGATTAACAGGTGTTGTATTTTGAGGTACTTTTACTGTCTATTTTTTGCTGCTCTTCTGTAGTTTAGAGGAAAATAGTGTACTCTAACTCCACTACATTTATATGAAAACTCTCAAACTAGGATTTTACATAAACCCTATACATAAAAGCTGTCTCTAGTTGGGGCCCCTTGTTACGTTTAAGATGGCTATGACTTATTACCAGTTCCACCAAAGAGACATTTCAGCTCTAAACGTCTTGAATTGTTTGACTTAGGTTACTGTTAAGAGGTCAGATTATGCAATATTTCATCCCCAGATTTATTTTGTGACCCTTTGGAGTGAGCCCGACCTCTATATAAAGCAGTTAAAACTATTGTAGCTATACCTTCACCAGCTACAATTGTGCTAACTCTGATGTCAGTCAGTGTAACAATATAAATATGTCTTATATTATAATACAGCAGTCACAGGAGCCTTTAAGCTGGATTTTAAATACGTTATTAACAATGCTGTACTGGTACTTTTATGTATGAATCGATGTACCTTAAGAACCCTAACCCTTCCACCTTAAAAAGTGTACAATCCAGTATTTGCTGATCAGATTTTGCTTTATTTGCCTATTCAGCAACTGCAGTACAGTGTAGCCAGAGGAAGGTGAAAAGAGTGCAACTAGCTAAAGTGACTTTGGTCCAAAACTCAGACCATCTGGCCTGTCACTTAACCTGCACCTTTATGTTCGCTCCTTGTCCCTCGAAACTTTACTGTACCACTTTCATCCTCTCTTAATTAGCAGAAGTAGATTTCAAGATGGAGTTACAGTTGGCATTGGAGTTATCAGGACAGGTATGACAGACTGGAAACTTTTGAGAAGCATATGGTGAGCAAAGCCGATGCCATTCTAAAGTCTTCGGGTTGTTTACTTAAAGAGGGCAAGCTGAGCTGATGCCTTTTGCGTCAAATAGATACTTTATTGGATGAATAAATCATCAAAAGATGTATTATTTAATGCCTGTATTAAAACTTTATAATCCTTGTCTAATTCAGTTGATGTTTTTCCCTTTGGTATGTGTTCTTTTATATCCCTTGTATCTAGTAAATCTAAAAAAATTTAATAAATTTAAAAAAAAGATCTCATCAGACAATTAATTTCTGGGGGAATATTAAACTGAAAATGTCAGCTGCATGCATTGACTTCTGCACTGCGGTTGCAATTGTAGTGATTTGAGAATAGGGATTTACAGGTATAACAACCTGGTTTTGGTGATTGGTTTCTGCAAACATAAAAGCAATTTGGTTTGTATGTGTCGTCTTTTGTGAGCTCAGGCAACATTCAGGTTAACCAAAGTCAGACACAGTAAGCTAATCAGCGAGCTCTGAGGCCGCAGAGCTGTGAAATGTGTGTACCACATCATGCATATTGTGGTGAGCCAAGAGGCCATTTGTCAAGATTTATGTGTGACAGAAATGCACACAAAAGCACGAGCTCAACAAACTGCTAATCAACTGTTATAAGGTTCCGGAGTTATGAGTCGTCAAGATCAAGGAAAACAAACCACTGACATCATCAAATTTCATTGGCTGGGCTGGATAAAAGACATTTTGGGAGCAGTCATTAAACACAGAAAGTCGTCAAGAAGGACAGATGTTTGTTAAGTTGAAGCAAAACGAACAGTGCCTCTAACATATTCTTTCATTTATTATTTGAAATTTTGTGGAGGGAAAAAAAAAAGACAGCCTTTATTGTTTAGACACTTGTCACATACAAGCTTGACTGGGATTGCCAACACCAAAGTAGCTGCTAATTTGACTATGTTTAATGAAGCCTGTGAAACAGTCAGCATGTTTGTGGAACATACAACAAGGTGTGGTAGATCCAAAACAAAAACATATGCATGAATTTATAATTTACCTCCCACTATCTCACACATTCAACCTGACCTGCAGTATTATTTTGTAGTAAATCAGGTCTTTCATTTAACATTAACAGGCAAGCATGCACTCAGTAGCATATGGACACTAACCGGTTTGTCTTTTAAGACATGATCTTTTTAAATATGGGAATAACGGAGCAAATATTTCGACAGTCTCTCCTAAAATGAATTCATAGTGTTATCTTTCCTTGAAAAGTAACAGAAATTGTCGGACATAGCCCCCCAAATCTTCCATTGGACAGGTGTTGGGGGAAAGAGGGTTCTGAAGATTTTTAGTGGCGCGACAAGCTGTTCTGACAGGGTTTGCTGGCGCCGTTAGGGTTGTTTTTCTGCTCAACCCAATGTTGTTGATGGTCCCTCATTAGAAAGCACTGGACTGAGAGCTCATATTATCTTTTTGAGTCAATTTCCTGTTTGGCTGTTAGGAGTTTTTGAGAGCACAGCTTGGGATGGAAATAACCATGTCATTCTACTCTTTAATATGACCTCAAAAACACACACAAGAAAGCACACCACGTTTGTCTTTCATACTCATGCACAAATATACAAATCCTCTCGCCCCTCTCTCTGAAGCTACCCTTCCACCTCAGAGGTCACTGAAATTAGGCCTGTGGACAGAAATATCTCCTTTTGCCTGAGCAGCAGTGGACGGTTTGTCTTCCAAACTATATTTATGAGATCTCATTATTTTCATTTCCTATCCTGTCACTTAGTATTAGGTTTCTTCCGTTCACTGCACACAGGAATAGCTCCAGTCTTGATACAAAGCCAGGGTCTTCTGAAAGAGATGCATTTCAATAACAAAGGGATATATCACTAAGGATTGGCGGTTTAGTACCGTAAAATATCATTGATTTTGTTCAAATGCTTCAATCTTTTACTGTGCCGGGATGTACTCAGCTGAACTGGAATGGGAATCATAAAATGGGCCACTTATTACAAGCGGGATGGGTCTCTTTTTTAGTCCCTCCCTCATAATATTGCAAATGAAATTACAAACCGTTGTGTTTTCCCAGCACCATGAAAAAATGGAAATGCACAGCGTTAATTCATGCATGAAAGCACTGTTGGTGCTGTTGAAAAATTCCACTGATTCCAGACGCCGGAATCCACCATGGTATTATTCATTAAGACAAGTGAAACGTTGGGAGTCTGCAAGTGTATCTCAAAACAGGGCCAACCATATGTTTAGTGTCAATATGACTTCACGGTTGCCCATGTGGAAAATAGCTGCGGGCCACAGAATGCACACTTGCACAGTGCTGTGTTTAGATAAATAATCTTGAACTGTGAAATGCGAAATAGGAAACGAGCGCCATGTCTAAAAATACTTTCCATCTAGCTCTTTTTTAATTGTGAAGTAAATGGTTGATTATGAAGAACTCAGGTCTGTTTTTGGGAGAGGGAAGAGTCGTCTGATTGTTTTCAATGCCCTTGGTGATTCTCCAAGGACTGGCCTGGCATGAAATTGGCAGAAGCAGGGACCGGAGCAAGGAGAGAAGAAGAAAGCAAGAAAATAATGTGCAAGCGAGAACAGATATAACTGTGGGTAAAATGTCCAAGAGTAAAGGAATGGTGTGCAAGAGAGCTGAAATGATGAAAAGACCCTGAAAAAGGAGGAGGATAATTTGAGGTCTGCTGGGTTTCCTCCCAGCCATATACACTCCAAAAACTTTGTGGTAAAAAACTCAAAGTCCAACACGAATGACCAGGAGCCTTTAGCAAGAGTCAGACACGGTAAAGCTTCTCATTAGTAGGAGTATTCGCACCAAACATAGCCCCGCACTTATATACCATACACTTCTGTGTGTTATATTAATACCTTTACCCCCAGTTCTTCCACGGTGCTTCCACTGATTTAAAAATAATTCTGGTTTATTACAATTTTGTCTCATTTTCACTGTTTTGGTCATCATTTCTATCTGTACTGATAGTGCTGTAAGATTGTGCTCACCAAGGGTACTTCACCAAATTGGTGAATTCGGCAACCATCAGGCTGTGATCAGGGGTAAATTAGCGAACGATCAGCAGTCGCCAGTCGTTATGTGTGAACTACACAACGACGCATCAAAACAGCTCCCTGATTCATCACTGACACCAGCCAGATATCTAGCATTCTAAATATCTGTAGGAGTCGGCCGACTCAACATCCACATCCAGCCAATGAAACACTTTTTACTCACCTCCAGCTTTCTCTGTAGCTCGAACAATCCCTGCTACCTGTGTGTGCTAATCCATTCTTTCACCCATATTCTTAGCCTTTATAATTGCTATCTTTATAATAACAAACAACAGCTTTTTCGTGTGTAGGTTCGCGCCATTTCCCATTCCACATTTCACGTGCCACAGCTGCTGTCAGCTCGTGTAGTGTGTCACCGATCAGTCACGTAGTGTGAACGCCCCAACGACTTCAAGACTCCCGTCACAAGACGACAAGTTGTGTAGTGTGAATGGCACGGTCATCGGCTGACGCTGAAAGTCATGTAGTCTGCACGAGCCTTCAGTCTACCCATTTTTAACAGAAAGCCTGTACAACAAACTGAGTTTGAGGGATCTCAACATTTACTTTGGTAAATGTAACGATATCAAACACATACTCACTCCCAACTCATCACATATGAACTCTTGGTCAAGACCCCTTAGCATTGCTTTTTAACACCCAGAGTCCCCCTTTAGCGTCATTTTTCAATATTTAAGGCTCTGTAGTCAAGTTAGCAATGAATAATATACAACATCCATGCAACTTAGCGAAAATAAATATGCAACGTCCAGTTACATTTTTAAAAGTACTTGCTAGCATTGTAAAACGTCAGAGTTTGGTTAAGTTTAGATCATGCGTCCATATTTGATGACTTGTGAGTAAGAACGGGTTATGCTATCCAAAATTGAAGGAAATGATTCCAAGACTACAACATCACAGTTGTGATTAAAACAAATGTAAATTTAACATCTAGCTTTGTTTGATGACACCAAATACTTCTGGTAATTAAATCAGAAACAACCTCCATACTCCAAGCTTTATTATATCGACGCATTTATCCCTTAAAATATTCAAATCCACTCCTTAGATGCATACTTTTTTCTTGTTAATTAGAATTGTTTGTTAATTTGTGGTGTCTCCATGTCAGTACCATCATGAAGGTAATTATTATTATTATTATTGATACTGCTGGATCTTTCAAGCACCACCCATCACCACTGACAATGATCCTTGTCAGTGGTGATGGGTGGTTCTTTCTGTTCCCCTTCCCAGGAGACCCCATGCCACTGTGTGCTTGTGTTCCACATGGCCTCTCTCCCGGCCCCCTGCTGTTTTTATGGATCTGTTTTATTAGCCACCTAGCTCGAATTGTCCCAGAGGAAAGCCAGAGGGCCGCACTGTTTATAAATGTGCCTTTTACTGCACATCATACTTGTAAAAGATGCAAAAACCTCTATTTAGGAAGAGGGAGCAAACCGAGAACGTGATAATTGGATTGGCATTTCACAAAAGGCAGATTTGACTTCATGCTAATGTGATTGTGCTTTTCCTCTCTCTATGCTCAGAAACCAGAATGAGGTGGGTGATCTTCAGAAGAAAGTAAGCATGTGGTTTGTGCTGAGAGGAGTTTAAAAGAGGGTTTTTTTCCAAGGACAGATGTGCTTACTTTTGAAAACACTGGCCAGTCTTTTTGTTTTGGCTTTTTTTTCATTGAGAGTGTCTTTAAATAAAAGCTTTCATAAGTAAAAAAAAAAAATACAGTTGCATATATACTTCACTAATCTACTCACTCTTCTTCAACTGAAATGCCTACATGCAACATGCTGTTGTTGTTCAAATAATAATAATCCTATTTTCTGTGTGTATGTTACCATACTCAATCATTCACTTTATTCCAATGCAGCCAGCATGCTTGTTCTTGCTTAACTGATTCGAAGTGACTATTTTGCAAGCATTATAGTCATAACACTGATATTGAATTTTTCAGTGTCACTGATCAACTTTGGATCCCCTTCTGGAGTTCATCTCATCTCTGCCTGATTCTTATAAAGCCCTCCACTGCCCTCCAATGCTGTACAACTAATCAACCTTATCAGTTGCTTGAGTCTTGAGCACTACCCAATTACAGCCTCAGTGGAGCTCAAGATGCTGACGAGTGTGAGGGTATTACTGTCCAATCACATACCCCGGCAGTGACACTGCATCGGACTCATCGACCCAGCCTCCTAATCCTGCTCCAAGAATGAGCCTGAGATGCAGATGGAGTTGATTCCAAGTGTCTATATTTGTTTTTCTGCAGCGGCTGATGTATAGACCCAGGCTCTCTCGCCCTTTCTCTCTCTCCGCTGATTAAGACTGATCCTCCGACCGGGCCACACCAAAGCTAAATTAATCATCCCAGAAATGGGTTACATGTCAATTTTGTGGTGATAAGTGTTGAGCTGGATAATAGTTGTCACGCTATGTTGGATGAGAGGAAAACAGAGAACGTAAGGGATGACTTTTATGCTGATGCAACCAATATGGATTTCAGTTGTATGGATTGTGCACTGTGTTATTTATCTAAAGGAATATGGGAAGCATTTTTTTATGTTTTAAAGTAGGAAAATGGCACTTTAGTCAGATAAGTCAGTAATATTAAAAAATAAAACTGTTTCAACTGGTTTCTTGGCATCTAAAACTCAGCCAGAGCAGGGGGGAGAGTGTGGTTCTGCACATAAACAACCCCAAAAGGAAAGTGAGGGCAAGAGAGTTGTTTTCATCTTGTAGTAAACAAAACATTCCCCTGCGGGGTGAAATCTCCTCGAACATCTGGCCCTATTATAGGCCCCTGTCCAGTCTGCACTCGCTGTAGAAGCTAATTAGAAAGATAGAGCAGATGAGGGGAAAGAGCGAGGGCAGAGAGAGGAAGCCCCAAGATAGAGCTCCAGATTTTTTGGCCAGTAATACTCGACCCACATTTTCTTTAAATCCACTCTGAGGCTTCATGCAGGCAACAAGGCCAACAGATGAGAGAAAAGTGAGTAAACAGTATAGGTCTGACCCTCCTTTGATATTTTTGACATCAGCAAGTGGTTCAGTCATTGACTATCAAAAATGATTTCAACAATTGTTACTTAATTTTTGACACTAGTCAATGGATTCCTATAAAATCGAATTTTTCCCTTGACTTCCTTCATGACATTTGGTACAAACATTCATGTTTCCCATCAGAACGAATTGTAACAACTTGTGTGTGAAATGTTGATGCTTCATCTTGTGCCATCATCAGATAAAAGTTATTGTCCAAAACTTTATGGCCAAATATCTGCTATATATAATAAATATCTAATAACATTCCCATCAGCCTCAACGTTGTGTTTAGCGCTAATTAGCATGCTAACATACTAAACTAAGATATTTATCAAAGGTAATCAACATGGCGTCATTGTCTTTACACGCATTTTGCAATGCTATGCTATAATACAGAGTGGTGCTTTTAAGCTACAGGCAACAGTGCAGTCTCACAGAGAAGCTAGTATGGCTGTAAACTCAGCTTGCTGGTCAGAGTAAAAGGAACTATTCCGTCCTGTTGATAAAACTTAAAGGGCTGTTGTTAACCTGCTATTCATCCATTAAGTCTTCAGCCACTCTGAGAAAGCTCGACTTTTGATCACAGAGCCAAAGTCACAATACAAAACCATCATTTCATTTTCAAAACCCCAAAACTGCAGCCTTTGTCATCACACCATTGTAAACAAGTCTGCTAGGACTTGTTTACTGTCTGCTTAGGACTTGTTTACTCCACCTATCCTTCCTGAAAAGCAGGATATGGTAGCAGCACAGCCAACATATGCAGCCTTACTAGCACTGTAAGAATATAGTCAGCGCACCCATGGGCAAGTACTCAACAGAAAGTATAAAGACCCCAGTATGTGACTGAACGGGTGTGACAGTCAGAAAATAATCAACTTGAAGTGTGAGATAAGGGGTGAGGTGGTGTATGCATTCAGGTCTATTCTCTACTTTGTCTAGTTCACAGATCCTTTATAAGTACAACTATTGAATGCTGAGAAATATTAAAAAGAACACAACCGGTTTGAAATGAGTCACCACTCATCACATACATTTATATCTCTGCTATTAAGGAAGAGGGAGAATCCTTTACACGATTCTCCTTCATACGCTGTATGTACTCCATTTGCTTAAGACTGAGAGAGAATGAGCAACAAAGGCAGGTGGCCTCCCAATTGTCATGTCATGCTATCACGCAGGAGTGGCTGAGATTATGGAGGTTTATCCTCTCCACATAACAGAGAACAAGCTGCTGTGGGTACTGCAGCCATGAGCTTCTCAATAACATGTCAACGCATGTCACACAGAAGACATATGATGGATCTCTTCTTTTTCTCCCCCGTGGGATGAGGACTGAATGAACCCTGAACTGGCATAAAGGTTCAGTCGTGAGAGGGGCACCTCTTTGGTCCCTTCTGATAAGTATGCAGCTCAAGCGGACCAAAAGTGCACACAAACTGCTGTCTTAATTGACAACAACCTGAAAGAGATCTGCCCATTGGGCTTGAGATGCTCTGTTGAAAGGGCCTTTGACAGAACCACGGGCTGTTCCCGCTGAGGAGCAGAGAAGTGCATCACCACACATTTCCGCCTCATGCCTTGTTGGAAAATCTTCAGGAGAGGATGTTAAAAACCAATCTTTCCCCAAAGCCTTCATGACAAGCAGAGATTGCTGACGCGTACGCTTTGATAGTTGAATGTGACAGAGCCCTCTCCAGCAGAAGCTGCAGGAAAGACAGCACGCTGTTGAGCAGCTCACCAAATCAGCTTCTCTCGCATTGTATCACTTTAGAAAGCTCAACAGTTTACCTTGTAAGCAGAATGGCACTGCGCATGTGCATTCTGCAGAGTCTACATCACAGCATCATAAAATCCAAGAGACACCATCCTGTGCTCGACATTTGCAAAAATATTCCCATTAGCCTGCGTTGATGCTCCCCAGTACTGGGGGACTGGTCAAGGCGGCAACTTAGCAGCTGTCCTTTTTGTATACATATGCAGAGTTACCGTGCAATCTGGGGAAACCATTATGGATATCAACCTCTCATGTCACTGACAAAAATCTCCTTGTGTGACTGTTGGATATTGGTGCAAAAGTAAATTTACAAAAGAAGTTCTTTCTCTTCACTTTTTAGTAGTTGACTCCAAAATCTAATATTCCATTAACTTGAAAGTAACCCCCCTCTAGGCAGCATGACGGCAAGTAATGTGACAAATCTAAGCTAGTCCCAAGAGTGGGATATATTGATTCAAAAGCCTGTGTGATAAAGTGAAGGTATACATAACATAATAAACGCTACCACTATATGTGCATTAAATATTAAGCATGTGGCAGATTTTACAGAGAAGTGAATGCCACATACAATGCTGTAAAAATATAATAAAACCAAAGTAATTATAATACATTTGACAATCACTGGTGGTCAGCATTGTAAAATTAACTGCTAAAAATTAAGAATATATTTGATGACTAAAGAGCACCTGTGTAATGCAATTTTCCAACTTTAATTTATGGAAATAGTCATTAGCAAAACTACTCAGGTGAAAACGGTCTTAAAGCTTTTCTTACAAACAGTATGGATGAAGCAGTCATTCAGTTAGTTGTACCATCTAAACTTGGGTTCAGGCAGAACATGAAGCAAAATTTAGAGGGCCAAATGTATACTTCAACATCACAAGAAAAAATGTGACTAAGGGAAACAGAAAAACGAAGAGAGGTGAAGATGCATCTGCACAGGTTGAAAATTAATTACATAGAATGTACATCTGACCCAAGCAAAAGTACCTCTATATTAATGTAAAACTACTCCAGAACACGTAAAAGTCCTGCATTCAAAACGCAAGAAAAGTACATAAGTATTGTCAGCAAAATGTGCTTATAGTGTCAAAAGTACTTGTTACATGGAAAAATGGCCCCTGTGACTGATATGACATTATTAGACTGTCAATACTGATGCAAACAATTTGAGCTTGTTTAACTACTGTATATACATTAAAGTAGTTTAGATCACTAGTTCCAAAACTAGGGGTTGGGCTCTCTCCTATGGGTCACAACATAAATCTGAGGGGTAGCGAGATGATTAATCAGAATCAGAAATACTTTATTGATTCCCAAGAGGAAATTGTGTTACAGTTGCACACATTACACATCTAGGAAAAGAAATTATAATAGAAGCTGGTAGGTAAAGAATATATAAAGCGCCACAGGCAGGAATGACTTCCTGTGGCGCTCTATGTTGCATTTTGGGGGGATGAGTCTTACACTGAAAGTGCTCCTGTGTTGGACCAGCACATCATGGAGTGGGTGGGAAACATTGTCCAAGATGACATGTAGCTTAGACAGCATCCTCCTCTCTGACACCACCGAGTCCATCTCTACTCCCACAACGTCACTGGCCCATCCCCACTGGCGGATGAGTTTGTTGAGTCTGTTAGCATCCGCTACCCTCAACCTGCTGCCCCAGCATGCAACAGAAAACAGGATAGCACTGGCCACCACAGACTCATAAAACATCCTCAGCATTGTCCGGCAGATGTTGAAGGATCTCAGCCTCCTCCGAAAATAGAGGCGGTAATGGTTTGTGACAAGGGGCCCAACTATACACTGTTACAATGAGAGAGGCAAAGTTGGCAAAGGTACATAATCACTTTTCAACCGTTATTTGGAAAATTAGTCTAAATGTAGACTGGGAGTAGATAAAAAATGCACACAACTTTTTGTTATCGGCATTCTTACTCATCAGACGTCCTCCTCACATTTGTTTGGGGCCATATTGTTATAGCTCACTCATATTTAGGCAAGCTGCTACCTGTGAGCTACACGATAAACAATAGCTACTTGCTAACCTCCTACTGTAATTCTGCCCATTGAATCGCAGCTTGGATTCATCCTGTGGCCCTAACCTTTCCCTCTCGCTGTGGAGAGAGCAATTTGCCTGATTCTGTCGCCGCCGTGGGTGGCTCTCCTCCCGATGACATCTCCTGCTGTGCGCCCAGCATTGGAGGCCAGCGCGCTCCCTCAGGGGTGATCAAGATGCCAGGGAAAAAAACACTCACTAACACCTGCCACCGAGAGCATTGTGCTGATTAAGGGAGAACTTTGACTCTCCGCCGACAAGAGCAGAAGGAGAGGGGGAGTGAGGGAGGAAGACAGCGAGGGACGGAGGAGGCTAGCGGGCGCGTTGGGGGTCAGGGGCAACAATCTTGTTATGCTGACATGATCGTCAGAGTCACGACACTCCGCTGCTTCATTCAAGTGTTCCATTTGCATGAACCGGCAACATCTTGTGCTTATATCAGTGGATACAGTCTATCCCCAGCTCTCAGTTCTTCGAACAACTGTGTGATGCACTGGGGTTGAGGATTTGAGGGCCCGTCCATGAGCTGCTCTAGTTCACACTCATTGGCCCATAATCCCTGTGAGGACATGCTTCAGCTGCTTGTACATCAAGACAGTGTCTTTTGTGTGCTTATAAGGGAGTCTCCTCCAGATGATATTCTTAATGAGCTCCGGAGGAGGCCCCTGTCATCATCAGAAGGCCCCTGGGGAAGCTTCCCACTTGATCCCGCCCCTCCGTTGGATAGACAGAGGGGAAGAAGTGGGGTGGCCAATAAGGCTGCAGAGTGGCAGAGAGTACACGGGACAAAGTGTTGACCCTGTCAGCGGTGACCAAACCCTAACTGACCACATGCAGAGATAATCTGTTGACCCCATTATGGCGTTGATGATGAAGATAGAGAGAGAGAGAGAGGAGGGAGCCTTTGAGACAATCTGAATGACCTTTGTTCAAGGCTATCCTTTTACACTGGCTTTTGTTTTCCTTCAGCATTTCCTCTATTGCTGTTCAGGCAGGAGAAGAGTGTCTGTAAGCAGTCAGTTGCGAGTAGTTAGCTGAGCCAGTATAAACAGAAAATTATTCCATTATTTTGGCTCAGTCAATTTCAAAGTGTAATCTGCAAAGTTAGAACGTGGCAATTATTTTCTGTAACTGAAATGAGTATTAATGAATATTAAATATTTCTTGTTCTTTCATGACCACCGTGTAACCCACTGTGATTCCCTGTTCTTAATTAACCCCTTCCTCTACTGAATCAATCCCCTTTTCCTTTACAGGATTACAATTACATACTAATCACTGTTTGCAGCCTTTTAGTGTGTTTGTGTAAGCTTCTAATCACTGTGTTCAGCTTTTTGGGGGACTCCATGCTGGGTTTCATTAAGGAACAGCGCTCCCCCACCTCCAACCTCTGAACCAAACAGGCTCTGGGATGCTACTGGGAGGTTGCTGGCAAGATCTGTTGATTGTAAGTCATTAAGCTGAGGTAATTAGGGCCTGTGAGATAGTTTATTGGGATTTGGTGACATTTTTCACACATTGCTGTTGTGAAGATACCAACATTTGAAATAACCATTAACGGTAATTACGCCACGGTACAAAACACAAAGGCCTATACTGACAAGATGTTACACAACTATCTTAGAGACATCTAAGCCAAGTGATGTCTCTCCCTTCAATAGCATGAAAGTAGCAGCCTATAGTTGTATATGTATAGTTTTTTTTAAGTATCCAACGCAACTTAATATGCTTGAAGTCAAGGGTAAGAATACACCATGATTGGAAACTAATGTAACATGCTTAACAAAAGTGCATTTACAGTGTAATTATTCTATAGAGTAAGTCACCATTTTCTTTGACAGTCCATCACAAGGGCTTGCTTTCAGCAAGTTGCACAACCCCTTGGATTAAATGATTCTGCTGTGCAAAGTTGATAGAAATAACCCATTTTCACTTACTTAAACGGGCTATGCATGAAATGAAACAAAGTCTCCTACCATTTAAATAGACTTGCTAGTGATTATATTGCCAAATGGAATGCGTTTTATACTCCAGTAACTTGAATTCCACAGTTTTGGGCTATACATGGTCAGGAGAGGTTGCAGGGAAAACATAATTACAAAAGCTAGTCAAGCCTAACAAAACAGTGCTCAGAGCCTGTATGACTATTGCTGCTGAGCGGCCCTTTTTGTCCCTCCCATTATTCACAGTCTGTGCGAAACACGCAGGAATTAGTTTATTGTAATTCTAGAAGAGAGTAATGCGGGGGAATAGATATAAGAGTACAAATCGGTGACTGAGATGAAGGGAACCCTAATTGAGAAGGAGCAAGGTTAGAATCTGCAATACCCCCTCTGCTCGTTTTGTTCCAATTGGCTAAGAGTTTTCCCTCTTAACCGTACAAAGATCATTACAGCTTAAGTATGGCTTCAGCATATTTATGTCATCCATCTAACAAAGGTGTGTATCAATAGGCACAGAGGGCCCATACACCTACTGGAGGTAATATACCATTTCAATCAATGTTGGACTTTATGGGGTGACGTCTGCTGAGGTGACATTCAACTTGAATAGCTACCACAACTTAAATGATTCGTTTAATCCATAGTGTGTAATTGCGAGAGGCAATGGTAATATTAGATGAATGTAATTTAGATCTCTATTACCCTTAATGTCCTAATTTCCGAGATTAGAAAGAGTTAAGGACTCCAGATGGAATACAGGTGCCACCTGGATAGAAAGGCTGCTGTACGTGCATGCATGCAGCTACACACACACTTCAGTATCACATTTCTCTCTTCTTTTTTTTTTTACTGAAACACAAAAAACTTTGGCTATAACAGGGACAACACATTCAAAATTGTAATATAATGCAATATAGCAGAGCAACTCACCACATTATTGGATAGAGGCAGAAATGCCCGTCTTGGGTACATGCCATCTGTCCCCGGGAATCAATCAATCGCCTCAACCCTATTACACCATCCAAATGAATGAGGAGGGAGACAGAAGGGAGGCAGTGAGGACAACTGTAGCCTCCGTCTGACCAACTTTACACAGCTTAGTGCCTCTTAGAATCTCTTAAATTTATTGTCATTGAACTTATTGCAACATCCTGCCTTCATTTTATGCCGAAATGACACCAGCTGATCTCAAAATGAGGTCCAATACTATTCATCAACTAAGTGCCAATCACAGAGATCACATTTTTGTCTTTCACTTCACCAGCACAAATTGCCTGTAACTGTGCAGACACAGCCTTGCCCATATGTCGGAATCTAAAACCCCTGTGCTACTATATGTGCTGGTGTTGTGCTGTAAAGTATGGGCTCTTTGACTTTACTAAATCACGATGCACTTAGGCTTGATTCATTGGAAATGCTGTCTCTTCTGATGGTCCAGAATTCAGAGTTCATTGTATAGGCATATACTTTGCTCTCCCATTCTTGGGTTTAAAGTAGGTAAAAAGGGTGGCAGATTGAGCTTTAAGTGGGGGTGTGCATGATTGGCATGGAGAAGATTTGAGCAGATTGTGGAGATGGCTTTGTAGTATGCGGCTAGGACCCAAACCTAAAAGCAAACGTAATAAGCAAAACAGGTTTTAAAAAGCTGTTTACGCTGTAATCAGGCTTAATGGGCAGATGGGATCAGGTAAGAAAACAGAATAAGATTGGCAATCAAGAACACATTACAGACATCAGGCAGGGTGAAATGGGAGGCTTGAATGGAAAGGGAAGTTAGACAGTGTTAAAGGAAAAGTTTGGTATTTTGGAATATGTGCTTATTTGCTTTCTGGCCGGACAGTTAGATTAGAAGATTGATACCACTCTCATAATTGTGTGTAAGGCTACAGCCAGCAGCTGCTAAGCTTAGCTTAGCACAAAGACTGGAAATGGGGAAACAGCTAGTCTGACCGTGTGAAGGTTAAAATATTATAATAATACATATTTCTGGGGGGGGTTGTTTTGGGGATTTCTTGACAACTAGCCCGGCAATGGTTCTATCACTGATTCTTCTCATTTGATGAACTTTTACTTTAAGAATTGGGTAGTTCGGAGCAGGTCTGGTGATGTACATTGCTGACAAACTCATTTGTGGCATCTAGTGGACAGGTGTGGTACCATTGGGCCAGAAAGAAGTCCCACACAGGACAGAAACACACAGTCGTGACCTACAAAAGCCTGGCGTTATCATCAATTACTTACATTTATTTATTTATTTCGTTCATGCCGTTTTACAACATTTTGTTTGGCTTTCTTTTTTTCAGACCAACAATAAATAAATACACATATCTTGTAGCACCTGTCGCTTTTTGTGTACATCAAAAGAAACAGAAAAACAGCTGCTTTGTGAATGGATCAATCCCAATCCTCTCCCCAATCACCAAACATTTTCAGTAATACCTATCTTTACACTTACATTTTTAAATCTTTTTTTCCTGCCTTTTTAAACGTGTATCATAATCAATTGAAGGAACTGATATTGAAAGAGTATCAGTATTCTTTTTATGATTACCAAAAATCATGTATTTTGTTTTCTCCCAATTTAAACATTTCTTAATTTTTACCATTTCTGAACTTATCCATCCATCCATCCATCTTCATCCGCTTATCCGGGATCGGGTCGCGGGATTTCTGAATTTATATTTTCTGTAATTTCTGACAGATTATTTCAAAGTCAGAGTCAAAAATGTTAGTATCATCGGCAAACATCAAAAACTGGAACTCCACATATTATATCTTTTAACTCAGATTTTTGACCATTAATTTGAACAAACTGCTGTCGATTGTTGAGATAACTTTTAAGCCATTGATGAGCTGGACCCCTGATGCCATAGTTGTATGATTTTGACAATAGCAGACTGTGATTTATGGTGTCCAATGTTTTGCTTAAGTCATTGAAGACCCCCACTGTGTATTGCTTATTCTCAGTTGCAGATGTAATTTTTTCTATGAGTTCAATTAATGCTAAAGCTGTTGATCTTTTTACTCTAAAGCCATATTGATTTTCAGTAATTAATTTATGTTTTTCTAAAAAAGTATTTAGTTTTTGAGCAAACCACTTCTCAAGGATTTTAGAAAACTGAGAGTGCAATGACACTGGTCTGTAGTTGTTGAAGTGATGTACATCTCCATTTTTAAAAAGTGGAAAAAAATTTCATTTTCCTGAACCTCACCCAGGAACATGGACTGCATTATTCTATTTTCCATTCTACAGGTAGCATTTTGACTTTGATTAGATGTATCAATTGATTTGGCAATATTTTCCCCAATATTAATAAAAAATGAATTAAATTCATTGGCCACATCTATGCTATTGTTCATAACAGTTTCATTGTAAACAAAATATTCAGGTAAGTTTGTATGCTGTGAATTTGGTTTCATTATATTATTTAATATTTTCCATGTTGTTTTTGTATTTCCTTTATTATCTTTCAATTGTTTATTGTAATAATCCCTTTTAGTTTCTCTTAAAATTGTCGTCAGTTTATTTTCGTATGCTTTGCATTTGGCCTCACAGTTGGGTGTCCTATTTTTTACAAAGTCTTTATACAATCTATTTTTCTTTTTGCATGCTTTAATTAATCCTAATGTCGTCCAAGGTTTATCACTTTTAGGGGGTTTCTTTGACAGCGGTAGTGGGCAGCATTTATCATAGCTAGATATATAAATGTTTAAAAAGGTTTCATATGCTGCATTCACATCAGTCACATAGACACCTGACCAGATCTGTTGTGAGAGCTCACTCCTAAAGTAATTTATTGTTTCCTCAGTACTCACACTAAAGTATGAAGGCTCATGTGAACTCTTGTATATCTCAGGTTGCATGTCATATATGGTAAAAAACAGGCAAGTGATCGCTTAAGTCATTTATCAGTAATCCACTTTGAACATTTTTTTGAACATCATTTGTTCAATTGTTATCAATTAATGTGGCACACGAGCTAGTGATTCTGCTAGGCTGTGTAATTAGAGAAAAAAGAGATCTTGTATGCAATGCATCTAAGAAAACTGAAGTAAAGTTACATTTAGATTGATTGAAAAAATCAATATTGAAATCACCACTTATTAAGAATGTTTTGTGGTTATTCTGTGTATCAAGTAATTGTTCAAATTTGTCCTGGAAAACATATACTTTGGATCCTTGAGCTCTGTAAATGCAAGCAGCAGTCACATTCCTGTTTTTTCCCATGTCGATTTCAACAGCTACACATTCAAAGATTCCCTCGATTGCAATATATTCATTTACATCATACATTTTTTATTTTATATTTATGTGGTATAGCTTGTATCCTTCTATTTCAAAGTCTACACCCTTTTCATTGCTAAGCCATGTTTCAGAGAGTGCTATTATTTTGAATCGACTTGTCAATGTACTGATATAATCCTTCATTTTGTTGAAATTTGCATAAAGACTTCTGATGTTGAAATGAACAAGCGACAGACTGTCCCTTGAATTAACACTTAAATTAAGTTCATAATCAGTATAATATTTAGAGGTGTCACATATTTCATTCAACCAATGGCTATCAGGGTCCAGGTCCTTATCAAAATCATGCATGCTTTGCTCTCTAATATCAAATCTTGTCAGTGTTATACTTATCTAGTTTTAAATAATAACAACTAAAAATCTCCATATATCCAAAGATGTATTCAAAAGACAGGTAGAAAACAAAATATTGGTGATTGAACATTCCCTTCCCACTCTTCCCCCACTCATGAGGATACGATCCCTGACGGTGTACCGGAGACATCTGACGATCAGCGGCCGTGATCTCCGCGGCTTACTCCCGGTGCTTGGCTCGGGCAGACGTCCAAGCCGGTGACATCGCATCAGCTCCGGGTAGGTGTCAGCGAGAGCAGGGAACCACTTGGGAAGGTGTTCTCGCAGATAATCCAGAGCATTTGCACCTTCAACTCCTTCTTTTAGATTGAATATAAGCAGATTGTCTCTCCGTGCGCGATCCTCCATTTCTGTGAGTTTTGCTTGATATTTGTGCATTGTTTCCACACACTGTGAGACAGTTTGTTCAGCCTCACTCACGCGCTCTTTTAACTGGGTTGTATCTGAGCGTATTATCCGCATTGACAGTATGCATTCAATGCACTTCTCAAGCCTGTTGATGCGTGATTCGGCTTTCTCGTCGGCCTCTTTGAAGTATTTGGCCATTAAATCATCAATGGCCTGACTCAGGGCCGCATTGTTTTCACCGAGCTGCTTGTTTACTTCACTCATAATATGTTGTTTGGCTGCAGACGACTGTCAATCTTGTCACACGTACCAAGGTATATTTGAGCATTTTGGGAGAGTGTTGCACCTAGTCTCAGCAGGCAGCCGCCATCTCATCTGATTGTAATGCCTTCCCTACCTGATGACCCAATGTGCAGATCCTTTCTTTGTTGATGTTGTTGGCCTTCTTGCAACTCACTGTGTCGTGAGTGCAGTGATATTCTCAAAACTTAACTACATAGTAATTCTCAACTGTATGTCATGTGGTCACATTGGAAAAGCATTAAGTACATATAATGCTGATAGCATGCATAGTTTCTCTTTACATTTTACACAGTTTAAGGGGGCTTTCACACCTACCTAGTTCGGTCCAGACTTTCGGACTTTTCAGGTTGGTCCGAACCAAAATTGCAGGTGTGAAACCTGCCACGGACAACGGTCTGGACCAAACAGACAAAATTTGGTCCGACAAAAAGAGGTAGTCTCGGTCCGGACCAAACTGAACCATGGTTCAAACTGAACCATGGTTCAAACTGAACCATGGTTCAGTTCGTTTCTGGTGTGAAAGCATTTTTTGGATGGTTCGGACTTTCAGACTATTTACAGGAAGTTTGGCGGTTGACTTGTGTTATGGCAGAAAATTGTGTCCTCTTACATTTAATCTTTTATGTATAATCTTTTAATATTATCATTATTATTACTATTATTGTTATAAATATGTATTGTGTTTTTATCCTTAATCTTTCCTCTCCTATACTCCTTATGTTGGTCTGTCCACATTTACTAGGGTTTAGGTCAGAGCTGTAAGATTGTTTTGGTGTTTTCCTCTCTTGTTGTTCCTCTCCTCTCCCTGAATGTTCATTCAAGGCCGAGAGAGGATCTCTGTTCCCCAAAACATAGAAACCTAGACAGTGTAAATGATAATGCATCCCTTTTGCCTTGAGCCAGACGCCCGATGCCGCCCTAGGCGGCAGGTCTCTGGACCAGCTGTATATGTGTTTTAGCACTTCTCTGTTTATTCTCTTTTGTTAAATAAATTCTTCAAAGACAACGGTTGGTTGTTACTCAATTCTTTGCTCAACCCTCACCAGGTATATAATTTCCGCCAACAATTTGGCACCCCAGATGGGACGGACAAGGGATTCGGACTCCATTGAAGGACAGAGGACGGCTTAAAATCCTCCCTGTGGGGAGAAGCTGTGTTCAGCGGAGCCCTGATCTTCACTCTGTTCCAGAAAGAAAAGGAAAAGAACTTACACGGTGAGAATTGAGTAGATAATTGAGAGAAAAGATAAAGAGTGAGATTGAACAATGTGAAGGAAGTGGTCTTATATCTCGCGCCTGAATGATTTGCAGGACCCTCTATCTGCTTGTAAACTGACAAGTGGGTGGGTTTTTGGGGTTTCCAGCTGATAAGTTAGGTTTGCAGCGCATTGCCTCAGACTTAACCGAACTCAGTGGACCCAGATATTGCTATGGACCCGAGTACAGACTAGCTAGAGAGAGTAGACTATGGCAAGTGTCAAAGTAAAGTGAAGACTGAGTCTGAATCCAATCCCAGATTACCTTCACCAGTTGTTTCACCAGAAATTGATGACTAAAATATTAGACATTAGTGGGACAATTTGATGAGTGGGTTGAAATGGGTTTCCTGCAAAATGGAAGCTTTAGCCTAAAACTATTGAACCAGCTTAAGACATGTTTGAAGAGAAAGGAGAGCAGAAATGCAATAGAGCGTGCAGCCCTGTCCAGAGTAAAGTGAATAAAAATTCTGCAATTCAGATGGGTAGGCTAGAAGAACACAAGATTTGAGGCTAAGGAAAGCTCAGAACTGAAAACTGATTAGCCTATTGATGACTGATGAAAGAAATCACAAGAACAAATCAACTGAATATTTATTCTTTAAGCGAGGTACAAGTCACAGAATCCATTCCGGCTGATCCAGTCCTGGACTCAGTTCCTCCTCCTGCCAAAATGCTCCAGTCACAGATCCAGTCCAGTAAGAAGAATATGCCATGGGTGAAGCTGCTGCTAAAATCTGACTGGGCAGCAACAGAGAGATGTGAAACCCAAAAATGAAACATCCACTGATGCTCCACAGAAGGAAATGTGCTCCAGTCCTGTAAAAGTCAGATGAAGAGACATTGGTTCTCCATCCAGTTACCCAGAGAAAGAAATACCAGGGAAAAGAGGAATACTGACATTTAGGACATTGTTGAAGCCACGGCTCACATGACGAGCCTGACTGAAACCTTTGACAGCTCCATAGACACAGCTGGAGCAATTTGGATAAGGTTGTCAAAAGTACGGCCCACATTGACTTAGATAAACAAAGCAATGAAAAAAAATAATAAATAAATTCTGATCAAGCTGGACAACAAGATCAGCATAAAATGTTCCTTTCTTAATCACCATCATTATTATCATACGTCACTCCAGTCAGACAAGAAGGAAAGTAGTCTGAAGTATGCTGAGTACAGCAAAAGACAGTCCAGAATTACCACTGGACTAAGTTCTGCCCGCATGATACAGGCCAGCAGCTGAACAGCAAGACCAGACCGAATCATGTAGGACTCTCCTAGTCCGCATGACCATCACTTTAGGACTACAGTGGTCTGAAACGAGACGCAATGAGACCCTGAAAGTTCCGAGTTTGATTAGTTCAGAAACTGCTGCTGGAGTAAGGAAGAGTTGTACGTCACAGCATGTCACATCATGGAAGACAGACAGCACAAAACAGCATGCTTAACATACAGAAGATCAACACCAAAACAACTGTCAAAAGAAAATGATTGGTGCTGTATCAAGCCATCCTGGTACAAAGAAACGGACAGTACAGAGGAAGGGGGCAAAGTAAAGGGCAAAAGTGGACATTGGAAAAGAAATGTTGCACAATTTCTAAAACAGACTGGCAAAAATTAAAGAAAACAAATGGACTGAGCTGAAGGGGGAGGGACGGACCCTAGTGACAGAATCCAGCCAAAAACACACTGGGTGAGTTACAACCTCTCACAGATAAAGTAAAAATCTCAAACACATTGAAACTAAAATTAATACCATATTAAGATCTTAGTAAGTAATACTAAACTTGAACATCCTATGTTTGTAATGAATACTGAGCACAGAGGGTTGGGAAATTATCAGAGTAACTGTAATTAGGTCAAACCTTGCAGGTGACATCATTGCTACATTGTTTGTTTAAAAAAAAAGGGGCAAATGTTGTATTTATGTACTATGTGGTGTGATATTCAGATTTTGATGAAACATGACAAAACACTCATTTCGTTAATCAAAGCACTGGGAATGGGGAGAGAGGGTGACCTCTAAGGCAAACACAACATACAGACTTTTGAATGCATTCCACTGCATAGTAGTCTACACAGTTCAGGGGTACAGATGAGATTACAGATAAATTATGGACAAATAATTTAGGGACAGTTAAAGAGAGATAGACAGAGAAAATGTTCTGTTGCAAAGTATTATCTGGACGCATGGAGCTGCTGCTGTTGTTTCTGTCTCTTTTTCTAAGTTGAGCTGCTTCACAGGGTAGTGAAATGAGTAAATCAAGTGATTTGGAGCTGGAAGGAAGGGAGGAAATGGGATTCTTACCCGGAGTCGACTGACTGACGAGTGGCCAGTGGTGGGGCCCGAGAACCGGGACAGCAAGGGTGGTTAACAAGTCTGTTTTGGCACGCATTGCTGAGGTTCTGAGTACTGGTGAACTAGTTCCAATAAGATCTTTTCCATAGACAATGGGTAGACATTCAACATGACCTCATGTCTGAGGTGCTAACTGAATGACAGTTTATAGCTATAGGTTTCACAAAGTCTAATTTGATTTGGATGATTTGAAGATTCTTAAATGATATCTCCTGAACAAGAAGTGCTTCAATGTTTTAAACATGTTTGTTTGTTTGTTAGTGATTCAAAAGCCTGGGTTATGTTTTGAATTCACTGTTGTAGGCTGGAGTCGCCATCCCATGTGATGACTCGCCTGCCCACTCCCACAACTTTCCATCAAAGGGAAAACTGTGGGGAAGGCCAACCAACAGAGCACAGAGTGGTAGAGTGTAAATGGAGCAGAGCATCTACGAGCAGTAGCTCTCAAATTTTCACACAAACCTGTTATTGATTACATCAAATGCCACACATTTCTCTGTTGGTGATTCGGCAAAGGCCTGGTTAAAATTTTACATTAGCTACGCGGCTGGTCGGTTTTATTCTGCAGTCCTTCACAAGAAGCATGCTGAGATGACCATTGTTGGCTAAAGTGGTTAGCTCTCAATGGCCACGCACAAGGCTAGTCTGTCTCAAACCTAGGACATAAGGATAAACCTGGGACATGTGATCACAGTGAGAGTATGTCTCTCCCTCCCACAGAGTACAAGCCTTTTCCATCTATTCCAAAACCTATCACCATAAAGAGGTGATGACGAGTTTGTAGACAAAGGATCCTAATTATTAACAAAGGTTAAAAGAGAGATGACTCTCTCTCCCATGATTCATGGTGAAAAACAGTGCACTTGACCGACTTGAAACTGACGAAACTGAGATGACAGAGCCTCACTGACTGAAAAGGCTCTCTACAGTCCGCCGTACTCGGGGACTACAAAGACCTGACCTTTGACCTGCGTTCTCACTTAGGTGGTTGACCAGAAGACAGGTACCTGACCTGTTCTGACACTACATCTTGGGGGGGAAACCAGATGCCTGGTGCCTTGTAGTCCTGTTGCTTATTGTTTTTATTGCTTATTTTATACTGAACTGGATGTTTGTGTCTGCACCCATTTGCTGCCGTTTAATGATAAAATGCACACTAACAGATTCCCACAGGAGAAGCCAGAACGGATGCTGCCAGCTCATTCTATGTTGTTGAATGTTATTGTTTAACCCTTTCAAAACATGGTCCAGAAGGTTGCTCATGTGTGGGCCAAGGGACCACGTGGGCAAAAGGGGGGAGGTTGAATAGGGACTGAATTAACTGAACTAACAGATCACAATGACATTTGTGAATAACAGTGTTAATGCTTTTAACTGTTCTTCTAAGTGTTTTCCTTTAATTGATATTGCCTACAGTACGGATGGATGATTAACAAGGGTTAACACTTACATCTTAAAGTATGAGGTTGAATCTGCTTCGATGCTAGACTTAGCAGCTGTTCAGGGACAGAAATGAAAGGTAAACTGTCTTTGGTCACTGTGAGCTCCAAGATTAAGACTCATTCAAAGGGGGTGCGACCGGTTTAGAACATGCTACTGTCTAGCCAGAGCTATCTCAGAGAGATTGTGGAGCAAAACAACTGTGGACCAACTCACAATCTCCTGCTGAAGTAATCTGTGTCTTTCCTACAGGTCCAGACGTGATCTTATGGTGGATTGAACAAACACCATGTGAATAAATGAAATGCTGTCTTGTAATTGTTGGCATGTTAAGTAAATTGGTTAAAGTTTTCCATAAATGGGAGGCCAGAGTGGTGGCCAAAGCCCTAACAAGCCTAATAACTGAAATTCATCTGTTTTCCTTCCTGAGTGATAGCATCAGCAACAGAGTGCTGGTGCTGTAAAATGTATGACACAGTATGACAAAATGTTTGGTGAAGCAATAAATTTGTTTTTGAAACCGCAGTGAAAGTCATGGGACGGGATACCTGGGTCGACGCCAGCCACTGTAAGTCTATCCCGGAGCACTGCGACGATGTCGAGCCTCCATCCACATCCCAACTCAACCGGCTCGAGCTCAGCAGACCAGATGTGCTAAGGACAGCATTCCAGAAGTAACAACAAGTCACTATATTCTCGGTATTTTGAATTGACCGTACATATAGCCATAGGTCATAACATTCACTGTGGATGTAAGTGAGGGGGGGGGAGAAGAAAGAAGCAGGTAGCCAAACACTACACTAGACGTATTTGAACTCCAGAGTGACCAACAAGGAATCGATGATGGAATCCAGCTCCACACGGCCGTGGCACCCTTTCCAGTTGCCAGGATGGGAGCGGTTAGGGGTTCAATGTTGTGTTTGACTGGTATTTCTGTGATTATGGTGTTTCCTATTCTGTACACATCTGACAAACATCCACCTGCATCCAACTCGATCATACTGATACTGCATAGTCTCAATAGATCAAAGCGCGCAGTAGCACCACTGAGCTTCCCACCGGAGGGGAACAACTGGGACAGAGCGCTGAATAGTTCTGTGCGCGCCACTTTAAATTCTAGTTGCTATGCATGCCTGACCGGGAAGCTACGCTTTAGGCACTTGCCTCTGCCTTACACAGCCTGCATGGAACGCTCACATGCAGTTTCCAAATTTAAACCTTTCCCACTCTCCGACACCCGCCAGACCCGGTCGGGGCCCGGGAATGCATACTCACACGTGGCTACAAAGTCGACACGGCCCGGTTAGAAACTTAGGCTAAGTATCCACTCCTTGCCCACGCAAGCACCGCCATACCAACTCCTCAAAACACCACAGTAGCAACAGGCGTCAAATGTAGATGTTTTCACCGAGGTGAGACTCATTCCAAGGTTCACACGGCTGGTCAGTCGGTGGGGCATTTCCCTGGTGTGTGCTCACACACCTGGGACTGCACATTAGGTAACAACACAGACTGCCACACGGCATACAAGCCTAGCGCTGACATGCTATTACACCAAATCCGTGCCATCCCTGACCTGTACTGGTCCTGTGGGAGTGGCCAGCTGTACCAATCTCAACGCCGGAAGGATGGAGAGGTACATTCGCGAGAGTAGTATTGGCATTGGATGTCCTTATCATGCCATACGAAGCCTCACAGGCTCACAGAGAGACAGACCTTTTCTCCATTGATCCTAATGTGTTGATAGAGGCCATTGGGGTGCCCTGAGGGGTCCCAAATGAGTTTAAAGAAAGAAATCAAATCGCGACCGGGTTTGAATCAAGTCTCTGTTGATGTGGGTATACAAAAGATGGAGAATGGTGGATACTTTTATTACAATAAACCGTCAAAGCTTGTGACTGTTAAATATTGAGATATTAACATGTGATTGTCCGAAAGACTAATTGAATTCATTTTAAGGAATTAATCCACAAATAAAGACCAAACTCTTTATTATCAATGTCTTTCAGGTGACAGGACCATTAGTTTAGTGAGTAATGCACACACTTGGAAAAGCTTTTATCTGATGAAACCAGGTAAAACCAGGTTTTTCAAAACAAAGGTCTCAGACACAAAAGTAGTCCTGCAAAGAAACATTCAAACTTGTAGCTTTTGTAGATGTCCTTGTTTTATGCCACAAGTTAATCTAAGAGACAATATAGATACCACGCTATTGGTCAGTTATGAATATGTTATACATGATATTTGATAGCCAAGGTTGTCATCCAAGATGAGTACAAATATAAATATATTTGATCCCCTGCTTGTTCATAACTTAACAATGTCTGTGTTCTGCAAAATTGGCCAAGACTAATTTTCTATTGTCAATTTTCTGTTCTTGGATGTCCATATATGGCCAGAGGGAGGATTATTATGGCAGAAAATTGTGTCCTCTTACATTTAATCTTTTATGTATGATCTTTTAATATAATATATATATATATCATTATTATTACTATTATTGTTATAAATATGTATTGTGTTTTTATCCTTAATCTTTCCTCTCCTATACTCCTTATGTTGGTCTGTCCACATTTACTCAGAGCAGTGAGATTGTTTTGGTGTTTTCCTCTCTTGTTGTTCCTCTCCTCTCCCTGAATGTTCATTCAAGGCCGAGAGAGGATCTCTGTTCCCCAAAACATAGAAACCTAGACAGTGTAAATGATAATGCATCCCTTTTGCTCGGGGCCAGACGCCCGATGCCGCCCTAGGCAGCAGGTCTCTGGACCAGCTATATATGTGTTTTAGTACTTCTCTGTTTATTCTCTTTTGTTAAATAAATTCTTCAAAGACAACGGTTGGTTGTTACTCAATTCTTTGCTCAACCCCTCACCAGGAATATAATTTCCACGACAATTTGTAAACCGGAAACAAACACATGCACGGAGAAATGCATTGAAATAAGGACACAATTATAAATCTCCTGCGACAGATCATCTTTCCAAACAGACGGCCGCTAAGAAGCACACTGCCACAAACATTTTTGATTTCTCCTGAAACGGACGTGCAGAAGGATTGCGTGCCGTCTTCTACACCTTTCCTGTCGGCGACGTTATAATGCACACACAACGAGGACGTTTAATTGTGAATTTGAACTAGCCTTCAGAATAGCTGGTGCTGCAGGTAGTAATGCCACAATAATACTATAGTGGCAAATATGCATATGTTAATTTTTTATTCATTAATTCTTGTCAAAGATACCCGCTGGGCTGTTTAATAAACCAATCAGTGCCAAGTATAGGGAAACACAGCCCACATAGATGATGACGACAGGACGCAAGTCTGTCAAGTAAAGTTCTTTAGTGTGGTCGCCGAATTGCAGTGTGAAACCAAACCAAAACTAATCAAATGTATCAAAACATGAACTTTCGTTCAGCCCTTGGTGCAGACTTTCAGGTGTGAAAACCCCCGAAACTGTTTTACATTAACTTTCCAAAGTCAGTTGTACAAAACTGTTCAAAGTTGCAAATACAACTAAACAGCACGTTATAAATATTTATCATATACAGTGTACTTTTTATTAACAGTAGAGTAACAGTGTGGATTTTTGACTCATACGGTACATTGCAGAGAGGGATAGTCAGAGACTAAGCAGGAGGAGACAGAGACAGTGCAGTGCATGTGCAAGTGTGTCCACTTAGATGGATAAGGCACTCATCAAACCACATGAGTATGCTCACACTGAGTTAATTGAAGAAGAAAAATCTGCCTCAAGCTGATAAACAACAACATTAATTGCCATCATTTGGCTTGAAAGTCACTAGTACTCCTTCTTCTCTCTCGTATCGCCATATATTTCTGTCTCTTCCTTGAGAAAATAATTGAACAGTATTTTTGCCGTGACACACACTCCACCCTCACTGATTCTGCACAGCAAATCAGACCTGGTTGCTTCCTCCTTCAGGCCCAGAAACTTGCATGTGAGAAGCAGGAGTTGACGCCTGACCACATTTGTTGTCTAGATGGTAGAAATAACTGTAATTTACAATGCCACGCACTGACCTTATTAGGCGACGAACAATAGCACTGCCACTTTTTTGGACTTCCTCTAGGCCAATGTCAAGCCCTTGATGATATATAATACCACTTGGCAGGCAAGTTAATTATAAGCTGGCCCCTAACACTTGGCGTCGGAGGAGCCCACCATCTGAAGGCAATGTGACTGTGGTGCAGTGTCTGTGTGTCTTTATGTGTGTGGGCAGTGAGGAAGCAGGGTTGCACTGTTATCCAAACTGTCAGAGTCACTTTCAAAAGAGTTGGTGAGACACGATCAGCGTCCACACCTCTTACGCGCACGCACACACCCATGCACGCGTACACATTGTATACACTGCTGCAGATGCTAACACAGAAATGCAGAGGAAATACAGGCTGTCACAGGACGGCACACTCACCAAGACACAAATGCACACAATGAAAGCCTTATGACAGAGAGTCAACTACTTAGGAAGCCAAGATTTCAAATTGACATTGAACCACATCCATAAATGTGCCAGTGTTAGCCCAAAAGTCTAAATGGTTCTGGCAAAGCATTCAGTAGCACTTGTAGACTGCATGGAATTAATTCACTCTGTTCGAGCAACTGTAGCAACAAAAAAGATTATCCTGCCTTACTTCGTAAAGTACTCAGGCTAACTGTGCCATGTTGTCATCTTTTTTTTTTTCACACTAATTTATTGAAAATGTCCTCAAATATTATTCAGGTTAGTTTATGAATCATACCAAAACTTTAATTTTATTTTATTAACTTCTCATCACATTACAAGGAATTCATCTGTCTGTCTGAATATGTGCAGCGCATGCAGACGAGAAAGGAATGTGTGAAGTTACTTATAGATTTCGTCAGTCACAATTCAGTTAAATTATTTATTTTAAATAAGTAATATATTACTAATCAACTGAGAGCACATTAGAAAATGAATCCAAACACTCATGTTAAAAACTGTAATGATCTCAAATATCAGCAAAAGAAAAATACAGATCCTCTGTTTGTAAAAGCTTTAATTTTTAGAAAAGATACCAATCTATGCTCAGTGACATCAGTTATTAAGAAAACTATCTCTCTTAGTTTCTTAATAATATTTTTTTAATGTCCCTCAAACTGTCTACATCTGTCTTAATCGAGTTTTAATGTTCCAATTCATACTTTGACACCTAGCTTCCTTTTCGAGTGATAAGTGAAAATGTTTCATTACAAAGTGTATTTCAGGTGATACAACAGTCAGTTTGGGGTTGCTAGGATTGGATTAACAAATCGGTTTGATAGGGTTATATAGGTTGATAGGTTATATAGTTATATAGGATTGGATGCACCAAATAGGCAAGTACCACTCTCCACAAATTGGTGGAAAGAATATAAATTATCTTTACTTTTAAAAAGTTTGATTTGTAAATATGGTGTTTTTGAATTAGTGCCTACTGGATATCAGGATTGCACATACTCTAGCAAACCGAATAGCTACAGTATGTGTTTGGGCTAACTCTCTATATCCTTATGTTCATGTTTTCCGGCCAGCATCACTTCCAAGCTAACACCGTATTCATGTCCTCAGAATTACAACTAATCTCCCCATCAAACAGACAAGATTTACAGCAGCTTACAGGCAGAGATTCCAGTTTGGCTTTGCCTGTAACAAGCCGAGCCATCTCCCCCTTGTCTTCCATCAATCTGACAGTCGACATCGCTTCAATAAACCTGGCCCCGTCTAGACTCACTCTTGCAGATTTAATTCAAACAGCTGTTCACTCCTTACTCCAGACGCCCTGAGCACTTCCACTGAGGAATGGGAAGTGGAGGCGGAGGTGGGGGGGGAGATGGGTTTGGGAGGCCTCGTGCCTATCTGGAGAATGCATTCTGGAGGCGTGGGAGGAAGTGACCTCAGGGGATATGGGGATGTCAACTGCTAGTTCGCTACACATTTTGGGCTGTTTTGTTTCTAACTCTCATACAAATTGCTATGGCCTGAACAGCTGTTGCCACTGCTTTTGTAGAACACGGAAAAAAGTTATCCATGTTATTTCGGCACTGAATTGTTAATTTGCAGGATGTTTATTTAAGTCAGACGCGTTTAATGTGCTTGACTGCAAGAAGATTGTGCTCAGAGGTTCTCAACCGCTTTTGTCTGATGTACCTCTCACATCAGACAAAAGTGGGCTCAAGTACCCTATTATCGACACCACCCGTCATGTTCAAAATGTGTTAATTTCTTGTGGATTTCAAGTAACACTACATAAAAATTACATATATGATATATATATATATGATATAAGATATTGAAAACGTTTCTTTTGTGCAATGCATAATGCTTCCTGGCTTATAATTCAGTACAAAACACAGAAGAAATTTACAAGTAAAACAAAACTGAAACTAAAATTGAAAATCCAAAAGTGAATTAGCATAAAAACATTTAAAGAGTCACTAGTAGAGTATGTTTCTCTTTCACTGCCTTTGTCCTACTTTACTTACTCACATCCTGATACTTGGCTCGCTGCAGCAGCCTGCCCATATGTGCTGTTTCACCACAGAGCTCTGACATCTCCTGTCATAAGGTTTGTCACCATAAACCCCATCATGCCACTGTCACTGGCCGATGCCATGCCAAACAAAAGTGGCGATTCACAGCCAAAATGGGTTTGTGTTCACACTTTGCATGTCCTTTCTGCCATTTTCACCTTCTCTTGTGTTTTTCCGCTTACACTCCTTCTGTTTGTCCTTCTGCCAGGCTCTCTTTCTCTATCTCTTCTTTCTAGTTTACTTCCCTATAAATCATGACTTCCCTGCCTTGCTTTTTTCGCAGCTTTTTTAAAACATGATTTTCATAAGTCCCCGGAGTCTCCCGGGACAATGTGATTGACCACAGTGAACATATGAAACACTGCTATGAGTGATGAAGTCAATGTGAGCCATTCTACTCTAATCAGAATTCATTACATTACATTAGATAGAGGCAACGTTCGGCCATCCGTTTGTCATTTTCTGAAAAATAGGACAAAAATCAGTATTCACACCTAATTAGTTGAGCTACAGTGAAAAACTGCTTTTTCCATCAAGAGTATTGTAATGAAGAAATGGTTATGAGATGGCAGTGATTTAGAGGTGTTTCAACAAGAAAGGTTGGAAGAAGAGGAGAGAGCAAATAGACAAAAGAAAATAATACACACACTCATACACACAAACATGAGTAAGACAGATGTGGGTTGCCACGCGCGGCCTCCAACTGTTCCTAATGAAGGGCATTCACCGTTCTGTTCCGGCTCTCCCACTGTCAACACAATTCTTTCACACTGGGCCTCTTTCCTCCCCCCTTGTGCCCTCCCTTCTATCTGTCCCTGTTTTCGCCCTCTTCCACATTTCTTTCTCAATCCAGTTTGGGGTAACGTTGGACTGACTGAGTGGAAGAGAATGAGAGAGATAAAAAGTGAACTGAGAGAGGGAGAGAGTATTGCAGGGCGCAGATCTGCAGGACAGCTTGGAGACCAGCGTGGGGCCATGCTTGTCACTTCTCCTTCCACCCGTCCCGTATACTGGCAGGGGCTTGTGTGCACAAGAGCGCTAACTGTACCTGGGCATCTGCGGAGCTGCACTGGGTGGTTGAAATGGGGGGTGGAGGGGTGGGGGAGCACCACAGGCCTCAGCACCTCTTTAGCAGCCAGGCAATCTGCTCCGTGAGCCCCAGCCTGCCTGTTGGACTGCCGAGGACACACACACAACACACACTCCCGCCTGTCCACCCACCGAGGAGCATGGTCAGAGCTGAGGCAAGATGGTAGATGAGGCCCAACAAACACATGCACACATGCAGACTCCCAACAAGGGGTACTTTCCACATACCCCATGTAGTTCAGATTTAGGAGTAGCTCAACTCTCAATTTATTAGAATATAATTTATGACATGATCAAAAAAATTGTGTGTTTAGGATTCATTTTTATAGGTATTTTTACTCTCCTAATAACCAGTAAGCTACCAGCTACAATACTGTCTGTTGACCAGACACCTCTCACCAACCTTGTCACACCTTAAGGCTGCCTTTACGAAAGAGAGTGCATGAGAATTAGTTAACAATAAGCAAGCTGAGTGGTTAAAATAGTTAGCTAAAAGTAATGGATAACATTTGAAATTATTAGTCAAAACTAATGGATAACACTTGACATTATTACTTCAAAAGAGAATAAAGAATTTCCCCTTGGATCAATAAAGTATTCTGATTGAAAAGCAGGAACAATTGGGTTAGGATTAACCTATCCTAACAGCTGAAATAATTAACTTAAAATAATGAAAGTTTAAATACTTAGCTAAAAGCAATGCATACGTTAAAATATGATAGTTGTAGTTTGTATTAATGAATGAATGGTTGAAATACAACACCAAGGAAAATCTCAAATTCTCAGTGAAATACATTAGAAATAAGCACACTTGTTTTATATAGTATTTGTTCAGAACATTTGTATTACCTTTCAGCAAGCACAGTTTTAGTAAAACAGATTGTGCTGAAAGTACACTTTTAGTTCTGTGAATTCAAGGCTCTCAAGTCTCACGCATTCACCGTGAGACACATGCATTTCAGCCAGTTCACACGCTCACACGCCACACCTTGTATTTCTCATGGGGAGAAGTAAGTTAATCATAAAGATATCTGTAATTTTACAGCATTTAAGGGCACTTTCCTCTTGGCTTTTCTCTGTCTCAGCTCTGCCTTTTCTCTTTCTTCTGTGCATTTTCTCTCCACACCGCTCGACCACGAACACTGACGCACTGACTGAATGCTGTGTTAATGTGTGTGTGCATGCGACCAGTCGAGATCATCAGGTTAAGAGATGACGTCCTCGAAGCTGTCCTGCTATATTCAGTTAATGGAGATAATTTTTGTGCCGAGTTAATAGCTTTCTCTTCAGCCTACTGAATGCCAGAGCTGTTGACCAGAAATTAAAATGTATTGTTTCTGGGTAAATTCCGTGATCATGATTTTTTTAGCATTTTGATTTTACGATTTCTGGACGACATCACTTGCCTCTGATCAAAGATAGTGAGAGCGGCTGATTCAGGGGAGTGTAGCCAAATTCGTGCTAAATTATTGTTGAAAATTTTCAGACTGCAATTAATGATTGTTTTTATTATGTATTAATCATACAATATTTCCCTTTGAGATGTGGTGAAGTAGAGAGTGGCATGAAAAGAAAATATTCAAGTTCAGTACAAATACCTAGTAAGTACAGTACTTTGAAACTGTCCTGAAATTAAGGAAAGGACTAGAGATGTTGTTCTATATTTTGACTTTGGACAGAAAGCTATCATCCATCAAGATGGTGAACATGGCTGGAGCCCCCTACCTACCCCTGTCATCAAGGCATTAAAATGTGCAACAAACAATTACAACACAAAACACCATTCATAAGCTGAAACGTGTAGCCTACTCTCACACACAACTTGGCATCCATGCGTAGGGCAAGTTCTACCATCCTACTGTAGGTGTACAGCACTGCTACACACATAGCCAAATTTCTTTTTAGTTTTGATACATTTGTATATTTGAAATATAAGTACAAATAGTGTTTTATCAGATTTACCAATTGTTATAATTTCTATTTGTTTGGGTCAATTATGAACTATAGGTAAAATTTAACTGCTAGTAAAAACTTGAGAGAATTGGCTGGGGCCGAGGGGCCGCTGCTGCAAATATTTGAGTTAGTCCTCCTCCAACACGCGATATCTCACTCCAAATTTCTGATAAAACTTGAGATCCCTGGAATTGAATAGAAGTAGTTTCAGATAATACTGTGCTCAGTGTACGACCCCCTCATCTGAAATCTGTGGTATGCAAGAACTAGAATATATTTTGTTTATTTGCCATGCTAGCTGCATGGCTATAGGGATGACAATGTCAGTCTCTTGGTCAGTGCAACATATTGGTCCAGCCTACTATTCGGTGGATTGCCATGATATTCAAGTTCCCCAGGAGATGAAGTCTACTGACATTAGTGATCCCTTGACTGTAAGTTTAGCGCTTCTGGTTGACATTTGTGTGGTTTATAGTGACTGATTTATGACCAAATATGCAAAACTAAGTTTGTGTTTAAATGTTGCTAATAAGCAAATGTTAGCATGCTAACGCGTGTAGCTAAAATGTTAAATGTGATAAACAGTACTCATCATAATTCATTGCTATTACCAGTGGGGTTACTAAAAGGCCACTGCAAGTTGTTCATAGTTGTATGAAAAAATGTGTTGTGACAGTCCTGTCATTGGCCACATGTATTTAATTCCATGCCAGTGAATCTGAGTTAAGGGATCCTTGTGCAGAACTAACTCCACTAGATGAAATGTGATCTCTGTGTGAGAATGAGTACTATAAGGTGAAGCATGCTTGCTGTCAATTGACACCAAATTAAACAATTCATTTTCGAGGATTTTTAATGAAAAACTTGCTCTCTTGAAAGGTTATTTCTCTTGAAAGGCCTTATCTTAAATGAAACTGAGCACATTGAATACTGTCACTAATGAAAGTGAAACATGTTCATTTCACATTTGGATTTGAAGTTGAAGTTAAAGAGAACTGACCCTACCCACGATGTGAAGTTTGCACTCGTGTTGGTCACCACATACATACCTTATCACACACTTTTTCAGTGGGCGCTTGCATGCTGATTTGGCTACCAGAGTTTCTCTTTTTGGACTGACTTTGAACAAAATGTTAAAAAAATAAGGGCATCGAAGGTCACCTACTGACAGGCAGTCTAGCCCTCTTCATATCCATTTGGCTGGAGGGACAGTAAATAAAGTGTAGAGAGAGAGAATAGTAATGGAGCTCTTCATACTCTCAATGGCATAATTGAATCTCCAACTAAAAAGTGTTATCCAAATCAACCTTTTGCTGTGATGACTGCTCACACTGGTGGACCAGCCCGAGTGGTGGACATGACATCACATGTAAGTACATGAAACTCCCCCCAACACACACACACACACACACTCTGTACATGTACACATTCCACGCATGACATACAGAAGGGTATGTGCGTTCATACCCTTGGGAGCAATTATGCACTCCTCCAAATGCACATGTACAGTGTAGGTACAAACACAGGACAAATGGACAGATGAACACAGATCGGCACAGACAGGTATACAGAAGGATACTCACACACATGCTGAGAGCCAGTACTGAGACGCCCCACAGATTTGGCATCCTCTTGACCCCTCCAGAGGGCACTTAAAAGGCTTGAAGACAATCTCCCCCTCCCTATATCTGTTCCTCCTTCACTCCCTCTCTATCTCTCTCTCACTCTCCCTCCCACCTTCTGTCGTGGCTTTGGCCTCTGTCCAGACAACCAATCACATTGATGGCTTTGTTTTCAACTCTCTCAACCCCTTTTCCGCCACCATCGCATCACTTCCTCCTGCAGTGTGGGTAACATCCAGGAATCCAGGGCTGACGAGCCCAAAGAGATGTTTTGGGAGACAGCCAGCACTGCCGAGCCAAATTGAGACCAACCTCACACTGGCCCTAAATCAGGATAGAAAAACTATGAGTGGATAGTGTTGTCACTGGAGCTACAAATGGGTTTTGAGTTTTAGATTATTGCAAAGGGTTCTGATCAAAATTATCCATCTGCAAATGTTTGCCATTTACATTTATTACTAATTACTAGTACAAAGTTACTATTAAACATGCAGCTTATAGGTTTAATAGGATACTTATGTAATTATAATCAATATTTTTATATAATCAATCTTCCAGCTCACTGTTTTTGTTTTATGACCTGCAACTAAATTGTTTTGATTCGCTGATTTTTTTTTAATATACAGCAAGCAGCTGTTTTCAGTGAAAGAGGTCAGAATGCTTTTATGCTACGCAGCTCCAAACAGGCAGGTAGAAACTGGCTGGTGAGTATAGAGGAGCATTTAGCTAAAGAGCCAGGTAGTTTTCTCCAGGTACTGATAGAGATCAAAAACTAAGCTAAAAGGAGAATGAATATTGGACTTCCTCAATTGGACCTGAAACCCAACTCCATATCAGTGCTAATGTTATTCTGTATCTGCTAGATTACTAAATAGGTAACTTTTTGCTAACAAGTCAATCTTATCTTATTAACTCTACAATAAAAAGGTTTGTGTTTGTTTCAACCGCCCTTAATGAACATAAAATCTGTTAATGCAGGTTTATGGGTTGAATGTATGAGTCTCCATCATTTAACTGAGGTGAAATTCTATAGGCCCTGCTATGTCTCACTTTCTCGCTCTCCCTCAGTGAAAATCAGTCTCTATCTCTGTTGAAAGATTTGTACAATTAAACTATTTAGCCAGAGGGAGCTCGGAGTAGAGCTGCTGCTCCTTCACATTAAAACGGAGCCAGCTGAGGTAGTTTGGTTAGTTTTGGTGACTATGCTTAATGCTAAAATTGGCCACAGTGGCAGTAGGTGGCAATTATGGACTAATGGCACATTCAATTTTCCAGTTTATTAAGTGAGTAATGTTGTTTTGCTGAATTGTGAAGGCGCCCAAGTTGGCTGCCAGGCCAGCTGACGCTGTTTACCCCAATAATTTGGTCGTTCTATTTGAGAAGAACCATGCTCAGTTATGCACAGTTATCCTGCAGCATTTATTCTACGTTCTAATTTCACATAGACAGGGACTATGGGATAGACCAAGCTGAGAGTGTAGCTTGTACCTTTTGTGTAAATAAATTATTGAAAAATCTAAAGATACAGACTTAATGATTTCTGTGTCTCTGGTCTATTATTGAGGGAAACCCAGCCAAGAAAAACCCACAGTAACTTTAATAAACCATTGTGCATACCTGGCTGTGTTTATTTTTTGGCATACTTTACTTGTTGAATCTCCAATGTCAGTTACACATCAGTATCTAGCCCAGGTTAGCTAACTTTAGCCACCGCTTATACCCAACCAAGTAACTGTAGCAGCAAATGAGAGACATTTATACAGCCACTACTTGAAAGGATGGGACGGCCTGTCTTGATTGTCTTGATTGGCTGAAACAAGCAAATTTAACCCATCCCCCAGGTATCCCATCCCTTAGCAAGACACTTAACCCTTAGTTGCTCCTCTGACATTTATAGCAATTGTAAATATAAAAAAGCGTCAGCTAAATAAATGTAAGTGTGCTGCTCCTGCAAAAGTGAGGAGAAACTCTAACAGAGCTTGTTAAAGGGCTATGCTATGCTCATAGAACTAGGGTTACAGCATTCAACTCATTGTTTTTTTGTTCGCTTTTATTTCTAACCCCTTTGTCCAAAACTTTTCTGCCCATCGCCTTCAAGCCCTCTAATCTAGCAAGTTGATGGCCATCATCAATGGGCAAATTAGGCTTTTTTGTTCAGCGTTAATCCTAACAGACATGCTTCTTTTGTTAGCTCTATTTAGACTCTTTGTCATTTGGGCAGCATTACTGCCAAGAACTCTAGCTGCTGCCTTGACATAATTATTTCTTTTTGTCTGGTAGTTGGTGCTTGAGTTGTAGACAGGGCCTTGTACAAAAAAGTAAAAGAAAAAAAGCTTATGCTGTATGTTCTTTGAAACATCTAGTAGCCCTATTACTGTGTGATGTGATGGGGTTCATTGAAATCAGATAACAACTGCATAAAACCTTAAAGAAAGTTTAGTGACTATTCATTTTACTATGATCACACACAAACATCAGCCGGGGCAATAGTGAGAAAATATAAATTAAGACAATTTTTAGGATAGAAACATGCAATTTCAATTGGGATTAACTCTTCCTTTATGAGGGTGAATATGCAAATGGTACACTAATGAACTTAAAGTATTCTCTTTGTGAGAACTGATTAACCAAGGGGCTCCTCTGCTGCACATTTACATTTTTCTCAAGTCAAGTCAGGGTTCTCCAGTCACAAATTACAGTGCTTTTCCAGGCCAATTACATTGAACAAGTGCACCATTATCCAGTTCTGAACATCACACATGTATATTTGCCCCATTCATTTTCTCAAGAGTGCTTCAAGCCAAGGGCTCCTCCAGAGAGAGGAGGACAAGAGGAAACAGGCGAAGTCAGAGAGCGAGGGAGGAGGGAGAAATAGACAGAAGGCAAAATAGAGAGAGTGATAAAAAAAAGTGTGCTGCAGGAAGAAAGATGCATTGGAGGGGTGTCCAGAAGTGGTAGTTCTATTAAATAATAATCAAAAATCAACTTAATAAGTGAATTTATTTCTCTAAATGAGGCCAGATTTTTCCCAGAGTTAGTGCGCAGACATTTTTAAGAAAAGGGATGTTTTAGTAAAAGTGGCATAGCAAAGAGGGCAGCATCAAGGTGAGCAAAACACTTCAGGAGCAAATTGAAAATGTGTCAAAGTATGTGAACAGCGTGTTAAAGACACACTTGACATGGAACTGCACTGTCACTGGCATGATATTATTTAATCTGATTGCTGGTTGCTGTTTGTGATGGTTTTCTGTATCAGCAAGGCCAGTCACAATGTATTAAAGTGCTGTGGCTTGATGTTCCAACAGTCACCACTTGCCTATTTCTGTCCCCAGAGGAACAATAAGGTAGCGTGACTGCACCATGGCCCCCTACAGAATGGGCTCTAGGATTAGATTGCTTTCGTTCTGCGCTCATGCATGAGGCAAGCAAAGGGCAGGCATCGCATATTATTGTTGGAATCCCACAGGATACAGTGTGGGGCGAGAACCCGGTTTCTTTTCCCATCAAAAACCCTGCACCTAGCCACTTACACGTGAAGCTCTGCTGGCATTCAGGCGCAGAGTGACACCTTTGCAAAACAACAATAATAAACCAAACCAAACAAAATCCAATCTCACAACAGAGACAACTCCTATTGGAGTGACAAATGTTCAGGGGCCATCTCCAGCTAGCTTTCCAACTGTTCTATTCATTACCTTTCTCTCTCTCACTTATTCTCCTCAGCTGCTGCTGCCGTCTCCTCTCCTCACGGCATGAAATAGACACTCCAGGAAGTACATTTTGTGCAAACTCTCCTCCCGCTGCTACAGCTGATTTCACAAATGATGGTGAAATGGCCAGGAGAGCGAAGAGGTAAATGGAAAAAGATGGCTGTTGCACGCTACGACCATATTCCTCCACTCTCCTTTTTCATAGATAACAGGGGGTGATTAGAAAACAGCAGATGGGAGGGCCAACATTAACTTCCACCAGGGCTATGGTAAATTTAGTTTGAAGACTCCTCCGCATGAACTCACTTCTGAGGTCACACACACAAGCATACATGCATTCAGACAAAGGTGCGCGTGCACACACACACATAAACACACAAAATGGATTAGGCCTATGCCCCTGAATCCTATCTATTTTGACAATAGGCTGTTTTCTGTGACATCTTTGACAAGTCCATTTCAGGAGTGATATTTCAGATGTATGGCTTACGTGTGCTAAGGGGCAAGTATTGTCAATAAAGTCTATTGAGCCTTTGCCATTAGATTATATGTTTGTGGCAGGGCATGTGTCACAGGATGATAAAACCAGTCAAAACAGAGCATAGGTTTAAGGTTTAAAGGGTATATAATTTATTTATGACTGGAATTAATTATTTTTAATGCTTAAATCAGTACTAATCCTTCCTAATTGTCATTAATTAAACTATTGGCGATAGCAGGTTACGACCCAAACTTTAGGTCTTACTTTCCACTTTACAATTAGCCATCAAGCCTGCATTAATAAATTAAAGTAAGTCAATGTGGTTATGCACATCACACAGTACATTTCAGGGCTTCTCCCTGATGATTTATAAACAATTAATGAGCTCACCCATAACAAGCGCTATACATTATTGGGAGGTGGTACCAATCATCTTAATGCAAGAGTAAGAGTCTACACTGTACTGATGCACAGCTTGGCTTGGAGCTAAATGCAAATGTAGGAATGACAATGCTGACATGCTGATATTAAGCAGGTAAAATGTTTATTAGCATGCTAACATTTGCTGTTAAGCAGTAAACACAGCAAAGTACAGCTAATGCGAATGTCATTAGATTTGTAGGTATTTAGTCATGAGCAAAATTGTTGGGCAAAAAAACCCAAAAAACGAGTTAAGGTATAAGCAACATCATTAGGATTCATCCTCTGGGCACCATGAATGTCCACACAGACTGTCCTAGCAATCTATCCAAAAGTTGTTTAGATATTAAAGTCTGGACCAAAGCTGTGCAGTGGTCAACCAACTGACAGACCAACATTACAATTCATTAACTTAAAATGGCTGCTTACATGAACAGCGATTATATCTTCTCAAATATCAATTGTCTACCCTCCGTGCTGACTCCATTGTGAACACATTTCCACATGCAGCCTCCATCCTCCTCTGCCTATACACAGTACTACTGTATCCACTCTCAATAAGATTACCTTTAGATTGCCCCAGTTGAGGAAGATTTCCACCTCAAATTATATTTCTTCATCTCTTACTACTGACTGACTACTTTATTTTAGAGGAAGATTATCATTCACTGGGACTACAATCACTCGCACAGTCACTCTGAAGCATCAGAAGATCCCCCCAATGTATAAGCTCTGGCTATTTAACAAGTTTCTCAGATTGTAACTGACAGGCCATTTGCTGTTTTGGTACATTATGGACACATGGGAATACTGCACTATTTCTTTTTTTAACCTCACCAGCCTGGTGGAGATTGGTCTACTCCTCAAATCCTGAAGTGAATCTACTGAACCTCAGGGGTGTTTTGTTTAGTTCACTTCATAATAATCCATGAGGGTATTTTAAGTTTATTTTACTTAACGGTAAAGAAAAATAACATGTTGTTATTGCAAGGCTTTAGACCTCAACAGCTCCTCTGCCCTTCACCTCTCAGGCCCCTCGTACCTCCATTATTTGCAGCAGAAACAGTAGCAACAGTAGAGCAGCCCAGTTTCCTTGGAATTACATTCATATTGGACAATTCTGCAGCACAGGATTAACAGTGCCTGGACACTGGAGTTTACGATAAAACCATAACTAAGATCTTTCCATAACCCTCCCAAACCTTCCATTCTGTAAGCTTCCCAAGTGTTGTAGTTCCCTCACCTTAACCATACACCAACCTTTAAGTAGTTGCCTTGTGCCACACCTTAATCAAGCTGTATTTGCTACAATCACAACTACAATCTTTTTTTTTTTCTTTTGTTTTCTTTTTTAAACATTGGCTTTGGACTGAATTTATTCAGTGTTTTTGAAGAATAATCCAATATTAATATCCTGTCTGACAATAGGGGGTTGTTCAGAGAGTGAATGGAAAAGTAAAATTTGAACAAAAGTTGAACAGCTTACTTTCCATGTTCATCACAATGGTTTGGGTGTGTTTCTTGAGCTCTGCTCTGTAAGACAACAGAACAGCTTCACTAGCCTAATCTGCCTGACATGGCTGTTATCTGACACTATGGCCTGTGTTACCATGTCCTGATTGTTGGTGCCTTTTGTAAACTGCATGTAAAGTTACCCCCCTAGCCCCTCCCTTTGTTATGTCCTCAGACACCACAGCAGAACATACTTTTTAAAGTTATACTAGACATTTGTAGCATTCTATTTTTTCTAGTAGTTATCATAAACATGCCTCTCTTGTTTGTTTGCTGTTGGGGATAATGCCCATAATCAGTTTTTGTATTTACATTGGGGCTGCCTAAACACTTATGCTGCTAGTTTCAATTCATGCAAGGGCTTAAATTGGTCCTGGATTCTCATTACACTTTCTGTTGATGTATACATAATAAAAGCTTTTCATTTGTTACCACACCTGTGTCTGATTGTGTTCTGTTGACTGAACAGTACTGGGTATGCCTTAGTAATGTCCTGATGAGACAATAATGTGCATGGAGCAGAAGTTGCAAATACTATAATTTCCAGGCTTTCAGTTTGTATCTCATTATTAATATCACCACAATGATGCTTTGATGTACATAAACAACAAATAAGGATAGAGAATAATTATTACAAACTAAATGCAACAGCTGAGATGTGAACATCATATGTCTAGACATTTGAAAAGAATTAAATTGGTTTAGCAATATGGCACACATAATGTGTTTGGCAGATTATTATAGATGTCACAGAACACTGTCAGCACAATTTAGACAACAATTTGATCCACAGCAGCTCTAAATCTCGAGTTGAGTCGGTGGCAAGTGGTTTTAGTTGTTAGCTTAAGATAACAAGGATGAACTGTATTTGCAGTAACTGTGAATCTTTCAGACGTGTAGCTTTAAAAAAGGCTAGTAACTAACAATAAACCTCAGCACCAGAAATGCTGTCATGCTGATAAAGATGTTATTCAGCTAGAAAGCAGCTAACTAGCATGCTACAGAGACTACATTGGAATACAAACAAGTACATTATTATGACCTGCTATCCCTATCCACTTTGATATTTTCTGCCATGCTGGAAATTTCTTACCCAAGTGTCACACTAGACTGGGCGGCTGTGGCTCAAGAGGTAGAGCGGGTTGCCCGTTAATTGGAAGCTCGGCGGTTCAATCCCGGCTCCTCCAGGCTGCATGTCGAAGTGTCCTTGGACAAGACATTGAACCCCAAATTGACCCTGGTTATTCCACCAGTGTATAATTGTGTGTGAATGTTAGTTTCTGTTTGAAGCGCTTTGAGTGGTCGCAAAGACTAGAAAGGCGCTATACAAATACAGAGCATTTACATTGGAGAGAACATTAATTCATAAGTGCAGAAAATGAACTTCTGCTTCTCTGCAGTGAAACTGACATAACTTAGGCTACACACTTGATTTGGAATGCCACTGGATGTATTTGGGTTCATTGCTTTTCATTAGACATTCAGCATGCCCTCATTGACTTCCCATTGGCACTTGCCCTCGGGGGAATCCGTCATAAGTGTCGTACTTGGTGAGATTGACCCTCAGAGGGCTGAGGGAGCGAGTCAACAACGACGGTCACTCCAGAGGTCCATATCACCCACAATACATTGTAGTAATGAATTTGGTGCAAGAAAATATATACACGGTTAAGTGGTAATAATGTATGTAAATCTTTGGTTTCTTAATTTGCAGATAATTTATTAATAAAATGTCAATGACCAAAAAATACATACATACATAACTAATTGCAACTATTGCCTCATTGAAATGAGCCTGCAGGTATTTCTGATGATTTGTAAAAAGCAGTACAGTGCTATGCCTAAAATTGACAGTTGACAGTGTTCAATGTAAACACTTGCACACCCTCTGCGCTCCAAGTGGCCTCTATGCAATGTATGCTGTTTTCCAATGGTGGAGGGGAAGTGAATGGGGGAAAGTGGAACTACTAATGAAACGTAGCCCTGGAAAATCAGGGTTGTGAAGGTAGACAAGGGCTTTAAAGAGGTGAGTGACCTTGTTCTTATCTGCAATTATACATCTGGGAAATAGGAGGGAAAATTGTAGATTCACAGTCAAAGAGGAATCACAGCCCTCTACGAGAAATCAAATCAATAAGATATAGAACAGAGTACACGCAGTCGTGTGCTGATATCCGTGGCTGAGGTTCGATCTATTGCAGCATGTCTGCGGTTAATGGGGTTCAATCACTCCAAACTTCTTAAGTAATTTAATGGAAAGGTTAGGCACTATTTTTCCGGCACAGTCTTCGCCTGTAGCCTCCACAGCATTATGAATCAAATGTTGAAAGCATTATCAGTAAACTACTAAAAGGCCAGGAGGTGCTGATACAGTGCTGTTAGCAGACTAGTAAAACAATTAAGGCAGTGCTATAAATGCAAACTCAGTTGATTTAAGTTGAATAAAAGTCTACATTTAGTTTTACTGGCAGCTGCACTTTAGCTGAGGCTTCTGCTTTATCACATTAAACTTTGCTCTCCAATCTCAGTGGACAAATTTGCTCATGGTGAAGGCCTGGGTATGTAGAATTTAAAAAAGAAAACTTTCCTACACCTAATTTTGTTTTGGGGCATTATATATATTAGTCAGGGTCAATGGAAGACTTAACTCAAATGGATAATTATGTGTTTAGGCTTCTTCTACGTTGATTCTCGAAAACAAACCAATTTCTTTGTCAAGGGCTAATATTACTCGCAGAACGAGAGCACATCTCAGATCATGGACCCCTGACACCATATTAGTGGTCGCAATCGTGTGTGGGGGATAATTTTAGATACATACTGGAAGGTGAAAAGACCATACACTTCCAGCAAGTCAGTCAGTGTGGTTGGCACAGTCAGAAGAGTGAGAGAAGAGAGAAGCAGCACTGCTCACATTATTTGCTGAATCAATACCTACCAGATTATGTGAAATATCAACCTTCAAAAGGAACTGTGTGACTGACAATTCAAAAAGCTCAACATGATTTATCTTTACAGGTTATTTATTTACACATTTAGTCAAAGCTTAAATTAAATTAAGTTTTATAATTAGAAAAACATTAAGAAAAGACTTGACAAACTGAACCTAATTTGAAAAAGAAATAGTTGAAGTTATACTAAGGGCAAATTGCTTACAAAACAGTTTGTACTAACCGCTTACTTATCTTGTTATTTTATGGCCATTTAAACACCCGAGTTGACACTTAGGAATGCAGTGTAATTAAAACAACAAGCTTCCTCGATAATTCAAAAGCCAAATTACATCAGCTGAATGTCAACCAGGCTGTTACCCTGAAGAGGGAAATCTCCCCTAGAAAAGGCTAAACATAGTTGTGGCCTTACCAAAATACCAAAGAAAGTCATCAAAGTGAACAAGGTCTTGTGAATATACAACCCTCACACAGTGATTAAGCAGGGGGGGCTATTAAATAAAAACACCAGGCGAATAGAAAATGTGCCTCATAAGCAGACTTCAGTTTGAACAAATTGTTTGGTGGGGTTGAGCAATTTATGGGGTACTTGGTCTACTGCAATGGGAGACTTGGTCAGTAAATCTGAGGGCTTCACTCTCATTCAGAGATAAATAATTATAAAAAAAAAACTAAAGGCCTTCGCTGCAGACGGTTTAATTAAGGGCTTCTGAGAATTATAATCAACGCTAAAAGAGATGCCATGGTGATGAAGCATAAATCTATAACTGTGGAGCAGACAGCACGACCAATCTAATGCATCTGCAGTATTGCTCATCGGGGTAAACAAGTGAGTGTGTTTGTGCAAGCGTGTGCGTGTGTGTGTGTTTGCGCATCTCAAAACTTCCTGAGACCTTCACTGTAGTCTCATTTAAACTTTGGTTTAATCTTTGGTGCTTTAAGTATGTGTGTTAGTTTTTAAAGATCCCCTCCACTCATCAAAAGTGTATTTTGTGTTTTTGTCACCTAAAATGTCAGACCTTGACTACTCCATGCAAAGTTTGTCACTAGTGAGGTGTTTCCACATTCAACTGAAGTGGGAGATATACACTTGCCTAAAATGTGAGATTCAAACATACCCTGGGAAAGCTTGGTACGTATCAAATTCGAAAGCCAATTGCTGTCTAGCGAATGCTACGGGCAAAGAAAGTTGAAATCCCCAGCACAGAGCAGACCTGTCAGTACAGAGAGAGTTTGCACTAGCAAACATTGTGTGCAGTTTTAAGATGTAAACCGCTGCACTTCCCTTGAACTATATACTATGTAATAACAATTGGCAAGTTAACAAGCTAATTCACAACATTAAAAGTTGCTAACAACACTTACCATTCTGATAGTTGCACAACAGACTCCTCATCTAAATCTGCATAACGGGAGGCATGGCCACAGTGACTAGGAAGGTGGTAGGTAGACTCAACAGACATCTTGAATTCCCAGGGGTGAAGATTTATTTCCAGTGCTCTGCAGTACACATATATCTCAGGCCACTAGATTGATAATTTCTTAATGAGGGAGAAAGAGTAGATGTACTTCCAGCCCCTTTAAAAAAACTGTGGGAAAATTTGGGAAAACCAAGTTAAACAAAATATTAACCTTAGCAGTGCATTTGTGTCTGTGGAGAACTAATACAGTCTGCAAGTCTGTATTACAATGAGACAGACTGACTTAAACAATAGTCAGGTGAAGATTAAACATTTTTTTGCTCGCTGTAATCATTCCCCCCTGTTCATACTGGTCATTGAACAATTTATTCATAATGCACTTTTAATATAAGTGGTGCGGGACCAAATCCACAGTCCTCGTTTTGTGCAAAAATACACAGTTTTGAAAGAGCATGGAGCCTCCCTCTATGTTCAGACTGCAGGCCTTAATGCTCAATTCCGATTTATTTCCCCAGATCTGATTTCTTTTGTTTGACAGTTCACATTATTGCTTGAATGTGGCCTATATCAGACTCCAGTGAGAACTGTCCACGGCCTGAAAGTGACCCGCTTGCGCAGAAGAATAACAACGTCACACGCAGCACGCTGTTGAAGGCTACAGAAGTAAACAAGAAGCAACAGAAGTGAGCTCCTGTTAGCTCATAGGAGACTCCTGTTTTTTATTGTCCTCACGGGTCACATTTCTCCCACATTATGACAAGTGTTTGCAACTTTCTGTTCTTTTCATTACAGTTTCTGACGCTGTACAACGCATCTGCCCCACAACTCACTCCCTTTCTCTCTCTCTATCCCCACTGTGTCCGCTCGGACAAATTGCATGCACATAACTCAGAAGAGAGCTCGCGGTCCGGTGGATTTCAGGTGGAAGAAAGGGAATTTGTGAGCAGATGTTAGCAAGGTAGAGGAGGAAGAAAGCCACATGTTTAATAATGGCTTTTGTGAAGCTTTTTCATTGACCGCAGCTCCGTCTACAGCAGGACAGTGACAACAGCTGCTCTAGGGTAACGTCAAAGCCGCATCAATTCTGACCTGAGTGTCCAGACTCAGGTCGCATTTAAAAACATCCAATCTGCATCACATTTGGACCACCTATGGAAGTGGCCCAATTCCGAACGGGAAAAGATCACATTCCATGTGACTTGGCCTGTTCACACTGTCATAAAAAGTTCAGATCTGAATCACATATGGGCAAAAAAATCGGATTTTGGTCACTTTGGCCTGCAGTCTGAACTATGTGTGTCACTGGGCAGTATTTCTGTGTTGAGATGTGGGGGTATGCCAACAAAAAGAGGAAATTTTGGGATCTCTTAATGGCCAGTATGGATAGGAGTAATACTTATAACTTGCACAACCTGCTTCAATGTTCATATGGGTACTTGACTCTTGTTTTCAGATAGATATGAACAGTTGTGAACCTATCCTTAAAATTTGACTAAAAATGTTTTTGTTGTCATCATCAGTTAGTCAGTTAGTCCACCACTTTGGTCCAGACTAAAATTTCTAACAGCTACTGGATGGTGATTGCCATGAAATTAGGTTCATCACAGGGTGAATTGTAGTAATCCTGTAACTTTTCATCTATGTTTGTTCTTCCAGTGCTTTCTGAATGATATAACTATCAAAATGAAGCGAAATGAATGAAATGTTGTACTTGTACTTGTGTTTAGTGTTAATTAGCAAATGTTAGTATGCTAGCACACTAAACTACTATGATGAACAAGCTTATGACATTAGACTCAGACCGTTATAATTTCAGGTTTTCCAATACCAATGCTTTCAGAAAAAGTGACAAAGCATAGTTATTTGATGCTAAAGGTAACCTTCAGCGTCTGTATGAGACGCTCCCGGATTTGTCTGTACGAGACGCCCCACCGGAAGTGCTGGCTAGCTATGTTCAAGTTAAAGGTGTTGACAGCCCCTTGAAGCCCCTTAATCTTACCATACACAATGTTAGTGCTTAAACCTAAGTCACAGACTTTATGCATGTCAACCTGCTAACCCTACAGCACACACTGTGATAGCAGGTAAGGTTAGCCTCCTTTGTGTTGTGGCGACGTAGCAAACGGTGGCGTTTCATACTGACGCTGAAGGGTACCTTTAGTCATATATTTACGCTTTGTCAAGCTGTCTGGAAGCGTTGGTAATGACGCACTGAGATGAGAATGCGTTGTTATACTTGCTAAACATCAACATGTTAGCGTCATCATTGTCAGAATGTTAGCTATAAGCACTGCTGTGTCTAAGTTATCCTAATTATGCACAATAACTAATTTATTCTGCTTGAGATATCCAGTTTTCCATCTACTGTTTTTTGCAACAGCATTGTAAAGATATGGGTTAATTTAAGGTATGTCTGTGTAATGTTTCAAACTCATTCTAACTGTTGCTATTCCGATATTACACATCACATATCATGCCTCTTAGAAAAGTAGACAACATTTAAATTTTCTACATTTATATTACATTTTCATATAGTTTAATACAGTTACCCATGTGACACCAAAACCTCTGCCAGGTTCCCAAATCCATGCTGACAAGGAGCAATGCCAGCAGTCCCACCAAGGGAAGAGCTTAAGGGTTTGCGTGTGGAGCTGTATTTCCTCATTCATTAAATGGACACATTCTAGGCGATGGGGTGGAAATACAAAATACAAAGTGACAGGGATCAGAATTAGGTTGCATTCACTCCAATTCCTCAGGAGAGTCAGAAGTTTGTTGGGCCTGCTTAGCTTGCACAATATCCAGGTACCTCAGGAGCTGCAATCACAGAAGTGAAGCTAGACTAAAGTGAAAGCTTTTTAGAGTAGCTGATTCAGCAGCAATTTTTAGAATGAATGAGCCTGTGAGGGCCGTGCATTCAACTGCCAGCAAAAAAAAGGAAAAAGGTCCCAACAGAACCCAATTAGTAATAACCTTTATAACCGTAAAATCGTATTTATTATGTCACACATTGCACATTCCCATGTGGGCGTCCTTGTTTCTAATCAACTGTGTGATATTAAATGGTACAAAACTAAATCATCAGCAAAGAGCCGGACAAAATATAGCATACAAGTGAAGCCTGATTTGCTTGCATTTAATTACAGCCATTTGTTGAAGGTTTTAAAACAGTTCATAATGAAGCTGCTCTCTGCGTTGAACTTGGTCTGACCTCATCACACAATCTCATTATGTTTTCACAAACTTGGGCACTTAAAACTTTGTATTCAAAATTCGTGAAAATACAGAGATATACATTCATCAAAGTATTTTTAATAGCCACTTTCAAAACTGCCACACTTTATTTCCCCTTTATGAAATTCAGCATGAATCACATAATCAAAAGTCTGACCAGACTTATGAATGTGTCTTGTAATGTATAATTACTAGATGCATTAGATTGGACTTCCACTACAAAATATACACTGACATATATAGTACCATAATATACCAAATACATGTATAGTAGAATCAGTTAACGGAGATCAAGCTTACTTACAGTATTCGTTTTGATTTTAAACCACTAATGTACATTCAAACTATCATCATTATTCACACCAACTGCTGGATCAAGGTGGTACAAGTAAAAACTAAAGGTTTACAGTTTCAAAAGAAAACCATGTATCTTAATATTTAGCGATTTTGAATTCCTCAGATACACTAAAGGATTAAGTGTTCCTTTATTGTTTGAGAAAACTCCAAAACCATTTAAAACCTATTGGTTTAGCTGAAAAGTGCGTTGTCACAAAGTTGAAAAGATGGTTGTTTTTCTCAGGGTATTGGAAAGTAGACATTGTGGAGATTTGTGGTTTTCACATGGAGGACAGTGACAAAGCTCTTAGGGAGATCTGAAACACTGATCTGCTGTTGTAAATTTAACAAACACTGACAGTCCTGAAACAGTGCAACAATGCAAGGTTTTATTTGGTGTAACGATGGTAAAAGAGTTTTGGATTACAGAGACCACCATAGCACATGCTGTACATTAAAACCACATTTTCTACTGATAAGCATATAAATAAGTATTTATTAGATGGCGTCTCCAAACTCTTTCACGTCTCTTTCACATGTGCTTAGTGTGAACCTGCTCCCATCTGAGAGTGAAAGAAGAGAACACGGTGCCAATGGTGCACCTGCCAAATCTGGTGTTCTCTGGCGAATGGCAGTCGAGCTGAATGATGCTGGGCTGTGAGCACAGATCCCACCTAGAGGATGCCGGGCCCTCATGCCACCCTCATGGAGTCTATTTCTGACAGAAATATGCTCACCAGTAGCCCGCTGGAGGTCATATTGTAGGGCTCTAGCAGTGCTCTTCCTGTATCTGCTCTCACAAAGGAGCAGATACCGGCCCTGCTGCTGGGTTGATGCCCTTCTACAGCCCTGTCCAGCTCTTCTCGTGTAACGGCCTGTCTCCTGGTATCTCCTTCATGCTCTTAAGATTCTGCTGGGAAACACTGCAAACCTTCTTGCGACGGCACATAGGAACTGGACTACCTTTGCAACCTCAATGGGCTGCCTCATTCTACCATTTTTGACAAGGGCACTAGCAGAACACAAAACCAGAGAACAAACAGTCAGGTAACATAAGGAGAGAGCAGCTTTGTTTGTGGCCACCACCTGCAAAACCATTCCCTTTTTGGTTGTTGTCTTGCCTCTCCAGTGCACCTGTAGTCACTTTCATTTGCACCAAAATAATTTTAGATTTATTTCACTTTTCAACCATGTTAAAAAAGTGCAAAGACAACCCCCACAAAAAACAGATAACAAGATACAGGATAAAATCAACTACAATCAGAAAGGGACTTTTGTTCACTGACTCATCCGACCTGATGTCCTCAGGCAGGTGACATTGATTCACAAGCGCATATGCTTCCTAACTGGACAGGTTTACATCACTGAAGTTTAATTGACTTGATGTTCTACTGTGATGATTTAATATTTCCTTATTTTTTGAGCAGTGCATTTATTATCCATGCTATTTAATGTAGTAAGGTGTTATTTTTCTTATACAACTAGGATAGTTATTCTCGACATATCACACGTTTTAACCATCAATATGACAGAGTAGCTTAATGTTTTGCAGACGAAGAATCTTGCATTTTTATTTCTTGCAACAAATAAGAATGTAACTTAGAGTACCAAGTACAGTGGAAGAGCCATTTGGGAGCCGAAAGAGTCGCTTCTTGGAAAGGAATGGAGCCTTAACAACCTGCTCCCTTCAGGCCGTTATTCCCGTAAATTGCTGCAACTGTACTGCAACTGAACAAAGCATTGTTGGTTGACCTTTTTAACAAAACTTTAGTCAAAATGGCACAGAGAAAAGTGCAGTCATAGAAAAAAAGAATGTTATTTAACAGCAGTAAAGGTTTTAATCAGTTGATGTAAGATGAGCCAGATAACACACTCTGCACTGTATATAATATCGATATCAATCATTCATGGGAATGTTGAGTCATATTGATTGCAATCCTTCCCACAGTTGTATTATGCTACCTCCCAGTACTGAAGTGATCATTTGTCACTGATATAGAAATGTGTTTAATTTCGAGATGCAATAAACATAATCATATAGCTTGCTGGCAAGTGTTCTTTGCATAGAAAGACTTGCTAGAAAATAATTAAAATTCGTTAAAAATAATAATAACAATAAAAGAAAGTCAATTATTTTGAATCACGTTCAAAATGATCACAGACATCAATTTAAGTGTATATTGCTTTAATATCCCCTTGAAAACCATCCAGAGAAAACATTGCCTTTAGCAACTATGATGTTAGAGGAGTTATTTTTTATTCAGTGTTTCTAATCAACTCCTTCAGCATACATCGAGTGCCGCCAGTGGATGCACTAAATATGAATAAAGCAATCATTTGTGGCCACAAAATGGATTTACTAATGAAATGCTGAAGAAGTATACCATCCCTAGACAATTTCTGCAGCGATCAAAATATTATGATGTTCTAAAGTTGGAGGTCTTTTATTTTTACTTACTCTATATTGTTGTCAATAATTGTGCATAATGCATGTTTATTAACTCTTCTCATGTTTTAAATTATAAGACTTATGATAAAGGTTTAATATCCATTGCGTAATGTACTTGCAGCGCGAATAAAGCCAAAAAAGAAATAAAAATAACAAACAGGTATTTTTTTTTCAAATTCAGATTATTGAATGGTCTATCAGTGTTTCCCATTAATTGACGAGACCATGGCGGCCCATGCGAGGATACACACAACACTCGGTTTTCAAAATAAGGTGTCTATACAGCATGGAAATAACGTTAAGATTAATTGGATTATATTCACAAAAAGTATAAAACGTATTACATGTGTCCAATAAAAGTAAACAATAGTAACAAAGTAACAATAAATTGTTAGGGAAATTACTTATTCTGTCTTCTATTCTTTGATTCAGGGTTTTTGGGAAAAAAAATTTGTTGACTTTTGTTGCTGTTTCATCATCATTTATAGCTATACAATGGGTTCATGATCAAATAGTTTATTAGAGCACAACATTGTTTACAAACGTACCAAGTTCTTCATAGATAGCCTCTTAATTTTGCACCAAATTAATGCATTTAACTTTAAAATGTACAAAACTTTCTTATGGGGGGCATGCCCCCAGACCCCCCGGTGAGATAGTTCAAGGCCCACCCACCATAGTCCCTTAAAATCCTGTGGGAAACACTGGTCTATTGATGTCTATTGATCTATGCACTGCAAATGTAAGAGAACTAATTAATCCAGCTTTAGGAATTTATACATAATGTAACAAAATTTCATATTCAATTTAGCTATGAAAGTAGCTACTTAGATTTCCAAACAAACCATACTTTGATGTGTTATTCTATATGAAATAAGGGCTAAAAAGTCAGCGCTAGTAGGCTATAGTGTTTAATGCCACCTTGCTGGCATCTTAGCTTTGCTTTCATGGCTCAACTGAGGACCCCAAATGAGCGCATACACCACACTAAAGTGGACAAGAATTGCTTGCTATATACAACGCTTTCCACACATGTTCTCCGCATGCTCAGGGAAATTTCACCAGCATTAAATCAGAATATGACCATTTTAGTGGACTAATTTAGTTTCTATAGTCAGTTATTTATGAACACTCTCTCCCTAAAGCCGGAGATCAGAAACTACATGTCTAATCAGTGATTTTTTGCTGATATACAGCCTGGAACTGCTCGGGTGAGGATTATTACCACGAGATGGAACACATACAATATTATTTTGAACTTTACCATGAACTAGGCTGTTTATATCATCAATTCAATTCATATGCTCTTATCGCCATGAAATCATCCTATGCTTCATCACCTTTTCTGTCTCCTATCTTGTGCGGTGAAATATGCATAACGGTGCGGCGTTAGGTTGGGGAAGGATAAAACTCATCGTTTGTATTTGTGGATATAAGAGATGGATATCTGTGTGCAGAGATGATACAAGGAATAAATCACTGTTTGATGTTTTTGCTATCAATTAATGGACTTTGGATGTCGCTAGCATGCTAGTTGGTTTCAGCATGCCGATTGACTAGAGTAGGTTAGCATTCCTGCTTGTTCTAAGGACATGTTCCTTTTCTGCCCCAAAGGAAGAACATGGAAAGGAAGAGTGAATGAAGCACTGTGACGCATGGCACAGGCAGACCTTTAAATTCAACCGTACCTATTTTGATCAAATAGACCTCCAGTAACTCAACCTATGCAAGAAAGACAAAGCCTTTACATTCTGGGGAATATATTGTTTTCTGCACAGCTGGGAGAGATTGCACAAAAGCCCAAAGGGCTGGTTTCTCCTGCAGCTGTACAAATGCAGGTTTCCAGTTTGAAATAACTTGTCATTTTTTTATATGCATTTTTTATATGCATACAACAGGAGGAAATTATTTGTCAAAGTGAATGTCATCTCATTTAGTCCTGAATAATCCCGCCAGCTGATACGATCTTCTCAGCTGGTCTGAGCTTCTTCCCAGATATATTGTTCAGCAGCTCCCCTTTTTAAGATCCTAATCCACAGAAAGCACGTTGACTTCTTTCACTCCTTTCCTTCTACTGCATTTTATTACATTGAGGGCATCTGACTAATGCAATGCACAGTTGGCCTGCTGCCACACGCCAATTTATAACACGATAGCTTTGGCTGCTCCATGCATACCAAGTAATGCTGATTTGTTGTATTGGCTGTCCTGCTTTTCACTCTGCTGCTGTTTTTTTCCCTTACCCCCTCCCACAATGGTAATATGTGTGGTAAAACACAGCACTTAGAAATGGCGGAGAGGTGATGAAGTGGATGATGGGTAGAAAATACAAAAATACCAAGACAGTAGTAGCGCTTAAACAAAGGGGAAATTTGCTGATGGCAAATGCAATTGAGCCACTGAGGCAAAAGTCTGAAAAAAATTGTGAATGTGCATGGGATTGGAAATACATTTGGTTGAAGGAAGCTTATTATTACAGCTTATTACAACTTGGATGTTATATTCATTGCTCTGTCTGTCCATTAATACTTTATTCACCTAGCAGTTCAACAGTTTACTCAGATAGGGTGAGTGCTGCAGAAATGTTGGTAATATTTGATGTTTGCACATGAAAAACCATCATTTGTCTGCTTTTTCTCTTCCAAATAAATTAGGCTAACCTGTTTACAATACATCTTATCATCTGACTGCTTGTTTGTTGCCCTGTGAGACCTATTTTTAGAAACACATTACTTTTGTGACAGCCATTTTATCATCAAAGAGTTGTTTAAACCCCAAGTTGTTATAAACTGTAATTTCCTTTAAGCTAAATGGAGCTTATGCATTGAACTGTAGTTCTACGAGTACTGGCAAAACCCTGTCTAACGTGCTATCTATAGGTTTGACTACTCTCTTTTGTGGAGCCTGGCACTGAACTCTTTGTCTTAGGACGGCAAAACTTAGGGATGGGAAAGCACATTCCAGTACTGCATGATGCCCTGATTGACCTTAAAACATATACAGGCAACAACAACTGTACTCTACTACTTCCCTGGTATGTAAAAGTACAGTTATTAGTTTTGCAGATGATAAAAGATCAGTATGAAACATAGCCTCAGCTAGGTGGTTCAATGAACGTCAAGCACCTATTTTTTATGTTATTTTATTTTTTACCTTGTCTGCTTTCTCTCACAGTGAAAATGTCAGCAGTTCGCAGTGTGCCTGTTTTGGAACATAACTGCCTCCTCTGAACAGATGCATTTAAATACTGGTCTATTAGTTAAATGGATCATCCACAAGTGCAGCTGTCGTGAGGCAAAAGGCATCTGGACTCGATGTGAGCCAGGGAAAACTGCTGCATCACCAGGACTTTGCAGCAGGAATAATCCACCTGACTGTTTCGCTCAGTACATCAGAAATGGTTTCTGGCTAATCTCCATTTTACACTTTAAAGATCTATGTAAGGGTTCAAAGCTAAGTGACTTACAATTTCTGCAGGTTTGTGTGAATTCTGTTTTAAAAAAACATTTTAAGGGAATATTATTCATGACATCCTTCAGTCCCATTGCAGAAAAATACAGTATGATTATAAAAATTGATCTAGCTTGACACACTTGAGAAAACTTATGCACCACAGAATGGTACACCAGTTCTCACCACATGACTACAGGTGCTGTCATAAAGGTAAGCATACAACATAGCATGATGAAAGGTAACTCACTCTTGGAGCTAGGCTTTGGCAGTCACATTCATTGGCCACCTGAAATGAGAATGTGGCCCCCAGAGGGTCAACAATGGGGATTCTGAAGTGAGTCGGTATAATTATCACTTCCAATTCCAGACTAGAAGGGATGTCGGCGATCTGGAGGCCACTCAGTGACAGAGCCGGAGAGAGAGTGCTTGGATGAGGGCCCAGTAACAAAAGGTTAGCCCACTATAAATAGCACTGATAAAGCTAGTGGTTATGGCAGGAAAGGCTGGAAGAGGACAAGGCTAGTTTGTAGTGGTGTTGCAGTCAAGGAGTGCCCCAATCGCTCTACACTCAGCACCACTGAGAGCTTGGACTTGCTTGTCACCCTTTGCCTCCCATATATGTCAGTGTCTTACCTAGTGGCGTTTGCCATTTGGTGAAATTGGCTGTCTTCATGCTGGGGAAATGTCTGTAAGGGAGGAATAAATAATATAATATTGACACTTTGGCCTCAATGTGAAAAATATTTTTTGCAGTTTGCAATAAATATCTTGTATAAATGTTTCTGAAACTCACAGGTGCAGCGAGCTGAAACAGGATACACAAAAAGAATGCAGCCCAAACTAAGAAGTCACAGGTTCTGTGTGTGACAGATGTCTTTAAGCACCATGCCTGTCTTCTCTAGCGAGTAAAACGTTAACGAGTGCTCCTCACCGCCATGTATACTGTGAGCATATGTGAGGTACAGTGTAAGAATTCCATACGGCACATGTATAAATCTTTTCATATATATAGTGGTGGACTCAGGGTGTCTGAGTGTCTGAGTGGCAGGAGCGAAATAAAGAAAAAGACACAAGTGTATGCAGTTGGGTTGTGTGCAGAAAGTTGTGATGCATTTTTGGTGAAACAGTACCAAACCCTGGCTAATTTTTGTATTGTATTGTATTTCATACCTCTGTCATAAAACATACGTGGCGCTATTAAGTGGGGGGGGGGGCATTAAACATAAAAGAGCAATTTTTGGAGGGGACACAATAATACAGTCAAATTTGTACAGGATACGTGTACACAGAGCTGCTATTTTTCTGGCCAACACAAAACAATACTGTTTAAATATGACTTAGGTTCATAGGTTCACCACACAGTTATATTATCCTAATTATCTTGCATCCTCTTTTATGTTTCCTCTGACACAGAGGACGTCTCTTAATCAGAGATTTGACTGCAGAAAGCCAACTAATTTGCCACTTAAAAATCATACTGAGCAAAACCCAACACAATGGTAGATCACGGTATGCACCTAATATCAGCTCACGCACAAGCTTATTGCCGTGTTAGTTGTAGTAAGAGATAGACAGATTACATTTTTCCTAACTGATTCCAATTACTATATTTTTTAATATAGTAATTTTGATTTTGTCCGATTATTTTGTCCAATTTTTTTTTTTTCTAAGACCTATAAATGACAGCATACACAAACATCTTTGTAACTTTTCTTTATTGGAAAAATCTTTTGATCTCCATCAGCACCAGTATGTTGGCTATTCTCACCGGGGTCCATTCAATCGTATGGTCATCATGAAACATTGATTATTAAATATCAGATATCAAATTGCAGTAGCCTATAAAGTAGGCTATTTTAAATAAATTTTAATTGAAATTAGTAAGAATTACTAACTATTTCTTATCTCACCATTTTAATTCTACTTAATTCTCCACCTTACTTTTGTGCTTAATCACAAACCACAGTAATCTGCTCACCTTGCTTTTACTGTCAGATACACATGCACACCCCTATACTTGTCTCTGTCCCTCTGCCTGTATCTGACTGCTCTGACTTTATTTGTCAGCAGTTTTGACACTTTAACGTTACCTGGGCCATGCTTTACAATATCCATCGTTGTCTTCTAATGTGATACATGAACGCGTCTCTGTGTGTTTCTCTACAGATTGCGTTGCGTCTTCTTCACTCTAGTGAGGAACTTCCACACACCTGAGACATGTTTTAGCGTGTGTGTGTGGCTGTGACATGAGGTTACTGTCTGCTATGAACACATGTTAAACACGGCGCAGAGCAGCGTGTTTGTAACGTGTGACCGGCAGAAAATTGGACATTTGACACTGCTCAGTCCTAATCACTGGTCATTACTGATTACTGAAAACCGTCCTATTTCAGTTTCCAGCTGATTAATCACGCATCTCTAGCTGTAGTAGGTGACTTACTATCAGCATTTAACATTACTGAGTTCCACAACTACTGAAGGATTCAAACTTGTTTTCCCCCACCGGACTGTGTGTGTCAAGGGGAAAGCAAGCAGAGAACAAACCACTGTGAGGCAAAGGAGCGGGGAAATGTTTCGAAACTTAAATCACACTTTTATTGCCCTGTTTACATTTGTATTGTTTTATTACTTACACAATTATTGTCAGTATATATCATTATATTATTCAATGATTTTTAGAAGGGGGGGGTTCCACCTATGCATGTAAGACAGCCTATAGCACTACATCACGTTGCTACTGGAAAAGGACCATAGAAGGCATTTACTCAAACCATTACTTCATTCATTTTTCCTTTTCTGTGTCATTTTATTGAAGCACAAAAGATGAGTAAACCAATACATTATAAATAATTAACTCACTTTTTTTGTACAATAGCAGTATGTGGATATCTAGTGGTGCGCTGAGGTTCAGTCATATCTTACCTCTATGTATTTTCAACTAGAATTATCTAATTAGATTAAGCATGGCTCATGAGGGCGTCTACCCCTGATTACATTGCTGCCCATCAGGACTGTTTACTGCATCAGCCTGCTAGTGTTAACATCACTGCCACACGTACTCATGCACAAAAACACGAGAAGAGAGCGAGGGGAGCTATGAATCAGGAAATCGTGGATACCCCCGCTATAATGAACCTCCTATAAGAGCTCCTGGGTAATTCAATATCCATTCAGAAACGGCTCTCTCTGCATAACGCGCATTTCATCTGGCTTGCATCGAGATCCATCTCCGTGTCAACGAATGAGCGGGCTCTGAAAGTGCCAGTAGCATTATCTACTGCATGGGCATCAAGCCTAACTGCGCGGATAACCTTTCAGCCGTGCTAACACTGGGAATTTGGTGAGAGCATCCTAGCGTTAATTGGATGGTGAAGCGGACCTTATTTCAAAAGCGTGCCTCCTCAGTTTGGTAATTGTTACCATTATGACTTGACAACACCACTCACTGCATTTCAAGTGATTCCAAGCCCTTGTTCATTGGCATGAATATTCCACCTCGCTGTTCTCACCAAGCTGTCTCCGGAGAGCCAGTGCTCATCAGCCCTCAATGGGCCTGTGTGCTCAGCCATTGTAGCTGATGCCCATCATGCTGAAATGCACTGAAGTACTCTGGGTAGATATTCACTTTAAGAATAAAGTAGCTGTTGTAGCATGAAAGAAACTGTATATGCCACCAGCACTGAGGACAAGAACTTCTTGTGGAAGGGTCACTTGTGCTTTTACAATGTTATTTTATTAAGAAATGTATGCAGCCACTGCTACATGACATATTTCTTACAGAATTAATATGGAGCATCTTAAAGGTCAAGATAAAGGTTCTGAGTTACTAGAGAACAGAATTTTATCAGTATTTTGCATTTTTGCATCCGCCAATTAACTGTATGTCAAACTAATAAGATGTCAAATGGAAATCTTATTACAACATATCTATTAAAATCACGAGTACTCAAAATATTCAAGATTCATAAGTTCACATGCTCATACAATATATGCAGTGAAATACAGGGTAGCATCTTGAGGCTGTGCCAAAAATAATAATTACAATAAGAAACGATAAAATTGGAATAAATTTGGCATTAGCCAAAAGTTGGGTTGTGCAATATTTCGACAGTTTAAAAATGTACATACATCACAGTTGTAAACATACAATACTAGTGCTGAGGAATGCGATTAGTTGCATTGTAATGCGCAAAATTGAATAATGAATTCTAAAATAGTGTATTGCGCACTTTAATTTAATGTAATGTAATGTACTGCTATACACACAAAAGTGTAATAAGTGTGGTTTGCAAATAAAATAATGTGCTTTTTACTAGCAGTATTCCCTTTACACAATATTTCTTGTAAATCTCAATTTAAACATTAATGTAATCAAATCAAATACAGAACCAAAGCTATTTGCCACTGGCAGGGCATTGCCTTTTCTCTAGCTTGTTAAAACAAGTTACCATCAGAGTCTAGTTTTCTTAGGTCTTTATCTGAACAGGTATCAGCAGAAACATTGGTCAGCACATGGTGTAGCGACAAGCGGGTGCGTTCCCATGGAACTGTCGCGGTTTTTCTCGCCTCACGCACATGCCCACCCGCTGCCGAAGTTGAATTGTCTTGAACGTTTTGTATGTGACGCACAGCACAAATCACTGGAAGAGAGACTGATCCTCGCTGTTTGTGAGTTTATAGAATCTTTTACTGTTTACAATATAGGACATCAAGAGGAGGGAATACGCATGGGAGAGCATCCCCGCAAAACTAGACGTAGGCCTATCAGGTAGTTATGTAGCCTATAATTTTAATTTAAGTTAAATAGGCTACAGCTTTGTAGCACAAAGAAGCCATAGCCATGGTTACTTTTAATAGAGCACCTGGCATTTACTCGCGGAGCGCTGTCTTCACCCACACACTGCATCCAGCGTAGTCTGCTGAAGCCTCCCTCCACTGCTTGTTTGGGTGGGTGATTTGACCTCTGTGCATTCATGCATGTGTTCTTGTACTTACACTTTATTTATTCCATGTTTGACAAACTTAACCATTTGCATTGTGTTTCACTTTGCACATCGTATGTGCTGCATATTTTGTTTAGTGGGGGAGGCTATGGCGATGTTTAGAATTTGCAGATGTTCAAAATAATTACTTAAATAATTATTACTTGTGAGTATTTTTGAAGCATTATACAAATCTAGATGTAGCTTCTTGTGAAAAAGAAAATGTTAATTCTGACGGAGGATGAGGTGCTGGGGTGTTAGGAGAAGAGGAGATGTTTTCATTTAAGTGGCTGAAATTCACATTTTATGTGGAAAACTTTCCCTAACACAACGTAACAAACTTTGTTATGTAGTATTTTCCTGAAATTGTTAAGGGCCCAAATTATTTTTTGTGAAGTAGCGAGTATGCTATGAAAAAATCTCATTTTATACCTGGGCCTGGTTTTAATGTGCACACTTCACTCTGCTCATAACAAGCTTGAAGATGCATGCAGGGTTAAGCAGCCTTCCACAAGGTATTGAGCTAATGAATAAGTTTTGAGTTCAGTTTATCAATTCTGTCTTTGCAAATTAATTTGTAAAATGGAATTAGATTTTTAAATTTTCTATTACAATGTTCCCGACCTTACTTTAGTATAGCTTCACCCAATTAATTCCCCAATGGCTAAATGCCAATTTATTTATTTATTATTTTTTATTTATTTATCCCTGTGCTCCATTGATCTGACCACAACTAAATAAAAAGTGTAAAGTTAAAAACACATGAAAATGAGAAATTCCCTTGGCCTGGTTCTCTCTCATAACCAAGGATGAAGAAGGTAATTTTGTGAATTTGCCTACCTGTCATGTTTTGGATAACAAAAAAACCCCACAAAACTTAGACTAGATCACAAATAAATGAACATAATCATAATCAAAAAAGTTAAAACCTCTTAACATTCCTGTAAAATTCATGCAAAATGCCTATTGAAGGCATAGCCAAAGTAAATTGAATGTAGTTCTTGAACCATTTGGACTATATGCACGGTTTTTGGCTTTTCTAAAGGATAACACTCTGGAGTGTCTAACCCAAAAGTCAGAATAATTGTAAGTGCTACTGGAATTGATAAATATAGGTTTAAACACACTGACACTAGTATATTTTTCGTTTTTTTGTTGAAAATGCTTGCTAACAAATGCATGCTGACAACTATAGCTGGGACGTATTTGCTGGAGGGACACGGCATAAAGCCTTACCTAATCCAAGTTTAAATTTCATACCAATACCATGAAAAATGACATGATTTTAGACAGGTTTTTCACAGATGTGTTTTTTTGCTGGTAGATCATGAACTTCCTATTTAAAGCTGGATATCGTTATTTTCAGAATTTTATTGGCTACATGAAGTGCCAGTCATCAGCACAATTGCTTGCAATTGGCTCGGCCTACCCACGAAATAATAGGGGCTATTGTAGGCTGTGAAAAGGACATGTGAGCTCCTATCGGGTCGGCTTTGGTGTCACTCGAAAGGTTAGAGTTCAGTGGCTAATCTGAATACAAGCTATCGTAGTTGTTTACATTCAAATCGGAGTGGTTACAGTTATGACATATGAGCCACGTCTGCTGGCAAATATGAAACGATGCAGCAGCAGTCCCCTGGGATTTATTGATGGAATAATGTGTTTTGGACTAAATGTTTTTACTGGATTGGAACGTCTGGACCTCTGACAACGTAACAAGACGTTTTTGTTGGAATATAATCGATTGGTGGATTACTGAGTCTTTATAACGTTAGGTGAGTCGCGTCAATTTTGATTGTACTGGTTGGTCTGACATAGGCGCTGATTGTACCCGCTGTGGTGATTATATCTTGAAATGGCTTGCATTGTTTGAATAACGAGGATTTTAGCTTTCAAACGGTGTATCATGAGTATGAAGTTAACATAGTAGCTGTGTGCACATACTGAAAGCTGCCGTCAGGACCTGACTTGGAATGTTAAGAGGTTAATCAAATTAACATAAGACCAGTAGTTCACAGAGTCCTTCAAGGATAGGTTAAAGGTGCCTCATGGTTTGTTAATTAAATGTTTAACTGTACAATCTTAATATTGTTTTACTACAAAGAAGGCAACATTTTCATTAATCATATTATATGTTATGTTTTCAAACATAAAAACAAAATAAGAAATAAGCATAAATACCAATTTAATTTTCAGCTTGCACTCTTTTCCTCAAAAAATACTTCTTTTACCAATTTTTATAATGATCACAAATGAAACTGTCAAGCAATCATACAACATATCTGCCAATAGAGAATTGTCAGTGGACACTGATGATGAGTGTTATCATTCCACAGCAGGTCCAGGATGGCTATGAATCTTCAATTGTCAATAGTTGTTAACCTTGTGATAAACTAGCAACCCATCCAAGGTGTACGCCACCAGCCATCTGATCCTGGGATTATCTTCAGTAACCCTGGACATTGATGGATTTTAAACCAGCAAAACAAGCTTACACAATCCACTTAAGCAATTGTTCTGTAGGATATTGAGGCTGCATCCAACACTGACCTACAGAACATTCTATACATTGTGAAAGCCACAACAAGCCCATGAAACTTTGTTACCTGCTCCACATGCTAATTGACTTTTCCAACAACATCAGCTGAAAGAAATTAAGCATTAGCTAAAAGAGCTCTAGCGCCAAACCATAAGTTATGCGACATATGTGAGTACTGTGGTTCAAGCCACGTAAAGAGCAGGTGATTTCATGTGCTTTGTTTATTCCAAAGAAGTTGAATTACTGTGTAAATTTATGATATTATGCTGTAAATAATTGGTCATACTGCAAATTAAGTGCAAAATCATTATTTCATTAGAGAGTTTCCCTAGGAAAATTAGACCTTATTCGGAATTCAGGAGATGCACTCTCTCTCACCTGTGTTAATAACAAGGTTTGAACCGTGCTCCCATGTCCGCTAATGGCCCATCCATCTGTATGCTGACGCAGGAGCACAAAGAGCACCATTTCCCTGTTCTTTCTACTTGTTTCTAGAGCTCTCTCCCCTCTTTACACTGTGAATGATAGCACCCCAGTGGCATTGTGGGTGATAAATAAATCCTGCAGGAAATGGGAACTGGATCTTGAAGAGATGGGTCCATGCAATGGGAAAAGAGATCAATGCGTCTTTTAATTATCAGTGTGGCTAAAGCGCACTATTGGGTTCTGTGTCAGCTGCTATAGGCACTAGATCTATTACACTGACTTTACCAGGCAGATATTACAATGTACATTCAAGTGTATTCATTACAGACCGGAAATGGGTTTTTCAGAGCTAGAAGCCATTCATTTCAAATTATTAGAGATGCCAACACAAATCCCTGGTTATTCCTACAGCGATAAAGTGTGAACCGAATTGCAAATATTTTGAGCTGTTCTTTCCTGTTTTTACAAGTTTGTCTTCCACATGTTTTACAGGGAGACAAAATCTTATTCTTTACTGGCTGAGCTTGAAAGTTTTTCATGTGAACAAAGCATCAAAAACATGGATTGTAACAGATCACAAATAGGTAATTCATTGAGTTCTGATATTTTCATACTGCAGCTGGAAGGTCTACCACAGTACTGCTGTCAAGTTTGCGTCTTTTTAAAGGGGGCACACATGCATAAAAACACACTTATCAGACTGATGGGGTGTGAGGTGGTGGGTGAGGATTAGGAGGAAGCTGGAGATTAGCAGTGAAGGGCAGTGAGGGAGGGCTTTGGTTTGCATCTCACCCTGACCATTAATCCCTACTGTAACTGAGTGAAGCAGATGGCAGCCGACAAAATCAGTGACACTGATGGAATCTCGGCTAATGATGCTCCCAATCCGCAAAGCAAGACAAACAGAGAGGATGGGAGGACTGCATGCTTACTCTGGCCCTAAGAGGAAGTGTCAAATCAAAAATCTTTACTTCTACTTTGTAAGTCTTAGTGTGTGCACAAGTTTTCTCACCTCCCAGGGTGTCCCTCTTTCAGAATGCGGCAACATATGGCTTGATACCCCAAGCAAGACTCTCCGGAGTAGTGCATGTGAAAAGCTGTCTAGTTGGCTCGATAGTGGTAAGGGACCAGAATCATCTAATATGTAATACATTTTATTGCAAGTTTGACTCACTGATCTGTGATTTCATCAGGACTTCATCAGGAAAAATGTCAGGTCTCCTTTACTTTATGCTTGCATAAATCATAGTACATGGAGAACAGACATTGACTGCTAAGCCATTTGAAATGTAGTCCCATTACAAAATTAGAAACAATGACCCATATTTAGAAAAATCACCATTGGCACAAAGCATACTACTACCACTGTGTCTGCCTCTCAGCAACGTTGGTGATCTGTATTTTGAATGAGAGGCCGCAGGGTGCACTTCAGCCACAGTTACCACTAAATGACTACACCATACTGTACAAGTTGCTGTCATCCACCTACTAATCTAAGCAAGTTAGATATGAAAGTAGAGCTAAGGGTTACAACTATGACATGATTAAAACCAGATCAATATCCCAGATAGTGAAACTTTAAACATGATGATACTAAAAGATTGTTCTTTTAGCCATGCTACTGCTACTGCGGCATGGCTCCAGGGACGGCAATCTGTTGATCAGTCGGCCAGCCCACCACTTTGGCCCAGACAGAAACATTACCACGAATTGCCATGAAATTTTGCACAGACATTCATGTTCCCTAGAGGATGAAAATCTACTGACTGGTGATTTTCCTGACTTTCCTCTTGCACTACATTGAGGTTGACGTTCCTGGGTCAGAGTGACCCGTATACCGTATGTTGACAACAATTAGATATGTTGCCATTGAATTTGGTACAGATATTCAGGGTCCCTGCAGAATAAATCTTAATGACTTTGGTGATTATCTGACTTTTCCTCTAGCACCACAAGCAGGTCACATTTTTCCTTATTTAGTAAACTATCTTAACATGGATTGGTCCATTTTGTACAGATAGTTGTGGTTCTCAGATTATGTATCCTAATGACTTTGATGATTCGCTGACGTTTTCTCTAACACCACCAAGACGTTAACATTTTTTGTTTCACTGAACATCTCGACAACTACTTAACGGATTGCACCAACAAATGGTAAAAGGAAAGTGAATGGTACAGTCATGGTCCCGAGAGGATGGACTGTAATAAACCTGATCTAGCACCAACATTTTCCTTGGACTGATTTATATGCTTGCAATTGTCACACGTGTGAGCCACACCAACAAGTCCAACCATCGCATACTACCCATGGCTGCCATCATGTTTATACAGAAACAACAGCTGCGGGAGCACATTTGAATGTCTGAAAACACCAAAGTATCTGGAACAGCTGATTCCTGCCACGAACACAGGTCTCCTTCTTAGTTTTACCTTCTGATCATGACCTGAAAGTGATTTATTAAAGCTCACCAAGCATCATGAAAACAACAACCATCATCTCTAGTTTTGACAGTTTGCGATACATTGTGCAATGTGGGTGTTAAATAATTGACATTGACAACTGAATAATTGATTATCAAGTTGATTTTTCATGGGCTCACCTTCTGGGTGAAAATTATGCAATGCTATTCGACTGCATTATCCAACACCTTGACTAAGGTAAGAATCTGTGCTATGGTGTTTGTGGTGTCTGTAGCCATTAAATATAAACCTGTAAACCTTGTTTAAGTTTACACTTTGAGTATGAATGGTGCTTGAAAGAGCTATTATTTGTCCTATTGACCTAGAGGCCCAGGCTTTTCTTTGGTGAAAATGACCACAGATGCATAATCACCCAGTACCTTGGTCAACATTTGTTTTTATTTTCATTTATAGTGGTGTCTTTCTGCATCCTAGCATCTCTTCTGTCAGGCCATTTCTCTCTTTCTGTCGTTCTCTGGCTCACTCCCCGTCTCTCACTTTCACTGGCTCCATGCAGTTCGGGGGAGAGGAATCAGCTCATGTTAAGACCTCACAGTTATGATGAAAAGGGTAATCATCCTGTCACTGTGTGCAGCTAGGTGAGCGCTTTCAGATTTTGAGAGTTACAGCTGACACCGGTGACAGGCCAGGTCACTGTGCTGTGTCACTGTGTGAGAGGAGAGGAAAGGAGAGGAGAGGAGGGGAGGGAAATGTAGTGGAGAAGGGAGGAAAGAGGAGAGGAGCCAGTAAGAGAAAGGAAAGACAAGGAGTGAAGAGGAGGTGGGTAGTCAAAACAATGTGGTGAAGAGTCCTCTAATCATATTCATACAGGATATCACAATTTTTTAATGCTGTCAAAAATAGATTGCTAAGAATTTCAGGGTTGTAAGATCTACAATGACCCAGAACAAAAAGCATTTTGACAGGAAAGGCACAGGTGTAGGTAATACCATTAACGAGGGCTTTGTTGCATGTAAGTGTACTTAGTAAGTCTCCCTGGAACTGGAATAAAGGTCCTGACGACACCAGAAAATGACACAGCAAATTATTCTGAGCATCTTAGCAAATAATATTTAGTTTTAGAAGCTTGGTGAAGTACAGATTACTCTCAGGGATAGTGGGTGAAGTACAGTAGCTGGCACACTAATCAGTCTGTCAATCAAAATAGCTTGCAGCGCTCCTTTCTATTTTTTCCGTACTGGGCAGTTTAATCCCCTTTGACATTTTGCTCTCACGACTGAACTTCATTTCATTCAATAAACAGCTTCATTGAAGAGGGGGAAAACTCTCTCCGAACAAACAAGCTTGCTAACTGCTTGATAGCTGTCAGTTAGCATGCTTGTTACCATGGTCGTTGAAGGGACAGTAAAGTTTCACCCATAACTATTTAAAAAACATTTGCGGCGCAGTTTAAAGTCTGATAGCGGTTTAATGGGCTTCTTCTACCGGTGCAAATTCACAGGCAAAGTTCACCCCTGCAAGTGAATCCACTAACTGCGGTGACTATATTGAAATGAAGATGATTTTGACAAAGATAAAGCCATTGTAACTACACGTGTTTTCCTGCTATGGCAAGTGAAAGTGTCTGCTGTGAAAAAGGTCCACTGGAAATACAGCCAGACTCTGGCTTAATCTATACAGTAAATATAATATGTATGTGAATTTTTACGCCTGAGTTAATGCTTCTGAACAAAGTTGTCCTCTGGTCGTTTGTCCTTTCTCATCAGTAAGTGGCACGGTCTTTCAGTGGCTAGGGCAGAGTGATGTCACATCAGAGGGGCGCCCTATGTCTCCAGGTGACAGAGCAAAAGGGACGGGTCATTGGGCTCCACAGAGTGGCGGCAAACAGAGTATAGGACAAAATGCTATCAGCTCTTTCTAGCGTACGCTGATGGCATTTGGCATGGATGGGTAAATCTCATGGCGTCAAATGGTGCACGAGGGACTACGCTTTCCACCTGTGTGAATATTTGAGAGTGTGTGTGTCTGCGCAGGATTGCACATCACACAGCTGTGGTGAGAGGGCCTACTACTGACCGACTTTTGGACATCATGTGATTTCAGCATATTGCCTTTTCCCCCTCTACATCCTTGCAATTAAAGCTGGGGCTGAAACAACCTGGGTGAATATACTTTCAGGGCCTGCTATGTGCCGCTCATGTAGCTACACATGTTAGTTTTCTCAATATATATCAACTATATCAGCAGCGACTTGAGTTAGATGGTTGGTTCAGCCAAATTTAAAAATTTCTCTTATTTACTGCTAGATTTATTATGTAGCTAGTTTGGTTTTATTTGTAAAGGTTTTCAGATCTGCGCGATACGGCCACAGAATTAAAAAAGTGTCCTGTTTACTCTGGTTACCCCACAGACCTACTTTGAACAATTATCATAGTTTGTGACTAGTTTGTGATATATGAATTAAATGTTACCTTGCCAAAAGAAAAAGATTTCTTTAGTGCAGCCTGTCACCTCAGGCAGAGCAATTCTGAATTTCAGCCCATCTAGACAGAAGACTCAGAGAGCAAAATTCACATTCCCTGGATTATAGAACACCTTGCCTGAGGATCTTACACAAGCACAATATTTGAAATTGCCTCGTAACACATGCTTTCTGATCGTATTCTTTATTGTGGTGTTTTTATGTCTTCATTTTGTTTCGTTTTATAGTTTAGATTTCTGTTACTTTGCAGTTGCTACCATCTGTTTTACTGTTTTGGTATTTATGCCTTTCACGCACAGTGTCAACTGTGTTTTGCACATATGAATACAGGACACACACTTTGTCTTGTACATTTAAATTAATTTAAAAAAAATACACTTGCAAAGGCAAACAATATGACTATATACACACGACTTTACAGATTATGAACAGTTCACAACTTTGCTTCTGACCTAAAATGCTGTGACTGATGGCACTACAGTACATAAAGAAATGACATTCAGTATTGACTAATAAGGCATTGTATGCACACATCTCAGCTCCTCGACTCCCTTCCAACGGCACTGTTTGTTATTCATTGTGGGGGTACAGACAATAACTCAGATTAATATTGAATATGCATACATTTTTGAAGAAACAGAAGAAATAAATGCAGCAAGATGAGTCTTCCATGTCAAAGCTTGAGGTTAGCACTGATTAAAATATGTGCATTTCCCAGTGGGGTATATTGCAATTATTTGTTTGTAAGGATAAGTCATAAACTTCAAAAAATCAAATCTGCCCTAATGAAGAAAAATTACTGCAGCGGGGGAGAGGCAAGATTAGAGCCGATTTTTCTGCCTTAATTGCACAATTCATAAGAAGTGATTTACATGCATTTTCAGTTTTCTCTTGAGAAATCATCCTCTTTTAAAAAAAAACTAAAACATAATATTCTCAACTTGTATTATGCCTAATAAGTATAATGCGTATTCACCACTTATAAGTTCAAGAGTGAGGCTTGAAACAAAGCTCATTTTCAGTTCAGACCGAGCAGCAGCCTCCAGGGCTGTCAACGCGGAAGTGCCAAACACTGCAGTTCCTCGAATGGCCACTTGAGGCTGGCTCTAACAAAAAAATTCAATTCCCAATTTTACAGCAGAAATAAACATGTTTACAGCCTAGTATAAAAAACAGTTTTGGTCTCTATGGCTAATTTCCCCCTTCACGACAACTGTGGGGAGGATGAATTTTTATATAACTTTTGAACATAACATTTGAATTATATTAAGCATAATTAAGGAAGTGGGTGACAGGTGGGTGCCCTCTCAGGTGGCTAGCCGTAAGTGGTTCAGAAACCATTTTACATTCTGCCTGCCTCAGCCCATTTTTGGATAAGCCAGTCAGGCACTGCCTAGGTGATATAATAATATTGTCTTTATTGTCCACAGTGTGGAAATTTGTCTTTGGCTTCACATGGCTGGGGCTGCTGGGAGCCGCCCACATTGAGCTGTGAGGACACCTTTGGATGGCGCAACAGACATTACGTCCATGTTTTATGAATGGTTGATGATGGTTTATGGTTGAAACATGTATGTCTCATTCAAACCTTAATAAGTAACACTTCTAGACTTTTTCTGCTTATTTCCCCAAGCCAATCCAAATCCAAGACTCTGCAATATGCGTCCCCTCTAAATTACACCTGCCAGTGCCAAGAAACAGCTACCTAGAAAAAGTGTGTGCACAGCAATGAATATCCTCTCATTCCTCCATGTATTTTTTTCCTGGAGCACAGATGTGCTTTTTTGGCAGCGACACCCCTCACTGCATCTGCCTGTACCTCAGTGCTAAAGGATTAACTGGGACAACTGAGAATAATTAACCATGCAAAAACCCACCCTGGCTCCTCATCCACCTTCCTAACAGGATAGATAAATAAATTGATGACCCCGTCTTACATTAATATTCAAACCTTTCTACGAGGCAACTGTAAACACTTTCTCCTTTATTTTCAAAGACTTTCCTCTTGTCTAAATGTGTGGCACACCGCTCATCAACTTTCGCCATCTATACTGAATGTGTAGGTGGAAAACTTCAATGGCGAAATGGTATGTTTTAAGAACCCCCCCACCCAGTACCCTTTCTTGCCTTCTCCAAACATAAGCTCAGAGATGAAACAGGCGAAGTGCTGACGGAAGATCTAATTTGCGGAGTGACAAGAAATCCTGGCTCACTCACACTCTTCCCATTTCCATAGATCAGTGTCGGATGAAGCCCAGCAAAACTCAGCCACTGCATACAAATGATTGGATACAGCCTGTTGAGATGGAAAGATCAGCTTGAGCTGGGACTAGGAGAAGAACCACAAAGGAATCTGTCAGTGCTCTGAAGTTGTAAAGTTGCTTTTGAACTTTATCTTGCATGTGTAATCAATGGGAGGGTTCATCCACGCAAAGCAATGCTCTTATTTTGAAGGGATGGGTGGGAGAACATGCAATTGATTGGCTGAACATGAGAGCTCAGGCAGTGCCTTTCCGCCACATGAGGAAGATATCGTTAAGAGGATTACATTTAAAGATTTCACCATATTCCTGGTGCAAATGGGATCACTGAAATTTCAGTTCACACACATTTGTGAAAGCCAACATTATATGGTTGCATTAATAGGATCATGTTAAAGGTATTAGATGTCATTTAAGTTCACCTCCTCAGCCGTTTATGGATGTGGGGAAAAATAACTACAAGTCAGTTGTCGGGTGGCAGGTGGCGAGAGAGCTTTTTCCCTTAACCAAAAGGTCACGCAATCGATCGGCACAAAGTGAGTGTCCATCCGTGACAAAGTGTCCTTGAGTAAGACACCTAGCTGCTGCAGAAGGGGGTACATAACGTGACTCACTGGTATACTAAAAAGTGCAAATCCATGTGTTTTTACAAAATATATATACATGCTTTTGTTAGTATGCTTGTCATGGATTAAAAAAAAAGTTCATTAATAATTTTTCTTTCTGACTAAATAATGAATCATTGGAGACCACAATGTGCAGAAAATGCCACCTTAGGGCCTCGGGGAAGGCAGAGCATTAGGTGCTGGTGAGCTGCTCGCCTTATAACGCTATTTTCAAATGACAGAATAATATGTTATGGATCATTTGACTCCTCTCTCATCTTTTCCCCTCTCCCTCTCTTACTCCCACCCGCTCGCATCTCCCTGAGCCTGAGAGGAAGGCGTGTGTTGCTAGCAGGGAAAACAACGGTGCCTCCTCCAATGTGGTGTCTGGTAACAGTGAAATATCAGAGCATGGGCCGGGAGGGGGGACGGGAATGAGGATATGGGAACCTACAGCCATTTAGAGTGTCTTTCCATGGGGTATATGCCATTCAGACCTCCCTCTCCCTGAAGCTGGAGGGTCTTTAAATAGTCATCTCCCCTTTCTGTGCCCGTGAGCTAAAGAAGTGGTATTACAGAAGCTGAAGAGGCTCTGTCGCATGATTCAGTGGGCCATTGTAGGGAAAGGTGCTCAGGGAGTGGAACACACTATCACATGTGAAAATTGCAGCAGGATGTGCTGAATATGTGAACGAAAAGGGTGGGCGTGAGGTCATTCATGAGAGTAGGAACAGGTTAGCAGGCAAAAAATCATTGTATGAGTGTGTGCTGTAAGTAAGCAATGGGAAAAAAAGAGAACATGTGAAACCGTGGCTTGCTGCTGTTTACCCTGACATTTGCCTGAGGTATTGCTACAATGACCTTTCCATCTAGTTTTTAATTAGTATTTCTGCTAAGATGAAAATAGTAGCTGATTTACAGTTGAATAAAACAAAAAAAAAATAACATGTGTCTGATGTTCTTTCACTTCATTTATCTTCTCTCTATCCTGTTGTAACATTTGATTTTGACAGGCTTGTGACTGTCTGTCTACACGTTTGAGGTGCCAAAGAAAGCAAGGCGAAGCATGAAATATTCAGACAGACAGACTGGGAGAAGAAAAAAGGAAAGAAAGTGAGAGGCAGAACTGATAGTGGTGGGATGGGAAAAAAAAGAGGGAAATCTGCATAAGTAATGCAAGCAATGATTAATATCAAAAAAGGGAAGAAAATTTACTGTGGCATGAATGGCACCCCGGCACTTCTGGGATATACTGTAGATGCCCACGGCCATGATTACACATCTCCTCGCTGCATTAGAACTACCTCTGTTAGCTTCGATAAATAATATACAAGCTTTTGCTCAAGATACCATGCTCGCACATAATTGACACATAAACTGTTTTAGTTTTGCCTTCCCCCTTTCCTCCCTCCCCTTTATCCCAACATATTTGCTTGCTGGCATTTCATCAAAATCACAGTAAATACATAAAACACTCAAACTAATTAATTATTATGGAAGACTGTGGGGTAATGAAAAGTATATAGATGGTGTAGGAGTGCTAAAACCCATTTCATTTCATTTAGAGATGGGAATTAATTAGGGGATGGAAACCCAGCCAAAAAGCAGCAGATTTATAAAAGCAGGAGTTCAGCCAGTCATCTTTCACTCATCGGGGTGTGACAGTTTTTGGCGTGTACAGGAAGTCTTCCAAAGGCGAGGCAACGTGTGCATTTTTCAGGTGGCCTGTTTTCAAATGACCCCTGTGACATTCAATAATTTTTATCCCCAAATGTGCACACCAACAACACATTAGGAATGTGGAAAAGAAAATAATTTTACAGTCCAAGATGCTTTTTTAAAGATGATAATTAAAATACAATTTTACTGTGACATTTATGTATCCTCAGTGTTTGTATGAACTACTTATTTAGACAAAATTGTAATTACAAAAAGGAAAGTTAGTATTTTTCTACAGCAATAGCATCACCTACTGTAGTTTTTGGTTTTGACTGACAATGTCTGTCCTGGTAATTTGATTGGTGAAAATGTCTCTTCATTTCCAAAACCAGCTGGAGGCTGATGATGAAAGCCAATGCTTAGTTTTATCTCCTGATTTGAGTAAAGGTGTAATGTACAAAATGCTGAGGTCACAGGACTACCTGCTGCTGTGAGTTATGACAATCCTGTAATTTGCTGCATATCTGGACACATGATAGACACCAGCTGCCAATGACTGAGTAGGTGTTTTACCATTAACAAAAAGCTACATCTTGTGGGAATTAGCTAGCAAGCTTCGTTAACTAGCTACCGCTTTCCGAGTTGAAGCCAGCAAGCTAGGCTACCTAGCTTCCACTTTATTTGTGATAAACTTTCTTGATAAACAGTGTTATTTTGGGTACAAAGAGGACTCCCAGTGCTTTGAATTACATTCATAATACACTGTATACGTTTTTAGCTCAGCCAGAACAGCACAGAAATCCACAGTTGCATGTTCTATTAATGCCAGCTCTCAGATGCTTCCACAAATCGTGTGGATAAAAACTTTTTTAACACACACATTTTTTAAAGTGTCAAAGGGATTTGAAAATAGAAATACATGGACAATCTGTAGTACCATATTTTATGTTTTCCTCACACAAATTTCAATTGACTTTAAGAAAATTAATTTTATACATCAGAATGCTAGTTAGTGAAAACATGAACAAAATATTTATTTTGATGCTATGATTGATTTAGCCACTGCAAAGTAAATATGCAGAAACGATGAAGTCTGGATCACTAGATTTAACTGAAGAATTATGTCCATTTGGAGCCATAAAGTTGCATTCTCATTTTGCAGTTTGAGCTTTTGGACACTGGACACTGCATATTCTACACAATCCCCATTAGTGGAAGTTTTCAGACTTTCTGAAGCTGCTATGTACCGGATATGTACCACTTAGAGTTGACAAGTGTAGGGTTACTTTGAGAGACTTTCTGAGATTTCTTAGCACTTTGAGACAAGCGCTGACAGCACTTTTCCATGAGAGTAGTGAAAGTGACACCGTTCTTGAGATGGGGGGCCAGCGAGAGAGGTGAGAAAAGAGGAAAGAGATGGGATGGGGGGAGTGAACAGATTTTTTGAGGGGAAACTCTGCTTTTTGCATTTCATCTCCTGAGAGCGCTGACTTCAGCATGGATTAGGCGATGTGTTTGTTCTCACTGCTCTGTTCTCCTGTTCGGAGGAAGAGATAAGAGAAGCTGTACTTCATGCACTGTCAAGGTCAGCAAATGCCTTCAGATAATGATATTCCACTGTAATTTTACCTGTGTGTTGAAGCCAGCCACCAGCATGAATAGATGAGGACCCAAAAAACACTGTGGGTGCCTGGAACAAACAGTCTGGGTGTGTTTTGGAGTGTAGGTGTTTGCAGTATGTGTCCTAATATCCACCTCTGTGTCAGCTTATGTGTATAAATTTGCCTACAAACACATTCTGCTTGAGGGGACATACCAATTTAAAACAGAGTGTCGATTTTGCTTATTTCATATGGTAACTTTTCCTTTAAGGTAATGACAAAGTGCCTTGAGATTCTCCCCTGCCATTTGTTAAATGAGCCTAAGGAAGGCAAGCCAAGGAAAGGAAATCCCTTTTGAGTGAAAGATACAGACGGCTGAATCATTGCCATGATAACTTTCCTCTGGTTCAAAATGTGCTGGCTACTGGAGCTTGCGTCTCTGTAATGAACCTCATGGGCTTTGCAGATGACACCGTGAGCTGCCTGAGCTGTGTGTGGTAGCCCTTTCCCATAGCCTCTGGCAACCTAGCACGCTAATGATGCTGTACTGGTTCAAAGTGTTCCACTGAGCACACTCCTGTGTGAGCAGGATACCTAATGTACTGTGTGTGTGTGTGTGTGTTGTGTTAGTGCCTATGCATCTATTGCCGCACTTTCACTCACGTGTATATGTGTGTGTGATTGCATGGAATGTATTACAACGAGTGGCTTCACAGAATTATATTGTATTTTTAAGGCACACTGTGGATTAGGTTCTAATTAATAAAAATTTGCTTTGAAGGCTACTGAAATAGCTGACCGGCATTTGAAGGAGGAGCTGACCAAGGTACAAACAAGGAAGTCCAGATGCTGTACTGTCCCTTGGCACCAAGTTATGAATGCAGCTGTTGCTGGAGTCATTACAGCCTGGAATAATTACATAATTCACTGCATGCACCACCAAGAGAGACTGATCCCATCTACCATACTGTACGCTACATGCTGTGTCTCAGAAGAATAACATATGGTAGAAACCTGTTTGCTAAAATATATTGTTTGCATTTCTGGAGTTCCATATATGTTTCCCAAAATTGCTGTGCTAGCTCATTGTAGTGGGAACAAAAATTATTTGTTAGCGTTTATTTTGCACGCATAAATCAGAAGCATCAGTTGCAACACTTCTACAACCTCCCTTAGTGACTGGATGGGAAATGCATAAATTACCGAGTGGAAACAGAAGAACTCAGATATTCAAGTAAAAGTAGAAATATCATAATGTAAAATATTCTTAAGTAAACTCTCTTTGTGTACATTTAAAAAATATCAGCAACATAACAGTCACATAACCAACAAATGGATTAATGCAAGAACAAATGCAAAAACAAGCATTGCGATTGAGTGAAATTCATTATTACTTTCATTGCTGACAATAACTCTTCTCTTAGGTCAGGAAAATTGAAACAGTTTGATATTATAGCAAAGACAATTGACAATTGTACCAGAATGGCTTTGTTCAAATTAGATTTCCCAATTACAAAGCCATCTCATGTTGGGCAAAAACAAAACCCTACAGACAACTACTAATCTGTTGTAGGGCAAATTACTTAATGACTAAGCCAGGTTTCACTATTGATGTCCATGTATCACTGTGCAAGCTTTGTCCTGCTTGATCCCCACACCAAGAATCAGTTTACCTACTATTATCTGTCACCCACCTAAGTACTGTCCATGGGAGATTACAGTCTGATTAGGATAACTCTGGTATTAAATAACACCAGTAGCACTTTTAAAGTTCATTTCATTTAATGTGTTCTGCTTAACTCTTGTTTTATATTCAGTATCATGAAGACACCTAGCAGTAATTAGACCTTTAAGTGCTTTACCAAACAATATCTCCTCCACAGAAGGCTTCCACTTGAAATGAAACAACCTGTTGTGTATCCTTGGCTAAACTTAACCCTTATTTTAAAAAGAACAGTACAAGTAAAGATCTGTTTGCCATTTCTTTCGACAAAGGTAAAAATTGACTTTGAGTATCAGATTAATTCTATCTGAGCTAATTTGACCAAGGCTGACTATGACTAGTATCTTTGAATTAGATGTCCCTGTATGATATAGCTCATCCAAGTTACTTTCAAGTGATGTGTTATACAGTCCTGTATAACCAGGCTAGGAACACACTGACGAAAAAGGTCAAAGCTGTAAAGAGGAGCAACGCTGAAAAGCTAGGAAACAGCTTCACAGCCAGCGATACTGCGTCAGAATGGAAAGGCCTTCAGACTCACTAACTACAGGAGACCATCCCCCAACTCTGCTGGTACTAAACAACTGGCTGACGAGCTGAATGGTTTCTATTGTAGGTTTGAGAAGCCCACAGTCACACCTCTCCCCCGCACTCACGATTTGTGAAGAGGATGTGCGCCAGCTTTTCCAGAGGCAGAAGATCAGGAAGGCTCCTGGTCCAGACAGCGTGTCTCCATTCTGTCTGAAAATCTGCACAGACCAGCTGGCCCCCATCTTCACACAGATCTTCAATAGATAACTGGAGCTGTGTGTAGTTCCCTCCTGCTTCAAATGCTCCACAATCATCCCAGTCCCGAAAAACCCTCCATATGTGGACTAAATGACTACAGACCTGTCGCCCTGACATCTGTAGTTATTAAGTCCTTTGAAAGACTGTTGTTGGCCCACCTGAAAGGGCTAACAGGTCAGTGGATGATGCAGTCAACTTGGGACTGCATTACATCCTGCAACATATGCAAGGATCCTGTTCATGGACTTCAGCTCGGCATTCAACACCATTATCCCGTACATCCTCAGCACCAAACTCACCCAGCTCACTGTGCCAGCCTCCGTCAAACTCCTGAATTTCACTGACAACACAACGGTCATTGGCCTCATCCGGGATGTTTATGAGTCGGCCTACAGACAGGAGGTTGATCAGCTGGCTCTCTGGTGCAGTTAGAACAACCTGGAGCTTAACACGCTCAAAACTGTGGAGATGACCGTGGACTTAAGGAGGAGCCCCCCCACTCTGCCCCCCATCACCATACTCAAAAAAGGGGGAGCCCAACACTGACACCATCATCAAGAAGGCCCAGCAGAAGATGTACTTCCTGCGTCAGCTCAGGAAGTTCAACCTGCCTAAGTAGCTGCTGATCCACTTCTACACAGCCATCATCCAGTCTGTCCTCTGCACCTCCATTACTGTCTGGTTTGGATCTGCCACCAAAAAGGACAGGAGCAGACTACAACGGACAGTCAGGACTGCAGAAAAAATCATCAGTACCAACCTGCCCTCCATTCAGGACTTATACATTTCCAGAGTCAGGAAACATCACTGCAGATCCATCTCACCCCGGACACAACCTGTTCCAGCTTCTCCCCTCTGGTAGGCGCTATTGAGCACTGTACGCCAAAACCAACAGACTTAGGAATTGTTTCTTCCCACAAGCCATCACTCTGATGAACAGCTGACTCTGACTCACAGTGTCAGGAATAATTCCTGCGCAATAATTCCTGTTTACTGGCTACCACTTACCATTTATTTATTCATCATTCTCCATTTCAAAGCTGTTCATATTGTATATAATATATATACTGTATACCAAATCCACATACCTCATGTACATAACACCTGCACATAGTACTTATTTATTCCAGCATTCTTTGCACTCATCGCACTGTGTACATGTATGTTCGTGTATGTGCACCTGTATATCACATCCACCTCCGACATGTACATAATAACAATAATGGTAATAAGAATTTTCTCCAGCATCCTTTGCACTCTGCTCATTGCACTATTGCACTATTGTCGCAATCTGTTTTTGTTTATAGTGTGTATATGTGTGTACTCTATATTGTAGCCTGTGTTTGATTATGATTGTCTTATGGTGTTATTGTATAAGTAAGCACATCGTGAGCATTGTATAATCCAGAGTCAAATTCCTCGTATGTGTACACATACTGTTGAAATGTTATTGTTGTGAGCCAGGTTCAGGTGTGAAGAACTTTCAGAGACTGATGAAGACTTAACATAGCACGGTTTATTGAGCCCGGCCGAGGAGATACAGTGCCAGTATACAACATGTGAACACGTCAAATGCCAACACCAAATCTGAAGGATAACATCTTGTGGTCCCTTTTATGTTTCTGTCTTCCCCCTAGTGCCTGTAGGTTTTAGACTCTAGTACTTCGTCATATTGGAATCTCTCACTATCCATTAGTTGTACTCTAATCTGTGGAGCCAAGAGTTCTTGCAAACATTCTTGTAAGGCTCAACCTTGTAAGATTCCCAGAGAACACTGATATCTGCTAGCCTGACGTCTGAGCTACTGTGTCTAACTAATCAGTCTATTGTTGTCTTCTTGACAAGGACAAGTACGTGTGAGAAATACCTAAAGCTATAATGTCAAACACTTATGGGTCAGCTAAATTACTCTAAGCTAGACCTGTCTTACCTTTCCCTGTTACATCAACTAAGACCCTTAAGAAATATTCTGAACACATACCTGGCAAATACAGCTGATTCTGATTCTGATTCTAATCACAATCTAATCCAATGTTTAAAAAGACATATATAGTGGTAACGCAGCTGTGTATGGTCTCCGCCACCTGCACTCTCATAGCTGGTATCTAACATTATTGTCTGGTGTGAAAAAGACAGTGTGGCAGCAGTGGAATTATCCCGACCTCTAAGGTCTGGGCTATACACTTAAGAACTACTGCTGACGCACTCCTCGGCTAAAGGTCTTCATACCACGTCACCTAGGCCCCTTCGATACCAGTAGTTTCAGTTTCCTTAATGTCAGGCCACTTTTGTGCATTCAGCAGCAGCCTGTTCCTCAGAGGAAAAGGTTAAGATGCTGTGTTTGAGGGGTTTTGGCAGGATGCCTCCCATGCTTCCACCACAATAAAGTCCCACGGGGGAGGCCACAGCTGAAACTAGCTGACAAGGCCACTTTGCCAGTAGGTCATTGTGTAAATGTGAACCAATTAATTTTAGATGTAAGCAAACAACTCTACTGATCTTGATTCTTTAGACAGCGGTGGCTCACACAAACTGCCACATTGTGTGTATGTGTCAGGGCAAAAATGTGCTGTGCCAAATGTTGCTGAGCGTTTTGCCCTCAGGGCTGTGGATTCCCAAAGGCAGATCCCTGGGGTGACAAATTGTGACTAACAAGTGGAGCTGCTGCTTTGTGCCGTTTGATCAATGTGAAGTATATGGACTGTCAACCAATGATTGCGCCTAATGATGATGTAAATTTGTCTTGTATGACCAGCTAGGGGCAGACTTAGTGTCTAGTTATCAAAATAATGGCTGGTCTGTTGTGAAATTACCTTATGATTTTTAGAAAGTTTTATATCGAAAGAGTGGTGCAGAATTTCCAACCTGACCAATTGGCTATATTCACAGCAGTCCTGCTGCTTCTTTTCTGATCTTTTTGGCAAAAATGAAAAAGACAAATACATAAATACAGCATTGTATTTGTATGTCTTCTAATCAGAGAGCATGGCTGAGGATTTACATGAACACAGTTACAAAAACTCTATGTGCCACAAACAAACAAGATTATGAGCAGTGAATTTGTTATAATTTACTAAAGGAAAGGAGGCATGAATAATTCATAGTTTTCTTAGTTCGATTTTAGTAGTAGATGATCCACCATCTCCTCTGTGGAGAGTTAGCAAGAGACAAAAAAACACTTTTTATCTTCTGGCCAAATCAGAATTTACATTTCTTTGTTGACTCTTACTGTCCTGGAAAGAACAGCAGTTTTGCCCTGTATTGGATTTTATGTGTTTTTTTGTGTGAAAACGCAATAAAAAGGAATATACAGAAAAAATTATAAGAGCAGGTGTGCCAGAGGGTCAGTGGTTATGGTTGTGGTATGGTTGTCCTATTATACTATACGCAGAAAGTGTGAACAGTCTGTCTGAAGTGTCTGTTGTCTTAACACTTTTCTCTGCCAACTTATTTATTATTTAACATGTAACTTTCTGACTAGCCTTGATACAAATTCATATTTGCTGCTAACAGATAAAGAGCTAGAACAGGCCCTCCCTTTTCACTGTAGGAGCTTTGTAAAAGTAAAATCTCAGTCACTTCAAGGTGGGAGGCAGATCGGAAAACCCCATAGACCCCTGCTGGCAAGCTGCACAGTACATTTTGACCTGAAACTTGAATCTGTTTCATAACTAATTAATGCTGCATTTAGGCCTAATCAACCAGTACAGTGTATTCTATGTTTTTCTCACTTCATCATCATGGTGACAGCAGGGATTCTTCCTCGACACAGCACGCAGCAGGGAGGAGCTTTGAACAATTAATGGATATATGACTTAAAATGTAAAAAAGCTACATGCGCCACCACAGTTTAACCAACTGATCGGTATGCAACGTCTATGTGGTCAAGAATCCACTGATATTACAGGCTCAGCGTGGAATACGACGACACACTGAGAAGATAAAGACAAAATCAACAGCCGAGCTAATGTGATGCCAAGGCAGGGTTACATCACTTTTTTATGTGAAAAGACAAGTAGGCACTTAAAGAGAGTTAATGACATTAATACACACACCTTTTCTATCAAGCAGCACATTGTGTCTTCTTTTATCTGTATTATTATGGTATGGTAATGTGTTGAAATGTGCCAGATGTATTGTTTTAAGTCTCTATTTCTTACCTGACAATCATTTCCGACATTTTATCATTTTGCTGTCCTTGTCACACTTGGGCAGATGAGTGCTAAATCCCAAATAGGCTAAGTGTAGTATTTTGTGTAAATGATCCTAAAAGTGCCAGCCAGTTAATATGTGGCCGTCAACTGAGAGCGTAATTCTCACTATTCGCCTTCAGTGACAATCTCATTGCTCCTTGTCTTTTGTTTGATGAGTGACCAACAGCGGAAATGAAGAGTTGGGTCACCATATCTGCTTCAAAATGAAAGAAGTTGGCTTTTGTCAGATGCGTGTAGGGGATTTAGCCCCCTCTTTCTGCTCTATGACAGTCATCATTTCATGTCATGATTTTTGAACTACTCGTCTAACAGGGTTGACAGCGAGTCACAGATAAGAATGCTGTATCTTATCATCTTAATGCTGTATTTTATCAAGTGTAAGAAGCCGAGATATACTGCAAACACATGGTTCCTAGACCAGTATCCATGTTGGAAAAAGTTTACTCATGTCCCATGTGGTATGTGTTTTTTTAAATGACTACTGCACATTGTATAGTTGCACCTACTGAAAATACTATTTTGTTGTTTATACAAGTTCACTATAAATGGTAAAAAAAAAAGTGTGTGTGTGTGCGTGTGTGTATAACTGTATATTTAAATGACTGTAACAGTATAGAGTTAAATTTAAATTAAAAAGAGCAGACAGACAATGACATCCGTGGGACAGTGCGGGGGATACTGACTAAGCTAGATGACATAAATTAAACGCATTAAACGCCTTTGTGGACCTTTGTGGCCATTCATGCTGCCATGCACCAACCAATACTTTGTGCAGTGTGAGGAATAGAATGGACGAAACCGGGGTGGTTTCACACATTTGTTTGGGATTAGGTGAAGGTGTCAAGTCAGAGAAGTGGAACAGAGCCATTGGGGGAGATAAGGTCAGTGTAGCCTGTCATCCTGTGGCCTTACTTTATGTTTTTGTTCTCAAGGAGAGTTATAGTGAGTCACAAATTCACCACACATCCTGCTAATCGTGGTTGCTGATCAGCTGCAAATCTGAGAGAGTTTACTGTGGAAAAATTATGAACACCGTCTCCCACTGTGTCTGAGATCAGCCATTCGTCTATTACTTTTTTCCTATACAATGGACACAGGTACTGTATAGTGAGCATTAAAATTAAATGGTTCTCAAGATAAATACTATGGACCACGGACAGCATGTGGTCCTGACAGGAGCAGCACTTGATGGAAGCTGGCAGCCTGCCAATAGCATTGACCTCGACTCTACACAGTACCAGGAGGTCTGAAAACCTTACATCAAAACTACAAAAACATTCACATTTCAAATATCAAGCACAATATTAAGTTACTTTACACATCACATTGGAAACTAGTACCTCTGAACTTTAGATCATAGTACATTAAACGCCCATCAACTAATCACTACTATCTCCTGGAACCGTTAAATTGGCATTAGGACACCCTGGGGACTCTTTTAGCCGGAACATCCTGGGGAGGAGACATGCCAGCAGAGGTACAGTAAGTGAGTTAAACAAAGACACTGAACTGTTATTTTGATTATAGCACAAACTAGCAATATAAAAACATTTAATAATTCAATTAAATCATGCTAGTATGCTTTAAACAACAATAAAAGCTTTTTTTCATGTTGAGATAACCAAACTAGCCAAACTAGGTGTGTGTTTTCCTTCAATCAGCTCCAGTCGAGAGGCAGCTACAAGTTACCGTACAAGTATTAATAAGGAAGGACGAATTTAAGAACCAGCTAGATTTTTCATTACAAACCACTTTGTAATCTGTGTTAAAAAGGCGCTATATGAATACAATTTGACTTACTCACACAGAGGCTACTATTCTCATTGTATTGTGATAATTGTTTAGGCCTCTTGATACTATTGTGCATACACTTCACACTGAGAGTTTGAATACTCAAACAAAACAGACAAAAGTTGATATAATATGAATGTCTGTTATTTCTTGGAGGCCTGTTTGACTTGCTGCTGTTGCTTTCCATGGTGCTGAATATCTGTCAGTTGAACTTACATATATTCAGAGAATGAAGGACTTTTTTACATGTAAAAGTTACATATTTTACTGTAAATCACTTCTGTTCTTTTTAGTCTCATAATAGTCTCCTTTACTATCCTTTCTAAACCTTAGTTTATGACACGTAATCCTTAAAAAGCTATGATGTCAAGAGATATATTCTTTGGTTACATAGCAATTTTATGAGAGTACAAGTCATGTACATGTTTAGGTCTAGGTTTAATGTACCTGAATACCTGCACTGGAAAAGCAACGATCCTGAAAATTCACAGCATGACCAGAATGTGTTTGTGCAAAGTTGTTAGGGGGAAATGCCATTTGTTTTTCAAAAGTGTGACAAGATCAACTTTTATGACGGGAGTGTAGGTTGGCCTTGTGGGAGGTCCATCTGGCACTATGGGATGCCCTTGTCATTGAGGGGGGAACGCAGCATGGACATGCACAAGGAGCAAGGCGACAGATGCCAAAAAAAAAAAACTAAACAAAAAAAGAAAACAAAAATACATGGATCGACAGGAGCTGCAGCTGGCACCCGGGGGTGGCATATCCTTGACATGCACCCGCCTCCTCTTGATAAGGAAGTGAAAGACAAGAGTGTGGAAAGCAAAAGAGAGTATGTGTCGATGTGTGTTTTAGTGTTTGTGTGTGGTAGACTTTTCCGCTGCCTCAGCTCCTTGGTGGTGTCTGTCTGTCGCCAAGGGGCCCCAGCCCTGGCCCCGAATCAGCCGCTGAGCTGTGTCCACTCAGCACTTCCCCTAGCCGCTGGTAAATTAGTCCCAGCAATATGCCGCTCCTCACACCTCTCTCTCCTGTGTGCTATTGTTCATGCCCTTGAGGAAAGTAAGTGTGTGTGCGCGCGTGTGCTGATGCGATTGTGTTCATTGCAGTTGAAGTGCTTAAGGAAACCAAAGAAAATTTATTTGGATTTTATGGACATAAGCCAAATTACTAAAATACAGTACTATTATATATTTTGTAATTTATAGATCCCATCAGGGAGTTCTGTCATCTTTGCAGCAGTTATCTCAAGCTCTATAAAGCTAACAAAGACTGATTAACTTGAAACTTCATTATAATCAAAGAATGGATTCCAAGTTTGCCTTTTCAATTGCTTTTGTTGTTGAACACCGTTTCAATTATAGCATACAGTATCTGGCAGGCAGGCCTTGCCTATTTTTTCTTCTTTATAGAAGACTTCTTTATGAGTCACTGTCTTAGTTTATCAGAGTGGTTTTCAAAAGAAAAAAAAATTATTTAGGCAACCCAACGCATTATTTCATCCACCAACAAAAATTCCTCCCTTCAATCAGTTTGCAAATGTACCAAATTTCACATAATCACAAGCTTCACTGACACACTGTAATTCCTCAAAATGCTACAGCTCAGGAATGTTGACAGTTACCACCCCACAATAATGTACACACTTCTTTAACAGAACATAAGGTGTTCAGCTGTGTAAAGTGTGGACTGTAAGTCAGAAAGTTCCAATAAAGATATGGTACCCATGCTAGCTGTAATGGTACAGACTTGCCCAGTGGGTGGTGGAATTAATGAGGCAACTGGCTCCTAAAGCACACAGGAGAACATCCTCTCAAGCCTACTGTGCCACTGCCAGGACTGGGCTAGCTATACTATCTTAACCACCGCCGGCAGGCCGGAAAGAAAACATGGATTCTGTGATCCATGACCCCCCGTGGTGCATCAGATCACTGAACTGGACCCCTAGCCTGAGGCTCCGGGCAGGTATACAGGTGATTGTTCTTACCCCTGCTCTAGGCAAAATCAGCTGGGGTTCATTTGCCCCAGCTGGGGCCATTCAACTTTATAATGCTCACGGATGACTGCAACGCATTTGCTTTACAAATGCAGTAGGTGTGCAGCAGTGTATATTTACATGGCAAATCAGGGATAACAGACTGGAAACAATTTTTCCTTTTTATTTCAAAGTATTTTTCATAAACTATTCCACTCACATTCTTCAAATTAGGGTTAGGGTAATGCTAATCACATTGTTGTTGTTTTTAATTGGACATTTTTGCATATAAGTGAAATCAAAGCACAGAAGAATGCAGTTGTATTTTAAAGCATATAGACAAGCCGGAAACTGCAGCTCTTATTTATTTTATATGCATTAACTGGCAAACATGATTCAGAGATAGTTAAAGTATATCTAGCATATCCAATGTCCATTGTTACTAACTCAGGAGCACCCTTAAAGCACTTATATATAAGCACATATATTCCAAATACATTTATATAGACATAGACATTCTCACGATACTACGGTGTTGTCTTTGTTAGGCACTGATGATGATCCTAGTATTCATCACTATTACACAGATAGATTAGTGGAGTGGTGTGAAAAGAATTATTATTTATTTATTGTTAATCCAATGAAGACACAAGAAATCGTTTTTGGTCTTCCAGTGAACACAGCTGCTCAAAGATTGTGGATCAAACGCTTGAGTCGAGTTTTGAAACCGTGTGTGCTAAAAGGATGTTGTCTCTGGCTGGTAATATCACATCAGACCCCTCTCGTATTTTATTTGGCTTTTGCCATCAAACGGAAGACTTAAGAGTCCTGCAGGCTCGACTGAACAGACTGCTGACTGCTTTTGTACCTGAGTCTGTCAAACTGTTAAATCAGACTTTGGGTCCTAAGTAGGCCTCAGTGTACCTGTGTGGTCTAAGCACTGAACATTAAAGTGAGCCATTAAATTGATTGCGTTGCAGCTTCATATGTTTGTAGTATTTGATGTGTTGTTCAGTTAGATGTTGTGTTTTGTTATGTATGTGAAACAGTGTATGCCCTTGGACATATGACAAATTTCAGAACAATATTCCGGTATTAAAGTCAAATCAAAAACATACTGCTGCAGTGTTGTATCTTCTCATAGTACTGAGTCATTGCTCAGTGTTTAAAGATGCTAAATCAACTTGTAAAGTGCCCTCATATAACAAATATGCTTGATGAATGTTATAACCATTCTCCTGCACCTTCCTTGTTCTGATCAATGCTGCTTGGCCAGTGACAGAATCCATGTGGCATTAACATGTGTTCCTGCATAGACTGAATTGCAAAGCACGATATGGTTAATGTGTGGTTTAGCGTCTCCCTTTCACCAACCGCCTTGATCAGCAGAAGGTGAAGAGATTTGATCTCCAGATCAGAATTTCCAGCTATTGCACAGACAGCAAAGTGTGTTGTCTCTTAAGACATGGATGTAAAACTGATACATGTTTTCATGCATGACTAAATGAAAGGGTGGGACAATCTGAATGCGCCTGATGATCCTGGAATCCAAATGCCCCCTCTCAGCTTTCAAGCCCACACATTAAAACAGAAAGCAGCCTTTTTCTGAAAAGTGCTGAGTATCTTGAGGTTGTGCTATTGATATATGCCCTGGATCAATCGCCCCGGCTTTCCAACCTCCGCTTAAATCAGACAAAGGAAGCAAATGTTAGATGGTAATTTTCTATTGACAGGGACTCAGAGTGGAGTGCTGGGGCCTCGGAGGCACGTAACATTTGAGATCAGAAAGGGCACCCAATTTCTGGTAAGAACAAAAGGTGACGAAATTGTGCTCTTAGCTGAGCTACAATGTAATCTAACTTAAGGCAAACCTTTTCTGTGTGTATTAGGTTACATACAAGAAACAGGCAGTCTTTCTTAGATCCAGTCTTCATTTCATTAACTCCCCCAACACATAGGGCATAAATATTAGAATCCAAAGGGCATTCGTAGGAAACTTGTAAGTGTGGTTAGAACATGCTCTGCTGGCTCTAGTTGCTGTGGTGGGGGAAATGTAATATTACATTTGTATGCAGACTGTGGTGGAGCAGCTCCTGACTCCAGCATGTAGATACCTAAAAGATGAAGAGCTGATATGGGTTTTGAGGATTTTTCCTAGTTGCATTTGGATTTATACAATTCCCATGCGTATCTCAGCTCCTTTCACATTTTCTCTCAGTCATTGAAAATTGTTGTTCTCTCCAATCTCTTTTATTCATATGCTGGAAAGCACCTGGCCAAGTTAATACCATTTATCAGGAACCTTTAGCATATCAAATGCCTTCTGTCAAGGGTCGTTTGCATATCCTCTTGTCTTTCTGGGGAGAGTGGTCTCCATTGATAAATGCAGGAATATCAAGGGCCTGTGCTGCATGCTAAAGAAACGACGAGTGCTCAGACATTATAAACTTGGCTGATCAGTCGAGTCGCTTTGTCCTTGCTTCATTCCGGGTTCTGTACTTGAGCCATTAACCAGTTTCATAAAGAGTGAGAGAATCAGAGTGCATGCTAAGGCGTCTGCCTTACTGTCATGCCCACAGAGTTGTTTCCACAGTGGCTCGGGTGGCAATGACATCTCATTAGTGCTGCCTTGTGAATTCAGCTGAACTTTCCTTATTGACAATAATTGTCATGGAATGTGAAACTAGTATTTAGGAAGACAATCATTTTGCCACACACTGTGCTGATGTCTTATCCCAACCAATTAACTAATATGGTGTAAAAAAAAATGCTATATTTTGCAGATTTCTATTTGAATCTGTGAGAACGGTGAAGGCTGTGAATTTGTATTAGAACCTGCTTCATCATGAATACCTTTCTCATTTCCTCTTTTCGGTGTTTATTTCCTTCATCCGCAAGTGGACTTTCTGTGCAATAATCCTGTCACTTTGGCCACTCTGAGCTTGATATTTTAATTTACATGTTGCACGGCTTTATTGAGCTTGAAGCCTTCCCACGCAGCTCACCACAAACAACCTTTCTGATGAATCTTAGGGAGGGAGAGTAGTGAAGGGGAGAAGAAGAAGGGTTATGTGCAAGTGCTGAAAACACCCAATCAGAGAGGATGGTGTATAAAGCAGAATGGAGCACAGGTGACATATGACTGCAGTGCAGTATTCAGGCAGCCTGCCCAGTGTTCAGCTGCTTCTGGTGTGTCACAGGGCAGAACTCTCCTTGTGACATCAACCCATCAATTGAACCTCTTGGATGTGACTGATAAGCATATATCAGTGGGCATGTGACAACACTAGCAAGATCATTGTTGCTGTAAACCCAACTTTTTGCTATGCATTCTAAGATGCTACAAATACTGTTGACTTTCAGAACATAAAATATTCATATGTGATCTTGCAGTGGAGGCATAATGTCTGAAATATACATTCGTAGGGTTTGATGAGGGCAATAACAATGCAGGCAGAACTGCTGGTTCGGCATGCACAACAGACGCTGCAGATTGCACCGTGCCATATATTTTATTTTTAATCATGCAAAGCCCTGAGTCTAACGACCAAAACAAAATGCTACATCAACGATAATGATAATGGCGCTCATGATTAAGAAAGCAAAGCGCTAGTAAAGTGTAAAAGGGTTTTGTGGTGACAGAAACCACATTTACTGTCCATATGGTAGCCTGTTGAACCCCATAACTCATAGAACAAAGCATGGCAGGGAGAAACCTAGGAGGAACACTAAACAAGCACACAGTGTCAGGAATTAAAACAAAAAAAACCCACCGGAGCAGGCCTTACAATTACCCTAATATAAATCAAAGAAACAGCATTCATTTCCAATCATTTATAAATCATAGAAGCAACCCTTGGTACTAAAAGCTACAATCAGTGAGTGATTAGTTCACTTGCATTTTCAACACTGACTCTACAAACCGACACTAAAATACTATGTCACAAATTAGAGGTGATGATAATCTTCTTCGAAATGTGCTGAAGAGTGGAAAAGCAGGGCAGATGGCAGAGGCTTCATCATTGGCCTGTTTAGCAAGACACAAAGTGGCTTTGCCAGAGTAATATAAGCCCCCATCCCATATGACCAATTATCAGGGTTTCACCTTGTGCTGGGGGTGGTAATGGTGTTGGTGGTGGGTGGAAGGGCTGGGGGAGCACCTGTTACTGAAGCAAACTACATTCTTTCTATTCTTGGTTTTCTTGAAATTGTTTTTATTCTTCTATTGCTGCTAACAAACAATAGAAAAAAATACCCAACAAGCAGATAAATGCACTATTAATATGGAAAGATGGTAAAAGGTTGTTTGTAAGGGGAGTGATCAGTAGATGCTTGGCCTTTGATGCCCATGGCTTCAACCCTTTAAATTTGTCAATTACACCTCCATTGTGTTCACCATTGTTAGGCCTTTGCACGCCACACAAAGCCAATTTCTGGCTGTGCTCAACAGGGAATCCCATCTTCAAAAGGCAATGGGGAACTGTGTTTATTGGATTTCAGAACCTGGCCGGAGATAAGGTGAATTACCCTGTTGTGTCATCTCCCCGATGAGAAAGCAAGTGTGAAAAACAAGTCGTTTGATTGAGGGAAAGGAAAGCAAATCACGTCTGAAGATTAAGGGCTATAATGTGTAAATGCCTCCAGGCCCCCTGAAATATTTATCTCCTCAACATACCCACAGATTACTTCAGATAATCAAGAACGTATTCATTCAAAATCATATTCATATTTTGCAAACAACTCACAGTAGACATTATCACCTGAAGCAATTTTATAATCTGTGTGGTTCCCAAACTGTTTGTCTGATGTACACCAACAGCCACTTTAAATATCCTTTGTCAACAACAATGTGTTCATTTGAATTGATTTTTAAGGCAACATTATGTAGTATTTTTATCTTAAAATAACAGCTTCAAAATCATTTTGATGGTGCAATGACCTGTTATAGGGTGAATGACATCATTGCTTCCCCGGGCTGTGGGAGCTTTTTGTGGTGCTATGTAAGACTGAAACCCCAGACAGGATTTCTATTGCGAAAAAAGTATATTGCTTTACAGCACCAACACACAGCATAACTTTTAAGCAAGCAAGCTATAATAAGAAGACATAAGTGCAGAATGTACAATGTAAGCTCTTTGGAAGAAGCTAGCTCGCTATTCTCAGTATGAATATCATGGCAGAGGCCGCGAAGACAGCGAAGAAGACGTTGTCGGAGGAAGCGAGGAAGAGAAAAAGAGAGAGTGAACGAGAAAGAGTTAATATCGGACTAGCTTTTACTCATTGGTGTGAGCTAAAGAGCTGAAAGGATGCAAGACAGATGCCGAGCTGGCCTTCTTGCTGTTGGACTAGTAAGTAAGAGTTTTCACAGACAGGGGTTTAGCCACTAGCTATAAATCTGGAATTGATGTTAGCAAACTTACTATATAACACACACTTGGACATTGAATGTGATGTAGTGTGAAAGCTAGAAAAGTGATTTACAAGTACAGAACATTTACCATCAAACATTTGAACTGTTAATTTATTTATTTCAGCTTAGTACTTGTAGCTATTTATCTGTTTATCCATTAATTTTACCGATCTATTCCAACTAGATACAGTATCTATTACTTTTAGCCAACTGTTTCAACTGTTTTCCATTACTTTTAGCTGATTATTTCAACCAAAGCTAACTGTTTCAACCTCTACGCTCATGGGCTAACTAATTTTCATGCACTTATAGTGCACATTTTTTCTAATTATTTGAGCTGTAGCATCTTACCTAGTACCGCCTGTTATAATTACCATGGACAAATTAAGAACTCTATTATCAACTTGTGGCTGAACAACCAAAACAGTGCAAGTCCAACTATAACTCAGAACTGAAGAATGTGGTGTGTCAGCCAGCAAGAAAATGACATACAGAAATTCCCTCCTACACTTGAATTCCAAGTGGGATGTCTGACACCAATGTCACTGCTCCACCTGGCTTGAGCGTCTGCTGTCACCTTTAGGGAGTGAGTTGAGCTTTTGCCAGTGTGCCGCTCAGCCAAACTGTCGTTAGCCCAGAGAACAGTTACGCACAGCCAACTTTATATCACTGCCAAGACGGTTTTGTATGCAATCATCTCCTTCACTTCAGCTGCTCCTCTTGCCTCTATCTTTCTCCTTTCTCTTCTCACCTCCCTCCATCCTCCTCACCACCTGTCCTACATCCGCTGAGATGGAGTGTGAAGTTTCTCACTTTTGTCACCAAGACAAGGGATTGTGAGTGTGCGCGGGTTGCGTACGTGCAATGGTGGCCAATGCCAGAGACTTGTGCGGTCTTCAAGCCTGCTGGACCTCCCATTTCCCCCACCAGTCACCCTGTCGCTGCGCTGAAGTGGGGTCCATCTGCTGAGTGTCTGCGCGTCTGCCTTCCCAACCCACACAAGGACCTCTCACTATGCCACAAGTTCATCTAGAGTACAAACCAAATGAAACACATCTTGTGTTAGACAGATGGACTTCCTTAGATAAAAAACAGGTTACGACTTACTGGAGTTACTATGTGATTTGGCTGAGGAGAACTGTTAATGAATGCTCTGCGTCTTTTTTAGATACACATGTGTGCTGGTGTGTGTTGTTCAGACCTTTGTCTGCACTGAGGATGTAGAACAAATCAGAGACCAACAAGTGATTTGTGAAATGACAGACGGTGTTAAGTCACCTTTTGCAGATTAGTCAACAGTTCGAGCCATACTTGGTGAATCATTCACATATCATTACCTGGAAATTGCCAGGCAGCATCTATCCCAGTGTTAGGTGAGAGGTGGAGAGAAACAAGGGAAGACCAGTGTCTGAACACCATTAACTCTTTATGTATTGTTATTCAGCACACAGTTCATTCTCTTGTGTTTGGTAGAGCAGCCCGGGGGGAGATAACCAGAAGTTATGTGACGGGGCTTTTGATGAGCCTCAGCAGCATCTACAAGTGGAGTGTTTGGTATCAATTTACTGGGGTCCTGAAAAGTGAAGAAAATAAAGACTGTGGTGTATATGCACTCTACAAAAGGTATATAGAGATATAAATTGAGTTTGTTAAAATGGAAAGGTCTGAAGATGATCAATGGAACATAGTGCTGAAACTGCTTGCCTTCTGTTGAATAGGAATCTAACTCAGTTAAAGATTTTAAACCAGACAATCTAGCTATTTAACCCCTTACACCTGGAATTTACATTAAAGCAACATTCTGTAAGATTTGGTGCGATTTGGTGCCCCTAGTGTAATTCACCGCTGTCCTACATCAGGACAGCTCTATGCGTACATTTTATTATGATTACATTCCCAGATAGCAAAATGACTCCGCACCGGAGGTATCACAAGGTCCGGAACGGATCCGCAAAACGGGTCCGCATCGGAGTCCACTTGCACAGCGGGACGGATCCGAAATCCTTATCCGTTTCAGATCCGGAACAGATCTGGCCCATACCCTTCCCGGATCCGATCCGGACCCGTTCACGAAGTGGCACATCCGGCCGGATCCGATCCGGACCCGTACAGGAAGTGGCTTATCCGGCCCGGATCCGATCCAGACCCGTTCATGAAGTGGCTCATTCGTCCCGGATCCAATCCGGATCCAATCCGGATCCGTTAATTAATTGGCTCATCCGGCCCGGATCCGATTTGGATCCGTTCATAAAGTGGCTCATCTGGCCAAAACTGGCTACAGAAATATCTAAAATCTAGCTGACCAACATCTACTGTTCTGTATAAAAGCTTAAATACTTCTTATAACCTTTAAGCCACCCTGCGGTTCTTTAGTTAAATGCTTTTACCGTGAAGAAGCAGAAAATAGGAAAATTGACTTTGTATTAGCAACTTAATACAGCTCTGCTACTGTCAGATAAAATAACTGGGGATCCTAAATGCATTGTTTCGTTACACAGTTTTTATCCAAAGGTGGACTGCCAGTAAAAACTAAATCCTCTATCAGTCAAAAAACGTCTTTACAGATTGTAAATACATTGAATACTATGTATTACTGGACAAATGAAATGCAACCATAAAAATTATCAAAATATTTTTTATTTAATGAAAACCTCAAGGATTATAACTTTAACATGTTTTAAGACAGGTAGAAATTGACTGACCACTGCAGTTAACTGATGTTAAAATCACTCCTCTCACAGACAGAAACATCTCATCCAAATCGGGCTTTGTTAACTTTTAAGTCATATAACGTTAAGTTAGTTAGCTAGCTTAACATTAATGCTAAGGTGCTGTAACACGAGCTAACTTAGCTTGCCATAATCAGATATTGTCTGAATTAAAACAGAAACCAAAGCAACATTATCTATGATCTGTGAAGTTATTAATTTTACCGGCTAGGCAAGTGTACAAACAAATCAGGTTTTGACTGCACAGTTTAATGTTACTTACCGTGTCCTCAGAGAAAGCTGCCGATTCCCACTGCAAGCGCTCTGCTGTCTGTGAGAATAACGGTCAGCGACGGTTAAGATTTTTTAAAACAGGCGCGTGCGTACACAAGACACAGCAAACCAGATAATACGTAACATACTAGTCAACAATAATGCCAATTCTGTGTCTGTCTTGCAGCCTTTTATTTCACGACACTCTAGCCAACGTACAAGCCTCTTGCTCGGTCACTCTTCCTCCATCAACGTCCTCTTCGGTCTCATCTCCTCTGCCATTAGGTAACGTTATGTCTATGCTGCTGAGCTCTGTTATGTTGCCCACTTGCTATTCACAAGCTGTTATTTTATGGTAGAAGTTACATTACGCTGCTTGGTCATTCGAAGCTAGCTGCGAGTTGATGTTAGCTAACTTACTAGATAACACACTCGGGCATCGATAACGTTACTGTAAGTGCTCTTGCGTCGGTTGCTGTCTAGCTGTGTTGGCTAGCTTGCCACCCGGCCCCATCCTTGTAGGATGTTCTGTTCTCAATTAATTGGCCTGTAAAGCAAGCAAGCATATTGTTATATATTTTTCATTCAGGGTTATTTCTGATTTTTGGGATGTTATTTTAGGAGTTTTTCCTGGAAATAGGTTTCTGTTTTCAAGAGGTTAAGATACAATTACTTCATAATGTTGCTTTAAAAATCACATTCCTTTTTCATTCATAACCCAGTAAAATCTGAACACAGAGGCAAGATAGCAGATAATGAATACTGTCCATTGCAGATAAACATCCATAAATGCACTAAATAATTTTAAAAGTAATCCAATGACAGTTGTCTGTACATACATAGATATTATACTGTCCAGACATCGGTTTTGAAAACCTGTGTACAGTTTTATGTAATTTCCAAAAACTGTCTGTATGGTCCAACTCACATGCAAATTGATGGCATTGTACTCGCCCAGCCTATTATGAAAATAATAAATATATGGTATGGCTGTGAGCTGTTAATAAAGGGGGGTTAGAGTTGTAATACTTGGACTGTATTGTGCGTAAACCAGAAAATGTCAATACCATATTATATTGAAAGTATGTTATGTTTGCTTGGTTCATTCACAGATGTCTCAGTTTACACTTGTGGTGACACTCAGTTGGCTGAATATTATTGCTCAAATTTTCAAAACAACAGTCTGACAGAAAGCAGCAGTTATACAGTGTATTGATGATAATTTTTTTTTACTGTGTGTGATTTCCAAATCAACAAAGACATTTTTAAAATGATTAAATCAAGGGCTTACTAAATGCCTCAAGATAGTATCTTGAGACAGTATCTTGAGACCTCAAGAGAGTATCTCAATATAGTAACAATTGTCCTCAAGATATATGATCATATGACAGATCATAGATCATATGACAGATTAGTTACCATTTAACACATCCTTAAGTTTGCCATGTCAAAGTTTTTCAGTTTAGAAGATTATACAGTTTAACAATCAGGAGTCATTGTTGGGATGATCAAAACACTTGTTTGATGTCACACGGTAGGTGGACCTGTCTTTTACAAGCATCGGCAATCCAAAACGCAACAATTACACACAATGTGGAGTTTAATACATAGGCCTACATCATACACCACTAAACCAACGCATTGGTATATTGTGCATAATAACAATAACAACAATAATAACAAAAGCATAAAAGCCATTCCTGTATTTCCCGGCACCTCTTGACCTCTCGGCAAGCACACTGCTGTTTGAGCCAGTAATGCTATGCTCTCTACTGTCTAAATTTAACACCTGCAGCAGTCCCGTTATAACAGAAAATTTTATTTACAGAGGTTTAATTACCTAAATGTCCTGTATATTTAAGCTTTTGCTTTTATCAAATGCTTACATATATTTAATTGTAAATAGCCGGGATATCAGGCAAATTTATGTTTGCAAAGGTAGGCTTTGCGTGTACAGGTGGTCAAATAAAGAACTGTTGCAGCAAACTCTCTACAGTATTGGAGTTTGATGAGGCAGCTATCTCTGGGCTACACCTACATTTGCAATTACATGTTAACCTATACAGTGCATCCGGGAAGTATTCACAGCGCTTCATTTTTTCACCAATTTGTTATGTTACAGCCTTATTCCAAAATTTATGTCAAAAAAAGATTACGTCTTGTTTTGCTTTTTCAGTTCGCTTTCACTTCCGTGCCTTTTCTTTCCTTTGAAATCATATTAGCCTAAGTTTCAACTCTGAGCCAAACAAAGAAGACGACTATTAACTGAAAGCCTTTTATTATTAATCGTGTTCAATTTCATATCAGTCTCTTGGGACAAAGATGCTACTATCTCTATGCTTTGTCTCATTATGTTTCCCTCCTCTATCTATCCAGTGCAGTAGTTAATGTTTATTTATTTAACTTGATATGGTCTACAATGGAGGTAATGTGAAGATGAGAATGCATGCTTGACTGGAGGGATTTGAAAAGCAGGACCTGTCAATTTTGATTAGCGCTACACTGGTGCAGGAGCAGACAGACAGAGAGGGAGAAAACTCAAGGGACTATGTTTCTTTAACTCCCTAATTCCCCTTCGAAGAAGTTCTTTGAAACATGGTTATAAAGTATGTATTTCTTTATTTTTCGTGTGTGTGTGTGTGTGTGTGAGTGCAAGCATGTGCAGTCAAATTCTGAGTGTGATCCAATTTGTCGTGGCTGATACTTTGACAAAATAGTCATTACAAAGAAACAAATGCTCACCTAAAACCAGTATTGAGCCAGTAAGAGTGTCCTTTTGTGATTACTGCGTGTAGAACTAAACAAAGCCCTCCGGTGACAAACAAATGTCCCATTTCATCCCTGTTACATTTCCGTTGTGGTTTCTAATAACCTTGAAGTATTTTTTTTGGTACAAAGATGCAATTATGTGGAAAATGTATTGTGCACTTTTACTGCAAGCTAGGTAACTTAGAAGAAGGAATGGTCAGAACTAATGCAGCCGAATCCCCAGCCCCTTCAAGTATACCTATTAAGCTTGATGAATTGAAACTGAAATGACTGGAATCCCCGGAGTGAACGTATAAATAAGCTTCTCTCCAAGGGACAACAACAAAATGGGTTGGTGATTTATTGACATTTTCAGGAATGGGGGAACGTTTTTTTGGAAAGACCGATTTTAACCTTGTGTTTTACAGTAGACTTTACGGTGTAGTGTGTAATATGATGATGGAGTCAGATAGAGGGCCAGGTAAAGGGTGTGTTTCACTGGGCAAAACTTCAGTCTCTATTAATCAGACACACATATAAGCAGTGGTGGAAGAAGTATTCAGATGCTTTACTTATGCAATACCAAGTCCTACTGCAGCAGATTTTAACTACTTTATATAGTCTTTGCAAGGAGCACCAATTTAGCGAGGTGGGCCGCTGTCCCCAAACCCTCAGGGGCCCCTGTGGGTTAATCAGGTCCTGACTGTTGGGGTTTTGATATCTAGTAATATCAAGTAAACTGTATTTATATAGCCAAATATCACAAATCACCCACAGGGGGCTTTACAATATGTACACCATACGACACCTTCTGTCGTTAGAACCTCAATTTGGATGAGGAAGACCAAACACCTCTAACTCCTAACTTGTAACATGCACTTCCTTTGTTAACTCGTATTGCTTCCCCTAGGTATCCATCCCATTGATGCCATATGCATTAATAGCTCTTGCTAGTATAATTGCTGCCCTTACTAGTTTTTATTGTTACTCAAAGATCTCTTAAATGATGCTTGTATGTGGTTCCTCAAATATAAGTGGCTTTGGATCAAAGTGTCAAATGAATAAATGTAATGATATTTTATAAGCTCATCACAGGCTTTCTATGTAAAATGTTAATCAGCTAAGGAACTGGTAACTACAGCTGTCATATTAATGTAGTGGGGGTAAAAAGTACAATATTTCTTCCTTGGAGGTGGTTGACTGGGGGGGGCTGGGCCCCCGTCCGGGGATGAGACTAGCCTCGGGTTTATGGGGCTCGGGGGCTGCTGCCTCTGCCTGCACTCCCGGCACGGCTTTACGCTGTTCTTCCTCGGGGCGGGGCACAGCTTCCCCCGGGACATGCGGTCTGGGGTCCTTTTCGCTTTGGGGCCCTGGCTTCTAGGGGTGGGGGTCTCTGGGCGCTGCACGGGTTGATCCGGTTGTGGTTTGGAGGGCTGCGGTGGGATTGTAGGGCTATTGTCGATGCATCTTGATGCTTTGTGGGGGTTTTTTGTTTTGTTTTTTCCCTTCCCTGTACAGGGTCTCTGGATGGTTACTGGGCATTTAGTTTGTGCATTGGAGTCCGGGGGAGGCATTTCCTCGCTGGTTTGCTTCGTTGGCCTCAGATCCATGCTTCCCCATTTCTCTGTCGGCCAGTTGTTGGACCCCTCTGGATACTGAAGTATAAAGTTAGTTTTCTGGATGTGCAGCGTGGGTGCGGGGCAGGGCTGTGCTCCAGTTTATTCTGGGTTTGTGTCTGGAGTTCTCAGCCCTTAACGAGTGGGTGGGTTGGTGGTGGCATGCAGCTTAGCTAGTTGATTTTGCCTTGTTGCTGGTTTGGCTGGTGTTGCACGGCGGCCTGGGGGCATGCTGTGCATGGGGGATGTTGGCTGGCGTGGGCGGCCTTAGTTTTTCCGGCGGTTGGGGGACGGTGGACTTTTATTGGCGGGTGCATGGTGACCTGCGCGGCGCGTTTGCTTCCGGGCTGGGACTTCTCTCTCGTTTGCTCGACCTCGCACGTGGGATTCGCGGGGGGCTGCTGGCCATTGGGTGTCGCCGTGCTTGTGCATTGATGTTGATGATTGCGTTGCATTTGGGCATTTTGGTTGTTCGCTGTGCGGCGCTGGGTGGGGGGGAGGACTGTGCCTCTTGTGTTCCGTTGGCATTGCGTAGTCAATTGGCAATTGGATGGTCGTTTTTATTGATTTATTTATTGTTTTGGGCTTCTGTTGGTTGCATCGCGGTGCATCTGGGAGTCATATTTTTTTTTTTTTTTTATTTCTCCCACCCCTATTGGCTACTGGGGTTCTTGCCTGCCTGTTGCTGGGGTCGGTGTGGCACAGTCGTGGCGTCCCACTCTCACTAACAACTACATTCTTTAACAGACTTATGCGCACACACATGTACACACACACATACAGACACATTCACCCACACACACACAGACACACACAGTCTCACACATAGACACAAACAAAATTTAGGTTGTCCCTGGTAGAATTATTCCCGATGCTTTTCTTTCAGTTACTTATTTAAATTAATTGTTATTATTCCAGCTCTCATGGCTGTGCCGTGTTGCTTATTTATTGTGCATGACTGTTTCTTGTTTTCATTTTTCTCTTAGTTGTCTTACGATGTCAGCTGTTTATTGCTGCTGTTCGGCTGGTTATCTTTTACTATGTACTACTATTTTTATTGTTTGTTTGTTTGTTTTTGTTTGTTTGTTTGTTGTTTTTTCTCCTCCCCAAGCCCCCTCTCTGTTCTATTGCAGGTTTCGTTGCTTTCTGCAATTGGTGTTTCCCTCTGCTATTCCCTGTTGTCCCCACCTTCCATCCCCCTTCTCTTGCAGGTGTTGTCCTTTCTCTGTGCTGTCTGTTTGTGCCCCCCCATCCCCATGTCTGCCCCCCTGTCCGGCCCGGTGACAAAAAATACATAATTAAATAAATAATAAAACAGACAAAGGAGTATATTAATACTCTCTTGTTAAAGTAAAATCTGTCTCGCACAATACGGTATCCAGCTCATCATACTCTATACCAGGCTGCTGGGCGGGACAGGTTATAAAAGAAATAAAATAAAATAAAGTACAATATTTACTTTTGAAAAGTAGTGGAGTAGAAGTATAAAGAAGCATACATGTAAAATACTCACCTAAACTACAAGTACCACAAAACTGTATTTATGTACAATATTTGAGTAAATGTGCTTTCTACCACTGCAAATAAACCAAAAATGCAATACATTAAGTAGGCTACTGTATGTGTTGCAGAAACCAACCACAGTGATGTTTGTAGTGAAACTGAATGTGACATCAATTTTTCTTTTTTTTTCTCTTTTTTTATTGACCAAGGTATACCACTTGCGGTGCGGCTCATTTTCTTCTTCAGTACATTCTTAAACAAATAATTAATCAATAAAACTTGGTAAAGACTCAAATCCTATTTTTCTTAATTAAGCCCCTAGACACAGTGTGTCTTACTTGTGGTTAATGAACTGTGAGATGGTGATCAGTGCCCTGTTGCATAAAATATAATTTTACCTACCTTGAGCCTCTCTCTTGCGAGTTTTGTTTTTCCCTCTCCTCTGGGATTATTTTATGGCTGATGCATAGAGTTTCCTAAATGTAATCCTTAGCCAGGAGATGTTTTTTTTTCTTCTTCATTTTATCTTATATCTCTATAATTTTGGTTGCACCACTTAAGATGAGTTACTATGGAAACTGCTCGCAATTCCAAAAGATTGTCAACCACTTAGTAAATATCTCAATTATTTTTTAAAAAGCTTAATGACTCAAATTTAGTCTATGAAAGACTTGTTTGACTCATCAGCAAAAGAAGATTTCAGTCTATTACAGCTTTAATTAATTAATTTACTTCATATAAAGACAATTAATGGAGGACATTACACTCTTTTGTGAAGGCAATTCTGCTTAAACTCAGGTAATGAGTTTGTGGACCTCTGCCACCAGCTGCTCGTCTCTGGTCTACAAAAGAGTTTCGTAAGACTTCCCAAGGTAATCCGACTTAGTTAAAATGCCGGAGACTTTCATTATGAAGAACAAAAAGGGAAAGGGACAGGTGGGGGGTGGGCAGCATTGTTGCATGGTTCCCCTTCAATTAGATTTAGCTGTAATTGAACCCCTGGGGAAGCGCTGATCGTCACAATAAAGTGCGGCATTACCTCAAACTGGATTTAGTGGCAACATGATCCTCTACTGCTCTAGGTGAGACATTTAATTAAGTCCCATTGCTTTTGCAGAGCAGCCATATAACTGAATTAACAGTGCAGAGACCCACCAGGCATGCGTTCACTCACCTCATTCAGTGTCCTCGTTTACAGTACTATCTTACTCTACCGAGCAATAACAACAATAGGATTTGCAAGCCTCTGTGCGTGAGAGAGAAGGGCAAAGCTACAATGACACTGAAACTTTTAATACAAGACAAACATAAGCATCAACTGCCACATGAGCTACTTTTACGGCAGGGTGTCTAGGAACAATCTCCGACTCTGTTTGTCACATCTCGCACCCAGCCAAGTGTGTCTGCACCTTTTCTCCAATGTCTAGCCTTATTGAAGTTTACTTAGATTTACTCTTGCTGTAATGAATGGCAGCCTTGCTTAAGTTTGTGCCGCCTGGAGTTGGTGTGTGTTTATGTATGTGTTAGAGAGGTGCGAATCAGGGCACGCCTGACAACACCTCTCTCCTCCCTCTCCTCATTACAGCCAGACAAATAAATGCTGCACATCTCCGTGGAACATTGGCCATGCTAAAGGACCTCGGGACTTCAGACTGCAGGAGTCTCGCTCTGAGCCAGGCATTTACAGCTAGACACTGACTCACCAGACACACACACACACACACAAAGTCACTAAGGAGAGGAGAGAAAAATTGCAAATGTGAGCGCAAGTGATGGACAGCAGCAATATTACTTTATATGAATTTGGACACACAAAAAGTTGAAAGGAACAACAATAGCCTAAGTCTTTTCTGTGTGTAGTCTCTTATGCAATAACAAAATCCTGATAGCCTGTTCATCACATCAAGGTTATAGGCAAGCTATTTTTCAAATGAAAATGCCAAATTATGATTTAAACATTTAAGAATTTAGAATTTTGGTCCCTTTTTTTGTGTGTCACCTTTGCCTTTCTAAAAGCTTTCCACTTTTATTTATTTTGTTCTTTCCAATTTATCCATTTGATTCAGTTGGTAGAGATATACAGATGAATGTTACTTTGCTTTGCCAGTATCTATACACAGAGGTGGGCAAAAACACAGCAAAATGTATCTTGTTACAAAATACAAAATGCCCCTCAAATAAATGTATCCAAATAAAATACATGTATTATATATATTACAGGAACATACATTTGTGACATTGGACTAGGGCTGACCCCGAATAGTCGAAGATTTGATGTTTAGATGGGCAGAGCCTGATTCGACTGTCAGTCTCACAGTCAGCGAAACAAGGATCATGCCATTTTGCCAATATAGGGGTGATCAACGTCTGATTTTACATAAAACTACCAATTGTCTCCCAATAAGCTAATATACAGCCTATTACAGTATACATATCAGCGTTTAACGCTGTAAATGTTTAATACATAAACATGTAAAAAGAAACAAACTTTCAATAAATGTTTAAAGTGCGTAAATAAATCCAAAATTGTAACCCTAACTCTGGGTTGTCAGTGCGCATGTGTGCACCTTGCGGTACTTTCGGATAATTTATCACCGTTGATGAACCACGCAAAGAATATTTTATCGTTTTTAAATAGCCAGCTACTTGAAATAGACCCGTGAGCAACCACGACATGTATGTAGTTTTCAGCAGCACGCCATGCACGAGAGAGAGAGAGAGAGAGAGAGTGAGAGAAAAGGGTCTTCAAAAAGCCTCAGTTTAGCTGGAAATTTAAAGTGTAAGTTCGGTTCGCAATCACCATGCACAAAAACACACATGATTCAACTATCAGTCGAGGTGGTTTGGCATTTTCTTGTTGCAAAGGACCCTGGGTGACAGTGACCAAGTTTCGGAGCTGACGATCTAGCACCCGCTCAAAAATCTGTCGGATCGGCCAATAGTTGGTGCACTCGGTGACATCGCCCTTGCCTTTCCAAATCAGCACGGTTGTGCTTGTCGCCCAGGCTTGTGGAGGCCTGCTCTCGGCAGTGATCTGATTGAATAGGGTGGCGAGGAAGGAGGCCCCGCGGTCACCGAGCATTTTCCAAATCTCGATCAATATCTCGACTGGCACGTCATCCAGGCCAGTAGCCTTCCTATTCTTCATCTTTTCGAGTGCCTTCTTCACTTCAAGGGTGGTGATAGGTGGTATTGGGCCTGGAACTGGCGGGGGCTTGTGACTGGCGGATGTGGAAATTCAATGCTTATACTCGCAAAATAATCGGACCATGGTTGCAGGATGGCTGGTGGGTTCCATAGGACCTCATTATTTGCCCCCTTGACTTGCATAGCGTGGCCAATGTCCTGGATGGATCGTTGTTGTGATTTTGCAAGGCGGTAGATCTTGTTTGCCCCTATTGGTGTGTCCAATTGGTTGTACAGGTCCTGGTACTGCCGCCTTTTTGCGGCAGCCACTGCCCGCTTTGCTGCAGACTTCAGAGATCGGTAGCAGTCCAAGTCGGCATCTAGCCACGTGTTCCGCCATGTCTTGAAGCCTGCGTCTTCACCTTGATCGCTATCTGCACTTTCCACCACCATGTTTGCTTGTGGATGTATTTTCACCCTGGCTTTGTTTTTCCCACTGTCGCTTCAGCAGCGTCATGGATCTGCCTCACCGCCATGTTCCCCATTGCCTCCACCAACTGGTCAGTGCTAACCTCGAAGTCAGCTAGCTCGGCCTGCAAATCGTCTTTACGTTCGGACATCTTCCACCACTTGATCCTTCCAGGCCCAGTGCGCGGTGTCCTTGTCCTACACAGACCATCCAGGCCGATGTCTAGTACAAGGAGACGGTGCTGAGGGGCAACGCTGTCATGCGGGATCACTTTGGCGTTTTTTCACCAGCTTCAAGTCTCCCCTTCAGATGATCCAATAGTCAATCTTTTCTTGAAGTAGGTATTGGTCACCGCCAGATCATGGGCCTCCGCGCAGTCCAGTATTCGGCATCCGTGATCGTTTCGCACACTGAGCCCGTGCCCACCATGGCACTGCGCGTATCCATGCCTCTCTGATCCAACATGTCCATTCAAATCTCCTCCAAGGATGATGTGTTCTTCCAGGGGTAGTGCCCGTAAGTGTGCGTCCCCATCGTTCGGCAAATTTCCCGGAGGTTCCTTACCGGCTGAAACCACGTGGAGGTGATGGTGGGATTTTGCCAACCTTAACCGCCTCCTGTGTGGACGGAATATTATTCCTGCAGATCAGAACAGTCTCTCAAATTGAGCTGAAGAGGGGAAGGTTGTGTTAGAAAGCAGCTTGATCAGTGGGTATCCCTGTCGGTATCATACAGGGTCCAGCCAGGTCTTGACCTAGTCTTGTTGTTTTATGAATCAAGAAGAAAGTATTTTTGCAAATTTAGAATTCCTCCACTCTAAAGTATCTTGTTGCAAATTACATCAAATACCAATCATTTTAGTGTGTCACTAGACAACATCTGTCATAGCAGCCCTCAGGCTTACTCTGACTGAGTCTGTAGGGGCAATAGATCTAAACTGACCCAAATCTCACAGGGCAGCCCAGGCACACTGTGGCAAGGGGAAGATAGAGGCGAGTCAGGAATGAGATTATTTTCTTCTATTTCAGGCAAGTGCGCGGCCTCTTACTCACTCGCCTGTCACACACAGATAGACAGACGAGACATAAGAAGTTAATATCAGTGAAGGCAGACATGTACTTAGTCAAACAGACATGAATTAATACATACGTGTGAACTGACACAAAAAGCACAGAATAATCCACCATAGATTCTCCCACATACGTGATCAACAAACTATGTTTTTCTTGTGTTCCACTTAGCCTCATAAAATACCCATCCATAGTTATTTTCCATTGAGAACCTTTGACTTGCCCAGTAATCTCCAAAAAGAGGCTGTGCAAGGCCAGTTGCGGAGAGGCTTTGTGGCTGCTGAGTCTCCCTTTCAATCCCCTCTCAGGAAAGCCAAAGCTCCAGAGATCCCCTAACCTGTGGGTACTTCTGTCCAGTTCCATCCAAACAGGACCTTTTGTACCCCTCACTGGATTACGTGCTGAGTCCCATAAGCACCAAATGTCTCCTCTCTAAAGATTTAACAAGACCCAGGGGAAAGCATCTAATTTTTTTGCTTTGTATTCAATGGAGTTTTCCCCAGCAAGCCCTGGTCAGCACTTTTGGGTCCAGCCAATCTAGATTCCCACTGAGTCTGGACTCAGTTCTGGTTCAAAGCCAGTCCTAGAGGTGTAAGGATGCACCAGATGTTCACACATATTGAACAATGAAAAGAATAATAAAGAGAGATGATGCTATGAAGGTTGATATTGGTATTCTGTGTAGTTTAGGTTTTGGGAATGATTACCTATCAGACTGGCATTTAGCTTCAGGGTATGGCTGACATGAAGGAGGGAGAAAAGAACTTGCGCTACTCTCTCTTACATCTCCTCTGACATGTTTCCTACAGCCTAAATAAATGTTACACGTGAGAAACAAATGAGTCTTGTTTAATTCTTGGTCACTGGAGCCCAGAGGATTTCTAAAACAAGCTGATAAAAGTTGTGATGGCTAACATCCTATCCAACCTACACAAAGCAACACATTATAACATTGGGGTTTTGTTTGGGCCAACTGACAATGCCCCCGTTTCAAGCGCTAATGTGGCCCATCCCCCACATGTGTTCACCTTAACCTTTCGTTTGCTGTTTGTTAGAATAGTATAACATAAATAATAGTAAGAGTATAAAGTGTGTCCACCAGCCCTGGTCTCCCCTACACAGGGAAGTCAGTCACAGTTAGGGTGCTGAGAGAATGTCGCTCTGTACGATGACATCATACTAAATGGTGTGCGATTTTCATGGTTTTTGTATTCATTTAAATGGACAAGAAATCTCTAATCTAATTAAAATATAATATTACAACACTGTATGTAGCCAGAGCAACTGCCCGGTCAACAACGCTGAAATAGTGCATGAGAGCCACAGGGAAATGAAGAGGGAGAGGCAGCGCCTCAACGAGAGAGATGTGACCCATGACCAGTCTATCACAGTTTATAACAGTGCAGCGCTGTGAGGATTCAGACATTTCATGAAGGAGATGAGCGTATGTAACATGGACTTTTCTCTGTCACTCTTAACATAGACTCCTGTCTGCCGTGTAGTTCATCCACTTCACTGATAAACCACACCACTGTAGAGTAACGTTAGGCGTGATCAAAGATAGTTTTTATGTCACGTCAACAACTCTGTCCATATTCGCCCGCTCCCTCTTTCTCTCGCTCGCCAGCATGAGCGCTCTCTCTCTCTTTTCTCTCTTTTCAAATCAATTGCTGGTTTTTATAATGCCTGGTTTTAGGGGTGTTGAGGGGGTTGCAGTGTCCATGACTCTACACATTGAGTGAAATAAATAGTTTATTTTAGTGTGTGAATTATTCAATTCTTGCATGTCAGTCAGGGGCCTTTTGGAGGATGGGACCCATTTCAATTGAAACAGGTGAAACATAGCTAAAACCGCCAATGAACTGAAGTCCAACATTTACTCTCTTTTGATCCCCAGTTTAGTTTCTGCCAACTAATGAGAACGATAGCTGACATCTTCAACTTTCTTTAACAGCCAGGCACTAACTTTGTCCATCTGCTGTTTGCTGCTTGGCATACAGTGCATTTATCAAACATTGTTTGTTGGAAATGGTTTCCTGCTGCTAAAACAGACCAGATCAGAGCAGTGAGACTAAACCTTAGCTACAGTAAACGTGGGGGCTATAAACCCAAACAATAAGCTAAATGAGGTTAAACATGTCTGGAAAGCTGCTGAGCTGGGTGATACATCTGAGGTTAATCTTAACAGGCAAAACCCTTTCACATTAATGAACAAGTCATTAAATGAAAACATGATATTGTCACGATAATGGGGATGGGGAAACATTTTCACTAAAACAACCCACTACACACACACACACACACACACACACACACACACACACACACACACAATATTTTAAAGAAATAGTCCTACATGGGTGCTCTCACCTTATAATGTAGTCTTTGCTTTGTAATGACAATCAAATGGTTCCTGTTAACCTGAGTCCCAGCATTTGAAGTTGAAACAACATGTTATTACCCTTATTGACATTCATAGCATTCATTCCACAGTTTCAAGAAAGACTGGGACAATTGCCCTTGAGTAGAACACTTGAATAAAATGCATAGAACTTCCTGCTATTACGATATCTTCCCATTGGATATATGAGATGTTATCTCTCCATAATAGATGTATTATTTATGACCAGCCATGCTTTAAAGTCGACTATAAACAAACACAGGAAACAAAAGCCAAAGGGAGACAGACGGCCGTGACTGTGATGCATCACTCTGCATTACTGTGGAGTCTATAAAGGCCTGATTAATCACATAATAACACCTCATAGAATTATATCACCCTCATTATTTCAGACTGTTAAAGCTAGAGAAAGTTTTTTGAGGAAAATGATAAGACTATACCTCATCTTTCACCTCAAACAATGTTGTATCTGACTGGGAGGTTTTCACAAAACATTAAATCTGGGTAATAGACTGGTGGCGTGATATCTGCACAGTACAGTGTGGTCATGTGTGACACAGAAATGTGCCAACACTAATCACAAGGTACATTGATTATTATGTTTAATGTGCCATTTTCATTTCCTCAGATGTGAGAAATAATTGGAATTTCTTTTCAGCTGCCATGCTAATAGCTTGCCTGGAGGTTAAAATCTCAAAAAGGGAGAAGAGAAAGGAAAGCGTGATCAAGACCGGCAATTAATTGGAAACATTATTATGAGGTCCTTCATATGCTCACCTGCCATCACACTTGCACTTTGTATATCTTTAGAGCCCAGCAGGTGTCATGTGCACACAAATTAATAAAACGCACTAATTTATCATCTCAAATTATTTAAGTCATAGGCACCAAGACTCTTGGCCCATTCTTGACTGAGCTGCCAGAACAAAAAATAACTTACTAGTAATAACTCGTGTTAGCAGCTGTGATTTGGTGTTGAGTTGCTTAACACTGTAAGGGACTGGATTACATACTGTTCTGTTTGGAACATCACTATGGTCGGGGCTGTTAGTTTATTTAAAGAGATATGGATTCAAATGACTGTTTAAGTGCAGCTACTGATTTCCAGGCTGTCAGTAAACAAGATGTTAGCTTAGATACTGTGAAGCCTTCAGTCATGTTAGCTACCTATGAGAGTGATTTGTGTGAAGAAGCTTAGCTGTGATTGGCAGATATTAAGAAGAATTTTTGTTGTTTGTCCTGCCAGTTAGTCTAGTGGCAGGTATTGAATATGTGAGGGGCTAGTTCACATCTAGCAGCAAGGTTACATGTTTGCCATTTTGATGTTGGCTACAGTCCACAGTAGCTGTGTATATCACACATATACCACACATGGGTCAGTCGATCAAGGCACATTCCAGTCAATTTTTAATTGTAGTTGATCTGTCCACTTGTGTGCCAGGAAAAGCTGGGCATTTGGGGACTGCTAAAATTGTCAGCGAGCCTCTTGTTGTTATCCTACTGAAGAAGACTGCAATATCTTAATGTTGTTGGGTTATCACAGATATTACATTTGTAATTTCTGCCCAACGTACTGTAATTTATTTATAGCTATGTAATGTAGGCTCAGCAATACTGGCCAGCTTTGGCTGCTATTAGGTGCTAACTTTAATGTACTGAAAAAAAGTTGTCAGGGCATGGACATTGTAATCTGAATGAGTCGCATAGGTTAGTGCTGTTTAGAGATACAATATGTTGATGGCTGGGAAAGAATGGCTGGGATTCTCTGCCAGTCAGTCAGAAGTGAAGAAGCCTCTTAGATGAGAGGCGAAATGTCTTCAAGTACCTTCAACTAAGTCCATTTGCCCTTGATTTTAACCTTCCTTGGATATGTTGATATACTTTAGATGCCCGTTAAACAGTGTCTTTTTTTCTTTGACATCTCTTAAACATATGTTAAAATGTTGTTAACATTATGGTTTGCAAATTGGCGTTAAAAAAATATAGCTTTAGAGCACAAATGAGTGTTCTTTTTCTTCTCCATGATACCGGTAAGGTTCTCTGCCTGTCTGAATCTTCATACTTTTTTATTTTTACATAGCTATTCAAGTCACTGTAAGCTCATAACAGGTGATGATTAGATCCCTCCTGAGCCCTCACAGCTTTGTCAGGCCAAAAGGCTTCACCTAATTCCTCTTGGCATTCATTCCACTTAGTCTCAACTCTTTGCTCCCAACTCTTGCTCTCTTTCTTTTACTCATTGGGGAGTTGTCAGACAAGGATAGCACCTCTCTGTGAAGAGAGAGAAAGAATGAGTGGGAGTGAGCGAGAGACTGACACAGCTGCTAGGATAAAGAGAAGGCACAGTGAAGCGTCGATTTACTTAATAACACTTTTTTTCCCTGATATTTCTCCCTGTGCCTTTAGAAAAAGTGCTGCCAGTTTGAACTTTTAAGATGACTGCTGTTCTTAAATCTCATTATCAAAGGTCTGTAAATTGAAAGGTATGCTCTCCATCTGGAGATGGTAGACGCTGTGTACTGCTGGGTGATGTAGCTCAGTCCAAATGATGTGGGCTGATTGTTGGTGGTTAAAAAAATTAATTAGTTAAAAATGGAACATATGTACACTATCCTCCACTGTTACACTACAATGCTGTGAAACAACAGGAGCAAGCGAGTGACTGATTGCTAGTTCACATAACATCTGGATGGGTGAAGTCATTGAGACACACACATTTCATTTCACTATATATTGTATATATTGCCAGGTTGTCCTATTAAGCAAGGCAGGCAATTTTAAGGAATGTAAGACAATAAAGAAATACAAAAATATACCTAATTTCTGATCAAACTGAAGTTGTCCTTTCAAAGTGTAGATGCAGATATTTATATCTAGTTTATTATGAAGCAGCTATAGAAAATGCATTCTATTTATTAACAGTGCAATGTAAAGTTTTCATTGCTATTATTCATTAACATTTGGGATAAGATATGGACATTTTGGCTCTGTTTTGCAGAGGTGGGACAAAGTCATTGTTTTATAACAAGTGAGTCAAAAATCAAGTCCCAAGTCGAGACAGGCAAGTCCGAGTCAAGTCTCAAGTCAAGAGCAACACGTTCAAGTCGAGTCCTAAACTTTGAAGTCCTAAAGAAGTCATTATGTGTTCTTCACCTAATTTAACACCATTTCATATTTTAACAAGATTTAAACATTTAAAAAACTATATATTTTATTTTTATAAAGCAAAAAAGGCAGAGGTGCAGTTTTACACAACAAATGTATAATTTGAAGTGAAGTGTTGATGTGTTAAATATTGCAAGCAGTACAAATATGGTTGTTTCTGGTTCTTTGGCATCAAGTTAAAGAAATGTAAGGATGTTGATCACAAATGAACAACAAGATCCTGTCTTTTATTTTCATTCAGCTTCGTGCCATGTGATTAACAGCATTATAAAGGCTAACCAAGTCATCAAGAAGAGCAACGCCTTGGGTAAGCTTAGCAATGCATACATAAGACAATCTAATTGTTGTGGCTTCCAAGCCCTATGGAAATATGCCAGTGCTTTAATTGTTTCATTTTCATAGGGTGAGTTGTTAGCCATACATCCTGGGGGCAAATTTAAGCCCTGCAGGAAGGGCACTGACAGATTATAGTCCCTGTTTTTTTAATATTTAAAATGGGTCACAACATGGTCACAACATGATGACCATGTTAAGCAACATACCTTCATTTTCAACATTTAAAGATCAAAAATATTTTGATTCTTTTAATAATTTTTTTCATATTTATTCAAAACAGGCTTTTATTTTGAAATTCAATGCCAAAATAAAAATCTTCACCTCTGTTCATATTGTAAACAAAGGTCACCGGGGATACACTGAAGCATAAGATAATGTTATTGCAAGATAAATGTTATAATGTGATCAAATAAGATGCTACATCCACTTATTGTAACACTTACCCCCTTGGCTGCCCACGCACACAGCCCCTATGGACATTGTCAGTGTCTCTGTCACCAGTTGTATGCCCCCTAAATGTGTGTGCCTCCATTCACTCATGCACGCACACAGACACATTATGGATGGCAGGGAAAATGCGGAGAGAGTCACCCTGTCCGCCATCACTGCAGGGCTTCTGGAAGAGTGGACACCAATTACAGCCAACCAGACCAAGCCAAACACTGCTTCAGTCCACAAGCCGACCCTCCATCCGGCTGCCGCAACCCCCGACACCCCTTTCTCTCTGCCTGGCTCTGTTGCGTTCCCTTTGGTCATAGCTGTATGATGGCCAGCCATGTGTTACAAATGGGATAAACTGCAGCGGTTGGGTGATGTGCGTGTGGGTGGATGTGAGTGGGTAGCCATGGCAGCCAGCAGCCAGGGCATGGGAGAGAGGGAAGGAAGGTTGGGGTTGTGGGTGTGAGAGGAAAATGGGTACAATTTCATGTGTGTTTGTGTGTGTGAGAGGGAGAGAGAGCCTGCCTGTGTGTATATCTGCTTGCATATGTGCATTTTGGTTTGGCATGTAGAAGTAGCTGCTTAACAGTTTCAAAATATGACTGCAGAATAAACACTGGATACCCTAACCATACCTACACAGGGGGAAAAAACAAAAACCGTGAAGCTCTGGTCTCTGATGTACCTCACGTGCTTATCAGCCATGTTTGTTTATCCACAAGGTTTCTTTATTTCCGTGGTCCCAACACACTTGGCAGGTGGAGGGGGTTAAAATGAGTTGTGGTGGTGCGCGGTGCTGTGCAGCTCTGCCGGTCTCTGCCTTGGAAGCACATGGAGGATCTGCAGGCGCACTGGGCCACCATATTGACCTGGCACTGACTGACACATGTCGGGAGAGGGAGGTGTGAGGAAGAGGGGAGGAGAGGTCACCGATTTGCTCGTCTCTGTCATCAAACACTCCCCGTGGCCCTTCACCGCCGGATAGACGGGAAACATCTGTTACAATGCCCCCTCCCAACCCTACCCCCTGAGGGCACGGCCAGCTTGAATGCCTGCCACTGCCGCACACAGTACCGCCTGTCCAAACCTGGAGAACAAACCAAAAACAAACATTACCGACCCCAGCACACTGTTGCTCACCCACTGGACAACTCATCCTGTAAAAAACAGGCTTATGTACCATTTACCACACCTGACCATTCAAATGATTGATGTGCAAACTATACGAGTCACGTCTGATGTGTACATCTGTTCAAAATGTTTCATCATGTTTATGACACAAGAAAAGGGCTGTAAACTAGTATGAACTTGAAACGCCAAATGGAGTCATTCAAGCACAAGAGCAGCATGATGAGATCTTGATCTAAATCCATTTGGATCTTTCATCATTTTGTTGTGATTAAAAATCCCTCCCCAAACACCTTCTCAGATTCACGCAGGGACTCCATCAAACAATTGGACTGGAATGGAGCGCCTGATGTTGGAATGGGGTCGACTGGGAGGATTGATCTGCTTCGCAGCGTTGACAGCTTGCTCATTTCTAGAAAGTGATTCAACTATGGATGCGGGGCTCTAATTAAGCCATCCATCAAGCTGCAGCCGATATTCTGCAGGAGAGTTGAAGCTAAAAAGGGCCGATTGAAGCAAAAATTCTCATCTCCATACATGCTGTTTATGTCAGACAGCACTGCTGGGAGATTAAACCACAACAAAAAATCCAATGTTTTGCATTCACAGCAGGAAAGGTCCTGCATTGGTTTTCTATTAGCCATCTGAAATGTGTGTTTATGTGCACCCTTGTGCCTAATTGTGTACTTATATCAGCCACATACACATTTACATTTACACTTGGCATTTAGCTGACGCTGTTATCTTGCAGGTAGGGGTTCAACATCTCACTCAGCAACCATTTGACAAGCCAAACAGGCCCTTGGTGGCTACACATTTTAGGTTGTGAGGATCAAGCCTGCAGTATAGGTTAAGATGAGAGCTTCAAAGCTGTACAGACTGCCCAGGCATGAGAACTAGGATTGCATGAGGAGGAAGTTTATTAAAAGCATAGATTTAATAACTTCCTGCAAGCAGCTTGTCTGTATTTTAGTTTTTTTGTTTTTTACCCGTCCGAGCAGTAGGGCTCTACAATTGGAGGTACATGACTGAAATATCTCAACAAGTACAGGATGGATTGTCATGAAATTTAGTACAGGTGTCCATAGCTCCCAGTGGAATCCCACTGTGTTGGTGATCCCCTGACCTTTACTCTAGCGCCACCAGTAGTTAAAATTTGCATGTATCATGAAATATCTCAACGTCTACTAAAAGCATTATTACACTATTTTGTTCATTATGCCAATTATTGCGGCACATAACTAGTGTAATAATTTTACCTAATTTTCCTTCTTTAATGAAAATATTCAGTTTCAGCGGTATGCCACCATGGATGCTCAATGCCAGTTTGTTGGTGCACCACTTTGGTCTTTGGTCTAGACGAAAATATCAGCACAACTTTTAGATTGATTGCCATGACATTTTGTACAAACATCAGTGGTCCCAGAGGATAAATCCGCCTGACTTCCTCTAGTGCCACCAACAGGTCAAATATTTCACTTATGCAGTTACATTTCTCATCATTTACTAAATTTGGTACAGGTATCCATGGTCCCCAGATGATGAATCCTTATGACTGTGGTGATCCCCTGATACTGACTTTTCCTCTACACATGTGTGGTTTTGGTCTCCATGACTGGAGGGATTGCATTTACGTTTACGGTCCCTTAACCTTTCATTCAGCACTGAACACAAAGTACAGCTGAGACCAATGTGAAAGTCATTACTTGCTAAAACTAATGACATTTACATTAGCCTCAGCTGTACTTTATGTTCAGTGCTAATGTGCAATTGTTAGCATGCTAACACACTAAATTAAGATTGTTATCATGGCTAAGATTAAACTAGCTTAGCATAAAAATGTAGTATTGTCATTGTAGGCATGTTTGCATGCTGACATTAGCATTTAGCTAAAAGCACCAGCTCTCTACAGCAACGGCGTCACCAGGTAATTTTCCCGGGGCTTTAGCCCCGGATGTTTTGACTGTAGCCCCAAATGTAACAACAGTAACAAAAGTATTTTCCATGTTAATATGCAATAATCTTCATGACACAGCCTCTCTCGCAGGTCTTCAAAGAGTGGAGGCTACTCACAATAACTGATACATTTTGTTTGAAGTTCACGTAATGTGACCCCCCACCTCCACCGTTACTCAGACTGCCTGCATTTAGAGAGAGAGAGAGAGAGAGAGCAAGCGCGTTGCTCACACTTCTGTCTCACTTCTGAATTGCAAAATTGTTATCAGTACATTTAAATATAAATGTTGTCGGTCAGTGTCAGTGTCACAAACGGCTACCTATCGCCACACAGTAGTGCTGTCTCTGTCCCCATCGCTGTGAGACACTACTGTTTTACTGTCTCCAGGATGTTTCATTCCCTCTAAAGCGGCTGTGAGCTGCACTTTATGAGAAGTGCTGAAGTTAACATTTGTGTGGAATTGTGGTGATGTTGCTGTCTGATCAGTGTTTTAAGTTTCGGTTTTCTTCCTCTGATGAAGATCAGTGCGCTCATCTCATTGAGTAGGCTACAGTCCCAGACAGGCTCTGTGTCTGTCAGACGGTCTAAAGGGGGTAGCCTCAGGGGTGGACTGTAATCTGTAATAGGCTACCGGCTGACGAACCTTTAGGGCCGGTGTTACGTAAATTATTTAGGCTATTTATATAGGCCTAACTGCTTTTTAAAAAATGGGCCAACGAACGGCCCATAAGCCTATACTGACATTGGGCTGGCCCAATCCCATTTCTTACTAGCCCCCACTCCCTCCCCCTCTGCTCAAGCTGTTTCTTGTGTTGTGGGCCAAAACAAATTGCCAAATGCGCGATAATAACCGAAATGTTTGGTACTATAGCTGTAGTAGCTTCAACATCAGCTGCATAGCCTACCCTGCATAGAGCAGGCACTTGAAGGAGTAAAGGAGAGCCTTGGCCACTGAAAAATAGCTTGAACATTTCATCAATATTTCTTTTTAAACTAAATTCAAATTAATTAAGCTAATTTATCATTAAAGGTGAAAAGGTGCCACATGCACAAAGACTTTAGGCTACTTCAGGCATGCCAGCCTTTGGTCTGGGTTCGATTCCCACTGTAAGACATCCACCATTGTGTCCCTGAGCAAGACACTTAAACCCTAGTTGCTCCAGAGGCGTGCGACCTCTGACATGTATAGCAATTGTAAGTCGCTTTGGTTAAAAGCGTCAGCTAAATGAATATATGTAAATGTAGACTCAGCTGGGATTAAATTAAATGAGAAAAGTTGATCTACAGGAGAAACATACCTGACATCAATACAGAATGCCTGACAGCCTTTCTGCATTATATTACACTAAATTATTTTATTTTGAATTGTCACCTCAGACATTTCCTCAATAAATTGGTGAAATCCCCAGAATGCTAGAAATTAAATGTTTAAAGCCCAAATTTTTCAGGGGGAGGATCCCCAGACCCTCCCTAGTTAATATTATCAGTGTTAATTATTATCAGAAAATGAGAGATGTTAGAGTTACTGTGTAGAGGTCATTTACTGTTGCTTTACAGACGTACTTTTGGGTAGGCGGCGGTGGGGTTGAAAACAGGTGAAAACATGAAAGATTTCTGGGCTGGGCTAAGCCCCCAATGTTTCAAGAGCCTGGAAACACCCTTGCTCTACAGGCTCACAGAGCTGCTAGCATGGCTATAGACTCTTAGTCTTATTATACACATACTTGTTAGGTCATGCACTCATACACTATACACATGTACATAAATAAACACTAAACCAGAATCCGATGAGTAATTCTTGGATTCTGCTAAATAAATATTCAGTATGTGTGAACATTTGTGTCTTCATCTTACAAAATTCATTGTGATTCATAGTGCATAGGAATCCACACAAGGCAATACCCACTTTTATTAACATGAGAGCTTTCCCCACACAACATCTATTACCATTTAGGTCCTCCTCTGCCTCCCTATCGCGCCCTCTCTCCTCAGCTAAACCTGTTTTATATTTATGATGCTGATGATGACTTTTAGTGGTAATCTGTTATACTTCCCACGGTTTATGACTATGTATTTTGCTGATGTAGGTGTCTGACAATTTATGATGGGGCACAAATGACTCTTGAAAAAGGCGGCAACACACTGTGTTAATGCTCCCAAAAAAAAAAAAAAAAAACTTTATTAAGCCCAGCTACGACATTACGTCTTCATCAGGTGAGATGAAATTATATTAATGCAATACCAGTGGTGGTGTTGCATGGCTGTGAATAGGAACAGACCAATTATTGAAATTTACTAAGAGTCAAACAGTTAACAATTCAAAGAAAAAGTACCTTCAGTAAATAAATAATTTAAAAGGAAATTATTTTGCTACGAAGTATCTGCTTGACTGACCAGTGTGATGGCCCGTGCTCAACCCGTAAGCTCTTGATCAAGCAACCAAGATGCTAGCCTTAGGCAAAGCTCACTGATTTTTTTTTTCAAATGTTTTATAAAAATGGCTGCCAATGCAAAGATCTTTAATCATAACATTTGAGATTGAAGTTAGCAGAAAATCACTGTGTTTACACAACGTACATAAAAACCCCAACAAAAGCAGTGTACAGCTCCTCGATTTTCTTCTCCCTTCGTCTGCAAAGAATGGGATTCAAAAAATAGAGAAAATTAAAACAGGGATCATGATTTGCATCTTAACTCAGTTCCTATTTCGCTGTGAATAGTGAGCCAAATCAGCCTTTATACTAATTGGTAAATGACAAATTAGACTTTGCCAATACGTAATTGAAATGCTGGGCTAAATGCACCCACGCTGTTGCTGCCGTGCTGTTGTGAGAGTAATTACCAAACTAGTCCACAAATGTACAGAGGGGGTAAGAATTATCATTTGTCTTCATTGCTGGAGTTGTGGGGATATTGCTCTTGGGGTCAAATTAATTCATACTGGCTATCCATGTGGTTAAAGAATGGATTGTTACACTTGAATACTGATGAAAACCACTGTTTTTCATTTATTTCAGCCAATGTTCAAACAATTAATTGTTTAACCCATAACTAGGAAGTTGAAGCTGAAAAAAAAAAAACCTCATATCTATTTTGTGGTGGTTTTGTGGTGAAACTGTGATAAGAGATGGTTCATACTCACTCAACCTGTTTGCCAGGTTCTTGTTGACAATGCCAGTGCGGTCTAATTTCATCACCTCAGTAAATAATACATTTACTTTGGAGTATTGCACAGGCCTGAAATTTCAATCTGAGCCTGACCTGCACCTGACAGCTATCAAAGAAATTCAGCCCAAAGACAATATTTTAACATTGTTCTTGTCTTATACACACACATAACTACACATACAGTATCCACTGCATGTTGTCCTGTACTGTTCAGCTGCATTAGTTTATAAGATCAACTCTAACATTATACCCCAACATGTACATTCTCTCTCACACACACACAATTTCTTTCCCATTCCCCTGACATATAAATATGCCTTTAAGGTCTGACATTGTTCCTAAGTTCCAAATTAAATTGAAAAAGTCTCAGGCACTCATAGATTATAGATGGTCTGAACTTTAAAGCATTTGTCTTTTATTTCTCTTTGTACTTCCTAGAACATATAATAAATCTCCAGATGATAAAATATGGCATACTAATCTTGGTCTATTTCCATCTTCCACTTGAGAACTAAAGGGATTTTGAGTCACAGATAATGTTCCTTTCTATCTCCCCTGTTCATCCCTAACCTTTTGTGTTTCTCGGGGGTAGCTATTGTGTGGAATATGCGCAGGCCATTTAAGGACAAAAGAAGCAGCCTCTACATGCAGCCCCTGCTGTACTTAAGCTAAAAAGATACTGCAAGTAGAAATCAGTTTTGCACAGTATTGTGAACATTTAATAATTTCAGTGATTTCTCTTTTTCTCACTCCTTGTCCTGTTCAAGGTACTGGTCAAGGGTTTTCTTGAAGGCATAGTTTTTTTTTTCATTGACAGACTTCAAACCCAGTGTTTTAGTTTATTTCTACTGCTTATATATAGTGGAAGCATTTACACTGCTTTATCTTGTTCGGGAAGTAGACCTTGATGCTGCATTCTTGAAATATTTCAGGTCAAACTTGTGTATTATTAAAAGGCTCTGCATGGGAATTATTACAATTTGTTAGAAATTTTCATGGTGTATTCCATGTGACATTTTAACTTCTTTTCACAAATGTCAAAAACATTTTCATAAATTGATTTCCATTTAAGCCCCAACAGTGTCTTGAGGCTTGTCATTGCAAGTTGATTTGGATTACCCTGATGTCAACTCGTCAGGATTAGCCATTGTTCTATTTCCCAATGTCAACACGCATTTACAGTCCAGAAAGGCATCACTTTTAGTCCCCCAAACTGGATAAGAAAATATATTGTAATTGAACAACACCTATGAGTGTTTTCTGATGTGATTGTCAACAGAAAATCTGATGCTGTGGGGATTTTGTGGCTCTACAACAACGTCACACTACTTCCTCAATTGCCAGACAGACACGAGTCATTATTACAAAGGCAGCTCTTTGCTACTTAGTTACTTTGCACAACAAAGATGATATATGCTTTGTATTCATAAGTTACTCACATAGACCTCCTTGGCTCTACAGGACGCAGAGCGGAGCGGGTAGAGTTCAAAAAGGTTTATTGTGGCAAACAAAAGGCAAGCACACTTACTGGCAGAGTGGCTGAGATATATCCAAAGAATAAACAATCCAAATGAAAAAGGTAATCCAAACGGATACAGATCCTAACAGATGCAAAACACAAGAACATACACTAACTGGAACTCAAGGTACTTAGCGGACAAGCAGGCAGAGGAATTACTGAGGTAACAGATATAACACAGGTTACTGAACACAGGCCATATCAAAATAAGATGTAACAGATCAGAATGATAAAAATAACAAACTAACTCAGACACAAGCAGACAAGGGCAAAACAACACAGAAGTTTACAGACCAGAAATAAACACTAAGGCATGAACTAAGGCACAGGACTGGGAACTAAGATAAGAGACAGATACTAAGTAACTTAAAGATGCCGATGAATAACAATAATAAAGGCTACACAGAGACTCAAGCAGAATGATCAAAATCAGATTAATTAATAAAACTGGCAGAGAACATAAATAGACACCTAGCTAACAGACTCAAGCTTGATGGTACAGAAACTAATAACATGAGACTGGAACAGGACTGAAATCAGGAAAATACCAAAACACCACTAAAACCCCAGCTGACAGATAATAACCAGATAAACAATAACGTCATGTAGAGGACGCACACTAAAGGTAGCAAGCAAACTAAAAACTAAATCTAACTAAAACTAACAGCACAGGGAAAGGGATTCTAACTAATAAGACAGGGTGGCTAAGGGAGACAAGATAACAGAACAACACAGACCACAAAGACTGGTTACAAGACCACAGACTATATAACAGATACCCAACTGATAAATTAACAAACTAAATGGAGCAGATGACTGGACTAACATGCAGATACAAAACCAAACCCTCAAATCCCCATCAGTCAAAACCCCAAAAACACAGCACTCAGGAGAGGATCGTGACATCTTGTCCCTTCCCTCTACGCCTTTCTGGCAAGTGGGGCTGCGTGTTCGTAACTTTCCATTTTGGTTCCTATGAGAGAACAGAAGAGTTCGCTCTGTAGGTACGTTTTAATCCTCAGTTTTGGGATAGACTCATCCCTTGATGTACCAAGATAGGTGCAAGCCCGGTGGATTTAAAAGCTTTTATGTTTGTGCTGAAATTAACATGCTTTCACTAGGCAGTAAATAGTAGTAAGAAGTAACCTTTTAAATCACCTTGGTAGAGTGCTCAGTGGTCGATGACTGTCCTTTTTAATGATTCAATAAGTTCTTTTGATACTTTTTGTATGTAAAAATGAGCCCAAGTGTACACCATCACCCGCAATCAAGCGCGGCAGTTTGGAACAGCTCTAAATCAGCTGTTTGGCTACTGCTACTTCACCTCAAGCATACTCCTGGCTTAAGGCCTCTTATTTCTTCCATCGCATCACTCTTTCATTTCTATCCATCCATCTGGGTGTGCACAATGCAGCAGGGATCATGGATCTTTCTCCCATTAGTGAATTTTACTAGTCTGTGGACTTCATACATGCTCAGACATCGTCAGCCACTTGGGTCATTTCATTCACACAATCAGAGCGGGCAATCTGATGTCATCTCAGCCACCCATGGAGGATATACACACCGAAGTTTTTACCTCTTCATTTCCTCCCTGTGCCACTGCAGGTGTTTTTGTTGGGATGCCAATAAGCTGGCCCACTTGGCTGCAGAAAATGAGGAGGCACAACAAATGCACATGGCGAAATTATCCTCTTTCATTAATCCGTCCATGTTTTTTCAATTTCCCCCTGTAAAGAGGTTATATAGGAATAATTATTGGGGCAAATAGTCCTGCCGATCTACGAGGAAATAATTGGCTTTTAGCTGCAGAGAGAGATTTCCTTGGCTGCCTGAACACAGAGACAGCTCTGGAGTTGCTTGGCATGCTTACAGCATTAGCAGGGGACCGGCAGTGTGCAGAGGCCCCAATGACAGGGAGAAATAATTATGAACGGAAGCAATGTTCAAGCCAAGAAGCCAATTTGTAAATGTCTCTTGGTTGCTACTGCTGCTGTCGCGTGTCTGTGTGCTCTCATGAGTGTGTCTGTTTATATCTAAGTGCAATTTGTGTAGCTTTGCATTGTGTTGTGTTTGTGTCCATGTGGGTGTTTTTATTAGTGACTGCCGTCCAGGCAGATGCTGTGATGACTCTCAACTTGTCACCCCTTTCTGTGACCTTCAGTTGTCGAGCCCAAGCCTTATGTAGTGTAAACACTAAAGATACCATGCTGCACTGGACAAACTGGACAAAAAAAAACATGAAGAAAATGTAATGAAATGGAAATATCCCATTTGGGTGGTAAAGGCTATTTTTTACAGGCTATGTAATGCATACTAATTACCACAAAGCCTGAATTTTAGAATAAGAACAAACACATTATGGGCAAGCAAGCAAGCCTTTTAGAGTAAATCCTCAGTACGCAGTTTCTGAAAATTTCATAACTGACAACTATCTTAAGCACTTAGTTACTAATGAATAAGAGATTCATTTATAGCTATTAGTTTTTGGGGGGAAATGCTGAAACCAAAACACTGTGGGTAATTCAAACAGAATCTGCTAAGCTTTTCAAAGTTTTTGCCCTAAGCAACTCCAGGATGTCTAGTAAGAGCTCACTTACCCTCTAGCCCTCTCTCTCTCTCTCTCTCTCTCTCTGGGCCCGCTTTGCCAGACTTTGAAGTGTCACCTGGTATGGCAGACGGTGTCCCCCTGTCCCCACACCTGTCACTCCTGCCACAGTGTCCTCTTACTCTGGTCATCAGCTCTATCAGGGGGCCTCTTCTATGATAAGAAGCCTGCATGGAGACCCCCAAACCGGCGAAGTATCAAACACATTGACATCACTCCCCATGATACATCTAGTCTCTTTTAAAACAAAAAAAAGGGTGAATTTCTGTTCATCGAGTTGTACTTGAAAGTCAGTGACTTTGTACTGTGGGCGCTCAACAGAGTGGAGTTGCTTTAAGGATCTGCTGAAAATAAGGCAGATTTTGTGGTGGAAAGGGATGGGGGATGAGAAGTTGGGGTGGGGGCTGAGGAGAAAATGAATATGTATGTGCATATTTATCCGGAAAATGATTACTTGCTGGAGCATTCATTAATCGTTTTTCATAATTCATTCTGTGCATATTCTCCTTTTTTATTGAATTTAAACAAACCCATTAACGGGGATTAACTTCCCTGAATAAGACTTTGGTTCTCTTCCCAATTGCTTCCAAAAAGGGCCCCTTGTTCCGTCAAGTGGAATTACTTGCGAGCGTCTGCAATCTCCTCGGAAAAGAATTATAGAACACAAGGGTGTGCTACACCGTCCCTCCTTTCCATTTTTGCCCCTCTCCCTCAAGTCAATTTATAATCACTTTTCAAAGGATATATCCTCTCATTGTTCCATTTTGTTACCAGATGGATGTGTGGAAAATGTTTCTGCAGTAATGTCAGCGTTATGTTGTTTTTAATAACTGGTAATTTGTGTTTGACCATCATCACCATCTCTCACATGGTTGTTGTCAAGTTATTTTCCTGGCCTTTGTTGCTGCTTATTACATGGCACTAATTATAGCCTGAGGAGAATTGCTTTTCCAGACCCTGACCTCTTCCTTCTACTTAAGGCTATGAAGAAAAAGAAAGGGGCGCAAAATGAATGAAATTGCTAAAGGAGGGTATAGGGAGCTTTGTAGCTGATTAACCATAAGGCATACATTAATGATAATTGGATGAGAGGATGTGAGTGGAGCCGTAAGGAAGAAATACACTCAAGATTCTGTTCATCACTGCTCTTTTTCTCCCTTTTTCTAAAGTAGGGGAGCCAACAAAGAGTACCATCAAGTCTGGGTGGAGGATGTAACTACCTTCAGGGGGCAACATAGAAAGACTCCATTCTATCCCACTGTGTAATGCTGCCCCAGATCTGTAGTTACAGCATGCATTGCTTATTACAGTGTATTGGTCAATTCCTTTTGTTAGTATGTGCATCTTATATTGTTTTCTTTGTACAGCATGCTAATGTCTTCAGGATGTAGTGTTTCTTGGAATGCTGACTAAACCAATCAGAGTTAAAGCATGCACACACTTCCAAAGCTTGAATGTCAATTGTATGACCATACAAGAGGTAAAAACAAAAATAAGTTCACCTAAATATCACCTTTAGGAAGTGTTGGTTTTTTTTTAAATATAATATATATATTTTTTTTCTTTGAAGCATTTCCCAGTGATGAGTCTCCCAAGCAGGTGCGCCTCTAATCACAAAGGTCAAATGAATGCCCCAAGAAAGCAGCTCTGTGGCCTCACCACCGCTCAGGTGTATACTCACATGTGCAAAGACACACTAATAGCAAATGTGCACAGTCATGCATAAACAAACACATGCAGAACATGCAGTCATGGCTTTAGCTGCAAAGTGTTTACTGATTGTGTACCAGATGAGATTTACTTGCCCTTTTGGCACTGCTTGAGAACAACATGTAAACGATGCCAGCCAAGCCAATTAGCTTTGATTCAGACATGAGACAGGAGGCCAGATATCAGACAGGATGGATGGGTATTGCTGTGACAATTTCCAACATGAGTGCATCAAACGTTATCCCAACTACACAAAACAAAACACAATAAAAGATTGCACTGGCTATGTGGTTGTAGAAAGAATGTAAGATAGGTAATAGGTAAAAAAAAAAAAGAGAAAATATAAGGGGGGAAAAAGATCTAGTATTGGTATAGGAGGGTCTGTGCAACCAATACTTCGTCACTCACTTCTCTACCTCTCTGCCTGCTCTCTCTATTCCCCCTGGAGCCCTTTGGTGAAAAAATGTCAAATGATCACGCTTCTGTGAGCACCATCTGGCAGCTCGTGCACTTATAGCACCCATCACATCTCTCACTTTCCTGCCAACCTACAGTAGTACACTTAACTCTTTGTTCTGCCGAATGGAAGTCAATAAGAGCTACTGACAATGGCTCCCCTTTCCATTTGACCTTAAGAACAGTGCAACCTTGGGCCACAACAAAAGACAATCTGCAACTGAAATAGGTAACAACCTAATATAAAGTGCATCTAAAGTGCATGCAAATGCACATATGATTACATGGTTCTACCTAGATGTGATATCTTTAGAAAAATGTGCTCAACTTAAAGTTATAATCCTTAAGATTCCTCTCCTGATTGATTTTGCAACACCCCCAGGTCCAAGAACAACTTGTGTATCTGTTTGAAATGCAACCAAAAAACTCCCATCTTTTAATAAAATCTGTCATTAATCGGTCTTATTCAATCATTTTATAAGTAACTGCAATCAGATTTCATGCTGCACACGGTGCAAGTAGTTTTCCACTCATAAACAGGGCACAGTAAAGTTGGTTACCTTGCTGAGAAGTTGTCTGTTGCCTGCAACTCCTTATCTAGCAGCTCAATATGGCTGCTCCGTCTTGAGCATTTAGTCCCTGCAATATTTAAAGCTGATGCACTGCCAAAAATAACGTTGAAGAAACAGTTTTGGAGGAGCATTTTTGATGAATGATCACTATTAGTGCTAGCACTGGCAAGTACTTTGCATTTCATGTGTCTTGTTCATAATAAAAGCCACCCTGAATTTTACTAGCTGAATGCTAGTGAAGCAGGAGCAGGATATTCAGTTTGCATTGTATTAGTACTTAATATTGCTCTTATATGGTGTAAAGAGAGTGAACAGTAAATGTGAAGCTGATATCAATGGATACAATTACACCGGATTGCATGCATGTATTGTTTCTTGTGAACCTCTCATGCTTGCTGCAAACTGAATCCAATGTGGGACAGTGAAAATTACGATATAGAGGTAATTACTGAATGTAAATACATTGAATGACAACTGCAGAATCCAAAAAGTGGTTTTTGTTTTCATAAGAATTTGAAGGTTATGCCTTTGAGCTTGACAATAGTCAGAGTACAAACAGGTTATTGATTGAATGCAAACAGAGAGTGTCACTATAATCCAAACAGTAATTTCTAGGATGCTGTCTCTCATATTTTATTTTCTATGTACATGTGATGGCAATTTATGGATGTATACTTTTTGTTGTTAACAGGGAGTCATAGAATACTACCATCACTCCATCAAGTGACCTACAAACTGCAAAAACCGAGGCGACAGCACTGAATTTCCAGTCTGGAGATGGACTTGATTTTCACTGCATATTGTATCGGGCCAAGTGTGTTGTGAACTTGATAATCTGGTTTTCCGTGGCGCCCCATGCCAAAAGCAATTGGAACAAGCCTGAAATGGATTGTGTTAGCAGACACAGATAGGATGAATATGTCTGTGGCAATATGGCATCCAAATATTTATGTAACATTGTGTGTTAATCAGTTCAACATCACACTGAATGCATTGGGGGATACTAGACAACAAATCAAACCATTTCCACAGGGTTTAGTTCATATACAGCTGACAGGCCAATAGAAATGTATGGGGCATATTTGATCAGTGTTGTTAATTTTCATTTTTTTAAATACATAATTTGTTTAATGGAAGTCAGGGGTACATCATCTCTCATCTCATCACTTCTAAATCCACCTTGAAATTAAAATGTTATTTCTGTCAAACTCTTTGATGCAATGGCCTTTTACCAGTTTTGACTTTTTCTTCCTTATCTTATTTCCCATCTTTTTGAGTTCTTCAGATAGTGTGAACATATGGTTCTATTGCTCCGGGCAGTAAAAGAGATTATATTCAGAAGTTGAACATAATTTGTCACTTTGTACAAGAAAAACAATTCCCAATAATCCATTTCCATGAAATCTGTGTACCAAAGTCAGTCAACTCTTTCATGCCTGCTAAACGCAAATTATTGTGAATAAAAGTGTCAGTTAAATGTCCTAAAGGGAATTCCTGAGGTTCAGGTAAGATTACGAATCTATTCCACCCAGCACATTTGCCCTTTAAACTACCGGTAGCAGAAAAGCAGTAGAAAAAATATATAAATTGTGTTTTTAGACAATTTTGGCAAATGCAGAGGAATATATTGGGCTGACAGGTGGATGGTGAGTAAGCAAAACCTGGAAGAATGAGAGACGAAATTGGTGGGTGTGAATGCATAAATAAAGGGACGTGACGCTGAGCGAGAAGGAACGAGAGGCGGAGGGAGAGAGTGACAAGAGTGAGCATGTGAGAAAAATGAAGGTCCACAAGACAAAGTTGAACTTTTCCCCTACAGACACCATTTTTAGATCTCTTTTTCTCTAATGGATGGATGAAAGAAATGGCCGCCATTCCATCACAGGTAATTTCTGACCACCAAAGATATTCATAGTTCATGTCTCAAATCTCCATGATTCATACTTGCTATGGCTATTTCCAAAAACACTGGTTAAATTGTTTGTTTCCTTTGTATTTTTTTTTTCAAGTTGCACTTTTGTTTTGTGTAATTCAACATATCCGGCTTAAAATATTATAAGTATACAGCAACCAAAATGACATTAAAATTTAAATGGATGACATCTGTAACAAGAGTCTACAGCTGTGCTAGCAGCTCTGTGTGGCTGCCTTAGCTGAATAGCTAAGCTAAAACTTGGCTAAATGCTAATGTTAGAATGCTAACGTACTGATGTTTAAAAGGTGCTGTATAATGTTTACCACTTTCACCATCTGAGTTTAGCCTGTTAGCATACTAAGTAAAACTGTCATTACTTTCACAGCTGTTTTGTCATAAGCCAAAAGTTTGACCTAATGATGGAGCTAGATGGAAGGTTAAGGTACCGCCAAAGTGATTACAATTCATATTACTGGATAACTGAAAACTATGACCTGTAGTTAGTGCTAGAGGAAGTAAATCAGATTCATCCTCTGGGGACTATGAATGTCTACACAAAAAAATCATGGTAATCCACCCAAAGTTGTTGAGCTATTACAGCTTGGAAGTAATGGACTGACTGACCAACAGACCGACAATGTTATCCATAGTACAACACCTCTAACTGGCTAAAAGATTTAGCAGATTGTAGTTAATTAACATATTCAAAGGTAGAGAGGGGAAAAACATTTCACCTTGTGTATTTAGTAATGATTGGAATTTTCAAGGCTGATAATCTTAAATTTATACTCAAGCTCTATACTTAAGTTTTGCTTAGCTTAAAAAAATGTATAAGCACATAAACCCTGACCACCCATTCAACGACAAGGACATGATCCCCATGATCCCACAAGCACTGCCAGTTGTCAGTTGTTCAAGGAGTTTCCAGCTAAGCCGGAGGCGCAACAAGTGGGGACTGGGTGGTGCATAATTATGTGCAGTCTATGTTCCAAATGCTCTGTCCTCTGACTAATAATGCAGGCTTACATCAACCTCCCTCACAAGCTAGCAAATGTTTGCAGTTTGTCAGAATGTTTATCGATATAAGACCATTATGTCACCTCTACTACATTTGGTGATACATGGTTTGATTTGTGTTAAGAAAATATTCCTGGATCATACTTGGCTAAATCACCCCCTGGCCTGGACTTGTCAGACCGTAACATGACAAAATTAATTCCTGTATATAAACCAATGACAAGAAATGTTCCCACACAGAGAATATAAACCAGGACCTGGTCAACACAGACTGCTGAAAACCTTCAAGGCTGCTTTGAGACCACTAGCTGGGACGTACAGACGGACCCCATTCCAAACTGTGAGGACACTGCTGTTCCATGTACGCCTGTGAATTTTATTTTATTTTTTTCTAACAACAAGCCATGTGTTACAATAGAGCTAAAAGCACTTCTAAATGATAAAAATGGGGTATTTATGGTCGGTGATAAAGGGCAGCGCAAAACTATTCAGATGCAGATTAAAAAGAATAAGAGAGTGTGAACTGCAGTACAAGGACAGAGTGGAACTACGTTTTAGGGACAATGACACCAGAAAAGCATGGCAAGGAATGCCGATAATCACTGAATACCAAACCACAAACAATGTTTTATGCAATAGGACCTCACTCTTGTTAGCTGTATGCTGCTACAATCATGTGCTGGGGAGTTGCCCTGCCCCCTTTTTCTGCATTTTGTCACCTGTACTCTACACACTTCACATGAATGACTGCAAACCACTTAAACAGGGCCACCACTATTACATAAAATATGGGGAAGATACAGCAATCATTGGTTTTCTGAACTGTCGCCCATTGTCTTTTTCTGATTTCTCCCTATTGTATTCCTTACATTTATTATTGTGATATCTTTTAAATCTTCAAGCGCATTGTTGGGATGGTTGGGATGCTCAGAAAGAGTTATAACTTAGCACACACATCACAAGTTGTGAAAATAGACGCCTGATACAGGTTTTGAGTGCATGGTTGTGGAACAATGGCTTAATAGCGTCCCCTTACAATTTTCAAAATAAAAGCCCCCACCTTACTGTTTGACTTAGATTTACCAAATTAGGGAGACACATATTTCATGTCCAGCCTTTAAATAAAGCCTTAATGGAGCAACACTCTAAACCTGACAGGAAGTCAGCCTTTTTGAATTGAATGTGCAATTTTATTATTATTATGTTATTTTTTGACCTTTTACAGGCTTCACACTTCAACATACTCCTCCTAGATAAATAATCAACTTCAAACTTAAGCAGTGCAATCTGAAGACCATTGTGATGTTTAATTGCAAAACTTTTGAGCTTCCTTTTAATTGTGTGTATGTGGCGTGGCGCATGTTTTCATGTTTCACATTTTGTACCTGGTCTTCCTCTCCTCCACATCATCATCAACTTTTTCAAATTTCACATGTTTGATATTAAGACTCGCCACACAAAAGGACAACAGCATTCACACAGAGAGCTGAAACAAAAAAATACACAGAGGGAAAGAGAGGCATGATGAAACTATGGACAGTGGGAGAGAAGGGGAGAACGAAGATCTAGATCAACGACTGGCTCAACGATTCCTTCGTGCAGTGTCCAACATTCATGAAAATTCAGAGCTGCGTCCACTAAACTCTGACAACAATGCTGCGGATGTTTTTTTTTTAATTTGTTTACTTTAGTATTTCACTATACATCTTTCTCATTGTCTTTTCAATGTTTAAATGTTTTTTAATTTTTTTATGTGGACGTGCAGGCCAACTGAATTTCTCTCTTCAGCAACAAACTTGAACTTGAAATACCATCTGTTTGAAGAAAAACTTTGAGTTTCCATGAAACATACTATGAATGGTGAAATCAAAACATATGCTGAAAGATTATTTGAACAAAGGTAACGAGCCATAGCCAACACATCTGACATTACAGCAAGAACAGCAGTGGCATTAGCGGAAGGCTGCTGCTAAAATGAGCTAAAATCACTGACCTGTCGGGATATGTTTTTAAGAGCCTTATGGATTTGAAGGTCAGATCAGCTGATTGTTGCTGCTCACATTCTTGCCCCCCCTTCTCTTTTTTTTTTTTAGACAAAAAGCTTTGAAGTCACTGGCTGTGGATTAAATGTGAATGATACTGTGACCAACACATGAAAAACACTGTTATTAAAATGTTCAAACTGCCTTAGCAATCTTTGAAAAACCTTTTCTGTTCATAAGTTATCCCAGTCAAGTCTGAACTTAAGTTACAGTATGACATCTTAAAGTGTGCCGCCCAATCTTCACTCTTATTCACTCCTTTTGTCTGCAAAATCTACCATTAGTGCTGTTTTTTAACCACACTGAGTGACACTACACTTAGAAAGCTGTATTTATACAATTGAATGCTAGAACATCTACTTGCAGTTGTCCAGTAAAAACCATGTATTGTATCTCCCAATGTAAACATTAAGAGTACTGAATAGTCTACCCCAAAAATAAACCCAAAAAACCCAATTGGATTGTTTGAAAGGCAAAGCAGTGTTTCTTACATATAGCTTTTCAAAGGTTAATACTTAATATTCAGTTTTCATAGGAGAATGACAATATGTTCAAAATATTTATAGAATATTTATATATTTATCTTTATGCGTGTAAAATACATTAAAGCATACCAGAAAATCGATGTTAAGGTAACAACATCTGCTTCAAGCTGTAATCAGTTCAAATTAATTGACTTGCATGAAGGTGTTTCTTTGCTTTCACAACACTACATGCTCACTACAGTTTACACACAAAGAAACACACTATGTCTCCCAATTTAAACTACATTTTTAGTGGTAGTGGTAGTGGTAAAATTGCTTGTTATCTTTGTATATATTCAATGTTTAAATTCTCATTTACCCTATTTAATGCCTCCCATTCTAACAGACAAGTTACAGTCAATTCAGGCTGCAAAATTATCTGTCTTCTCCCAAGCACCCCCCATCCCACATCCCCCCCCCCCCCCACACACACACACACCACATTCTCTATTCTGTGTAATTTATGGGATCCCGGCTATTGAGTACTTTACTGGAGCTGTCTTCCCAGTAATTTCAATCAAGACTTTAGTGGGAGAAATCAATAGGACAGGGTCTAAATGAGAGACTATAATGCTGACTCTGTTCCATATCTGTCACATGGCCAATGTATTACAACCGGCTCTTGGAAGCTTTCTAACCACCCTGGTGTGTGCTCACACAGGCACACACTAACAGACATTGTCAATAACATCATATCTAGAGATTAAATATGATTGAACACATTGGGAATAAACAAATTTAAATTGGCACCATGTTTACACACCAACAACAACTCCTAAGAACCATATTTTAATTATTGTTCATGCAATTATATTTTAAGGCTGTTCACATAGAGATTAACATACATATCTGAAATGAAATGAAAAATGGGCCATCTCATTTCAGCAGTGCATTTTCATCACTTTATCAGCACACTAATCTTCTTCGGCATTTTAGTTTATAATTTCACCATTGTGGTCGGCTCTTGGACCTGTGCAGATACGTCGTTAGTGAGAATTCCCTTGTCGTCGCCTGTCTTTGCAGTTTGTCTTTGCAGTTTTGAGACCGACGACGCCAACAAGGCCGCATGAGTCAGAACGAAGATTTTCTAGTAGTTGAAGCCAAGTGGAACGCTGTTTGTCTGGGCCCGCAGCCAAGTCTTCCATTAGGCCTTTGGCCCAGGTGAACAGTAATTAAACAAGGCTGCGCTGAGTCGGCACTCCACATCTCCAGTACCTCTGCATTCACATTATTTTGTTTATGTTGCTCTCCACCAGGTTTTATTCTCATTGGAGTTTATAACCATATGTTTGTTTTTTTGCATCAATCTCTCATGGTGTGTGCAAATATTGTTTTAGAGCAGAGGTTTCCAACCGGTAATGTTTGCGACCCAACAGGGGCAAGCGAGAGTGTGTGTGTATGGGTTGTGTGTGTGTGTGTGTGTGTGTGTTTGGGAGGGGGGAGGGGGGGTTGGTTGTTGTAATTTAGCCAGCTCACCACCAGAGTTAGCAGTTGGATCTGTAGCACTGACTGTGACGCACAGCTCATGCAGGCAGTTAAGGTACTTTAAAACCCTCACAGTGCCTGATTGCCGCAATTTGTGTCAAAACTCCTTCTTGGAGTCATAACTCAGAACACAAAGACACGATGCACACATTGTTAGATATAGTGTGACAACAATATTGCCAAAGTATCATACAAACTACATAAGAACATAGTATTTAAAATAAGTCATTGATAGTTCAGAAACTTCTGATGATGCCAGTTTTCCAAAATGTAAACAAATATAGGCTAAAGACAGTCTGTAAAAATTGTAGCCCACGGCTAAATCATACTGCCTTTTTACACCCCCCAAAGCAACATGAAAAATGTGCTTTTAAAATTTAACCTGTACATTTAGATTCAGACTTTGAGAACTCTTGTTTCACACGGATTCATACTGAAAAGGCTAAAAATATATTGATGTGATTGATAATGTATTAAGGACAGCACGGGGCAACAGCAGCATCATCCATCAAGTCATCTATGTTTAATAGCCACAAATATTTCCACTTAAGAAAGAAAAAAAGAAACAGCAGGAGGGGGGGAGGGAGCCCAAGCAGGGGTGGGTAGACAGATTAGGGGCTGAGTGCGGCCCTTTTTGTTGTTGTTTGAGTCTACCTCACTCTCTCTCTCTCTCACTCGTATATGCTGGGAATGTGCAATCAGTAGCAGGAGGGGAGGATGGGATGGCGAATGAGGGGGGTAAGATCTGAAGATGAGATAGAGAGAGGTATATGATGGAGAGGGGAGTGTTTCAACAGGAGAACGAGCGATTAAGAGCCAAGAAAGCACATTATCAAACAATAAGGAGATGACAGACACTGCAAAGAGAAAAGAAGGAAGTATTGGTGGTTGGAGTTGCCCCCCCAAATCCCCTTTTCACTTATCCTGCTCTCTGCTCTCCTCCTCCACTCTCCACATGACTATTGGTTAGCAAGCAGCCCCAGAGACAGAAAGAGACTTAGAGAGAGGGATAGTGCTGAGGCTGCATTCACAGAAGATTAGAGTGCAGGCTCACTGATCAGGTTCTCCACCATTTTCTCTCCTCTGCACAGAGATGAGTCTCCCTTTGATCACACTCAACCAATGAGATCACACAGGTAGGGAAAATAATGAAGACCCCACCACCACCACCACACACACATGCACACACACACACACACCATTGTAACCAAGCTGGGAAATCAGACTGCATGTGCGCAGTGAAGGCGCTTTCAGGGAACAATATTCATAGCTCATGTTTGTATGCGAGTGAGGTTGAAAGTAAAAGAGTGACAATAGGACAAAGCAATTGAACTTCAACGTGTGTGTGTGTGTGTGTGTGTGTGTGTGTGTGTGTGTGTAGCTCATGAGGAGCGATATTCAAATCCCCTGATTCATGCCCAGCAGGGATGAGGATCGATAGCTCTTTATGAAGGAACTTAGTGAACTAATTAGGTAACTGAATGGCTGTGCATTTCTAACAAGATGACTGTGTGCGCAATGTGAATTAGGTCGTGGCTGTGCGACAGGAAACTAAAGGTGACTTAATTCATGAAAAACCCCTGGATCCATCACTTGAGCACAATCATTCACGAGCATGCACACTAACGTGTACTCGTGTGTGTGTGTGTGTGTGTGTGTTTGTGTGTGTGCGCACAAAGCCATGCAGATTTTTCTCTCATCAAAGCAGCAAAGTTATTGTTATGTGCAGATGTTGTGCTTGTTAGGGTGTTGATTTCTATCAGACCGGATTATTTGGGTTTGCGGACGTGAGTAACAACTTAAGCATTAAACATCAAAAACTAAAGGCTAGAAAATGGAAACAAGTCAGATATGAGACAGGAATTACAATTAAGGCTAATCTCGGTATTACTTTCTGCACTCCAGGCAAAACTGTTCCAGAGCATCTGTATTGTGTGTGTTGAATCTCTTTAGAGAGCAGGGGGTAATATTTGCTTTCTAACATTTAATTTGTGAGCAATACTGTAGATTAGCTTCCTCCTTTTTATGTTTGATATTATATTGGAACATTATTATTCCTTGAGGTTTAGCTACATTTTCATTTGATGAATGTTTTATGCTAGGAGTGCTGGGGTGCACCACTCCTGCATCACTCAACAATTACAGAGCAAATAACTTAATACCTTAGCTCCAGTGTTAGTTCTTTGCACAGGTGTCTAACTAAAGAGAAATTTCAAGGGGAATGGCGTGTGAGTATCCTCAAGTTGTGTTTTCCACAGGCTTCTCCATCTAACAGGGCTCTATGGGTTTAACTGCGAATTTTTGTGGAGCCACATACTGAAAATTTGCATCACGCACATTCAGCCAACCAAACTGGGATTAGTATATGATTATAAGCTGACATATAGTACCTCCAATTTCGAACTGAATATTTTATCACTATCAATTTATAATAAACTGCTATTGAAATTGTCAGTGTGTGGTTGTTTAGTGTGAAAATCAGGATATTTCAACCTACTAACTAACTATATTAACTTTCAGCTATCTATTTTGACTTCTCTGCTCAGTTGCGGACTAGTTTTCACACACTCTCAATAATTCTAACCATTCATGCATAAGAGTCAGTTATAGTATGTCGAAAAGTGACTTACTTTATGTAAAATTGAACATGTCTGAACAAAAGGTTCACGATCTTCTCCCTACCCTGTCTCTACTGACAGAGATTAGCAGGCAATAACAGGTGAGCATCCCATAGTGCCCACTGGGTAATGCAGTTTATTTAGGGCCATATGAACCAGCCAGGAAACCTCATATGTAGAGGGCAGAAAATATCAGCATCTTTGAGAAATGCCAGTGCGCAAGAAAAAGTCACAGTATGCCAAAGAGTAAAATGTAGAAGTGCCGGTACTTTGTACTTGTGAATACCAGCCCGCTTCCAACTTATTCCCACTCTCAACTCGTCATATATAGATGCATAATCAAGACCCATCGGCTTCAGTTTGTAATGCACTGGCGATTCCCATTGCGTCATAGTTTAACGCACTGGGGGAGGCCTGTAGCGTCACCTTTGGTCGGTAAAACTAGGTATATGATATATAACAGAAAAGCAGAGTAAGGAAGTGGTTGGGGTGGACGGAGAGCCAGAACCCAGACTTTCAACCAGAAGACCAGTTTCCCATGTGAACCAAAAAGTTAACATTAAATGTTTTTATTTAAGTTACGTAGGTTAAGTAAATTGATCATGATCTTTTCCTAGCCCTAACCAAGTACTTTTGGTGCATACACCTCACAACTTTAACAACGCGGCGTTTAAAAATAGCGCATTAACATTTTATTTAAGTTTAACCGGATGTTTCATATTTAGTTTTGCAAACTTGACCAGACATTACATAATGATTGTTGCTAACCATTACTAACTTGACCGTGAAACCTTAAATGTCGGAAAACAACGCCAAGGCGTCTGGGCCAAGCGTCCACATGTGAAAAGTCAGGAGTGTTGTGTGTGTGAATATGTTGCCACTTCAAGCACTGATTGCAACTAACTCTGGTTGCTGAGAGGTGTGTCCTGTGCAGTCAGCCTATCACATCATTTGTAATTCTTTACGTGCATTTATTAGTGACTAGTTTTTCAAATTAGCTTGTACCACTGGTTAAGAATCAATGGTTTAAGTTGCAGTGCATACAGCAGGTAAAGCATATCATCGTACATTGACACACTGCTCTTTGGATGAAGTGCCAAACATCTCCCATCCATATGCAACCAAAAGCCATCACAACTGGCCTTCTGAAAGTTCCTGAACCTTTATACAGATGTTTGAGTTGTAGGTTGAGTTAGTATCCTAATAAAGGCAAAACGTGGCCATTTCATAACAAAGATACAATGTTTCCCATGGACTCAGCAGCATAAGGAATCCTGGCTCTGCCAAACCAGTGCATATAATGGTCAATTTGTTGCCAGTTAAGCCCTGCGATTTGGCCCATTGAACACATGAATAGCCTCAACACCCAAGCCATAAGAATCTTTCTAGCACTTTTACTGAAAGATGCTACGAACCCATGCTGATTTGCATTTAAGGTTGCAAATTGCCAAACTGGATGGGATGTAGCTGATGATAAATCAGATAATTTGTCAGTGAAAATGACCACTATGTGGTGGAACTGTCATTTTTATTAAAGAAGGTACAGCTGGGCATTCATCAGTGTCAGTTAGGGCTGTTCATGGCAACACTCATAAACTCCCTAAATGCACCATTTACAGTAATTCCATCTGTCTGCCTGCTGCATTAAATTTCCACAATGAGCTCTCCACCAAAGGGAGGTTGCAATTAGCCCTATACCTTGTGGCAGGCACCCTCTCAACATACTTCTCCCTCTCTTCCACGGCTCAAGAAATGGGCAGTAATTATTGTCTGGGAGGATATTAGAGAGACTTTAGATGGGGCCCTTTTCCTTACAACAGCGTGAGCCTTATGGATCATGTATGCACAATTAAACAAGAAATGGTCACCACATTTCTTGCAGTCTCTTAAGCACCACCAGAGTGCCACCAGATTTGACAAAGTATCAGCTGAGGATGGCTTTATTTTTTGTCCACTAAAGAAAGGAAGAGCTGTTGAGTTCTGGTCATAAAGAAAACTCTCAAACACTTCTGCTTTTTAACCATGATAGCAGCATAGCTCTTGGCATTGTAGGTCTGTCAGTAGGTCAGTCTGTCGGGGCATCACTTTAATCCAGACTGAAATATCTCGATCTAGAACTATTGGATGGATTGTCATCAGTTTTGCACAGACATTTGGACTCCTAGCCCTAGCTCCTAGCTTTGTCATTGTGAGCATCTTAGCATGCTGATGTTAGCATTTAGCTCTGAGCTCAGCTGTGCTTGACTACAGTCTCACAGAGCTACTAGCACGGCTGTAGTCTATTGTATTTTGTCTTTCAGGTATCAACAAATACTAAAATACAGCATGTGCAATGTGCTGTGGTGTCATCCACTCACTTGTAAATGGAATTAGCAAGGTCTGGTGCCTATTTCATAATCAGGACTGGAATGAAAATCTGTTGCTCAACACAAATAACAAGCTTCCTGCAAAACAGAAATCCCTCTGAGTCAACTCCTATCATCAGCCTGTTGCAGAGAGATCTTGCAGATATGGAGTGATTGAAGGGTTCCAGTCGCTTGGCATGATAACTGGTTTTGAGATGAGACCAAGATTTAATAGACCTCCGAAGCCAAAGGCAATTCACCCACTGAGAGAGAAAGAGAGCCCTTTGTCCCTCCCATTGACCTGCTCCTGCCCTCCTATGGCCCTTTTAACCTTCATCTTGAATCGGTCACATCTATGTCTCTGAGCAAAAGCCTTCCTACCCATTTTTTAACCTATTGCCTTTTCATATTATATCTGAGTCTTCAGAATCTGTCAAATTCCTCAACCCCGCTGACCCTAAAAACCTTTGCCAAGAGTCAAGATTAAAATACCCTGGAATCACCCTCTCATCTTATTTGAACCCCTCCTTTTGGAAAACAAAATGAAAACTGTGATTTTCTGTGTTAACCTCTTGGAAACAGACACCTTTGTCCAGGAAAAACGCCTAAAATAACGGACCTAAAATGAATCAATAATAACTCCTCAACCATTTGGCCTAGATGGATAATTCTGGTCTCCTTTGAAAGGTCAGAAGCTAATTATTGTACCATTACAGACTAAATGGAGATGCAATAAAGAAAAATATTTTCATCCTCGCCTGATGAAAAGCTATATTTTAATGTAATAAACCATCAACAAATAGATTATTAGCAACTGAATATCTTCTAATACACCTGGAATTCAACTGTAACTGTACATTTGATGAAAGTAAACTAAATTACAACAGTTATCATACTTTTTTTTTTTTTTAAATATATCAATGATCCGGATTGAGCAGACCTTTCGTTTGGATGTCTATGTAGCTACTATGAGTCGGCTACCAGACCGAGATAAAGACTGTGTGTTCCAAAGCGGCACTTCTCCTCCTCTGCCAAAAAAGCAGAGAGAATGCATACACAGCCTTCAGGTATTGCACAACCATCAAGATTGTGCCCGGTGATGTTTTTAGTAACAAATCAGCTGATTTTTGGACTGGACAGGGCGAAAACGGCAAAAGTAAGTCAGCTGTTATAATTGTATATGTATATTGCTGCATTTGTTGTTACTTTTCCAGCTTATTATTCTGTAATTTTGGTGATTTGAGTGATGTGAGCTATACAGCTGATCTCAGGGGGGACATTAGCTTTGGTTTGAGAGGTTGGACATGAGGATACGTTGTGATTAGAGATAACTGGATACTTATAACTGCAGCCATGTACAGTGATTACAGTGTTCTGATATCCGCTTATTTAGATGCTTGGTGTTTGATGTGTGGTTGGTGTGGATAAAAATGGTTTGAGATTCTTCTGAGCCAAGCCTCCTAGCTTCACAGAGGTGTGCAGCATGGATAGAGTGATGCAATACTAGTTTCATGAATTTCCCATATGCATTTTGCACGAAAATCGCGTGCTGCCCCTGGGAGGCGTTAAATTTAGATTAAATAACAGTAATAGACATAAGGCCTTCGTTCATTATGTTCAGAAATTATATCAGCGCTAACTCATCATTTACTCACAGAATCAATTCCCACCATAACCCTTATTCATTAATTCAAGCCATCAATTTAAGCGAAATCTACCCCTCTGACCTTAATCCTTTTAACCCCACCACTCTTCTCGTCAATCTTATCTATCTATCTATATATATATACATATATATATATATATATACATACACACACATATATATATGTACACACACACACACACACACATATTTGGACTCGCCATTTAGGAGACTGACTGCTGCTCTCCTGAACTGAGACTGAAAGAAAACAATCAGATGCTTGCTGTCAAAACTGCATCACACAAAGGTGATTCTGCATAATAAAGATTTTCTTTCTTCTTATTATGCAGAATCACCTTTGCATTTATCATTAATATTGACATGTATGCTGAGGTGATTTTTGGCATATAAGATTAAATGTTGGAGCACTTCAGTGTTTAGGGCATGCATCTTGATGAAATATATGTATAATAGATGTTCAACTCCTCTACGAAGCATCTGGTTCTTTGATAAGAAATATGGCTCAGTAAAGGCTAAAAATAATATTGTGTGCGCAAGTGAAAGCTAAGTGGTAAGCAGAACCTACTAGTATGCTTTGCAGCGACCGGATAAAACAATAAGCAATTTGAATCAGCTTACTTTTGATTCTGGATTCTGTTTTCTTGTTCCCAATTGCAACAAAAACGTTCAGGATTCTCCACAGCTCTGATTAGCTACTTCTTATTAGGAAAGGCAAGTTTATTTGTATAGCCCATTTCAACAACAAGGTGATTCAAAGTGCTTTATGTAGTGAACAACGGTGTGGATTAGTGCATTTTATATTGAATAAATCTGGAGCTACTCTAAATTCCTTTCTCCTCCCCAGAGAAGAAGGGGAGGGGTCAAAGTTGCTTTCTCTAAGTGCTAGCCCGACCATAAAACTGGCACCTTTTTGATTCCGAAGCTGATAACGCGGGGCCTGACTGTTAAACTGACAAAGGGACACGAACCAGCCATTGGCATTTCCCTAAACAGCCTATCAAAAATTCCTTTAGAAATGAGGACAAAGGAATGTTTTACTATACTCATGTAACCTGAGCTCCCCCAAGTGGACGAAATAAGTATTACATGCCCTCGTTGGAAATGCCGTTAAATGTATAAATATCCTGACCAATAATGTGACAATTGTTTCCTGTTACCAAATGCCTAGAACAGTACAACCGTTCAACCATTGAAGTTCAATTGTGGAAAATATTTGATTATAATACGTGCAAATAGATTTCTTTTTAGACATTAAGTTTAGAAAGGCAGTCCCTCGGGAAACCTGAGACGCCCCCTGGGGCAACAAAAGAACGACACGCGACCTCTCGCGCTCTTCTCTTCGCTCTCTCTCCGCTGCTCTGCTCGGCTCCCTGGACGCTTCGGCAGGCGTGTGGCGTGCCTCGCCAGGCAACGCCCAGACTCGGCCAGCGAGACCGGCCTTTTGTTCGCCTGAAGCTACACACCTGAAGTGCCGCGACATCGATCTGCATCGATCTTTGCCTGTTTGTTTTATTTTCTTTATTTCTTTTGTTTGTTAAAGTTATCAGTCCGTTAAGTTACACTGGACTAATTCAGGAACGACCAAGTTCCATTTTAAGCCTTTTCCGTCGAGCCAACTTCACCGAGGTCAGACCAAGCCACGTGGTCTCGCCAGCTACAACGAAGGAAACCTGAAAACAGCCGAATTGCCAGACGGAGGAGGCGTTTTCAATCAGACACGGAGAACCCCGGAGAATCCCTAGCAAAAAAGCCAGGATCGTGCAACAGGCCAAAAGCAGGCTGTCGACAAGCAGTAAGACTTAACACACGTTCTGTGATCAGATGTCCATTTTAACTCCTAAATTATAGCATTAGTTTACTTTCATTAGCTCTTCTATGCCGTATGAGTCAAATGCTTCCCACAATCGAACCTCCAGGCTCATTGTTCAGCAAATGTTTATGTTCCCTGTATCCAACCATCTTTTCATCACCTTAGTTAGAGAATAAATTCACTGTAATATAATCAAGAGCTGTGTGTGTTGCCTATTTCTAGTCCCTGCCAAGAGAATTGACCCATTAGATATGAGACTGACTGACTGATTTAAGATAATTGAGCGATTATTAACTAACTGATCACTAGTAATAATTGTATAATTATTCAAAACTACCTAGAGGTCCAGAGACTCTAGGACTATAACAACTCCGGTGGTGCCCTTAACGAGGAACATTGATTTTATGAATCTTAAAAATTCATAATTGGGTATCAATTCTCATAAATTTATTAAAATGCATAACTATAAAATTTAGGTCTGCTACATTTACATAAGAGTTTTTTCCAGATATGGTGCATAAACTCTAAACGTTGTTTCTCCATGTTTAGTTTCACTCTGGGGACATAAAGCAGCTTTTCCAGATGACCTGAGATATTAGCATTTACAATTTACCCTACCACTAAAATTTACCAAAAAGGTATCAGTCTCACCCAAGATAGTCGACATATTTCTGTTGCTATTCTTCATGGATGATAGATGTAGCTAGCTGGCTAGCTAGTTAGGAAGATGACATAAGCATTCGTAATCCCACCAAAAAAGCTCTCCAAATTGTTCAAACTGTGGCAGCAAAGTCCCCTGCCTGTGTCTCCTGTGCATATATCATGCTTGACTTCTGCTTTGCCTCACTCTCTCAGTCTCCCACCATTTCGCTCTCAGAATTTGCAGAAATCTCATCCACATCTGTCTTTACAATGCCAACATCATCCATTTTTCTGAGTGACAACAGTCCATTCAGCCTGAAAACTCTGAGCACTACAACCGATCAGCCACATGCCATTTTGTATGATCTATGTGCAGATGAAACCATTACTCACAATTCATTACTGAAGCAGTTTGATACTGTATTAAATGTCAGAATGGACAGCATTTTAAAAACCTGTGGTCACCTAGTAAAAGCATCTCTGGCTAAATTCTTTCTTGTGCAGACACAATGCGTGACATTTTAGGTATGGAAATTTGATGACATTTACAACCTCTGTGGTATCTTATGAAATGTAAGTAATTGGATTGGGGTCAATATGACAATTTAAAAATGAGATCTGTGCTAAGGCAGCCACTTGAAACTAGAATGAAAATTTAATCTGGGGTCCAGGGCAACAGCTTGAATCATATTTTATTAAATATTAAATGCATTCTTGATATTTGTTTCAAGAAAATTAAGAAACCAAGCTGGATTTGCCCAAAATCTTCAATTCAGGATTTTTATTATTTTATCTATAGTTGTAAAGTTTTAATTTTTCCATAAATATTTTCTGGTCTCGAAAGCACTCAAAGTAACTGCTACCTTCAGATCAGCATTCTTTCTTTCATTTGATTTTTGTTGTTGTTAATGCTTTGCCTAGATATGATCGTTGTCACATATCAACAAAGTAAAAAATAATCTTACTTCTTTTTAATTACAAATCCATTTTAACACCGCGTACCTGCAATTAGGGTGAAACTATGACAGCAAATTTCCGATGGTGTTAAGAAACACAGCCTGAAATTCATTTTCTTAATCAGATAAAACTTCAAAACATTAGAAGCCTGCCATATCCTCTGGGAGAGGCAAAGATATGGATCCAGCAAAAGGTTCCACATATCTCTCCTGGGAGAAAATATGTGCACAGTGAAATAAATAAATAAGAACTGAAACAAATAAGTTTGCACTGCTGGGCAAAACATGCTACAGCCACAATTCAGCGTATGCTATCATCTCAGTTAATTAGCAGACTCATTAAATATGTGAACATGTTGATGTTGGATTCATCGCAGATACAACCTTTTTTGTAAATTGTCTAAAATGGCAAGGGTGTGATATCTTATTAATTAATCTTGTGCTCAGCATTACCAAATACCCTCAAGCCAAATGCATCTGAATCAAAGTGAATAGGGTGTCTACTTGATGAATTAGTTAAATCGTAAGATAAATACTTTTTGATGAAAGGTTTGATGTTATTTTTCACATATCCATGCAGACTCAGAACAAAGGAGTGAGACTGCATACACACACATGCAGCATTCAGCCTTTAAACCTCATTATTGACTTCAGAGATGGATCCACACTGATGGAAAATCTTGACTTTAAGCAGCTAAACTGCTGTGTCCCTTTTGTTCATTTTTTCATTTAAACCACTTCGGCATCTCTCACAAGCACCAAAAAACATCTCACAGTGAAGCCGGGGCAAAGCTGTAATTAGTCAAATCTTTTGCCTGAAGCTGTTGTAAACAAATAATTTCAAATCTGGTGGTGACCTTGTGGAATTTCAATTAACAACATGAAAAGCATGTAGCTTTTAAAGAAACACACTTTGGCACTGATGGAATATTCACAAGGACATCTTTACAGAAATATGCAATATTCTTTGTAAAATAAATAATCTTCACACACATTTCCCGTAACACTGTTAACAGCAAAGGCAGATGAACACTATTACTTAAAGCAGGGGTGTCAAACTCAATTTCACTAAGGACAACACTGGAAAATGAGAATCATATCAAAGTCCAGTCATAGTTTATTGACACATTTTTATTTAATTGAAAATATATTTGATTATATTGTTGCATGTACCATATAACCTTCTCACATAACATGTGGTCCACATAAAGCCCTAAAAAAGTTTTTTTAAAAGTTTCTTAGCCATCAAAACATTTAGTAAAGCAAAATAATGCATACAGCCACCTCACAACATCCTGTTTTACAGGCCAGAATATGACCATTGGTTGTGTGGGACATTTAATCAAAAAATAAAGGTAAAAGATCTTTGATCATGTAGTAGAAGAGAACATTTTCTCACACAAGTGCTCCCAAACATGCTCTGGACAAGGCCGGCCTGAATGCGGAGCTGTGGCATTGAGTTTGGGTTGAATGGTGGTCCGCATCAACTGCAAATGAATTTGTAAAAAGCTCAAACCTGAATTTCTGACTCTCAAAGTTGGCAAATCTCCAGCCAAATTCTGCTGTGAGTGTCTTCCTTTTTTCCACACATCTCTCTTTTGGGAAAGCAGTGGTGAGCGTGTTTGCCAGACCCGACTGACAGGTCGGAAAGAGAACATAATTTCTCAGCAGCATTTGGTTCTCCAACAAACACAATTTAGTTTGTTATATGTCATGAAACTGGCAATTTCCTGATGCATCTCATAAAATCTCTGCTACACTTTCCCACAGCTTAACCAACTAGCCATCTGTGTGGAAAGGTAGATTTTCATATTTTTCAAATTGTCCTCCTCCAAAAGTCCACTCAATTGGCGATTGTTCAAGCCCTGATGGAATTCATCATTTTCACAACCACTTGCATCACATGTTCCATGACACTTTCTGCATTCAGCATCAAATTTCCTTTTTTCTGTGCCATTCTGTGTTAATTAGCTTGCTAGCTTGCAGGTGCAGTCTGTTTGGTTTGGCAAGTGCAGAGAGTGTCACTGCACAGCTATAACTAGGCACCATGTATTGAAAGGCCTAAATTGATATGCTGGCCAGATCAAAAATTTGGGAGGGAGAGGATTTGGCCTGCAGGCTTTGAGTTGACACATGTGACTTAAAGGAACAGTTATCAGCACTGACCTGAATACAGTCAACCAAGCCAGTTTAGCACATTCATTGGAAGCAGGTAGGAACTGGAAGTGTAACCATTACACATTGTGATTTAATTGGGGGTTATGTGCGATCAGTACCTGAAGTCTCTGCAGTTCACCTGGCAACTAGTTATCACCAAGAAATAGACGCATAACCGTATTGTTATACAGTCACTTTTTGGTTATAAAAAGAAACCCCGTATCGTTATACGGTTACATCGTAACTAGTCATTTTTCACACTTCAGTTTTCGTACGGATTAAACATATGAGAGTGGTATGACTCTTCTCATGTAATTTTCCACTATAAAGTAAATAATCATACTCCCCAAAATGTCTCAGTGAGGCAGTGGAGGCAACACAATTGAAAAAAAATGTCAAATCTGCATCAGTATTAATTAAAAAAAAATGATGTGCCAGTTCAAATTTGTTGAAACTTTTGACTTTTGAGTTTTTGTGAAACACACAATGACTCTAGAAGATCTATAATGTTACTGTTGATTTTGTTTGTTTCCTTTACCCAATCGGTGAATTTTCCACAGGGGTGGTGGCTCAATGGGAGCACCACCATCACGCAGGATAGAGGGAGGATGGAAGAGGGCTTCCGTTTTGCCCTTTGAACTGATTTGTAGGGGCATTTACTAAACTCTGAAATAATGTATAATCAATACATTATATTGTCAAATTGACACTCAATATGTGGCACAAAGATTTCTTTTATTAACAGCAAATAATAATAATAATACAAAGTTTTTTCCCCAAGCCTCTGTTATGCTCATTCCCTTTATCTGCTTTTCTGCTCTTCTATAGGAGAGAGCATAATAGAGACTCACATCTTCCCAAACCCAATTCTGTATGGCTAAGTTGTATTAGGACTGCAGCATTATCACATAGGCATGGGCCAATTATTGATATTATAATTGTGATTTAATAGAACTGATATTAGGCTAAATACTATTTTTTTGTGTTGGCCTATTCTTTTCCAGGATGTGGCCATTTAGCATTTTCATATTGCTTATTTTTCTAGACACACCATGTTTTTGACTGTAAACCTTACCTCAAACTATGTAACTGCAGCAGCTGAGCGTGGTGCAGGTTAATTTCCTTAGTCACATGACCTGCTCCACTTCCAAGTGATGCCAAACATCTATGGTAAAAACTATATCTGTAGTTATGTCTAGCCTAAAATATTTTTTTTTTACAAAGGTGGCTTTGTCTGGGGGTGTAGTTTCAGCAGCAGAGACGCTACTGAATGATTACAGAAATTATAGAAATATTAAAGGAATACAGCAGGCAGCACTCTCTCTATGATCCTCTCACTCTTTCGGGACTACACATTGCATCTTGTAACTTTGATCATGAAGGTGACACTACTCTGTGGAGTGTATATATGCTACAGTATAGTATCGCATTAAATATTTATAGTATGTAGTTCAGAGAACATTATAGAACTAAGACAAAACTGAAATAAGGGCGGGTTGACACATCTGTCTGCTACCACCATGGACAGCGCCATGGATTTATCAATACAATACACAGTTAGGCTACTGATATTTCAGAGCCATAGATTCTAACTTGTAGTCAGAGAAAGGATCAATAAGTCAGTCAGACTAGACTAAAATATTCAACTAAATAACCCATCACTGCACTCTCTCTACTACTAGGGATGGAGAGGGGTGGCAGGTAAACAAGGGGGATTTATTTTGGTCATTTTGCCGACAAGGGGGAGGGCATTCCCCTCAAATCACTTACTGCCTTTACCAATTTTGATGATGGAAAGAGGCTTGTGAGAAGTAGTTGCAGTAGTAAAAAAATTACTTACTACATGTAGTGGATGCAGTCAGTCCACTCAAGAAACATTTAAATCATATGGCATAATTGTGTTCCCCACATAAAAATCCAAAAACTAAATGTACTCCTCATCCTATTTCACACCTCAACCCTTCTTCCTCAAAAGCACTTCTGCACTTAATTCCCCTTTTTGCTAAAAACAGAAAGCCCAAGCTCTTAATCCTTTATTGGCAAACTGTCTTGTTGGCTCTATTTTATTACCCAGCACGTCCTGTAGAATAGCTCAGTGAAGGGTTAGTATATTCCAATCACTGTCAGTTTAGTCCAGGTGAATGGCATAAGGTTTGGCAATTTCTGTGTTATTAGTGTAAATATTTGCATCCCGACCTATAGCTTGAAAAGTCCACACTGACCTGACTTAAATATTGAGGGTACATATATTTGTAATTTTAACTGTTTTTGAGTTGTCAGAGGAAATAATGTTTGCAATATTTTGTTGAGTTTCTTTTTATTAGGTATTAAAGCAGTGTTTAACCATAGTATATTTGCAACTATTAATACACACTTTAGATCAATGGGGCAATATTTGTTAATGTAAAATCTTGAAAGAGAGCTTTCAACTGTATGCCAGTAAATGGACCATTTATTCATCCTATCTTTAACCTAAGTCATTTAGGTGTGTGCTTAGGTCACGAGATGACTGAAAAGTGCCTTGGTGTATGGTCAAAAGCTCTGGGATTCCCTACATTGGATTTGCCACTAATTCTTATAGTCTGATAAGAACATGACGGGGGGTGGGGGGGGGGTGGGGGGATTTCAGAAATGTATATTTCTTTCATTAAAAGTAAGACTTGCTATGCACAGGTAGCAGCTCAGTTACTAAAGATGTGACTGCTGATTGGATTTTAACTTTCCTATTGATTTAGATATTTTCTCTGCTTTCGTTAACTTCACAAGGAGATTAAAGTATTGATTTAACATGATACCCTAGATTGTTTGGCAGGTCAACCGTAGAGCAAACACTCCGAAACATTCAACGGTTGTTGCCTTCCAGCTATACACAGTTTGTTTTTGTGCATCATTATACATTTTTGTGCCCTATTTATTTTGTAAAGAGTCTAAATTAAAGAAACATTTTGTATTAGGGATATGGGGATTGTCCCCTTCATTGCATTTCAGCAAAAAAGCTGTTTCAGGACCAAGGACAGCTCTGTTTGAGCTCAGAGTGGGAGACAGTGTGAGGTACGTACAACACATAAGGCATATGCTGCATTTACACAAAGATCTTTGACATTACAGGGTCATTTTTGGCTGATCAGTGTCAAAAAAGTCCCATTAAATCTCCTTAGTAAGACAATAAAAGATGAAAGCACTGTACAGCACTTTATCTCGATTCTCCCCATGTCTGGAATGTGCTGCCACGTTGATATGCCGTTTGTAAGGCATCTCATACACCTTTATAGTGCATCTCCATAAACATTCAGGAGGCTGCCAGGTTGGCATGCAACTCTGGTAAGACAATATATTGTTGACATTTAATGGTCACCGCGAACAAATACCTTTTTCAAGACCAATCTCAGACATCATTTAACTTTCTATTTTTTTTTTTCTTGCCCGAGAGTACCCCTAAGCTGGTGGCGCACCCATTTTGCTGACAAATAACCCACATGAAGTCAACGTCTGCCAAACAACGAGTTGGAATGCCTGTGTCTGAAAATGTCAGGGATAGGTCAGAATTGAACCTGGATAGATGGTGCAGCATTTTTGTTGACAGCTACCTGGTGAATTGAACTGTCAGCGGTTAAATGTTGCTCATTCTGTTCCGTGGCTTCATCACAAAAGCAGACTTTTGCTTTTAGTTCACATGGCCTATCATGGACAGATTTCCAATACGCTGCCTGAGAATCAATGTAGTGAAATCCAAGGACTCAGAAACAAGTATATCCTGTTCTAGTACCAGCATTGTAAAGTGTGTATATCCAGTAATTTTGTTGAAAAACCAACAACACTAACATCAACTCACATTTTACTGCCAAAACAATTTCAGACATTCCGACTATCTACTTTGTGTCCCGTCCTTTGACTGATGAATGGGAGGGGCAGTGGGGTAATTATGCTCATCATGAGACATAATAGATACAAGCAAAAAGCATGATTTGATGTACTCGGCCTCCATCTCTTGTCCCCATTCACCTAGGAGAAATTAATGAAGTCGAATTGAAGCACTGCGCCAAATTAGCTTTTTTTGTGTGTGTGTGTGTGTGTGAAAAGTTATAGCATCCGGGGCACCTTCGATTAATATTAAAAAGGCTCTGGACCATGCAGTTTCAATTACCTAAGAGAATCAAAACGCTGAAAAGGCCTCAAATTGATTTTCTTTCATAGAGCCCCTTGCCTCAAAAATAAAAAAGAGGTGGAGACCTTCAAAGACATATACACATGACTTGATGATTGGCTTGAGATATTTGTTTATTTTAGTTTTTCAACTTGCTTTGTCATTTTTAATTAGTTTTATAGATCTAATTTCAGTTGTTCCCCACCTGGGGATTGGGACCCAACAATTTAGGGGTTGCAAGATATTTCTAAAGGGTCATAAAAGGAATTTTGTCCAGTGTTTGCTTGTTTTAAACTTACTGGATCATTCTATTTTTTTTTATCATTTAAAAAATAAAATAAGAGGGAACAAATAATTATTTGGTCGAACTGGTCACCACTTATCAGTACCCACTTAAAGGGTCATTAGGGAGTTTTAAGCGGCTACTAGTGGTGCGGTTTTAAGAATCTGTGCTCTAATGCATGCTCACTTGGACTCATGAGCGATCATAATCCAAAACACAACCGCATTCACATAGAAATCTTGCAATAAACCCAGAAACACCTACATGCAGACTGTGGCTTTTATCAGCTTGAGGTTGAACTATTCCATGCTCGTTACATTTACTGCATTTAGCCAAAGTGCTACATTGGCGTTAGCTCACCTGTCTGCTTTTCATTTACTAGTTTACTGTGTATCTTTTCACCGGAGGCTCAGCAATGTCAACACAACTAACGTACATGTACTGGATGATAACAAAACGGTTAGTAAGCTGGACTAAATATTATATTTTTGTGTCACAGATTGTGACACTCTATAAAAAAGTTACATCGCAGTAAGTAACTTTACTGCAGTGTTAGTTGACAGCTCTTCTTCTGTGTTGTTGTCGCCATTTTGCTGCAGTATTGTATAATATGTGGGTTGCATTAGTTACAGCGACTGAGAGGTGGAGAAGCTGTGTAGTATCAGTAAAACCACAATAAACCTATATTGAACATTACAAAGCAAACAGTGGCAGGTCCGAGCTACTGTAGCATTAGTTAGCTGCTCTTGGCTGCATCACTATAGACTAGTGAACACATCGCTCCTTTTTTTTTTACTGTAACACCGGTGGTACACAGGATAGTAATATGGCTCACGTTAGTTGGTGAAGTAATGTGGAAAGCGATACAACTTTGCACTGGATAACGTCAGAAACTGCTCACGTTAGCCAGCAAACTACCTTGACTTTCTCTGTGTTTCACCAGCTTTACTAATGCTCACTTTGTTTTTACAGTAGCTCCGGGGGCTCAGTGAGGAATATTTTTTTGAGGACTACCAATTTTTTTTTTGAGGACTACGAAATTTCTTTGAGGACTACTTTGCGTTCGCTCGCAATACTTTTGCGTTACCTCGCAATATGTTTTACGTTCCCCCGCAATACCTTTCTTCTTCCGTTACTCTACTTCCGAGCCATAGATGTGTATGCTCAGCTGCTCTCAGCGCAACACTCCAGCTTATTGAATTTTACTTTGAACGGAGAATTTCCTATGTTGATATAGTAGCCTGCTACTGATCAATAGGCATATTTAGGTACGCTTTAATCAAAAAGGACCAGGCACCGGGATAGAGACATGCTGGCCCATCTTGGATGTAAGGCTGCTCCCGGTAAATGTCCGGTCTGGAGACATTGGATGCTGCCAAACACCAGGAAATCGAAAACTGTTTAGTCAACGTCTTTACACAGACCTGCCCAATCAATGACCTGGAGCATGCAGCGGGCTCCAGCAAGATGAGAGGAGGTGGACTCTGTGTTTTGTGATGTTTGGTGCTTAAACAGTCAAAGTGGATGGACACTGTTTCCTTTATGTCAGACTTCATATGGAGGCTACATATCTCACATTTTGCAATACTGTCCATTCACTGTAAATGTTCATACTGTTTCAGCACTTCCACACTGTTTACATAGCTGTTATTAGGCTGCTCCCGCTACTAGCTTATATTTCAGAAGCTTATTATTTGTAGTGGGACAACGGTGTGGATTTGTGCATTTTATATTGAATAAATTTGGAGCTACTCCCAATTCCTCTTTTCCTCTCCCAGAGAGGAGCAGGGGGGTTATAGGTGAACTTGACTGGCCGGTTAGGGGAGACCACAACGGAAGAGGGGGGTAGAAGGTTGCTTTCTTTAAGTGCTATGCCTGGGCAGTTGATCGTAAAACGGACGCCTTTTTGATTCCGAAGCTGATAACGCGGTGCCTGACTGTTAAACTGACAAAGGGACATGAACCACCGATTAGCATTTCCCCGAACAGCCTATCAAAACTGCCCCCCCAGACATGTAACCATGGCAACTGAACTGGGTCTGTGTTTCATTACCCCATCAAAGGGATACTCCTGGTCTCACCCACTTGTGACATAACCCAGGAAGCCGAACTTTAAATAACCAAAGACTGCAGTCTCCAAAAACTCAAAGCATTTAATTAAGTTTAATTAAATCTTGATTACGTTGACTCTATTTGAGTAGTTATGTTACCATGTTGTTGCTATCTGTTGTTGATATTTGTGCTGAAAAGAATCTAAATAAGTTGTTTGCAGTGTTTTTATTTTCAGCAAGACACTCATGCCCTGGTCTTCTGCTCTGCTCTCTAGGCGCTTCGGCACGCATCCGGCGTGCCTCGCCAGGCAACGCCTAAGAATTGGGACCCGTGCAACAAGCCAAAGCAGGCCCTCGACAAGCCGTAAGACCTAGCAATATTCTGTGTTCAGAGATGTCCCTTAATATTAATATTTCCTTTTAACTCCTAAATCATAACGTTAGCTTACTTTCATTAGTTCTCCTACGCCGTATGAGTCAAATGCTTCCCACAATCAAACCTCCATTGCTCAGCCATTGTTTATTTTCCCTGTATTTAACCACCCGTTTATATCGCTTTAGTTAACATTAGTTAGAGAATAAATTCACTGTAATATAATCAAGAACTGTGTGTTGCCTATTTCCACGTCCCTGCCAAGAGAATTGACCCTTTAGATAGGTCCGGAGACTCTAGGATTATAACAACTCTGGTGGTGCCCTGAAACGAGGAATATTTTTTTGATTTTATGAATATTAAAATTCATAACTAATTTAGCCATGCTACATATTTAAGGACCCATCAGGGCTCCGCTGATGTTAAGTAGCCTACTTCCGATGCTGCTATTATTTAAATAGGCTAGAGATAGGCAATACAGGTGAACAGATTGCACTATTAGGCTACGCACTTTATAATGCTCCAGCCCCGCCATTCTCACTCCCCTGACAGTATACAGATCAGCTGTCTCGTCTAGTGTCATACTGTTAATTATTATAATGTCTTATTTTTGCGGGCCTGACTAATAGTGAAAATCTCATAAAATTACCTACTGGAGAAGTGCTTCCACCTGGCAAGATAATTTTCCAGGTTTCCTTTATGGATGCATTAAAAATCGCAAAAGATTCACAGTAACTTTGGTTGACTGCTACATTAAACAATAAATGCCTATGTCTTTCTTTTGGCTGGCCAGCATGTGTAATTTTTGTTTTGTATCTTGTCTTGTAAGTTGAATAGGCTATTGTGACTCTGTTTTTAGCACATTGGACCGTGAGAAAGGACATTTTGTTCATTACTTGGTGTGTGGATGAATGGCAATAAACAATCTTGAACTAATCAATGTCAGTCCATTGGTTTCTATTTTGCATTGGTCCACATAATCTTGACGAAGAGACTAGATTGTCATTGTCTTTTTTTTTTATTGACTGGTTCCCACAGAGGTTGCTGCTGGAAAGCAACACAGTTCAACAAATTCCGAGCCTTCCCTGCATTTCAAATTTCATTCAGAAGCTGGTAGGCACATTTAAGAAGGGAATCCTGTTTCCAGAACCACTGGTACATTTTTCCAGTTACTAAGACTAAGGACAAGCAGTGCGTTCATCCACTCATGAGCAGCGAGAGTTCATGTTGATGTCTCAGTGAAAGAGGGGCCTTGTCAATCATCTGCTGTACAAGCTACATTAAATGACACCTATCCCAAGTCATTTCCTTGCTTGACAACACTGAGTATAGCAGAGAAAAAGAACTGGCTTCACCGTGAGCTTACTTTACCATATTACAAACATGGTTTGGATGACTGAAAAACAACAACTGTGTAAATTACATCTCCTTCCACAATATCAGCTTTTCAGGAAATTAATAAAAAAAAGAAAATCCAGATTTGACTAGCATGGATTTAGTGTGCCAATTGATTTTGAAAACGTTTCCACAAGCTCAAAGAGACGAGAAAGTTCCCACCGCACACATCACGTAATCCTGCATTCGAGGTTGAACATGAAAAATGACAAAAAGTTCAGAGGTTTTTATTCCCACGTTGATGCATAAAATTTGTACCGACATGACCTGTCGGTTTTTGTGTGAAATGTATTTATTCAGTCACTTCTTGGCTGAGCATCCCTTTATTTTGAACTGCTAACCCCAGATGGGCATGCCAAAACTGGTGCATCATGGTACCACCCATGCATGCCCATACGGCTTAGCTCAAACAACACACACACACATTAGACACAGAGTAAGTGACTCGCCATAAGGTGGAGCGCAGATAATAGATTTAGGCAACTGTAAGCAGATTTGGGCGTGCGCCTTACTTAAAGGCAGATCATTCGGTGGCTGTAAACAGGCTTTGGAGAAATCAAACCGTTAAATAGAAAATACATTTATTAATTCAATCCGCTTAGTTCAGGTTCAGCTCCTTTCCCTCAAATTAAGTTTGCTGGATTTCACAGGATATTAGCGAGGCAAGAAGAAAAGAGGGGCATCAGGATGGCTGCCATGTCGTCACAGTCGATGATGTCACTTTAACCTCGGCTGAGATATCCCTCAGCCTGCAAAACAGCAGCGATGACATAATGCAAATAAAGCAAACTGCAGTAGGAAGATTGAATTTTCGACAGCTGAGTATATAGCCTTTATATATTGGATGTAGCAGGTAATATTAGAGAAAAGCTATGGGATGTTAAGCCATCGTTGTATATAATGGTGGATCAAGGTATAATTTACAGCAAAAAGGTTGTGAGCCAACAGGTATGAACTGGCTGAATGCTAAATCCTACATCTGTCTGTGCACTAGTTATCAAGTTTCTTCCCTACACAAATACATCAAGCTCATTTCTGTGCTTGTAAAGATAGTGCACCCACAATGACATACCTAATTTCACCAATGTATTTCGGAATTGGCTTGCAAAGCCACAATATGCAACGGCTTAGCCTAAAGCTTAAATGAGTTAGTGGGCCTTGACTGAGATTGTCGCGTTAACTCCTGTTTCAGAAGGATAAAACGAACTGTTAAGCTCAACTTGGAAGTCCACAGGCAGGAGAGGTGCTCAAAACAACTACCGTAACAGCTGAGCAAACAACATCTGCTGATGAAGGCCGTGTGAAAAGCTCTAGAAGTGGACCTTGAATGGAGATTGTTTTCTCAATTAATGTCAAAGCCTGTATGATCAGTACACTCTGTATTTCCATTATGGATAATTCATTAGTGAACAATGACAATATTTTTCAGGTGCTGCTATTTGTAAAACAAAAAGTATGTTGCACTAGCTTCCATGGCTTCTCTACCCAGAATGCAACACTGTCACAGAGAGATTTACTTAATTGTTGTATTGTAATTGTTACTTAATTAAAGGGCCAAAGCTACAGTACTTCTTACGTCACATCTGGTGGGGGTTCAAAGAGGGAGTTTTTCATTTTACAATTTAAAAACTACACATTGTGGGTATTTTTTAGGGTGATATCTGTATTTTTAGACTCAGAATATCTAAATCTAAATCAACAAAAAGAATCTATTAAAAAAAAAAGTACTTAGAATTGTGTTCATGTTGAAAATAATTACCTGATAATTTCCAAGATACAGTGGGTACGGAAAGTATTCAGACCCCTTTAAATTTTTCACTCTTTGTTTCATTGCAGCCATTTTCCAAAAATCAAAAAAGTTCATTTTATTTATCAGTAATGTACACTCAGCACCCCATCTTGACAGAAAAAAACAGAAATGTAGAAATTTTTGCAAATTTATTAAAAAAGAAAAACTGAAATATCACATGGTCATAAGTATTCAGACCCTTTGCCGTGACACTCATATTTAACTCAGGTGCTGTCTGTTTCTTCTGATCATCCTTGAGATGGTTCTACACCTTCATTTGAGTCCAGCTGTGTGTGATTATACTGATTGGACTTGATTAGGAAAGCCACACACCTGTCTATATAAGACCTTACAGCTCACAGTGCATGTCAGAGCAAATGAGAATCATGAGGTCAAAGGAACTGCCTGAAGAGCTCAGAGACAGAATTGTGGCAAGGCACAGATCTGGCCAAGGTTACAAAAAAAGTTCTGCTGCACTTAAGGTTCCTAAGAGCACAGTGGCCTCCATAATCCTCAAATGGAAGACGTTTGGGACGACCAGAACCCTTCCTAGAGCTGGCCGTCCGGCCAAACCGAGCTATCGGGGAAGAAGAGCCTTGGTGAGAGAGGTAAAGAAGAACCCAAAGGTCACTGTGGCTGAGCTCCAGAGATGCAGTCGGGAGATGGGAGAAAGTTGTAGTAAGTCAACCATCACTGCAGCAATCCACCAGTCGGGGCTTTATGGCAGAGTGGCCCGACGGAAGCCTCTCCTCAGTGCAAGACACATGAAAGCCTGCATGGAGTTTGCTAAAAAACACCTGAAGGACTCCAAGATGGTGATAAATAAGATCCTCTGGTCTGATGAGACCAAGATAGAACTTTTTGGCCTTAATTCTAAGCGGTATGTGTGGAGAAAACCAGGCACTGCTCATCACCTGTCCAATACAGTCTCAACAGTGAAGCATGGTGGTGGCAGCATCATGCTGTGGGGGTGTTTTTCAGCTGCAGGGACAGGACGACTGGTTGCAATTGAGGGAAAGATGAATGCGGCCAAGTACAGGGATATCCTGGACGAAAACCTTTTCCAGAGTGCTCTGGACCTCAGACTGGGCCGAAGGTTTACTTTCCAACAAGACAATGACCCTAAGTACACCGCTAAAATAACGAAGGAGTGGCTTCACAACAACTCCGTGGCTGTTCTTGAATGGCCCAGCCAGAGCCCTGACTTAAACCCAATTGAGCATCTCTGGAGAGACCTGAAAATGGCTGTCCACCAACGTTTACCATCCAACCTGACAGAACTGGAGAGGATCTGCAAGGGGGAATGGCAGAGGATACCCAAATCCAGATGTGAAAAACGTGTTGCATCTTTCCCAAAACGACTCATGGCTGTATTAGATCAAAAGGGTGCTTCTACTAAATACTGAGCAAAGGGTCTGAATACTTATGACCATGTGATATTTCAGTTTTTCTTTTTTAATAAATTTGCAAAAATTTCTACATTTCTGTTTTTTTCTTTCAAGATGGGGTGCTGAGTGTACATTACTGAGAAATAAAATGAACTTTTTTGATTTTTGGAAAATGGCTGCAATGAAACAAAGAGTGAAAAATTTAAAGGGGTCTGAATACTTTCCGTACCCACTGTAACTATCTCGTTTGGCACAAATTATAGGAAAAATGTTCCAAATTCTGAGACAGTTATTTCAGTTGCAATACCAGAAGTAACTGCACACTGGTATCACATCTTTTATTATGGCTGCAAAGGGTAAATGCACAGTTAAAAAGCATCTTCCTACCACTCAAAGCACTTACGTACATTCATACACTGATGGCAGTGGCTGCCATGCAAGGTGCCAACTGCTCATCAGAAAGGAAACAAACATTCACACACATACACTCACACAAAGATGGCAATTCAGGGTTCAGTATCTTGCCCAAGGAGACTTTGACATGCACACTGGAGGAGCCGTGGGATGCTCCCCCCCCTCGCCAATGATTTATGTTGTTGAGTCTGCTAATTCACCCTCAAAAAATAATACATTACTTTAGCATTGGTGCAGCTAATCACTAGCGTAATGGAATGTGTGGCTGCCATATTGATCAGGAGTACAGCAATCACTCAAACATTTCTTGAATGATCCGATGCATAAACACATGATCAGCCGCCTGCACCTGCTCTTGACCGGCGATCAATATTCTCAGAAAGAAAAAGCAATTTCCTGAATCAAATGCTGGAAATGTTTCGGTAAGGTCAGAGTTCTGTTTGCAGGACTTCTAACATTTCAAATTAATCTGTCTGTTTTCCGCAGAAAAATAAAAAACAAAAAACCCCAAAACAAAACAGATTTTTCGATAACCTTGTTTTGTTTTGTTTGCACTTGACCTTGTGTATTGTTACCATAACCAGAAAGAACATAGCTCCAAATTCCTTTAGTGATACATTTTTATTATTTAAATTATTTATTATCAAAACAACACCTTTTTGTTACCACAGCTTTAAGATATAAACCAGGAGTTCTTGATCTGGTAGGGATTCAATGCACTAATCAACGCAATGTCCCGCATATTTAATACTGAAAGTGTTAAAATGTCCTGAGCTTTGGTAGATGACAATATCCATAGTCACATTCGAGAAACAGATGTCTTTTGCGATGTGTTTGATCTATTTAAAAACCAATTAAACCTAAATAGCTATGGCAATTGGAAGAGGAAAAAAAAGGCAAATAAAAACATTATTCCTCACAGACTGAACCCAAAGTGCCCTCCTATTAGAAATAAAACGGTTTCATCTGCAGCTCCTTAATTAGGACAGAAGCTTGCATTTGAGAATATTAATAGCTTTATTTGATTCCTCTATGTCTCCTTATAATATATCAACTCGTTCCAATTAAGTTATCAAAGTCAAATGGAAAGACGTGTGTATGTATATAAAAAAATAATATATATATATATATATATATATATATATATAAACTTTGTGGAGGAGATGTAAAAACATGTGAGCCTTAAATGACTGTAATAAACAATAATAATAATAAAACAACTTACTGACTGTAAGTCTGGTTGTGTAAATCCTTGCAGCGGTTTGGCAAAAGCCAGTTTAACCTTTTCAAACTCCCTTACAGCAATTTAGAACTCAATTAGCATCTAGCGTGTGTTTATTACAGAAATTACCGGTTCGTTATCATTCAGAATGGCTTTCCTTCCTCATTGTCTGTCTGGGTCTTTGGGAACCCCTCAAGAATTGTCCAACACGATAATGTTGAGATAACAACATGAATCAACAAGCACAGCAAAATGTGCGTTTGTGGAGGCAGGTGTTGAGGGCCGACCTGCTAAACACACTCTGGTGGGTCTTGTGTACCCTGGAGAAGCAGATTAAAGCCCTTCTCAATACACAAAACAGTGCCAGGGGTACTAATGTCCTCCCTCAGCAACCCACCACTTCATTAGCGCCAGCAGTCCTGTGCAGCATGTGTGGCTTAATTTGCATGTATTTAGATTACTACACAAAAGTGCATCTCTCTTCTGAATTGACTGGCTGTTTAGGGGAAGTCATCTCATTACTTCTATAGTCGGAGGAGACCTAAAGCACATTGCTTATAGCTGCAGACTGTAACATTATGAAGCTGCTTGTAGGTCCTCCACTTACGTCCGCACTTTATAATGCGGTCGGAAGAGGTAAAAAGGGTCTTTGGTGCTGAATACAAATGATCTGCTTAACAAAGGTAAAGTGCATGAATAAATGGATAAATGCACTAACTGTTGTCTGTGATTGTCACACTGCACTGTTTCTGAGCAACGTCTGTCATGTTCGTGCATTGTGTCATATTGTTTTCAAATATGCACTTTTCATGTTGTCTAGGTTGGATATTTTAGTAAGGGGACAGTATGACAATACTTAATTTTATCTTGATATCTATACTGTATGTCAGCAATATTACTAACTAAAAATCGCATTGCAGCTGCGCTATTTATATTTATAGTCAAATGACCAATTGTAAGGTTTAGCAAGCAAAAAAGCCTCTTTTAAGATACTTAATTGAACCCCGAGGGGAAATTTGTTCTCTGCATTTAACCCATCTTAATTAAGAACAGGAGGCAGCCCGCAGGGAGCTCAAGGGCTCCTTCGGTATTTATCTGCTAAAAATCCAGATATTATTGGTTGGTGGAGACCAAAACCAAGCTAGAAGTTGGATGAATATTATGGATATAATGATTATTGTTAATTAAGTGCTGTTAAAAAATAAAATTAAACTGAATAAAAACTATTAATGGACAATATATATTAATTATTATATTATACCACAAAAGGGCATACTTCACCTTTGCAGTTCTCAAAACTACAGGCGCAACAAGGGCAGAAGCAGTCAGTGGGACATGATGGCAAGTTGCAATACCAAAACGGCAAAATAGAGAGGGCAAAACGAACCACTGTGGGAGCATTACACTAAAACAGGACAATGCCAAATATAAATTTTGCAATACTGTGTTCAAAAACAGCATTCAATGGTTGCAGTGCAAGTCAAAAGTGGAACACTGTGTTGGTGTTAACTAGAAGAGGCTGTAGTGATGTGAGTTTAGAGGCAATAACTTTGGCGAGGCCTGGCGATGAGTGTATAAAACCAGTCAGAGAGTCAGTTCCCCCTGTGACACATCCACCACAATGTGTCCCTGAGCAAGACACTTAACTCCTAGTTGCTCCAGAGGCATGTGACCACTTACATGTATAGCAATTGTGAGTCGCTTTGGATAAAACCGCCAGTTAAATGCGAAAAATGTAAATGAAACATTTTAAAAAAACGTATAGGCTTTGCTTTATGGTGGAAAATGACATGGTGCCTATAAACGTGGTGAATGCTGAACAACAGGGAACCAGGTTATCGCATTGCTAGTGGCGTTAAGGAATGGAACGACGAGAAAAAAAAAGACAACACGGTGACAGGGTGGCTATAACAACTGACTCTTGTGGTGTGTTAACTACAGATCGACTGGCATTTGAGGTGTCCTGCTATCCAAGGCCATGCCAGTCAGACACACAGCAGACAACCTAGATGAGAACTTGAACGAGGCTGTGGGGATTTGCTGGTCAAAAATAAACTGTTTGTGCTTCATAAATGAATGTTTCACATAAGACAAAATTTGCTACTAGAACTGCTTAAATAAAACTTAAACTGAAAAAAGAAACAGTCTTGCATCTTAATCATTATTAGTCATTGTTAACGTGTTCAACTATCGGTTAAGGAAAATGACTATAAATTCATCACATGGCCAGAAACGCGATTCAGTACAAATGCTGGATGTGTATATAGGTAACTGTTTGCTAACACATTAGGCATACTAACTTTATAAAGGACATAATGTATTAATGGGTTTTTTTTCGGCCAAAGAAATCAATTAAAAGAAGTAAAAATGGTGCGGTCACTATGATGTGTCACTGGTAACGTCTTCTTGTTTTGTTTGTCTCCTTCATGATGTTGTTATTCTACTGAGAAACGCATAAGGTTATCCCAACAAAGCACAGAAGCAGGTTAAAGGAAGGTTAGCCTACCAAATAGCATTTCTAATTAAAACTCATTCACTTGTTCTATCGATTGCATCACAGATGACAAGTGATCAGATGATCTCACTCGTAATTATCATCCAGCTTTGAGATGTTTTCCTGCTCGTCACATCTCCCTTTGTACTGCCCGCCCAGAGGAAAAATCTTTTGCTCAGAATAGTCTTTTCTTTAACTCTTGAGAAAACACTAAGATCTCAATAGTATATCTTTTTGAGATCACTCCAATCTGAATTGTTGCTTCTAAAACCCCTTAGGAGAAAAGGATGAGATGAAGAGAGATTGAGGTTTTGAGACTTAGGTAAGACAAATGGATACTGAATTGAGATTACAAAAGGATAAATGAAAGTAACAGATGAGATCTCATCATTGTATCTTTTTGAGTTCATTAATGTCTTGCTTATTGCTCCTAAAAAGCAGTTGGGAGCTCTTCATGAGCTTGATTGTATCACATTACTGTCTGTGCTTGGAGAACTGTGCTGGAGGCCCTGAGCTGGATTTGATCCCCACTCCTGCTGTTCAAAGGGCAACAACACTGTCGCTGCTCCATCCAGCTAAAATTAATAATGAAGGACATATTGTCTTTAAATAGAGTACAAGTTTCCTTTCCTTAAGAGAGGAGAAATACCATATCCACATTTAAAGTCCTCAAAATTCTACTCAAGTAAAAGGTATAAAAGTATTTCATAGTGAATGTACTTAAGTATCAAAAGTAAAAGTGCTTATTCTGTATGACAGATACATGTTGTGTAATGTTGTATTTCTTGTAATGAATTAATCGATAAACGTCATGTCAAAGTATTGGGTGTTCCAGTTATGCTGGCTGTGACTACCTTAACCAATTGGAAAGCATGACATTTGAAAGTCCATTATTTTAAATGTCAAAATTTATTTTATTTTTCTCAGTAACTTGTAACCATAGACTGTATATAAGAAATGGACGTAGTCATCATGACGTCACCTGTTGGTTTGTGGACTGCCGTTTTGAAGCCTCGAGTTCGGCCGATAGGGCGCCGCCATGTCAAGTTTTTGCAACCAGGAAGTGCCCGGAAGTGATTAGCGGAGCTTACGGCCGTGTGCGGAGCTAGCTAAATTGCTTAGCTAGGTACAACTGTAACTCACGTTAACTGTCATTTAAACTGGGCTGATAACTTTGTCTAGCGAACACCAGTCTTAAAACTAAATGTACTCACCAGAGAAAATGAACAGCCGACTCCTAATAAGCTTTGTCAACAGCGCTGGTTAAATTTACACAGTGCTGTGGGTAGGAGTCGGCTCTAGCCTGATTGACAGGTCGCTATGGTAACGACTTATCAATCATAGATAATCCCGCCCTGAAACATACTCTGCTTTTTGGTCTATTTTAAAATAAATGTGACCATAATTTACTAAATGAACATCATTTTGTATTGAAGAAGACTTGAAACTAGCGACTGAGACCATAAACTCATCAGGAAAGTGTTTATTGGGGTAATTATTTAGCTGAGAAGTAGGGTCATTTTCCCATTATTTCTAATGGAGCCGGACTTCTTTTTGCAACCAGAAGAGTCGCCCCCTGCTGGATTTTCAATAGAATGCAGGTTTCAGGGACTTCCGCATTCGCTTCATATTGTAGACCGGAAGCTTCCCGCTTGCTTGTAACAGATAATTAACAATAAGTACAATAAGGATTTCAAATTAAGAGGAGTAAAAGTACAAACCCCCATAAAAAGAAAATACTTAACCTCAACACAAGTGAGGTCACTAAGACAAAACTGAGAAATATCTAGGAGCTTTTTTTCTGATCCACACTCTGGAGACTGAAATTACAGTTATTTAAGATACTGTAGAGATCTTATCTTTTGATCAGAGTAAGACAGAGATGAGTTTTTTTTGCTTCTGAGGCCAATATGAGAAAACTCGAGATCCTAGGAGTCATAGCTGAGTTTTCTTTGAACTCTTTCTCTGATCTCATGGTCCAATGTTCAGGAGATTTAAATAAGACTTATTTAAGATCAGTTAGAGATCTCTTGTTTTGAGTCAGACATAAATGAGATTTTATATGCTTGTTTCTCCTGAGATGAATTTGAGAATTGGGAGAAAAGGCCTTTGGTCTCACCTTGGTATTAAAAGCAGCTCATTTGTGTCTAGGAGCAAAGAAGGAAACAACTATGAGATCTCATCTAGGATTTTGATTTTCTGATTTTGCTCTTAATTAGCCTTTCATGGTTTTTGAAATCTCTCTCCTGAGTTTTCACTTTTGTTTGACCCAGAGAAGATCTGGTTGTTATGTACATCTGTCAGGTTTAACATGCGGCTCCACATCTTAAACTCTTAACTTTGTCTTTGTGTCTGTCTTTTGCTTTTATTCAACTCAATCTTCTGGCTTCTCCCTCTCAGATATTTGTCTCTTGCATCTTTGTGTTCTGCCTCTGAAATTTCAGTTCCTCCCTACCTCATCCGTCTGCTTCTCTCACTTTGCCGGATAGTGCTGGAAGGCTTTACCAAAACAGCAATCTGTCAGGGCCATAGGTTACATTTTGCCATCTGCTGTAAGATTAAATTAGGGGAGGTTGTGTATCTCTCATTGTTTGGGCTGCCTCTGCCCTCTACAATATTTCCTTTCACATCAGGCCTGACATGCTGAGAGATTGTAAGCGATGGAGGGAGATGACCTGGATGGCAACCAAACTTGAGATGAGCTTTTGTGCTCTGTGTGTGTCTGGTTGTGAGATTAGTTGGCATCTCATTGTGCCATTTTTATATATTTTTTTTACCGCATCAGTGGTGCACTGGCAAACGCACAAACACACCCCTCAGCCTCGCCCTATTCCTACCTCATTTTGTTCCCAATATGAGTCTTTGGACAGTAAGTACAGTTGTTGCATTGAGTCCTGGGGGAGTGTGAGGTATGGTGTGTTATTTGGTATCCTCAGCCACAGGACACAGACAGAGACTCTGCCAAATAAAAGTTTCAGGTTGAATCTGTGCTCTGCATCTGTCTGACATTTAGAGAGAGGGACACTGAGAGAGAGAGAGAGGTTGCAAGAATGAATGAGAGAGAGAGAGAGCGCTACTTGAATGCCCTAGGGCAATGTCTGAGAGCAGGGCAGGCCTATTGCTCGATAGCGGCGGCTGGATTAAACGAAGCATCGATGCAAAGAATTTTTAATTTTATTTATCGGTTTTATCGATTTAAATCGATGAATCGTTTCAACCCTACTTGCCAAACCTCACCCAGATGCTCTGACATGTAAATCCGTGGAGTGCTCCAATAAGTAATCTTCCTTCCATCCAATCCAATCGACCTTTATTAGTAAAGCACATTTAAAAATAACCAGGTTGACCAAGTGCTGTACGTTGACATGAATCGATAAATAGACAAAATACAACACCAACAAAACAGAAACATACAGCTCTCATCCTGGATTAAAAACCAAGGAGTAAAAATGAGTTTTAAGTTGGGATTTAAAATACGGAAGGCTGGGGGTCAGTTTGACATGAAGAGGCAATTAATTCCACAGTCTCGGGCTGCAACGGAAAGTCAAACTAGTTCCAGGATAGAAAGGCAGATATGCTTTAAGCTTCACCAGCTGGCAGCTGCGTTTCCGCCGCCACCTGCAGCGACTTCTCCGGGGGAGTGACGGATTGCGCTGGAGGTGAGCAGGTATCTCTGACAGCAAAGGAGGGGGAAAAGTTTTCTACCCACCTCAATCATATTTGACCAATGTTCCCACAGAGAATCGAAAATCAAGCAGCATTTGGCGATCGTAGACCAGCAGAGAATCAATATTTTGGATAAACAGTGACACAAACAGTAAAAACACAAACAAATCTGACATTGACGGACGGCTTTGTTTTTTATTATTTTTAAAAAGCCTATATCCATAGCCTTTATGATACAGCATCCCCTGGTCTGAGAGGCTGCAGTGCTTTCAGTTTGCCCAATTTGCCCAACATGCAGCTAGATGTGCTGTATAAACTGAAAATAAGTTGTCTCCCCTCCATTGACTAAGTACATATTTCTTTCCGAAATAAGGTCCCATGGGCCGGAAGCGGAAGCTAGTGACTTAGGCTCTCTATTGGGAGACAACCATACAGTGGGGGAAAAAAGTATTTGACCCCTTGCTGATTTTGCAGGTTTTCCCACTTACAAAGAATGCAACAATCTAAAATTTTAATCATATGTACATTCTAACAGTGAAAGACAGAATCCCAAAGAAAATTCCAGAAAATCACATCATATGAAATATAAAAATTGATAACCATCTGATGAGGAAAAACAAGTATATGACCCCCTACCAAACAGCAAGTATTCTGGCTCCTACAAGCCAGTTAGTCTTTCTTTAAGACACAGCCCCAATCCCAACCAATCAAATACACCTGCCTCACCTCGTTACCTGTATAAAAGACACCTGTCAACACCCAAACAACCAGCATCCAACATCACCACCATGGGCAAGACCAAAGAGCTTTCTACGGACATCAGGGACAAGATTGTTGATCTGCACAAGGCTGGGATGGGCTACAAGAGAATCGGAAAGCAACTTGGAGAGAAAAGATCAACTGTCGGTGCAGTTATCAGGAAATGGAAGAAGCACCACACCACCGCCAACCTCCCTCGGTCTGGGCCTCCACACAAGATCTCGCCTCGTGGGGTGTCCCTGATCATGCGAACAGTGAGGAATCATCCCAAAACCACAAGGGGGGAACTGATGAATCAATTGAAGGCAGCTGGGACCACAGTTACAAAAGAAACGGTTGGTAACACACTACGCCGTCATGGATTGAAATCCTGCAGTGCACGCAAGGTCCCCCTGCTCAAGAAGAAACATGTACAGGCCCGCATGAAGTTCGCCATTCACCACCTGGACGACTCAGAAGAGGCCTGGAAGAAGGTGATGTGGTCAGATGAGACCAAAATAGAACTTTTTGGCCTCAACTCAACTCGTCGTGTTTGGAGGGCAAAGAACACAGAGTACAACCCAAAGAACACCATCCCCACCGTCAAGCATGGTGGTGGCAACATCATGCTTTGGGGGTGCTTTTCAGCCAAGGGGACGGGACAACTCCATCGTATTGAGGGGAGGATGGACGGGGCCATGTATCGTGGAATTCTGGACCAACATCTCCTTCCCTCAGTGAGAGAGCTGAAGATGGGTCGAGGATGGGTGTTTCAGCACGACAACGACCCTAAGCACACCGCCAAAGCAACAAAAGAGTGGCTGAAGAAGAAGCACATCAAGGTTCTGGAGTGGCCTAGCCAGTCTCCAGACCTGAATCCAATTGAAAATCTTTGGAGGGAGCTTAAAATTCGAGTTGCCAGGCGACAACCTCGGAACCTGAATGATTTGGAGGCTGTCTGCAGGGAGGAGTGGGCCAACATCCCTGCCGAAATGTGCACAAACCTTGTCACCAACTATAAAAACCGTTTGACATCTGTGCTGGCCAATAATGGCTTTTCTACAAAATATTAACATGCTGTTTGTCCAGGGGGTCAAATACTTGTTTTTCCTCATCAGATGGTTATCAATTTTAATAAATTCATATGATGTGATTTTCTGGAATTTTCTTTGGGATTCTGTCTTTCACTGTTAGAATGTACATATGATTAAAATTATAGATCATTGCATTCTTTGTAAGTGGGCAAACCTGCAAAATCAGCAAGGGGTCATATAAAAACTGCATGTATAGAATCACCAGTAAAATTTGGTGAAAACCGCAGAAAAAGTATGATGACTTTGCTCCAAAATAAGGTTTAAAAAGTATTTTTCACCACAGGTTATACTATGCATGTGCACAGTATTTTGGCGGACATGTAGTGCTTCTGATTTGGTCACACAAACCTCAACTGTATGCAGTCAGGGCGCGGGAAATGTGCATACAACGTAACAGGCTTTCCCCATAGAATTCTATTCAGGATTCTTTAAGTGTTGTGTCTCTTTCTAAATCATCTCTGGTAGAGCATGTAGAACGTTGTGAAGAAACCTACCAGATATAGAACAAACTCCTGCATTTGCATATATGCAAGTAACTTCTCACCTTGCACAATGCACATTCACAAACTTGAGCTGGTGGTCAGCTGGCTTCCCAGCATTGTGCTGATATTAATGATAGGCCATTTTCAAGACAATGTCATATTGCTACAACCGGCATGGGCCTTGTCTGATCTCCGCTCATTTCAGCAGATGTGTAATGTGCTTCACCTGCTAAATGACGTGGAAACAGGGCCTGTGTGAAATGGACTAGCCAAATGGAGCTTGGACCTCTCCCTGTCTGTCCAGGCAATTAGGGAACAGATTAGCCCAACCACAGAGAACAATACAGTATCTGCTAATAGACCAACATCTCAACAGCATATAATGATGATGATAGACACATGAGCAAGTAGACTAGATCTATCTGCACCGGAAAAATCCCTGTGCATGTACACACTTGGATGCTTGGACTTTATAAAATAGTACATTTCAAAACATGCACACATGAGGACATGAATGAAAGTCTCCAAGAGCCAGAATTTACACCTGCATGAGCAAGGTAGGTAGTAGAGGTGAAACAAAAATAAATGGGAGCAGCAAAAATGTCTGAAATTAGCTAAATTATAGGAAATCTCTAAGAATAGTTTTCGCCACACTGAATGAGGAACATAAATGCTAGCTAGGATGGTAGTGGTGGACTAGGAGAGAAAGAGTGAGAGGGTCTGAGGCAGTAAAACAGGAAACACACACACATATAAGCAGCCCGGCCGACCCTTCCAGTGACATCTGGACAGCGGTAATAACACGGTTCAAAATGCCATCCCAGAGAACTGCATATTAACACCCGACTAGTGGCATGCTAATGGCAGTTATCACAGGCGCTCTCCTCAGCTGTCCCTCTAACGGGCCAACAGAAAGGGAGAAATAAAGTGAGAGCGAGAGGCAGAGGCAGAGCAAAATGTATTAAATGATATATACCAGGGGACACATACCATCGTCATAAGGTGGGTAATTGTACACATTACACTCACTTTGTTCTGGTGTATTAACTACATACATGTACATTTATACCCATAGGAAAGCAAAACAACTGTGAGATGAGCTCTCATAGTTGTTTCCTTCTTTTCTCCTAGACACAAATGAGCTGCTTTTAATACCAAGGTGAGACCAAAGGCCTTTTCTCCAATTTCTCAAATTCATCTCAGGCACAACCATGTAAAATCTCATTTATGTCTGACTCTGATCAAAACAAGAGATCTCTAACTGATCTAAAATAAGTCTAATTTAAGTCTCCTGAACATTGGACCATGAGATCAGAGAAAGAGCTCAAAGAAAACTCAGCTATGACTCCTGGGATCTCATGATTCTTCTCAAATATGTCTCAGTTTTCTCATATTGGCCTCAAGCAAAAAAACTCATCTCTAGATATTTCTCAGTTTTGTCTTAGTGACCTTACTTAGGGGTTATTTTACTCAAGTACTTTACTTACGTCAAATGTTGAGGTTAAGTATTTTCTTTTTATGGGGATTTGTACTTTTACTCCTCTTAATTTCAAATCCTTATTGTACTTATTTTTAACTATCTGTCCTAAGTTACTGAGAAAAAACAAAAAAGATTGACATTGAAAATAATACACTTTCAAATGTCATGTTTTCCAATTTGTTAAGGTCACAGTCAGCATAACTGGAACACCCAATACTTTGACATGATGTTTAGAGATTAATTCATTAAGAATCACACGCCGAATGCACGCAAGAACTACAACATGATACAACATGTATCTGTCATACAGAATAAGCACTTTTACTTTTGATACTTAAGTACATTCACTATGGAATACTTTTATACCTTTTACTTGAGTAGAATTTTGAGGACTTTAAATGTGGATATGGTATTTCTCCTCTTTTAAGGAAAATTGTACTCTATTTAAAGACAATCAGTCCTACACTGTTAATTTTAACTGGATGGCGCAGCAGCAGTGTTGTTGCGCTTTGGAGTACCCCAGGAGTGAAGCAGGGGTGGGGTTCAAATCCACCTCAGGTACACCTTGCTGTAGCGAGTAGGTGTAGCTACCTACACGCTACACCTAGACATGCGCACTGACGACCCGGGGTTAGAGTTACAATTTTGCATTTATTCACACACTTAATTTTTTCTAATTTTTTTTATTTACAACATTAAACGTTGAAATGTATTGTAATAGGCTGTATATTAACTTATTGGGAGAAAATTGGTAGTTCTATGTAAAATCAGACATTGAGCACCAAAATCGGACAGTGAGATTGACAGTCGAATCAGGTTCCTCCCATCGAATCTTCGACTATTCGGGGTCAGCCCTCTTGAAATTCTGATTGATTGTTGAGTTGAAGGCTAGCCAAAGTACACACCGTCCTCAGCTGAAAATGTACACACGTGCGTTTGTTGTTCTCCTTTTTGGGCCGTGAGTTGTAACCTCACAGTCAAGAGTTAACTGGGTGTTGAGCTGTGGTGGGAGCTGCACCTTTTAACTCACCTGCTGCTCTCTCTGTAGCTCGGACAAACCCTGCTACCTGCATGTGCTAATCCATCATTTCACCCATATTCTTGGTCTTTATAATTGCCATCTTTATAATAACAAACAACAGCTGTTATGTTTTCAGGATCGCTCATTTCGCGTTTAACATTGTGTGTTTTCTTGACAAAACATGGTTTGGAGACCAGTGTTGGGTGACACAGCTGCTGTCGGGTCGTGTAGTGTGTGACCCCCTGTCACCGATCAGTGTGTGTGTGAACGCCACAATGACTTCAAGACTCCCGCTACAAGATGGCAAGTTGTGTAGTGTGAACAGCACAGCCACCAGCCGACGCTGAAATTTCGTGTAGTGTGCACGAGCCTTTAGTATAACTTGTATAGCAGTCGGGTGATGTTTTTGTTGGTAAAGCAGCTGTCTGGTTGTTGGTCTGATGTTTGCTGTATGACACACTATGAATTTCCGAAAGGACCAATAAATATCTATGACCTATAAACGTGCACAGCTGATCCTGTTACCGGGGGGGGGGGGGGGGAGGGGGCGCCACCACCAAGCAAAAGTACTTCTTAAACGACGCATCGATGAATCGTTGAAATAATCTATAGAAGCTTCGAATACTAAAATCACCGTTAGCTGCAACCTTATTTCATATATTAAAATAATATGTATTATTTAATTGTGGCATTTATATTTAAGGCCCAAGCAGGTGCTGAACATGTCAATAGCCTTGCAGAGTTGCAGACCTGTTCTTGCTGCTGTCCTCTATTCATTTATTTATTAATTGTCATTAATTGGAATCATTTTAATTCACCTCGCAACCCAGGTGTAGAATACACAGCACTATACAGTACACTATATATAATAGAGACAGCATGTCTCATTTCCACTCTTACAGTGTACAAATGTGTGTGCATTTGTTTTTAAACCAATTCGTTAGTGTAAATGGTGTGTGTGTGTGTGTGTGTATTTTTGTGTGTATTGCTGAAAGCTGGTAGGGGGGTGTTTCCGTTTCTTACGGACTACTGCATGCTTTAATCTTCCATTGGTAACAGGCAAACAGCAGCAGGCCGCCCTATCAACATGGGGTAAATAAATTTAGATCTAAACATGCACACTCAGACACACCACATCGCAGCTGCAAACCATACTATACACACTCATAAAGCCTGCATTTGTGTATTATACTCTCATATTTCATTAAGGCACAAGACGGCAATGGGCCTGGCTGGGCAATGACAATGTGCAATTATGGGTACCAGGGTCTGCATACGTGATTGATCTCATCAAGCTAAAATGGACCCAAGCACCAGAATGCACCAGAGCAGTAGTTTAACATGAGACCAGGATATTATGAAACTGGATTGGTTTCTGGATAAGTCCTTCAAAGTCCTCCAAATTAAAGGACAATAAAGGTTTTCATTGCCTTCCAACATTACACATGGACTACGAGTGTTTCCTGATATGAACATCATTCATAAGGACCATGCTGTTTGCCAGTACCCTCCAAAACCTTTCAAATTGGCCGATATATGACTATGACTTATGGTTTGGTTATGTTTAGGCATAAAAACCTGATTAGGTTAAATTAGGTAAGGTTAAAGGAAAGATCACTGTCATGATTTTTTTGACTGTAAGTAGGAAACAAACAAACTGAAGTTTCCCATGACCAGCTCATATACTTTGCAGACCCAGGTTATTCAAACCACTGAAGTTGAAGGTTGAAACCTGAAGTGTACCCCAAATGTTCGTAATATACCCTCATTGCAAAGGACTCAAAGCTAGTAGTCAGTCTGTAAACTGTGATGGATATTAATGCTACATAATGGACAGATTGATCATAATGTTACCATTTTACAATTAGCCTTCCATTTTAATATCTGGCTAACCTCTGTGTTCGTTTACATGTGTGACTGCCTAATTTCTTGTGTTGCCCTATCAAAATTCTTCTTTGCAATGTTGGTGCATCCCTAGGCCCCAGCAATTAATTTTACAACGTGTACAATGTTATTGTTACCACTAGGAATGAAGAACTATGAGAACTATGAAAACAAGTTTTAGTAAACCCAGACTATCCTTTAAATGTGCTGGTGCATGTGCATACCTATGTGCATAGACTGAAATATATACCTTTGGGTCAGTTTCATTCTACCTCTCTCCTTTCACATGAGTTTCATATTCATTCATATTCCCTGTCATTATAGACACTCCATCCTCTGAAAGTTCACATGGAGATTACAATCAGAGGCTTGTCATGTTCAATTTTAGAAGCGATTTGTCCCAATTGCCGTACTCCATTTCTTCCTCATTTCATTCACTTATGTCACTGTGATCAAAGGCGTTCACCTTAGTTTCCCCGTTGCAGGGGAAAGACAGGTATTTACACTGGCACTTTCCATAAGGCTCACTTGACAGGCTCATATCATCATAAACAAACCTGGAGAAGTAACAAGGTGCATGATGCAATATTAGACGATATTTCTGGTGTTGTTCTGAATCCTAATCATAGTAGATGGTGTGAGTTTATTTATGGTATTGAGGCAAAGCAGGAATAGGACATTTCACAATTTTAGGCCTGTAAAATGATGAGTTTTACAGTTATGAGGTCAATTCAAGAAAGAAAGACAAAAAGAGTTACTGCTTGATATGTTTAGTGACCATAATAGTCAAAAGGTCAGCTCATACAAGCAATTCAGCAGCCCAGAGGCCAAACCTTTGGCTCCGCTCAAAACTGATGTCATGTGAAAGGGCATGAACTGTGATTAGAGACTTGTAGTTGAAACATGTCTCTTAAGGCACAGCTGAAAGGGCAGCAGAGCTGTGATCTCGTCAGCTACGCAGGAAGATTCTGGAACAAATGAAAACTTTTAGTGCAGTGTATTACTAAGAGAGAGTTAGGGGGTTTTGTTGGAATAAAACCTCTGAAGCAGTATCAGATGGTCTAATGCAAATTTGGGAAGCAAGAGGTTCACGACGATCTCCTAGTAGTACAAAGAGAGGAAGAAATAGAGCAAAAAAGAAACAGCAGACAAAGGATTGAGACTGTCAAATGAAAAGAGGAGATGTTGCTGTACAAATGTATAAAATCAGTTCAGAGTCATTGCTTGGTGACCTTGTTACGGATGTATCTCCCTATTCTCCAGGACACGCTCACGCTCTCCAAAATATGAAGCATGACAAGCGGAACTGCACCAACTGCAGTTCTACTTTTCTGCATGCTGTCTGAACATTAACAAAACTGACATGGTCACCGTCATAGCTGTGCCCTCTCTAGCTGACCTTCTTAAAGACTCACTTCAAATTACATTTGTTACTTTTTCATCTGCATTTTTGTCATCACTGCATAACTGCAAAGAATATTCCTTTAATGTCTACCTATACTTGTCTCTTGTGTACCTGCCTATCATTCACCTATTCTTTCACCCATTCAATCTTGTTTTGGGAAACTAGTCCAAAACTGTAGTATGATAAGAAAAATCGACCCTTTTGTATGCTTTTATGGGTCAATTTTCAACTTTTGATTTTTATTTCTCCATTTCCACATACTAACTAGCCAGATGTCGAGATAATGTGACATTTCTATCCCAGTGTAATGGGTTAAGGGTAGGGTTAGGGTTAGAGTTGGAGTTTGAGTCTAAAGTTATGCTATTGGCTCTGTCAGGCTATACTTACGCTGACTGAATGTCAACATAAGTATGCTAACACAATGGTAATGCTAACATGCTGGTGTTATGCAGGTATACTAATGATTACTAAACACAAAGTGCAGCTAAGGCTGGTGGAAATGTCATTAGTTTTGCAGGTGTTAAGTCATAAGCTAAATTGTTGGACAAATTTAATTATTGACGTGATGGTGGTGCTAGATGAAAAGTCAGAGGATAGTTAATAAAGTCCCTCCTGAGGTGTGCATACATGTGTGTATCAAATTTACTGGGCATTCAACCAGTTGTAATAGAGATTTTTCATTCAAAACCACCAATGTGAACATCATGGTGGCTCCCAAAGTCAGTAAAATACACAGTCTGGGAACCACGAATGTCTGTACAAAATGTTGTGACAATCTATGAAGTAGAAGTAGATGCCGAGATATTTCAAAGAATAAGTAAAAACTTGGTGGCGTGACAAGAAAAGTCAAGGGATCACCAAAGTCAGTAGGATTTGGCCTCCAGGGACTATGAATGGAAAAGTTTGTGGTGATCTATCCCTATATCCAGTGGTTGGTCAGATATTTCAGTCTGGACCAAAGTGGTTGATTGACTGACAGACATTGCCACAAGCATGGTACCAAGAAGAAGAGAATGCAGCTCCCTGGCACTGGCTTTCTTTCAGCGGTTACCAGTGAAATATAGAAATTATTTTTAGATTTTTACACATTTTAAGTAGTGCATGGAGTGGCACCAGCTTACTGTACATCCCCAATTTCCCACACATTCCCAGAGAAAGTCCAAAGCCTGATCCGTTGCTGCTCCCAAACTGCTGAATAGTTGTTCACAACCATGTTTGTCTAGCTAACCGTCAGGTCAGGGGCACAGCCAGTTCCAGCTAGCACCGGGCGAGAGGCAGGGTACAGAAGCCGGAGCACCTGCAGAGAACCAACGCAGACACGTTGTGAACATACAAACGACCAAAATGCAAACCATTGGCATTTGTCATCATTGGAAAATGTTGTCCTGGAGACACCTACTGTAGCTGGAACTACCACAGAATCGGTTTTGATTACTTTGTCAGGTGTTTATATGTGTGTCTGTTATATGACAGATTTTTGTCAACGAGATAGTGTCATAACCATGAAAGATGCAGTCAAATCTTTATAGGTGTGTAGCTGAGATCAAATGAAGGCCCAGACATCAACATATTGACGGGAGTTGCAGCTAGTGCGATAGCCTGCAAAAGACCCTGATACAGTCTAGCCATATGAGATGTTTTGATTGAAAGAAAAAGAAACAATTTTTACATTTTCTTGGAAGAAAACCTCTCACCCTACTCCTTGCATTATCCTTATTGCACTCCTCACCCACAGCCGAGGATAACAAGTTCTTCCTTCAACCCTAGCTGACACATAAAAAAATTATAATATGAGGTTATCTAATGTTGGTCATTTCCTTTAAGTCTTCAATGAACTTTGTCCAATATGTTTTTCTTGTTTACAGTCATGTTTGACCATAAAGACCCAATGTCACTTATAGAGACGAGAAAACCCTGTGGTAATAATACTACACTCCAGTGCCTCCTTGTCTCCCATTTCAACTACTTTTGACATGTATTGGACTATAAATTACTTACTTGATTGGCTTTCTTTTTTTCTGCTGTGTACTCAAAAAATAACACTTTGTGTGCTTTGAAAAAGTTCACGCTCAAATACAAATGAAACATGTCACAGGAAGGTGCTCATTTTTGTAGCTTATGTCATCACTTTGCTAGGTGAATGTATGCATGAGTCTCAAGTCTTCAGTGCTGAGCATGGATATTCTGTGAATGATGTGATTCTAGGACAACATAATATGTAGTTTTGCATTATGGTTGTTGCCTTGTAAAACCAGAATCTCAGCTGTTTGACACAAGATTCGAGTGAGAAAAACATTCACCATCGAAATCGATTGCGCTTGTCTAGATGAGTGTCAAACAATAAGTTGTATGTTGTGATGTTGATGTGACTCTCTCCATATCTGTCTTGTAACTGCAAAACATCATCAGCATCTGTCAAAACCAGGTGTCACAGAGATGAAATGAAGCCTGATGCTGCCACTGCATGGCCTGTTTATTCAGAAACCTATTCAAACAGTACTAGAAGTGCCAAATTTATTTTTCAGATTAAAAATCAAATGCAAAGATTCATCTCAAGACAGAAGGTTTCATGCTGATGTCTGAGAGAAGTGACATTTTGGGCCAATCTGATGTGCCCACCTGTATCTCTTCCTAGTTTAACGGCACCAACTCAATATATCAATCCCATGTCTACTGGAGAATACACAAATAAACAAATAAACTGAAGTTGACGCTCTCTTTGCGTACATCAACAAACTCAGAGGAACAGACGTAAACTCACATTGACTTACACTTATTTACAGATAATACTTGCATGACAAACATAACAAAAAGCAAACATTGGCGGGAGAGAGATGGCAAACAATAAAGTGTGCAAGGAATTAATCATTCATATGGATATAACAGAAAACATAGAGAGGGTGGGGGTCTTTAATTTTACATTCCAGCACTGTGTGGCAGTTGTAGCAAAAATATTTTAAAATCAGTTTCATTATGTTAATAGTTTTATTTTAGTTTCCTATGGTCAAGACATAAACCAACATTGAATTAATTCTACCAACAAGAATTGTCTATATGATACACTGACACACACACACACCTCTGTACCATAAACCTCCTATTGTTAAAAAACAAATCATCTGTAACAAATTATATATTTACTACTGTTTGAGTAACGTTTAGATTAAAACTACAGTGGCCAGCAATTATATAAAATTACTAAGCTAGGTAAATGTATATTAATCAATAGGATATAGGAATAAAAGTAGGAACCAGTGGGGCTAAGACCCATAGACAGGGTAGTAATGTTAAATAGTATTGAGATACGTACCAACAAATTCTTTGTTTGGTCTTTTCATATTTTTATAGTGTTTGACAAAAGTCCTTCAATGATTCTGAAAAAAATATTATTGAATACAATGTCCTAGGGTTCTGTTTATTTCTTACTTGTATTTCTTTTTTATGTCTCGCTGCACTCATAGATTGACTCTACCATAGCAGTGGACAACTGAGATCAACAAACTGCAAGGAATCCAACACATATACCATACTTCACTCCAAACTGAGTTGGTTACTAGACAATGCAGCAAACTGCCATTCAATTACCAAGTGGGTATTTGTTGTTTTTCAAAAATAAGGTGCTGCAAAATGTCATATGACATATGAAGCTATTTTTCTCTCTGTATAAACAACTGAGATACATTAAAAGTGCCTTCCAATTCCAATTAAATATTTTTTGTGAATTATGCCCATTGGGTACACCTGTCTATTTGAATAATTCTGAGGTTTGGATAAAAAACCCTCTACTGTATGACAGTTCTCATTAGTGACCATATGAACTTACATTAACCACGTGTGGGAAGCAATTAGGGCCTTGTCATGAAACAACAGGCCCAAGGACCAGCTGGTTGCATTGATAAGCAAGAAATCAGGTAACACTTTCCAATTATAACCAAAGAATGCTGCAATATGTGTTTGCAAACTGATAATTAGCCTTATATGGATTTGAATTATCTACTATAGACAGTCAGCATTTATTGTGAAGAAAACTGAATGTTAAAAAGTAATATATATCAGTACAATATATTGTGATACCAATGTACTCTGTACTGTTATTGTAGTTTGAGTTAGAATGGCATACAGATACATACAGTACATAATTGGCAGGGTTATCTCTGGGTTTGGTCTCACTGTTGTCTTGAAAAAAGAAATCCTGAAATGCCCAGAGAAGAAAATGGTGTTGACACTAAGCTATATGATGCACTCAAGCATGTCTTGGCAGATATATTAGTTGCACCTTTGCCTAATTTATTGTTTGTTTGCCTCACTTTTGTCCACTGAGGCTAGCACCTAATTGGATATAGAAACCTAATGAAAAACTGATGAGAAAGGCTCCAGCCCAAGACATGACAAAAGCAGTGCAGAACCTAGCTTTGTTCTTGGCCTCATGCAAACTGGCCACTTGGAAAAAACAATAACAACAAGAAGAAGAACATTTTATGATTTAATTGGGCATCTCTTCTCTTGGCCTAATTACCACAGTAGCTGTATAAGCAATTTATTAGAAATATTTTATTTATTTGTTAAGTATTGGATGAGAAGATCAACATCCCTCCCATGAAGCTATAGCTAGCAACTAGTTTACTTAGCTTAGTACAAAGACCAGATACTGGGGGAAATAGCTAGTCTGGCTCTGTCCAAAGGTAACAAAATCTAAATGGCAGCTCCTCAAGAAGCTCAATTATTAAAACATAATATTTAGTTTATTTTAAGCCACATTATGTAGATTTATTTTTGGTGAAATTTGGCAATGCTAACATTGCAGAGTATAATTCACTGTTGTTGTGAATAAATGCACACGTGCATTTGTTATGATTATATTACGATTAAAAAACTAGCAAGTCGCCAACTTTGTTAACACAGCCAAACATAAAGCAAGTGCAACAACTCAAAGATTACACAAAGATCTTGCCTCTTGCTCGGTCACTCTCTTTTTTTGCTTCCTCCATTAATGTCCTCTTCTGTTTCTTCACCACCACCATTAGCTAATGTTACATCCACAGAGGCAGACATCAACCGAGCAAGAGAAATTAAAAGTAATGTTACTGAGTGTGTTATCTAGTAAGTTTTCTAACATCAACTCTAGATTTATAGCTAGCAACTATGATTTTGAGAACTTTGCAAACACAGCCAAACATCAAGCAAGTGCAGTAACACAAGACAAGCCAGGTAATAAGTTGATGTCTTACTTGTCGTGCAAAGCCAACCTAACTATATGCTAGCTCCAGCTTCATATTTACCATACTGATATGTGAGTTGTATCAATTTTCTCATTTAACTCTCTGTGAAAACAAATAAGCACATTTCCTAAAACGTCAACATTTTCCTTTAAACTAAACCTAATTCTAACTTTTATCCGAACAAACAAATCTTGACCCCAAATCAGCCCTTTCAACAGATGATGACCACCAGAGGTCTAAAACACAAATACTTTCCTACAAAGATGTACAAGAGCAAACACACGCATAGAGACACACCACTGCGGTAACCAACAACCAAAACACAAACATGCTCCCGTTTTTCCTCCAGCCCCGAAGAAGGAAAGAAATCAGAATATGTAACATGGGTTGACATGCCATTCCCTCCAGCCACTCTTGGGTAGGTTTTTCCTCTTTCACCAGAATGCACTAATGAGTAGAAAACAAGCATTTGTTTGTTGACGTGGCTGCTCTGTGGCTGTCTGAAGAATCTTGACCGGGGTGTTGTGAAGGAAGCAAAAGTGACTCCAGGGGCCTCCTCTCCACCAGTGAGCTGGGCATCTTGACACCTCCCGAGCCCTTCTTTATCTACAACCATTATTCGCCCACTGCCGCAACCGCTTGACTAGAAACACTGTGACACGCTCTTGACCCACTTTCAAGTTCTAATTCTGTAATGGGTTTCAGCCTAATTTAAGCAAGCTGGTACATATAATTACAATGAAACAGATTGTTACTTAATTGGAGTTCTTTCTTGAGGCACAGAGGCAGACAATGTTTTCTGACTGGTGTGGGAGATGAATGTAACAGCACTTGTAGAACTCACTCTGAGTTGAGGATTTCATTAAGTGAGGAAACTGATTTGGGGTATATAAATCTCACAGTATAGAAGACTGCAAGACACATTTTGTGGAACTGGTGACACAAGCTACTTGTTTTACAACATTTGTGCTGCTTCCAGTTGGGCAGAAAAACAAGTAACTTAATGTGATAACTTAATATACAGTAATTGCCCAGTTGATTCCCATGACTAGGGATTTATAGGCATAGACTGTACAACATGTATGGGTGACCAAACCGTTGGTAATCAACTAAATTTTTCCATGTTCTATTACAATGTAAGATCCATTTAGTCAAAATCAAATGGGATGAGGTTGTTTGTTGGGCCAGTAAGGCACACAACATACTGCTCAATTATACACAAGGAACTTTGTTTCATGTCATATCCCTGTCTCCTTCCTGTATATACTAAACACACGCAGGATGAAGTGTGCACAAAAAGCTCTATAAATACTGCAGTGAGTTAAGGAACAAGGAATAATTAATTATAAGAAAGCAGGTCTGCAGAAATTGTATCTATATTATGGATATTTATAAATAATTACTTATTTCATAATAACTATGCAAATAAAAGATGGAGTAAAAACTTACACCAGCTAGTTTTGCTGTACACACTGTACACATAAATCTCTCCAGACTGGCATTACTTAAACCAAACAATACATCCTCCCCATTTATGCCACCATGCAGGCTTCGGATCAGAGGCTTCCCGGAGCTAACATGCTTGATGCTGTCAGAAAGTAGATGTCTGCCGTTTGACCCCGAGATTCTCTCAGACGTCACAGTGGCACACCAATCTGTCAAAACAGTGTCCTCTTCCCCCATCACACAAACATCAGCTCCACCCCAACACATATTCTCCATGAAGGAGCTGAATATAAGACAAACTTACTTGGAACAGCACTAGATAAAGTGAATCGGCTCAATAATGGCCAGGAAATTGGTTATGTGCTACAAAATGAGCAATATTTTATTTATTATGAAGAGAACTTGACGCAGCAGGCAGAACCTTGGTAGATCTGTGAAGGTAAAATAGGGTCATACTGCATATGCCAAGTTGATGTTCTGGGATTTATTCTGACTAGAGATTTACCAAAGCATTATGTGGGTTTTACATCAATGACAGAAATACTAGGTCGCAAAACATGGAATATATGTAGTGTAAACAATCACTGCTTTTATTCTGATGTACACCAACTTGTACATTCACTGAGAGACACATTTGATTGAGAACAACTGTATGAATATAAAACTGTGTAAATTATTCAGTTATTCATGTACACATTCCCTTCTCTCTTTTGTTTATGATAAACCATTCTAATGTGAGTGTATATCAGTAAGGAAGCTAACCCAATGGAGTAAACACACACTTACTCGGAATTTATTGCGGCTGCAGGCGCAGATATACCGGATGATAAGTTTAACATGGAAAACCAACTGCTCTAACTATTAGACGAATGCACAGGAGCTCAATATAGCAAACACACAATCTCTCCGCACATCTATTTCCCGTGTGAGCAGTTTCCAACAGCTCCCCATACAATAACAGCCAGTTTGCAAACTATCACATTCTCCTGGCTTGTATCATCATAATCATCAAAATGGAATAACAAAAACAACAACTGCTATAGGGCACTTCCGTAAAATAATTGAAAAACAGTGGTGCATTTGTCTGTGTTATGACTGCAGCTGGCCCATAACACAGCACTTCTTTTGTTGCATCATTAATGGCATGTTTTCTGAGTTAGTGCTGACTAATTTGAATAACAAGGTGCCTTAGTTAATCTTTCCTGTTTTTGAGAAAATAGTGTCTGAACTTTGTTTGAATGTTTCATGCAGCCAATTAGTGGTGTAGTAGTGGGGTCTGTCATTTTTTTCCCCTTTCTCTGGGGAACATTAAATACAGGGAATTGTTCTGTAAAACAACACTGAAGTGAAGTAAATATACAGCATGACTTGTGAATGATGCCTATTAGGACGTGAAGGCCAAGTCTGTCTTTTTTGCTATTCACCCATCTTACCTTAGTGGGCTGGGAAAAAGCAACAGATACTGAAGAATGCTGTTTCTTAAAGCTCTCAATAATATATTTTCTTGGTAATAATGATATTGAAATGAAAAAGCTCGAGGCCAGAATCTAGCTTCAATGTGTTTTGTCTACAGCCGTTCTTAACAACATTTAACTGGCGCCATTTACCCTCGTCAATTCAAAACCCTGTCTTTTTGAAATTACTATATTACTGAATTGTTTTCCAATTACATCACGATGACCAACACAATCGCTGCCTGGATTATGTTCAGAGGAAACAGATTTTTTTGAGTGAATGAAGGGCTACATGTATCTACTGTACCATTTTGATTGACACCAGCGTTCCTTTCCAGAGAATGTGGTTAGTTTCAGGCAACAAAGGCACTTTGGTTAAGGTTAGAAACAGGTTGTGGCTGTGGTTAAATGTTAATGAAAGAGACTGCATATTTTGGCACAACAAATTACATACTGTATGTTGTTATTTAACATTCTACTGTATGTTCAGTATCAACTTTTTAGCAAAATACCAGTTAATTGAGAAAATTTCCTAACGTTATTAGAAAATGTAATAAATTTGGCATTATATATATATTATATTAATTCAAAATGTATTTCTATTGCAAATTAGGTATATATAAATGTGTTTTCTAGGAGACAGGTTGCATATATATAGATATATATATATTGATATATATATTAGGGCTGTCCACGACTAAGGATTTACGTAGTCGAATCGTGTGTTTTTGTGCACAGAGATTGCGAGCCGAAGCTCATCTGAGGCTTATTGTTGACCATTTTCTATATAATATCGATATAATATTCTTTGTGTGGTTCATCAACGGTGATAAATTATCCGAAAGTCCCGCGAGGTGCGGACAACTCTGCACAACACTGGTGAAGGTGTGGCTCCATCTCTTCAGCAAGTGTTCCTCCTGCCATTACAAACATTCACGCTACGCCTTTATTGGAATTTTTTTTTTCTTTTTACATGTTTATTTACAGCATTAAACGTTGAAATGTATATTGTAATAGGCTGTGTATTAACTTATTGGGAGAAAACTGGTAATATCAGACTTGAGCACCCCCAAAATGGCATGATCCTTGTTTCGCTGCGAAGCTTCCACTTTGAGATTAACAGCCCTTCGAAGCATCGAATCTTCGACTATTTGGGGTCAGCACTAATATATATATATGCTGTTCAAATAAGTTAAGGTGCTTCTGAAAGACTAAAACCATACCATACTCTGTACTAACTCTATAAAGTCCACCATATTTACATTATACAACAATGAGAAAAATAACTATTTCAGTTTTGAGAGAACTTGCCATGGAACAAAAGACGCACCACAAACAAAGTGCTTCATTTGGGATGAATCTTGATGAGCCCTTCCCGGATGGAGCAATCAATTGTAAAATGCCACACTTCAGTCGCAGTGTGTTGTCCCTGTTGTGGGCGGGAAACTGAGTGCCTAAGTGGATCAATAGCGATCTCATCATCAAACTGCATGATTGGGATTTTTAGCTCATTACCGCGTGCACCAATCATAGCCTCTTTTATTTGCTCATTTGAATCACAATATGCATCACAATCAGTTTATTAGTGACTCTAGTCAAACAACAAACCCAGCTCTAAAGAACATATGCGGACAGGGAGACACCAATGTCAGTCGAGTAAGAGGGACATCCTTACTAAAATCTTGAGTCTTAGCTTAATTATATGTTTTATGGACCCGTAAATCACAGCTAATGATCAAAGGTGGAATAAGTGGTAGATTGTAGAAAGGAAAAATGACAGGGTAAATTGTGTTTTTGCTGACCCTGCTGCTCCCACTTTTATAATTCTAACATCTTTCCTCGCCATCAAGATTGCTTTTCTTCCTTCCTTTCAGAGGATTGGGAACTTTGCCGGGAGAGCTGCCAACTCTCTGGAACTGATCATTCAATCTCCCACAACTCTTCTGCATCTCATAAGCCCCGCTTCCCTGTCTGCCCCTCTCTGAAGGCAAGGGACCCTTCTCTATTATTTCCTCATCTGATCTCCCCCAATGCACTCCCTGTGCTCATTGCAGCTCAACCCCTCTTCTGTTAATCCTGCCTTTCATCTGGCGCTGGGGGACCTTTCAGCCTATGGTTCAGTTATGATATCAATCAGCTGTGCAGCTACCAACATGGCCTTACACATACACACACGTACACATACACATACGCACACACACACACAGGTGATACCGTGAGCTTCCCGCTGTTCCCTGATCATGACAAAGGACACACAAAACCTTCAGAGAAGAACACTATCAGCCTTGACTTTGAATTGAATCAGGATCTAGAAGTACTGAAGTACACAGTGACGTCAACTGAGGTATTTTCTGTTTTGCATCTGTTAACAACTCTACAAATTTAGAGTTTTATAAATAGAAGAGCTGCAGGTTGTGTTTCTTGGAGGCATCACAGACTCTAGCCTGCTGGGATTGTTTATGTTCACAAATAATTCAATATTCACCATACTGAATATTCCCCGAGATCACTGGCGTAACATGGACTTCTACTTTGGGTGGATTTTCACTTCAAATAAAGCATTTGTCATTTTACAGTCACTCACTCTTGGGCTTGCAGTGTGTCTCTGGATGGTATTTTTCTTATTATTGTTATTCCTACAGTACCACTGGCAAACAAAGCGTTAGTGTGTGGCCATTTAAAATTCTCTTTCCCTGCAAGAGCTACAAAACAGTGCAGTTGCGAGCATTTTAAAGAGTTAGCCCCAACATGGCTATGAAAGCTTGTCCTGCCATGTTTCATCAGTGCATTGTCTAACTGGTAAAGGCTAACAAGGGTGATTGCTAGGAGCGTACACAGCTATAACCCAAACCTCCACCCCTTAGCATGCTTCTCTGCTCTTTCCTACCACAGCCTTCACATGGCATGAATGTCGTGCAAAGTGTGTCTGGAATTGAAAGGTTTATTCTGTAAACAATGTGAAGACAGGCAGTACAAAATATGAGTCAGGATTTAGTGGTTTAGAGGATAGACAGAATTTTGGGGGAGACACTAGCAGACAAGTATGTTAGAGTCACAGAGAGGTATATATTTCAGAGACATAATAGTGGGCAGTGTCTCATGTCTATCGCAATTTTAAAACTATTGTTAACTTATTAATATTTTTATATTAACAATGGTTCAGGGATCAGGGGATTAGAAATTATCACCTGACTATGCAGGTGCTCTCAGCTCTGTGGCACAATTTTAGTTTCTTTCAGCATTTCTATTAGCATTTTTTTAGGGTTCTGGATCTATGGTCAGCAACTTTAATTACTGGGTTTACTTTCAGTGCTTTCATCAGGATCCTAGGCTGCTTATTTTAGTTTTCAAAGAGCTCTGATAAACTCACTGTACACTACAACCACACGCCAAAAGCGACAAAGTTTGCAACTAGCTAAAGAACATAGTGTACAGTATATAGCATATGCATGTAGGTTTATTACAGTAGTAAAACCTCACAAGATATGCTTATTGTTTCCTGCTAGTGGTCCCATTCCAGTCGCTGTCAGGATGAGGATTTCTATGAAGGATATAAGGTTGATATTATTCTAATGAGAATTTTGTAAAGAATAAGTGTCAAGCTTTGACGATGACAAAATTAAAAGAGAAAAATCGCTGTCTTTGAAATACATGCTCCCCATAGACCTTCAACCAATACTCCAGTGCACACAGGATCAAACCTGAAAGCATCAAGCAGAGAGTTATGTACAAAAGGATGCTCTGGACTACATACAGATACACCATGTCCCCCATGTGTACGCCTGGCATTGCCCATAAGCAACCAAGCTCCAAACAGAGGACATTACAGCCAGGCAAAGCTGAGATCTATTTGCTGCCCGGATTTAAGGGAGGACCTAAACAACTCCACTTTTGGCATAAACTGAAAAGGCAGCCACAGGCTTGTGATAAAAGATTAATTGAATGAAAATGGTGTTTCAGTCAATGGGAGAGAGCACAGCAGCATGTGGGAGATTATAAGGTTAGAAAAATGTTACTGAACAAGCGCAGCACATTGACCAGCCCCTATAGTTAAGGCCAACTTGGACTCGCCTTCAAAGAGTTGGCTTCCCTCCTAACAACAATACTAAGCCAGTTTGTGGTGTGTCTTTAGCTCTTTTCTTCTTTCATTATTTATTTTCCTCCTAACTGACTCACTTTCTCCTAAGCTGAAACCATATGAAGTCACACGGAGAAGTATTTTCATGTCTCTATTAGAAACTAAACTCTTTCATTTATGGGCATGCAGGAGGGTTGATTGTAACCCAGATGCATATTTAAAGAAATAAAGATTTTCTCCAGGCAAGTTAGGAGAAGATGGTTCCTCCATATTGACTGCCAAGGATGACCAATCAGTTTGTCAAATGCACAATAAAACAATATTCAGATTATTGCAAATGTTATGTAATGACTGTAGCCTGACAAATGTGGTTTTTTAAAGTAATTGAGCATTTAGTTACTTTACATACCAGGAACGAAATTACATTCTTTATAATACTTTCCATTATGTCAGTTCTTCGATGAACAATGAGGATCATGATTCAAGACTCAACAAAAGTTCTGCAATGAGCTAATAGTCAAGTTTCATGCAGGTTTGTTGTAGCAAAGCTGTGAGAAATGTTTTATAAATGTCTACTGAGGTCGAGGAAACACTAGTGGAAAAACTGTTGATGATCAGATCTTTTCATACTCCAACAGGACAAACAGTATGTAGGTTTGTTTATCTGCTGGCAAAAGTGTTATGTACTATTTATGTCATGGATTTTTAGTATCCTCACTTGTTTAATTAATCAATCCATTCAACAACTGCTTTAAAGCTGCACAAGATTAATTAGGAAGCTGGGGTAAATCTAGAATGAGAGAAAGACAGTACTATTTGGAGGTAAATCCAGAAAGGTCAGTCATTTTCTTTTGGTTAGTATGTCCTAATGAAGACAATCTCCTGCTGGAAACAGAAGGGACTTAGGAATAGTGACGACTTTAATTATCTGGTACCCTTGGGTAAATGCATGTGTTCATTATACTCAAATATCAAGTTGTAATAGCTGGAACTGAAAGGAACATCTTTTTAAGTATGGGGCTCCATTTTGACATCTACTTTTAAGATTCAGACTTTTTTACAGACAATTTTAATTTAAAGATTAGACAAGGTAAGGCTGGTTTAGTGGATACAGTATACTCACTGTGAGAAACCTGGTTTTCTTCGTCCGGACTCAAAGGTTCTTTAAAGTCTTGAATCTTGATATTCCCCTTAAATAGCTTCCTTGCTCTGGCCTATATTTATTTCTACAGCAGAAAACAACTTTTTCAATCGGCCTCTGACACAGACTACAGCACGAATTAAATTATTCTGCTGTTGCTTACGTTATGTTTTTATTTATCTTTTTATGGCTTCTAAGCCCTTGACTCATACAGAAATATGGCTTTACAATATTTGTTTCTCATTGACATTTTGTAGCTATATCAAACACATTAGGCTGATATATAATATCAAACAAATAATGTTAATAATATTCTCCTGGCTAGGCCAGTCTCCCTATGAGGCTAAACGTGAGAAAGAGACTGATCTTGGCTAATGCAGCTTCTCTCATCTGAAAATACGGACTGACATAAATGTAAGGGTCTATATTCAGATTATGGTTTAATCCTGTAATGTATGTTCTTTTTCACTCTGTGGTGGCCCTGACAACTGCAACCAAGCAGAAAGGGAATCAAAATCAATCAAACACCTTTCACTCTGATCCGACACCTGACATACATCCGTCACTTTGCATGCTGAGTGCTAAAACTCACACACCTTTGCTCTTAAAAACACACAGCTTCAAACACATTTACACTCGCAACACACACAGACACACACGGGCACAATAACACAAGCCGAACCTTTTGATGTGGTGAAACCAAGAGGCAGCTGTTAATTAAAATTTTGAAAGGATAATGTTGGTCTGAATGTATGTCTGTTAGACTTACAAAAGGCAACTAATTAAAATTTGAAATGGATCCTAGTGCCCCTCTTTTCACGTCGCCTCTTCCTGCAGAGAAATGAAGGAGATCAAAATTAAAGCAATAACACGAGCGGCGCCATATTTCAAAGTCAATGAGTTGAAGTGGTGAGTATCTTCTTCGCCTGCAGTGCAAGAGTTCAGGGTGCACTGATCAAGGCAGAGGGGTGCTCACAAGGGGCCCGATATGTGGTAAAACAGGTGACACTTCACATTTCTCAATAAACTCGCATTATCAGAGACCCTGTCATACCCTTTTCACTCAGCAGACAGTGCTCAATGCCTTTTAAGCTTCATAATTGCCAAACAGTTTCACTGCCTAAAGGAGGGCTTTGACACATTCTATTCAAACAAAGCTTATCACTAGAATTAACTACTGACTGCTTATAAAGTTTGAAGATTTGTTACTGAATTGCAATAATATTTGAATTCCTTTCTCTTTCTGTAACTTCAAAATTAAAATCCACCATTCCATTTGAAGATATCAATACACTGTATGGAGACACTCTAAATGCCACTTGTAATTGCATTTGTTAATGTTGAACTAACTGTTTATTGTCCTATATTAATTGTGTGTTTTTTGTCTGTTTCTTGTACACATTTGCACATTTGAAAAAAAAGTATATTTTTAAATCTTTACAGCCCCAGAAGACTACATATACACTTTTTACAGAGTAACTAGTAACACTAAGTCCACATTCTGAGTTTGAAAATTACATATGCAGTCAGCCTATCACACGATGTATTGGGTTTGGTCCCCTCGTACAGTCTGTATGCCAACAGAAGTTACTTTCCTTTTTCCAAAGAAAATCCACTAAGATTGTCCTTTTGAGCAGTAACATATCTGGGAAAAATCTATGATGCACCCCACCCCCGACATATCCAGCAATCAACTCTCACTAGTGTGGACAGGATGGAGTTTGAAAAGATTAAGAGTAAGCAATTGAAAGCAACAGTAGTAGAAATACTACTTTTCATAAAGTCTGAAACTTGTCCGTTAGGGAGAGAAACTGATCTGACAGAGTTGTAATGGGGTTGGAGTGTCAGCAGTCATGGGGTACTGTGAGTTTAGTGGTGCAATGGTGCATTTTTTTATTTATAAAGGGGACGTGTTCAAGTTGAAACTGGGTGTTAAGTTGCTCTTTTTGATTTTGAACTGTCACAAGATTCACATAATGCTAAATTCTAATTGCAGCACAGTTGTGACATTGCCTTTTTCCAACTGAGCTCTGCCCACAAACCAGCAGAAAGAGCACTGACAAAACAGGACAGACCAAAATATTAGAAACTAAGAATACTAAGAAAATAGATGTTCTGGGGGCTTTAAAATGGTAAATATTGTATAAAATGTTCATGAATGCACATTGCATATATAGCACCCGAGGATGTATTGGAGGTTATGTCTGTGCAGCATGGTAAATTTAGAAGTAGGTTCTAACAAACATAGACATGACAGTAACACTTATAAAACCTGATGACTGTATTTCATGATTGTCACACATCGTGAAAAAAACAGCACTCAGCCTTCCAATTCTTTCTCCTTCCAGCTGCTCCTTTATGTGGCAGTAGATGTTTCGCAGAGTAGAAAGCTGACACTACTCCTCATGCTTACAAAACCGATTCATTGAATCAATATTGAACACTGCGGGTGCTGCTAAGAACCCCATTTACCATAAACATCTCATTTCTTCCGGATCTGAGAGGTTGGAATTGGCGTTTCCTGCGCGTGAGCTTGTCGCTAACTTTGCAGTTCAAGCCCGTCCACGGCGCCTAATGCCTCGGCTCTGTCAATGGACCATTCAGATGTATTTATGTGGCTCTAGCAGGTGTCATTTACCCTGAGCAGATTGTGCTTAGAGGATGCAAATACTGTGTGTGGGTGGAGAGTGGAGGCGATGTGGGGAAACGTGAGATTAGTCTTGCATTGTGAGTCAAAACAAAAAAAAAGATCAAGAAATAGATTGTACTCAGGGGACCGAGATATTGACAACTGTTTGTTTCATAGTGGAAATATCTGTTAGATCTTCAGGGGACAGGGGAAAAAATACACAAAAGACCAAAGATATCTGGGCGTTACCGATATCCTTTAGATCCTTTAGAAGATTTTCAAAATAGTCAACCTTACAGTAAAAAAGTCAAAGTAAACCTCAGATGTAGGGATGTCAAAGAAATATGCAGTAAACTGTCAAAAAATCTTTGATCACCTTCCAATTAGATTTCCAAGGATACATTCTTTTGTAGAACGTATCCCACATTTCCCAGAGTAGACTCCTAAAACTCAGTTGCAGTAGCTGTGTATTAAATATAAACCCATTATATTTTATATACAGTAAAACAAAGAGATTGGTACTGCGCTTGAGAAAATCAAAGCTCAAATGAGGTTATGGGCTGAGGCTCATTTGTCTTTTGTTGCAGCACTGCTATCCTCCACTATTTCTCACTGACATACTGTATGTTATGTTAGTCATCAGTAATCACTCAAATTCGCCCTTAGAAATGTGTTGATTTGTGAGCATTTCTGGAAGCCTTGGCGCCTGACATTCCTACAAAGAGCTGTCCTATGATGACTCAGAAATAAACAGCAGGCAGTCCATAGGAATTAGATTATTTTCAAAAGATAAAAGATTATTACCTGCTCTGGTTCCTGTGTTCCATATTTTATAAATGTATTTATAGCTCTATTTAAATAGTTTTTAAAAAAGTAACTTGGTAGTAACTCACTACACAGAATTTAGTTTTCTTTGAACCACAATATCACATCATCCTGCCATGCACTTCACACTCACCTTACTTGTTTCTTGTTAAAACTAGCCCAAGGCAGTCAGTGCACACAGTCTCACAAGGTCCTTGTGCAGTACTAGTATCTTTTGTGTTGTAGCTGCAAAAAGGCATGTCAATTTAAATATTTTGATACAAGGTCCATAACCCACTCCCTGCAATGAAAATGTAATTAGTAATATAGTGCCAGTCGCTGGGTTTAATGCTGGAGGATTTCCCTCAAAGATAACCTGTGTTTTGTCTCGTGGCACCATATCACAGAGCACAGTTAAAGCCTAATCAACATTCAAATAGATGTGGGAACACATTTTTAGATGCTCCAAGCTTTCTGCAGTCTACTTTAGCAAAGAACTCATTCAAAAACAAACAAAACATCCTTGAGCATCCAGTTCTGTAGCTCCAGGTCACACTCCCAGTAATTAATGAAGACCAATAATTCAATACTGCAGCAATACCGCAGGGTTAGGGGGGCTGTATAGAAACTTCAGATTACAGACACATTGATTTGTTTGAGGACACCGAGGTCCATCCACATGGAGCGTGAGGCTGGTGTTGCCATAGCTACAGTACTGTTTGCATAAGATGTCTTTAATTGCTTGATTAGTCTTTGAAAGGGCAGTGATAACAGCATGATGTAGCATTATGAACAGATGACTTGTCTGCCAAGAACACCAGCGATATTCAAACTCAGGCTATATCAGCACTAATACGCAACTTGAGGTCACTGACAGACCACCAATTCACTTGCCTTGTATGTTTGTCAAGTTTGTCATTTCATGCATGCATGTATGATGTCCAGTGAACCCATTTTCTGCAAGGATGTGGAATTAAAAGTAGGACTTAGTAGTGGCTGTGTGTCAGGGAATGGATACGTCTGGCTGTTTTCACAAATCACTAACTGACCTTCATCAATTACAGAACTGTTCAAATAAAAAAGACCAAAAATAGGCGCTATATAAAACCACCAAACATGAAAAAAATATATACTGTCTGTTTTGCCTTCTTTTATTTCCCAGCAGTGTTGCTCTTGAATGGGCATAGCAGTCAGTCTGTCAGTCCGTTATTCTTTCCCGACCTTAGGCAGCATCCTCTCTATATTTCACAAACGAAGCACTGCACAAAACCATTCAAAAATATTTTTTTTTTACCATCCTGTGCAAATTATATTCACAAATGATTAATAAACACGACCTTTGAATTGAATTGAAATACACAGTGTCAGTTAAAGCCCCATATGTACAGAAATAAAAAAAATTCCTGATGTTGGTGCTTTCCATTGGTCATATAATAAACAAAAAGTGTGCCGAATAGCAATACCACTATCACCTCCCTACCAACAGGAATCTGACCTTGGGTCACTGAGATGAAAGTGCTGCAAAACCACAAACAAAACTGCAATTTTACCTGTGATTGTCAAATTGTTCTACTTTACTTAAAAGATCTGACACTAGTATGAAAATACTCCCATCCATGTAAATTTATTGAAATCAAAGATTTACTATAAGTGTCACCAGCAAAACTGAAATATATTTGGGTGGTTTAATCTTTATGTATCATATTTTAGAAACTATTTTCAATCAAATCATTGTAGTAAAGTAACATGTACCATGTTTCCCTGTGAAATCTAGTATAAATAAGCATAAAAATAAAGTACATAAAGAATGATTTCTGTATTAAAAACCAGCAAGGTATTCCTTTGCGCCCGTCAGAATGTGCTTCTGTTTGCCACCGACAGACTGTTAGGTGTCTGACAACATCATGGAAAGGATCCCTACGAGTATCACATTATAGCATCCTATTTTTTTAACCAGAAACAGAAATCTCGCTGAAGGATAAATCTCACTGAAATCTCGTGAGAGGCGAGTTGTTGCAGGGAGATGCAGGTGAAATTGGAGTCAGAGTTGAAGAGAGGAGTGTGTTGTGTAGGTAAAGGAACTGCTAGCAAGACTTCATTTTCTAATGTTACTCCAACACAGTATATTCAGCCACTGCTAGCAAAATATTTCTATATTACAACAACACCATGTTCTTTCCCTAACCTTGACCTAGTGCTGATAGTACCAAAAAATAATCATAACAGTAAAATAAAGCTGTAGTTACTGCATATTGAATTGCAATATCTGATATTTTTGCGGAAAACAAATTAAATACATTGGCGGTGAACATTTTACTGATACATATCAACAATTGCCAGATAAGTTAATTAATTATTATTTTCTCATTGGGTTGAAAACAAACATAGCGCTTCTTCCAAAACATATTTGCTGTTGCAAATTAGTTGTAAATAAACAGAATTTCAGGGAGACAGGGTTATTTTTCCTTCTGTGTAAAGGGGCTAGGCTATTTCACATATGGTAAAAGAAAATAAAATGTGTCTTGACCAAGACAGGGCTAGAACGCAGTGGTTGCTGATCAGCAGTATGTGTGAATCCTCCTGCATGCCTTCCACCCTGACTGCGTTCAATAAATGACCTTCTGCTGTTGCTCCTATACATCCTGGCGTTTGTCGAGAACAATGACGAGTCGTTGGGGGGGGTCTCCATGCAGCTGAATGAATGCATCCACACTGAGCTTTTGGCTGCGGAGACATGGCAAACCTGAAGTGGCTCTAGCCCTACTGTAAATCATAATGCCTCCTGGTGCTCTCTGCCTCCCTCCATTGTGTTGGCCCTGTTCGCTCTGCTACCCATGTGTCAGAACGGCTCACGTCCTCGGCATGCAACATCTCTCCCCTGGCTGCTGCCTCTTCCTGTGAGCTTCATGCAGCTGTCTGTTTCGCTTCCTCTAACACCCCGCATCGCCTTCTCCCCTCTCTCACTTTGTCTTTAGCCATCAACCTCTCTCCCCCTCTATCTTTTTTTTTCTATCCCCATGCCCTCTTCCACTCTCCACCTCTACCTCCTAGTGATTTTCTGCCTGCTGAATATGCAGGCCAGAGTGACATGCCATTGTAATAATGTCTCATCACGCCGCACTTTCTGTCCAGACTTAAAATGACTCCAAAGAGTAGGGGGAAGGGTGTCAGGGCTTAAATAGAAGAGTGTAAAACCAGGGATGGATTGTCCTGTCTTTGGTAGCTGATGACGTAATGCTTTTCTTGCTTTCTTTTGAGTTGCAGATACATTTCATGCTCCTTGCAACAAAAACTAAATCTAGCTTTCACAGTGGGTTTCTTTGTTCATGTTATTACCAAGGACATCACATTGCCACTGTCATACTCCCAAAGTTTGTCTCTGCCTGCCATTTTTCTCCCTGGAGATGACAACATGTTCCACACTGTCCTCTTTTGGATGATTAGGAAACTGCATGCTCTGAGCTGAGCGCTGAAGCCTACATTGTTTAGAGGAGGAGAGGAAAATAGGGATGGACAGAGCAGATAGAAAAGATAAACAGCAAACATTTCTTTGCTCTCTACAGATTCCTGAGAATATGTGTGCACGGATAAACTGCATTGCAATGTCAGCATGTTTATTTGACTTTGACTATCAACATCAAATCAATTTTTCAGAATGCACTTTTCTCTCTCTCTCACTCTCTCTCACACACAGGATATAAAAAGAATTGTTTGTGTACAGTCAGCACTAAACAGATGGGTTTTTGTAGCCTGGATTTCAACACTGTGACTCTCTGGTTGTGCAACTATAACAGACTGTTCCACAATATTGATGCTTTGAATAGATCCTGCTGCCTTCTCCCCATCCTGTGTGTGTGTTTATCTGTGTGTGTTTGTGTTGAGATGATCATGAAGTTATGACTTCAGGATTTGTGTAGTCCAGCATGGGAGTTGCTGCGTCTGCTAGGTGAGCGAATACAAGTGATAATCAGTGTCAGTTGTGATCGTAGCGAAGGCTTCCTATCAGGGTGAAGTGTCTACCTTGCATCAAAGCCAGAAGCTCTCTGCCTTGGCAGCATGAAAAATGGCTCTGGTGGGAATAAAAAAAGTCACATCTGAGTCTTTAACAATTTCAACACAGCTGTACAATACTCACACACAGAGGTGAATGCACTTGTTGATTGCGTTGTTATGTTAAGTGCAATGGTGGAAAGTTACCAAGTACTATAATGAAAGTACAGATTTGATGTACTTGTACTTTTGAGTAGTTTCCATTTTATGTTACTTTATACTTATATTTCACTACACATCAGTGGTAAATTTTGTACTTTTTACTGCACTACATTTATCCGACAATCAGATTTAACCACCCGACAGCACATAAAATCCAAGCCTGGCTGACTATCAGAAAATTAATTGGCATTGGCTGTTTTGGTTTTAGTGATTTCTCATGCAAAAATATTTAAAGGGGCTGAAATGGCAGAATTAGCTGCATTTCCTCATCCTAAATTGCAGAAAACTGAATGATTCTGAGGTTTAGACTTAGCAGGGCAAAACAAGACGTTTGAAGATGTCTCTTTCTCTCTCATTTTCATTGTGATGGGAATTTCTCACTATATTAATATACTCTTGTGTTTTACAAACCAAACAATTACTATTGATCAATAAAATAATAAGCAGATTAATCCATTATGTTAATCAGTAAGTGAAGCCCCATGTACAGCAATTAAAAATCAGCAACACCTCAACCAACTATAATGCGTGTGTAATAATTATACTGATCATAGTAAGAGTCACAGTAATTTCTCTGCATTTCTCTGATAATACTTATGTACTTTTATTTCAAAATTAACTTACTGGCCTGTTTTTTTGCTTAAACACAACCATTCACATGTATAACAAAGCCTATTAACCCTCACAACCCCATTTCTTAGGATGTTGGTGGAAAGTGACAGAACGGGATGTCGTAGTGAAGTTGGAGCAGACATACAATAGATCGACACTGCAAACTAGTAGCTGTAGGCAGTAGGACCCTTTTTAACTGAATCACTGGACTGGGTCTGAGTTGCCTCTTTAGAGTGTTGACCTAGCTAACATTAGCTAGCTAGAATAGAAAATGTCAACAGCTAGCTAGCTGACATTATTGGACATATTTCTCTAGTAATGTAAGTCACTTGACCTTGACATCCATACTAGTGAGAAAGAAAAATGTATCCTAATGTTCAAATATTAATCCTATGTACTTTCATAAAATATCTAATATTTTCTTAGGTACAATTGTAAAATAAGACTCACATGCATCAGATGTGCAAAAGCAGCAGTGTTCAGTTATGAAATGTGCGGTAGGTGTATAGTGGTCCATAGTAAATAAGGTCCTAATTGTAAATATTAACAAATATCAAAACTTCCTTTAAAATTCCATAGTGAAAACATACAGGTCGTTTCTGACCCATGTGTGAAAAATTGTAGAAATACAAAAACTTTGTTCGTACAGTAAGAAAGAGGAAATAAAAATGTTGATTTATAGTAATCAAAAACAAGATAGTTAATGACTACTTCAAATATTAAAAGATTAAATAAACCTAGCCATCCATGAGAAAACATGAATGCGGGCCATTTTTGAACCATGTTGTGTATTAGAAGGGGTTTGCATAGCTTGTGCATCAAAGTGGTTAAGGGCATTCTTACATCTGAAACATAATTAATATTATTATATAATAATTTAACAGGGTGAATCTAAAGCAAATAATAGTATCTAAAGCATCTGTTGTGAAAAAGCTGTACCTACAGTAAGGGTGGACCAGCCAAAATAAACAAACCCATGTGCAATCATTACATTGCCCAGCATGCTCCATGTCCATGTGCCCCTGGCTGGTAATAACCTTTAGCTAATTACTATTTCTACTGCATCTTAATATCAGTTCATAAAGCAATGCAGCGCTAATTAGGGAAAGAGAGTGAGATGATATCCAATTAGGGGCCTGTCTCTCGTCTCAAAACAAGTGAGCCGACCCAATTCATCTTCACCTTGCATGCCCCACAGCTACATGGTTTCTTTGAAAGGATAGCCAGTGTTCCCTGATGGTTTACACTATTAGCCAGTCAAAACATGTCAGCCAAAACAAAGTCATGGTAATGATGAGGACTAAACTGGGGGGAACAGTGGGCATCTTGGCCGACGCTGGCACAAGTATTAGGAAATCCGGCAAATGCACTTGCTAGGCAAAGCACAGAAGTTATGTTGATTCATAAAAAAGTCCATCTGGAGGAAGAAACTTTCCCCACCTCAAAATAACGATATACATTTTACAGATTGATCTGGAACTCAACCAGCACACACTATGTACCTTGTAGTCTTTCAGTTAAAAAGCCCCACAGCACTGACCATCGCACCCACTTTTCTATGCTCTTTGAAGACCCTAATACCAAAGTAATTACTTAAAATAATAAGTAGGCTTATTAAAAACCACTGAATCAAAGTAGAGCTTAATTTAGTTAGAGAAGATAAATGGGAAAAAATAGAGCAAATCGTACAAAGTACATTTGTGTCTATAGAAAAATATTCAACAGCTTCCTCTGCAATACCTGCAAGTCACGCAAGAATGGCCTGCCCTGCTGGTCATTTCCTGTTTTAGCAGAGACTGGTGGGTGCAAAACAGGCCCTTTACAGACTAGAATCAGATTAGTGTCATGGGGCCAGCTGCTGTGAATGGGAGTCATGTCGGTGGGTGTCTGCGAGGGGTCCAGCTGTCACCACCCCATGTCATTTCAGCCTGATGGCCTCGTCCCCGTAGACATCAGAGAGTAGCCGATGTAATCTGCAGTCATTCAGCAGTGACCTGGAGAAATGGAAACCAACGCTAGCGGTGAGAGGGAGGGCTGAGACAGAAAGAGAGTGAGTGATCTGGTCAGCCCATGTATTTATCTACCTGACACTCTGAACTCTGCAGGACCTGCAGAAAACCATCCCTCCTCCTTTAAATTAGCACAGAATCCTTATGCAAGCAGCAGCAGCACGGTAAAGATTGAAGAGCATTTAGATAATTGTCTTAATGATACATTAAGACATATGCTTACCAAATCACTCCAGCATTCTCTGAAATCTCAGCATAAACCCTTGAGGTTCTGGTGTACAGTCAAACTGGATTGGGTCTGCTCCTGATCTGACTGATAATGAACTCATTTGAATATATTTTTTTACCCTGGTAATTACAATCTAATCGGAACTGATGGATCATTTGGGCCCAACCTGCATGAAACATTCATTATTACAAGCCCCAACACATGGTCGGAGCATTTTCCACATCAAACACCAGCGTTTAGAACGAGGAACAGACTAATGAGGTGGACGCACTACACAAGTGCATGAAATCAGCTACTGAATGTGTAATGTTCATATACATTGAAATACATTCCAAATGGCATTCACACAAAAGCACAAGTCAAGGACAGGTGAGAAAATATACATACATATATTTGGTATGTATATAGCTGTCAAAACAGTTGTATAAAACACAAATAGAATGGCTTCAAAGCCTGAATGGCCCTTCCGAACAACATATGGTGAAAAGCATCTTATCTATTGACATATTTATGTATTCATTTTATTATTAGAACAAACATTAACATAATTCTCCACTTGGCGGCTGTCCAGCCATCTCCAGTATCTAGACCGATGGCGGCTTGGCTTGGCTTTCTGCACATCCCTGACCTGCATTCTCAATGGTCTCCTAAAAGGGGAGAGTGGGGGCGGAGGGGGTATGGGGCCTCTCAGCGGCAGAGGGGATTAGCCATGCAAGCACTTCCTCCATTTTGGAGATTTTTGTTATTGAGTTGCACTTTGCCAATGCTAATTGCCTGTGCCCACGCAGGGTCAGAGAGGGCCACCTCCCCATTGGGATGGATCTCTCCACTTCATCTGGACATTATATTACCTCCGGCCATGATTTGCGTCAGCAAGCTTGAGTTTAATTCCCCTTAATCACATTCAGGCACCCTGGCAGAATCAATAAAGACACAAGGCCATCCCTTGTCCAACATTCCATTAAGGAGAAAGTAGCCTCAATATGCTACGCCGGCAGATGTGATTGTTTGTTACATGTATGATATAAAATTGAGAGTTGGCAAGATCACACAGAGTGATATGAACACTGTCAGGCAGTTTCCTGAGTAGAAATTAACACAGCTTCAAATGTATTATCACAGACTTATGTGCTTTTGTTTCTTCAGTCGAGGAGATGTCCCCCGTTTTAGGTTGTTGTAAAGCAAGTTTTGATGGCAGACTTTTGGATGTGCAAAAAAGAAAAATCAATAAGGTGTTGCTGTCGGACATGATACGAATCCTCCATGTTGAGCTTACTGATCTTTAATAAATCTGCCCTATTCAGCAAACCCAAAATGCTTGGTTACAATTTGAGTATAGTTTTGTCTTGTAAAAAATGTCAAGTAAAGGCATTATAGGCCAAAGTAATCTGTAGGGCTGTCCCTGACTAAGGATTTACATAGTCGAATCAGAATCGTCAAGTCCTGCCTATAGTCGACTGATAATCGAATCATCGATAATGGGGGGCGGTAGCTCCGCTTTAATCTTGAGAAGCTGCAGAGCTGCAGTCTCTTTTCATTGAACTTACACTATAAATTTCCACCTAAACTGAGGCTTTTAGAAAACCCTTCCCTCCCTCTCTCTCTCTCTCTCTCTCGCCTGTCATTTACCAGTCTTCTGCATACATGCACGTCGTGGTTCCCCGCGGGTCTATTTCAAGTAGCCGGCTATTTAAAAACGATAAAATATTCTTTGTGTGGTTCATCAACGATGATAAATTATCTGAAAGTGCAGCGAGGTGCGAACAACTCGGCACAACACCGTGAAGCTGGGGCTCAGTCTCTTCAGCAAGTGTTCCACTGCCACTACACACATGCACGCTATGCTTACACATGCGCACTGACGACCCTGGGTTAGGGTTACAATTTTGGATTTATTCACGCACTTCAAAAACATTTATTGAAAGTTTTATTCTTTTTACATATTTATTTATAGCATTAAACATTGAAATGTGTATTGTAATAGGCTGTATATTAAATTGGGAGACAACTGGTAGTTCTATGTAAAATCAGACGATGAGCACCCCTATATCGCAAATGGCATGATCCTTGTTTCACTGCGATGCTTCTACTGTGAGATTGACAGTCGAATCAGGCTCCGCCCATCGAAGCATGGAATCTTCGACTATTCGGGGTCAGCCCTAGTAATCTGTATAGTTGACAAAAAAAAATCATATCACATGACCTTCATCAGCAGATGGAGCTTGCCCAGTTGTCGTAAAATTGTAGAAGTTCAATTTCCTTTCTTCATCTACAGATGAAAGTCATGTCATGTGACCAAAAGCTTCAGAACAGCCACTAAATTAACCTTGTGATAAAATTGTTTATAATAATTACAGAAAACAATTTGGGATATAAAGCATGAAAAAGAAACAACAGCAATAAAGAAGTGCAATCATGCCTAACAGAACACAAACAGAGCAATAGAGTGGAAACCAATATAAGGTACAGCATAATGATTTTCTACCAGTCAAGAAAAGGTGTATAGGCTAAAGCTGCCACTTATTGTGCCGGACAAATTTTAGGTCAAGGATAAACTTTGAACCTCAGCTTTAAGTGCTCCAAAAATAATTTTAATTCATCATCTACAATTCCATGATATTTAGGCAAACTCCATCCAGTCATCCACGTTTTACCAACCTGAATAGGATAATCTCTTTACAAAATGGATGACGGATTATTACACAATTGTGTATAAAGTCAAAAGAATCCTGGATGCTTCACTACTACTTTGCATTTAATCACCATGGCGTCCTGAACTGGATCAGTCAGCTGATATTAGCAACCAGAGCAGGTAGTAGCTAACAGAGACATTTACAGGTCAAGTCTTGGCAACAACTACTTGAATATGTGTGTATGTGTGTGTGTGTGTGTACTACACAACGCAGAGACAACATGTGAATAGATGTGTTTGCTAAAGATATTACTAACGCAACATGTCACATTTCTCCATATTAGCAATTTGCATGCTCCACATTTCATGTGATTCATTTGTGTGATAATAAATGGGAGCAACACAAACAATGCTAGGGAAAGATGAGAAGGATAAACAGCTGGTCTTGAAACAAACTGTATATCCATAGTGATCTCATCTAAGAATAGATGTAGATGTGAGTGTGATTAATCTGTCTTTCAGCATGTGTGTCTTCTACAAGTGTAAAATAGGCACATAGCCTTCAATCTCCATTAAAAATGTAATGCAGCAACCATTCCCTCACAAGCATCAGACACGTCCAATAAAGGGGGTCAGTATTTGCCCCCTAAAATTACAAGAGAAAAGAGGAGGATGGATAGCTGAATTAGCTTAATAACAGCAGAGTTCCACCAGAGATCACTTTGGAGGAAAAAAATGGTATGATAATACTGTTTTGTCATTTGTTGTTTTGGCTGCAGAACAAGGCATTTTAGCTTTCATCAGTGAAATGTTTCTGGGATGCAATTTGCTTGCGCGTGGCACTCCTGAATCAATGAGCTGTTTCATAAAATGGTCAAATGAAAGTTTCTTGTGTTGTTTTTTGCTTTAAATCAAGTAACAAATATGACTTTGAGAGACTAAAAGGACAATAACACTAGTACCAGTAATATTATAGCAGTATTACTTAATTGTAGTGCAACAAGCTGTGAACCTGGCCAAGAGGGCAGCACAGTTAAAAGACAATAAAATAAAAAATACAATTAAAATGAAATAAAATACCGCACAAAAGACATGACTATTAGGGGTCATATACATAGAGAAAACCTACACAATCAGAGTGAAATGCATACACATAAGCAGCATAACTGTAACGCAATATACTCCTTTAAGCAGCTAAGTGCTTTACTATGTTTACCAGATTGCCACAAACTTTGTCAATCTGGCATCGGGTGCTGTGTAGGTAGCGTACAGTGGTTTTATAAGAGCTGTTTTTACTGAAAACACCTTCCTCCTGTGGCCAGAAAACAAGGTTCATGAGAGCGGTGAGAGTGAAACAAAACAGTAAAGATTGTAAAACCAAACCAATAAGTTGAAAGAAGCTGAAATAGTCATTGGAGCTAGGTGAGAACTGCATCGTCATTGCAAGAAACCCCTTTCACATTACACATAGTCAGTTAATCCACTGTTAACATAATATAATAAAGACGTTTCATTGGTGCAGCTTTAATCAGAACATTTCATTTCTTGATATATTTTGGAAAATTACTTACAGTGTGGATAATAGATTTTGTGTGAGTGTGTGTAAGAATGTGTTCCTATGTGAGAATGGGTGGGTCATGTCTGTTCCAGACGCAGTATTTTCTTGTATTGATTCACAGTGGCGTCCCTGCGGTTCACTACCAGTGTCGCCAACCAAGGACTGTAGCACACAGCATTTTAATCTGTCAAGATGTCACCAGCTCTGGACAAGAGAGAAGGGATTGAGGGGTGGGGGGAGTTGGATGGAAAGAGGGAGATGACACCCAGCAGTCAATGCTGGTGTGCCCAATTGTGTGTTCACACACACACACACACACACACACACACACACACCTGCACACAAACACACATCAAGCCTGCCAGTCAGTCAATCAGTCAATGTCCACTTGAGGGACTAAACTTCTGCCCTTTAAATCCCTACAGACATCTCAACACAGCTCACTGAGTGATACAACAGTCTGCTGGCAGTGCTCTACTTCATGCTCATACAGTACAACTGTGACATCATTGATGGTGACCGGTGAGGACACAATATACAGTACGTGTTCTGCAGAACATTTACATTTCCTGATTTTGGCTGATGAGTGTGCATTCTGGATCTACTGTAACTTTAAAATTAAACTTGCCTGTGTCTATTTGTCAGTGTTGATGTTGCCAGCTGGGAGATTTTGTGGCAACAGCTGATTCCCAAGACAGTTTCAGTGATGTTGCAGAATAAGCTCCTGAACAGCTTTTATAGGCAAATATGCCAAAAGGTAAGATGTTAAATTACAAAATTGCTTTTAGGCTGTAAGCTGAACCTTGTGTAAGCAATATGTTTGTGTAGAAAACACACCAAAAAACGCTTTCTCCTAGGAACAGTCAACATAGCATTCCTGGGAGATAGCACTGTTACGTAAAATGAACTGGAATGACAAGATGATTGTGGGCCAAACAATGTGGGCCTGTATTGTCTGTGATATGCATTTTACATATACTTATTTAATAGTGTTGGGTAAATATTAAATTACGAGGTCGAAACAATATAAATAAGAGATTTGGAAATACTTAACTTAAACTACAAAATCTCCTGAATTGATGAGTCCTCATTCATGCCCCCCCAGAAACAAACGCCTTTCTCTTTTTTCTGAGAAAATTGATATTACAGCCCGTTCTCATTCCCAGAGCGTCAAACAGCTACACTTTGTCACGTCTTTCAGCGTCTGGTACCAAGGCACACGGCACCCTTTTGTGTCATAGTTCAACGCACTGGGGGGAATCCTTCAGTGTCATTCTTCACTAAAAGTATTACTATAAATAACAGAAAAGTCCAAGTAAGGAGGTTGGTGGGTGGATAGATGATGGGTGGGTGGATGCAACAAAAACCAGCCTTTCACCCAGGAGACTGGTGTTTGTTTGCTGAAATTCAACATTGGAATCTTTTATTGACATTAAGTAACGTAAGTAGCGTTACTTAACTTATGTAATTTAAGTCAAATAATAATAATTAAAATAATAATAATTAACCCAATCCGTGATATTTTTCTAAACCTAACCAGTCTAACCGGATGTTGCATAGTTATTCTTGCTTGACCGTGGAGCCCTACACGTAAACAAAGCAAAAGGGTACCGTTTATGTTAAGTAGCGATGCCAAGGGGTCTTGACAAAGCGTTGATATGTGAAACCCTGGGATGAGAACAGGTTGGATATTACCACCTGTTTAGACGTAATCATTTCTATGTCTATGAAAGCCAAAAACACGTTGCTGGGGTTTTGACCTCTTTTTACCTTTCCCCTTGTTCATGCACATGCACCCTGGAAGAAGGTGAAAGGTGACTAAGCACGGTTATGCCTTAAATACAATTTTGAGGTACTTTAAACTTCACTACATTTCATTTCAGAGACAATAGTGTAATTGCCATATTAAGATCCAATCCATCCTATAAGAAATATGTTATGATTTAAAACCAAGAGGTCCAGCAACATTTGTAGTATAAAGAACAATATTATGGTGAGACCAAGTTGTTTTACACATGTATCAGACAATGGGGTATTGGTAAATGGTCATTTTTAAGCAAACTGGAAGAGATATAAAGGGTGTTGTGGATATGGGTGACATCATATTTGGTCCATACACAAGAGAAATGCACCTATCATACTTTGAAAACACTTTCAAAGTGTTTTATACACCCAGTGACAGTGTCTCAAAACATAAAAGCTAAGATGTAAAGAGAAATAAAAAACTATTCATACATATAAACATACATATTAATACATGTTCTGAAGGTCTCTGTAGAATTTGAAAATGTATAAACAAAGACACAGTCACAGACAGGGATGCACATTTCTACCATGGAACCCAGTATACTACACTCATATCGTTAGTTAGATCACATAAGCAGTTTACCACGTATTATAAAAAATGTACTGTATGTCCAAATAACTGTTGAAATCCATTACATACTTAAGTCTCTGAACAACATAATCACATTCATACAGTTTATTATGTTCTTTAATATTGCTGCAGATATCCACATGAGACATACCATTTGTTTCCCACACATTCTAATAAGGTAAGAAGTGAGCCAAGCTCAGGCATGCTGCCTCATTATGAGAAAAACTAAGTAACATTGTACACACTCTTACTTTGGCCCCGGCATTCACTTTGTACATTATTCCAAATGAAGGAACAACTCTGTGCTACTAATTAAGACCTTTTGTTTCCTCAGGTAAAAGTGAAAGAGCCGGAGTTATCTCTTTGCCCTCCTGTGCAGCTCCTGCGCAAGCATAAAGTTAGTGCCGCCTGGAGAGACAAACATTTTGATCCAACACTAGCCCCCATGCAGTGATAAATATATTACTTTTCAGAAGCAGTCAGCTTAATGGCTCACTAAGACATTAAATATAAAGCAAATATTGACAGTCTGGGAATATGTGTTTGTGTGGGTGTGGTTAGGAGGTGTTTCTAAAGGAGGGGGGTTCAGCAATGTGTGTGTGGCGTATGTGTCCGTGCTTGTTTGTGTGTCTACTTTGTTGGAGGCTCATCTATAATGTACAAAGACGATTAAGTTTGAGCAGCGGCTGGGGCAGATAGACAGTCAGTTGAGTGGTGAGGTGCAGATAAGAATGAATGCAAATATACAGCAAGAGTGACAGATTAACCTTGGACAAGGTTGAGCATTAATGCTGTGAGCAGGCAGGAAGCACTGTCGTGCCTGCTGAGGTAAAATACACAAACACACACATGCGTGCGCATGCACGTATGCGTGCACTACAACGGTTTCACACCCACACAGTCTAAAGACAAGGATGTGGGCATGCATATAAGAGGACAAGTACACGCTCACATGTGTTCACACAGCTCTGCGTATTAGCTGTGTACACGATTGATAATTGATTATTCATCTCTCACAATGTTGTCGTGGACAACATATTATTTTAACAGACAATTTAAAGCTACACTAAGCAAAAATCCCAACATCCAGTGTTTTGTTTTTTAAACCTCCAGAAGGACAAGGCAATAAATCCTTCAAGTCACATTGATTACCAGTATTTTGCTTCCTGTTTGTCTAAATGTAACAGCCATCTAAATACTGTTTGTGTGTTTATTATAATTAAAGTTATAATCCTTAAGATTTTCATGAACTCATACCCTATTTTGATACTACTTGTTAGAATTTTTGACAGTGTTTCCCACAGGATTTTAAGAGACTATGGTGGTATAGGCTATTTCTTCTCAAGTCACATCTCATATCAACTATGGCGAATATGATTGTAGAAGTGAGCACTGTATAGCCACAAACGAAAAAATAAATGAGAATATACTTGTTTTGCAAGATCACTTCAAGATGGAGTGGAATCAAGCACCCAAAATTCTCACATTTCTAGATTAAGCACATCAGCATCAATCTATCATCAGGGATCATGCGGGATCACCAACCATCTGCAGCGCACCAGGGGTCTCATTTATAAAACTGTGTGTAGAGTCCTCACTAAAAGTGTACGTGAGCAAAAAATGGCGTACGGCAAAAAATATTCAGACTTATATAACCGTGCATATGCAAGTTACCTTTATAAATCACAATCAACTTGAAATGTGGTGCATGTGAGGGAGCTTCATGTCCGACCCTCCAAACGCCCATAGTTGCCTATAAATGGTCAGTGAAACGCCCCTCAATATTAATGCCCCTTAATATTAATACGTCCTGACTGCAGGAAGAAAAGGAGGCAAATTCTGACAGAGAAGCTATAAAAAGAAATTTAACTCAGCGTGACACTGATGTTCCTTTTGGTGAAGCTGAAGCATATTGTTTGGTGGGTAAAAAACGCACTTTCATGCAACATTTGTGCACCGGAGGAAAGGGGGCACTCCAGCCCTTTATAATGGATCTGCAGGAAGGGGCCTCCCTCTGAGTACTGACGTCACTGGCTAGAGGGGGACACAAACACACAAGACAGTATGACCCAGGTACTAATTTGGATTCCCCTGTTTGAAAAGAGAGTAAACCAAATGCATTCCACCTGTGTTAAAACATGTATTTAGGTTACACAAACAGTCCACTCACTTAACAACGCTGGCGATGAGTTAAAAGAAATAGCCTGTGACTTGTTGTAAATTACAATAAAATAGAGTTATTCTTCCATAACGTGTTTTTACAAGCAGCCCATCAAATCCACACGCTGGCGCATAGTGTTTGGCTCTATAAGGAAACGAACATGTGATAACAATACATGAAACTGTGCTCTCCAATTTGCTCGACTGATGCATTCAAAACTGCATCATTTTAAATGTAATTTGTCCTCCTGTTCGCCTTATTTATGAGAATAAATTTCAATGCATGCAAGTATTAATTAATATGATTCCTGATTAAACTGTACAACATATTTGAGGTATTCTTTTGCTGAAACAGAAGCTCCATTTGTGTTTATTATCCTTAATCATGGTTCTTTTTGTGCGCCGCAAATTATGTTTTTTTATTGCACACTTCAGGGAAAAATCAATCAAACGAGTGTATGGTTATTTAGAAAGGCTTTAAGCCTATACCAGTGAAAGGTAATATTTTGATTTATTTTACACAGTAGCAGGCCTATTCATATCAAACTGTTTCATCCTTCTGCCATGTGAGTCGCCGTTTCTCATTTCTCCTCTTTATGGGCGTACGCATGGTTCAGAGTTTACTTACGGGACCGCGCATTCTCCTGTCAAGTTTGTTTTTTATAGATCACAACCTTTGCTTGGGAAGTGGCATGTGCACGTTTCCAGCCCTGTTTTGTAAGTAGGCACCGTTTATAAAGGAGACCTCAGGTCGCTCCCGCAACCTCCTCTCTCTCATCCTGTACGCTCCAGCGTCCGCTCCGTCTAAGGCGGTAGACCTGAGTTGTTCTGCCAGTGGAACCAGCGCACTGGATTTTCATTGGTCGTTTCCTCGGGCTGGATGAACTCCGACACTCCTAATCCATGTGTTCCCCTTCGAGGGAACTCGAACTGCGTCGGTGATGACACTATGGGAACGCCTCTAGGCGTGGCAGGGCTGAATTATGAATGAAACTACTCCAATCCTATTGGCGTTGCTCGAACGATAGCGTGGGACGGCGTAACTTGAGCCGTATAAAGAACTATTCAGGCACTATTTTTTCTATTCAGCAGGCGCTCTGATATGTTTGATGGTCGAAAGCTCCACGAACAACCACAAAAGTTTGTCCTACCTGGAAGTTTTGCAGAGGAGATCATGGCAGGTGAGCAGTTCCGGAAGTGTGTCTTTCCATGCCCGTGCTACATCACGGCTGGGGACACTCATGAACTGTGTGTGTCTTGTCTGTGGATGCTGCATGCCCAGGCAGATCTCGAGGGGGCTGCTTGCGGCTCAGGCCCTGCCCCTGAGGGTGCGGCACGGCAGCTTCGGTCATGGGGCTCGCAGCGTGATATCTCCGAGGGCATCGGGACTGCCGAGGCTTCTTCCCGATCCTCATCTGCCGGCTCCGACTCCCCTCTTCCCCGTCCTGGAGCCCGCTTCTCAGTTTCTCCCGCTCAAGGTATGAGCCCGGAAAGGCTGCAGCTGTCCCATTCTGAGGAATTGGATGTGCTCAGCATTGTGGAGGAGGAGGACTTCTGGGAGCCGGGCCGACGTCATCAGTCGGCACCCAGCTACAACAAACTCTTGGAGGTGGTGACGCGGGCGGTAGCCAAACTCAATATCGATTGGCCGCAGGCTGTGCAGGAAACGCATGCTGGGAGTAAACTTGACAGCGTCGCCTCCGTGCTGGTCTCTGCCGTTCTTCCCAGATTTCAGATTTGCACAATGAGCGGGAGCGGGCCCTTTTCAGCACGCCTGACTACTCCCCTGCTCTTGGATTACTGCTCTTGGATTTCGTCCCTTAAGGAGCCGGCGCTGCCCACCGAGCCATGTCGGATTACGTCTGCTCTGGTGGGCAAGGCTTACATGGCGGCGGGCCAGGCTGGTGCGAGCCTGTACACAATGGCTGTTCTGCAGGTGTACCAGGCCAACCTGTTGAAGGACATGGACCAAGGGGGGGACCCCTCTGAGGAAGATGTCACCAAGCTCCGGATATGTCACTCCGGGTCACCAAGGAGATGGCCCACGCCATTGGCCGCTCCATGTCAGTGCTGGCGGCACCTGTGGCTCAACCTTTCGGGCATCCAGGAGAAGGAGAAGTCCTTCCTACTAGATGCATCTGTCGCGTCCTCTGGCCTGTTCGGCGAGGCCGTGAACACCGTCGATAACAGGTTCCAGTGTGTCAGAACGCAAGGAGAGGCGTTCCAGCAATATCTCCCTCGCCGGTCTCCCCCCTCCCGCCCCTCGTCCCCTCCCTCGTGGCAGCTCAGGAAGCAGGCACTGCTATCACGCCGTTTCCCGAGAAAAACAGGCTGCATCAGTAATTAGTAATGAGTTTAAGGCAAGGCAAGGCAAAGCAAGTTTATTTGTATAGCACATTTTAACAACAAGGTAATTCAAAGTGCTTTACATAAAACATAAAAGCAACAGGGAAATATAAAAACGTTTAAAAGCAACATAAAATATAATAAAAGTTACAGTGTTACAATCAGGGTTAAAAGAGTTAAATGGAAATATTTAATTAAAAGCAATCATAAAAAGCTAAAAAGAAAAAGAGAACAGGACAGTAAAAGTTACAGTGCAGTGTAAGTTATCAATCTTAAATATTTAATTAAAAGCAATGGTAAAAAGTCTTCAGTCTTAATTTAAAAGAACTAACAGTTTCAGCAGACCTGCAGTTATCTGGGAGTTTGTTCCAAATATACGGAGCATAATAACTGAACGCTGCTTCTCCTTGTTTAGTTTTGACTCTGGGGACAGAAAGCAGACCTGCCCCAGACGACCTGAGAGGTCTGGATGGTTCGTAACGAAGCAGAAGATCGGAAATGTATTTTGGCCCTAAACCATTTAGTGCTTTATAAACTAACAGCAGGATTTTGAAATCAATTCTTTGACATACAGGAAGCCAATGTAAAGACCTCAGAACTGGAGTGATGTGATCCACCTTTTTGGTCTTAGTGAGGATTCGAGCAGCAGCGTTCTGAATCAGCTGCAGCTGTCTGATGGATTTCTTAAGGAGCCCTGTAAGGACACTGTTACAGTAGTCGAGTCGACTGAAGATAAATGCATAGATAAGCTTTTCCAGGTCCTGCTGAGACATAAGTCCTTTAATCCTTGATATATTCTTCAGCTGACTTTGGAATTGTCTTAATATGGCTCCTCAAATTCAGGTCTGAGTCCATGACTACACCAAGATTTCTGGCTTGATTTGTGGTTCTTAACATTACAGATTGAAGTCGAGCACTGACTTTCAATCGTTCCTCCCTGGCTCCAAAAACAATAACTTCAGTTTTATCCTTGTTTAATTGAAGAAAATTCTGGCACATCCAATACTTGACCTGCTCAATACCGTTACTCAGCACCCGTATGGGATCATAGTCCCCTGGTGATGTGGTTATGTAAATCTGTGTGTCATCTGCATAATTATGGTAACATATTTTGTTGTTTTTCATAATCTGAGCCAGTGGAAGCATGTAAATGTTAAACAAAAGAGGTCCCAGAATGGAGCCTTGGGGAACTCCACATGTCATTTTTGTCAGCTCAGATGTGTAATTACCTATAGACACAAAGTAGTCCCTGTCCTTTAAGTAGGATTCAAACCATTTTAGTACTGTGCCAGAAAGTCCAACCCAGTTTTCAAGTCCGTCTAGTAATATGTTGTGGTCGACCGTGTCGAATGCAGCACTGAGATCCAATAATACTAAGACTGAAATTCTGCCACTGTCAGTGTTTAAATGGATGTCATTGAAGACCTTAACACGAGCCGTCTCAGTGCTGTGGTGTGTTCGAAAACCTGACTGGAAGACATCAAAACAGTTATTTAGTGCCAAGAAAGCACTAAGCTGTTGAAAAACAGCCTTTTCAATGATTTTACTTAAAAATGGGAGATTTGATATGGGCCTATGATTGCTCATTAGTGAACTGTCTAGATTGCTCTTTGTTGACATATTGACAATTTGTAGTAAATCTGAGGCCATGCTTTAGACACATTTTGTGTCTAAATGCAAAAAACCTGTAGAATATCAAGGCAGCATGAGGAGGATTTCAGATGTTGTATTATGTCCTCCAGGTTTTTATGGTTAATAGAATCAAATTGTCTCATGCTATATGAATTGTTTTTAAGTGGACACAGGGACAAGACATATCCTGTTACTGCAATGGCATCAATAACATTTGTAATTTTAGAACTGAAATTATCTACAAGCTCATTGACTGAGACCCGTGAGAGGGCGGGTGTTGAGGAGAAAGCCTCAATAAATTTTTCACTAGTGTTTTCAGTGATATGCCGTTTTGTGATCACCTCTGTTTTAACATTTGTGTGCACGCAGATAGCACTCTCAAAGAAAACACAGGAATGATCAGAGAGAGCAACATCAGTTCCCACAACCTTGGAAATGTCCAGACCCTTGGAGATGACCAAGTCCAAAGTGTGCCCCTTATTGTGCGTGGGCTTCGTCACATGTTGAGTCAGTCCATAATTATCAAGAACGCAAAACAATTCTTTATTCCCTCTGTCCTGGGAGTTGTCAACATGGATGTTAAAATCACCAACAATAACCACACAGTCAAAGTCAATACAGATTATAGACAGCAGTTCACCAAAGTCATCAAAAAAGTTTGCATAGTATTTAGGGGGCCTGTAGAAGCCCCCTATAGCTCGAGAAGAGGAATTCAGCTGAAGAGCCACATATTCAAAAGAAGCAAAATTCCCATAAGACATCTTTTTGCATTGGAGGGAGTCATTAAACAAAATGGAAACTCCACCTCCTCTCTTATGCACTCTAGCTTCACTCATAAAACTGAAGTTGGGAGGGGTAGACTTGATAAGGACAGCTGCACTGTTATCTTGGTCCAACCAAGTTTCAGTTAAAAACATGAAATTAAGATTTGAGTTGTTATAAAATCATTGATTAAAAATGTTTTTCCTGCCAAAGACCTAACGTTTAAAAAAGGTAATTTTAGTGTGTTAAAAACATTATCTGGCCCACTTTTTTCGACAGGCTGCGGCTGACGAGGAATTAATACTAAATTTGCAGGATCTGTTGAGTGCTTCCTGTTTCTTAACACATTCACCATGCTTTTTCTGTTACCTATCAAGACAGGGATGGAGAAGACTACCAGCACATTGGGCCCCGGCTTGTCCTGGGAAGAGTCATGAGTGCTATTTTCCTTGTAGCCTGGACCCAGCACATATGAGACAGAGCTTACTGGGCTTTTTCGCCATTGCAGAGCGTGAAGGCGGGTTGTGCGCTGTATTTGTGACACATGTGTCAAACCTGGAGGACTTAGAACTTAGAACCAGTGGTGGAGGTGGACGGTGAGTGGGGTCTAGGGTAGAGAAAATGGGAGTGGAGCGAGGGCAAGTGCGGGGAGTAAATTTGGTCCAAGCTCTAACCAGGTCTTCCATGTGATCAGTGAAGTACAACAGGGGGGAGAGGGGAGAAAGTGTGTCTGGAGATAAGGGTGACCTAGATGGGGATTGGGGGGGGTAGAGATGTTGAATCTTCACTGTTGGTTTTCAGTGAGAGAGGTGGAGACTCTTCCTCTTGGCTCAGATGTCTCCCGTGATCAGAGCTCTCTTCTAGTGGGGGTTGGGGTGGCTCTCCTTCAAGGTTTCTGGTGTGTTGTGTTATGTCTTCTTCTTGTTTTGATTCCTCTTGTCTCTTGTCCTTGGCAGAGGGAACAGATGAGTGACGCAGGAAGTAAAACAGGTTGGAGCTAAACAATTTTACTCCTGACTTGTTAAGGCGAAGTCCATCTGCCTAAAAAAGATGTCTGCGGTCCCACAGAAAGTAAAAGTTTTCGATGAAATGCACTGAATGGACAGTACATGCCGTTGAGAGCCACGTGTTCAATGCCATCAATCTGCGGAATCTCTCAGTTCCTCTTCGGACTGGCGGTATAGGGCCAATGATAAACACCTCAGCATTCAGAGAGCTGACCGTGTTCAACAGATTCTGTCCTTTTTCAAAACTTCAGACTGTTGCTTCACAACATCATTGGTCCCGATGTGCAGTAGGATGTTCAGCCACGATATGCAGGATTCTTTCTGCCAAGTCAGACACCATATCCTTCGGAAAACAGAGTATTTTGGTGTTCTTACTGCACATGCTTCTTACATCGTTTACAGCAGAGTCACCCACAATCAGAGTTTGAGGCCCAGTCGTTAGCTTTCCCTGCAGCCTTTTACTTTCTGATTTACTCTCAGTCCTTACCCTTCTGTGTGAGGACGGGAGGTTATCCAGGTCATCAGACGGAGATCCAGGGTCCTGCAATAGTGGTGAAAATCTGTTCTGCTGTTGCACACTGTTGTTGGGGAGGTTTGTTGCTAACTCTCCCTTTCGCAGTTGTCCACGGCTGTGTCCTACCAAGAACAGGGGTTGAAGAGGCGCTCTGCCTGAATGATAATGCAGGCCAGCCAGTCGCATCACAAATCTCAGGGCACTAGGTTCTGCCTGTTACTCGTCCTCCCATTTCCCCAGGAAATTATTTACTCTTAGGCTTTGCACCAAGAGTGTTCCAGGGAGGACTCCCACTTTTAGATTTATTACCCAGTACACAGGCCTCCTGCTTCTTGGTAGTCTTGTTGGTGCTAATTAGCCGTGTGTTAGCATGCTCTTGTCCACTGTTTTGGGTCCACGGTAAAGTGGTGTCATTCCCACATAATCCATTCACTTCCACATTCACTTCTAACCTGTGGATCTTTGTTTCCAGCACAGTAATTTTCTGTAGAAGTTTGTAGAAGTCGTCCGTGGAGAAGGGGGGCATCTTGTTGCTAATTAGCATTAGCTATAGCTCCAGTCACTGCAGTACAGGCTAGTGCTATTGATAGGCCGCACTCGTGGAGCACTAAGATCATAAAACGTTTTAAAGTATAGCAAGAGCCTACTTTATCTGACAGTCCCAGTGATTTAAAAGTAGAGCTGCTGATTTCTAGCAGGAAAAGAGAGTTTAAGCAAAAGAATGCAAGGAGAGGCAAGAGCAAGCAGCAAAGCGTCTGCAATGTAAGAAAGCAGGAAGCAGGGTTTACTGCATGCTTTCAGATTGCAATCTAAGACACAGGACGCGTACCTATCAACATCACTGCAGCTTCCAGTGTGTTTGTCAGTGAAATTAGCGCTTACCACTATTGTTGGTCAAAAATGCATTTACAAAACAGGACAACAAGCCTTTTCTGCTTTTTTTGGACAATGGATCAGTTTAAAATACTAAGAGTAATGGAACAAGAATGAGCAGCCATAGTGTGCCTTTAGATGTAGAGCTGCAGGCGACTGGCTGCATACCTCCAACTTCTTAGCAAGGTAACCAACTCCCTTCACTGTGCCCTGCTGTTGCAGACTCATGCCGTGTGCAGCATAAAATCACAGCACAGCTGCTCACAGAATGATGGAAAAAGGCAAATTATTGCCTTGATTAAAAAGACAGTGGTTTGTTTATTTGCCCTCAGAATTCTGTGACCTCTAGGTTTTAAATAAAACCACACTTGCTGTTATGCCTACCGCAAGTAACTACAGGTACTGCAAAATCAAGCAGGACTGAAATCCTAAGGATTACAACTTTAAGGAGCATGTTTGATGGTTTTACCAAAATGGATCATGCTGTTACACAACTATCACTTCCATTAGAGACAAGCTTAGCATAGAACATGATGCTAACCCTTCATAATGAGTCAAGTTCTAGCGGCATAAGGCATGTCTCTTTCTAACACTCTGCTATTACATACTGATTACCCTCTTAAAGGATGGATGATAACCGCTCTCTCTGTCTCTTCCTCTCCCGTTCTTGACGTCACATGCAGGGAGACAGTATCTAGGAGCAGGTAAAAATAGTGCGGCAAAGTAGGAGACATGAGGTGGTGATGTGCTGAGCAGATGGAGAGAGAAAACGGTGAATACCAATAAAGCAGATGTATTTGGCCTGGGTGGCTCTTACTGTACTGTATTTGTCATGTTGCTCTGTGCTGAGTTCTTGTGAGGCCCCGGGTTATGAAAACCTGGGCTGGTATGTAAAAATGAAGGCAGGAGTAAGATTTTATTTATCATTTTACAACACAGGGTTCTATAATGACAGTAGGTTGTAGGTCTCTTTATGCTACTCACAACAACAAATGTTACATACAAAAATGATATACAGTTGATGAATAAATAATAACTCATAAAAGATGGAAGTGGTGAATCTGCAGACTCACGTGACTTGTTATTTTTGTCATAGCAAGTGAAAACATGTTATATGTGAAGAGGTCAACAACAATATATGACCCAGCAAGCTGTTTTTATGTCTCATATAGTATTGCACCATCACTGAATTCAAAGTATGTGCTGTTAGAAATTCATTAAAATGATAAATGTTATGCAGTACGACTTTTTTAGAATGTGACAGAATAATCATCTATTGTATATGGATGAATAATTCTTTTTGGATTTTGCTGCATTATTATGAGCAAAAAAATTATGTTTCAGTTAACTCAGCACAATGCACTTAACTTGGTTAGTGACCTTTTTAAAAAAAAAAATAATTCTGAGACAAAATAACATTTAAATTGGATATATGACTTTTTTTAATGACATTGATATGTTTTTATTGCCTATTTGTGAACCTCATGTAAAAATGAACCATTTGTCGGCTTTCTCGGTTGCCTGTAACAGCCTCTATGCTGCTTCCTATGTGTAGAAATCCGGACGGATTTTCCACGACATCAATTAGTTTATGTAGGCTGTGACGTTCATGTGTGCTCCCAAGCCTCTTGCCTACTGATTCTGAACTCAACTGCGCAACGCTGCAGCTAATGAAATGTCCATTAGCATTGGCTGCAGATTTCATTGATCTATTAAGCCATTTAGCTTTGCTTGGAACAATGAAAATGTCTGAGACATAATATACTGCAGTATATGTTTCAGAAGACAAGGTCTAAGAAAAAGTTCATTACAGTAGGCCACTTATGAATTGAAATCACAGTGGCACAACTAGCGCGGCAAGATCAGATTTCCTGCATCGTCAAGTGCTTGTACCTAATAACCCCACTTTTTCACAATCTCAAGTAGGTGTACACACACAGTCTCTCACAGACATTGGATACAGTACCACAAATTACCTAGGCCTATTGGATGACACACTGTACTTTCGCAATTGTATAAACACTTCAAATACTAGTCTCTGATTCACCATCTGAGTTTGTTTTCTGAGACTGAGGAAACACAGTTCATCTACCAGGCCTACCGTGTAGACCCTTAGAATCAATTAGAGAACATTTCTCTCTCTGAACATTTCTCAGATCACTCCAGTCCAATTTGCCTCAAAAAGATACCACCTTATCTGTGGCGGTAATGAAGGAAAACAGAGTTTTCCACTGATTCACCATCTAGCTTAAACATTTTCCTTACTGCTGAAAAGGAGCTCACTGTACGTGGAGTTAATAATAAAAACCAGCACGGCGAGATGAACAATACAACAGAATTGGGAGAGGTACACTCCCAGAACAAGAACATCTGAACACAACGCTGAAAAAAGTCACAATCCATGTTCACTTGCTTGCATAGTGCACCTATCCAGTCACACACTCTGTCATGTACTACATGCAGCACACAAACACACACCACAGAGTAAGAAAATCATAATTGGGATGACGGAGAGTGAACTCTGGTGACATGCAATTCATTTTAGTTTAATGGATGAAAACTGCAATAAGAGGCTTTTGGAAAGCAGCTACTAATGGATAAACAAATTGGATGATTAATATATTAATACATAAAAACAACATTTGTTGTGACTGCTGAGGAGAAGAAAATCTATATAAAAAGGGTTGTTAGATTGCCACTGGGGCTACATCACTGGTAATGGCACCAGGACTGAAAAGTCAACATTGAGGACTTGATGCCAGGAACTGTGAGGAAACATACAGAAAATTATTTATTTTGGTTGTTGCCTTCTCTATTTTGATTAAATGTAGGTCACTTTGGTCAGTTTCCAGATGTCTGGCCAAATAGGTAGTTTGTGCAAATTCTTTGCATAGATGCTTCTTTTAATCCATTTAACTATATAGCGCATACCGCAACAGCACGACAATGTTCAATGCACCTCTGTTTGGAAGAGGAGTTTTGTGTGTACTCTGCACCTTTTTACCTTTGTACCTTTTCCAGGCCTATGAACTGCCATGTCTTGGCTTGTGTCCTTGTAATTCCTGCCGATGACAGGCACGTTTCCCGTCATCCTTGCAGTCTTTCAAAAAGTTAAGCCGCAGATGTTCAGCATAACAGCGGCTGAGTAAAACCCAAGTGCAAAGAAACACGGGTGGAAGAGGATGGTTCTCAGAGTTTTAATAACCACAACAGCAGGAGTACAGCAAAAGAATAAACACGACTGCCAACAGGACAGACTAACTGCCAACAGGACAGACTAACTAGACTCACTGTCACATACTGTGGAAAATAACACACACAGAGAGGAACCATACTGTACTTACACTAAACAGGGCTTTGCAAAATCATGACTACACTTCTGATGCAAAACAAACAGAGAAGACAATTGGTATTATCCCTTGATGGAGCATGTTCCAAGATTCACACGGAGACAGCTGTATAGCTATATAATGCAGCTAGCACTTGGATAATTGGTGTGCTGATATCTGACGTAAGCTAGTCAAATTGCCAGGGACAAAATACAGGAGCACACACCAAGAACACAGGCAGATATAGCACCATGGACAGCAGCCGGATGGCGGAGCATGATCAGCACCGTGGACAGAGGTTGTGACTATGTGTACTTGCAGCAAACAGTACAAATAGATTTAGAGTTCATTCTTTACTTGGAAACAGCAGTTGACAAAAACAGTCTCACCAAAGGTACGTTTTGTGGCTGTTCTGGCACTTTCAATCACATCAGTAAATTAACCTTGATTGTGAAACTGCCATTTCCAAGGTCAAAAAGGAATTTTGAAAATAAATGTTTAAGCCAACATGAGCGAGAAGTCAGTGTAATTCACCACTGTAAATAAGGACAGCTGTAGACGTGCATGTGTTATCATTGCATTTCTTATGATCAAAAACTAGCAAGTCCACAACTTTGCTAACCCAGGAAATCATCAAGATAACGCAACAACAGAAAGCATATAAACAAAGTAGCCAGTTGAGTCAACTAGAACGATGTCGGAATGTGTTATCTAGTTAGCTTGCTAACATCAACTCCAGATTTGTAGTTTTGTAGCGGCTGCATCTCTGTCTGTGAAACCTCTGATTTTGCTTGAGTCGACCACTTTGCTAAGACAGGCAAACATCAAGCAAGTGCAACAACACAAGACATAGCAAGCCAAATAACAAGTTATTACTTACTAGTCTAACAGAAATAAGGCCTGTTTGGCGTCTGTCCTGCATCCTTTCAGCTCTTTTTTAACTCACGCCAACAAGTAAAAGCCAGTTCAGCATTTACTCTTGCTTTACTCTCTTGCTCGGTCCCTTTCCCTTTCTCTTTTCTTTTCCTCATTCCCTCCGACGTCTTCTTCGGTCTCTTTACATTACATTTATTCATTTAGCTGACGCTTTTATTGAAAGCGACTTACAATTACCATGTATGTCAGAGGTCGCACGCCTCTGGAGCAACTAGGGGTGTCTTGCTCAGGGACAAAATGGGGAGTTGAACCTGGGTCTCTCACACCAAAGGTATCTGTCTTATCCACTGCGCCGTCACCACCTCTTTGCAGCATCTGCCATTATATCCATACTGAGAATACAGAGCTAGCTTCTTCTTATAGCTAGCTTGCTGTAGAGTACTGGTGTGTGATGTGGCACAGTAAAAACATAACACCAATGTTGTGATAAATTTCCTGACCAGGATTCCAATGTTACATTGTCAGATACCAGGCGCTCCAGTTAAAGAGATATGCCATTTTACCTATTACAAGTCAGTGTACCATCAAAATGATTTTGAAGCTGTTATTTTTAAGACCAAATTACTAGGTTGCTTTAAGGAAGCAGGGGCAATCTAATGAAACACAGTATAAAGTTGTATTAACAGAACTAACACACTTTTTAAGCTTGACCCATACTAAGTGGCTAAAATTTTATGGAAATGAAATGCTAAATCGCTGGAGTAACCCTCTAAAGTGCTCGGAAACAATGGGAATATGAACATTTACATTTCTTTTTAATTTACAGTTCATATAATATGATGTAGCAGACCTAAATATATTAGTTATGCATTTTAATAAATTTATAAGAATTGATACCCAATTATGAATTTTTAAGATTCATAAAATCATTTTATTTAATTTCATTCCTCGTTTCAGGGCACCACCGGAGTTGTAATAATCCTAGAGTCTCCGGACCTCTAGGTAGTTTTGAATAATTATACAATTATTACTAGTGATCAGTTAGTTGATAATCGCTCATTTATCTTAAATCAGTCAGTCAGTCTCATATCTAAAGGGTCAATTCTCTTGGCAGGAACTAGAAATAGGCAACACACACAGCTCTTGATTATATTACAGTGAATTTATTCTCTAACTAAGGTGATAAAAAGATGGTTGGATACAGTGAACATCAACATTTGCTGAACAATGAGCCTGGAGGTTCGATTGTGGGAAGCATTTGACTCATACGGCATAGAAGAGCTAATGAAAGTAAACTAATGCTATGATTTTAGGGGTTGAAATGGACATCTGATCACAGAACGTGTGTTAAGTCTTACTGCTTGTCGACAGCCTGCTTTTGGCCTGTTGCACGGGTCCCACGCTAGCTGCCTGATCCTGGCTTTTTGCTAGGGATTCTCCGGGGTTCTCCGTGTCTGATTGAAAACGCCTCCTCCGTCTGGCAATTCGGCTGTTTTCAGGTTTCCTTCGTTGTAGCTGGCGAGACCACGTGGCTTGGTCTGACCTCGGTGAAGTTGGCTCGACGAAAAAAGCTTAAAATGGAACTTGGTCGTTCCTGAATTAGTCCAGTGTAACTTAACGGACTGATAACTTTAACAAACAAAAGAAATAAAGAAAATAAAACAAACTGAAGGCAGATCGATGTTGCGGCACTTCAGGTGTGTAGTTTCAGGTGAATAAAAGGCCTGTTTCTTTCGCTGGCCGAGTCTGGGCGTCGCCTGGCGAGGCACGCCACACGCGTGCCGAAGCGTCCAGCGAGCAGAGCAGAGTGGAAGAGAGCCAACAGCGAAGAGAAGCGCGAGAGGTCGCGTGTCGCTCTTTTGTTGCCTGGGGCGTGGTTCCCCAGGGGGCGTCTCAGGTTTCCCCAGGGACTGCCTTTCTAATCTTAATGTCTAAAGAAAAGAAATCTATTTGTACGTATTATAATCAAATATTTTCCACAATCGAACCTCAATGGTTGAACGGTTGTACTGTTCTAGGTTAAGCATTTGGTAACAGGAAACAATTGTCACATTATTGGTCAGGATATTTATACATTTAACGGCATTTCCGACGAGGGCATGTAATACTTATTTCGTCCACTTGGGAGAGCTCAGGTTACATGAGGAAAGCTTGGATTAAATCAAAGATCGTCTCTCCTTAGGAACCGGGAATATTGTTGATTCATCCTTAAATTCAAGCTGGCGATTAAGAGTATCGTCAAACATTCCTTTGTCATCATTTCTAAAGAAATTTTGTAGGAAAGTATTATGAACAAGCATTGATTACATTTGATGAAGGAGTGTCTTGCTGAAAATAAAAACACTGCACAAGTAACTTTCTTTTCAGCACTAATATCAACAACAGATAGCAACAACAGTTAACATAACTACTCAAATAGAGGCAAACGTAATCAGGTAACTAAAGATTTAATTAAACTTAATTAAATGCTTTGAGTCTTTGGAGACTGCAGTCCTTTTACATTGAAAGTTCAGTGTCTGGACCATGTCACACTTGGGTGAGACAGGGGTTTTCCTTTTTGATGTGGTAATAAACAAAGAATAAGGTGCTTCGGAATCAAAAAGGTGCCAGTTTTATGGTCGGGCTAGCACTTAGAGAAAGCAACTTTGACCCCTCCCCTTCTTCTCTGGGGAGGAGAAAGGAATTTAGGGTAGCTCCAAATTTATTCAATGTAAAATGCACAAATCCACACCGTTGTTCACTACAATGATCAAAAAGGCCTAGTTTTGTCAGGTATCCACAATTATTGCGACCAAATTTAAGATGCTTTGACCTATGACGACTTTACTTGTCATGGGTTACAGGACAAAACAGCACACACTCACTTTAAACCTTCTAGGAGAACCTATAAATACCACGATTTTAAAGTGAAGGTACTTGTACACAACTAGGGTTGGGCGATGGTAGACTATTAAGTTACGTTACAAGTCGCGTTGGATTATTTATTTATTTATTTATTTTTTATTTAGAGAAACAGGGACAACGTACAATAAACATTAACCTCAAAGGGGAAGATGCATTGTACCGGGTTTTAGCTCAAGAGCAAATTTTCACCCGTAGTCCCTATTTTTTATGGACCAGGTAAAGCAGACTAAGATAACAGATCGCGGGAGGAAATTTTTGTAAAAAAGAAGAGTTGTCTGTGAAATTTGAGATTATTTTTTGCTGGGGGGTGGGGTTTTACAATCACGATGCTCAACGTCATGATGTCTGTCGTCGATGGATGATGCCGTCGTCTATCGGCTCAACCCTATACACAACAGGCTTTCTTCACTTTAAATCACCTCCTACTTTTATATACATTTAACATGCAAAACAAACAGCTGAGTATACGTACTAATGCTATTAAGCATCCAGGGCCATTTAATGAGGGACACAACTGGAGATTTCTATTTTCAAATCCTAACAGTAATTCAGGTTCATGGGTGGCTTTTCTTCATCGTGTCATAAAGGTTTTCAGTAAATAAAAAGTACCTTTATTTGAGGCAGCTGCTAGCAGCTTGAATTCCTGCATGTCCTTTGGGTGACTGCTAATAATGTTGTCACTTCAACTTTTGAATGGGCAAGAAATAACTTGTGGGGTCTAGTTTGGTCATTTTCATGGAGGCACTTTTATTACCTGGACAATTTGATTTGGAGTGATTTGTTTATGCCAGAGCGGCGGAGGGTCTTTTTTAATAATCACAGGATACATCAGCACAGGTATACTCCACTTTAAACTCCAAGCTTGTGTGTGTGTGTGTGTGTGTGTGTGTATGTTTGTGTTTAGGCAAACTGTGTAGGTGTGTATAATTGTATGACTCAGAGAAGTGCTAGAGATACCACTGCAGACAATATTATTCTCTCTCCAATGCTCCCGTTCCCCCTCGGCTGCGCGAGGGAGAGGAGGAGAGAGGGAAAGGTTACACCAGCAAGGGTGGGTATTGAAATTCAAGACCACTTCACCTAGCCTAGGAGTGGCTGTCTGAAGATTAATGAGCTATTTGGGGAGAGTTCAGCAATTTCACATGCACAGGGTCCACATTAGTGATATAATTAATTTTACAACACTGGGGTGTTTTCACCCCTCAGTAGTGTGCCATGCGCCTATGATAAGCATTCCCTAATTAAACAACACCAAAAAAAAAAAGATTTGACATTCAGAGTCTTGAGATGAAAAACAACCTAAAGCAACAGTCAAGCCACAGCCCAGACCTTCTTTTCCTCACGGGGCACCTTTGCATGAGTTTTACATACTTCAGAATCAAGTAATTGGATGGATATTGATTTCAGTGTCCACGTCGAGGTTCTGAGAAATTCCAAGTGTGCAGGGAATCCAAGCGAAGTATTTGTGATAATAGAGGGGTTGACCTCCCACACACATGCGCGCACGCACACACACACATACACAAATACCTCCTAATTTCACTGGTGTGTGAATCTGAATGGGTGGGCACTAACAATACTGTAATATCACCTTAATTCCTATGTTCATACAGGCAGTTAACCAATCTGGCTACTTGGTCCTAGCTGTTATTTTGCACTCCCTACATTATGTGTACATTAGTTACTCTGTGTCGTGACTCGAATGAGAGGGTAACGTACATGGTGCTGTTGTTACAGGACGGCCCGTTACAGTGGCTGTGGCTATCTTATTTTATCTAACCTTATCATGCACCTTAATACTGTGGTTTTTAGATTTGAACAGAGGAAATGGATGGCAATATGATATAATTAATTTAGCATGTTTAGTCAAGTAGTATCATAAATGTTGTTTATTTTCCCAGACCCGATAATCAGGCTTTGGAGCTGATTTTACTCTGCCTTTATTGATCTGTCTGTTCTCTACTGGTGAGGAGGTGTATTATTCAGGGAACTCAGATACCAGGCAGGCTGCTGTATGGTTTCCCTTGCTGTGGCTTCTGTGGTTTCTGTGGTTGCCATGGTGACATGGCGAGTCACAGCGACATGTTAAAAAAGTTGAACCATCATAAGGTCAGAAAGCAGCGTCAAAAACCTGTGCAAGTTCACAAGAGCGGCAGCTGCGGCTGCCACCAACCTGCCATCTTGTTCACATTGCAAACAATGGAGGCTGCTACAGAAATGGCACCTTACAGTCAAATGTGTTAGGTAGTGTTGACATAAAGAACTGTATTGTGGGAACATGAACACAAAGTACTTTTTAAGAATAAGTGCCAACATTGGCAAGCTAGGGTGATGAGCTTCCTATTTCTGCATGAAAGCTAGTTAGCCTAGCTTGCTAGTTTCAACTTTTTGAGTGAAATTTAAACAACAGTACAATGTTTTCTTACAGTTGTTTGATGTTGAAAAGGGACAGATGTCTTAAACTGCCAACAGTGGGGAAGCAGTAGGGGTAGAGAATCCTAGGCAGGCTTGGTTAAAAAGGTAAATAAATATCTTGTACCAACATTCGTAGGCTATAGAGGGGTATGACATTCTCCAGTCAGCAGCACACCATGGAAGTTCACAGTGTGTATTCTAACAAATCCAGCCTTAAATGTCAGCTACTGCCATGGGAAACACCACTCAGAGGCTTTCAAGCTTAGACGCTGTTTATACAAATATATCTCGTATTTATTCTTGAAGGCTTCTCCTTGATCTGCTGTGGCTCGGATTGTACCTCATTTGTACATTGCTTTGGCCAAAAAAAAGAATATATTTTATGTAAGCCCTGTAGCCCTCAAGATTTCCCTTCTCAGGTTCCCTAACAGCCTCACTCACAACTTCACAACATGCACTTTATGAGGAATGAGTGGGTTTATGCTAATCTTCTCCCACCTGTATGGACCATGTAGTTTGATTGTTATGCGCATTAATATGCATTGGCTGTACCTGCGAATCATATGGTCAGTGAGGTTAGTCGTTTTCATAGTTTTGTGACACAAAAAGAAGAAGAGAAAAATATCTTTGTACTTCCATGTGCATGCATACAGCCAAGGATTTGCACAAACCCATCTATAGTGGTTGTTTACAAGGGTTAATAAATTGTAAACAACTACTAGAAGGCCAATGGTCAGCACATGCCCTGAGAGGTGTAGCCTTCCAATAAAGGAGCTACAGTTCCTCTATAGCTTTAAAATGCCATGTGCAGCAAGGTGAAAATGAAAAACAGAATTATTTATATTCTGCTGGATTTCAGCTTAATGGAACCGTGTAGTGGCTGCCCTGCAGGGACAAAACGTGGTAATGACAAATTAATTTGTGTGGATAAAATGCCATGGTGATTGTATGATTTATGTTGTTCCACATTAGTTGCAAAATGGAATAACCACTTACTTTACAAACCAGCTGTTAAATCAAACCCTGGATGACGTTCAAATGAGAATACTAGGGGAACTGTAGGATATGTGCAGTCCTTAGCAGGCTATATAGCTGGATACTGAGTCATAGGTCACCGTCTCATACTGAGTTTTTCTAATATATGAATGCAGCACAGCTATTCTTTCCAGCTTTTATGCTCACAGGGAAAAGCCAGCAGAGAGAGACTTCAGCTATGTCTTTGTGCTGAAACAATTTCATATCAATCCAACACAAATACAGTAACAATTACTGTATATTTACACCTATGGGCAGTTCAGGTAATAAACCTGAGCTATTTCTAAAGGAAGCATACATGAATAGTGGGAATATTTCAACTCTGTGTTCTGGTGTACTTTGTTACATAGCAGTGATTTAACTGCTGCTGCTGCTTCTACAGTTTTGCATTTTTAATAATGATGATAAAGTACCGTACTGTTTGTATGCTTTATCCCTCTTGGTGGAAAAAGTCTGCTGTAGGCTGCTCTGTACCTACTCTTGTTGTACTGTGGTGCATTTCATATTATAGGAAAAATTTACTTTGATATCATTACCATGTTTGCTTTTTGCCTGTGTTCCATCTTCCATCAAATTTTCTTTTTATATATAAAGCACTAAACTGTACGAAGTATACGACCATCATTTTCATATATTATCTCAATCATTTGATAATTCAAAACAATCACCTCAACACCAAATCTGAATAGGCAACCAAACAACTGCCAAGTTAAAAGCAAAAAAAGCAATACCAAAGGTGAACTTCAGCAGAAAATGCAATCGAGATTAGATGGGTTTACAAATATGTACAGCCAAGGTTGCATACTCACACAAATATGCTCTGAAGCTGGACTGATATATTAGGCTACGTTCAGACTGCAGGCCAATGTGACCCAAATCTGATTTTTTTGCCTATATGTGACTCAGATCAGATCTTTTTATGACAGTGTGAACAGGCCAAGTCACATGGAATCTGATCTTTTCCAGTTCGGAATTGGGCCACTTCTATATGTCGTCCAAATCCGATACAGATCGGATCTTTTTAAATGCGACCTCAGTCTGGACACTCTGCTGCAGATGGAGCTGCACTGAACAAAGAAGCTCTACAAAAAGCCATAATTAAACACGTGGTTCTCTTCCTTCTCTACCTCGCTATCATCTGCTCACAAATTCCTTTTCTTATACCTAAAATTCACCGGACCGGGGCTCTCTTCTGAGTTACGTGCATGCTATTTGTCCGAGCAGATACAGTGGGGAGAGAAAGGGAGAGAAGGAGTGAGTTGTGGGGAAGATACGTAGGCTACAGCGCCATAGACCGTAATTGAAAAGAACAGAAATTTGACCCGTGAGAGGACAATGAAAAACGGGAGTCTGCATGCAGGTCACTGTCAGGCCGTGGACAGTTCACACTGGAGTCTGATATGAGCCACATTTAAACTATAATGTGAAGTGTCAAACAAAAAAAATCAGATCTGGGAAAAAAATCGGAATTGAGCATTAAGGCCTGCAGTCTGAATGTAGCCTTAAAGGTTAATTTAAGGTAGAGTAAGGGCCCGTGTCCACCAAAGCGTTTTTTTTTTTCAATTCATTCCAATGGGAGTGCCTCATTTTTACTAGCTGGTAAAAACGGCAGGAGTGTGACGAGGCACTGAGCTTCTGAGTGCTTTTTTTTGGTCGCCGAGAGTTGAAAAATGTTTAACTTTGGGAAAAAACGCTGCGCTTGTCACTGTCACTTTTTACCCAGCCGTCCAATCACAGTGCAGGAGGGGCGGGACAAAAACCGCACTGAGCACATCCGATCTTGAACAAAACGATGTGCCTCTTCGCCGAGGTGTTTCCTCTCCTGCAAAATCTCTTGAACCCACGTCCACGTCTGTGCTCTCATGTTTCAGCCTTCTCTTCATGCAGAGCAAAGGCCAGAGCAAATAGGCCTACATACTTTGTGGTGACATTTTTACATTCAGTAAAATTAAGTAGGCTACCCTACTTGCAACACATTGCCTCCAAGGAAATTATGTATCATAGCAACCACAGCGTCTTGAAAAAAAAAAGCGCCTCCAAAACACACCCTAGCGCTCCCAGCTAGGCGTTTTCAGAACAGCAGCAGGCGTTTTCAGCTGGCAAAAAACGCTTTGGTGTGTTTCTGGAGAAATCCAAAAACATTACAAATACCATGATATAAAGTGAACAATGACACAGCAAGTAATGTAACTAACGTAAGTCATGGATTAGCATACGTCGTTACAGCTCCTGCCACGTAGTTAACATGCTAGGACGACTAGACAGTCCCAGAGCCAGCACATCATCTCCAGACAGCGATGCTCACAGCTCTCCTGCTACAATAGCTAACATCACAACAACATCATGTCTTGACGAACAAGAAAGCAAGCTGGACGTATGTGGGCATATAATTATATGTGGCTTGGTCTGGATACAGCAGTCACTAAGATTACATACCAGAAGTATCGACTGACTGGCGTTGCTTTAAGGTTTATTAGAATCTTTAAAATCACACAAACTTGACTTGACAGGATGTGTTATACTGGTTAACCCACTTTGTAAAGGCCTTGGTTTGAAATGTACTGTTTATTTGTTTAACAGGCATTCCTGAGTGGTGGAAAGGGGACTGCTGGATTGTGCCAAGAAAGTTACATATCAGAATAGACAGGTTTATCTCAGTTTGACACTGTCTCTTTCTCTGTTTACCTTCACTGGACAATTATCTCCTCGCATAGTCACCCCACAGTAGGGTATCACCATGGGTGCTCACTGTTAAGCGGGACCTGAGGCACCCACAGAATTGGCACCTAAGTTCTAACAAAGAGCAGGATCAAATTACGACATACTCAGCTCAGATTTGAATGCAGTCCCAGTATAGACCATCTCATAAAATAGACCATCTCAGTGCACAGAATCAACTTAAATCCAGGTTACATTTTCAGATACCCACTTTTCAGTTGTGCTACTACTGTAAAGCAGGTTAGTTTTTCTGTGACCTTTGAATTTTTTCATATGTTGTCCTTTACCAGACTTCTATGAATACGGTTAACAAGCCAACAATTGTGTAAAAAAATCAATGCACAAGCCTTGCACATATATCCTTGCACTATATGCCCAGTGCAAACCAGAAACCACATATTCATTAGGGGGACATTTATCCGGCGATGACGGGGGCAAGCCAGAGGTATAGAGAATTGCTGCAGAGGTTTTCACAAATCAATTTCACAGGCTTTTGCAATATTTTACACTTAGGAGTTCTGGGCGGAGTCCATATTTATGTATTCACTTGCTTTGAGACTGGTAACTGTGGTTGTGCTTGTCAAATATGTAATTGCAATGGCTGTGGGAAACGTTTTCTTTTTTCTTTTTGCATCAAACATCATGAATAATTTTGCATTTAAAGCTATCTCCACGTTTGTGCTATTTCAAGTGCAAAGCAGACAAAATAGGAAATATAAGACCTTGGAGAGTCTGCCCTTCCTTTGTTTTGTCTCTTTCATTGTTAACATGAAGTATTTCTTGATGTGTGTATGTATATTTATAAAATGTGACTTTTGTATAGTTATATTTATAAGCATGAATGCAATCAAGTCAAATAAACATGTACATATGTGGGAATTTGGATTGAGTCTGCATCCCAACAATGTGTATGCATCAATACCCCGTGTTATCAACAGCCCCGAGACCTAAACAAGGCTCCCCTGACAGCAAACTCAACATCCCTCCAAGTTTGTCGCTATCCCTCACCAGCTTGCCTGATAGGTAACACAGTCAAAATGGGCAGAAGTAATGGGAGACAACACAGGCGGAGGCAGTGCCAACAGCTCGCGGGTCCTGCATGTAGCGAGCTGTGCCCATGCGACAGATGGATGTAGTCTCTGGACTGATTAATGTGCTCACTGGCCTGTGCTTCAGTGGCCGCAGCAATGAAGGAGTTCACAAAAGTGGTCTGGATATTTGTTCTGTCTCCAAAACAGGTGTTACACTTGTTTGGTTCCCTCATTCTACCGCGGTTTGTAAAGCTGGATGGTCCAACCGAGCGTATCTGACACTAAGGTCAACCGCCGATTATTCCCTACCAGAATACATAAATGAATCTAACGCAAGTCAAACCTCGTGTGTGCATGAATTCATCATGAAACGTAATGGAATACTGCAACAGGGTGGAACAGAAAAATGCAAAGCCAAGGTCAAACTTATTTATTGAACCTTTCAGCAAAACACATCACTAAGTGCTGTACAAAGCAACAAATGACATAAACAATGGCTTAAATTATGCAGCCTCCACATGTGGTTTTAACAAATCACAAACATGTCCTTACTGCTTGGTCTGCATAGCGCAAATTTATTGCTTGAATTTATTTCATGCAATTACTTATCAGATTTTTTTTTCCTGGTACACATGCCACAGTGCTCTAGTATTTTCTCAGCAGAAGAGCCTGGGGAGCCCCTCTATTAGGGCACCATACATAAAAGAGGAAAAATCAATATGCATCCTTTCTCCCGGGCCGGACGAGCAGCGCTCCTCGATCACAGCGCGGTGACACGGGGAGCTTGCCGGAGAGCCAGCCAGGACGCCAAGACTAATAGTTGTCAAAGCCAAGTGACAGTGAGGGTTATCTGTGGTGAGCTATATTTCCTCCGCCTCCCCAAAGATCTGGCTGGACAGTGTGTGTTATCCCTCCCTCCTGATAAAGCTCATCTCCCACACACAGGACCTATACTGTATGTCACATCTAGGCTATAAGCTGCAAGCACTCCGCTGTCCCCTAATAGAAACCATGACAGCCTTCCTCTCGACTGGGAAAACAACAGTAGTTTTTGTTTCATAGCACACCTAATACTCTGCTGACACACATTCCCTCCTCTGCTTCCGCTCCTCACACATGTTCATACATTTTATCCCGTCTTTAAAGAGCCCTTCTTCCCCCTTTGAGATTAGTTGTGTTTAAAGATGAAAAATTGCGTTTTCAGCACAGTGACATCTAATCTGTTTGGCAAGCTTTAATTTCCCTCGACGATGTAAGTGCTGGTGGGCCACAAGCTCACGACAGACATACTTTTGTCAAAGGGCAAGGATGACATTGCAGACTTTTTCTCATCTTTGATTCCATTTTTTTACGCCTGAAAGCTTGTTCCCATTGACTTGGTCCATATTGGAAAATGTAGTGCATTATGGATCCCTAATTTTCAGATTCTGTACAGTCTACAATTAATGTGACTAATTAAGTATTTGTCAGTGTCCAAACCCTTTCTTCATGTTTTTAAAAGATCTGCAGCTCAATTTCGGGACAATCTAACACTGACCTTATTAAGGGTATCGGGTATCAGCCATATGTGACAAATCCACAAATCAATAGTGTTTTGGTTTGCTCGGTCCAAATGCCAGTAATTGCGATCCTATGCCATCACACACTGCATGTAAATCACAATAATCTTAATTGAAAATGAGTAGTGGTAGGCCATTACTGGAAAAGCGGAAGTGTTGACATTTACCATAAGCTAACATTACCTGCCTTTTTTTTAACAGATTCAAGCCATGCTAGCAGCAAGTGCTGGACCAACCCCATTACTTTGGTCCATCCATGTTATGGATGGCTTACCGTAACATTTTGCAAGCAAAGTCATTTTCCTGAACTGACAGCAAGACATCTGCTCTCACCATCATTTATTAGAGCAGATTAGAGGTGTTGTTAAGGTCAGTGAATGTACACAATAACAACAAGAATAGTAGAGTTACGTCAGTGCATGCCTAGCTCAAACGGCTTACCATGAAACTTGAGAGTACGCCAGTTTGAGGAATGTTTTCCTTTCACTAAAATGAGAACCATTACTTTTCGGGCTTCTCTTATTGAACAGCAAATTAGTGCAGCAATGAAGAGACTATAGCTGTGAGGTTACTATTTGTCTACACAAAGTAGGGGCTATTTTTCATTCCTGACAAGTTCCTACAAGTGTAATGTGGCCGTGCTATTGGCATAATGTGCAAGTGAGATGGGTAACGCAGGAGTTTCTTATTGGCCTCACTCTTCTCATGCAAAAAGGCTGTTTGGGTTAAAATTGAATTAGTGCGCTTGACACTTTGACATGACAGTTTAATCCCTCGTCGCCATCTGCCCCCGAGTCATCTTTCAATTTCATGAAATCAGAATTATGTGTCAAATTGCTGCCTTGTCTCAAGATCCATCGCTCTCCTTGATGTGGCAAGTGGCCATTGCACCACAGATTGAGTAATAGATTGATCTCAGGCAGAAAGAGGGATGAAGGGGGGAATAGATGGGGAGGGGTGTTACCAGAGAGGTAGTTGAGTGAATCAGATCTTCATTTTCTACCACTTTGACATGTGTCACAGTGAAGCCTGCTGCGATTACATAACAATGAGGACCCGCAGAGTTCACCACTGGGAGTCTGTGATATCTGCCTGATAAATATACTCAGGGGCTTGGAGGCGGGCACGAAACAAGCCACGTTAAAGGCCAGTGTCACATCAAGTGGTCACAAAGCATTATCAGCTCAGCACGTCACGGGGTAATGACAGAAGACAGTGCCGCGGACAGAATACACTGTGTGCTCCAAATTCCCCAACGCTTTTAAATCTAAATATCTGATCACTATTAAAGTTTGCCAGTTGGAAAAAATTTTATGTCTAGCTGGGAAACAGGCAAACTAATTTAACCTGGTCATGTGCCCAGATAGCTGTAATAGATTTTGATCCTGGAAAGACAGGTATGGTATTTGATTTTAGTGGAACATTAGAGCACAGTGAAAGCCACCACTGATGAACAAAAGTAAAACTCCTGTTTGTTTATACTTATAAGAGAGTATTCAGTTCTCTATGTATTGTTTTTTAGAACTATCATGACAACACTTAAATATTAAATACCCTCTCACACCTTTTGAATAATAAATTAAGGCTGTCTGTTTTTATTTCATAATGCAAACATGTTTTATTTTTGTCATATTAAGCATGGATTTACCAAAGAATTGCATCCAACTACAACGATTGCTTTCTTGCATATCTTTTAAAGTGCCCTTCCATAGAAGAAAAAAAAAAATCTATTTTGACCTTCACTGTGCAGAATGGTGTATGAGCAGAGTTTGACACTAGAAGGCTATCTTCACATTCATCTGCTGAAAGGGGGGAAGTTTAAGACGTGTAAGCATGAGTGGATTTTCTGACATCATAATTAGTTTGGACGACTAGTTTGAATCTGAAACTTGAAACCTCAGGCGCACATACACTGAGAATAGAGTTTTTTCGGTGAAGTAGGAGACATCTTGGGTCCAGCATATACATTTATAAATGAACAATATTTGTGTGTTCACAGATTCTGACATTTTCAAAGAGGGAGAAGGAGTAGGTGTCATTTTAAGAATTTTTAACTCGGTAAAAACAGATCACACAAATTATTAATAGAAGAACAGTATTTTTATATGTCTTTTCCACCATTCTGCACAGTGAAGGACAGATATTGAAGTGAAGAGACATTAAGCATAATACATTTTTGAGAGGAGGGAGACTTTCTTTTCAGGCAGTTTAGGTAGTTTTTAGGAGTTTTAGGAATCCTTATAGTAGAAAAAGGTTTGTTCTACTGCTTGTCAATTTATCAGTTAGTAGATTGATAGAAAAATAATAGCCAACAATTACCATAATTGATTAATCATTCAAGTCATCTGTCAAGCAATGCCATTAGTTGCAGCCCTACTTTGGTCTCAATGTTAAATGCATAAATAGACCATGATTCCAAAAGTAGACGCTTACTAAAAGCCCAACAGAATAAAAAAATTCTCTGTAATTTTAAGGAAGCGCTCTGGGACTTAGCAGAACCCAATGCTTCTGAATGTTCCAGCTAACTTCTTAGTATGAAGTTAGTAAGTAACAAGTATGGAAGATGAGAGTGGTGTAATCGCCCCAGATTTCATAAGAAAAGTCTTCACCATCTCTGCCCGTCTGTCAGCCAGGTGGAGACTGATGGCTGGTCTCTGATGGTGGTGCAGAGCATTAACCATGTCTTGCATTTGCACAGAACGGTCTTCCATCACCTCCCCAGAGCACTTAGCCCGGGCTGCGGGGGGAGACCCGGCTCACCCCACCCCTGACGGCTGAGACTATTAGGGTGATGCACGGCGGACCATTCCTCATCCTACACGGGAAGGGTGATGGATCCACTCCAGACCCAGGCTCCAAATGGGCCCCCCTCGTTTGGGAGCAGGTAGGTGGGGGGAAGAGGCGTGGGCGCAGTTGTGGATGTATGATGGACATTTATGAGGTTGAGCCGTGTGTAAAGGGTGCAGAGGTAATTCCCTGCTACCCGCGGGGGTCATTGGTTCAGCTCCTTGCTAAAGGACGGTTAAAGATTTCATATTTATGAGCTGTGGCTCTGAGAGGTCCATTTTTTACAGTCAACATTGTGAGTAATATACGTTGCAATAAAGTCACTATTCATTTTAGATAAAGACTCTTTTTAGTATATTACTCTATGATGGGGAATTAAGCCATGCGACACTGAAGAAAATATTGTAAAAGGAGTGTCAGAAAGTCATGTAAAAACAGACACCAACTGAATAAAAGACAGTTTTTAGAATTAAAATCTGGCTAATGAATGAAATCCTTTTTATTCGATATTTTCTGCATTGATTAAATTCAAATTCAATTCATCTGACTTGCTTAACCCCCCCACTTCCACCATTTGGCCTGTTCTGTTGATAGACAAAGTCCGTGATAATGGGGGAAAAAGAAATTACCAACTGTTAAACAACCTTGTTAACAGCAAAAGATTCCCCTTTCAACACAATTCTTCTCTGACAATGAAATATGAAATAATGCTTACTGTATATACACACCAGAATACACATCTATGTAAATATCTACACACATGCACACACGGACTGCAGTATAATGAATAATCACAAAGTCATAATTACCTCCTAACAACCTTTTTCTCACTACAGTGCATCTTTGTGATTGAAGTCCACCCACATTGAGTTAATTGCATTTATTCCCTGATGCCACAAATATGCAATTAAAATGCAGGCATTACACACAGCTCTGCAAAATCATCAATACGGTACGCAGTTAAAAATAGGGCCGGTGTTTGCCTCTTGAGTGCAACCTAGAATGTGTTGGGAAGTGGGAAGTGAGGTCAGGCTAAGACGTGGCTCTGAATTTGCACTCCTTCATGCTTTTCTTTTCTAATTCTACATTAGCATCATTGTCAGTTTACGTCAATGGGAAAGAGATTTAAATTATTATTGTTATGTGGTTCATTTTGGTAGCTAAAAAGTAGAAAAAACTTGACCTTTTTAAAAACAGATTTGTCCAGATACTTGGGAGTGGCTCAGGATTTCAAGCTGAATGCACAAAAAGACTGTTGACTCTAGCTGGAAGTATTACATCAGATTCCTCTTGTGTTTTGTCTGGCGAATATCAACTTTTGTTTTTGATGGTTTAGGTCTCCACAGTTTTGTTTTTATTACCTGTTAAGCACCAACATGGGCTCTCAGTAGACTAATGGATTGCAGTTACAGCAGGGCATCTGGTTAAAACTCTACTAATGCTGGTATTATGTGAATAAGCACCTCTTAGACACCAATTAAACAAAACATACTAATAACATACTACTGTAACTGGATATGCCTGTAATATATCGTTTGTGAATGTTTCTGTGATACAAAGACTCAACGTGATGCAATTTTAGAGAAATATGACAATATTTGAAATTAAATTTTATGAAGTTGTTCACAATCCTTTTTGTGTATGACCCCTAAAGGGAAACTCCACTGATCCTACACATCAAAGTCTACAGTTTATAGGTCTTGGGGAGGATCACTGAATATATGGTAAAAAAAAGTTGTACAAAGCCTTTTGTGGCTCCAGAGGGAGTTGGTAAATTGAGAGAAATCTAATAAATTGCCTTGTCTGGGGCTGAAGACTAGAAATTTGAAAATGGAAATAAATCTGGAGGTGTGGAGTTAGAAAGAAACAAGCTACCAGACCTCTGTAGCCCGATCCTCACCTTTGCCTGAAGCTCATTAGCTGCTCCTAGCATAACACACCTGGATCTCTGACTGAACTGTCAGCGGTGTAGTTGCATTGTGGGTAATGTAAGCACCAAGTTTTCACAAGGAAAAAGTATGCATGGAATCAAAAAGGTGATATCTCTGCCTCTGCTGCATCACTTTTGATACTTTCTTTAGAAACTATCCATCATGCTTGTTTTGTTTGACAAAGAGTGAAAATACAAAAAACTTACAAAAAAGAGACTGGAAGTAGGTAAAGGGGGCATTTTTGCTGAATAAAGTGACTTAGACCATTCATCAGTTATCAAATTAATAATTTCCTGTCTGTCAACTAATCAATGAATGCCATTTGAACACTTTTAGAAACCCCAAGAGGTCAAATTAAACAATATTTCACAAGAAAAAGTATCAATCATCACTGTAATCCAGATATTTGAATTTCTGATTTACATCTCGTTACTCACTCAACTTATATTCTTTCCCACATGGAGAACCAATCATGTAATGTAATCCAGTACTTACTCTTGGTGGAGGAACACAAATACAGTTTGAAATCAGAGAGCAGTCAGTAAAAAGTGGATCATCTATTATGGCTACGTCTACATACAGTACTTTGCTTTATGGAAAAACATCATTAATGTTGTTACATTATTGCAAGGACAAATTCCTATGGAAGAGAGAGAGAGTTGGCAGCCAAAGCATAAGTCATCATCTCTTCTAATGAAACACACACAGTGTTTATATTGATCAGAGCCAGCCTGAGAGTCTGTGCATGTGTGCGCATGTCTATGTTTGCTGGAGGATAAGGCTGGAGACAAAGAGTTAGGTACAGTATGTTTCAGTGTGTGTCTGAACCTGAGAGGGGAACACTTCGGATCACTGCTACACCACAGTTAGCAGTGCCTGTCACGACGTCACACGCGCTCCACTGGGACACTCTGATCACGTGATGGTCCATCTGATCCCTGCTTACAGGCAAAAACTAAAGCTCTGTAAACCTGTAGTGAGGACATCAAAGAAGTGGACTAGTGAAGCTGTTGAGGACCTCCAGGCATGTTTGGACTGTACTGACTGGGATGTTTTCAAGGCTACCAACAATCTGGATGAGTTTACAGAGGCTGTGACGTCCTACATCAGCACCGGTTCCCCTCAAGGCTGTGTTCTTTCCCTCCTTCTCTTCTCCCTGTACACCAACAGCTGCACCTCCAGTCACCAGTCTGTCAAGCGACACCACCCTCATTCGGCTCATCTCAGGTGGGGACTAGTCCGCCCACAGGTGGGAGATCGACCATCTGGTGACCTGGTGCAGCCAGAACAGTCTGGAGCTCAACGCTCTGAAGATCGTGGTCGTGGACTTCAGAAAGAGCCCAGCCCCACCCTCCCCCATCATCCTGTGTGACTCCTCGGTCACCACTGTGGACTCCTTCCGCTTCCTGGGCACCATCATCTCCCAGGACCTCAAGTGGGAGCTGAACATCGCCTCCCTCACCAAGAAGGCCCAGCAGAGGATGTACTTCCTGCGGCGGCTGAAGAAGTTCAGCCTGCCAAAGACAGTGATGGTGCACTACACCGCCATCATTGAGTCCATCCTCACCTCCTCCATCACCATCTGGTACGCTGCTGCCACTGCCAGGGACAAGGGCAGGCTGCAGCGCATCATTCGCTCTGCAGAGAAAGGTGATTGGCTGCAATCTTCCTTCTCTTCTGGACCTGTACTCCTCGAGGACTCTGAGGCGAGCAGGAAAGATTGCAGCTGACTCCTCCCACCCCGGACACAAACTGTTTCAGACTCTCCCCTCTGGCAGGAGGCTGCGGTCCATCAGGACCAAAACCTCTCGCCACAAAAAGTTTCTTCCCATCTGCAACTAGCCTCATCAACAAGGCCCGGGTCCCCCACTGACACCCCCCCCTTGCAAACGATACAAATGTCACCTGCACATGTAAATACCGTTTCATCTCGTGTCGGGCTCAGACATGGCAAATAGCACATATTTGTTGTTGATTGTTGATCTTTGTTGTTGTATATTTTTATCTTGTCAATTTATATATTTGTATGTACACAATTCTCTTCCGTTACGTTACTACGTTACTGCACAGCACAGACCCAGAATAATGCACATGTATATATCTGCAACGTTGTTCTTCAATTCCATATTTATATATTTCCACATTTATTTATTTATGTTGACTGAATGTTTGTCTACGTGTAGCACCTTATCACCACAGCAAATTCCTTGTATGTGTAAAACACTACTTGGCAATAAAGCTCCTTCTGATTCTGATTCTGTGTATGTATGTACTGTGCTGTGTGTGAGAGAGCATGTACAGCAGACACGTCGAGCGCAGAGGCAGAAACTCATGCAGCTCATCGAGCAGGTTGGCCCCTTCTCCATTTGCTCAGGCAGTTTGGGAGAAATGCTGATGATGCAATGTGCTGACCCAAATACACTACCTGCTCCCAGCAGACTGCGCCAGCTGGGGCAATCTCTGTCGCTCCCCCTTTCTCACCCTTTCTCTTTCATAAACCCTTACACCTCTTTTCATTCCTTCCTCTGATTGTTAAAAAAAAAAGAGCGCTCAAGTGTATGTTCTCTCCTTATTGTTGTGCTTTTGCCCTTCCATCTCTCCTCGCTTAAAAGTGCTTCTCCACATGCAACATGATCACACTCACAGGCCTTTAACGCCTTCTTTCTCTCACAATACCCTCTGTAGCCTGGTCTGAAAAAATGCCTATTGAGCGATCGAAATCCCATTGAGTAGCCAGGAATCAAAAGCAAAGATGCTCACTCTTTCAGTGCAAGAGCACGCGAGACGTAAATGCTGATGAAACCGCTCACCACTCGCTGACAGGGGAGAAAATTGTGCAGAAAATATATCACAGACATAATAAGAGCTGCCTTTTGATCAGCTACACAAGATAACTCAGACCAACATGCTGCTCGACCGTGCCCTCACGCTGGTTAACTACAAACGTACCAGATGACCAATTTCTCACTCGTTGCTCTTACTATACAGGCAGATAAAAAAAAAAACACTACAAAACACTCAGGCCTTTTATATCACCACTGGGTACCCAGGGGAACTGCCGTCCGGAGCTGTAACTGTATCCACATGGAAACACAATACAATACCTGCAGGGTCACAATACTTGACAGCCATTGTACCAGTGGTGTTGAAAGACTTGTGTCCATGAGGTACTTTTTTTTTTTTAGAATCTCCACTCACAGTGGTGTAAATGTTGGCAGAAACAGAGCACGTTTAAGTCTTCTGGGGCAAGTCCAAGACAAGTGAGTCGAAGTCACATCTCCAGACAAAGAAAGTCTCAAGACATCTCAAAGCAAGCCATAAGTCCAAGTCAAGTGACGAGTTAGTGGAACGAAGTCTAAGTCAAGTGCCAAGTGAGTTGAGGAAATTTCAATCCAATGAAAAGTCAGTTGAGTCAGGTTCAAGTCCAAGACATGTGACAAGTTATTTCTAGGGACACATTGGTCCAGACAACACCAAGTGAAGACATTGACGAAAGATCTATGTCAAGTCACAAGTCTTTATTTGCAAATTCCAAGTCAATACCAAGTCTTTACAAGTCCAATCCAAGATCTTAGAATGGTGTCTTCATATGCACATGTCTAAAAATCAAATAGTTGCAGTGTGTTGGGCTTACCTGTCACTGTTGTATTTATTCATTATTGTGGTATTTAACTAGGTCAAGCCTCAAAACTTGAATTTTTAATTGCTTTCAAGTCTCAGTCAAGTCTTTAGGGAGTTTAGTTTCAAATTAAGTCCAAATCCTAACTTTTACAACTTAAGTCTGCTTCTCCAGTCAAATCTACAGTGGAAGTAAGGAGTAAAAATCTTCCCCTGTTGAGCGTCAGTTTTCCATGAGTCCCACATCCCACAGTGGCAAGACGGAGAGCAGAGAAAATGTATCCCTGTCAGAATATCAAAACTCAAACTATACAGCAGAGATGATTCTGTGTAACCACTGCAGTTCGGAAACTTGAATCCTTTTTGTGGCTGGATCAGTGTGGTTTTTAGCGAAGGGGCTTATGCGTATAATTACATAGAGACACTTATTTTCTGCATGACAGCTTCCTGCCATAATAGCTTCTGTTTTCAGAGGGGAAAAGAAGAATGAGTATCAGGTAAATTGGAATTCTCTCAGTTTTTTCACTAAACCCCTGTCCGAAATTACTTTTTCTCTTTCTTTACAGAAAAGGAGGACTGTATTACCAAAATGGAGATGGCTAAAAGGACAAGTTAATATGGGCTAGATGAGAGAATGGGGCAGATCTCTTCCTTTGTAAATCTTCATGTTAGATGCTACTCTAGATTATCTGTACAATTCACAGCACCATGGACCTCCTGATGAATTCAGACTTCTCGATTCTCAGACTGTCTGTCATTATCAGCAACTGGTTTTAACAATGAGTTATTTGAACATGCTGCTCTTAATATCCTTATCTGTATATTTAATAGAGCTGTGAATCTTCTTGGTTACTTATTGACTCAGTATTTATTATCATATTTTTTCCTTTTTCCTGTATGATGACATCCGTAAACTTTGACCACAAGGGGTTAATGAATAAATAAAAAAGGTTACTGACAATAAAACATCTTCCCTCACTTGGCCCTCATGTATCCCAACTAGGGGAGCAGAGGGCAATATCAATACATTCATTAAAAAGGCTGTGGTTTACACATTATCGACCTTGATCTGAAATTTGCATCACGCTTTATTCTTTATTCAGTGGTTATCGATGTGTGCTAGACTGTTGAGTTTTAAAACTGGTGATTGACAATGATAAATGAAGGTGCCAGTGCAACACAGAACAAAAAAACTGAGCAGAGACAAGCACTGTAGAGTTGCAGAGGGACACATTAGGGAAGAAATCAGGCAGACTAAAATCATTAAACCTGAGAAGGAAATGCGGAGATGGCCAATGTTTTACTGGAAAAAGCAAAGGAGAAAATAGATGATCCAAGTCTGTGGAGAGAGAAGAAGGCCTGGCGCTCAGGTTGATGCGCAGACACCCAATCAGACAGCCCTTCATCCCTTAACCCCCAGCCAAGAGTAGAGTAGCAAGATGAGAGGAGAAAGGTTGAGGGGGAGGAATCAGCTTTAGAAGTGCTGAAGCTGGATTTTTCTTCCTTGAGAAATAAAGAAAGAAATAGAGATAGAAGGAAAGGGAGGAGTTCTAAGGAGAAAGAAGGCACAATAGTTAATCTTCTAAAACAGGGAAAAGGCATGAGTCAGTCAGATGAGAGCAGGTGGAAATGTGGAGCTGAGACAATGTGTTTTTTCCTCTGAGATTTCGAGCCTATGAGACAAAGCTTAAAAGATTCAGGCTAAAAGATCTCAACACAATGCCCTGTGCCAAGCAATGAAGAGTTCACTCTTCTAATTCAGTTTCATGGCTTGAGTTAGATTGAATTCACAGAGGAATTTGAAGGTCAGGTGCTGTACTATGTACACGCTCAATCTCTATGGCCATTAGTGCTTATTTATAAAGCCATTAATGTCCATTATCATAATTACCTTTGCTTACTTGCAGAAGCCACTGCCAATGAGTGAAATCTGCAGAAGTCTCTCAGATTTCTCTCTGCCAGCCATTAGTGTTTTCCTGCCTTGCCGTGATCGTCGTCTTCCGCTCTTCCACCTGACTGCCCTCACCTTCTTCCTGTGTTAAAAATACAACCCGCAGCCGCCTCATGCATATGTTTGCTTGCTACGAAAAGGTGCGCCATTAATATGCAAGTGCATTTCCTGAATTAGTAATGCAACCCCCTTGCCAGTGCAGTGTATGTCAAGTTCAGTAAGAACGTAGCAGAAGGAGGACTTTTGGCGGGTTGTACCGATGTACCTCCTTGCCAACCGTTGAGCAAGCAGGGCTGTTGTTCCCCTTAAGGGGGCAATACATCCCCGTTCCATACCTGCAACTCAGCTCCCAAAGGGTTTCAGTCTCCTACACAGCACAATCCTTCCCCCCGTAGAGAAGCTGTGGAGAACTCACAAATAGAACTTTTCAAGATCTCACTGTCGTTGAGACAAATGTGGACTGTGTAGGTTGTGAATTTTTTATCTCCTTGCTCATACTGCTCAGTGCAAAAGAGTCTCCCTCTATACATTGAATCCCTCCTAGACCTCATTAGTGAATGGTTCTCTAGTGACAGTGCGTCTCACATTTCTTGCCCACAACGGACATCCAGCAGCACAATATTCCTTTCCCTCAAGTGAGTTTTTTCATTTTCCCAGCTGGGAAATTCACCAAGTGCCGTGGTACTTTGGGTCAAAGGTTGATAACGGCCAACAAACCAATTTCACAGCGCCTGCCTCTGACAGACACCGTGTGATCTTGGGTGGGACCCCTCCCGATCCCCCTCTCTGCATACCCTCCAGAACACTCTGAACTTAATCAAACTTTAATTAGCCCTCTGCTTTGGTGATAATTGGCAGTCGAGGCAGGGCCACAACTCTGCTACTGCAAGACGCGGTCTCTGAACGTATCCACAGCTAATCGTTGAGGGAGAGATGCGGAGCCATTGGCCATAATCTGTTCCAAAACCTGATGAGACCTCTGTGTGAATGTTTGCATGTGTGTAACAGCAAGTGTGCTGTCTTAAATTACATTTACATTAAGTCTGACTGGTCAGACATAACAAACAAAAAAAGAAGGAACATATTATGCTGTATTACATGATTCGATTCCTTTCACGAACCCCTTTTCCTTTCATGTGGTGAGTTTGTGTGGTGCTTAACCAGGTGATTACCACATTAGCAACTATGCTAATAGAAATGGTGAAGCCCTATCCCTAACCCTATCTACAATGTTCCCAAATCCTACCCTTCCTTGAGCGAACACAACTTAAGCAATACCACAAAGTCAGTGTGGTCAAACTTCTACAGTAGCTAACTGGGCAGAGCCAATGGACATTAATTTTTCCAGAGTTTAGGATTATGCAATAAAGCGTGGAAGGATGCAGAAAGGTAAAAGAATCATGAGTTCGATCGATGTGTCAAAGCCTGTCAATGCGGTAAAAAGCTTACACCAAGTGCCCTGAAGCCATAAGGCCTTTATTTCACATATGATGTCTCCCTAGGCTAAACAAAAAGTAAGATGAAAAAACATTTCAGTGGACACCTACATTGCACTTTAAAGGTTCATGACTAATCGGATAGAGTTTCTCAATATAAGACAGCAGTAAAAGAATTGCATGGAAAAAATTGACCTATGTCAGTGATGTGTGTGCGATATTGAGCAGTAGTCAGAAATATGATACACGGGTATGTTTTTAGAGCCGAAAAGTAATAAAAAACAATTATGGTCCAAGCCTCTTTGACCTGGTGGAGAAAATCCATGCCAACCCAATCTTGTTGTGGGTGCTATGATCTACTGAATCGAATGCCCTGTGAAATGAAATCAATGGAGTTACCCACTCCAGAGCCGCATCAATCTGAGATTTTGGTTCATGTGGATTTAGAGGCCTACTGTACCCCCTAAGAAGACTCGGGTCAATTGCATTAATGTGAAAAGTTTGAGGATAGCACATTCCCCCCACAGGTTACAGCACATTTCAAGTCAGTGTTCAGCATTTAACATTGGCAGTGGTGGGCGGCAGTGGAAGTGCAGTAGTTTCCTCTGAGAAAAAGCAACTAAAAAAAATTATTCCAGCATGACAATACTTTATTCAGGTTTGAAGGTTGAACTATGGGTTGGATAACTGATTGTTTGCAGAGACACAAGTGAAGAGAAGGCAAACGCCACTGTGGCGAAACCACAACAAAAACGTGTCATTGAGATGAGTTGAGTCTTGAGTGATTGAAGGGAAATTTGCAGAATTGATGGGATTGATGGCTACTTCCCTGCTTTAGTTCTCCTTGTCTATTTATTGCCAAGAACAGCACTGGTCCTGTGTATTTCATATTTTTATATGGTGCATATACACAATGACGTGTGTTCTAGCCAGAGATTGAAAAAGTAAAACGGAAGACATTCCCTTGGCATGGGGGGTTGTCAAACAAGAATCATATGAATAATCAACACATCCACATCAAAAGAAGCCACTCCTGCAGCAACACAAGTGCAACTCAAGAAAACACTGTGCTGGGCGGTTAAAGCCAAGATATGTGAAATTATTTTGCACATGTCGTCAAACCATGATTAAAGTCTTCACTGTTTGCTGTTCTGAATGACCACATTTAAAGGTGGGGTAAAAAGCCTGCTGCCATGTGGAGGGGCGAGAAACAATGTTACATACAAATGGGGAGTGCACACCTTCGAACAATCTCTCCTCGAAGGCATATATGGTGTTGATGTGTATTATACAATAGTTGTGAAAAAAATTGTGTTTGAAAGAGAAGTTGAAATCCTGCCTATTGCTGCAAGAAGTGGGCGACTGTCGGTTTTGAAAAGGTGTCAGATGCAGCCGCCTAAATGCCAGTGTCAGAAAGATGTGGAAGTAAGGTTGATAGCAGCTGCTCTTTGACGACGCGACTAGCAGTTTGATTGACAAAAACAGACGCCTTTATTGGTCAACTGTGCTGATTTACTAGCCTTACACTTTATAGCTTTGGCTGGAGTCACTGTACATGAGGAAACTGACAACGTCCTAGTTCGCCAACCAGCTCAGTTTCTTACACAGTGTCTAAGCAGGCTGCCTAGCAAAAGCAGCACGTTAACAGAGCAGCAGCAGCTTCACTCCTCCATTTGTGTCTACACATGATGCATTCAGGCTCCTGATTTCAAGTAGGTTAGCTGCATTCTGGCTTTGCTCAGAGCCCAAAATACAATAACTGTAGTTACAAATGTAATAGATTTAAAACATTAAAATATGCTTCAGGTAGCAGTTTATTTAACAGATTATTTCCATAATTGAGTTTTCACTGAAATGTTAGCAAACCACAACATCAGGAAGAAATTTAATTCTGTATCTTATATGCTACTGCTAACCATCTGTAGATTTAAAGGGGCTGTATGTAGTTTTTCAATGAAATTACTGTCAGTGGGCTCAAACCTCACTTACAAATGAAGCAGACACCTGTTTTCTCTGTTGCTTGCATCAGCCACTATTCTGTTTTTAATGTGAGGACACCGGGTCGGATGCAGCTCTGTTCGTGCTGTTATGTGCTGAACCCCATCAGACCAAACAAGATTCAGATGATGTCGATAAAAACACAGTGAAGATCAGAAAAACTGGAGTCACATTAGCTCGCAGGCTAACGACGAGCACTTGCTAACGCCGAGCAGTTGCTAACGCCGAGCAGTTGCTAACGTTATCCGGTGCAAAGTTGTAGTGAAAAGCAGCAAGGGAGCAAACGCCAATGTAGCACGTCAGTAGCATGTCAGCTAAATGCAGTAAATGTAACGAGCATGGATTAGTTGAACCTGCAGCTGAAAAAAATATTACTGTAACGGTGCAGTGGGAGTTTACTTGAGTTTCCAGCATGTCGTGTGAAGCTGTCTCCCTGTCTCTCTGTAGCCGCTCTCACACTGACTTATTTTCCGGGAAGATTGTGCCAATCTGCGGCTCGCTGCGCTGTAAAAAAGGTACGGAGCCGGTGCAGATCTGCCTCTGAGCCAGGAACGTTGACGTAACAGAGCCTGAACATGTCTGTAAAAAAGCCTTAGTCGGCATGCAGGTGTTTCTGCGTTGATTGTGGGAACTCTGTATGAAAGCGGTTGTGTTTTGGAATATGCTCGCTCATGAGTTCAAGCAAGCACGTGTACACACCAGGTTGCAATCTTAGAACCGCATCGCTAGTGGTCGCTGAAAAGTGCAAAATGCCCCTTTAAGCATGAATAACATGAAAGGGAGTGGACACAATAAAACAGTTTGTATTTATCTAAATAAAGCCAAGACAATTTTGACAAATTTGACAATTTTGAGCTCTTGTAAGTCCTTTCCAGCTTTCAGTCTTACGTCTGACTTTTCATTCTGGATTATTGTTGAAATTTATCTGAACATGTTCAAGTTCATTCAGCTCCGACCCCAATAGCACTACACTAATGTTAAGAAGTTTTAAAGGCTCAAACTCTCCCAGTGTCTCTGGCTTATCCTCTTCTCTTAGATTTATCCATTCTTCAGTTGTCATATCAGGACCAAAAAAGAAAGTCGCACACAAATCCATTTTGTCTGCAGCCAGTGTCATTACATGAGCTGTCTGAATTGTTCCTTTGGAGCTATGGAAATATGTGCCAAGCGCAAGTGGTCTGAATTTTATTAATTCAGTTGAATGTTGTACATCATAGCCTCTTTTTGACCAAGAGGCATTGAAGCTTTTTGAGCTTGCAGAGGAATTTGTTCTTGTGACACTGTCAATCATTGTGACCGTGGAAAAAGGGCTTGCTCAGTGATGATTTAGCAAAATAAACAGAACCAGAGAAACCAGGTAGAGGGAGTCTTGAGTCAGTGTATCAGTGAACTGAATTCCTGCCCTTGGAAGGAAAAGCACTTGGAGTGCACATCTGTACCAACTGTGGATAGCTCGCATTGATCATGAGGCTTGATGTTGACAGACTCTCAGCCTATCAGACATCTTATACATCAGTTGGTGTTGTGTGTGTGTGTGTGTGTGTGTGTGTGTGTGTGTGTGTGTGTAATCAAACTGCCCAAGGTACACTACTTCAGGGATCTCTCTGTGCACTGATTTGTGATAGGATTTTGAAGTTCCCTTGTAGAGCACAACAAAGTTACCTCCCAAGGACATAGAATTAGCATTCAAGGATACCAGTTTGACACACACTGGGAGTACTTGTGTCCCTGCTGGGCTAGTAAAAAGCAAACCGGAAAAAAGGGAAAACCCTTTGAAGTGCAGACTTCATGGACTCGTCAATATCTGGTATTGACCCTTCCCTCCTATTTAATAAGGTTCCCATTCCTAAGGCTTGATTTGCTGGATACTCATTGCTATGCTAGCTGTGCTGCAGCATGCTGTCATACTGCTGATGCCAAGTATTTCCGCATTGATTACACCTCTGGGATTAGCTCAAATGCAAATGCAAGTGTGTGTGTGTGTGTGTGTGTGTGTGTGTGTGTGTGTGTGTGTGTGTGTGTTATGCATGTATGTAAGTGTGTGTATTCACAGTGTTAGAGAGGAGTGGAGTGCGTAAAAGAGTATCCTGGCCTTGCAAAGACTTATCTACTCGTGATTGTTTGTACACTTGTAAGTCATTTATTGCAGTGTACATATAATAAAACCTATGCTTCCATGTCATGCTTGCAACACATAAAGGCTATGTATTAAAAAAAAGTCTATTCATGTTCAGAAAAATGTTTGCTAATATAACATCTAAACAGATTCCCTCCCCCACATATGCCATTAAAAACACAATGGGGCAACACTGGCAGCTGTGAGAATCTGGCTTCCTTGAAAAGCCTGGGAAAAGAAAACATGTAAAGAAACCGTGTAGAGGGATTATCATGCAGCAAAGGAGAAGTCCCCTGGCTAATAAATACGCTGTGAATTATATTGTGATCAGGCATTCTGAATTGATCTTCATGAAAGCATCAACGAGCTGTGGCATCCTTGCGCATTTAAGGAGTGCCATAACTGTACACTCAAGCATTTTACCTTATTAAAGAAATCCAATTTGGTTTTGTGAACGGCGCATGTTTACAGATGTGAAGGTCAGTGCAACACAGCAACTAAATCAGCCTGCTGTCTTGCTAACCTCAATTGTGTTAGTAACCTCACTTGTGCTATCGCTTTTGAAAGTACTGCTGGTAGAAATTAGAGGTTAATTCTATGACCTCCTTGTTCCCTCTTTTTAAGCTTGAAGTGTCAGTGCCATGACACCTGTGTTCATCTCTTCTGTACCAGCCATGATTGGATTTGAATTGATACTTACTCACTAGCTGCATGTTGTTTGGCCAGGAATGAAAAACTGTTTGCCAGTCCTCTCAGAATATAGCACTTAGCAAAAATAGTAATTTCAATAACCTGCTGGTCTATTTCTTGATGCCCCCTCCCAAATCTAATGCCCTAAATAGGAATAATATTTTGCAGTAATTTCTGTTTTTACTTAAGGAACTGATGGGGACATTCTTAATTCTTAAGCACAAATATTTAATTTAGCTGACTACACCTGACTGAGAGGTCATTTCCTTTGTGATTGTTCACCAAAACACGCAACCAGCAGGAACCGTTTTTCAAATTGCCTTTGTGCCTTTGTGTCTGTCTCTATGCGTGAGGCGGTTCACATGTGCTGAATACAAGCATATGTACTGAAACAAAGCTGCCAAACTATCAGAAATACCAAAACACCATATCACAATGCAGTTGGTTCAACGTTTTAGCTCGCAGCATCAGAGTGCAGAGTGCCATTCAACATGTGGAGCACCAAACATCCCATAGGTATGGCCCAGTAGCTAGAACCAAAACTGAAAAGAAATGCAGAAATGGCAGGATTTAAGATGCCATTGCATGCAGTAAACACCTTAGATCCAAAAAGAAGTCCAAAAATGCCTTTAGGAGTAATTTCTTCTTATTCTTAATTGTTTTATGAAATATTGCTGTATAAACTTACAAGAATAAAATGAAATATACAGTATGTGTATTTGTACTTCTGTGTTTTAAAATCCACAGAATTGTTAAGAAAGTGATAAATTCCCTGTAAGTAATATTGTAAGACACTAGAAATCATTCGGCCCAACTCCACAGCACCTTCTGACTCACCCTCTGACAAACTCTTGCCAACTCATCTTCCAAGTCCCTCATAGGGCGAAAAAGGAAAAAAGACCAAAGACTGTGGTCGTCTTTATCTAGTTTGCTGCCAAATCAGGTTTATAAAACTGACATTCCCTTTACTGAGAAAGTTTCATACCAAACCTTTGCCTCACACATGCACACCAACATGATTTTCTTGTCTGGCAATAGCAAAGTGAGAGGCCTTTGGCTTCCCAGGGGAACTGTATTGAGCTGAGATGCCATATGGAGGTGGGTGTACCATGTCTGGTAGGAGAGTGTGGTGGAACTACAGATACAATCTAGGTATGGAGGAGGTCACCATTAAGCATCACACTCCATAGGGAACGGTGCATGATGGAAGTTCTTGCACTCGGGTTCCATTCACCCAGCTGTCATAGCTGCTTGGCTTGGATGACAGGTGCTGGTCTCTGAGCTACGAGATGGAGAAGGATGTGAGAGAATTGTTTTATAGTCTGCCAATGTGAAGTGCAAACATCTGTTTTCAATAAAATATGGACAAAGAATCAAGCTACAGACCACTAGAGAGAGTTTATATGAGGCTTCATTTGTGCCAGATCATGTCATAACATCACTAACAACCTTCCAGATTGGACCAGCACCTCTTTTGTGGAATTCATAACTACTTAACATCATCAAAATCTGTTGTCAAATGTTAATGAATATTCAGTGTTGCTTGTTCTATCATTCATTCATTTTCCCTTGCCTTTCCAGTAGGCCTAGAAGGCTCCCACCACACCAACATTCATTTCAGTTCATTTCAATCAATTTTAAAATAAAGAGAAACGCAGAGATGATTCGCTCATGGCAAGAACATAAATCCACATTTAGAATTTGTGTGAACTTGGCTGACCTTTGATTCGCAGATTTTGTGACATGGAATAGTTGCAAAGTGTCTTGACACTGTTGACCTCTGAGGGGGGCGGTCAGACCGAGTACAAAATGGCAGAAACTTTCACTTTTTCAGTTTTATACATTTTTTCCCCTTTTGCTAGAAACAACTGCAAAATCAAAGACTCCCGGGATGGTTTGGTGTTAGTAGAGAGAGTAATCTTTTCTGCTTGCAGTAAATGTTAATTTTTTAGTTGGTGCGTTAGTTGGCATTTGTAACTGCCACTTTATGACTGAGGCCGTAAGCTACCAAACATTGAATCAACTGGATGACTCCAGTAGCAGCACTCGAAGCAATATTTTCTTCCAAGTACGGTAGTAAAAAAGGGGTTTACCCATCCTTCAGAGATTTGTTATAAATACTAAATAAAGACAAGACATGAGTCTTCAACAGCAATGCTCCACCGACGACCAGAAGGATAAAGAAGATGAGAAAGAGAAGAACTTGAAATTAGGGATGCAGTGATACTGCTACTGATTCTGATACCTTAACTCAGAGTATCTGCATGAAGTAAACAGAGTCAGGAAGAAATCTACAGCTGGACAAACAAAAAGGTATGCAGTTGTTTTTTTGTTTGTTGTTGTTTTCTGCCATTTCCCAGTGTGTGGTGTTTATGCCTGCTGATTGGTTAAACGGGAGCTTACAATTATAGTAAATGGACTGCGCTTATATAGCGCCTTTTTAGTCTTCAATCACTCAAAGTGTGTCATACTACATGCCATATTCACACACACACATTCATACACTGATGGCAGTAGCTGCCATGGAAGGTGCCAGCTGCTCATCAGGAAGGAAACACATCTCACACTGAGGGCAATTTGGGGTTCTGTCTTGCCCAAGGACATTTCGACATGTAGAATGAAGCAGCGGAGGATCAAACCACCGACCTTCTGATTATTGGACAACACTCTACCTCCTGAGCCCCTACTGTTATGGCTATGATGACAATGATGGTGGCAAGTGTGGTATCATCTCAAGTGATGGGGAAACGCAGCATCAACATATCTTGGTGTGCTGTATGCTGGAAAATTGTGGTTCAGTGTCTAAATTGCCTTGTCATATTGTAACAGAAAGACTCACAGCTAAGCAAGTGTGTGTTTGTGCTGTGTGGTGAAAGCATGACTAATGAAAACCTGCATGTCCCATGGCTTTGGGCTTGTGTGTCTGTACTCTAGGCTCAGCTGTCACATCAGATGCAACAATATTCTGCTTACAGTACACAGCATGTTTGCACAACATTGTTTATGAGGACTGTCTTGTTAAGGCCTGTGTTGTCCAATGCACTTCAGGCACTGTGGTTTTGAAGAGTTCCATGACTTTTTTTTTGTCCCCTGACCCGTCAGATCAGCAGCTTCTCTGCGCTGTGTGGCAAATTAAGCACTAAGCTTATAAGGGTCATTCAGTCCGAGCTTGAATACATTGTCGTTCAAATGATAAAAAGTTCAAACATCAACACTTCCCAAGCTTATTCCCACTTTTAAATTGATGGGGTATGGATAACGGCTTACGACAAAATGCACCTTTCTCAAAGAAATGTGCCGAAACTACGAAAAAAAATTGGAACCATGGTCCCAAATCAGAGTCATCACTGTGTTTATGTTCAGCCTCAAACCCCTCCTTAAAAGCAATTTCCTTCCCTTCCAGAAGTTGGGGACAATCTTTTGAAATCCTGCAAGTAAGAGGAAAGGGAAATATTGAACTGACATCTACAGAATTTCAATGTGGTGGAAGAAATATATTATCATACAGTAGGTCCCTGCATGTTCCCCTGTGTATATTGGGAGGAGGAGGAGGAGGAAGAGGAGGAGGAGGGAGAATCTATGTTATATAACAGACAGATTTAAACTTTCTGCCAAAAAAACAATGCAGAAGTTGTGTGTGTGCGGGTATATGCATGTACTGTCTGTAGATGTAGTGTGGGTGGGTGAGAGTCTATGCAGTTGTGGATATGATGTGCTCCTCTGTACATACAGATGGGTGACAAATTAAGGAAAACCATGATGTGTCTTAGTATGTCAGTGGGCAGGTCACCATGCGATCCTCCAAAACAGCCTCAGTGCTCTTTGCCAAGTTTGTGGCACCATTCTTTTCAAGATATTTCCTCATACCACCTTTATTTAATCAGGTAATCATCTCATTTGCAAGAGAGACCAGAGTACGATAGAATGGAAAACAAACATAGCCAGACATAACAAAAGGACATATAGCATCAGAGACAGTCACAGACATCACTAAATAGATTTGAAGATAAAAGTTTATATGATGCAGAATAATTTGGTCTTATTGAGATGGTGGTGGAGAGCATTGTCTTACATGTTGCTCCAAAATCTTCCATAGGTGTTCAACTGGGTTGAGATCTGGTGGTAACAAAGGGCGAAGCATTTTATATACCTCGTTTTTATACTCGCCAAGCCAATGAACGCTAGTGCGCAGAAGCATCTGCATTTGATATGTTTCTCCACTCTATTATTTGGGTTTCTTTCTTTAATTTGCCCCCCGTCTGTATCTGAGAGTGTACATGGTACGTGTGCTGAGATTCTTGTGCATGTGTGCATGTGTTTGTGTGAGCGTGCTGAGAGAGCCTGATAACCAGAATGTGCGGTCACCTTGCCTTATGATTAAAGGTTTGCACTCTTTAGCTGCTTAAAAGGAGCCCGTTTGTCCTCAAAAGGGAGAAAGGAACACAGCAAGAAAAAAGCATGTTTTATCAGTCACAGCCAGAACTCAATATTTTGCTATTTTTCTCAGATTAGGCTTATTCACAAGGTCCTATAGGTGAAATGCCTTCAAAGATAATAAAGAGATTAAGATCACATCCAGAAATCCCTACCAGGGAGAGAGGAAAGCTTTTGAAATAAACAAAGCAGTCCAACTTTCTACAATTTCACACTTTTTTTTTCTCCCCCTGTCGCTGAGTGCTTTGGATTTGGCTTATGCTTAACTTCTTAAATGCTCACATTAAGATCTTCTGATGCTTTAATATAGATTTCATTTTCTTCCCTAGGTCAGCTATGAAAGCGGGATGAGACCCCGAAACCCAAACCATAGCAGACTGAATGATTTAAAAAGGGAAAAGAAACACTATAATGAAAAAAAGGTCCCTGACTCAACACATCCTGCATTCATTTGAAAGAAACAAGTTGGTATTATGAATAATGTCTCTGGAACAAAAGCTGAAATACTTGATTATTCAATTGGCCATCCAATCAAAGCCCTGTATGGTCACACTCTCTTTTCCAAGCTGTCATCCATTGTCTTGCTGTCAGAGAATTTGGAGGGACACAGGGTGGCCCCAGGTGTCAGTTTAGACTTGAAAATGACAGTGTCACACTGCCAATGTCCCTTTTGCTGCTTGCTCAATGATATAACTAGCAGGCGATCAGGATTTCTATAAATGGCGACAGATGAATTGGCTTCATATTTATTAATCAAATTCCAAACTTCTGAAGCCATTTTCATGCCAAGCAGTGAAATGTGCAGGATATGGGATGCAGGCGGTAAAAATGAAGGCCAAATTTAAATGATCTACTGAGAGGATTTTCGTCTTCCGTTTCTCCTCTATTCAAATTTTCTGCAGTTTTCCTCCTTGGTCTTCTCTTCCATTCACTCCTTGAGGTCAAGTGAGAAAGGTGAGTGGAGTCAGCAAATGCAGCATGTCCCCATGCAGTAGCAAAGTCGCTGAAATGACCCTCGCACACAACCACTAATCAGTACTGTCACAAGGGAGGTCTGGCCCCCATCGATACATCGACAGTCATTGGTGCAAAGCCACGGCCCTGCCATTAATAAAGAATCACATTTACATAAGTTGACAGGTACACAGTGCTCACGCCCCGCCCACCCACAAGGACTCCACATACACACTGATTCATTGGACCTACAGTAAGCAAAAGTGTGTGGCTACTCAGTTTTTTAATGCATAAGGAGCTCCTTTATTGCTTAAGAAACAATCCATCATTCATTTTCTTAATTTACCACACTGCGTTTTATCTGTAGTGTGCTGAATGCCAATGTGACAGCCTATGCCATACAGTATTACCCAGATTAAATCCAAACATTGTTTTTTAATAATAACAATTATAACACGCAAAGTGTCTCTGACTTTTCACCCTCCACCAAAATGTTTATCTACAGCATACAGATTTTTATTTTTCTAATTTGTTATAATCATCTGAAATTAGACATGTATTACTGTAACATGTGAAAAGGTTTGATTACAATTTCACCTCACAAATGTTTGACCAGCACAATTACCAAGGGACACAGTCTTAATTTTCTGTCGGTATAAAGTAGGATTGTACAGTATCCATCAGGTGTGGTAGAAGATCAAGGGGTCTGTCACCTGTGCCAAAGTATCATCAGCATAGAGAAATAATTTATGTTCCATATTACCCACCTCTAATGCCAGCATTTGCCCTAACGCTTCAAGGCACTTTTTACGATCCAATCACACAAGGTTACACACTGCCAGATCTGTCAGACCACGATTTAAGACTGTATAACAAGATTCCACACAGGGTTTTGTATGATGTACATGTCACTGAAATCCTACAGTTTTGTTTGTTTATTGTACCAGAAATCTGGACACATTATAAGAGAGTGGAGGAAGACCAATTATCAAAGCCTTTGCTCATGTTTTTAACTGCAATTAATTTGCAATGTGCATCCAGGTGTTATATTATTTTCATCTCATTAACCGTTATCTGTCTAACGGAGAAGGATACCTCAAAGAAACATGTTAACATGTGCAATATTAAGCTTGGGTGTTCTTGACAGTTGTCTCTCTAAACAAATGACAGATTTTCAAGAGAAAAAAGTGTTGCAGGACATAATTGTCACCACCCCACTCTGGTTGATCAAAGACTGTCTCACAGTGTGACTGAACAGCCAGAGTAAAACGTTCTATCTCTTTAATAAAAAGGCTTGAAGAAGAAACATTTTCACTTCAACTAATCATCCACATATGCTGTTCTTAAAACAAAAAATATGTGGCAAGCAGCAACATGTCACCTTTGGTTAAGACTGGAGAGTGTCAAGTCTAATGGTTTTAGTCCAAGTCACAACAACATGCCAATTTAGAAATATAGCAGTATTTATAAATTGAATAACTTTACAAATTAACTCCAAGATTTTGAAAACCAAAGACAATATGAAAAACTGTTGATAAACTGCCATGGACTGTATGATGAGCTTTAAGGGGTGGGAAGCTCCAGTATCAGCATCTTGGTTCAGGGTGGAGAGCAGATGGCAGGAGGATTGTAGAAAAATTGCAGATCCTCCGATATGTCTGCAACATCTCCTTCACATCAGCAAATAGGCTCGAAAGCTGTGTAGAAACTGGGGACAAATTGGAACTTGGAGAGATTCTGCCAACTCAATCAATGCTGTCAATGCTTAAACAGCAGCAGATCTCTAAGAGGGCATCATTTAAACACTTTATGTAGCCTGTTTATACTGTGTATACTGTATGTTTGTACAGCATTTGAGAGCATGTCAAGAGTAATCCAATCAAGAAAGAGGTTGGTGTTGGTTTTGCTAATGCTAGATTATGGTCCGCAATGTACAGCGCAATTCTTACCCCCTGTACCAGTGCAGTACCAATGCATACATGCAAGCACTGCCACCCACTTCAAAGACACTGGAGACATGGGCTGTCAAACTGTAGTGCATTTACTTGACAGACTCATCTGAAGATCAACTCTTCATCTTGTAGAGTCCATATTAAAGGAGCTGCCTTCTATTCATGAAGCCCTACAGTTAATTTTAATGCTATCCAAATAGAATAAAATGTGTTATTCAAAACGCACTGGGGAATGCATATGCTGCGCCCATTTCTTAACATAATAGCAGGTCCAGCAATAAATTGTATGCAGCCCCCATCTTCCTTAAAAAGCTCATTCCATAATTCAAAATATATTATAATTGGCATAGCCATAAAATATGTGTTTCTCTATAAATACTGATGGATGATAGGTAATTCAGTTCACCATATATTGGGAATTTACACTGCTGTGCATCAGTAGCTAATTTCCTTGGGGAAATTAATCTTTTCAGGGTCTAGGATGAAGACTGACCACTTTCTACTGTGTAAATATTGACAGTAGGGGAGGTGGCTATAACTAGCTCATGTATGCGACAGCTAAATTATGTCTGCACAGAGGCTTACATTCACAATAGGCCTGGTATTTATAAAATCCATAGTTGAACTGAAAAGAATCAGTTGGAACGTGACTCGAGAGGGGTCTGGAAAAAAGCTAAGAGGGAGTCAAGTGCATCAGCACAAGAGGTTTTAGCTGAAATTTTATTTGACGGAGTTATGATTACCTCCCACAGGCTTTGTAGGCTTGACCACTCATGTTCATCCAAGAAATGTGAATATACTGTATGTGCAAAAAAATGGGCGTAGTGAAACCTAGCTTTCCAGACCTGAGATTCACTTTCTTTCAATAATGATGCATGGCATTCACAAGCAAAATTGAACAACATGAAAAACAGTGGAAAGCGATGGCTTTGGCACTAAATTATGCAAGGCCCTACCAGTGTTTCCCACAGAATGACAGCTTAACTGTGGCAGGCTTGGGGGGGAGTCAGGTGTTATGCCGAATTTTGCATGCCTGCAGAGAATTGCATGCACTTCCAAATACTGCTTTTAAACGCTATAATATTCTTTGGGGGGTTCATGAATGGTGATAAATTATTAACGTTTAGAGTTGTTAATATTTTATTATAATTAGTAGAAGTAGCATTCATTGAGGTTTAGCAAAAATATGTGGTGATAACCGCATTTGATTAATGAGCACTGCAAAGTGTCTGAAAAGGTCCTAAAGAGGTGGATGCATAATTCGGCAGAACAGATGTCGTAGGCTACCTGCCGATATTTGCATCCACCTCTTTTCTCAGCATAAAAGAGCGTTACCACCAAGGTTATTATCGTAAACGAAGACGAACGAAATAACGAAAACTAGATGAGAAAAAACATTGTCGTTAACTAAAATAAAAATAAAAACGAAGCTTTACAAAAAAAACGATAACTAACTAAAACTATGTTGTAGGTTTGCAATACTAACTAAAAGTAACTAAAATGAAAGAGTAAAAGTCCTTAGTTTTTGTTTATTTATTTATTTCAGAGGACTGAAGCCTACATTTTGAGTGGATATGAAGCCAGGGGAACTGACGTTGCGGCCAGTTGGTCTTGCCGGACCGGCAGTTTAGAGGTACGCGCGGAGATTAGCAAATGGCAAACTCCGATAGGCACCTGTTGGTGAGCCGCAGGTGTGTAATGCTTTTGTCCTATGCGTGAAGAGCTGGCACGCTGCGTGTCATGTGGCTGTCGTGCCACGATTGCTTTATCCATCAAGAGAGCGGCATCTGGCCACAGCGTAGCAGCAGTAACGTTATGGGGATGCTAACTTAGTCGGGGAGACCCAGGTAGGGATCAGCTGGTAGTTGGTGGGATTTGAACATGTTTTCTATTATCTTTTATACATAGCCTACATGTGTACAAAATAATATGAATGCAACAACTGTACAGAGCTGTGTTTAGTTTAGTTTGGGTTGCAGGTAGTGAGTCTTGGTGTTTTCTCTTTCTGATGGTCTGGCTTAGAGCTCATTCTGCATGTGTGATGAACTTGCCCCTTCCAGCCTACATTGATAGTGTGCTCCCCTTGCGCTGGGTTAACGCGTCTGCTGGTCATTATATTTACTGCATGTCAGCTAGTGTGTGTTTATGGGCTCATTGATATCTCAGCCAACCTGCCCCTTTGTGCTTTTAACATAGAAACTATTTTTTGATTAATATAGGTTTACATTTTAATATAGCCTAACTGCTTTCCAGTCAGACTTGCCTTCAGTGTGCTAGGGACCTGTTGTTTGTGGCTCCAAGCGGGGCCTACACTTCTTCCAATTTCTTAGCAGTCCATCACCTCCATTAAATGTATTTGATCTATTTAACCAAGACTGATAGAGCTAGAGGCTGATGTAATGAATTTCTTGGGACCACTGGGTAGGGTAGTTTAGCTCTTAGGGTTTTCTGTATGTAGGTTATAAATTATACTGTAGATGTAGCATGTGCTTCATATATTTGTAGTATTTATTTAGACAATGTGTTAGTACTTCAAACATATACTGTATTTATCTATATCTATCTCTCTATCTATCTATATAGATATATGCTTAGTGATTGGGCCCCGACAAGCTTAAAAAGGTGCCCCTTTTCACAAATCTGCATTATTTCTAATGATTGTACTTGTATTTTAATTTTTGTGAATAAACTAAACTGGACTGAACTAAACTGAACTGTGTTGGACAGATTTGTGCAGCGGTGTTTATGATACTACTAAGCTACTAAACATTCAATTCACAGATGGGTCTGTTGTCAATGTGTTTGCGAGAGAGAGAGAGAGAAAGAGGGAGAGGGAGCGACCGTGTGAGAGGAGGTGAGGAGCGAACGTGCTGCGCAGCGCTGCAATCAACAACGATTTTAAAATGGGTCGCCAAGTTTACTTGGACGGCTGTTAATCTACCTGGGCCCAAGTAAAGCCTATGCGTGGGAAACACTGGCTGTACCCTGTGGACTGATGATGGGTGGATTCCCTTAAATCATACTTCAGCTGCCTTGGATTGTAGCAAGCCATGTTTGGCTTTGAAGACTCCCTTGTCATGCATTCACTGCTGAGCTTTATCAGTGCTCTGGTGGTGCCAGTGATGCCCTATCTTTATATATTTTTAGCCATGCATCCTCTGTTTATGCAGAGACATTTCTGCTGTCACCAAAGAATGACTTCAGGGCTGGTTGTACAGCTCCCCCCATTTTTTCCCAGACCTCTACCAAAGACAAATTATTTCCCGGAAGAAGACTTCAAGTCAGCAAAGGTGGAAAAGTCTGACTTTATCCCAGCAAGTATCCACAAGCTTGTGGACACAGAATGGAAACTCCTGCAGGCCAAGGCCAACATCTGAGGCTTCATAAATTTTCCTCTGGACTTTCAGCATAGAGGAAGGACAGGTTTGGAGCTCTAACAGTGACTCTGCATGTGTTGCCCTCAAATGCTGAGAGTTGAAGATATATAAGGACAATTATGTAGATGAGGATAATGAGCAGCATGAAAATATGGTGATTGATTCTGCAAATATTGTTCTTTTTCTCAGTCACCAGATGTGAACTTGAGTTTTCTTTAATTGCACAATCATTGCTATGGAACATGAGCCATAGCATAAGTAGCTACTTATGGAAACGCATTGAAAACATGGAAAAAAACATTAGTTGTATTCTTGTTGCTAGGCAATTTTTTTTAACCTCCAACTGCCTGTTGTTGTTTCTATATAGTTTTATATATTATAGTATCTAATCTAATCTGATCAAGCATATCCCGCCTTTACTGGCTCCCAAGACTGCTGAAGACAAGACACACAGGATAGCTCTATGGAGTGCCAGATACCAGCTCTATTGAAACTTTATTAGATGCTGAAAAGATTGCAGAACGCTAATCAACCAAAAGTCTTATTTCTTTATGATGAATTCCAATGCAATAGTAGAATGCAACAACAACATACTATACAGTGATGACTGTTATTTGATAAGTATTGTCAGATCAGTCTGCACAATTGATATTGAGTTTCAAAAAAATTTCAGATTTATTCCCCCAGAGACATTGCGTTTGCCCCTTCAGTCTATCCCCGGATGTAGCCCACTCATAACAATAACATTAAGTACTCTGGATTTTCCTTGCACAACACCTGCCATATTATGTGATGACATGAACCATCTTACCATCCCTGTTCCCATCTGGCAGCTGCCAACATTATAACTGTTCACTAACACGGGGGTTAATGAAACCCCTGTGTTAGCAAACGCACCTCTGCGTTCAGGGCTCAAGCTGCTTGGAGATCCACATGGAGCCCTGAAGGATTGGCTCCATTATGGATGCCAGCACGGGGCAACACACACTTCCTGAATAAAATAATGCTCACACCTGCTACCTGGGCTCAGCTGTTGCCATGCAACGCAGAGATGATACATTCTACAATGTATTCTCATGCTGTGTGCACAATGTCTGCAATTACAGTACGATTAGTGGACTTCCAAAGGTACTAACCTGTTGGTACAAGGGCCATTGTTTTTGCTACTATCCAACATTTACCTCAGGATATAACAAACTGTTGACTTGGGTAGTTTTAGAAGGAATGTGTTTCTACCCTACTTTTCGTAAAAGAATGTCATTTTGTACATTTAATAGCACATATAAACGCTCCCATATATATATATATATATACACACATACATACATACACATATATACATATATGAGTGATGCTTAATTTTTTATTATGTATTTGTTGTTTTGGTGGGCTTGATCAACAATCAATCCATGGAACAATGGCTTGATCAACAATCCATTATGTTTGGCCACATAAGAAAGCATGCTGTGAGGCTTGAGCTTGCAGGCACTGGAGGGGGAGCCTGAACATTTGCATCTGGCTTGTTGGGGTGTGAGGATGGGAGCATATCTACTCTGTGGCCATCAATACCGGTGCATGCTGTCTCACACCTTTTTCTTTCCCTGTACACTTGGTGAATGCCAGATGAAAGATCCAGACCTTTCCTGTCTGGCTTTTAAAACCCTTTGAGGATGCAGCCCAACATTTATCGCAAGCAAAGCCTTTGAAACAAAATGAAAAGGCTATGTTTCTGATATAAGGGGGCAATCATTTCGATTTTTGAACGGTTGTATGTGTAACAGATGGAAGTAGTCTTTCACTTTTACCTTGTGTAGCCTCACAGCAAGCTTCATTACAGCACACATTTTCATTTGGTAGATAATGTGTGAAGAACATCACAACACACTGTTAAATTGCTGCTTAATCACATTTATTGTGATGAAAAGTTTGCCAAGAAACAAAGACGTCTCATTACAATTTTTCCTCCCTTGTTTATTTATTTATTTATTTATTACAAAGCTGGAGTAGTCTGGATCAAAGCTTCCCCAGCAACCTCACATTGAGACTGAGCTTCAAAGGAATGAGCATCCTGTCAAATACTAAACACACAGTTAGTGCTTGTATTACTACAATTATATCCTGGTAAGTATGAAATTCCAGCAGATAGTCGGGTTGTCAGCTATGATCCATATCCAATCATAGTCCCTTTCACAATAATCTCTGTATCAAACAGGGGGGAAATATCTTTTTCAAATGTGTTCAATGACACAATGTTTGAAGGGCTGGTTTACAGCTAGAAGTGGTTTTATTATACTGTATTATGTGAGGTATTCTGCATCTGTGACTTTTCTCTCATAGTGCTACCTGCCATTAACTGTGCGGGGGGATTCACAATTGCATGAGCACACTTAAACATACCGATGTCCTCTCACCCATCATCTTCATCTCCCTTCACTGTTTCTGCCATTGTACAGAGGGATGCACTTAAATACATATCAATCTAAATCTCAAAAAACCCTCTTCTACAAGGAGAATCAAGGTGTAGGAGCATTCATTGCATGAAGATGGTGTGTATTTTAAGCGTTTAATGTAAAATAGGTGTGTGAAGAATCATCAAACGCAGTGACAAGGACCTGGGGAATTGTACCAGCTCCTTTTGATGATTTAAGAGTCTAAGGGAAAGCAGAAGAGTCAATGATGCAGATGATGGTCTGATGCAAAGGGTTTTTATCTATAATTACAGGTCACTTGCATCGACATGAGCTCATTTACCAAGAGGAGCTACTGCCTCTGTCTCTGTCACACTCTACCTTTCTCAACAGCCCATTCACTACACTGTCTGTGTCTTTGCTGATTGGGATCCAGAGGTGAACTTGAGTTACTGTCATGGATTTCTGTGATCATCAATCAAAGAGCCTCAGAAGTTATGGCAGACTGTTCATGGAAGGTATAATGAACACATACATCAAAATGCAAGAATGTACTCTAAAGACAGACGGACCAACTCAAAAAATCCATATTCACCATTCAATCTTTTAGTCATGCTAGCAGCTTGGCTCTAGCGATGGTGTTGTCTGTTGCTCAGCCAGTCATTCAGTCCACAATGTCGGTCTATACTTAAATATCTAAATAATTGTGACGGATTGCCATTAAATATTGTACAGACATTCACAGCCAGCAGTGCTAATTAGCAAATGTAGCTAAACGTTACCATGCTAATACACTACAACCAACTACAAAATAAGCACTAAAAAAACAACTGAGACCCTAACCAATCCCCTTCCAATAACGCTATACTGTAAGTTAAGATAAGGTAAGGTATACTTTTTTGTCAGATACACATTTAGCGAAATTCATTCTCTGCATTTAACCCATCCCTCAAAGAAGCAGTGTATACTGTTACCATCTTTTAAATATCTTTAAAAATATGTTATACATGGCTATAGACGCTTTCAACGGTAACAACATAAACAAACGGTAGTGCACATTACTCTGGCCCAAACTTAACTTCCGGCAGACTTCCGCAAGCAATCCATAACAAGTAAATAACCTTAGCTGCCAGTCGAAGAAAAGAAACGTTACTTGGCCACACTGAAATGTGATAAGGTCACACTAGCAGACCCGTTGAACAAGAAACACTGTACTGCATGTCACTCACCATATTTTCCAGTAAACACAAACCTAGTAATAAACAAACAGAATGGAAGTTGACTTCGGCCGGGCGCATCACCTTGACAACGCGTCCGATGAAAGCCTCTGTCAGAATGTTGCCTCAATAGTATGGGCCTTTCTTGCCTTTACAATGTGTGATGCAACTCGGTATAAGGCCTCGGTTGACTTCAGGGTAATCTTGCTAAATTCCACTTTCAACTTTCTTCTTGAAAGTGGAGAGGCGGGCCTCACAGTTTGAAAACAGGGCTGGGCCATAAAACAATAATGATAATTATCACAATATAATTTTCCTCAATAACAATATAATTAATGTTCAATATATTGTCAATAAATATTTGAATTTGAATCACGAACAAATTAGCACTTCAATTTTCCATTAAGATATTTATTTTGTTGCGGAAAAGGTACTGAAAAAAGATGTTGAAAAAGATTTTATCTTAATTGTTTTGAATGTTCTAACTGTTTGGTTTCAAGTGTTTGTCACTTTCTGACCATAAAGAAAAGTTTAACCATCTGGTTTCTTCAGTTTTCACTCAGGAGTTCAATCAGCCTTTAAACTTGAAAGAAATAATGATTTGACATATATCATGATAATTATCGATATCGAATAATATGAAATGTTTTATCGTGATAACATTTTTGGCCATATCGCCCAACCCTATTTGAAAACTTCTGTTCTGAACTAAGATGGTGACCATGGTAAACATTATACCTGCTAAAAATCAGCATGTAATCACTGTCAGTGTCACCATGTTGCTATGTGGCTTTAGCATGTAGCTCAACGCACCACTGTGCCTAAGTACAGCCTCACAGGGAATGCAGACTCTTTTTTTTTATTGTGTCCTCAATCTTTGAATGGATGCTGTATTTATATGTGTGTAGAATCACAAATGTGTGTGATTGATGCATAATAATGTACTCTCTCATGTGTCTGACACTGTCCTGTCTAAATAGTTAAGCATCTACCCACTGGGTAGATGTGCGATCTTAACGTTCATCTCATTTATTATTAACATTGCTTTTAATTTTGTGAGTTTGATTAATGCAGAAAAACGTATGTACATATGGATGAAAGTGTTGTACAAGGGCAATTGTCATTGATAGCTTTGTAATTTGATTTATCCTGACTAGTCACTCCACAGATTGGATATGACAGTGATGACCTTAAAATCTGTCTTTATGCAGATGACGTTGCATTTAAAAAGCCTCCAAGGTTACAATGTTACCTTCACTCAAGTTTTATTACTTTGCTAGCTGATGATGTGTTGATTAAGGTAAGTTTTGAATATTAAACACTTGTCATTCAATTTTTTAACATCAATTTACTTTGGCAATGACAAAGTGTTTGATTTGCTAATTTGCCTTTAAATTGCAAATGGGGTCTCCTTGGAGCTTTTTGTGTGCCACTGCTCAATTTAGTTCCTTTTGTGTGACTTTTGGGGAGGTCAGCGGCAACAATACTGCCATTCCTCAGTGGAATCCTCTGACCCGATAAGAGACAGAACATAAAACGCAACAGAACACTATCAGCAGTGGCATGCATGTGAATGCCCGGAAAGGATAAGCAGAGAAGGGAGCTTGGGCTTGGTCAAAACTCCCACGGATGAAAATGTTGTGATTCGTTTGCATATGCAACAATCTGGAAATGTTGTACAGTACAATAGGGAGAATTAACAGAGAGCAGGCACTTCTGCTTTTCATGCTCGCCTATTGTAATATTTCTCTCTGTCTGGGCACAAAATGTGAATACCCGACTCGGTTCATTCCTAGCTAAAAACCACAAAAAGGCTCAAAAATTCAACTACAATTCCTCCAACTGCCCTGTTCACACCTCTATTCTGTGCAAATCAAAAGATAGAAGGATTTTTTTCTCCCCAACCTCCCTGTTTATGACTATCACAAGTTCATAGGTGCTCCAGCAGACATGGCCAATTACCTTACCTGCTCATTAAAAGCTTGAGAGGAAGCTAATATAAGTTCAACGCATTGACCTGGCAATAAATAACGTCACGTAATAACACATGCAATTCAGCTGCACTCATGAATACAAACAGCAAAGAAGCTGAACCATGTAATTATATCAGCCAATCATAAAGGCATTTTTTAATCCTGTCACACCATCAGCGGATGGTTTGGAATGAAAACGGCTACAGTGAAATAATAAAGCAGTAGCCACTGTTATTTAGAGATATGATGTTAATTTGAAGGCATTAGATGGATTTTAATGGCAGCACCTGTCTTTTTCGATCAAGCAGCAGTGTGTTTATTAACCAGTTTATTAACCAGCCCTAACTTATCACTGGGCTGATTGTTTGTTTTATTACCTTGATTTACTTAAAAGGCCACTGGCCTCTGTTAAAGACTTGGATTACCTTGTATAAAAGGACATCCTAGGTCCTTGTTATTTTTTTCCCTTTGATCCCTGTACAGCACCCTCTCCTTGCAACCTTCGCTTGACACAAACCATGTGTGTTGGGGCTCCCAGTAGAAGGACACACCTGTCACCCAGGTGTTCCAAGATTTCTCGCTCTTGTCATGACTTTTTCTGCCCATCGTAGTTTACTTTCAGTTATATCTCATATCCTGTATTCTTTTTTTAGCCGCTAATGAGGAACATCAAATAAACAAATAGGCCAGTGTACTAGCGACTGAACGCAACCTCATATTATGGTGACCTATCAGAGTTGATTTTCCCTTGTTGCTAATATACTTGGTATTGTCTTCCCCGTGCATCAGAAATCAATTTCAATAGCACGGCAATGAGCATTACCTGGCCCTGAATGTAATATGATTACTGCGTCAATTACCAGTTGTGTTTGCCGGTGCCCTTGGTCATATTGACGTTCTTAAATTGAGCTGTATGAGGATGAAGGACTCAACTGCTCCTGCCTGAGTGTATGCTGAAGGAGTAACCTGCCTCACCACAGAGTGTAGCTCTGGCAGTGCATTCAGCAAGGGATCTGCATGTCATAATGGGATATCATTACTTCACTACCCTCATTACAAGGTCCTCATCTGCCAGGGCTTGAGTGTAATGTTAATTATTACGGAGGAGTAAAACTGAAAGGGGCATTGCAGCTCAAAATGCCATTTTGATTGGATTTTTGATCCCTTTCATCTCATTAAGAACTCAATAACAGCTTGTTTGGGTGTCAACAAGGTGACACGTATAGACAAGCTGCGCTAATACATAGGTTTCTTCTAAAATGAATCTTCCATATTTCAGGCCATCTTTCTGAAGGCAAATACAGTACATACAGTAGTTGGGTAGGTGTGTTTAGGTGTGTTAACAGTGAGTGTGGTTGCAAAGACACTTCTTTTACAAGCTTTAGGGAAAAGCATTATGTGTATAAGAAAATGCGTCTATGTCTTGCACTCTACTGACAAGCCTTGGAGGAGAACCAGAGGGGTGCAAAGACACCAGTTAGCTAAAGTTGCTGCACAGTCGAGGTGTTCAGTTCAAGAAAGAGCAAATCTTGAATGCCGAATTATTATGCTCAACAGCTTTTTACAATGGAGTGCCCCTCACCAGTGACTCAGTGTGCAATTACCGCTCAGCTGCAATATAGGGTATGCTTTTTTCTGAGCAACAGAAATACGCTTTATTAAGAAATTGTTCTTACTGAGAGACCACATGGATCCACATTCATGATGCTATATGTATGTTGCAGATAGGTAGTTGCCCTACAAACAGTACTTTAACAGGCCTGGTTTCATACAGAACGTCTCGGGTTACGTATGTAACCCTTGTTCCCCGAGAAGGGGAACGAGACACTGCGTCGGTGACAACACTATGGGAACGCCTCTGGCCGTGGCAGGGCTGAAATCATGCACACATTGGCCATCTTGCAGGCGTACCAGGCCGATCTTCTCAAGACTGTGACCTAGGGGGAGTTCCCTCTGAGGAGGACCTGACTGAGCTCCGTAGAGCTACGGACTTAACACTCCGTGTTACCAAGGAGACGGCCTTGGTGTGGCGAGGTGTGGCTGACCGACGCAGTGTCTCGTTCCCCTTCTCGGGGAACAAGGGTTACATACGTAACCCGAGACGTTCCCCTTCGAGGGAACTCGAACTGTGTTGGTGACGACACTATGGGAACGAGAATACCCACTATTCCACGCCAAAGCCTCCGCCTGCCCCCCAGCGTGCAGTAACCCGTAGGCACGACTAAGAGGAGAGAGCACGGGTGCCGGGTGCAGAAGGAAGGTCCAGACTGTAAAACCGGATGAAAGTGTGAGGAGTGGCCCAGCCAGCTGCCTCACACAAATCCTGGAGTGAAGCCCCTACGAGGAGGGCCCTAGAGGCCGCCATGCCTCGAGTCGAGTGCGCCCTTACGGCCATAGGTGAAGGTAACCCGCATACCTGATAGGCCAGGGAAATAGTCTGAACGATCCAGTTGCTGATCGTGTTTAGAAGCGGGGAGCCCAGCCTTGGGGGACCCAAAACACACCAGCAACTGGTCTGCTTTCCTCCACTGGGAGGACCTCAGAGTGAAAATACTCAGCGTTCTGACCAGGCAGAGCAGATGAAGTCTCCCGTCCTCCGCCGTCACATGAGGTGGGGGATGAAGCGCCTGCAGTACCTGCCAACCTGGACGGAACCTTAGGGACATAGCCCGGACAGGGGTGCAGGATGGCTCTGACCCTCCCCGGGGCAAACTACAGGCATTGAGGAGAAACCGAAAGTGTCTGGAGATCCCCCACCCTCCTCAGAGAGGTGATAGCGAGGAGAAGGCCATCTTAAGGGTCAGGTGCTTGGCCTCAGCCGACTCCAGGGGTTCGAAGGGGGCCTCAGCCAGCGCTTCCAGAACCACTGCCAGGTCCCAAGTGGGAACCCTGGAACGAGTCACGGGTCTCATCCTCCAGGCTGGATTTCAACCCCCACTGCAGGGCTCTCATGGGTAGTAGGCCAGAAGGTATTATACTGGACGCTGCTGCCAGGAGACCCAACACCCTCTGAAAGTGTTTTACAGTGATGGTGCAGCCTAACTGCACTCTGGTCACTGTGGACAAAATGGACCCGACGCGTGCAGGCGACAGGTGGGCCCGCATAGTTGTCGAGTCCCACACCACCCCTAGGAACGTAGTTCGTTGGGCGGGCGTCAGCACGCTCTTCTTCGCGTTGAGCCGCAGCCCCAAACGCTGAAGGTGGGCGAGGACGACATCTCGATGCCAAACCGCTAACCGAACCGCTAACTCCCGCTAACTGAGCCAAGATGAGCCAGTCGTCAATGTAGTTCAGTATGCAGACGCCTTGGAGCCTCATCGGGGCCAGAGCTGCATCCATGCATTTGGTGAACATGCAAGGAGAGAGTGCTAGGCCGAACGGAAGAACCCGATACTGGTACACCGCGCCCCCGAAGGCGAACCTCAGGAACTTCCTGTGAGAGGGACGGATGGAGATGTGGAAATATGCGTCTCGCAGATCTATCGTGACAAACCAATCCTCGGATTGGATGTGACTGATGATGAGAGATTGGTTCAGGGACCGCAGATCCAAAATCGGACGCAACCCATCCGTCCTTCTTGGGAACTATGAAGTACCGGCTGTAGAACCCGGACTCCCTGACTGGCGGGGAAATAAGCTCTCTGGCCCCGTTTTCCAGCAGAGAGCGAACTTCTTGTCCCAACACCTGGCTGGACCGCAGTCCAGACCAACCTGTTGAACTTCTACGGGGGGCTGGACCCGGAACTGCAGCCTGTAGCCATCCACTACGGTGCACAGGACCCACAGGGAAGTGTTTGCAAGGCTCCGCCATGCTTCTCGGGGCTGGTGTTATGCGTAGGTCCCCGGTGGCACCCTGAAGCGGAGGACCACCAGGGAAAACTCGCCGGCGACCCACGGTGTGTGAGCCCGATCGTTTTCCAGCTGCAACCCCTCGAGGCGGGCAGACTGTTGAGAGTTCACAAGACGGCGGGAAAAACAGCGCTTGTTGCCTGAGCTGCCACGAGGGAGGGGACCTCGGTCAGCCTCTCGGGGGGCTGTGGGCGAGAGCCCCGCCTCGCATCCCAGGTTTGTTGAGGGGGACTACGGGAAGCGACGCTTCGCTTCTGGCTCTGGTGGTAGGAGATAGACGAGGGCTGAGCTCGTCTCTCTCTTGAGCCGTCGCCGTCCTGGACCCAGACCTCTCCCTGCGTTTCAGCGTGCTGAAACCTGCTGACGACAGCATCCACTGCCACACCGAACAGGCCAGTAGGAGAGAGGGGCACATCCAGGAGAAAAGCCTTCTCCTTCCCCTGGATGCCCGAGAGGTTGAGCCACAGATGGCGCTTCGTAGCCACCAATGCTGCCATGGAGCAGCCAAAGGAACGAGCTGTCTCCTTGGTAACACGGAGTGTTATGTCCGTAGCTCTACAGAGCTCAGTCAGGTCCTCCTCAGAGGGACCTCCCCCTAGGTCACAGTCTTGAGAAGATCGGCCTGGTACGCCTGCAAGATGGCCAATGTGTGCAGGCTTGCACCAGCTTGACCCGCTGCCATGTAGGCCTCGCCCACTAAAGCGGATGTCGTCTGACACGGCTTGGTGGGGAGCGCCAGAGTCTGAAGGAATGAAGCGAGGGTGGGAGAAAGATAGCTTGCGAGGCATCGTATAGCCGTGCTGCTTAGTTTCTGTCACGCTGCTGTAGTCCAGCAGAGGGCAGCCGTGCAGAGCAGCTATTTTCTATTTTTTTTCAGTCTGTTCCATGAATTACACAACTCATTGTGTAAATCAGGAAAGAATGGCATCGACGCGGGGGTGGCGCTCGGGCTGCAGAAAAGCTCATTGAGGTTACTGCCGACCTGCGGCTCCTGCCCCGCCTCTCATAGCTGGGCGCAGACTGATGACGTCGGCCTGGCTCCCGGAAGTCGTCCTCCATGATGCTAAGTACGTCTAGCTCCTCAGAATCAGACTGTGCAAGCCTCTCCAGACTCATACCTCGGGCGGGAGAAGTGGAGAAACGGGCTCCCGAATGGGGAAGAGAGGAGGCGGAGTCAGCAGACGAGGAACGGGAAAAAGCCTCGGCAGTCCCGATGCCCTCAGAGATGTCGCGCCGGGAGCCCCATGACCGAAGCCGCCGCGCCGCCTCAGCAACCGCCGGGCCTGAGCCACGGAGCGCATCCGGCCGTCTTCGGAAAAGAGAGCCGCACGGGACCTCAGCACCCTCAGGGGCAGGGTCTCACAGTTGCCGCAAGCAGCCCCCTCGAGAGCTGCCTGGGCATGCGGCATCCCCAGACAGGAAACACACAGGGCATGAGTGTCCCCAGCCGTGATGTAGCGTGGGTATGGGAAAACACACTGCCTGAACTGCTCACCAGCTATCTCCTCTGCCAGACTTCCTTCCAGGTAAGAAAACTTCCTCTCGTGGTTGCTTTTTGAGTAGTCTCGAACATGCCAAAGTGCCTGCTGAATAGAAAAAAGCTAATGTGTCCGGTGTGCCGGCGTGCTTATATACATCTCCAGTTACGCCATTACACGCTACCGTTCTAGCAACGCCAATAGGATTGGAGTAGTTTCATTCATGATTTCAGCCCTGCCACGCCCAGAGGTGTTCCCATAGTGTCGTCACAGACGCAGTTCAAGTTCCCTCAAAGGGGAACTGAATAAAAGAGTTTCAATCAGCAAGACACTGACAACTTATTCCAAATATAAGACTGAAGACAGTCAAAAGCACAGCTTCATTTAGGATGATGAGCTCACTTGCTGATGTGCACACAAGCAGCAAACGCATCATGGTTCAAATACTGTAGGTAGGGGAGACTGGGCACCCTGTGGCAGGCACAGCCAATTTAGCAGGAAAAAAATCCTTTTGAGGTAATAAAGTATTTTTTAACTTTTTTTTTTGCATTGTCTGCTTTGCAAACTTAAATCATGTTTGTTTTGTAAATATCTTTTATGCAAATTGTTGATGCTAATGTTTTAGCTGTAAGCTCTCATGTAAGTTTATGGCTACAACAGTTTGGACTAGTTGTAACAACAATGAAAGTGTTACTACCTACCCTTAAAAAAATGTTTAGTTGTATTTATATGTTTTCTTTGAATTTCAGTATGTGTCTGACGCCAATACAGTAATGCTGAATTATTTATTATTTGTTCAAATGTTACTATAAGACCAGTAGGCTTCTCTGTGGGCCCATGAGGCCTTCACTCCAGGAATGCCATATGTATGTCACCACATTTTATTATTATTTTGTTTACTACTGCGACACTACTGTGACACTACTTTGACGGACAGTGGATTTTTGGATCACACCTACACACACACACACACACACACACACACACCAAGACAATACAATTATGTTAAAAAATAATTGAAGTGTTTTCTAACATAATGTTACTTTACCAGACTGTGGGGAAAAATGTAACATTGAGACTAAACCATACATTTTCGGTATACATACCAATAGCAGAGACATGTAAGTTTGTATTACATTTTGAACACAACTGGCTTAAAAGAGCTCTGAGATACAGAGAGAAATGTCAAAGATGTTACAACCCTCCCCAGTCTCCCCTGTCAAACTTGCTACAAAGTCAGTGACTACAAAATCACTGAACTGAATAAAGTTATTCGAATCAACAAAGTATTTCATTAATCCACCTTCACTAAGCCCAATTTTAACCTCAGCTATTGTAGACATCATTTGTCTGTTCCATCCAAAACCATCATAAATCACTGTTGAAAAAATAATTATATTTAATGATATGACACAGGTTAAGGTTAGGTTAGGTTTAGGCACAAAATGCCTTTGGTATGTTTAGGGAGACATTGTGGTTTGGGTTAAAATGACTACTCTATTTAAGGTTAAGGGAGCTTCTTCATCATGGTTACACTAATAAACAAGTGGTTAAGGTTTGTGAACGATTGTGATCATGCTTTCAAATAAAAAAAGCAACTGTTGGCTGCATGAATGACCCAGGTTGAATGCATGTCCTGCGTCAAACATAAGGTTTGTGTGTGTAAGCACTATCAGGTTGTCAGTAGTGTCCCTTGGGGCCACTTTCCTCTTGTCTGTGTCATTTTACCTGTTTGTGGCACAAACTCCACACCTGACCCTATGCACTTGTTTTTGCCTGTGCGTATTTTTTTTTGTATTTAATGTCTTTCAGGTGTCACACTATCACACATCATGTCATCAACTTATACGTTCAGCTATCCCACTCACGCTCTCTCTCACACACACACATACAGTACACACACACATACGCATTCAGGTCAGGGTCTTTGAATAAGAGAACCCACAGGCAGGCTCGTATCCAGGCTTCTCTGCTGTTTGAGCTCAGCTGTCTTCGTCTTGTCTGCCTTTGAAGTGGATACAGACAGTTGGATGTTGGAGGAGCTGTGTGCTCCTTTGGCTGAGGAGAAAGCTCAGAGAAACATCAATGGGCTGAGGCTTGACATGGTCATGCATGCAAGCACACATACATACATACACATACACACACACACACACACACACACACACTCCCATACTGTAAATACAGGCTTGCTGATTTGCAGGGATGGAGAATGACAGTGAAAAAAAACTCTCCAGCAGAGGAGAGTAAACCAAAAACTCAGAGTGTAAACAAAAACCACATGAGCCAGAGATACCGGCGGCTTGAGGTCTTGACCTTATCAATCGAGGAAAGCCCAAACGTGTAGGAAAAGAGGTGGTTTCCATTAGGTCCAGACAGGTGAAGCCCAGTAGAACTAGTTTCACAGAAAAAAAGTGCCTGAAGGTTGAAGTGAGTACCAGAGGAACAGGAGTTAAGTGTTTTCAGGAGACTGCTGTGGGGGAATGGGGGAGTCTTACTTAAGGGATCAAGGAGCAGAAGTAGGAGGAGATGGATACATACGCAGGGAATAAGGACAGAGTGTAACTCCCAGAGACAGCTGCCTCAATGGGCAATGCGAATTGGTGATTTGTTTGTTCTGTGCTTTAGTCGTATTTGGTGTGAAGCTTGGCAAAACTGGCAGCAAAACTATTAATTGCATTCTTAAAAACACCGTTCTGCAGTCCCCGATATGCACAACAAAAAGGCAAACCATTTGCCATTTTGTTTTTATCTTCAGCTTTAAGTCAGTGGTAAACTTCATTCTTAATAGGACCTGAAATCATCAAGCAGAATAATGAGGTAAAGCTGTTTCAACTTGTATTATAAAACAGAACGGACTTTTCTGCAAGGGTAAAAAATATCTCTTCTCCCACACAGCGCTGGGATAAACTGGTTGTGATAGTGTTAGTGACTGGTCAGAAGGCATTATGTGTTTATAACAATATGATATCATAAGAGAAGTCTGGCTGTTCCAAACATGCAAAACACAGTCAAAGTGGAGACTGGTTAGTTAAACAATCACACATAGTTGAGTTTTCCATGACAGTGGCCTTATTATTGAATAACAAATTGATTATTACAAAGTATATCATCAATAGAATATACATGATATAGCATAGTTGAGTTAAAGTATGTATAGTAATCCATGTTGATAAATCAGATTCCAGACTAATAAAGTAAAAAGTATATGGTTTAGTGATTGTGAAGAATAACGTTTATAATGTAATAACCTGCACCATCATACCAGCAAGTTAGCATCAACTTCTTGAGAGCTCAAACTACACAAAGGTTCGTAAGGAATTCAAATATCTATTATATAATCTGGAGCCAGGCCATGGAGAGCCTTGAAAGTAAACAAAAAGAAATTAAATTATGTGATCGCATGTCTTGGTTCTGGTTAAAAGCCCAGCAGCTGAATTCAGTACAGTCTGTAGTCATTTCAGGGTTTTTTAATAAAGACAAGAGAAGAGGCTGTTGCAATAGTGACAAAAGTAAGGAAACGAGAGCATGTACAACAAGTTTCTGCATCTCTAACACTTAAAATAGATCTTACATTAGCAATATTTCTAAGGTGATGAAAACATGACTGGACAAGCAATAGCAACTGGAAGTTAACAAACAAACTGGAAATAGTACGAAAAATTGGACAGGCCACATAAGGTCAATAAAATGTCATACAATTGTCACATTTTCCCAGAGTCCAATCTTCAAATTGTTTCCTTTGTTTGACCAATAGTCCAAAACCCAATGAAAGTCTGAATGAAAGTCTGAATTGAGTTTCTGATACACTCTCAAGTAAGAGTTTTAAAAGTTCAAACTTTCATTTTAACTCCTCAATATGACCTTCATTTACAAGTTGTAAATGTGCAGCATGACACATTAATGGCAGGAGTACAAACATTTGCATATCCTCTTCTAGCTACATAATAACATGATAACTTTTTCATATTTTTGCCTACAGGTGGCAAATAGTAAATACTGCTTTAAAGTCTACCAGTTTTCCATTCAGTTATCTACAAAATGAATTATTCTTTCATTCACCAAGATTATGTGGATATTAACATTGTTGTAAGTACATGTATGCACATAATTCCACCCGTGCAATAGCTGGTAATCCTGCATCTGGATCAGCTATAACATCGAGGCTGGCAACATAATATCCTATAACTATGCCTCTGTCTGTAAGTTAATATGCATTCCATGTTAAACAGCCTGCAGGAACAGGGGAAGAGTATATTAATTGATGCACCATTTACCTCCACAAATGGTTTACAGTCACCTCTCTCGGTAGGTTGTATTTATTGCTACCACCAGGGGGAAACCTATTGATTTTGGTGACCCTAAGGCCTTTTCTGGAGACGCATCAAGCGAAACATTTTTCATCTACTGACCCCTTACTCATTCAGAAAAAATTGTGGTGTACCTCTGTGCTCTCAAGCGAACTGTTGATTTTGGAGACCCTCAGACCTTTGTTGTTGTACCACCACTACAGCCCATCTACAGTAGTGAAAAATAATTGGTATACACATTAAGTGCAACCAACTGGAAGTAATCTATTAGACCCATAAGAAATGCATTATATACACCACTAAACCCATTTTAGTGACCCTTTTAATGAGAAGTCCTCAAAGTGATCAGAAAAAAGGAAATTTGAGCATCTACAATTCTACGACAATTGGGTAAACAGCATCTGCTGATGACGATCACGTGATATGATCAAAAGCTCCAGAACTGCCACTAAATGGACCTTGAGACTGTTTTTACAGATTATTCTGTAACTAAATGTAAATTATTCTTGCCCGAGCCTAACAACATTTATTGCTTAAAGATGATTGGTTAAAACAACTGCCCCACCCACTCCATCCTTCACCAATCAAGCGAATCAGTCTTGTGAGAACTCTTCATACTTTTCAAGTTTACACCAAGGCTTCCTCTCTAATGAAGACACACACTGTATCGCAAAATGAGTCCTTGCACCCAATAAATAATAATTACAGAAAAATCTAGAGTGCTCTAGTTTCCTTCTGGGCTTAATTAGCCATGGATTCGACATTTAGGATAATACCTCATCAGCCAGGAGTGTAATTTGAAAACATGAAATCACCCACAAGCCAATCAAAATCAAGGAAGATATTCAGGTATTCACTCTATATGGATGCTGTTGTTTTTGTCCAACATCCTTCACTTGTGACAACATAGTTCTTACCCACCATTCATTGGTAAATATTATATTTTCAGACAATCAGGAATGTTACTTGTTGTTCTGCTTGTATCCAGCTTTTATCTAGCTTTTATCCATCCATTTTGTACAGGCTGATTTTTCTTTACTTACGGTGGGCATTTTGTCTCAGAACGAAGCTCACTTTGTTCAGTTTGTTCTTTTGTTGATAACATTTCTGAAAGTAGTGCGGGAAATTGCTTCTTCTAATCCACCGGTGAGTTCCTGCGGTTTTATCTCCATTTATATGTCTACAAGCTCTTTTGCTCTCCACTGAAGTGGGCCAGCTCTGTTTTTCTTCCCCCATCCATGACCACTAACAGAAAATAGCCTTTTGAGGCCACACGTAAGAGGGGACACCATTAGAGAGGTTGATAATTGCACAGCACTCCAGCTCTTCTACAGCATGTGGTCTTTCAAAAGCACTGCTAAAAACCTTAATAGCACTGGATGATGGAGCAAGACAGAAGAAGTAAAAATCAGAAGAATACTTTTTTTGAGACAAATGTCTGTAATTTTTCATTCGGTCAACTCTAACATTGAGTCATACATGTTAACTGCCTGACAGTATACTGAAAAAAGTAAGTAAGAGGTGAGGCAGGCTTGAATTAAAGTTGATAGGTCGTAATTTTCGCACAAAGTAGCCTGCACAAGAAGTACACATGTATACTGTAAATGCTATGACTGGTCAGACGTGCTCATTTAAAATGGTAATTGCCAGGACAAAGAACACCCTTCTTTTACATATTTACACTTCTGACACTAAGAGGTCTCAACCAAGAATATGACTTAGTGACTTAGTAAATTAAGAATATTTTAGTGTAGTTTCTTGTCCATTGCTGCCTGTAACATAAATGTATATGTGTAAATAGAAAAATGAGATGCATATGAGTGACAATTCTGGTGTTTGTGTAATCTGGTGTAGCGTGTTTTAAATGCTTTTTGTCATGTAAATGTGTATGTGTTTCCTGTCACGTAACTATTTTGGACATTGTAATATATGTGAGATATTTTTCAGCATGCTAGATGGAGATATTTCATGTGTTATCGATTCTCTACTCCCACTTGTTGGGACTGATGTACTTTGATTTACTTTTCTCTGTCTACTTAATACTTATTAAATTGTTAATTGTTTTGATCTGATCAAAGACCTGACTTGGTTCAAAGTCTTGTTGTCCATCTAAATACATTTGTGCTATGGAGTCAGTGCGCAGACGTTACTCTTTTCATCATTTGCCAGGAGCAAACTTTAAATTTTCATTTTGACGACATAAAGGAAATATATGGAGATAGTTCTGTTTCAACAGATAACACGACTATGACACTAGTATTTTATGATATTTAATCTATGGCCATGAATCAGAAGTCTTTATCATGCTTTTGTTATTATAGTGTCAACACAGACATTATGAATACATTATTCAAGTTGTACTCAGTAGTGCTTCTGATGCTCTCCTGCCCACACATTCGCCAACAGGGCATGGTGTGAGGCCATTAGTCAGGGGAAATAATAATCTAATTTCCATCCAGTTATATGATAATGGGCCTCATTTGGTAGGCCAAGATTAGGAAAAGGGTAATGCATCTCATTCTAAACAGGAAAGATAAGAACAAAAAACACTAATAGCAATGTCTTTAATTTCTGCAAAGTGTGGTTCATGTATGAGAGACTGCAAACTATACAGACGTGCAAAGTGATAGGAGACACTGTTACTGAATGTACTTTTTCCCCATTTTAAGTCGCACTTCAAATTTTTCTTTCAATGAACCTCAATGTTCCTCAACCATGGTCCATGGTTCATATCTGCTCTCGTTTCCACTCATTTCTGAATTACCAGCTCGTTAATAAAGGTATTAAATACCCAAAAGATATAAATAGATAATGTACCAACCCGATGAGTTTATGTTATGTTCACCTGTTTTAATTGTTTCTGACCAATCTTATTTTGTTGGTCAGTTGGCATGGCAGATGGCTCCAAATACTACAATACCTGTGGCTGCTGTTGCTAAGAAGAAGAAGCCATTCAGAGCTGTAGAGGATTCAAAACGCTGTGTTGTTAACAAAACACAGCGCCATAGTTGCTCAATTCATCCAGATCCAGGAGAGTATCACAGAGTTGAACTGTGAATCACTTAACATTGTCCATGGAGGAGATAAATGAGACTTTTACTTACATAACATGGGGTGCTCCTCTTACAGTGCAACTGTATTGTTTTGGCAAAATATGCTTACAAGTATTGCTACATTTTTAAAAAGTGCCTATTGGCACTGAGCTGAGGCTTCAATCTTAAGTTTCACCTCTGATGACATAGGTTATTACAATCACCATCTGTATCTTATAAGAGCATCTATGCTGCAGTAAGTGCTTAAAATTGCTATTTTGCATTTTGTCATTAGCCCCACAAAGACATTGTAAATAAACATTTGCAATAGTTGCGAAGGGCCAGGGAATTTGCCATAGCTGGCGCATGACAGTATATGTAAGCCCAGAATGCTGTTAAGGTGAAGAGGTAAATGTTCTTGACTCTGTGTTTGTATGTGTGTGTGAGTGAGAGAAGGAGAAGCAGACACAGTGACAGAAAGAGTGAAAGTGCTCCTCGTGCCACAGTAGCTCTGTCAGCATACTTTCCTTCACTTCACACACACTAACACAAACACACACTCTCCACTCCTTCCCTGCACCTCCCCTCTGCCTCTCTCTTTCCTCTTTGCTTGGCACCATTACCTTACTGCGGATTCCAGCCCTTACACACTGAGGGGCAAATTCACAAAAGGACTGCGCAGATTTTGCTAAACCTGCACAAACAAGAGAAAAGAAAACGTGTAATTCTCAAAGCACCCGCAAAGAGTGAAATGCACCCCTAACTGCGCTGCCAAGCAAATAGCGTCTTGGTGCTCTGGTGCCATTTGCATGCATTTAAATGAGGTAATACGCACACATTTGGTGCAACAACGGCCCGTTCCTATGCAAATGAGCCTCGTTACAAAAAAAAGCCCAATTCACAAACACCAGTGCTAAGAAACACGCTCAGTTAGAGTGAAATTATTAGTGTCTTTATAGAGTTGGTGACAGCTGAAGCACACTTATAAGGGTTGTCGCACCCAGACTTTCCAGTGATCATGTCAGCAAATGCGCATTGCAGTACATCATATGTCATATATCAATACCTGATATTCACCATGAGGGAATGAAACTGGAAAATAACATAAAACCTACTGCTGTGAGAAGCGGAGTCGATGGTTACGCGCTGTAATAGTCCAGCACAGAGCAGAGTAGAGAATTCAGCTCTCCATACTCCCAGAAGCATGAGGGGGGAGCGCACAGTTAAAGCGCCCCAAATAACAATCTGACAAAACACTCCATACACAGTGAGTCATGGAAAAATGAGAGACACCCCGCAGATAGAAACGAATGAAAGAGTTGGGGAAGTTAATAGATAATTAGAATACATTCTCCTTTGAATCAAACATTTTAAGATATGAGTGAAAAGTTTTCTTCTTGCAGCTGCTTTTGTTCTTTTTTGACTCAAACATTGCTTAACTATGTCATGTGATATGCTACTTCAGTACACACACAAGAACAAATATTACCAAGACCACTAAAGAAAATTGCAGATGGACAATAAACAGACTCAAAACAAAGGCAACTTGCACTCAGTCTCAAAACTTTATGTTTGCACCGTAATATCATTAGTGCAATGTATTTTGGGAATTGGACCTTGAGACAGGGCAGATAGCGGTTGCAAGCGAAGCGCAATTCATGGTGCCATCACTCTGAATGTACTGCGTCTGTGATTTAAGAGGATAAAATGATGGTGTGGGTAGCAGGGGAAGTGTTGCTTTCTGTTTAATTCTACCTATGCAAAGTCCAGCGCCAAGAAGAAGCAGTGTTGGGCTCCAAGGTCTCATAAGACAAAGTAGGAGACACCTGGATAAAGTTGTGTGGAGTTCATATCAATGCACAATGGCTCGGTGTCCCTGCAGTATTCAGCACATTATCCCTCTCTCTTTTCTTCACCCTCATCCTCTGCCTCTCTTCTTTGTTTCATTTCCTCTGTCTCCCTCTCTCATTTCCTCTTTGCATCTCCCTCTTGGGCTCTCTCCTCTTATTCCCCGTTTGCAGAGGCATTAACCAGACCATTAATGTGACGGCAATTTACATATGAAATGTAATTTGCAAGAAATTAATTTCTACCCTCCATCTGTACATTTGCTCTCGTCCTTAATTTGTTTTGGAGGAACAATTCCATTGGTCACCATCTGGGCGTTTGGAAAAAGGAAAAGAGATGTATTCATTTAATGTTAATGGCATGTGTGATTGGCTCTGTGTGAAAAAAATACACTAAATAAAGAAATAAAATCACATTGATGGAACACAGATGTCATATTAAACATTTAAAGAGGGGTGAATGGAAGTTTCCCATTAACAACACAAACACCACTTGAAACCACAAAAAAAGTTAGTGACAACAGATGCGCAACATAATATCAGGTTTAGGAAGCTCATTTTGGGGGTGATAGAGAAGGCTGCTATCTCATAATGCCCTGCGCCCACTTTAAAATCATCACAGTTGGTTCCTGCACCAATGGCTCCCCTCTGTAACAGGCTGGTGTTTACCAGTTTGCTGCGCCAACGTCACAAACGAGAAAACATTCTCTGCTGTCCTACTATTGTGGCCCTGGCAGTGAAAGTTTGGAGGCGAGGGGGAAGTGTGGGGATGGAAGAGCAGAGGAGGCACAGAGCAGAGGCACATGTCTTTGGCTCGTATCATCCAAACCCCAATTAAAGCATTTCAATCAGCCACTAGGCAGCGTTCAGGCTGGGGTGAGGCCAAGTCAGTCTGGGGGACTTTGGAGAGGAAAGAGGATGACCAGAAACAAGGCTGCATAACAACACGAAAACAAACAAGATGGTTAGAATGCAAGGCGTGTTGCAGAGTAATCTGGGAAGTGGCAATGGTGAGATATAGAGTATAGTTGCTGGGCATAATATTGCTTTACATCTTTAGATTACAGAAAACAGGAAAATACATGGGCAAAACAAAATCCACCCAGTGTTGGAAAATTATGAAGTTCTGCTAAAAGGAACACTTAAATTGAAAACCCTTAACAAGTGTGAAGCACCAAGACATAGACACAGATAAAAGGAGAGGGGAAATGTTAAATACAAGCACAGCACAGTACAAATCTACTCACCAGCAGACTAAAATACAAGGCCTGAAAAGTTAAAAATGTTGCTCTGTCCATTGGCAGAGCGAGCTTGAATAATGATGACCTACAGGAAAGCATGGGACAGTAGGGTGACCCAAAAGTGTTTCAAGTAGGCTTAAAACACATTTGGGTCATGGGTCTGAAATATGAAATATATTTATGTTTATGATAACAATGATGGAAGATGTTCTCTGACTTCTAGATAGGTGCTATTGAAGATTTCCGGAAACAGACACTTCCATGCTAATATAGCGCACTGGGTTTTATAGTGTGGTCTGATGTGTACGTTGGAGTTATGGGGAACGTCATGAGAGCCACAATACCAGTCACACGAAAACACCCTCACATGGAAAACTAGAAAACACAGCAAATGAACCATACTCAATGAAAACAGCTCTGCTTTGGTAAATTGAAGTCTTGATGAAAAAGAAATAAATACTTACTCTTTTTTTTAACCTAGTAAATAATCTCCTTGCAAGCAAGTATGCTCTAGAGTCCAAGGTTGGCCTAACCAGAGGCCTAATATCAGAGGCACATAGAGCTCATTAGACCAAATTCTGTACCGCTTGCACAACAATCGAACTCATGTGTATTATAGTGAGAATGTCAAGATTCTTCATAAAGTCTGCATAAAACTTGAATACAACGGCATTTCTACTGTTAGCTTAATTTTTAGTGGTGTAACAGAAATATCTGGCCCCATACATATGCAGCCTCAGTGGGCCCCTGATTTTCCACTTGTGCTTCATCCATTGTCACACCTCTCCAACTAACAAAAATCAAAAACTAAACATCTGTAGCAGTTAGTACGGTCATGACTTGTGAAGTGTATTAAACACAGTTTTCTTTTTTTCTGAATATACTGTAATTACTGTGTGAAGCTTCCACTAAGAGGGTTATGGATTATTATTTCTGTCACAGGTTTTTGTTGGTCTTCAAGGTGCCCTGGGAAGAAGTTAAAGATGAAGAGCCACCTTACTCTAGCCCTACACTGAGAAAGAGTTACTATATTACTGTATTTCATAATTAAAGACTTGACTGGATTCATCGCCAAGAAAATTTGTTTCCATCAAGTGCTAGCGTGTTGCAATAATTTTAATAACTCAGTCTAAGTTATTAAACATTTCTGATGCTGCTGATGGTTTATTGTTATCAAACACAATGGTAAAAATGTTCAAATAGATTTCAAAAGTTCTTACTCTAGAAAAATGGTACATTACAAGCATTTTTAAATGTATAATGTTGTTTAATACAGTACTTGAGGTTAGTGTTGCAAATGCCCTTTCAGTGTATACTACTACCGTTTGAAATGACTTTTAGTAGGCACTTTCAGAGCTTTCTCACACTAAAGGTTATGCTACTTCATGTATCAGCAAGCTATGATAATGTTAGCTAGCTAGCCACATTACAGACCAATATTAAACTAACAAAATACCTGATTGTTTCCATTCTTTGCCTTATGTTCCCTTTCTTTAGTCAGGATTTACATAATTTTTTAAATGGCATGATTGCTTCAAAGTTAATCTGAAGTCTTTAGCATTAGCGTAGTTTGAAGACAAAATGTTTTTCGTCCACCATCATGCAGGATTGGACTAAACCATGCACACGGTTCAGAGAGGAGGAGGGCCCCTGAGAAACTTTAATATTGTTTTAGATACAAGAAATAGTCTGTCAAACCATTTATGCAGACGACAGAAATAGTTTTCTTATAAACAATTAGCTTTAATTAGCTGGAGAGAGAAAGAGACACAGGTGTAGATGTGCGTATGTCTGAAGGGAAAAGCAAGGTGAGCAGACTGTAAGTAGTCTCTGAGTAAACACTAAAATAAGGTGGAGAATTAAGTAGAATAAGAAAAAGAAATAACCTACTAGAAATAGGGTTTTGTGTTCTTTCCGATATCTTCAAAAAATCATTCAATCATTCTGTGGAAAACACTGAGCTGTGTTTTACTGCAATCTAGGTTCAGTAGGATTTTGTTGGATTTTTTTGTTTGTACAAAAAAGCTCACGATGACATCATAAAGCAACACTGAAACATTTCATGGAGGTAATCTTCATTAAATTAGACTAAAGTATCCAAAGCACTGTGTAGTGGACCTAAATTTATTAGTTATGCATTTTAATAAATTTATGAGAATTGATACCCAATTATGAATTATTATTCATAAAATCAGAATTTCCTCGTAAAGGGCACCACCGGAGTTGTTATAATCCTAGAGTCTCCGGACCTCTAGGTAGTTTTGAATAATTATACAATTATTACTAGTGATCAGTTGGTTAATAATCGCTCAATTATCTTAAATCAGTCAGTCAGTCTCATATCTAAAGGGTCAATTCTCTTGGCAGGAACTATAAATAGGCAACACACACAGCTCTTGATTATATTACAGTGAATTTATTCTCTAACTAAGGTGATAAAAAGATGGTTGGATACAGGGAACATAAACATTTGCTGAACAATGAGCCTGGAGGTTCGATTGTGGGAAGCATTTGACTCATACGGCATAGAAGAGCTAATGAAAGTAAACTAATGCTATGATTTTAGGAGTAAAAATGGACATCTGATCACAGGACGTGTGTTAAGTCTTACTGCTTGTCGACAGCCTGCTTTTGGCCTGTTGCATGGGTCCCACGCTAGCTGCCGATCCTGGCTTTTTGCTAGGGATTCTTCGGGGTTTTCCGTGTTTGATTGAAAACGCCTCCTCCGTCTGGCAATTCGGCTGTTTGCAGGTTTCCTTGGTTGTAGCTGGTGAGACCACGTGGCTTGGTCTGACCTCGGTGAAGTTGGCTCGACGAAAAAGGCTTAAAATGGAACTTGGTCGTTCCTGAATTAGTCCAGTGTAACTTAACAGACTGATAACTTTAACAAGCAAAAGAAATAAAGAAAATAAAACAAACTGAAGGCAGATCGATGTCTCGGCACTTCAGGTGTGTAGCTTCAGACGAACAAAGGCTTGTTTGTTTCGCTGGCCGAGTCTGGGCGTGTGGCCTGGCGAGGCACGCTACGCGCGTGCCGAAGCATCCAGAGGCCAGAGTGGAAGAGCGAGAGGAGGGAAGAGACTGGCGAGCAGGTCGCGTGTCGCTCTTTTGTTGCCTGGGGCGTGGTTCCCCCGTGAACGGTTGTACTGTTCTAGGCATTTGGTAACAGGAAACAATTGTCACATTATTGGTCAGTATTTTTACACATTTAACCGCATTTCCGACGAGGGCATGTAATACTTATTTCGTCCACTTGGGGGAGCTCAGGTTACATGAGGAAAGCTTGGATTAAATCAAAGATCGTCTCTCCGTAGGAACCGGGGAATATTGTTGATTCATCCTTAAATTCAAGCTGGCGATTAAGAGTATAGTAAAACATTTCTTTGTCATCATTTAAAAAGGGATTTTGTAAGAAAGTATTATGAACAAGCATTGATTACATCAGATGAAGGAGTGTCTTGCTGAAAATAAAAACACTGCACAAGTAACTTCTTTTCAGCACTAATATCAACAACAGATAGCAACAACAGTTAAAATAACTACTCAAATAGAGGCAAACATATTCAGGTAACTAAAGATTTAATTAAATTTAATTAGATGCTTTGAGTCTTTTGGAGAATGCAGTCCTTTGTCATCCAAAGTTCAGTGTCTGGAACATGTCACACTTAGGTGAGACAAGGAGTATCCTTTTGATGTGGTAATAAAACAAAGAATAAGGTCAGTTTCCACGGAAACGTGTGTGGTGGGGTAAGTTTTGATAGGCTGTTCAGGGAGATGCCAATGGCTGGCTCGTGTCCCTTTGTCAGTTTAACAGTCAGGCCCCGCGTTATCAGCTTCGGAATCAAAATGGTGCCAGTTTTATGGTCGGGCTAGCACTTAGAGAAAGCAACTTTGACCCCTCCCCATCTTCTCTGGGGAGGAGAAAGGAATTTAGGGTAGCTCCACATTCATTCAATATAAAATGCACAAATCCACATCGTTGTTCACAACTGTGATCACACAAGTTAATCTGTTCAGGGTAGATTTTAGCTTCAGTGTTAGGACAATGAACACGGCACTAAGGGAGGTTTGAAATATTGTCTGCAGTGTTCCTTTTTTCCATACGTATTCCCTTTTCTTTTTCTTTCTTTACTCACTACATCAGCATGCTCCTCCAGAATGTACAAATTTGCATCTCCTGTGGCCTCCCGGGAGTTACATTTGGAAAGGCCCCATGGGGGAAGCGAGTGAAAGAGCAGCAGGAAAAGGTAGGTAGACATGGGCGGGAGGGTGTGGGGGTGTGTGTGTGTGTGGGGGGGCACCTGTGAGGCATCCAAGCTCACGTGCACCTGCAGTGTTTGATGAATGATGAGGATAATGACTGATGATATCTGGGAGGCCTAGGGGAGAACACCTGAGTGGTTCTATCAAACACACACACACCGAGACACTCTCAAGCACATCCACACAGCCCCGTGGCTTAGACATGGTCATTGCCATGATAAGACAGTGTAAAGTGTTAGATGGACCTGATCGCAGTATTGGCTTTGTTTATCAAGCCCAGTAACTCAACAATTACATTTCCAGGTGCTGAGATATCTGGCTTTTCACGTTCACTGACGCATCCGTGTTCTGGTTTGGAACAAAAAATTACTCAGCTGCTGGTATTTCAAGATGCCCTTATTCTCCCTGACCTTGCCAAATATTCAACTACTCAATGATGAAGGGCTGTGCTACAAGCAAACCGAGCCACCAGGATGGCATGTTTAGAGGTTCGCCATTTAGTCAGCTAGGACGCCTGCTAATTAAGTGCATGCATGTATTTGCAAGTGTTGGGTTTGAAAACGTCTGCAGACTTTGATAATGAAACAACGTTTTGTCTCACATTATTGTGAGCCATCTCATCAAGAACAGAAATGCTAAGGGGAACCAGCATTCATTTTTTGTTCAAAGACATGCATCTGTCCACAGTGTAGCGGAGTCCCCGACCTCTAACTGGCACCAACATGCAACTTAACAGAATGGTACAAAATTAAATGAAGCTTCAGACTTACTTCATCAAAATGGACCACCAAAGTGAGAGATGTTGTTTTGGCAACTTTATCCACTGGTTGCAAGATTCTGTCAAAGAGTCATTTGGCAAAAAGTGTGGCCCATATTGAGACCGGAACCAATCAAAGTCCTGCAATCTATTTATAGGCATTACAGTTTAAAGACAGAGAGAGGTAAAATAAATGTCTGTGGAGAGCTTTATTAAGAAAGCCGTAAACATTACTTCTCAATTATGCTTATCATCTTACAATTATTTATCTAGTGGAGCTACAGTACAGACATTTTTTTGTGCACAGATTGGTGAAGAGAAGGAGCCAGATGTCTTCTGATTTCAGAATGAAAACACTAATGTGGCTTTAAATGCTAAATGCTGACCAGAGAGTTGTTCAAGTGTGAGTTATTCAAATGAATGTCCCAATTGGAATTGCTTGCATGTAGTGGAAATACTACCGTGGAAATGCCTTTTAGAGTGGCTTAAAGCCTGTTTAATCTCAATAGCTCGTCAGATGACCAGTAATAGGATTTCCTGGCTTGTTTCAGTCTGAAAACATTGGACAAAAGAGTAAACGTATTTGCCCCCATCAACTCCCTCGGTGCTGGTGCAGCAATACTGAGCAAATGTGCAGCACTGCAGCACATTTCAGCTACTATTTGCACATAAATAGCCTATACATATTACCTCATCACTAGACATTTAGGTTTGATTTCTGCTTTTCTTTGGGAATACACAGCCTCCCTTAACTCATTTGGAGCAGCACAGAATCAGTAAGCATTCACATCCTTATATTTAAAGCAGAAATAAAACTAAATATTTACCCTATTACACTCTATTTATTTTCTTTCTTAGGTCACACATAGCATTTTTATAATCATACTTTCTGAAACCCAATAGGACTTGTCCACAGCGTAAAGAGAACTATCATGATCTGTGGTTGAGTTTTTTGTATGCATTCAAAGTGTTCCACATGTGATACATTAACTTACATGTTACTCTGATTAAACCACACATGGCTTACGTCACTTATGTTTGTTTGTAATGGCAACAACCTTCTTCCTGCAACTATAACACATTTATTTTGGCCACTTGGGGACAGTGGAAAAAACCCTTTAAAGTTGATTTGTTGAACATGTAAGTTAACAGTGTTGTATTTACACATCCAGCTGATACAGAGCAACATCAGAATTCATTTGGCATCTGGCTACCTGGTGAGAGTCCAAAAGCAAGATTCACTCTCTTTTAGCTCTGGTTTTGGTCTTTACCAACTCCTGGGGGAAACATCTGGCTATTTAGCTGCTAAATGTTTAACAGTGAACCAAAACATTAAAGTTAAAACTAAACAGTGAGCTCACTATAAAGCTCTGTAAATCTGAGAAGAGCTGCACATTCATGATAATTGATCATTGATAATGGATAATTCTCTTGGTTCATCACATGAGCTGTCGGACATGTTAATGGTTCAACTCTACTGATTTTATTAAATTTTTTTATTTATGTTTATAATCCAGGATTAAGTTAAAGTGCAATGACATACTCAGATAATAAAGAAACTTAACGCCTCAGAAGTGGATGTGTTACAAAAAGCAATAACATTGAAATTGCAAATTGGAGGCGATAAAGAAATACTGCGATCTTGATTTCCTGGGGTTTCATGCATTTAAAGCACATGCTTATACCACCCCTGACCCTTCATCCAGACTACACTGCACCACCATAACAATCAGTATAATCTCTTGTCTCATTTCACTGCGAGCCATGCACCAAAGACAATTAATTCCAGTGTAAAGTATGTTTCATGACATATGCATCTAAATAAAAGCACATGCAGGAAGCCGGAGACATTTGCATTGAATTTTGCTCATTATCTGCTTGCTTCTGTACTGTTAAATTACATCAGCAGCTGCTTTGCATTTGCATTTTTTGATTGTATCCTCAGGAGGGAAAAAGCCTTTGATATGGTTTTGATTATAATTTGCTGAGTACACACTAAACAATTCATGTTTTAGTTGCTCCTCTTTCAGCCGTTTCTATATATCTAAAAAGCTGTCGCTGCTGGTTAGACGATGTTAGTTTAATATACATTTATTTATCTGATCTTATCATTTTCATTTCTAGAACAATTTCATTTAGAGTCAACACCGCCATTGCAACATTTGTATCCTGACAGTAATTTTTCCATGCTCTCATACCAGGCAGTGATGAATTCCGAAGAATACTGCTGTTCTTCTGTCTCAATTGTCATAGGAAATGGAGCATGATCCATAACTTGCGAACATGGATTCCTATGTATAGTGTGTAGATTTGGCCTTTTTAAATGACAAGATTAAAATGTGCCCACAGATCCCTCTCGACGGAGTTGACAAAACAGAAACCTGAAAATGACACCAACTACTAAACAAGGAAAACTCAAGTCAACTAATTCAGTCGATTTACTTATTTGTACCATGAAGTGTATTTTGCCCCCAGAAAATTTTCCTAGGTGTGGCCAGATGGTTGCTTTGGTTTCTTATTTCACAGTTAGTGTTACTAATTGTCTAATGTCCATAGACTAAATCCAGTTCAGTTAACATTTAGAGTTCCATAAAAATCATGTTTTAATGTGTTATGTATCTGTATGTGTTGGGCAATTGTACTTCAAATACACTAGTTGACCTTTTCCTTAAAAAGACAACTACAGCTTTTGTAGGAGTGCACTGACTGCAAAGAACCAAACATTTACTGGGAACAAGCCTACTCAAGATTACAGACATCTCAGAGTACAAATATCTTTCTTTGATATTAGACTATAAAATAAATTAATTAAAATATACAATATGTGTCTGTACAAAGTTGTGCATTTATTAACCATACTACTTTTTAAAAAATGGTTTCAAAACATAAATGCTAGTAAAACTACAATACACAATACTGAGAGAGAGAGAGAGAGAGAGAGAGAGAGAGAGAGAGAGCGCCACTGTCACAAACCTATATTAAAAATGTAATATTTAAACTGACACAACCAAGTTCAAAACAAATGAGCCTATAGGGCCATAAGCAAACAACAGTGAGGTCAACACCACTGAAATCAACAACAATGTGCACAGACAACGTTTTAGGGATTGAGGGACCCTTTCTATAGCCGCTTTCCTCAGAGATCCCGCAATCAAAACGGAAAGAATGCCAATATATATATCCTATTCCCAGCTCCATACCTTTAATACAGCGCAGCGAGCCGGCATATTGGAATAAAAATTCCGAATAATAAAGCAGCATGAAAGCAGCTATATGACAACAACATCATGACAAAAACCGTAATCCGTAGCCTAGTCTCAACTGGTCCAGCACAATAATTTGCCCATGCAGGGACCAGCAGCAGAGTCAGGACAATGAAAGATGCTTTCACTCACCAGAGCTTAGGCCTCACCTGAGGAGAAAGGCGGCACTGCGTTTTTTCCTCTGGGCAAACTTCTGGATGATTCTGTTTTTCAGAGAGTCTGCCCAAACTGAGTTTAATAAACGTTACGGTGAGGTCAGATAATACCAGTTACAACTGTCACTGAGTTCATAGCTGCTTTCTTCCACCTGTTTGTTATCCTGCTGAATGGGTCGCCTGTTTTGGGCAACTGAGGTCTATCATCCAGGTGACTCCATCTGTTCTTATGTTTTGCAATCCTCCCAGAAAGATGAAGATGAAACAGTCACAGGACGGTCTCCCTCGAAGCCAAAGGTGCTTATCAGGTCACGCAGGCACTGTCAGTAGGACAGTGTCTGTTTGACGTGAGCTTCCTGTTAGCGATGGTGCTAACATGTTGCTCTCTGCAGACTAGTACAGCTCTCACACACAGTACAATATACAAAACTGTGTAGCAGTGTGACAAATGTATTATAAACTAGCCAGGCTATGACTGTCTGTATATTAATTAAATTGTACTTTTCTGTATTCTGCAGCTTGTCGCCAAGTTTCCTCCAGAGAAAAACACACACTGCCAGCAGCAGGCTGACCCATAACTCCGATCTGCTCTGCCTGTTAGGCCCACTCCTTAACCAATCACAATTTTAGAAACGTGATAGGCATCTACATAAACGAATTGGAGGCCTCTCTTAAACTAATGCCTCGTAAAAGACCGGTCAGAACTGGGATATTTCCCACTTGAAACTTCCGACATCAAAGCATTCCTCTAGCTACATCAGTTGGTAACTCTCAAGTCAGTCAGTGTTGTAGGTTACACTTCCTAATGTTTTGGCATTTTTAACAATAACTTTTATGCAGAGAAGATGACTTTATGAGATTCTTTACTGTAGCCAGCTACGTAATAATAACATATTTCTACACCAATGTACATCCAGAACAGGTTTTACTATATGATCGTATGTATTATTTCAATTTAAATACATGCAAATATACTTTTTGTTACCTTTTAGTTTATGGTTGACCATTTACAATTTGTGCTTCCATGAGTGCTGACATTGTTTTGTGACGTAATTCAGCTGTCAGGGTACATATTTTTCCTCCAAGTAGGAAATCCGACTTCAAGTGGCGTTCCAGGATAGTTTTTGTAGTTGGAGGTCGGAAATTTCCCAGTTCTGAGTTGCCTGGAATGCAGCATTACATTCTGCTAAGCACCTTTTAACTCAAACCCAGGAGCAGGGATGGGAGGATTACTTTAAAAATGTAATCCAGACAAATTACTGTAATCAGTAATGTTATCCAAGTACCAAGTTACTTTTGGATTACTTCAATACCAAATACGCAAATAAAGACAAGAGAGTATCAAAGATGTCTTTTTTGCTCAGTGGATTTTTACAGAAACATTATTATTTATATATTATTATTTATATTATTACATGCAGCGGAGAAGATCATTGGTACCCATCTCCCAAGCATCAATGATATCAGTGAGGTGAGGTGCCTACGCAGAGCCCAAAGGATAAAGGACAGTACCCACCCAGCCACAGCCTGTTCACCCTGATGCCTTCTGGGAAGAGTTTCTGCTGCTACACCACCAGACTGCAGAGCAGCTTTTCCCCCCAAGCTATCAGACTTTTAAACTCAAATCATCCTCAGCACTCCTGTAGCAGAAGGGAGTTACAAACTCAATTCCACTTTATAACCTGTTTTATGTTGACAAAATAAATCTACCTAGGCCTACCTACCAATAAAATATCCCATTCTCATGAAATAAAAAATTGATGTTTAAATTTTTTTATATGATGCCTGTTCTCATCTCAGGCATCATATATACATGCTTGACAAGCGTATTTATTTCACGCAAAAAGTCAATTTTGCGTGTCTAGGCAGGTCAGGGGTGGGGGGACCCGGCAGAGAATGACTGCGGGTAGCCTCCCAGTGAACACGACATGAACAGGCCCGAACACAGCCTCATTAGCTGACTCAGCCCCGGGGTGACAAGAGCCAAACCGGCAAGAAAACCACCTTCATCCTGTATTTCCAGTGGTCAAACTGGCCTCCGTCGGTCTTGGAGAGGGGGGTGCTCACTCCCGGCTCCCGCTGCTGGGTTCACTCACTGAGGGCTATTATTAAGCAATTTGTCAGAGATACAACAAAAAAACAACTGGTGTGTCTGTTTACAGTACAACCAAACAAATAATTATATGGAACAATTGGGTTATCCTTTGTATAATTTAAAGGCAAAGGTAGTGGAGAAACAAATGTGCCGCTAAGGATGTAGAGCAACAAATCACAATGTCTCCATCTGCAGCCAGGCGGAATCACTATCAGGCTTGGTTGATTTGACCCAGAAGGAGAGAAGCCAAAAAATAAATCTGAAATTGAGGTAGGCCCACACTCCCACTGGGTTCAAATATTCTTTCCTCATTCTGGGTTGTTTTTTTATGTGTTTCTTTTTTGTTTGATAAAGAGAGTTATTACCTTATCTAGGTTTGTAAAAAAAAAAAATTTAATGTATTAATTGTATATAAATTTTTATTAGGATGGGAATGCACTGAAATAAAAACATTTTAACAGCATGGATTCTGCACGCCAATTAAAATGCATTTATAGCCGAAAGAAAGACGGGACAGTAATTTTACATAACTTACTAACACACAACATATGTACCTTCTGTTTCGAGTAGTAGTGTTCCACTTCAGCCTCTTGTGGCCGAAATAAATATTACAACAACAAACAAAAAATTTCACCTGCCAAATGGAAACAAAAATGTATGGAATTTAGAAATATTATCCTGGCAAACCTTTTTTCCTATCTGTTCTCGGGTTGTAGTTTTAGTGTAGTTCACTGTGAAATCTATGACTGCATTATGACTCCACTGAACCAGGATCAGGATTCTCTTGCCACCTCTCTGCAACATTGCTGAACCGTGTCTGTAGCTTTGTGTCTTGGTACTTGTTATCTCTGAGGCCACATGTTTTGAACTCAGCTCCCAACATCCAGGGGTGAAAAAAACAGCCAGAACAATGCAAAGATGGTGTTGAAAACAATGAATAAGCAATCACCGCAGCAATTTTGTTGCAGTAACTTTACTTTGAGGTGGAAACCAAAATGCATTACAGGGACATTTGCATTGAGGTTCACTTCACAAGGAGGAAAATAATGAAACTCCATAGGCTCCCAGTGATATTTGTAACTCATCTGAAGATGTTATTATCTGCTGGGTGTTGAGGTGATATTTGTAGTATACATAAAATATAAAAATTATGAATATTAATTATTCAGAAATATTAATTCATAAATCCTCGGGGCACCACCGGAAATTCAGTTCGCCCAGGGTCTCCGGACTCCCGGGGTAACATTCTGGGTTTAATAAATACACATTTATTCCTAGTGATCAGTTAGTAGTAATTGCTTAATCATTTCTATAAATCAATCAGTCAATCTCATATCAAAGGCGTAAATCCTCCATTACAGTGACCTGGAGTTAAACAATACACACACACAGTTCCTGTGATTACGGTGAAATTTATTAACTAACTAAGGTGAATACAAAGTGAGTTTAAATAGATCAAAGACATACAACAATATTGATTAAACAAACAGGATGCAATCAATGAAAATTATGGAGTTGAATGTGAATTTAGTGGTCTATTGTGGAAAAGATTTGAGTCTAAAGAGGCAAGAGAACCAATAAATGCAAGTTATGGTAATAACTCAGTTAAATTTGGTTAGGAGTTTAGCTAAAGGATTAAGGATTAAAGCTAATGGATTAAAAGACTATTGGACATCAATTCAACCACAGAATGCAGAGTTTTAGCCTGTGGTGGACCAACCAGCCTCTCACCTCATCGCCGTTTTGGTAAGGATCTGCAGAGACTCAATCAGACATACATCGCTTAAGGATTGTGTATTCAAAGAGCCTTAGCCTTAGTGAACCTCTCTCTCTGTAAAGGTGTCACTGGACACTTAGCAGGACAGCAAAGGGGCTGTCCGACCCCTCTCTCTCCACAGGTCACTTCTGGACATCAAAAGTACCACCTATCCGGCCTCAACCTGACTCTTTTTCCCACAGAATGGCTGAGCCATAAAGCACCACTCCCTTCTCTCTTTATAGCCGATGTGCAAATGTGATAACCCAGGGTTGCAAAACGGGGTACACTAACAACCTCTGTTTTCTTGAACCAACAAAGGTTTCATTATAAACTGTGTTTGTTCTCTTTAAATAATAACCCTGAGTGAGTAGTGGCATTTGCCTCTTAGTTTAGTAGTAATGACCCTGTTGTTACCCTTTAGTGATGTTTGAAGACTAGAGAACCATAAGAAAGTAATCTTGAAGAGTTCCCTAATTTCCTATTTTTGTTTTGTCTTATTCCCTAGTAATCACTGTCTGTTTAGGATTAACTAATGCTTTAGTTAAACGTTTCATATATAATTTCCTACTAAAACATTCATCCGCAGGCTCGTGTATATAACCAGCTTCCCAGTACGTAGTAAAGAAGCTCAAAGTTGAATATCTACTCCTCATGCAACCAGAGCTCCCCCAAGAGGACAAAATAAGTATTGTATGCCATCGTTCTGAAATGCCGTTTTAATGTATAAATGTCACTCTGTATTTACCTGTTCATAATCTGATGCCATTCGTGTATCTTGCTTTTAGTCTCTAAGTAAGAACGTGTAACAGCCAATATTATCCAGAAAGCTAGTTAAGTTCCTCTCATCTGATGTGATTCCTAGGAAATGCTAACCTTAAGGTTTAACTACTGACAATTGTTTTCTTTTATCAAATGAGTGCGTGCCGAAACTAAGAGTTCCCACATGGCAGCCTCTCACAGTAACTTACTCAGCCTACATCAGCGAGGTCTGGAGAACCTTCGTGGAAGTTATTCTTTTGTTTTGTTTGTTTGTAAAGTTATCAGACCGTTTTAAGTCACGCAATTTTTAATTCAGAAACAACCAAGTTTCTTTTTAAGCTTAATTTCCGTCGAATCAACTAACCACTCCTTCCCACGACAACGAACCCTGGGAGGCCAAGGCCCTATCACTGCAAGCTTTCTTCAACCACAAGCTGCCGAGGACGGACCTCCAGTAAAAAGCTAGTAAAAGCCAGCCCTGGCGTGCCAAACCGCAGAACAGTGAACTGGCAGAGCTGGCAGAAGCTGGCAGAGTTCCATGCTGTTGGCCAGTCGCTTTCTCTGCCAGGGAATTGCTCCGGAGGTCTGTCTTGTTCGACTTATTGAAGAAACTTGCATTGTGGCCTTTATAACCCTGGCTCGGGTCAGAGGTTTGGTCGTCCTTTGTTAATACTGGCGGGCCCACGTGTCGCGGTAAACCGGGTTGAACGTCTTAGGGCGTTGCTGGGAGACGGGGCACACTGAGTGCGTGCCGAAGTGCATGGGCAGAGCGAAGAGGACAAGAGAGACGGAGAAGAGAGAGAGAGCGAACAAGAGCGGGTGTCGCTGCTTTTGTTTGTTGGGGCGTGGTTCCCAGAGGGCAGTCCTTTGTTCTGAGAGAGACTGTCTTCTTAACTCTTAATATGTCTATTCCAAAACCTATTTGCGCGTATTGTATCAAATATCTTCCCACAATCAAACCTTAATTGTCAATTGGTATTGTACACTGTTCTTAGTTTTAAGGGGGGAACGAGACACTGTGTCGCTGACGACACTATGGGAACGCCTCTGGGCGTGGCAGGGCTGACTTATGAATGAAACTACTCCAATCCTATTGGTGTTACTAGAACGGTAGTGTGTGACGGCGTAACCGGAGGGGGTATATAAGCACGCCGGCACATAGGACACATTAGCCTTTCTATAAAGCAAGGCACTCCAGGAGGGGTGAGGTGTGGCGGACCGACGCAGTGTCTCGTTCCCCTTCTCGGGGAGCAAGGGTTACATACGTAACCCGAGACGTTCCCCTTCGAAGGAACTCGAACTGCGTAGGTGACGACACTATGGGAACGAGATACCCACTTAGGCCGCGCCGAAACCCCCAGCGTGCAGAACCTGACGGCACAACTAGGAGGAGAGCGCACGTGTGCCAGGTGCAGAAGGAAGGTCCAGACTGTAAAACCGGATAAAAGTGCGAGGGGTGGCCAAGCCAGCCGCGTCACACAAATCCTGGAGTGACGCCCCTGCGAGGAGGGCCCTAGAAGCCGCCATGCCTCGAGTAGAGTGCGCACTTACGGCCATAGGTGAAGGCAAAACGCACACCTGATAGGCCAGGGAAATAGTCTGAACGATCCAGTTGCTGATGGTGTGTTTAGAAGTGGGGAGCCCAGCCTTGGGGGACCCAAAACACACCAGCAACTGGTCTGCTTTCCTCCACCGGGAGGACCTCAGAGTGAAAATACTCAGTGTTCTGACCAGGCAGAGCAGATGAAGTCTCCCGTCCTCCGCCGTCACATGAGGTGGGGGATGAAGCGCCTGCAGCACCGTAGACCCTGCCAACCTGGACGGAACCTTAGGGACATAACCTGGACAAGGGTGCAGGATGGCCCTGACCCTCCCCGGGGCAAACTCCAGGCGTCGGGGAGAAACTGAAAGTGATTAAAGGTGATAGCGAGGAGAAAGGTCATCTTAAGGGTCAGGTGCTTGGCCTCAGCCGACTCCAGGGGTTTGAAGGGGGCTGCAGCTAGTGCTTCGAGAACCACTGCCAGGTCCCAGGTGGGAACCCTGGAACGAGGCATGGGTCTCATCCTCGGGCTCCACGGAAGAAGCGCACGACCAGTGGAAGTTTTCCCAAGGGCCCATCACTCAGAGGGGCGTGGAATGCTGCAATGGCAGCCACATACACTTTGAGCGTGAACGGGGAGAGGCTGGCGGAGAAACGGTGCTGGAGGAACTCCAGTATCACAATTACCGAGCAGGTAACTGGGTCCACTGCCCGTTCTCTGCACCAAGTGGTGAACACATTCCACTTTAGGCCATACATCCTTGTCGTGGACGGGGCTCTGGAGCTGAGCAGCGTCTCGACTGCTCCTGTCGTCAGGCCCGCCTCTAGGAACTGCGCCCCCTCAGGGGCCAGACCCATAGCTGTCCCAGGGCGGGGTGCGGGTGAAAGATCCGGCCCTCCGCCTGGGACAGCAGGTCTCTCCTCAGAGGGAGCTGCCAGGGCGGGCCCTCGAGGAGCGATATTAAATCTGAGAACCACACTCATGCCGGCCAAAACGAGGCTACTAGTAGTAGACTGACGCCGTCCTGGCGGACCCGCTCCAGAACCCCCGGGAGCAGAGCGACTGCATACAGACGCAATCTCGACCACGTCTGCACCATGGCATCGAGCCCTAGCGGGGCTGGGAGCAAGAGGGAGAACCACAGGGGACAGTGCACCGTCTCTCGGGACGCGAACAAGTCCACGTCTATGGGGCCGAACTCTTCGCATAATAACTCCACCACCTCGGGGTGGAGTCTCCATTCCCCGGGCCTCAGCCCCTGTCTCGACAGCAGGTCTGCTCCTTGATTCTGGGTCCCAGGGATGTACATCGCTCTGAGGGACAGCAGTCTCTGCTGGGACCACAGGAGGATCTGATGTGCCAGTTTGCATAATGGGCGCAAGCGCAGACCCCCCTGGTGATTCAAATAGGCCACCACTTCCGTATTGTCGGTTCTGACAAGGATGTGGCGGGCAGAAAACTCCTCAACATTTCCAGGCAATTTATGTGCCAAGAGAAATGATGCTCCTCCCAGGAGCCTTTCGCGAAGCGGCCGTCCATGACCGCACCCCATCCCATGAGTGAGGCGTCTGTTGAAATAATTGTTCGGCGACAGATCGCTCCCAACACGGGACCCTGGGACAGGAACCAAGATTTCCTCCATACAGACAGGGAACGAAGGCACACACTCGTAACCCGTATCAGACGGAGCGGATTTCCCCTCGGGGAGAATCCCTTGGATTTTAGCCACCACTGCAGGGCTCTCATGTGCAGTAGTCCGGGAGGTATTATACTGGACGCTGCTGCCAGGAGACCCAACACCCTCTGAAAGTGTTTTACTGTGATGGTGCGGCCTAACTGCACTCCGGTCACTGTGGACAAAATGGACTCGATGCGTGCGGGAGACAGGTGGGCCCGCATCGTCGTTGAGTCCCACACCACCCCTAGGAACGTAGTCCGTTGGGCGGGTGTCAGCACGCTCTTCTTCGCGTTGAGCCGCAGCCCCAAACGCTGAAGGTGGGCGAGGACGACATCTCGATGCCGAACCGTAAACTCCCGAGACTGGGCCAGGACGAGCCAGTCGTCAATGTAGTTCAGTATGCAGATGCCCTGGAGCCTCAACGGAGCCAGAGCTGCATCCATGCATTTGGTGAACGTGCGGGGAGATAGTGCTAGGCCGAACGGAAGAACCCGATACTGGTAAGCCTTGCCCCCGAAGGTGAACCTCAGGAACTTCCTGTGACAGGGACGGATGGAGATGTGGAAATAAGCGTCTTGCAGATCTATCGTGACAAACCAATCCTCGGATTGGATGTGACTGATGATGGCAGGGACCGCAGATCCAAAATCGGACGCAATCCTCTGTCCTTCTTGGGAACCAGGAAGTATCGGCTGTAGAAGCCGGCTTCTCTGACCGGCGGGGAAATGAGTTCTATGGCCCCTTTCTTCAGCAGAGAGCAGACTTCCTGTCCCAACACCTGGCTCTGTTCTGCGTGTACTGCAGTCCCGACCATCCCGCAGAATCTGGGGGGGCGAACCCGGAACTGCAGCCTGTAGCCATCTACTACTGTGCGCAGGCTCAAACACCTCTCCCTGCGTTTCAGCGTGCTGAAACCTGCTGACGACAGCATCCACTGCTTCGCCAAACAGGCCAGAAGGCGAGAGGGGCGCATCCAGGAGAAAAGCCCTCTCCTTCCCCTGGATGCCCGATAGGTTGAGCCACAGATGGCGCTCCGTAGCCACCAAAGCCGCCATGGATCGGCCGATGGAACGGGCCGTTTCCTTGGTCACACGGAGAGCCAAGTCCGTCGCTCTACGGACCTCCCCCTACGTCACAGTCCCGAAGGAGATCGGCCTGGTATGCCTGCAAGATAGCCATCATGTGCAGGCTGGCACCAGCTCGACCTGCTGCCATGTTGGCCTTGCCCACCAAATCGGACGTCATCCGACACGGCTTGGTGGGGAGCGCCGGCGTCCGGAGGGATGAGGCGAGGTTGGGAGAGAGGTAGCTAGCCAGTGCCTCCTCCACTCGTGGCATCGCTCCGTAGCCGTGCTGTCTGATCTCTGTCATGTTGCCGTAGTCCAGCCGGGGGGACGTAGACAGCTGCGCAGAGAAGGCTACGTCTAGTTTGCTGTCCACCGATGGCTGCTGCACCACCTGTGGCCAATCAATGTGCAGCTTGGCCACAGCCCGCGTCACCACTTCTAACAACTCCTCGTATCCTGGCGAGGGCTGATGACGTTCCGTTTCCCCGAAGTCATTCTCCATGCTAAGCACATCTAGCTCCTCAGAGCCAGATCGTGTCAGCCTCTCCGGACTGACCCCTCGAGTGGGAGGAACCGAGAAACGGGCTCCCGATCGGGGACGAGGGGAGGAGGATTCCGCGGACGCGGACCGGAAAAAGCCCTCAGCCGTTCCGGCACCCTCGGCGATCCACCCGCCACGAGGCCTCAGCAACCGCGGGGCCTGTGCCATGGGGGGAGCGCATCCGACCATCCTCCAGGAAAAGAGCCGCTCGAGACCTCAGCACCCTCAGGGGCAGGGCCTCGCAATGGTCGCAGGCAGCCCCCTCGAGAGCTGCTTGAGCATGCGACATCCCCTGGAATGAGACGCACATCCCATGGGTATCACCCTCCGTGATGAAATGCTCACATGGGAAGACACACTCGGAATCGCTTCGACATGATCTGCTACTTTGTCTCAACTTCAGGTAGGATGATGGAGCTTCTAAACATAGCCAGAGTGCCTTCTGAATAGAAAGAAGCTAATGTGTCCTATGTGCTGGCGTGCTTATATACCCCCTCCGGTTACGCCGTCACACCCTACTGTTCTAGTAACACCAATAGGATTGGAATAGTTTCATTCATAGTTCAGCCCTGCCACGCCCAGAGGCGTTCCCATAGTGTCGTCACCGATGCAGTTCGAGTTCCCTCGAAGGGGAACTAACATTTCCTAGATAATATTGGCTGTTAAACATTCTTACTTAGAAAATATATATAGCAAGTTATACGAACAATAAAATACAGAGTGATACATTAAGCAGCAGGAGAGACATTACAAAAACAGGGACCTGTAGTACTTAATTTGTCCTGTGGGGGGACACAGGTTCCATGAGAGAACCATTGAACCCCGGCTCTCCACTCCATCCTCGCTTGATTGTCGTTGCTCCAAACCCGGTGCCACTCGACCTCTCAGGCTTGCGCACTCATTCAGCATCTTGTTTATTTCCCTGTGCTTTGTCCCTGCAGGGTCACTAACCCTGTCTTTCTGTCTGTTTCCCTCCCAGGTTCACTCACCCTCGTCCTCCCACGGCGTTTGGGTCCTCTCTGTCCCCACACCACACCATCGTAACATCAGTGATCATTGCTGAAAATTAAAAAGCACTGCAAAATTAACTTATTTGTGTTTTCTTCTTTTTAACAGCAACGACATGGTAATATAGCTACTCGGATTAAGTGGTAACGTAAGTAACTTAAAGTTTCATTTAATAAAAATTTATTTAATTAAAACAAGGTAATAGGCAAGTTTATAAGGAGACAATATTCATTTGTCCACACAAAGGAATTCGGGGCAGCGTCCTTCTCTGGTGTCTGTCTTTCTTATCAGTTTCGTATATCTGCGTGAGAAGGAGGGGGCAGGTTAAGAGTCCATGTTAATGGCTCTTTGGTGGGGTATAGAACCAGGACTGAAAGAAAGGGGTTCTTTGATGTTTGGAGTAATTGGAAAGGGGGGCATGGTTGGCATGGTTACCCTGCCATTTGGCTCGTCCTGGGGAGCGTCGGCGTGACACCTTTTATGGTCAGGGTGTCTAGGATGTCTCTCAGAATACACAGTTTGTAGTCTTTATGTCTTTACTTATTTGAGCTTGTGCAGGCGTATTTCTATACCCCAAATCTTGGGAGGAGGCCCCCTTGGGTAAAATAACCAATCTCACCTTTCTCTCAGGGGACACAAAGTGAGTCCCCTTTTTGGCATAAAATAATTAAAACACACTGGCTGGTCCACTACGTGTTGATTTATCTTAATTTGTGAAGTCAGAATTCCAAGAATTCCCAAATTAAACTCTGTCTGTTCAGTGCGATACTGGCTTTATGTTTGGTGAGCACACTTTTATGGATTAACTTAACAAAGCAGCCCAGCTCTAGCTCCAGGGTGAGAAGCAGTGGGGGAACTGGAATCTTGTAAAAGGAATGGGGATTTGCTAGCATGATTTGTGCGTTTGTTTTTTTCCCTGGAAAGTAATTAAAGCCTGACATGAGCATAGAGAAAAACTCAGCCAATCTCTCCCGTGTGTGATGTGATGTGTGTCGCCCATGCTTACATTCGTAATTACACTTTAACTGTGTCTCTTTTGGAATATAATAAAAGCAAAACACTTTTGCTGCCACTCAGCCACAGTCAGCAACGGCGGACGTGCTGGCAGGAACAACCCCACTGATGGACGTCTTTAATTAGCAAGCCCTGACACTGGGAGAGTTTTCCACCATTTCATTCATTCTGAACTGCTGCTGATTAGGTCAACTCCATTTCAGCTCTGTCCCAAATCTGCTAAAGGCCCATTTAATGTTGTTGGCTTTAAGGCACGCAAAATAACAGTCTGCGAGCCTGAGTGAGCAATGTGTGATGAGCTTACATCAATAAAGGAGAGGTTTTTTTTCTTTGGTTCAACATTTTTTATTTAATCTAACCTCAAGGGTTTCCTAGTCAGAAAAATTATTGATCTTTAACATTAATTTCTTACTCTAAACGGCTTTTAGTTTAAAGAGAAAATGTCCTTGGATCTTGTTTGGCGCTGCCTTACTTTATTTCATTCGTGTCCACACACACTTTGGTGGATACATACAGACAGCCGGCCAGCCCGTCTTAAATACACAGAATACAAGCAACAACTCTTCACACTTCACCCATCCTGCCGGCATTGACAACTCATTAGACGGAGGGATTTTCAGCATTTTCATAGTAACAGCATTTAAATTCCTGGGTTTTCCTGGTCTTCCTTATCCAAATACAAATTTGGCACGGGCCAAAGGGAAGGAAATGGCGGTTTTAGGGGGAAAAAATCTTATTAAACAAATTCTCTAAAGCATTGAGACCAACTGGTGTGGAGTGCGCTGATAACAGCTGGCCATTTTGGAGTGTCACCTCGCTTGGCAGCTGCACCAGCGGAGAGAGAGGGAGAAAACGCTTTAATGGCTCTGGCCCACAGATTTGAACACTGTTATTTTGGCAACTTTTTAATTATCTCCAAATGAATGGATTGATAGGAGCAGTCGTAACGAGATAGAGATAGGGGAACATTCTGTTGTGGCAGTGTTTTCCCCATTTTGGTTTTCTCTCATGCAAAGATATTTTAGCAAGATGGCCTCTAGACTAAATTGTTTGAAAGTTTCGAGGGCAACTTTGCTAATGAGAAATGTAATCACACACTTTTGGGGAATTTTTGCTTCATGTGATGGACAAAACTTGAAGCTAAAGACACAAATAGTGTTTCATCACACTGAGAATACATAGGCTACCTCCCACTGAAAATATCAAAAAGCCATTACTTAAAGAGGTTTGGGAGTTGCATTCCATTTTTTTTATATAAGAAACAGTTCCTGTTCTTCCATCAGCAAATGTTTAAAGATAAGAAAGTTTACTTCATCCATTCTAGTACTGTTTTAATCGGTTTAAGAGGGCCAACTATAAACTACAAACAGGGTACACACACAGCTGAATCAGCTTTATTTGCCAGGTATGTGTACACATACGAGGAATTTGACTCTAGATTGTAAAATGCTCACGATGTGCTTACTTATACAATAACACAATAATACAGTAATAAAATCAAACACAGGCTACAGTATAGAGAACACATATATACACACTATAAACAAAACAGACAAATTGAGACAATAGTGCAATGAGCAAAGTGCAAAGGATGCAGGAGTAAATTATTATTACCATGATTGTTATTATTATGTACATGTCAGAGGTGGATGTGATATAGAGGTGCACATACACATACAGGTATACATGTACACAGTGTGATTAGTGCAAAGGATTCTGGAATAAATAAGTATTATGTACAGCCGTTGTGTACATGAGGTAGGTGGATTTGGTATACAGTATATACAATATGAACAGTATGAACAGCTCTGAAATAGAGAATGAAGAATAAATTAATGATAAGTAGTAGTAGCCAACAAGTGGCTGAATAGAGGCAGAGTTACTGGGTTATTGCACAGGAATTGTTCCTGACTCTGTGATTCAGAGTCAGCTGTTCATCAGAGAGATGGTCTGTGGGAAGAAACTGTTCCTAAGTCTGTTGGTTTTGGTGTATAGTGCTCTGTAGTGCCTACCAGAGGGGAGAAGTTGGAACAGGTTTTGTCTGGGGTGAGATGGATCTGCAGTGATGTTTCCTGCCCGTTTACTGACTCTGGAAAAGGATAAGTTCTGTATGGAAGGCAGGTTGGCATCGATGATCTTTTCTGCAGTCCTGACTGTCCGTTGTAGTCCGCTCCTGTCCTTTTTGGTGGCAGATCCAAACCAGACAGTGATGGTCGTGCAGAGGACAGACTGGATGATGGCTGTGTAGAAGTGGATCAGCAGCTCCTTAGGCAGGTTGAACTTCCTGAGCTGGCGCAGGAAGTACATCCTCTGCTGCTCCTTCTTGATGATGGTGTCAGTGTTGGGCTCCCACTTTAGGTCCTGGGATATACTGGATCCCAGAAACCTGAAGGATTCCACAGCAGACACAGGGTGAGTATGGTGATGGGGGGCAGAGTGGGGGGTCTCCTCCTGAAGTCCACGATCATCTCCACAGTTTTGAGCGTGTTAAGCTCCAGGTTGTTCTGGCCGCACCAGAGAGCCAGCTGATCAACCTCCCGTCTGTAGGCTGACTCAGACGGCAGTCAGTGCAGTCAAAGCAGGCCTGTAAATCCAGCTTTGACTCGGTCCATGTTTTTACACTCTTTACAACATGTTTAGCAGATTTCAGTTGCTGCCTGTATGTTGGGATAAGATGAACCATACAGTGAGCAGAACGATAGGCATCCTTTAATGTAGTGTAGCAGTGGTCCAGTATGTTAGTCTTAATATGATGTCTGTACTTTAGAAGTTCATGGCTGAGGTTTGCTCTGTTGAAGTCCCCGAGAACAATGAGCAGAAAATCTGGATGTTTTTTCTCCACGTAGTTATCTGGTCAACCAGGAGTAGTAACACCTCACTAACACAGGCTTGAGGTGGAATGTAGACAGCAGGACAAACAAGGAAAACTCCCATGGTGAATAAAAGGGTTTACAGTTTATGAATAATGTCTCTAAGTTAGGGCTGCATGATTTCTTCGACACTGTGAGATCTTTACACCAACCTTCATTTATGTAGAAACAGAGTCCGCCTGCCCTTGTTTTTCCCGTGAGCTCCGTTAGGCAGTCCGCCCAGAAAAGATTAAATTGCGGTAGGTGAAGTACGCTGCCCAGGATGTACTCGTTGAGACAGGATTCGGTAAAACAGAGGGCAGCAGATCTGCAGAAGTCCGAGTTAGTTCTGTTGAGGAGCAGCAGTTCATCCATTTTGTTGACCAGAGAGCTGCCGCTCCTCCAACTAATAACTCCTGGAAAGTTCCAGGTTTGATAAGGAGTGGTGGAATAGTGTGAGTAGTTGAAATGTTTAAAGAGGTGGTATTATTCTCATTTTCAGGTTCAAAATCCTATTTAGGAGTTGTACCAGAACAGGTTTACATTGTTTAATTTTCAAAAAACACCATATTTATTTTCATACTGCACATTGCTGCAGCTCCTCTTTTCACCCTGTGTTGAAAACTTCATTTTAGCTATGGAGTGATACATCTTGTCTCTAATTGATCTTTGTTGGGAGTTGCACATGCGCAGTTCCTAGTTAAGGACTACTAGCCAATCAGAAGCAGAGAAGGGCGAGTCAGTGAGAAGCCGGTAAACAGCTTCCATTCTGCTGTAAGCTACTTGTTGCCGACCAGCTTGGCAACATGGACTGGAGCAAGCATTTCAGAGTGGTGAGTTATTAATCTGTAACAAAATAATCTTTCATCCATAAAGATATAAAATATAACCGAGCTCTGTCTCTATATCACAGTAACAACTTGATGTCCATTGACTGCCTGGAGGGTAGCTAATGTTTGGAAGGGAGAGGAGAGGTGGATGCTCCAGCTCAGTGTTTTTGCACCGTTTTTTTTGAGGGCGTGTCGGAATAGCCACTTGCCGAGCGTTATATGACGTGCATTTAGCTTTTATCCCTGTGTCGTCACAGGGGAACGGCTGGACTACAAACAAGCTGTTTTCAAGCAGTTCAGAGCACTCCCATTGGGGTGGACTTTGGGTTTTTTCACTTTGCAAACCTATTACATGGGAACTCCCTTTGGGGTGGACTTTGGGCTTTTTCACTTTGCAAACCTATTACATTCCCAAAAAAGGTATATAACTCAATAAAGAAGAGGGAAAAGGCCAAAAAGCATAATACCACCTCTTTAAGAGCTCTTCTCTGGTAAAAGTTACAAGAGAGGGACGGCAGAAAACAAAGTTAATAATCAAAAACACAAAAAAGCACTGCGGAGCGTAATCCAGAGGCTGCCACCCTCCACGGCGCCATCTTGAAGCATTACCATATCTCCTTACAATTTCCCCATTCAAACTTACAGAAACTGTCGACTTACTAAAAGATACTGTGGGACCAATCAGGTTGAAAGCCTATGAAGGGACCTCCCCGTGTCAACAGTCAGGCACCCTCAGGACCAACTGATATAGGCACATCAGTCACACCGGCCCCTTCGCTCATCACCTTGTCGGGGCACTACCCTTTCGCCCTCCTACTCCTCCTCATGTGACTGCCAGAGCTAGGAGGAAGCCAACACTTGTGTCGCATAATGATGGATCGTACCATGGAAGTTACCAACGTAGTGAAACAACGGTGTGGATTTGTGCATTTTATATTGAATAAAGTTGGAGCTACTCCAAATTCCTTTTTCCTCAGGGGAGCTGGGGGGTTGGAGATCAACTTTCAACGGACTGCTGGGGAGACCCCAACGGAAGGGGGGGGTGAAAGTTGCTTTCTGTAAGTGCTATGCCTGGGCAGTTGACCATAAAACTGGCACCTTTTTGATTCCGAAGCTGATAAAGTGGGGCCTGACTGTTAAACTGACAAAGGGACACGAAACAGCGATTAGCATTTCCCTGAACAGCCTATCAAAACTGCCCCCCCCCACACACACATGTAACAGTGGCAACTGATCTTGCTCTGTGTTTCATTACCCCATCAAAGGGATACCCCTGTCTCACCCAAGTTGTGACATAACCCAGGAAGCCGAACTTTAAATAACCAAAGACTGGAGTCTCCAAAGACTCAAAGCATTTAATTAAGTTTAATTAAATCTTTAGTTACTTGATTACATTTGCCTCTATTTGAGTAGTTATGTTAACATGTTGTTGCTATCTGTTGTTGATATTAGTGCTGAAAAGAATCTAAATAAGTTACTTTTGCAGTGTTTTTATTTTCAGCAAGACACTCCCTCATCTAATGTAATCAATGCTTGTTCATAATAGAAATGATGATAAAGAAATGTCTTACTATACTCTTAATTGCCAGCTTGAACTTAAGGATGAATAACTAAATTCCCCAGTTCCTAAGGAGAGATGATCTTGGATTAATCTAAGCTTTCCTCATGTAACCTGAGCTCCCCCAAGTGGACGAAATAAGTATTACATACCATCGTTGGAAATGCCGTTAAATTGATAAATATCCTGACCAATAATGTGACAATTGTTTTCCTGTTACCAAATGCTTAACTTAGAACGTTACAACCGTTTGACCATTGAGGTTCGATTTTGGAAAATATTTGATTATAATACGCGCAAATAGATTTCTTTTCTTTTAGACATTAAGTTTAGAAAGGCAGTCCCTCGGGAAACCTGAAACGCCCTCTGGGGAACCATGCCCCAGGCAACAAAAGAGCGATACGCGACGTCGCTCGCTCTTTTTTCTCGGCTCGCTCTGCCCTCTGGACGCTTCGGCACGCGTCCGGCAACACCCAAAGAGTTGACCAGCAACAGGCCTTCGTTCGCTTGAAGCTACACACGCAAAGTGCCGCGACATCGATCTGCCCCTCAGTTTGTTTTATTTTCTTTCTTTCTTTTGTTTTGTTAAAGTTATCAGTCCGTTAAGTTACACTGGACTAATTCAGGAACGACCAAGTTCCATTTTTAAGCTTTTTCGTCGAGCCAACTTCACCGAGGTCAGACCAAGCCACGTGGTCTCGCCAGCGGCAACGAAGGAAGCAAATCTTTCACCTTATAGTTTAAGTTTGATTTAGTTTAGGCAACTAAAACTACTCGGTAAAAGATAGAAGAAATTGTATTCATGGCTAAAAGGGAACAAAGATGCTTTTATGTTAGGGAAAACTCATCATTTTGATGATTGCAAGAGGCCACTAAAATGTAAACATTGAAAAACTGACAGATGCTGTTTTCTTGGTGAGGAGAGTCTCCTTCCTACAGATTTAACTCTGCATTAAGTTTGGAAGCAGTTCTGAATTTTTTTTCCCACATCACAATTTTTCTTTTACAAGTTTGACAGATTCAAAAATGTCCCACTATAGCTCCACATTAACTTTTCAAATTCACTTTTTAAACCTTGATTCAGTTATTAAGATCAGCATTATATTAAATGCTGAAACAAAAGTGTGAGAATACTAATTTAATACATACTGTGCATGCAGTGCTGTAGGTTTAAGAAAAAATAAGAGTAAAATGTCTTCTCCTCCTTAAGTTTTGCAGATATAATCATTTCTCTCTGCCTTCTTTGCCTTAGCTTATTTCTGTTGGTCATGTAATGAAGCTAAAATGTTCATGTCCCATTTATCAATAATCAGTGGCCTTTGTTGTTCCAAAAAAGCACTTTGCGATGAACCCATTTGCTCAAGCACTCTATACATACATTTGTCTGAGTTTATGAAGCAGAAATGTCACAAATGCAACCAAAGCTAATGAGCCAATTCTCTGTCAGCTGAAGTGTCATAGTGAAAAACTTGTCTTGCCATAAGTCAAGTGTCTCATGAGGTGAAATAACAGACCAAAAATGAAAATGTCATTGTGGTATCTCTTCACAGCTGACAGGTCCATCCATACACCTGAGTGCAGGGTGTTTCAACACCCAATATATTCTGGAAAATCCTCTGTATATTGAGATAGACTGTCTTCTTTGCCAAAGTTTAGAATATGCTGACAATATACTGTCACAGTGAAGTTATAAAACGACAGATTATATAATTCATTAAAAAGATGTAAGAATTCTACATCATGTGTCTGAGCAGGCCATTTACATCTAAAAGGCAGTCAAATCTTTATGTCTTCACCTATTGACTTCTAGAGGTTGGTGCCTTGAACTTTGGTTTATCCCCTCACCCGCTGAGGTGCATTCATCTGTTCAGTACAATACATGACAATCTACCTATTAAATTGTAGAGTATCATGTTTTTTATTTTAGATTAAAGGATGGCACTTGAGAAAAGTTAATGAAGTTTCAAAAATGGCAGCTCAGTCTCCCCAGGAATTTGATTTATATTGGGTGATTCTGCAGAATACCATTTACATTCAATGACAACATCCAGTGCCAAGTGGTTTTCTTTATTATTTAGCCATCAATCATAAAACACTGGCTATAAACATGCAGAAACACAGTCAGTGAATTTAGTCAGTTTTATTTATATAGTTCAATATCACAAATTTGCCTCAAGGGGCTTCACCATCTGTACAGTAGATAGATTACAAGCATATATGAAGAATGGATCTGGGAGGATGTTGTGCAACTTCAGGTGTCACCAAACCTTTAAATTTAGTCTATGTTAGTGTTGTGAGTTTGCTAACACTAAATGGAGACAATTACTAAGCCAATCCGAACAGATATTCATGACACTGTTGGAATTAAAATGGTTCCTCCATAAAGATTAGTGTAATGCTATTGGGTTTTTGTGTGGTATTTTTCTGTTATTTTAATGTCCATTCCTGTTTTACCCTTTGCCTCTGTGTTCTTGTTAAGGTTTGGTTAGTTGATCATTGCTTGTTCTATGTTGTATTTGGTTTCACGTGTCCTTCTGTATTGTTGCTAGCTGTACTTCCTGTTTTATTTTGTAGTGATCAGTTTCATGTGTTTTTGTCTAGCTTTGTTTCCTGTCTGCTTGATTTCTTATGTGTCTCACCTGTGTTAATTGCCCTGCCTGCTTGTGTATATATTGCCCTCAGTTCTGTTAAGTCCTTGTGGGTTCATCGTCTATGTTGAGTGTTCTGCCTTGTGCTCCGTTTTCCATGTTCCTGGATTATTCAGTGTGTTTTTGGATTGCCTTGCCCTTGTTGGATTTAACCAGTGTTTGGACTCTGTGCTCTGCCTTTTTTGGACTTTACTGCTGAGTTTGGATTGCCTTGCCTTTTGTTTGATATTCCCAGTAAGTGACTGTTATCATTTAGAACAAATCTTTGGTTTGAACTGAATCCTCCTCGTCAGTGTCTACATTTTGGGTCCACACCTACAACAACCTACAACACCACGTCTGCTGTTGCACTCAGCCCTCCTGACAATTAGTTCCTTGGGGCACCACCTTTTAAAGAAGGGGAAATGATGATCATCATGATTTTTTTAAAAACGCCCCGGATGTCAGGAAAACAAATACCAGTTTACCATAAATAATATCATTGAACATAGTATGAGTTATATCTATGTACCTTCACATAACCATAACCGCATCAGTTGTTTCAACATAGCAGTAAATGCATTAAAAGAAGAAGCTAGTTTAGTATGGGGTCCATTCAGTCATCATAGCAACCCACAGAATCTTTACATGCAGAATCCTGCAGATCCATTTTACATGTACACAGAAAAACACCAACAAAGGCCTCTATTTAGGCAGGTACCCACTGGTAATTGTCATTCAAAAGAGAGCACCCAATATATATATATATATTTTTTTTATCAACTTAAATCCAGCTACCTAGACACTTTCCATTCCAAAACTCTCCGAACCCCAGAGCTGAGCCCAGAAAAGAGCACCCGATGTCAGGCAGTGCTGCCCCCTCTCAGACACACTCTTATCAGTCTCACAACATCACTGCTTTTCAAACACCAATCAGAGTAAATAAACTTTAACGCAGTTCAAGGAAACCTATTTGGAACAGTGGAAGGAAGCAGATCAGAATGTTATGTGGCCCTAAAATAGATGGCAGAACATTTCTCTACTGTCAGAGATAGAAAGCAGGGACAGGTCCTGACAAAGGACAGGCTCAGTGACCACAAACGGGCAATCGAAAAAATCATGGAACCCAAAATAAAACAGAATATGAGATCATTGTTCAACAGGTGAGGCAAATGCAGAGATGCACTTCCTTCTACAATGTAAAACAGTTGATGAAATAAGGAGAATTAACTGTTCAACTCTGTAAACTCAAAGACAGGACATTTTGTACTGCCCAATATGTGTCAACATGCCACAACCTCAGGGTCAGTGAGAGTCACCTTGCCTCCTCTTGACCTCAATGTCTCTTCTCCCTCCACAACTACACCCTGATCCTGCCTACTGGGACAGGCCTCACAAGCTTCAGCAAGCAGAATTACAGTTCATTTATTGCATGCTTTTCGAGGCAGCTGTTATTGTAAAATAAACTCTTTTCCCAAGAAGCCTACATGCCCTGGACACATTCATATATTGTTATCATTGCATTACCTTGAACGCCCACCTCTAGCCCCCCAAATCCCTTAATGCATTCCCACACTAGAGACAGCATGTCATCCGCTAACGTTAGATTGTCAGTGTAGGTGATCCTCCTCCCGTTTCCAGTTGTTACTTGCGGTGAGTGGCGAGTTTTGTTTTGCCCGTCTCCTGACATCATTGTACCGCTTTTGGCATTGTGCGGCCATTCTAGTAATACCAGAAGGCAAGGACACACTGACTGCTACGTCCTCCCATGTCTGCTTCAACTCATGGAGCTTTGGTGGTATTGTGCTGGTGCTATAGATCAGTGGTTCTCAAAGTGGGTTCCGGGGACCTCCAGGGGTCCTTGAAGGGGCTCCAGGGGGTCCATAAAAATGTATGACTATTTCGGTCATGGGTTGCAAACACTTTCTATGATAAAACATACAAAAGAAAAAAATCCTATCAGATGGGAGACCCTGGGTCAAAATCTTATCCATGTATGTGGTCTAATCTGTGTCAGTTTAGGGGTCCTTGACAAGAAAAACCACAGCAATAGATGATCTCCTTGAGTGCTTTAACTTCACGAACGAGCAGATCAGTTTTTTCAGCTGAAAATAATTCTTTTCCGGCTCTGCAAATCTGCCATTATGATAGCAGTAAGCCAGGTCAAGGCGCACTTGACTTTTAAAGGGAATGGGACAAAAAACTCTGATTGCTTTAATTCATGTTATGCCGAAAACACACCCATGATTAATTAAGAGACTAAGTACAAACCGTTTTGAACATGCGTCTGGTGCACCAACCATTTTTTCTGCTGTTAAAATAGCAAAAGTGGATTCGGACACGCCCTAACCGCACTTGCGCCATGCGGCCATTAGGGCCCTGTGTGTCATAGCTCCGGATGCTAACTTAGCTAGGAGACCTCTGTTCCATGTCCGAGAGGCAAGGTGATGAGAGCGGAAAGAGAGAGAACAAAAGGTGAGCTGCAGTTTTGTTACCACCTGAACCACCTGGACTGCCCCAACACAGTCCAGGTGGTTCTGGGAAGTGATCAGAGAACAGGTGCGTTTCAGTCACACAGTAAATAAATTAATCTATAAAGTCCAGTGGTACCCACAACACCAAGCCATCTGCCCAAAACATGTTGATATTTCTTGTGTACAATTTGGAACTTTGACCTGATGGTGGCGCTGGGAGAAATGTCATATAATCCCCCAAAACATTAGCATCATCCTCTGAGGGCCATGAAAACCCATAGCAAATTGCATGACAATCTGTCAAGTAGCCTTTGAAATAATGTGATCTGTACGAACCGGTTGGACAGATAAATTGAGTGACCAGCATTACCATCCTTATGCCCTGCTGCTGGCAGAGTAAAAACTGCAATCACACTTGGCCATGAAACACTGAATGTGACAAACACCTTAATTATGTTTCCTTTTTTCACAAATAGTTGAATGGTAATGTGTTCCCCCAACAGCCTAGGACAAAATTCATAAATAAAACATGAATAAATAAATCATCTTAAGAGAACATTTTTTCCAGATTGTAAACCTCATAAAATGTAATGTCCACACAGTTCATAGTCAACACAATGGGGGGAAAAAAAATCATCATTTTCTTATTAACAGTGTGGTCACAACTGATAGACAACAGCAGGGTTTTTGCAGCCTACCCTTGCTATCCCATGCCCTCTACTCCCATCCTTAAAAATCCATTTCTGTCTGGGAATCACTTCAATCCTGTAGCACAAATGTCCATCACATTCCTTCCATTCATTCCTCTTCTAAGGCCCCGGCTAAGAACACTTGAGCATCGTATGTCCAGGCTACAAAGGCTATCTCAACTACAAAGAAGAGAGAAAGAAGAGAGAGTGAAAAGAGATAAAGAGATGAACCACAACCTTTCATCACATTTATTCCGACCACATATACACGCAGGGGGAACAAATACAGTGGCATACAAAAACATGAATCTTTTTGTTCTCTCTCCCCAACAGAGTAATCAGCTAAAACTCTTTAATCATTAAAACAGCAGAGACATAGACTCTCTCAGTTACTTTCCTAAGATTAGTCCAATCATTGTACTTTCTAATATTCCACCAGAGAACTAAAACCAATTCATAGTTAAATCACAAAAGCAATTTCAATGTCAGATTACCTCAACTTTACAATGCCATCGCTGTGAGTTGTTAAAAAGGAGGCTTTTGATGAATTTCTCAAAGAGCTAATGGTTTGTTGGTTTTCCCCAATGAGACACACTGCCTTTCTCATCACAGCAAAGATTGGTTTGATGTGGCTTTGTGCCTATGGTGAGCCGCACATTTCTTATGTCGAACTACACGTAATGTGTTTGAAACTGAGGACTGTGGCAGTGAAATGCCTCAGAGTAGAAAACCGATAGAAGTCCCCTCTTAAAAGGAAAACACACCCATGGATAGATTTCACCCTGCGTAAAACTCGTGATCTTGGATAGTAACATCAGAGTCTACAAACACAGACAGCTGTCTCCATAAGCTGCAGTTCAGAGCACTGAGATTTTAATAGATGATGCCATAAGGTGACACTTTTTGGATTTGGCCCATTGACTCTGACTTAATGGCTGAATCCAACACTCATGAAGAGAGATAGATACATATGTATATATATATATATATATATATATAATTTTAAGGTGAGTTTCTTAGCTCTGAATCCGAAAATAACTTTTGTCCAATAACTTTTCCCATTATTGTCTGTGGGGCACCTCCAGAATTTGTCTCCATATCCTTGTTTCATTTTTACTCCTTGCTGTATCTCCCAGCTTAAAAAGTACCCTGTGGAGATTTCATTATAATCAAACACGGTTTTGTTTTGTCTATCACCAAAATGCATTGTGTATATACCCTTAAGGTGTTAAAAACATGTTGAATGCTTTTTTTCTCAAAACTTTTGCAAAGCCTTTGTTTCATAAAATTTTAAAGTTTTGACCCCTTTCTATTGTTTAGACACAAAAATAAAAAGGCTAAGGTTGAAATAAAAAAATAAATTAAAAAAACACTTACGCTTGAATCGGGTTGTGGGTTGCCAGGTTGCCATGAAAGGTGGGTTGAAATTGTATGTAGTGCGTGGACTGTGTTTCATAGAAACTTGGGTGACATTAGACAAACATCCAGAACTTGGATTGGTGTATAATGCTTATTCATTATAAATCTTGAGGTCCATGCACATTACAAGAGTGTTGGCAGGTATGCACAAATCAGAAGTAGCTATGATTAACTGTAGTTTAATACTGTATACCTTGGTAAGACATTCAGAAAGGTGTTTAACTGTTGGCTGGAGCTAACACTTTCAGAAGAAGAAGAAAGTATTATTTTTGGTCAGGGTAAAAAAGGAATGACAAACTGCTCTAAATGTGTTTTCTTATGGTATCAGTAAATAAATGCATGCAACTGCAGTGAAAAACCATAGACTGTATATAAAAAACATATAAGGGGTAAAAGAGAGAATAAAAATGATCAGGCATTCCAATGAGTCTTCCAGATCACCAGCCAGAGGGATGTACAATGCACAGGAACGGAAAATGCACAGAAGCTATTAAAGGAGGGAGTTCTGTAAAATTGCACTCTAATGATGATCTAAGTGCTCAGCTTTTTTGGGCCCAACCTGAAAAATAGCATGTCGTTCTGTCAAATGCTGAAAAATTGATGCACTTTAGGTGCTTTGTATTTTCTTTGTCTCGTGTCATGAGGCCAGTGCACCTCATGCCCGACACCCTCCACTGCCAATAGCTTTCTTTACCCTCTATTGCACATCCTCCTCCTGTCCCTCACTCTCCAAAATGCCTGTGCATAATTTCCAGCCCCCTCTGTGAAAAGTTTGGCTAAATGGCAGGTTATTCAGTCACAAGCTATTAACAGTGGTGCACATTAAAGTTGTTTTGCATTATTTTCCTCACAAAGTGCAAAGATATTAAAAGAGAGAGAGAGAGGGAAGCAGACAAGGAGAAAGAGACACAAACACAAAAGGTCCCTGGAAGTCAGCGAATACAGAAATGTACAGTAAATCTCACTTGACATGATTCATGGCTTGGTATTTCTATATAAAGTACATCTGAACATTTGCAAAGAAACAAAGGACTCTAGAAATTCATGAGCACCATAGAGATGAAAAAGGTCTTTGTGTGGATTTAGGTTACTTTTTTAACGGTTCTCAAAAATACAAAAGCGTGGTCCCAAGGGAAATTCAGTTTACCAGGACAGAGAAGAGAAAAAATAACATCATATCTAACAGTGGACCACATGCAAACTATTTCAGCTCATTTCTGTGCGCATCTTGTGAGACGTTTGCCAAATATGTTATGTTGTGGGAGAGAACAGTGATGCACAAATCTTTTGCCCCTGAAAGTCTGCACTGTACTGTATCTACTTTGCACATTTTTTAATCTTGCAGTGTTCAAAATGAAAATTGATGCGAAGAAGAATCTTTGTTGAAATGCAAAACACATTTCACCTGGAAAGTAACTACATACATTTACAATACAATTAACTAATGTTCTTAAAGCAAAACTACCTTTTGTACCGTTTTAGGTAAGATAAAACACATTGTTCCTCTTACACATGAAAAGTTGAATTTATCAGCGATAAGATGTCATTGCTCAGTTTGTATACTCAGGCATTTTGCGACTTGTTGTATAGTGAACATTACTGAGTCCTTGAGCTGACTTAATGACTTTCCTCTACTTGTGCTACTGCTATCAGTGTTGTGCAATACTTCATAAGAGCTGGCTCATAAGTTCAGTTCACACAGATTAAAATGAACTAGTTCACGTTCATACTGTAGTTCACAATTTAGAATTTTGACTTTTATTTCTTCTGTTTTCTCCTTTACAAAATGCTGAGTTGGACTTGGATGGAGGTACTTTGTGGCTGTTCGTTTATGGTCAAACCCTTTGTTAATGACTTCTTGTGTTGGTCATTCACTTGTCGTTTCAAATTCTTTGCTGATGTAATTAACATTCGGCCTGCACAATTTGCATAAAAAACTGAGATTTGTTTCCTATTACAATCTGTACTCAGTTAATAAAACTACATTAAACACAAATGAAACAGCATTACCAGAAGCTGCGTCTGCCAGTTGCCAGTTGTGCTAGCCATGTTGCCGTGCTGGACCAAAATCTGTGACCCATCAGATTCTGTGACCCAAAACACGGATATGCCAGGTGCTGTAAAACACAGTTGATATTAAGCATCTTTTATGTTATTCCTGTTTTTAGTCTCGAAACCCAAGGAATATGCAAGGAATATGTGTAATTTTGTTATATGTATAGACGGCGGGGTGAATGAGAAAGTGTTAACAACAGTGTTGTGAACGAGGAAAACAAATCAGCTACTGGTACTGACACACAGAGCTGAGGCTAAAGGTAGGGACGTTTTTCTTTCTCAGTTTACACCATCTACAGTATTTTCTTTAGAAATGACTCTTTCAGTACAGACATATATTTACAGATAAACATAATCACCTGTGACCATGTTTTTTGACCTCTCTGTTACTGTGGTTGTGAGAGACCTTTGGCCTAAAAATTGCTATCATACTGCGCTGACATTTATTGTACATGCTTTTTTATGTGAGATAGCTATGCCTTGCAAAAACAATATTCTCGCTTTATAAGGATTGAAGGCTGAATCTGAGACTATGACTTGCAAGGATGAATATTTTTTAGCAGGGTACATTTTCACAACTAATAGACACAAGGCTTCTTTAGGAATTTCATCACTGTACAAATGACTTCATTTCAGAATCACAGCATTAATTTTTTTTGCTGATTTTAGGCAATTCCCACTGCTAAACTAGACCTTTTAATCTCTCCTTCACTCACAGAATGTGTCAAGAATGCAGTGAGCCACTGATTAACTGGCTGTTGCTTTAGTAAATCAGTCATTAAATTCTCAGATTGCAAGCACAAATTCATAACCTAGCCATATGGGGCTGTCGCAACAATAAGTTTTAAATTTGATTTGTTAATTACTAATATAATTCTCCCCAGGAAATATGTTGTACTTTACTTTTAAATTTGGATGCAGCATTTTGTTGATTCAGATACTTATGTATTTTTGCCTTGTCCTGACGCACAAAACGAGTATGTTGTAGAGGTAGATGCTGGGGGACAATCAGTTTATTTTTAAATAATTTCTTTCAGCATCTTTCATACCTTCTCATGTACCGCTCTGCACGCAGTGACATGTATTGCTGACTTTCATTCTATCAACTATAGTAAGTTGCACATCACTGACATCTTGTATTGTTCACCCTCCTGAAAAGCTCACGGTGTGCCACTGTCATCTCTGATCACAATGTGTTCAACATCTTATGAGAGCCTGCTCCGGTCCCCTCTCGTTAATGCAATTTAATGTGGTGTCTTTTGCATTAGATTCCCAATTGCTGTTACCATGGTGACATGCATAAAAAAACATCTCACAGCAGCTTGTTATTGCTTCATTACAACCATGTTTGAAGTTTTTTTTTTTCTCTCCCCTGCCCCACCTTTTTTTTGTTTTTCTTTTTTGCAGGAACCTTGGGTGGGAGATAAGCAGACCGTGGCTCCATCAAAGGATGTCCTCCCCTGCAAGCAATTACCCCTCCAGGATAAGCTCTTGTTATACCCTTTACAAGCAGCGCTGATTCCAGTCCATCCAAACGATCGTGGGAAGCGCATACTCAGGACTTCAGTGGGCATCATGATGAGTAAATCGCAGCTGTGGGTGACTCAAAAGTTCAAGGGTGTCTTTTTTGAGGAGAAATTGGCAACTGAAAAATTTATGATTTTATCCATCAAATGGAATTATCAAGAATCACAGTGAAGGGTGTCCCAACTTATGAGAAAACTGAATATTTTTTGTCCTTACAGTAGTTATTGGCAATGTGTCTACATTATTTCAGGAGAGATCCAGAGATGTTGAAGGACAATGTTAATAGTTTTGCACTTACTACAAACCATGTATCATTAATATTATTACAAGGGATGCAACTAACAACTACTTTTATCATAATCTGCCTTATTCCCTTTTGTTTTATAAAAATGTCAGGAAATTTTCCTAATTACACCTTCAAGCACCTTGTTTCGTTTGAGAAACTGTCCAAAACCCCAAGAGAGTCAATATACCATCATATAAGTAAAAATAAATAAAAACAGCAAACCATCACCTTTCAGAATCTGGAAGCAAATTTGGACATTTTTGCTTTAAAATTGTATTAAATGATTTATTAGATTAAAAAAAATGTTGCCAGTTGATTTTCTGTTGATGAGCTTATCAATTAATTGACTAATCATCTCAGCTTAAATTATTACTAACCATTTTCCATGGCATAAATTATGGTGCAACCACTATAACATACGTTAAAAACTAGAGGCAACAAGTTGTCCGCTGTGATGGAGTACTGATCTCTCACAGTGTCATGAAATGTATGGGCTAGCAAAGCCTGCTAGGAAGTTATCAATCAATAGTTCAGAAAATAGGCAGTGGTTTGGTGGTTACAGTTTATGGGTGAAAGTGTAAACAACCACCAGTCTGTCATCTTTTTTCTAAACTTTTAATTATTTTTAAATTATTTTGTGCCACTAAAAACTTATTTTCAAACCACAGTAAGACTTGGTATCCCATAATGACTGCTCTGTTGACCAGACATCTCACCCTGAACAGACACACAACAATATACTGGGCTGCAAAGTGAACCATCAATGCTTCTGTCTGTACTAGAGAATAGCTATAATTTAAAATTTTAGTTATTTATTCAGCCAAGATGAACAATTCAGACTCAAGAGACTGTGGAACTGTTTGACTAAGAAAAAAAGTGACTCCATTTAATGTGTCATAGGTTATTGGAGAGACAAAAAAATAGTTTTCATAAATTGAAAAAAGTAAACAGTAAAAAGCTACTGTGGGTGTTTGTATATGAGACTGTTTTTGATTAATCTGTTAAAACTAAACTAAACCAAGCGTGCGCACACACACACACACACACACATACATTAACAACATAGTTGGTGAGAGAGGGGGAGTGAGAATTGAAAACAGTCAGTACTTAAAGAAAATAGCACTTGGTACTTTATATGACTTGACTTTGTATAGTTGACTCTCATTTTCTTTTGCCACTCTACCCCAGAAACACTAACAACTCCGTACGCAGTCATTACCACAGTACCACAGGGGGTCGTTAGTTTTGCAGATATTTAATTATAAAATTTTGGAAATTGTCTGGAAACCTTGAATGTCTGAACACATTTTTGTGCCAGTCCATATAGTAGATGTTGAGATATTTCACAGGATAAATGAAACCTTTGACCTGCTGATGGCAGTACGAGAAAAGTCAAGAGATTACACAACTTATTCATTCTCTGGAGACCACGATTGTCAGTACAATATTTCACAACAATACATATTACAGGTGTTGAGACACTTCAGAGATACGCTGTAGGCTACACACGTAGCCATGCTTTTATACTTGTGCGTTGGCGTCTCCGTCATTCTGCAATTACATTCCTAAACGCTAGTTGGCGGTAGCGCTACAGCGTCCACTGTGTTGACTTTTGTCCACAGAGCAGGCTAACTTCCGGTTTAGCCCTCCGCTAATGTGAATGGGGGTAAAATTGTAAACGTGGGCTGGTATAGCCTTTTCAAATGTTATCGACAGAATGGATCACATTCTGATAGTGAAACGAATCATTTTGCTCAGGTTGTGACGGTCAAATATATTGATCCACCGTGTTACAGACGCTGTTTTGGCAGCTAGTAAAACTTACATCAAAGCACAGGGCACTTCCTGTCAGCTTGGAGGCATTGTGATGCTACCCTGAAGACCAATCACAGTGCTTACTGTCCGTGTTGCTTCGACGTGTACTAAACATGAGCCCTTTTTTAGTCAAGCCAGTTGAAGGCATGTGTGTTCATGATTACTCTGGACAAGTCAAATGACCTAGTATTTGTTCCGCGCAAATATGAATTTATAGTGTATGGTAAAAATGTTTTTTGGGCCGGTATGTGTCATGTGATGCTGACTGAAATTGCAATGCTGAGGGTGGCCAGTACACTAAAACTGTGTAAATTGTGTAAACAACTAAATGTCAACTTTCTTCCCAGTCTGAAAGAATACATGTTATGGAAGCAAAATAGCCCAGAATCTCGAAATTTAACAGTGCATGATAAAAAATGTTTTTGCCTGCCGTGTCTCGCCTTAATCGGGTGTTTTAGCTTTTGTTTGTGCACAGAAGGTCTAGTGTAGACAACGCTAGAAGGGTGCTCTGCAAGCATGTTGTAGTTGTGTTATAGTACAACAACATTTTGGATCCCACAGTGGATACACAACAGATCCCATAGTCGTTCACATGGTTTTGTTGTCTTGCTGGCCATCTCACAACCATATGTGCATTAAAAATGGCAGTTAATCAATTCATACAATGGCAATATGACAAGAGAGATTGCCGAAGACAGATTGGAGTGTCGTGGTCTTATGTTCATCTCGATGTATGACAGATGAGACAGAGACACATGACATGAGAGCCATGTAGAGTAAAGTAAAGTAAGAGACATGCAGATAAATCATTGCTGTCAAGTCCCTCTGGAGGTGCGCTTTCTGTGTTCCAGAGTAGACAATTATTGTCACAGTGACACGTGTTTCAAGGACACACTATATACTTCACTATACTGTAACCTTCTATCACCTCCATCATCTCTCGGCTGCAGTGCCTTCTGTCTGTTTGTGCAAAGCTTTCATTGCAGTGCTCAAACACAACAATCCATATATTTGACAGCCATCACAGTTTATTACTATATTCTCAAAGGAAGTCACAGGATTTTTTTCCTGTGTAGTCTTATAAAGAGGAGATTGTTCAGTGTGTTTTAGGTTTCTATTTCTTCCCTCAAGCCCTCGAGATAAAAGGCAGGCATCAGCTACCTTTAACCTAACCCATGCAGTCTCAACGAGACCCTCTACAGATGGTGAGACATCTGTACACTTCGACACGGAAATGCTGGACCACTGACAGGAGGTTGGGTTGTTTTCAGTTGGCAATGGGAAATCCTCCCCCTTTCTTGCACCCGTTCCATCTCGCTGAAATATTTACAGAGTATACACCCATTCATCTGCAATGATAACAGGACCCATGGTTTCTTTGTTAGGTTTGCTTGGCGGTTTCCCAGGGAATGCACAATCAAAGCGAGAATCAAAGCGTGAAACAATTACAGTGGCTTGTGTGTAGGTGAATGGTAGCGATGAAAAGCTCATTGTCAGCTTTCTATGCCAGCTGTGGCACGGGCAAAATATTTAAAGGCTGAGGAGGTGGATACAAGGGTGAAGGACACAGAGGAGGGCATCTGCTCTCATCCTGCCCTCCATGGGTACCGCTAACCTTTCCCCAAGCCAGATTGCCCAAATCTGTAGGCATCACGTTGCCAGAGTGGACATTTGCTTGGCCCATACTCTCCCATCCTCCTCCTAACTGGGAATGTAATGATGTGGACAGTACAGGGCTGACTGAATGACTGGTTGCTTCCCTGTGTTTTTCTTCTCGCTGCAAGCTTCTGACTGTCGGTAGAAAAGAAGGTCAAGTCTCCGAAGTGATCCTGCACCTTCCTCTACATCCATCCCTCCACCCATTTCTACAGCAACATCCCTGTTTATTCCCTGCCCTCACCATAATACCAGTCATTTGAGTGACGCAGAGCTCGCAACCTGTAATTTTCAGGAAGTCAGTCTGTTGTGAGTTGACTTGAACAGGATTCCTCCCTATACATGGTTTTCATGGAGCCCACAGTATATACAGTATACTGTATATACTATAAAATCAGACTGAAGCCACCATGAGGCAGTGATGTTCATTACACACCGGGAAATACAATTATTGGATGGACAAATATCCTTACCATCAGAGTGCAAAAAACATTTCAAGTTTTACAGTGGAGCTAGATAGGGAGATGTGTTATTAGACAGAAGCATATCCTGTGTGCCAAGGTCGTTTAGGTACATCTAAGGCTCAGCTTTCAGGTTTAGCTCTGAAATATCAGACCTGGCTCATCTGTCATCAGACTTAGCTGCAATTTATTTAACACACATTAATAACCAATGGGTGTTAATAAATATCAGACGTGGCTTAGTATGCTAACATGATGTAGAATCAGCAAGTTAGCTTGTTGTGTTATAACATTTTAACATTATTCTAAAACTAAGCATTTAATGTTTAGCAAGACCACACACAGGGGCATCTTGAACAAGCCCCCAGGGACAGTGGTCCCCGTGGGCTGTGAAACAATTTTAGTGTACTGGCCATCCTCAGCATTGCAATTTCAGTCAGCATCACATGACACATACCGGCCCAAAAAACATTTTTACCATACACAATAAATTCATATTTGCGCGGAACAAACACTAGGTCATTTGACTCGTCCAGAGTAATCGTGAACACACATGCCTTCAACTGGCTTGAATAAAAAAAAAGGGCTCTTGTACACATGATCCAGGAAGATCGTGGAGTCTTTTTCTGCATATGCACCCAGCAAGCAGCTTTCATGGGAATGGAGGGAGGCGGCATCTTGAAAAGCAGCATCTATTCCTCCTTAATACATTCATGGTCTTGATGTGTATCATTTTTTTCAGCATACACCACTGTTCTATTTATGCATGTGTCAACTCTCCAGACAAGCAGCGATTTCAATCAGATTCACTCCCCAGATCAGCACATTCCAGCTAATGTACCTTGACCAATTCTTCTGACTGCATGGCACATCCAGTGTGTACTACAGTCATCAAATGATAAAATGGCCAGTCTGTGTTGCATTTATATCAACATTATGTATTGTATAAAGATTCGATGCTTCGATGGGCAGAGTCTGATTTGACTGTCAATCTGACATTCAAAGCTTCACATCGAAACAAGGATCATGCCATTTTGGCGATATGGGGGTGCTCAACATCTGATTTCACATAGAACTACCAATAAGTTCATATACAGCCTATTACAATATAAATTTCAACTTTTAATGCTGTAAATAAACATGTAAAAAGAATAAAACGTTCAATAAATGTTTTTAAAGTGCGTGAATAAATCCTAAATTGTAACCTAACCCTGGGTTGTCAGTGCGCATGTGTAGGCGTAGCGTGCATGTGTGTAGTGGCAGAAGAGACGGAGCCCCAGCTTCACTGGTGTTGTGGTGAGTTGTCTGCACCACGTGGGACTTTCGGATAATTTATCACAGTTGATGAACCACACAAAGAACATTTTATCGTTTTTTAAATAGCCAGCTACTTGAAATAGACCCGCGAGGAACTGTATCGTGCATTCAGTTGTCGGCAGCACGGCATGCACGCAAAACTCTGCACAAGACCGGTGAATGGTAGGCAAGAGAGACAGAAAAGGGTCGACAATAAGCCTCAGCTTAGCTGGAAAATAACAGTGTAAGTTGAATGAATGAATGCTCTGCAGCTTCTCAAGATTAAAGCAGGGCCTATAACTTGCTTGCGAGCTACGAGAGAGCTAAGAGTCGTGTTGGTCCCGTAAACGACTACACCGTTGTTGTGATGAAATGTCCTGCCTGGGATTCCGGTGTTACATAGCACAGTAGCTGGTGCAGCTAGCCCGGAGTGGTTATGACTAAGACCTATTACAAGTCAGTGTACCATCAAAATGATTTTGAAGCAATTGTGTTCAGATGAAAATACTACATAATGTTGCTTTAATTTAGTCTGGTTCATGTACTAAAGTGGCACATTTGACCTGTATTGCTACTTGTGAAAAGTCAAGGGATCACTAAAGATACTTAGAATTGATCCTCTGAGTACCACAAATGTGCCAAATTTCACAGCCAAAAACCATTCAGTAGTTGTGAAGATATTTCACAACCACACATGGTTGAAGCTGAATGAACACACAGTACTGGCATGATTGTTTGTAATTTATGTATAATGCAGCTCCTCTGAGATGCCTTGCTTCCATGATGCTTATCTTGTTTTTTATGAATTTATTTCATTCTTTTTCCCTTCATTTTCATGTTTGTCTACTCCCTGGAGCGATTAATCAAGGTTCGTGCTGTGCTCCGAGTTCTGACTCCTCTGCATCGCTGTTTTATTTATTCACTTCTGGTGGGGTTCACATACATCTGTATGTTGAGAGGGAATTTTAATTTCCTGTAATTTTGGATAGGAGTGAAGTGTGGCATGCAGCAGGAGGACAGAGATGGGGATTCTATAGAGTGACAAATGAAGAATGGGTGTGAAATTGACACCAGAGTTTGCTGCATTTTATGTTGCATATTTCCCATCGAGTGTCTGGAGGACACGTTGTACCCACTGAAGAATCAGAGTGCAAAGCATTATCTGTTTTTCATTTTATGGCTGGAATTGGAGTCTAAGTCGATGATATGAGCTGCTACTGAGCAGAGCAATGACAGAGACATGAGAGGTAAGGAGACCTACTTGGGATATGAAGTAAGATTTAGGGCTTTGGACTTTTGCAGTCTGCACCTTATTGTGCATTACTTCTCGAACTACTTATATTCTCTCTGCCTCAAAATTGTCCCTCTCTATTACCCAACCTCAGACTTTATTCTCCATAATGTCCCATCTTTGTGGTCTCTTTTCTGAAATACTCTACTTCCTTTTGAGAATTGACACCTTCCTACAATTCAGGGTAAAGTGAAAATGTTTCCCTGACATTTTCTTTCCAGAGAATACCAGCAGCTATTTCTAATGTGCTGCAGAAGCACAGTGTTGTTGTTGTTGTAAGTATGAGAATTACAATATGTCAGCCATGCAGTGTCTCAGAAAATCAGGCCACTTTCTTTTACACAATGCACCAATCTAGACCTGACCTCACTTCTCTGTAGTAACAGGTTTATGAGCACGCTAAATTTTGAATTTTTTTGAATCTGTCATTACAACAGCCAGGAGCACTAACAAACCAAACGACTTCCATCACGTTGATAACAATCCCAGAGGATAAATGGCTAGGATTTCCTGCCAGTCTTGGTTGAGAGGCGAAAACATCTTCAAGTAACCTTCGTTCGATCAAGTTTTCGGTTAAATATTGAAACCCATCTTGTCTCATGCCTCAAGTCAGTGTTGACTTTATTATCTAACCAAGACCATGACCATTTTCTCATTCTCTTAACCTAAGTGCTTTTGAGTGCACAAACATAACTTTAAAAACATTTGTGAGCACATAATGTATTGCTTCGAGCAGATATTATAGGGAAAGCAAATGAAATATGTTGTCAGTCTATGTTTGTGTTGTGTTGTGTGTCTATGCAGATTCGTTCTGTGAGAATATGTTGCCACCATTTATTAATAAACACCTCATTATGTTAACAATGTGCATTATGTTTCCTTCAAAGTGTATTTGCTGTTCATGGGTACGCCAGTATGTATATGTGTGTGTGTGTGGGTGTGTGTGTGTGTGTGGATGCACATGTAAAATATAAAGCAGCCGTTATCCTTGCGTTTGCTAGTCTCATGGAGCAGACCATGCATGAATACGCCCACTCCCACCTAACCTTTCCTTTCACACCCTCATCCATTATGCACAGACGGTGGACAACACATATCGACTACACAGACTTTTTAAAAAGTGCACCACTTCACTATGCAGATAATACCTCCTTGAGTGGGAGAAACACAGTTGCATTAAAATATGTCAATATCCCAAATCTCACAATCTTTCATGCTCTGTAACATTTTGAAACTTCTTTTTCTTGCCAGCACCGCAGGGTAGGGGAGGAGGAATAGAGATGGTCCAGTTGCCTCGAGGGAATATTTTCTGGTTTTATCGCTTCTGTTGACAACGATGTCTGCAGCTTTTTCCTCTCATTTTCCCACCGGGCAAGGTCACCTGCATCATTTGCATTTCATGGAATGATTTCCGACGAGAAGATTCTGATTTGTATTAATGTGCATGTACATGCCACTTTGTTTTTGTTTTTTGACGTGCCCTGAATATTCAGCACCATCCAGGGGTAAAGTCAATAAATTCATTCAGTTTACATGAGAGCGGATATGGAATGCTTTACGCCATGCAAATGATTAGCTTGGGGTGAATGTGTGGACTCAGATATTACAAATCCACAAGTAGTTGTCCTTGAGGCAAGTTAGAGACTTTTCCAAGAATTTTGTGTACAGACTGTGTGTCTGCATGTGCACACATTCTCTATTAAGAAAAAACTTAATGATGTCATTCTGTGGGATGATGTGTTACAGTACATCTAGGTGTGAATATAAATATCTTAAATGATGATAAAACAGTATATATACACACTACATGGTGAATACGCAACAGGTTTTGTTAAAAGACATCAGTCCCTGGGATTTTACAGGTTATGAAAATCTCCCATTTCCTCCATCCTACAGCAATCATGACCGAAAATGACATGACCAGCTTCAATTTCATATCCCCCAGCTTGAAAGGAACCTTTTCACACAACACCACCCCCCTCCCTCCAGGTACCTTGCATCATCAAAAAGTGAGCCCATGGCAAACTCTGACCAGGTCACTGTGCCAGAGTGAATAGATCCCCTGGCACAATTTACTCAGCACGGCTCTGCAGGCCATGACATGCTAGAAATCATCATACTCCACTAATCAGCACAACGGTGGGTGAGATGCCAGAGATGGAGCCAGGGGGCCACATGATGCCTTCTGGTGAAGTTGAATCATTTCTTATTTTTTTTACATTGAACTATTCTCAACGATACAGCTAAGTATACTCTAAAAATAACAACATACACCTCTGTGCCTTTAAAGGTTGAGTAAGCTCCTCTCTGTAAACCCATGTTGCTGCAATGTAGACTTTTTTATTTACCTGGTACAGATAACCACAGGTTTACTGTTGAATAATCCTGAATATCACTGCTTTCATATCTACAATGTATCATTCAATGTGTCATTTTTATTTCTTTAACTGAACATATTATCATTCATTATGTTTTGAAAAGAAAAATCAGGAAAAAAAAAATCAAAAGGACTGACCACAGCTTTTACCATCATTATGGACACCAAGATCACATCTAAAATTATATCCATTTTCTTTTTTTTTCTACACAAAGCTGCCATTCATTTAATGAATGAATGGTCTTTAACAACTTCTTAAAAGGCCACTCTGTACAGCATTTACACAAGAATGTCCACAATCATTGTGAATTACCAGATTAAAACGTAAAAAAATTATGTTACTTTGGTTCAGCTTTACCTTATTTGAGCCCGTTCTCATCCCAGGGCGTCAAATACTGAGGCTATGAGAAAGCTTCGGTATTTGACACACTAGGTACCCTTCAGCAGCTGAATGAGAAGCCCTGGGCTTTCAAGTAGTAATGTACTTCAACCCACAATCTTTTCCTAAACCTAACCAAGAAGTTTTGGGGCCTAAACCTAACCAAACTGCATACATACCACATATTAAAAGCCATTTTGTTCGTCTACATTTCAAAAAGGTGTTCCATATGGACACTGTGCGTCAAATACAGTTGCTTTGTCAGGCTTTCTCAATACTTTGTTAACTCACAAATAAAAGTTTGTTGAAGCCACTGAATTCATCTTAATACACCCACAAAGTTTGTACCTTTCTTGATAGGCATTTTCATGCAAAACTGGCCCTCAGAAATTGCATGACAGCTAGTAAATCCAACAGAATACACAATGAACGGTGCATGTCATATGTTCATCTCACTGATTCAAGATATACACTATACAAGTGTTGCACAGATTCACAGTCTATTTGTGGTTTTGGAAGCTACAACTAGCTCAAACTGAGTGATTTGATAGTTATTTATGAGAAGGGGAAGATCACTCGAAATCACTGAGTCAACATGATGATGATGTACCTGATTTGGGTCAGTATATCACCAATGCAATATTGGGTTTACTTTAACCAGTACCAGTGGGGAGAAAACTATTCAGTCATCAATCACACGCAATATAATTATATTCTGACCCAGTGTTAGTGTTATGTTTTATAATACTGCTGAGTTATTTACAAAGGCATGGTTGCAAACTTTTATAACCTAAATTCTCTGAGGACTTTATTTACCTCAGAGGCAAAGAAAACCAGGCCTTTATTTGGACAGGCTTAAACTGGAGACATAATGCCTTGTTATCAGGCTGCTCGAATAAGTCCCTTAAGACTCTTCAGCTGATCCAGAATGCTGCAGCATGTGCATTGACAGGAATCAGGAAAAGAGATCGTATTTCTCCTGTTGTAGCTTCTCTGCACTAGCTCCCTGTAAAATCCAGAATATAATTTAAAATCCTTCTGCTCACCTACAAAGCCATGATTGGTCATCCACCATCTTATCTTAAAGTACCTTATTATCCCACTAGGTGACACACTGCGCTCCCAGAATGCAGGGTTACTTGTGGTTCCTCTCCAAAAGCAGAATGGGAGCCTTCAGCTATCAAGCTCCTCTGCCGTGGAACCAGGTTCCAGTTTGGGTTCAGCAGGCAGACACCACCTCCACATTTAAGAGTAGGCGTAAGACTTTCCTTTTTGATAAAGTTTAAAGTTAGGGCTGGCTCTGGTAAACCCTGAACCATGCTTTAGTTATGCTGCTAAAGGCCTTGACTGCTGGGGGACCTGATGCACTGACCTCCTCTCTCCTCCTCTTCATCTGTATGCATTCTAAAACCATTAATGCATGTTACCAGTTAAACTGATATTGATATAACTGAAATTGCGCTGGGTGGCATCTCACTCTCTTTATCCCCCCCAACACACACACCCCAATTGAATTAAAATTGAGTAATTGTAATTGCCCTTGTTCCCCAGTTAATGCAAACTCTAAAATGTCCTCTATGTTTGCCTGACAAATTCCATATAACCTCCGTTTTCACTGCACTAATTCTCTCAGTACAGTAAGAGTCTCGTCCGGCGTTCCACTTTGCGTTTTCTCGCCCTTGGTAAGCTTTTGGGTTTTGTCAACAGGAATTTAACATTGTTCACTAGTACAGCAAAGAAGAAACAACCAGAATTATTATATTATTAATAGTATAAAAACATTTTTTCTGTTAAAAATGATTGGCTGCTGTAGTAGGCTACAGGTAATTCCTAATGAGCCTTTATTAGTTTGTGCTGGCTCCAGTAATTATTTGAGAATTTAATGATCCATTCTTTCTATTAGCGGTGGACAATAAAACAATAACAATAATTATTGCAATTTTTTTTTCAATAACAATATAATAAATGTTCAATAAATATTCAATAAATGTTTGATTTTATTCATTTGAATCTTATGTTCTCATGCATATTTGTTGACAAAGATTTTATCATAAATGTTTTGTATGTTCTACCTCAGATTTGTGAAGTGATCCACTGTTTGGCTTCAAGTGTTGAATATAAAGAATAGTTTAAACCACAATTAACCATCAGGTTTCTTCAACTTTAACTCAAAAATCAGCCTTTAAACTCGAAAGAAAGAACGATTTGATACTTATTGTGATAATTGCCGATATCGAAAGATATGAAACTTTTAATCGTGATAACATTTTTGGCCATATCGTCCAGCCCTACTTTATCTTCTCTATATCACTATTTGCTATAGATATAATTATTACTAATATTATTATTAGTAACGTGTATCCTTTGTCATTTTGTCGTCATAATATGCACATCCTTTTGCACAACTAGCCAATACATTCGTCACAGTTTTTAAGCAAAACATGAGCTTGTTATGTCTACAACTAGGTCAAAATAACCATATTTTAGATTGGGGTAAATAACAGTATTATAAAAATCACTGTTCCAACCCACTGTCTATAGAGGACTGGATAAAGTTAAGCAAGTATTGCGTCTGTGCTATACTGACCCAAATTCTTAGTATGTTTAATTAACAGTTTTGGTCAATAAATAGACAAATCATAGAGATAATTGTTTCCATGCATTGCATGCTGATGACGATTTGTCATGTAGGTATTGCAGAGTGAGATGTGTCTATCTCACTGATGGAGGTGACTGCTGATGGCCTGGGTCAGTTTAAGAACATTGTTTAGAAAGAATGTGACATCTGCAAGCTTTTTAGACTGTCAAGTGAGTTTTTCCACCAGGATGTGTTTGTGAAAACAAGAGACAAGCATTATTAGCTCCAAACTATAATCCTTGCCACAGACATGAGCAAAAATACATCTTAAAAACATCTATAAGCTCATTATCTTTTGAGTGTCAATGGGAATTGAAAATCGCCTGGATGAGCTGCAGGTTCACACGTGGCAGTGTAATGTTTGACGCTGATGCGCCACAGATATCTATTTTCTGTGCAGCAGTCATTTCAGCTCACAACACATTCTTGTTTTTTTATATTTATCTTTCTCCTGCCTTTATTTCCATCTCATATCTAACACTAATCGGCCCCTCTGCCATGCACACCTCTTTAAAAAAAATCAGCTTTGAGCCACGCTGCCGAAGTGAAGGCTGCTAGATAACTTGTATTTCTTTATCAGGGGAAAATAATAATTGGGTGGGAAAACAACAATGTAAACATAAACAAACGGCTTATGTGCCTCAAGACTGCAGGCGATATGTACGACCTGCTATTTTTGCCCAAAGTTCACTTCACGTTCAATTATTAAACAGCAAAGAGTGTTACACAAATAGTTTGGACACCTGAATCATACAACAGTTAGAGTAACACAGGCCATTAAAGTATTGTCCAGTGACCGACACAGTCTGGGGTCACGCTACAATAAAAGCGGAATGCATGTTCATTCATCGCTAAAGGACATCAGTGGAGCCTCTCCGCACGTCAAGGTCCCAAGGTGTGCTAGCAAATTTCAGATGGTTGAGCAGTTCTTTAGCTGTTCATTCATTGACTTATTTTCTACTTGGAAGTGAACGTTCTGAAAAAATTGGGAATGCTGAAGACGTTGGACTATCTGCTTGAAAAGGGAAACTGTCAGACATGAGTCCCAAAGCAGAACAACAGTGGAAAAAACTAACTCAGCAATGTTGCTGCAGCATGTGAGGCTAAAACTAAAATCTTTCCAAATGCTCTGGCATAGACCTTTTTCAGGCAAGACATCACGTCGCAGTAGGAATTGCACTAGTGTAAATAATGAAATTAATTCTGAATTCCATTTGGCTGCTTCAGTTTCATGCCCCTGCATGCTGGCTCACTGTCACACTGTCATGGCTTTCTGAGATGCTTGAATAGTACAGAGCCAGTATTAATGAAATTAGTGACACCTGTGCTTTTCATATTTGAAAAGTCAAAATACATGCTGTGAAAAAGGCCTATAACTTAGAAACAAGGTCTGATTGACAAAGGTAGCAATTTATAGTGAAACTACCAAATTTAATACACTTCAATAAGTTGTATTGAGTTTAATTCTTGTGTATTCTTTTTTAACTTAATTTTCAGCTTGTCTACACTTCCCTCAACTTTAAAAAAGGGACAAACCCCTCTGTGGCTTTCCTTCCATTGACATGAGTCACTTCTAATGCTTTGTATCAGCATAAGATTCAGATGAGAATGAGTACACTTGACATATATTTTCTTACGTTGGCCAGATCACAAATATTACTGCAATCCGTCTCAGTTTTCCCAGGCTACATGCAAATCAGGGTTGGCCCTCCTCCAGTCCAGACGCTGCTGGTAATGTATGTGATGCTGCATGGTTTTGTCTCAAAAATGAATAACTTGCACTTAACACAAACATATGGATGACACCTACATATACACCATGAGCGAGACGCCACTCCCTTGCTCCTACAGATCTGTTCTCTCTCACCCACACAGATAATTCAATGGTTCAGCTGATCAGGGATCAGATAAAGCTAGAGCAGCTCAGTGGAGGTGCTTTTTCCTGTCGCTTTAATGAGACAGGGAGAACAACAGGCAGTTTTAGTGTAACTTTGGATGCCATTATCATAGGGAACAGACCTTTTAGAGGCAGGGGTGCTTCTTGGATACCAACTATTATAGCTATCTGATATAGCCAAGACACATTTGGTGACTACGTGCGAATGGTGTGTATGGCAGGTTTGTAGATGTTGATTGTAGAGGACTTGCGCCCTTTGTATGAGTCTTTGATGTGATGCCAGAAAATGTGGGTAGTTTTCCGATAAGATAGGAATGGCACCTTTATGGCATGCTAGACATTTGAGGTTTTGCACCAGCCGTTGGTAAGTGCCTGGTAAGCACGTCACCTCTGTGGCAAAACTTCTACAACAATGGACTTCATTACATCTGTGATAGGGGAGCAAAGAGGAGCGGATAAGAAACTGTGAGTTTGCGATCTGCTACATTAAAGTAAGAACGAAGGCAACAGAGTGAAACAAAACAAACCACAGAAACTTCAACATTGCAAGTAGTAACCCTTTAAAAAATCGTTAGCTCTGTCTGCTTGACTGCTTGACTATGTGTTAAGCCAGTCACTTTCGTGTGACAACACCACTCAGTTGAGGTCAGAAGGCAACATAATATTGTGGGTCGGGACTGCTGTGCTCCACTCCACTGGGCTTTGAAGGCACGAGGGAAATGCATATAATGCCACAGCATGGCTTAGCGTGTCAGTTATTGTCTTGAATTTCTCCACTTAATGAATCCGAACGGATATGTGCTCTTTCAAAAGCGGAGGGAAAGCTTTGTGCCTCACGAATTGTAAAGAGCTAATTGCAGTGAATAGTGGATGTTGCATGTTAATTACAACCTTTGCCTAATGTTTGTAAAATACAAGCCAGTGTTCCATTTGTCTGCCAGTTATTAGATGACACTGCGAGGTGCATATATACACGAGACCCAGGCTCACGGTTTAGAATGCTTAATGAGCTGAACATCACACCAGACATCAGACACATAAGAATTATGCTCCTACAATTATTAATTCATGAACCTCTTTGCTCTGGATGCAATTTTATCATTTGTTGTGAACACCCATTGTTTGGCTGTGACAAAACAAAAGTGTGGTGCATGCTTGCAGATTTTAAAGGTGTTATATTGGGCTGGTTTCAGCATGACAGTTGTTAGAAAGTGACAGGAGACATTTCCAACTAGCAAAAGCCACAGAATGCTAATCACCAGGCGTTTCACAATGGTGCCAGAGCTGATGTAGCCATAGTAACACTGGCAATGAGGCAGGCACTCAAAGTTGCTGTCAGTATGAATGATTAGGCCTAATTCCTGGCAAGTGTGCTGGAAATTAAACATATTTTTTTTTACAACTTATGTATCTATATAAATGTAAGTGTGTTGTGGTACACCGTTACAAAGTAATGCAATCCAATACACTATGTCAGAGTCACTTTTGAGGCCTTAGTGTTGTACAAGATTGCATTATATTGAGAGATGTTTCTAATATTCTGTTAAGTTATGTAAATGCAAGCGTACAAATTATTAGAAATGCCTTTAACCTCGAGTCTAGATTTGATGTAGTGGCCGAAGTATGATGTTCCTGTTTAATATGGATTAAAGTAATCACATTTAAGTTATGGATCATTGAACCCGACAGTTAGTCAAGAGAACAAAGTCTAGCATCTTGTTTGTTTGGAGAGGTTATTTCATTTCTTCCTTGGATAAATTGTAGTATGCATCTTTTTAGGTGTTGGAGTTTCACTTTTTTTTATCTTTTAAGTAAAGTTTTTGGAAGAAGCTTCATTTTTTTAGCAACATGAACTCTTGCATAGCTGCCTTCATCCAACCATCTTCTGTCTACAGCTTGTCATGCTCAATAAGTGCAACTTGCATGTAGTTAAGTACTGAGCATGTCACTGCCACTGTCTGTAGCATCTTTCCCCAGGGCACACGGACAAACACACACACACACACACACACACAAACCACTAGCATTATGAACAAAACTGACACTGAGCAGACACACACAAGACAGCAAATCCACAATGGAATCAAATATCAAACACCACAACAAACCATTTATATCGACACACACAAGCCTTTCCACTTGTCTCTGTGATGAATTTTACTCTCACTGGAAAACGCACTGTTTTACGCTTGGGCACAGTGAATTATAATGCAAAGATATGACAGCTCTGGTTGAACGTTTGCCCATAGGCTGACAAGAACAAACGCGATATGGAGATTCTACCTCATTCTGTTTCACCTAGAAAGCCAAGGGCAAATGGAAATGGTTTAGTGGGGCGTATCGGCCCCAACATAACCCTTGCAGGGAACTTTGGTCTCCTCTTTAATTAATGAGTGCCAGTGTTTTGGAATGTAAATACGCAACTAAGCAGACAGACTGTGCAGTGAAGTGAAAAAGCCTAGCTGCGGGAACGTGCATACATTTGACTGTCTATTAAATTAGAATTTTCTGTCATCCTGAGCATGATATCATTGATTCTTGATCAAGAGGCACAGTGTATCAGGCAGATGATATCTGCAGCCTGGATCCAGCCTTGATAGTGCCACTGTATGGATATTTTAGCTGTCTCACAGCACACACAACTGACCATTTGCAAAGCCCCACCCACCACCACCCTTTAATGACCGTTGCTACACCCAGGGCTGCCAACTTTTCAATTTAGTTTGGAGTGAGATTCAGTATTGGGGAAGTCAGGGCATTTTTGAGTAGGCTTACTGTGACATTACCCACCGCAGGGGTCAGGGTCATCACTCCTCAACCCCCAGGAATTTTGTTTGAAAGTTCAAAGAAACACCCGCACACTGTCTAACTTGTAAAATTTTTTTAAAAAGGCCTAATGAAGGTCTAGTACTTAAACGTTGCCAGCTTATAAATTCTTTTTTTCATGTTAGACAGTATGCGGGAGTTTCTTAGCAACTTTTGATTAGCATACTCCAGACACTGTGACATCATACATCAGCAAATGTGTTGATGATGTGGTGATCACCACGATTAAATGATAAAATCATTCCCCAATCAGAAGGCCTGGATGAATGGAGAGGTGAGGGCTCTATCCAGAGCCAAAAAAAGCTGCTTTTCAGTCAGGTGATAGAAGAAGCTTACAGCACCACCAGAGCGAGACTGAAAGCTGGCATCAAGGAGGCAAAGCAGAGACATCAGCAGAGACTGGAGAGAGCTCAACACCAACAGCACCAAAGATATGTGGCAGGCCATCAAAAACATCGCAGGCTACAAAAGCAGGAGCTCCCCTATCATGTGTGAGAATTTAACACCTTTTATGCTCGCTTTGATCTCCTCAACGAGGAGTCAGCTGTAAAGTCTACTCCACCTCCAGAGCACCGGCCACTGTCTGTATCCACAGCAGATGTGAGGAGAGTCCTGCTCAGAGTGAATATGAGTAAATCAGCTGGCCACATTCCTGGCCATGTACTAAAAACCTGTGTCAATCAGCTAGTTGATATTACTGACATTTTCAACATCTCACTGTCTCAGGAGAGGGTTCCCACCTGCTTCAAGACAGCCACCATCCTTCCTGCACCTAAAAAGTCTGCAATGTCTAGTCTGAACGACTACCGCCCTGTGGCTCTCACCCTCATTCTGATGAAGTGCTTTTAGAAAGTGGTTCTTCAGCACATAAAGAACAATGTCCCAGCCAGCCTGGACCCTCACCAGTTTGCTTTCAGAACCAACAAATCCACAGAGGATGCCATCTCCACTGCCCTCCACTCAGCCCTCATACACCTTGAGAAAAACAACACCTACATCAGAATGCTGTTTGTGGATTTCAGCTCAGCATTTAATACAATCTCCATCATAAAGCTGATCGGCAAACTCAGCACTCTGGGTTTAAATACAACACTCTGCAACTGGATATTGGACCTCACAAACAGACCCCAGTCAGTTCAGATTAGCGGACTCACCTCCTCTACTCTAGTGCTCAACACTGGAGCCACCCAGGGCTGTATGCTCAGCCCCCTCCTGTTCACACTGTACACCCACGGCTGCATCCCCCAACATGGAGAGAACTCTGTTGTAAAGTTTGCGGACGACGCCACCATCATCAAAAAACAATGAGACTTCATATCAGGACGAAATTCATAATCCTATAGAGTGGTGCTTAGAGAACAACCTACTGCTCAATGACAGCAAAACCAAGGAGCTGATCATTGATGGAAGAAAGCAATAAAGACACACACTCCTGCCTATCAGTGGTGCTGAGGTAAAGCAAGTGAACAGTTTCAGGTTCCTGGAAATCAGCATCACAGAGTACCTGACATGGTCGTCTCACATCCCCACGCTGGTGAAGAAAGTTCCAAAACGACTGTATTTCTTGAGGAAGCTTAAGAAGGCTAAAGTCCCACACCAAGTTCTTGGCAGCTTTTACAGAGGAGCAATAGAAAACATCCTGACTGGAAAAATATGGTGTTTTTTGAAAATTAAACCATGTAAACCTGTTCTGGTACAACCCTTAAATAAGATTTTGAACCTGAAAATGAGCATAATACCACCTCTTTAAACTCTAATTCATCCTCAGCACTGCTCCATTGATGATAGTTTATTTCTGTTACCATTTTTCATAATTGATTCTGTATTAATGTATATTGTCTGCTATGTAGCAGAAGGGAGTAACAATACTCAGTTGACCCTTCGCTAAGCCACGCCCCGAATACACAGATGGCCAATCATAGCGCAGTATAGGACTCGCTCTTGTTCCTAATGGGATGGTAGTTCGCTAACGCTAGCTAACTTCCTAGTGAATGTAAGGTTATAAATCCCTACTGTTCTGTTTTTTAATGATTGTAATAATGAATAGAGGCCTACCCAGCTTTATAAGAATAGTGTTGATCTTTAATGTCGTCTTTTGTCTCAATTGTCGCTGATACGGTGGTTCACTTGTACTGTGTGGTCGGTAGGCTTTAGCTTCTATCTTTAATTTTTTTCACATCAGTTTGAGTCAGTTTGGCAGCCTGAATACAATTCAAAACGGTCTGCTTATTTCTGAGATTGCTTTTTCCAACAAATTTGTCAATATTTCTCCGGGGAGTGCAGTAATAGACAGTGGCAACACAACAGTAACTAAGGGGGGTGTGGCTTAGCAAAGGCTCAATTTCACTCTATGACTTGTTATATTGTGACAATAAACCTACCTACCTACACCATAGCTTAAATTGGGAGACCAAACCTAATCAGCGTATGTAGGGATCTTCCCCCCAGAAAACTGTTAATTTCAGAGACTGTTTTCATGCATTTATTGAGTCATTTGTTGGTAAAATGTGGAGGTGGGACAACGGGACATTGAAAAATTAGACTCACAGGAGTATCTGGAGGGTTAAATATATGAGCAGATGTGACTGAATTTTGTTTACATGTGTTGTTAATGGACGTTGTTGGTGATTTGATTTTTAAATTTGTAGCACTCACCTCAAGGGTGTAACCTTATTTTAGTAAGTGTGGGCTCTGGGGTAAGTTAATAAAATAAGTTAGGCAAATATAATACTCTGGATTGCAAAGAGATCAACATTACAAATAATAAAGATCACCAGTGTAATGAGATAAATCTCAATTGACCCACTCACGTGTGAGACATTATTTGGTTGTTGCATTATTAAAAGCATGGGTAATATCCAGTAGAACATTATTCTGTGGGTTTATTAGTGATGATGACTCCCATTGATGTCCATGGATCTCTGTCCCCAGGTACAAGTCAACTGGGTGGATTAACATTGTTAAAGAAATATTCAACAAGCTGCTGATGAGGACTTTCCCCTCTCCTGTTCGGTCAACAAAACTCAAAACATGGGCCCTGAATTTAATGTGTCAAAATTAGACTGAATTATGGATCCTCAGTACCAAAGGCTTTTAATGCACTGCAGCCTTAGCCAAATGAAAACTCATCGCTTTTCACTAAGGGACTCTTACTGTATTTAATGACTTAAAAAACATTGTTGTTGGCCCTTTGGAGAAAACTTAGTTTTTAATCGAGGCGTGAAATGGCCCAGGGGTGAAAATAGCTTTTAGAGTACAGTAGTGTTCATAGGCTCACAATTATGAACTTTGAGAAATTTGCAGGTTTATTTATATGTGCGTGTTCTAGCCTCACAACTCTGCCTGTAGGACAGTACTGTGAAAAATAAGGCTCTTTATTATCCAATGTAAATAAAAAAAAATGCTTTCTGCAGAGACAATAATATTTGCTGAACATCTACAAAATAATAATAGTCCCATATGGCATATCCCTGTGAAACACATTTATTTATAAAATGATGATAATACAACTGTTAAGACAGAAAGCCAGAAGCCAATTATTTATCTCTTTACAGAAAATGACCTGCGCAACAGGTAAACTGATGAGGTCAATCACTCTCAGTCATTTTCAAAGGAGCTAAACGGGCTCAGAGAAGGGAAAAATTCAAAGAGGAGAGACATTTTTACCAGTCAGCAAGTCCCCAAGCTTCATCCCAGGACTCCGGGGCCCGGCACACATCACCAAGCAGCTTACTAATGAGTCCAATACCCCATCCACCCACAAAAACACAAGCCAGCACTCTCAACCTTTTGTCGGGTAGGCCTATTCCTGCAGGAAATGGTTCCCCTTTACCAATGTTCTCATTTGGCCTTGCAAACAAGGGCCACTTTAATGGGGTTGTTTATGGTTGACCATTTTTCCCTACAATAGTTGTCAGTTTAGACATGCAATAGGTCCTGAAACCATGATGCTCAAGTTTCTTAGGCAAGCAGTGCAGCTTTGCCATCGTCATTACATCCCAAATTACAGTAACAGAGGGAGAGAGAAAGCTATTATGAGGATGTGAAATGACAGTGAGTGACATTTACTTATAACCAATCAGAACATTTCAGCAAAAATGTCCCCCTAATGATTAATCCCAGTGAAATCTTTTTTGGGGAAAAACATAAGGCGGAAACACACCCCAATAAAAGCTTTCCCCTTCAAATCAACATCGTCTCAAATAATGAGGTGTCAATTGGAACACTCCATCCGGCAGCAGTGAGAAGAACATATTCCAGTGTGCCCGTTGGCATGTACATCTTCTGAATGTCACCTAGGTTCAGATTTCTGCAACTGGTGATCAACTTATTAGATACAGTATAATGGACACATTCTTAGCAAAGATGGTGATGGGCCAATACCCCAGCCCTCACCATGTGCCAGTCAAGCCTGTCTGCGTGTTGATCCTTTCCTACGCTACTGACTTTGTCCCTTTTCCTCCTCTTTGCCTCGTGTAAATTATGTCCTTATAGACATTGGTTATATCGCCTATCCACATTCAGACCAGTACCGGTGTTGAGTGAACAACACCAATTTGCATGTGATACAATGAATATGAAAATGTGAAAACTCTTTGGCGATTACACCCCATCATAATGACGTGGTATTTAATGAGGATGGTGAAGCCATACATGCATAGAAATCCACACACAGACACAGGGTGGTGGTGATGAAGGGATGGAGAAAATGCAGAGGATCTGGATGTGTTGAGGAGTAGACTTCTGCTGAGCTTGCTGGATCTGATGGGCAGGAGGTGAATGGGGTTGGAGGAGGGCCACAGCATTTGGTACTGATATGACAGCTGGCAGCAGAGGAGAGAACAAATTTAAAGTTTGATAGTGACTACATGATTGGCTGTGATGATCGTGGCAAAATCTGATTGGAGAGCTAAGAGAGAACGCTCAAAGTCAGCTGCGAGAGGGCAGGAAGAGAGAGGGCTGTGATATTAATGAAGCATAAAGATTGTCTTCCTGGTTGAACTTACGCTGTGCTTCATTACATCTTGCAGGACTGGCGTAGTTAGTGCGGAGTGCGGTTGAAGTGTCTACTTAGCTTCATCGTGGTTTGCACATCATTTTGACCAGAGAGAAGACTGTGTGACACATCAATGACACATGTATAAAATGACACATAACGAGCCTCCATCATGTCACTGTCAAATTAGAAGAACTTAATTTGATGAGTTATGCAAAGAGTCAGTGAGACATTTAGGTAACTCACCATCCAAAGTTACACAACTGAACTCGTGATAATAGGTTCTGAATGTTACAACTACACCATTTAATTGCTCCTGATTTTAAACTGACCAACCTATCCCATTACCCCATTTGTTAATCAAGATTCATTGATTTAATAGTGTGTGTTCTATCTGGGTGCTCCAGCTTCCTCCCACTGTCCAAGACATACAGGTAGGTTCATTGGTGACTCTAAATTGCCCTTGGGTGTGAATGTGAGTTTGTATGGTTGTTTGTCTCTATGTGTTAGCCCAGCGATGAATTAATGACCTGTCCAGGCTGCCCAGTGTCGGTTGGGAGGGGCCCCAGCCGCCCCGCGACCCTGCACAAATAACTGGTTATAGATAATGGATGGATGGATGATTTAATATCAATAATGAAATTTTACAGTGTAGAGGATACTTGTATAAAGTAAATGAAGGGGAACTTTGAAAGTTGGTTTTCCTGCCTTCTACAAGTAAGGAAAACGACTTAAATTTTTAGATTTGGCATTAAATCTAATCTGGAAACCAGTCAGTATCTGGTGTGACCACCATTTGCCTCACACAGTGCAACACATCTCCTTTGCATAGAGTTGATCAGGCTGTTGATTGCGGCCTGTGGAATGTCGGTCCACTCCTCTTCAATGGCTGTGCGAAGTTGCTGGATATTGGCAGGACATGGAACACGCTGTTGTATACGCCGATCCAGAGCATCCCAAACATGCTCAATGGGTGACATGTCCAGTGAGTATGCTGGCCATGCTGGAACTGGATTGTTTTCAGCTTCCAGGAATTGTGTACAGATCCTTGCAACATGGTGCCGTGCATTATCATGCTGCACATGAGGTGATGGTTGTGGATGAATGGCACAACAATGGGCCTCATGATCTCGTTACAGTATCTCTATGCATTAAAAATGCCATCAATAAAATGCACCTGTGTTCGTTGTCCATAACACATGCCTGCCCATACCATAACCCCACCGCCACCATGGGTAACTCAATCCACAACGTTGACATCAGCAAACCGCTCACACACATAACACCATACATGCTGTCTTCCATCTGCCCTGTACAGAGAAAACTGGGATTCATCTGTGAAGAGAACACTTCTCCAAAGTACCAGACACCATTGAATGTGAGCATTTGCCCGCTTAAGTCGGTTACAACGACGAACTGTAGTCAGGTCTAGCCCCCCGATGAGGACGACGAACATGCAGATGAGCTTCCCTGAGATGGTTCCTGAAAGTTTGTGCAGAAATTCTTTGGTTATGCAAACTGATTGTTGCAGCAGCTGTCTGGGTGGCTGGTCTCAGACGATCTTGGAGGTGAAAATGCTGGATGTGGAGGTCCTGGCCTGGTGTGCTCCACACATGGTCTGCGGTTGTGAGGCCTGTTGGATGTACTGCCAAGTTCTCTGAAACGCCTTTGGAGACGGCTTAAGGTAGAGAAATTAACATTCAATTCACAGGCAACAGCTCTGGTGGACATTCCTGCAGTCAGCATGCCAGCTGCACACTCCCTCAAAACTTTCGACATCTGTAACATTGTGCTGTGTGATGGAACTGCACATTTTTGAGTGGCCTTTTATTGTGGCCAGCCTAAGCCAGACCTGTGCAATACCCATGCTGTCTGATCAGCATCTTGATATGCAACACCTGTGAGGTGGATGGATTATCTCGGCAAAGGAGAAGTGCTCACTAACACAGATTTTGACAGACTTGTGAACAACATTTGAAAGAAATAGGCCTTTTGTGTACATAGAGAAAGTCTTAGATCTTTGAGTTCAGCTCATGATGAATGGGGGCAAAAACAAAAGTGTTGTGTTCATAATTTTGTTCAGTGTAGAAAGAAAAGAGGTGTAATGTACTTATACTCGTACATCTAAAACCAAAAACGTAAAGACATAGTGAACAATTATGCTTACCGACTAGAGTTATTGTGTTACTAAATGAACAGATTCTGAAAAAGGATCAAAATATGCTTAAGAACTGGGAGAAATGGCATCACAGCACAGTACACGCAGATAGGGGGCATGCAATCCAAAATCTGTTGGGAAAATGAAGAGGGAAAGAAAGGTAAGGTCACCCCAACCTTTACACATTCACCTAGAGACCTCATTGTTGTCCTCCAAAATCCCGCTGCGGCTTTCAAGACCATTTTAAGAACAAAGCCAGTGCGTGCTGATATACTACACCAGTCAGTGTAGGAAAGGACAGTTTTATCTCATAAAAGTTCTTATTGGTTTTAGACGCGGCTGAGATGCAGTAGCTGCAACAGCGCGTCTAATAATAACAGTGCCTATAAATACACAGGTAAATCTCTCCTTAGGAACCACAGGGACCCGGCTTCACCGTCCACCGAGGGAGCTCGCTGACTAATGAAGTTGGGAAGCTTAGAGCAATTAGACACATCAAAGCTCGAATCTGAAAATTAATTAGGCTCTCCTCTCTTTCGGAAGGAGCATCCGCTCATGCAGCAGCTAATTAGCATACCGCCATCAAAACACGCAGGTGCCCGTGTTGTTGCTGCCAAGACTACTTTGAGAAACGTGTGTCTCATGTATGTTGGACAATCAAAAACAGGGAAGACAGACACAAAAGGGGCCTAAACAGAATCTTATGAAAATCTCAGCTGTGGCATAAGAGGTATAATGACATGAGGTGTTATTACTCAGGCCTCCTGTGACTGACTCACTCGACAACGCATGCACTGAAAATTTTACCGGGCCACAAAGGTCTCAATGATGCACAACGTGAAATTCCGTACGCCTCGTACTCCAGTTCGTTCAACTCTGCGTCTGGCGCTCCCTTAAACTTGGGTGTTTCACATCAAAGGGACTTAGGGTCTCTTGTTAACTTTTAATGTCAAAAAGAAGCGCTGACATTCAATGAACTCGGCGGTCGTTTTCAGAAGTTCATTAGCCACCCCAATCCAGTTTTGCCGTGTGAAGTCACATCAAAGCCTGGGCAATCACATGCTCATTCACACTAATGAAGCGCTCCTTCAAACACAAGTGCTCATTATTAACGACACCTGATTTTAAATGCGAGGTGTATTATGTAAATTACCCCCCCACCCCTTTTCAGCCCTATGCTAGATGGTTGTGTAAATTCTGGAAAAACACATTCATTCATTTTTTTTTAGATCTGCCGAGGGAGAATGGAGAATAATGGTGTATTGAATATTTTGTTTATTTCATTGCTCTAGCTCATTTTGCGATGACAAAATAGGTAAATAATGCATAACTTCACATTGATCTGTTATATGACAGTAATCAGGGCTTCTTAACCTGTTTCCTCATGGTAATATATTAATCATTTCCCTCAGCCACTCTGCTGTGAAAATTAATGTAGCCCAGTATGTTTTCCCTTTAGGCTGCACTTTGATTAATGAGCCTGGTTCATTCTATGCTACTCTGCTTCAACAGGGAAAATGCATCCCAATAAAAGTTACAGAAGTTCACAAACTACCCACGTCCATCAATTCTGCACAAGTTGATTGCAGCAAAGTTATGGATACTGCTGTCAAGCAGAGTTATTTGAGAAATTTGTGAGACAGAGTGAGAGAGGGAGCGTTCAAACAGTTGAAATAATCTCTTTGAGGTGATAATGATGCAAACTTGGTTGGCAACAAGAACTGAGACACAACTCAGGTTTTTACAAGTCAACGCAGTGGAGGCCCCCAGGAAAACAAAGTTCAGACTCAGGGTGGAAGATAAATCCCAGCTGTAGACAAAGCCTATATTTCTGTGTCCCTGCAGTTTTGCTCTAATCTGTCTCTCTCAGCCCTGTAAGCTATTAAAGGCCAGACAAAGGCAGTCCAGAGTTAAGCACCCTGTGGGGAGATCTTATTTACAGTGTAACTGCCACTTTGACTGCCTGCCACCTCTGTCTTGCTCCTGTGCTTCCTCGTTTTCCCCTCCGTCTTCTATTTTTTTTTCTCTCTCTCTCACTCGTCTCATTCTTTTCCACTTCCATCTGCTGCTATGGGCTTTTAATCTCAACCAGCTGAAATTCCATCTTTCAGCTCAGCTTGCCAGTTTGAAAGGCTTTGTGTTCAACTTCTTGTTTCTGACTTGGCGTTTAATGGAACTATTGTTCAGTTTGAGGCATATCCCATTAGGTGAGGCTGAGAGGGGAGAGAAACATAAGTAATAGGAGGCCGTTATAGCCATTTCTTTCAGACTCACCATCGTTAAGAAGGTGTTTTCCCCTCCATCTACACATCTTCACAGTTAAAATGGTTAAATCTGGTGGCCAGCATTGGTTTCAGTTCTCTTGCCTTTATCAGTTAAATCCGAATAAAGTTAAACCTCCACTGTCCGGAGGTGGCTGCAAGTTTTACCTAAAAAATATTCCCCAAATCCTATGCTTTTAGATACAGTACATATGTGGTGGGAAAAACTGTTCCAACCAAGGAAGCCAGAAGCAAAAAAATATATATATATATATTGTGACACTCAGCTTTTCTCCAAACTATCAGCAAGAAAATATACCCGGGGAAGAATTCATCATTTGCATAGTGTGGTACCTTAAAACGGCCTGACACAAGTAATAAAAATGTATTAGCTTGCCAGGACAAGGGGGAAGGGGGGGGCTATGTTGTGCTGAGTGTGTTGCCTTGCAGTGCTGAATAAGCTAAGGCTACAAAACTTCCTCCTGGGTTCATGACATGATTCTACCAGGAATTGAGCTTATAATTGTGAGCCTGACACCTCGTGTGTGGTGGTATTGCAAACACATCTCCCACCCAGGCACCTCTTTCTTCGCCAGCCTGAAATTGTTCTGTTGCTGTTGAGCCTTAGGCTACAGAACTCTCTGTTGGTAAATATTCCTATTAAATTATTACTGAAAAAAATAAGGTTGTCGTTGCAAGATGGTGTCATGGCAGCAGTGCTGACAGGTAAGAATGTATAAGCATTTTGGGGGGTAAAGGGATTTATGCATTTAGCACCAACCTGAGCAGTTCCCACAGGCAAAGTATCAGCACCAAAGGAAATAATAATCACCACTTAAGCCTAGTCTTCCCACATGCTCATCATCTGTGGATGTAAGTACGTCAATTAGCATTCAGACCATCGACTTGCAGCTATGGCCCAGCTGTAATAGGTTCATTATTTTCATTCGTATTCCAACTAAAAAACAGGTTTCTCACAGCAGCTTCAGGTATTTATACATGCACCTGAACTTGAGCATTCAGCACAATGCTTGTTTTGAATTTATATATTTGTTTCACATGAATCGTGGTAAATTACAAATGTTAACCAAGGTCATGAATAATAACATTTTGTTACAGTCAGGGCTGTTTCAAGGCACTTCGGGAACAAGAGAGATCTAGAGGGCCCTAAATCGAACTAAACTGAACTAAATGAACACTTTTTTAAAAATTACTAGGTTAGTTTTAGAAGGTGAATAAAGTGCATATACATACAGTACATTATACTAAAGTTTTTTTTTTTTATTTAAAAAGGTAAAACACATTCATAATAATAACATGCAATAAATGTTTAAAAAAAACGTGCCTGGACGTTTTTTTCCTTTCTAGCAGTTGAGAGTTTTTACACAGTTCACGACCATCAAAGCTTTTAAGATATGAAAAGTTATTTTCCTCCAGCTCTTGGCAACATCCTATGGTCACTTTTTGTACATTGACCTGTACAAGCAGAAGAGTTACTTATTATCAGCCATTCATGCACGACAGTTTACAGATAACTAGCTGCTACTGTCGTCAAACAGCTGTGTGATTTTCTACATAGCAATAGTTTATTTGAGGATTTTCAGTCAGGATTTAGAGTTCATCACAGCACAGAGACAGCACTGGTGAAAATTACTAATGACCTCCTAATTGCATCAGACAAAGGACTTGTCTCTGTACTAGTTTTATTAGATCTTAGCGCTGCTTTTGATACCATTGACCATCATATCCTATTAGAGAGACTGGAACATTTCATTGGCATTAAAGGAACCACTCTAAGCTGATTTAAGTCTTATTTATCAGATTGAATTCAGTTTGTACATGTTAACAATGAGTCCTCCATGCACGCCAAAGTTAGTCATAGTTCCACAAGGATCTGTGCTCGGACCAATCCTGTTCACTTTCTATATGCTTCCTTTAGGCAATATTATCAGGAAACACTCCATAAACTTTCATTGTTATGCAGATGATACTCAGTTATATCTATCGATCAAGCCAGATGAAACTCATCAGTTAGCTAAACTTCAAATGTGCCTTCAGGATGTTAAAACCTGGATGACCTGTAATTTTCTAATGTTAAACTAATAAAACTGATGTTATTGTTCTGGGGCCTAAGCACCTCCGTGAAGCATTATCTAAAGATATAGTTTCCCTTGATGGCATCGCCCTGGCCTCCAGCACCGCTGTGAGGAATCTTGGAGTTATCTTTGATCAGGACACGTTTAAGTCTCACATTAAGCAAATTTCAAGGACCGGCTTTTTCACCTTCATAATATTGCAAAAATCAGGAACATCCTGCATAAAAATGATGCAGAAAAACTAGTCCATGCATTTGTTACTTCTAGGCTGGATTACTGCAATTCCTTATTATCAGGCTGCTCGGAAAAAAAAGTCCATTAAGACTCTTCAGCTGATGCAGAATGCTGCAGCACGTGTTCTGACAGGAACCAGGAAAAGAGATCACATTTCTCCTGTTTTAGCTTCTCTGCATTGGCTTCCAGTAAAATCCAGAAAAGAATTTAAAATCATTCTTCTCACCTACAAAGCTCTTAATGGTCAGGCACCATCTTATCTTATGAGCTCATAGTACCTTACTGCCCCACCAGAGCACTGCGCTCCCAGAATACAGAGTTACTTGTGGTTCCTAGAGTCTCCAAAAGTAGAATGGGAGCCAGAGCGTTCAGCTATCAAGCTCCTCTCCTGTGGAACCAGGTTCCAGTTTGGATTCAGGAGGCAGACACCATCTCCACATTTAAGAGTAGGCTTAAGACTTTCCTCTTTGATAAAGCTAAACCATCCCTTAGTTATGCTGCTATAGGCCTAGACTGCCAGAGGATTTCCCATGATGCACTGAGCTCATCTCTCCTCTACTTTCTCTCCCTCTGTATGCAACCTCATCCCATTAATGCATGTTACTAACTCGACTTCTTCCCTTTCTGGTAGTCTTGTGCTTTCTCGTCCCTCTCCACTCTCCTCCTATCACTTCCTGCAGGTGTTTCTGGCTCTGGAGCTGTGGAGTCTGGATCTGTGGCTGCGAGTCACCTGCTGCCCCCGTGTTCCTGCTCGACACCCTCTGCTACAATTATTGTTACTAGTCCTATTGTTATTGTTATTATAATCATTAACATTACAATTATTATCATTAACACTACTATACATATCTATACCATTTTTCATGCAGTCTATAGCAACTTCACCTTTACTGTCTGTACCTCTGTGTGGATATTGTGTAGGCTGCCTCCCTCCCCTCTCTCTCTCTCTCCTTCCATCCCTCTCTCTCTTTCTCTCTGTTCCTCTCTTGCCCTCTTTCTCTCTCCTTCACCCCCAACCGGTCGAGGCAGATGGCCGCCCCACCCTGAGCCATGGTAAAAGGAAGTTTTTCCTTGCCTCTGTCGCCTAGTGCTTGCTCTAGGTGGGAACTGTTGAGTTTCTGTAAATATCATCACAGAGTGCGGTCTAGACCTGCTCTTTTATGAAAAGCGCTCTGAGATAACTGTTGTTGTGATTTAGCGCTATATAAATAATAAATAATTTTTTCTGTTGCTAGCCTGATCACTAATGTATTCAATGTAACAGATTCTCACTTATCACTGTTTATTCTTGCCCTCCTCCTCTTGCTTTCATTTTCTCTTCTGAGACCCTGAAGCACAAGTATGCTTCATGTTATATATGTTGCGCTCAGAAATCACGAAGCTCTTCTTCTTCTACTCTGGCTTATTAGCGAATCGCAAACCAATGTGTTTAGGTGTATAGCGCCACCGAAGCTCTTTACAGGTGGACACTGCTCAACAAACTAGTGGATAGAGCCTCGGCATAACACAGATGATAAAACTTAAAGGGGAACTCACACAGTTGGCATTGCTGTGGATTAAGTAGGCCAACATAATCAGCCCTTCTCGGGGCTCCCCTTTCAGCTCAGGGCCCTTGGCAATTGCCTGCTTTGCCTACCCGGTTGCAACTGCTCTGGTTACAGGTGAAATTATTTTGGAATCTCTCTTGTTTTAATTATGGGTATTTGGTGATGACAAATTTTCCTTTTGTCAGGATGTGAGCATGAACTTTAACATAAGAATAATTTTATGTATAAAAAATATCATTATGAACAACGTGGAAAATTGAGTAACTAGTTCAATTAGTTGCCACATAAAATGATAATCACTTATTGCAAATGAATGTATACTTATATAACAACTAAAAAACATTACTGAACAATCCGTGCTAATGTCTATTTAAGCCACTCTTGACACCCAACAGCTACAGACAGCATTATACTATAGCACAATACCTAGGGAAAACTGTAAACTGTTTATTGATATGCTTTGGTTAGAAGACATGTCAGCAGATCAAACAAAAGTTCAGATTAAGTACCTCAGAAGGCAGCAGTGACAAACAGCATCTCTCCAGGCCTAGTCAAAGATTCAATACACATTCAACAGGCTGAACACAACAAAATGGCCTGACTCGAAGAAAAGGCTAACATATAGCTGAAACATAAATCTTAGTTGGGCTGCTTTTTAAAAATGTACCTCCGCACTCTTTTACTCCCGTCTGTGCCTGAGACATCCATGGTGGGCAAGGTCAGTCATTTTTCAAACATCAATCGCTCAAACACTGGCAGCTAAGCACTCCTCCTCACTCTTATTCTTTCTTTCGGGTCCTTATGACTAGACCGCACAAAAAGGTCTGAAAGGTGCAAGATGATGAGGGCAAGTGTGATCAGGATGTAGTCAGGAATGTGTTTCATTTAAAAAACTTTGACAGTTTTATATTTTGATTTTAAAAAAACAAAAGTATTTGGAAGGCGTAGCTGACATCAAGGATGTCTCCTCACACAATACACACCCCGTTTGTTGAGAATGACTTAAATTGGGCAGCTTTTGACTGAGCAGAAAATGTAGGACAGACCACATGTTGGGTGATGTATGAAGAGGTCAATTGCTGGAGAGGCACTGGCTGTTCTCTGAAAGCAAATTTTACTCAAATGAATCCCCTGATGATAAAAACTTTTTTTAACCACCAATACAACTCATGTGATGTCAAGCTCTGACGGGTGGAGACCAGTACATAACACACTTAACGGGGAAAATAATACACCAAAAACAACATGCGAGCATGCATAAACAACACTCTGTCGTTCTATAACTTTGAAATATTGATTTAAGGTTAAGGTTTTAACTGAGTTAAAGACAGATGCAAATAATTACTTGCAATCAGACTAAAATTTCAATAAAAAACACTTTTCAGTGCTCAAAGTAAAAGTATGTTCATTTTCATTCAAGTTCATTTTTAATAAAATTTAATTGAAGTCAAGTGAGTGAACAAGATGGCTGATATTTTGGCAGGTGACAGTTACAGTCAAATTTGGCTATAATATTCCACCAGGTTACAATTTGACATTAATAAGAAGAAGTAGTCAAATGTTATGATTGTCATACTACCCTGTTGAAATTCATACACACCTTAAGTCCGCAAGATCCATATTGGCTATACTTTGTTAAACTATTGTGGTTGAGTTACTCTCAGTGTCAGACAATACCTCAGTAACAACTCTGATGCAATAAACATGTGTCAGAGATTACATTCATCCTGACTGAAGTACTGAAGCAGCTTGGAATAGTCTGCATGAACTTGAAAATAATAATACATTTTTTTGTTTGGGTGAACAGACCCTACCCTACCCACTCATGGCCTATCTGGTCTTCCGTTTAGAGGCACAATTGTATTGGTACAGTGTGTTTTGACAGAATTTTAAACTCTTGGGATCAACTGTATGCTGCATCGTACCACAGAAAAAGTCTTGCCATCCTACACCATTGTCACTGTCTTTACTTTGTATCAAAGACACACACCACCATCATGGCAACCCACCCTTGCATTCACGTACACTCACATGGCCAGAAACAAGGGAAAGTTCTCCCTATGGCCGTGGTGACATCTGTCCATGATGTGAAAAGACATTATCAACCTTCTCTATATCATGGTAAAAACCTCAGAGCAGGGTAGTGACAGGGGTCAGTGTCAGCGGAGAGGATGAATTTATAAGTGGACAGGAAAGATTGAGGGATAGGAGGGGTGACTCCAAAGGCTACTGGCTGTCAAGACATGGTTGCATGGCCAACATTGCAATATCACATGTTTACACTCTTGTCATACACACCACACAGACCCTGCTGCTGTTTAGACTGGGTTTGCTGTAAAACGACTTCAGTTGCGGATTAGCTGTGACCGCGCTTCTCACATCCTATCCTAGCTCTTACAAGAGTAATTACAGTTTTTCAGTGCAACATCCTCTCTTAAGAAGATAAAAAAATTAACAATCCATCTCATCCCAATCCAGTGCTTGACTTTGGACTGATACAAAAACATAAATCAAAGTGTATTACAGAAGGGAGGGGTTTGGCGAACTTCACATCCAGACTTTTGTTGGTTAATAGGTTGCATTAAGCCCATCAAGTGGTGTGGTGTGTGATAAGCAGTCTCAAGGGCCCAGTAGGGGCCTGAAGAAGCTCTTGTAATGAATGGTTGGAGCACTGCTGATGCACGGCAATCATTAACAGCCTGATAATTACTCTGGATACCTCAGTGGATTGTGTGTATGTGTGTGTGTGCGTGACGCAGATAGAGCCATTACGATGTGTGAGGCCTCAGAGAGAAACAGATAAGCGCTGTGTTTGTGTGTATTTTGCTGTGCTGGTTAACACATTGTGTGTGTGCGTGTGTGTGTGTATGTGTGGCCTAGAAACGTCCTGCTCTGGCTTTGTAGTCATATTCATGCTTACAATTGCAAATATGAGCATATCCTCTGCTGCTTACTGTGAAGGTATTTGAAACTGTCTCTGGTAATGCTGCTGTTAAAACAAAACAACATTGCACCGATTAAGGAAGCCTGATGAATTCTGGGTATTTAAAACATTTCCCACTAACCCCTCATTTCCCCTTACAAAAAATGACATCAAAACAATGTGGTGTCCTCACTTTTAGCTCAAATTAAAACCGTTCACTGGAGTCTAATTTTGACAGTTCACCACAACTGCATGTTCAAGGCAAATGTTTGGATCTCCTCATGCGTTGGTATCTGAATACTGACTTGTTTACTCAGTGGGTTCATTATTATTCACTTGCTTTTTTTGTATCACTGACCGAGCGATGTCTCTATGGAAACAAACCCATCACCCAACATTAGTGACAGCACAGCATAATAATGGACTAATAAGAAGAAACGGCTCTAAATGATACAATAGGCTCCTTGCTCAGAGAATCAAAAACATTAAGCCCCTTAGGGACTCCAATAAAAACCCTGTTAATCCATAAATACATATTTAAAAAGTGTGATGTTTTCTAATTAAAGCACCCATTCTAACATCAAGTGTGCTTATGTGTAGGCCTATCTGTTTTCCTGCTTTAAAGTCAAACTGAAATTTGACTGAAATTTGAATTCTCACTTTTTACAAGTTGGAAACAATGATGCTGCAGCTGTTGTATGCATTTTTTCAAAAGAGGATAAAACTGTGGTTGGACATATTTGTAGTAACACTGTCTATGCTTCAGGCCTCTGGATGGGTGTAGCTAAGAGAGTAGAAAACGTCTTTGATGCGTTGAATGTACAAGACGGGTTTTTTGTCACAGCCAGTATGGTGACTCTGTGGAACGTCTACAGGAATGCATGGCCATATTTTCCTATACCTGAACATTACTCAGGGGATTTAGATTCCTGTGGTCAGTTCATTGTTCAATGCTCTCTCGTCTTCCTGCAACAGCCAGCCACCTATTTTTCTGATCAGTCCAGAGTATCTTTTATGATTAGCTTGATGACTGGTAGAGCAGCTCAGTGGGCTACGGCGCTTTGAGCTTGTGGTTCACCTATTTGTGGCAGTTACGATTGGTTTGTGTCCGAGTTACGGAAGGTTTTTGACCATCCTATTAAAGGAGGGGAGACTGGGGACAGGTTACTTATGCTTAAGCAGGAGGGCAGATCTGTGGTCGACTATGTGGTTGAGTTAAGGGTGCTAGCAGCTGAGAGTGGTTGGGATAGTATAGCTCTTCGACGGGTTTTTGTCAGAGGCTTATCAGAGGTTCTTAAGGACGAGTTGGCCAGCAGGGATGAGCACAGCAATTTAGATGACCCAATTTCCCTTGTTGTCAGGCTAGACAACAGACTCAGAGAGCCTTTGCGAGAGCGGGCTACCCTACCTGCTAGTTGCACTAATGTCCTCCCTGAACAATTTAAGGCCCCCTTAGCTGAGGTTTTTAATGCTCCCATGGTTAGTTCACCTCCCCGTGATCAGGAGGAGCCTATGCAGCTTGGAGGTACTAGATTGTCTGCTTCTGAGCGGCAGACACGTTTGAGGTCAGGTCGTCGCCTCTATTGTGGCAAGCCAGGACACAGGATCAGTGCTTATCCGTGTCTGTTAAAAGCTCTGGCTCACCAATAGAGAGAGGGTTATTGGTGAGCCATACTGTTCCTAGTCCCTCATCCTCGTTCTGTCTCTGCGTTAGCGTTACCCTTTTGTTAGGCAGCCAGACTGTTGAACTTCAGGCCCTTATAGATTCTGGGGCTGATGAGAGTTTCTTAGATTCCTCTGTGGTTGAAAGTTTGGGTTTGGAGTTGGAGGCTCTATCTGAGGTTAGAGAGGTTAATGTTGTAGATGGGAGATTTCTAGCACAGCTCACCCATTCTACTGGTTCCGTAGAACTCATTGTGTCAGGGAATCATTGTGAATGTATTAGACTCTGTGTCATTCCATCCCCCCTTTCTCCGGTGATCTTAGGTCTCACCTGGTTGAATCGTCACAATCCTCAAATAGATTGGGTTGAGAATAAGATTGTCAGTTGGAGTCATTGAGAGCAGCCTTGGCCCCCTGTCAGGGAGCGTTAACTCCTAGACCTAAGCCACCTGATCTCACTTTAGTTTCCCCTGAGTACCACGATTTAGTGGAGGTTTTTAGTAAACTGCGCTCCCAGAATGCAGGGTTACTTGTGGTTCCTAGAGTCTCCAAAAGTAGACTAGGAGCCAGAGCGTTCAGCTATCAAGCTCCTCTCCTGTGGAACCAGGTTCCAGTTTGGGTTCAAAAGGCAGACACCATCTCCACATTTAAGAGTAGGCTTAAGACTTTCCTCTTTGATAAAGCTTATAGTTAGGGCTGGCTCAGGTGAGTCCTGAACCATCCCTTAGTTATGCTGCTATAGGCCTAGACTGCCGGGGGATTTCCCATGATGCACTGAGCTCCTCTCTCCTCTACTTTCTCTCCCTCTGTATGCAACCTCATCCCATTATTGCATGTTACTAACACAACTTCTCCCCTTTCTGGTAGTCTTGTGCTTTCTCGTCTCTCTCCTCTCTCCTATCACTTGCTGCAGGTTTTCTGGCTCTGGAGCTGTGGAGTCTGGATCTGTGGTTGCGGGTCACCTGCTGCCCCCGTGTTCCTGCTCGACACCCTCTGCTGCAACGACTATTGTTGCTAGTCTTATTGTTATTATAATCATTAACATTACAATTGTTACCATTAACACTATTATAAATATCTGTACCATTTTTCATTTAGTCTATAGCAACATCACCTTCACTGTCTGTACCTCTGTGTGTATATTGTGTAGGCTGCCTCCCTCCCCTCTCTCTCTCCTTACATCCCTCTCTCTCTCTCTCTCTCTCTCTCTCTCTCTCTCTCTCTCTCTCTCCCTCCCCCAACCGGTCGAGGCAGATGGCCGCCCACCCTGAGCCATGGTTCTGCTCGAGGTTTCTGCCTCTTAAAAGGAAGTTTTTCCTTGCCTCTGTCGCCTAGTGCTTGCTCTTGGTGGGAACTGTTGGGCTTCTGTAAATAGCATCATAGAGTACGGTCTAGACCTGCTCTTTTATGAAAAGCGCTGTGAGATAACTGTTGTTGTGATTTGGCGCTATATAAATAAAATTGAATTGAATTGAATTGAATAGAATCCGTGAGGGCGATGAGTGGAAGATGGCCTTTAACACCCCTCTTGGTCATTTTGAGTACCTCGTCATGCCTTTTGGGTTGACTAATGCTCCGGTTGTGTTTCAGGCCTTGGAGATTGACGTACTGAGGGACAAGCTCAACAGGTTCATTTTTGTTTATCTAGATGACATTTTGATTTTTTCTCGCAATATGAAGGAACACTATCGACACGTCAGGCTGATTTTGCAATGGTTGCTGGATAATAAGCTTTTTGTAAAGCAGATTAGTGTGACTTCCACGTGACTTCGGTTAGGTTTTTGGGGTACATTATCTAGCAGGGGGAGGTGAATCCGGATCTCGTCAAGATTAGGGCTGTGGAGGAGTGGCCAGTTCCCTCGATAAGGAAACATTTGCAGCGTTTTCTTGGTTTTACGAACTTCTATCGCAGATTCATTAGAGACTACAGCAAGGTGGTGGGCCCCTCTCACTCGTCTCACATCCCCAGTTTGTATGGGACACTCAAGCGGACTCTGCTTTTAATTGTCTCAAGGGACTGTTTACTTCTGCTCCGGTTTTAGCCCAACCTAACCCTGCCCTTCAGTTTGTGGTTGAAGTCAATGCCTCTGATGTGGGAGCTGCAGTTTAACTTGTCTCTCTCTTATCGCCCCGGCTCTAGGAACCGGATGCTCTTTCCCGTGAACGGAGAACGTGATCAATATGCCTCAGCTTATCCTTCCTCCCTCCTGTCTCATCGCTGCAGCCACCTGAGAGGTTGAGACAGTGGTTCTGGAGGCTCTCCGGTATCACCTGGACCCAGGTACTGGTCCCGCTAACAGGTTGTTTGTGCCCCCTCCTGTCAGGTCTGCCATACTCCTGTGGGGGCATGCATCGAAGGTGGTGTGTCATCCTGATTTCCACCGTACCTTGGCTCTCATCAAGCAGCATTTCTGGTGGCCCACCATGGCTAAGGACACCTGTGAGTTTGTGGCTGCCTGCCCTGTCTGTTCCCAGAGTAAATTTTCTCATCAGCCTCCCTCTGGTCTTTGTCCCCTTCCTGTGCCTCAGCGACCCTGGTTTCACATTGCCGTTGACTTTGTTTCTGGACTCCCCGAAGGTAACACAGTGGTGCTGACCATTGTTTTTCCAAGGTGGCCCACTTCATTCAACTCTCCAAATTACCTTCTGTGGCAGAGACTGCTGATCTGTTGGTGCTGCATGTGTTTCGCATACATGGTATTCTGGTGGACATTGTCTCTGATTGGGGCCCCCAGCTCGCTTCTTATCTATGGAAGGCGTTTTGTTCTGCTCTGGGTATCTCTGCCAGCCTCTCCTCAGGTTACCACCCACAGACCAACAGTCAGACTGAGTGTGCTAATCAGGTCCTGTAGACGACATTGCGTACCGTGTCCGCTGAACATCCCACATTTTGGTGCACTGAGCTGCCATGGGTGGAGTACGCCTACAATTCTCACATCAGCTCTGCCACAGGTATGTCTCCATTCATGGTAAACATGGGGTTTCAACCACCTCTGTTCCCCAGTCAGGAGGTCGAGATGGAGGTTCCATCTGTTCAAGATACCATGCACAGATGCAGGAGAGTGTGAAGATCAGCCAGGTCAGCCTTGGTTCGTACCACTTCCCGGAACCAGCGTGAGGCAGATCGGTGTCGGGTCCCGGCTCCAGCTTATCAAGTGGGTCAGGAGGTATGGCTATCTTCTAAGGACTTGCCCTTGCAGGTTGAGTCCCGCAAGTTGGCCCCTCGGTTTGTGGGACCTTTTGTTATTGAGAGGATCATTAACCCCTCTGCTGTTCGTCTCAGGTTGCCTGCGTTTATGAAAATTCATCCTACTTTCCATGTCTCCGTTATTAAACCTGTGCTCTCCTCTTCTTTGAGCCATGCTGCCTCCTCCCCGGATTATTGATGACCACCCTGCGTTCACTGTCAAGCATATTATAGATGTTTGCCGCCGGGGGCGTGGTTTCCAGTATCTGGTAGACTGGACTCCCAGAGGAGCGCTCCTGGATCCGGATCTGGAAGTGGATTCTGGATAAAACTTTGTTGAGAGACTTTTATGTGGCTCACCCAGAGAAGCCTGGGAGGGCGCCTGGAGGTGCCCATTGAGGGGAGGGTACTGTCTGTGGATTTGTGGTTTTGTGTTTGTATTTGGTGTTTGTGTGTTCTGTGTGAGTGGGCATTCCGAAGGCCCGGAGGCAGTCCCCAGGCTTGGTGAAGTCGCAGCTGTTCTGCATCGGCTCATTACGGGTACTACAAGACCTGCTGTTTGCCTGCTCCTCGTCGCCAGATTATTCCTAACCATTCACGGTGGAGTACTTCAGGCTTGTCTCTCGTTTCCTAGCTCGAGTCACACGTCTCTTGATTTTTGGAGTGTTTTTACTGACTGTTTTTTTCACCCTGTCTCTGGTTCGTTTCGAGTTGCTGTAACCTAGAGGTTGCCAGCCGACAGAGGAGTTACCTATTCTCTCCTCATCGCCTGTGGATCGCCTTTTTCCGTCTGGAACACTCGCCATCGCTGCCTGCCTCGCCCCTGCTCGTACCCTCTTCCAAGAAGTACATTTTTGTTGTTTAATAAAACTACATGAACTTTCCTCTGACTCTGGTCGTATTTGTGTCCGCACTTGGTTTCAGCCTTAAAACGTAAAATTTTTCCCCGTCTCAACAAGCTCACACAGCTTTTATTATCTACTGTTAATGATTTAATACATCTTTACATTTGAACCCATCGTTCTGTTAAGTTTGTATTCCACTCGTAAGGATGAAGCTAGCAAAGTAGGCTAACTAGTTTTTTAATTGGAAAGTGGACACTTGTTAGCACTGATTCCCACTAGACCTTACTTTTCATTTTGGTTATTTCAACACCTGCTGAGTCATGGGCCACTTCTGCATCCTCAGTGCTGTGTTCATCTAACATTATACTAAAGAGGAGGCAATGTATTGTTGTTGTTTTTTTTACATACCATTTTTTACATACCCTTCTACCAAGGCAAATCATTTCTACATCATTTGATGTTACTGCCGGCAAAATCAGATATTCTAAAGTTCTCCAATCATAAACCAAACCAAAGTCAAACAATACATTAAGACAATCCTATATGCTAAAAACAGGAAAGCTAACAAGACATTACATCTTTTTAAAATGTTGTTTGTTCTTTTTTTTTTTTCATTTTTCCTGTCAGCCCTGTGCTCCCTAGGTATTGTTTGCTCGTGTATTATATGTTCAACCAATTGTTTTTTTCGATTTTGTGAGATCTCTCAAATTCTTAGTGCCTGCCCCATCCAACAATCAAAAAGTATCCACAGTCAGTACAAAATATTCACACCCACTGATTGGTGATCATTCCTATAGGGGGAGCTAGCATGGCAGAAAATTTAATAAATATATATATATATATGATTTCTTAGCAAAATTACTTGTAATTTCATCTCAACGTTAACAAAAAATCTCTCGTTTCCAGGTAATTTCCAGTATTCCAGTTTAGGATTCATCTCAGAACAGTAGATTGTCACATTGCACAGTCCTCCTTCAAAGTCACCACAAGTTCAGATCAACAATGCTGCAGAGCTTTGTTTTTATCATTCAAAGTGCCAAAGTTTAGCCTCTGTACAGAGTGGTGATTGAGAGCCCAAACAGTCCTGGCCCACCCTACCTGGTTTAGTCTACCGAGGGGTAATTGAATACTGCAATAGCACTGGACTGAAGGAATGCTGAGCTGCAGAGAAATATGGAGAAGGTTTCAACCAGCAGCAATTAAACAGAGAAATGATGCGTGAAATAACGGGGGGGGGGGTTAGTGAAGTGAGAGTAAAAACGCAGACTGTAAAGGGGAGCAAGAAATGTCTAAAATTTAGGAGAAACAGTTGAGGTAGAGAAACAGATGATGGTGAAAAGAAATTAAATGCCCGACGGAACAAAACACTGCTTGAAGAACATTTCAGTGCAAAGGTTTTGAAACTTTTACTTTCTTACTAATCAATTTGTCCTCAAAAGCTGACCTGCCAAGTTGTCAAGTACTGTACTGCAGTGCAAACCCTTTTGTTGACATGGGGTGGGGGGCAAAATTTTGTTATAACAACACCAATAATAATAATAACAGGACCTTTCAGGACCTTTAATATCTGATCTACTGCCTCTTTTGGGTTATTCTTTTCGTTCTATCTTGTATGCTAAACTTCTTTGCTTCTTTTATAAGTTTTGGTCTGCATACACCACATCACCTCTAAAGTTTGTAAAAACACAATACATAAAGGCAACAAAATAACACTTCAAATAATCTAACTTGAAAACATATATCTCTCTTTCCCTCTTATTTGATGTAACCAAAAAAAGACTGATCCTCCTAAGATGGTGCCAAAGTCACTTGCTACCATAGTAACCATTTCTGAGCCCTGTGTATATAAAAGAATAAAGAACCTCATTAAAGGTATCCTTTGTGTTCAGAAGAGAATCAGTCCTCCTTGAATGTTTTTCATTAGTTATGATATAGACTACATGACTAGTCAGAACCTGCCTAAAATTACTTAATTTAGTACTTTAATGGGAGACGTGGTTTATAAGGCAGTGCTTTTACAAACATAATAACAGCCACTTAGTGTACTGCAGCTGCCCTCATGATTGAATGTTCTTCTTTCTTCACAATTCAACACATGCACTTATTACAGGTCTTAATAGCAATTACTCACCCATTAATGTTTTATCTCTAAAAAATGAATGCTGTTTTTAAGTGGTAAGCTTAACCAAACTATATGTTAATGGAACTTAAAAGATCTTAGAGGTGCAGGTTCTTTTCAAAATTTCATGGTTTCATGTGTCAGAGTTGAGAAAAGAGTGCACCCATTTCAGACTGGTTGAAAATATTTGGAGTAGTCCGTTGCTTAGCTTTTGACACTTGAGGGTTGAGTCGTTGTGTTGTCAACTTTCAACTGATGCCAGAGGTTGGAAGAAATGCCTAAGAGATGAGGAGCTTTTTTTGGAAAGCAGGAGGAAGTGATTTCTCGCCTTTTCCTGCATCTTTGCACACAAGCTTGTTAAGAGTTCATCCAAGCTCCTATCAGCAGCCACAGCTGGATATCTACTGAGCGCTTTCCTCACACACCATACACACACACACACACACACACACACACACACACACACACACACACAAGGGTTAGGGATTCAGGGATTTAGGAGTTGATACAGGAGAAGGTTTTTAAAGGCATAGTGTGGAGACTTGAAGTACACTCAAATGCCAGTGACCATCGCAATGTTAAGGTTCAAGATGACTTCTGCTTGGGCTTGTAGCTGAGCTGCCACCATACATGTGGCCTAATGAGTGAAGCTGTGTGAGGCTGCAGTGTGGAGAATCATGCTAAAATTGGTCTTCAACTTCCAAAATGTTACACGAGTGAGGGGTAACTTGAGCTGTAAATCAACTTCACACTTTCTCCACAATGCCAAACCTAACGGTTCGGTTTATGTGCAAAGGAGGGACGCTTTCTGTCCATGCACAGATACATACACACACACAATCTTACGCACACACTTTAATCCAGTTTATGGGCATTATGCTGCATGTGCCCACATGAACACTGTGGGCACAAACAGCTCCTTATGTCACAGCTCCTCTTTGGACAATTGTTTCAGAGAAACCATACAATTGGAAATAGAATAAAGGCTGTAATGGAGAGGTGTGGAATCACAGCAGATCCATGACCTCTGTGAGCAGAAGCTCTCCAGCTGCCCCACATACTCAGCCAGCCGCCTCCTCCCCCTCCATCTAATCCTGCCAGAGGAGTTTAATTTACTGCCCAGAGTTCCCTCACACAATTTCTTTAAAAGTACATTTTATGAGACTGCAATTCCATTTCATAGGGGGGCCTGTACAGTAAATCCTATTTGCGAAGCGTCATATGCGGTCACATTAACATGACAAAGGTTCCAGTCTGCAGTCCCGTTCTTTGCTCTTGCCCATATTATCGCCCGCTGAAGCATTTTATTGGATACCAGAGTGCCAACTTGTGTCCATCAGGAAAGTTGTAGTGGCTACTGCTGAGGCATAAGTGTCGACGGAATGAGAGATAAAAGCAGCTCAGCTACAAAAACACCAGCAGACACCTAATATGAGTCAATAATATCACAGCCCTCTCTCCTACAACTATCTACAGCTTAAATGTTGTTTTAGCAAAGTTCAGTGGGAGCAAAGCATCACAGTACTGAAAAGATTGGAGAGTGCACATTTATACAGTGCTTTTGAAACCAGTAACCTAAGACCGTTTCCTCCCTTTTTCAATCAGCACCAGTCTTTAAGCTTAGAGCTTCTATAACACTGCATTCTTTCAATGTCCAGTTTATTGTAAATAAACGTTTTCAGCTTGTTAATCAACATTTACATTTTGCTCCTGCAGGCAATAGCAAGGATGTGGATCTTTACCTATTTGTGTTTACGATCTACAAAACACTTGGATAAACACATTGTATGTTATTGGTCAATTTTGTTTTTTATATATATTTTCTATCTTTGTTCAGCTTTCTTGTCCTTGTTTTCAGATGTATGTCTAATTCGATCTTCCTGTAAATGTTTCTGTGAGTAAGTACATTGAGAGCAACTTAAAACCACTGGCCAACAGTGAAAAACACCCATCACACTATCCTAGAGGACAAATTGATGAAATCAGTTGTCTTGTTTTGTCTGACGATCATTTTTCCACAAACCCAAAAAATTCAATTTACTACAATGTAAGATGAAGAAAAGCAGTACATTCTTACAAAAACAGAAATGTTTTAAAAGTACATGCAATTTAAAAGTTTAGAAAAGGCCATAACTATTTAGGGAAAAGACAGGCAGAGTAGGGTTTTTTTCTGGAAGGTTCCAGATGGGGGGACTGGGAGTTGTGAGCCAGAGCCATATGGTCCTGTTTCAGCAGCCCATTTCTTGTCATTAATGAGCTGTGATTGATTGTGTCATCAGTGATGCAGTGTGGGGCACAGGTACTGCATGAAAGCTAAACAAAAGGTGTTAAAGTTAAGTGACCTCTGACCTGAATTTTTACCACAGCTGGACTTTTTAATTATATATACATATAAATATACATGTTTAATAGCCTAATTCCAAAACCTTTTGGAGATAAGATTGTCCTGTGGTTTAGATCATAATTGTTTGTTTGTTTAGTTGATTTGAAATTGGCTACAAACAGATATATATATGCAGATATGCAGATCTATTTGATCATTAACCGAATAGTTTGACATTTCTGGAAATATGCTTACTTGCTTTCTTGTACAAAGTCAGATGAGAATTCTTAAATCTGTGTGGTCAACATATAACTGGAGCTAGCTGCTTGTTAGCTTAGCATTAGCATTGCCCAACAATGAGTTTCAAGGTCATTTTGTGTATCCCAATAAAATTGTGTCAAAAGTAGTGTGTAGACATACATAGATAAGTACTCAGTCAATAATCAATCAGTACACTCTTCCACAAAATTTGATCACATCTGATAATAATTGCAAGTTTAGTTAAAAAGAATATAGAGACAAACACGGCACCCTAAGCCGGCAATCAAAAAGTTCAAAAACTGCTGTCTACGCAAGTTTACAGTGGTAACCTTCCAACGTGTGACAGTATTTACATAAAGGATTCAGGCTTGGTTGGAATATTAATTATTGATGTGAACTGTAATGAATGATTTATAACCAAAGCCAATCAGAAGCTGCTGTCTCCCAGTGCCACCTGAGGGATATTATATATTTATAACTCAAGGACATGCTGTCATTGTTTAGACCTAACTACTTACTCCTGGGTTACAGTGGAGAAAAGCTTTTGTTTCCCTCTCCATTGTACTTTGCCATCAAAGACTGTTGCTATTGGCTGTTCAGCAGAAATTTTACTCAGGAGACAATGTTTGGCCTTTCTTTTAAGTGTGCTCTTGTAGGGTTCGCACATACAAACTATAATGTCAACTCTTTTACACACTTTTACTGAAATGATTCTGTATTCCCCAATGACCTTTACTACTGAGAAGTGTGGAGTATTTTTTTTTTCTCTTTATACATATTTTTTAAGTAAAATTATTCTATTTTATCAGACAAAAAGTCAAAGATTGCCTGATATCAGGCAGAATTGTCAATTCGTTACACTCCATTTCCATCTTCAGTCTGACATTGCCTCCACGCTAACCGATATCCACGCTAACCGATATCCGTGGGGAAGGGGGATTAGATATTCCCTAACCAATCACCAGAGACCAACGTATCCGCCTGAAGCCAGTGTCATTTTAAGGCAACACTGATGCGTAGCCATTATAACATACTGGTTTTGCTGTGGTTTTAAGAGTGAAGCGGAGCAAAGTCAAAACAAACTACTTTTAATCGATTTAGAAAAGCCTCGATAGTAGCATCTATATGGTTTATGGCGGTTGCCATTGTTGTTATTATTCCTCGACAGTAGCGTCATAGTGGCGTTAGTCCCGCCTATGGCGCTGATTGGCTAATCATTAGTCTCCCCATGGCTCATTGGATCAATTGCTTTTTGACAAACAAACTGCCATTTCATGTCATGATGCCAGACCAGAATCAGTCAACTCGGTAGAGTGGGCGGATTCAAAGGTCTGGACCCAGGCCAAGTCAAGGATGCAGCAGGGGACGACATTCTGATGGAGACCCACTGGGAATAAACATTCACATTGGTGAACAAAAACATTCAACAGATAAAAACAACACAGAATAAAGTCTCAGTCATAATACATTTGTGTTAATCTCAATGAGAACAACGCCGTGCTTGAGAATGTTTGTGGCCCAGTACCATTAGCACTGCATTCAGAAGCATAGCAATATGCAAAGTGGTTTTGATGAATATGTGCTATTAACAAAGATAGTAAAACAAGGTAATATGTTGATGTGGGCTGGCTGGAAATACATTTGCTTGCTTCAAAGTGACTCAGTCACCCATGGGAGTGGAGCAAATGATTGGACCAAATTGATCGTCGCTTGGAATTAACCCCACTCTGATTGGTGCTATTGTAATTGGAGGTCAGACGGGTTACTGTAATACATGACGTACAATTGATAATTAGGAGCCTTCCAATATGCAGAGTAAATTAATTCCTATAAACGAGTACCCACAATGTGCAGGTTCATAGGTTGTTAATCAGACAAGCCTCTTCCTGTATGAGGCAAATGGCTGAAGTACGCTTTGCACAGATGATTACCTCTCAACATAATTGTATGTGAATTAAGATTTCAAAAGAATCCACAATACAAAACAGTCGTCCTCTATGTAAAGATTTACGGCTTGTCCTTCGAAAAGGTTGGCATTATATTATTCTGCATTGAATATACTTCCTTTTCCTACTGTGTTTAAGTTTATTTTAGGCCTTACATCTGCGCCTCATCTCACACATGTTCTAAGTCCAAGTGAAATAAAAAAAATAAGATTTATTGTCAGTATTCTTTTATTATTAAAGGAAGAAAAATAGATCTTTGACCTTTCGAGCCGGAAAACCTATGTTAGCGCTGAACTGTTCCCCTGTGAATGTTGTGTGATTGCTCAACAAGCAAAGGTGCAGGACAAGATCTGTTGATGTTTTTAAGTTAGATAAGAAGGAGATTTTAGCAGGAAAGCTGGGTGGGTTGATGTTGTTTAATAAAATCTGTAGTTCTGTGATAGAATGATTCATGCAAATATAGTTTCAAATTAAGTGATTTGTTTGGTTGTATGGAAACAAATTCTCCATCTACGCAGACTGAGAACTAACAGTATTAAGCAACAGTCAAACCACAAAGTAACATTTGCTCATCCACACGAAATACGAGGCGCAAATTTAAATGTCAAAGTTCATTAAAGTTGAGGTCTACATAGAACATTTGCACACATTCATTTCACGTCCCCTGACTGGCACATTCCTTTGTAATGAATTGATTTTGCATTGAAATTTTGCCTTTGGTGTGCCCACGCCTTTATGACATATACATGCAAAGACAGTAGGCACCATCATGAAACATAAATGTAAAATATAATTTCTTTTCCTAGTTTTGTGGTTTCCCTGAAAGACTAACACGGGACCTATGATTTACAGAGTAGCTATGTACTGTATGTTGTAGCAGAAAAAAAACATGCAATTTAATTTCAGCTGGACTTTTCTATGAAAATTCCAAGCATTGCCATGGTCCCACACAAGTTTCCTCCCTCGCCTATTCAACAACCTTGAATTTACTGTGAGCATTTAATGCCCAAATGATCTTACTTCTTCTGCTTTAAGGGATGCTGCACTGTATGATACATATATTGGTGAAGCTATGATATACTGTATGTTGAAAACATGCCCACTTCTCTTTGGCTATTGCACAAAGATCCACTCATGCACTGCTGCCTGCGTATTATCCTCCTACTCCCTCACACCCACACATTCAGCAGCCTATTGTTGAGTGCCATATCTTTTTTTTAAAGAGTCTAGTTCCAAAGAAAGTTCAAGAAGGAAATCAGCAGCTTCAGAGGAGTGGCTTTCCATGTCTGTTATGATGCTTGTTTAGTATATTCTTAACACTTGCCTCTGTGACATTATTGTACATTGAAGGTTCGAGCAACATACATATGCTGCAGAGAACTGTTCTTCAATATTACACACCAGATGGCCTTAGCTGCTTGTGAGAAGTAAGCATAAGCACTGAGATGACACACTAAGGAATCGACCCATCAGGCTCTTTCAGAAGGCTTCTCTTCCATTCATAAATCAATAATTCTCCATCATCTGCAGTCACATAGTAAACTGCAACACTGCATGATTTTCAGCATACAGTGGAGTTCAAAGGCTTTGCATATTCGTGCGAATTATGCAAGCTAGTCCCTCTCATGGCTAAGCCTCAGTCTCATGATGGTGCTCGAACCTTTTCTAAAGGATCCTGTCTGAAGTGGGGGCCATTTGAAGTGGCTCTGGCAGCTGCTGCGGGAGCTAGGTACCCATTGCAGGAGATAGGCGGACCCATTGTTGAAGAGCTGGCCAACAGTCCTTGCTCCGTTTGTTTGGACATGCTGCGGGCATGATTTGGCCCTTCGCTCCGCTTCTCATGTCAGTCGGCTAACAGCATTTGTGTCTATGGCAAAATGACAAGCCACTACAGCAGATATGACAAAAAGATGTGTGAAGTGTGCATGAATAAAGTTTGAGGTGGGGAAAGTGCTTGATCTGTAAATGTGGTTAGATCAAACTACATGTATATAGTACATATGCAAAGTCAGTGATGTGCAGTATCAAAATGGAACTGTATTTCCCAAAGGGAAGAGTTGTAAAGCCTGCATGGCAACACCAAATGCTACCAGTAAGGCCTAATGTGAAATTGCTGGACATTCATGAGCATCTAAGTACTACTGTAGTTTCACAGTGAGGATAAAAGCTCTATTTTAACATAATTCTGGTGAAATTTCACTCTCTAACAAGTACACACATTTAGATCAACATCAAAAGTACACATTTCTTTAAAAGTCTCATTATAGCAAGAAAGTGGTCTGTACTGAATTTTAAGTCTAAGTTTAAAACTGAAAATTTAATTCTCCTCGCTTTTTGTGTGAGGAAATATAAACTATACATCTGATGCCGCAGCTTTTGTGCACATTTTTCCATATTTCAAAACCGTGTTTGCACATATTTGTTTTTGTAAATTTCAAGCCTCTGGGCCGGTGTTTCCCATGGTAGAGACTGACATTGCTAACAGCTGACTGGAGCATGTCATAACCTTGTATTCCCTTTGAACATTAATACAAGACATTTTCCCCCTTTTTCAAGGTCGTATTGGTTATGCCGTCGGCTTTTGTTGAGTTTGTATTACATTCAGTAACTAGATGCCAACAAGCCAGGCTACCTAGCTTCCACTCAGAAAGTGGCAAGTCGTTAGCTTAGCTTGCTATCATTGCCACTGTTTCCCACCAGATGTGTCTTTTTGTTTATGATATTTGAACACCTGCTGAGTCATCAGTCATGTGATTTAAATCACAAAGTAACATCTCAGAGTCACGGATATTAACTTGGTCTAAGCAACGACTAACATCGTCGCCCCCATCCAGCTGGTTAACCGTTGGAATCTATCGACACAGATATTGCACCAATCAAAGCCAGTACTGACAATGTCATTCGGAACCAAATGGGGCACTATTAAGGCCAAAAAATAAGTAAAGCTTCACAAGTCAAAACAAACAACTGGGATATATATATTTATCTCTAAGCAAAACTTTTCTTGTCATCCACAGCTGCTCTAAGACAATAGCGTGTGTCATTGTCTCCTTTCCATCTTGCCTGGCAAACCTGCTGTTCCATTTTTTAATCTTAAAATGCAGTTTTAATTGCGCTATGATGTAGCACAAGTAATGGCTGCTTGGGTTAAATTTCATTTGGTGAGTCAATAAAGAAATCATCTTTTTAGGAAAAAAAAGTCCAACTCTGTCTCTGGGTGGTCATGACAGCAGGATTATTATGAGGAATTGTCAATTGACGCAATCATAGAAACATTTTTGGCAGCAGCGTCATTATTGTCGCATGTAAATGCAACAAAATAAACACATTTGCATTGTAATGGGTCCAATACCTTTGATAACGTTCAACTGAAGTACCATTAGGCTTAGTACTGAGCATCCTTTAGAAAACATTGTTTGGATTATCATGGTGTAGAGAGCCTCTGTCTGCCCCCTTTCCCTGGCATATGTTATCTGCAGTCGCAGCTGCATGGCACCAAGTACAGAATATCCCCCATCTGCTGATCCAGTCATGCACTCCTTTATTTCCATTGCTCTCATTCTCCCAAGCCCACCTGACGGACCCAGCGGAGGGGCTAACCTGCTATGAACATGGCTGCTCCACAGCGTTGGCAAGAAACAAATCCTTTCCATTCCTGGAAGGGGCTGCGCTGCACTGATGTGCCATGCAATCTGCGTGGACTGGCTGATGTTTGCACTTAGTTCCACTCGTTTTTGCCAACATGAACAGGCCCCTACTGGAAATGCTTTAGATTACGTGCCAGTGTTCCCACTATCCACTGAATGGCCGTGAGGATATTGTGCCAGAACTGCTGGTCGGAGTACGCCAATTAGTTGTTCTATTGTTGAAGCTGTTGTCCGCTACAAGTGAAGTAGACTTTTCCAACTATATGTTATTGGCTGGACTAATATTTGCTTCTTTACATTAGCAACTGACTCTACTGTCTCCTCAAGCTCATAACAGACACAGACAGATGGATGGACTGGCAGTAGTGAGAGACTCATCATCTATCAACATTATATAAAAGACTCGACAAATGCGCAGTATCTTGGGCCATTTCTGAGATTGCTCTGAATGCACTCACACACCCATCATTATGCCATTATTGTCTGAATATGCAAAATCCCCACAGCAACTGCAACCAAAAAAGGGGGGTTCAACACAATATTGCCGATTAGCAAGGCTGCTGAGGTTTCACTTTTTGAAAATCACAATTATGCTGCATTGAAAAATTATAGCAGCTGTAAATATACACTCATCTATGTATGACGCTCGACCCGTAAAACACATCAGATTCATTTGTTTGCTTTCACATATGTTAAAAATAGAGCATTTGTTTTGGGGGTACGTTGTCCCATTGCAGAGATTTTGTGTTAAAAATGAACTGTACAGCAAAATGTTACAACTTAAGCAAGATAAAAGAGCTGCTCTTCCTGTTTGATTTACTAACTTTGTTTCCCAGAATAAATGCACAGCATAGACAAAAAAATGCACTACACATGAAACTAAAGGGAACACAGGGGACCTTATGGCGAAGAGGAAGTCATTGTGTTTTTGCCTGATTAATCAAGCATGCATTCAGACTCTGTAACTAGCGCAGCATTGTTCTTTTAGCAGTGTTTAACAGGAAATAAGGTACTTTGGGAGGAAGGGGGCAGACGGGTCAGTTGGAGAAAAGATAGAAAGCGGTGAGAGACAGAGAGTGAGTGAGTGAATGAGTGAGTGAGGAAGAAGAGCAAGAGGGAAGTTAAGGGAAGAAGGTCCTGGGTGTCTGCAGAGAATCTGGAGCCTTTGGGGACGCAGTGTGTACAAGGCAGCAATTATTCTTGATGAAGTGCCTCCCTCCGCAGCCCCCTTCAGCAGTCATTTCCCACTAGTGTGCACCATGCCAGAACCACATACATCTTCCTGTTGCAAAAGATCTCATTAACGACCAGTAGATGGAACGTCGCTTATCTTTATCAAACATATGCATAAGTGCCCCCTTATGATTCTCTTCTCCCACTTCCCTCTCTCTCTTCCTCTCTCAGACTTAAGACGCATTGTCTTGAAGGCAAATCAGTTTCATTTAGCGGCACAAAGGCAGATGGGAGGTTAGTCCGCTGAAATGGAACAACTTCGTTCATTACTAAGCAAATGGCAGGGTTTTTCTATTTCTCGGGCGAAGACACGTGGTGAGGGGATCAATGGCACTGTAATGGGCATAATTAGCACTATAAAGTCGAAGCGAGAGCCATGAGAATATGGAAATGAATGCTGATTTCAGTGTTGTAAATTACTCCTTGAAGTATATTCCTACTACATGTTCCAACAAACCTGTTAAGTAGGTTAAGTGTCCTTCATTTTGAAGACTGGGGTTTAGTAGGATTAGTAATTTGCTATGGTGAATGGACGCTTGAATTAGAAACCATTTCAATAAACAATTGGAGGTCACTTTGCTGCTCGCTCATGCTCACACTCACACTCACATAGAACAAGACCTTTAAGCCCACATGAGCAAGTGAAAAATAGTAAAAGTGAATCTGATTGGCAGCCAAATCAAATGGACACCCCCTCTCCCCCACCATAACGCATGCAGAAAATATTTAAGGTGCATGACCTGCTAAAATGAAATTTTCATCCTCCAAAACGATCGACATCCTCACAAAAAGGTTATTCAACACGTTCAGAATGGTAATTATCATAATCCAAAAGAAAAATGTCCACCGCGGCCCGCTCAGAAAGTCAAACGAAAGGAAATGTGATGAGACGGGGACTCATCTCTACCTCCGTAAAGTTCCCCAAACCACCTTTACACTTCCTCAGATACCATCTTGCTTCTTTGGTTCATACAATAAGGACAATTTCCTCATTTACAAGTCGCAGGATATCTCCTGCTGGCCATTCGTTTCTGCAGCCATTTAAGCAGATTGTGGAAGCAGTTGTCCTGGATGATAAGAGTCCAGTAGAATATGTATCTACAAACGGCCATCAAAGTAAACAAAGATCTCTGCCGCTCAAAAGTAATTACTCTTTTCCACCTCTGCTCTTATTCAATCATTGTGCAATTGGTTTAACATGTGTTGGACATTGCTCAGATTGACAGCACAATTCAGAATCCAGGAGGATTACAGCATGGACAGCATTTGGACTGTGAATACACATTTTTGAAGAGAATTAATACTATCAATAAATCACATTGATTGAGAAAGCTCAGTAAACCAGAATGGAGAAAAGATTCAGTTTTCTTTCTGTATAATATTATTATAATGCAAACAAGATCAAAGGTCCACAGCCATGCTAGCGTCTCTGTAAGGTTGTACTTTGATAAATGATAACGTCGGCGTGCTAACATACTCACAATGTTAAAGCAGTGTAACATTTACCATGTTCACCACATGGACTGTATGTAGAGATGGACGACATGTCACATGTCAAGCCATAACATCTATATCGCCCCCCTGGTGGCTGGCTGCAGTACAGGTCATAAACCCCAGCCCCTCCATGTTAGCAGATGGTACTTGGGCCAAAGAAAAAATCAAAGTACATTTCAAATACATCATTTTAGCTAGCTTTTATTATGCAGATTTTTGTTCAAAGGTTCATTTTTTTGATAAGTTTGGTTTTAATTATTTGATGCTTTAAAAAAGGGGGTTTCACTTTCACATGATTGACAGCTGAGCCCTGCTCGCGGCTGATTCAGATAAGTGTGTGGGCGGGACCTCGATACCACGGCTCTGGCCCCAATTGCTACTGCACAGACTCTGTCCATCTTTTATCTCTTTATAGTCTATGGTTCACCGAATTTTTTTAGCACATTAGCATGCTAATATTTCCTAATTAGAACAGCATTGGTTTTGCAGGTATTTGATCATAAACCAAAGTATTGGACAAACATAGCTCAGCATTTTGGAAAATAAACTTATTCACCTTCTAGTGGAGGGATAGATAAGAAAATTTATCATTCAATCTCTGTTAAGTATAAGGCTACAGCCAGCAGAAGGTTGGCCTAGCTTAGCTACCCTGGTAACAAAATCTGCCTACCAGCACCTCTAAAATTCACTAATTAACATGCAATATCTCATTTTTTAAATCTGCACAAAAACCTTAGTGTAAAAACGACAACTCTATTTTACACGGGGTTTTGCGCTTGTCTATTTCTTTGATGCAACTGGTAACGTTTTGGAGTCTCAGCTGGTTGTCTGGCAGCTGCTCAGAGCCAAGACAAAGCAAATTATCATTATGAGAGTGGTATCGATCTTCTCATTTATCTCTCTGTTATCTCTCTCAAGCAGAGATGAAATAAGTGTTTTTCCCAAAATGTCAGACACCAAGACACCAAAGTTATTAAAGTCCAGAGGGGGAGGTAAATGTTTTTCAAAATTGTATGTAAATCAGTCAGGGGATCATCAAAGACTGAATGTTTCATCCTCTGGGGACCGTGAATTTCTGAAATACATTTCATGGCAAACCATCCTGTAGTTGTTGAGATATTTCAGTCTGGACCAAAGTGACTGACTGCCAGACACTGAGTCATCTATAGCACTACAACAGCGTGGCTAATAATTGCAGCAAAGTTTCTCTCTGTGCGCTGTCCAAATGACAAATGTGCCATTTTCATATTTATATTCAGGTGCTCTACAGTTGTATGACACAGGTCTTATGAAATTCTAGCAATCTGTTTTTCCCCACCTAAAATACCAAACACTTCTTTTCCCTGAGCAAACTACTCATACAGCCTTCATCTCCTCCTGTTACTACTCAGACCTCTTCTCCATCTGCCTGTCTCCCTTTCTCTCCAGTTTCCATTCCGTCCACCTATCCTCTCTTGTCACTCACATGCTCCTACTACAAAGGTGCCCAGATGCCTCAAATCTCCCGCACTGATCTCCTCCAGCAAAGGGGTGACCCACGTGGGATCCGCCTCACTAATCACTGCCTGAAACCACTCTGGGCTCACAGGCCGAGAGATAAAGACAGCCGCGAGCTTTACTCAGCTTTAGCAGGCCTCAGCGGCTGTCTCTGTCGGGACTGACGAGAAAGACCGTTTCTGAGGTGAAAAATCGCCGCAGGCCAGCCTACTGTGAGCTGCCTTTCCATCTCACTATCCGAAAAGTTCCATCACAATCTGTGGGACAAGCACAAAGGAATGTCACCTCTGAGCTGGTATGACCCACACTGCACAGCAGGTTAACACGGCACCGGGTCCGCATGCATAATAATTGACGTTTCATTGTTTTTTAATGTTTATTATCATTATTATGTTTCTCTTTTTCCCCCCTCAAACTCTCAAGAGGTGTTTGTGTGATAAACGATGAACAGCAAAGCCTAGAGAGTAAGCCTTGCATGGTTGCACCGAATCCACAATTAGCCATTTCATTAGCATCCATTAACATTTCATTTTATTGTGTATACGGGAGCAACAGTAGAGGAGGTAAGGGCACATGCTGCATTTTCCCATTGACCCGTGAATACACATGAATGCACTCTGGTGGCACACTAATAGCAGCTCCTGTTTATGCATATGATCACTGAACATAGCCAAGTAGGGGCCGTTAACTCTTGAGTAAGTTTTAGAAAAAGTTGAGAACACTGGGACGGGTAAACGTGCACTATGGTGAGCAAATGCGTACATGTGGATTTAGCTGGATCTCAGCTTTGAACTTGAAGAATTTTAAAGTTTATATCAAACTGTTATGAAATTACATCGTACACACCCTATTGTTGACAAATGAACACACTTTAAGATTCTGGATATTTTGGAAATCTTGAAAATTAGCTTAATGCAGGGATCAGACTAAAAACTATTTGTCTGAGAGTTTTGGCAGAGTACCTCCGTATTTTTCGACTTGTGTAACACACATAGGTGTGCCAGAAGGAGCTATCAGAGACAAATTTCACTGATCCACCTGACAGCACAAACAGTGTATGTTTGCATATGTAAACCGTGTTTTGTAAATGAAAATGAACCTGGTACCATTCATTGTCAGTCAGCAGTGAAGGTGGGCTTTGTCTGTTTCTTTCCCATTTAGTTAAAAAGCGAATGAGTGTGCAGAGGGTAATAATCAAATGCTTGCTGCATTGGTTATTTTCCACTATGACACATTACATGGGATAAAACAAGTAATTGCTTCAGTCAACACAAATGTTTGTGCAGCGTCCCACATCTGCAGGGGTCAAACAAAACAGATTTATCAGGCTGAGACTCAAGTCTAATCTCAGCATGAGATCTCGCTTTTATTTTAACATAATTATTAGCACATTTGTGAGTATACTTAAGATCAGTTTTAATTTTGGTGCAATATATTAATTGCTGTGTTGTCCTATAATTCATTTGGAAAAGAATTGTTCTCAGTTATTTGTATCCACAGGGGATCTTGTAGCACAACGGTGACAATTTTAATGATAATCTTTATTTACATTATAAAATGGAGTTTTAGTTGGATAATCCATAGAATTATTAGACCCTTGTTTTTTTAGATTTGACTGGAGGTGAATAAATTCATACTTGACCGCGACAACTAATGTGAACTAACTACAATATGTGTTAGCTAACTTGATCTTATTTAGATAATAAATGTTAAATGAGGAGGATGACTCTTAATGCCTCACACAATCTTCTCAGTATTGCACATGCACTAAAATGATTGTGTTGGACGGTGTCAGCACTCCACAGTGAATTTCTTTTTTTCAATCCAGCATCTTCACACATGATTTACACGAAAATCCATCAAATCAAAAAGTTAGCATTGCAGTCATACTACACTTCTTCCAGTGCTAGGAAGTTAGGATACGATGTGTAAGAGCGCCTATTTGTACAGGAATACAGAGATATGTGTGTGTGTGCCGTTGGTTTCAGGGTCTCTGCCTCTGACAGTTTGAAGACACTCAGCTAACATTACAGAGACGAGCTTGAGGATCTATTAATTTCAGTGGAAGCGTGGTCATTACAAAGGTAAACGCTGACATTTCAGGCAGCGTGTTATTTTGACTGACTGCCGATTAGACGGTGTAATGCGGCGCGCAAATGTATACTTCAAGCCTCAGTGCTTCAGCAATGGGCAGGGAGAGCGGATGGCTCAATCCACTGGTCTTTATTTAGCAAGGTCGCTCAGGACATTAGTAGGCTTGGACACAGGCAATGCAACACCCCACACACTTATACACACTGGCACTATCGATGACATTGTTGTCAGCAGAACTCTTTACCTCTGAAGAGCTAGCACTATTAAGAGCCTGTCTCCATTTACAGTATATTAGTCCTGTTTATAGAAGAAGGGAGATATAAATCCTTTATAGCTTTTTGTCAGCCTCTAACTTAGGGAAAAGCTCTGTAGTCACAATTTCGAATCAGGGGTCATAACCCACCACATGACTGCTTCTGCAGATCGCTCGGATTGATAGTAAAACCACCAATTGTCACACTGAGCTGTTGAATTTATAACTGTATATTACCAGCTCAAGAAATATAAACTATAATGATTCACACAGAAACATGTATTGGTTGCTCTGAACCACAGTAAAATCCGTTCACTTGAAATGATGCATTACTTGCAGTGAATGATTACTAGCAAATAATTGACCTATCTCTTGTGATGTATCAGCCCCTGTAATTTTGAAAATGGGCGCTCTGCGTACTTCAGTAACCCCTGTTTTGCTAGACCTGCCAGTCGCCATCGACTTCAAGCAACTGGTTTATGGGTGTCAGAGTCTCCGAGGTTGAAGCTCCTGCTTTGTTTCCCACCCAGAGGAGAGGGCTTTGTTTATTCCACACAAGTGTCACCCCTCGGGAGAGAATTCTGGTCTGTTTCCCCATCTTGTCTTGCTTTTATAGGCGCGTTGTTATATCCGGTGGTCGGTGGGTCACGGGGAGCTGGGTACACCCCTCATAAAGGTCCTCGTTCAGAAAAAATGGAGGACTTTTTTATGGGTCTAATTGGAACTTGGCAGTGCGGCCATGTGGGCTGCTGGTAGGGATTAGACTGGTGGCTCAGTTGGCTGACTCCTGATGGAATACTATGGACCTAACGCAGACGCTTCCCTTGTTACCCTGGAGGGAGAGGGACAGCATGTTTGTATGTGTGTTCATCTGTGTGTATGTGTGGGGAGAGCGTGGGGATGGGGAGGGGGTGGGAGGCTACAGCCCCGCTCCAAAGCGATTTGTCTCGGCCAAAAGGTTCCCTTGTCCTTCACAGATGGCTGGGCATGCACCCCCATTAGTGGTAGAGAAAGAAGAGCTCAAGGAACAGAGCGGCAGAGGAGACACCTGTGTGTCTGCTTAACAAATAAACTCTTGCTGTGATCTATATATGGACTGGATTTGTTTTATACGGAATGTAAATTACGCTCCATCACAGACAAAAACACATCACGGATTATATCCAGTGCGGGATCTGGGGAGAAAAGTTACTGAGGCAAGCAGAATCCCATGACTCCTTTGAAAGAATTAGCATTTTCAGCCCTATAGTGGGAGAACGACAGAGTAAGAGAGACAGGAAAAGGAAGTTGGGCAAAAAGTGAAGATACCGGGTGAGGGAGGTGAAGGTGAGTGGGGTTTTTACAGGCTGCAAAAGGCCTTTTTGAAGTTCAGTGTTATGTTGTGGATGGATTTTTCTCAAACTAAGAGCAAACAAAATGTAGCTTGGCAGTCATCAAAGTGTTTTGTTCTTTCCCCCTTTTCATTCTTCTTTCAGACACCGCAGGGTGGGTATTGAAGGGTTGAAGCATGGCAGTTTGGCACAGTTTCAGTGATGTGTTATTTATTGGGGTGAACAGTAGCTCATTGGAGCAAAGAGTTCAGAGTGAGCGAGGGTAGGCTGCAAGCAATTTCATGTGCATCTCACCTCTCTTTCACCCACCTGCATTTATTTCAGCGTTGCCCTCAACCCCCTCAGACGGAGCTCTTCCTGTAGCGCAGATGCTCTATAGGTCTATCAGTGTAGCAGCAGTAAGGGCAGCTGAAGTAGCCATGCAACTAAGAAAGAAGTAAAAAAAATAAGTACAAAGTAAAAGGTAAGGGTTCTGGTAAATACATGTAAACACCAATTCAAATAGTCGGCCTTGAAAGAGATGACAGGAAATGAAAAGAAATGGATTTAAAAAACTGATCATTCTAAGCAAATACACACACACACACATACACACACACCCCAATAAAATCACTATGTTTGAAGGCATGTGCTTTGATTACATTTTACTCAGCACAGTGGTATGTAACTTACAGTAAGTACATTATCAAGGGCTGAATGAATAATCATTTTTTATGAAAAATTGGTTGTCTTAACAAGATATAGCAAGTAAAGTTTAGGACAGCTAGCAACAGTTGATGTCACAAGCTATGCATATTGGCTGATGGCTGGTTAATAAAGTCCATCTCTGAATATGTCTGTACAGTACATTTACTTTTTTGTGTGTGTTCTGTGGAAGGAGAAACACATTGTGTAACATTTTGTTGTTTGAAAAATAACCAGTGGGTAGTGTCTTTGCTGTTCATGAAAAAACGAGTTGTTTCATACAGCTGTAGCAGGTAGCTTGGCAGTTGTTGAGTGTGTACGACAGCTAGTGAACAGAGTTGCTGAAATCTTCCAGTATTTTTTAAGCGTTACATATCCTACATATTAGTTTATAACCTTAAAACCTAAAAAGTGATGAAGCAGCTCATCCTGTTAGTCTGTGTAGCTGATGTCAGTGTTAGTCTGTGAAGCTAACATTAACTTAAGCTACATTCAGTCTGCAGGCCAAAGTGACCCACATCCAATTTTTTGCCCATATGTGACTTAGATCTGATCTTTTTATGACAGTGTGAACAGGCCAAGTCACATAGAATCTAATCTTTTCCAGTTCAGATTTGGGCCACTTTTCATAATTAAATGTGGCCTAAATTGGTCAATTTTCAATAGAAAATTAGGCAACTGGGAGGACCTCAACCACAAGCAACTACATTATTTTGTCTGATTCTATTGATGTAGAAACAAGGTAAGTTTGTGACAATGGTTGCATATTTTGTTAAAGCTATATGCAGACAACAAATTCAAACACCAAGTTTATTTATTTGTCTTTTGAAATCGTAATTTAAATCACAGTTTGGTCGGAAGTGGATTTTCTCGGATCGTTTGGCCCTAACATTATCATTTTATTACTTCTTCATGATTTGACTGCATTTTACTTGTAACACTGTAAAATAAAAGTGGTAAAGATGTCTATTATTCTAGTCTATTATTTGCTATCTACAGATGGCTATAGTGAGCACTAACATCTGAATTGCGCACTTTGATGCCCTGATAACTTTGAGTTCTATTCAAGGGCTGAGGAAAAGTGTCCAATTTTAAAGACAATGCATATTTTCTAAAGAATCCTCTCAGGAGTTCAGTATCTAGGGGAGCAGGTTGTGTTGACTGGCTGAGAGTTGACAATTCCTGCACCTCAGGAAGTATAATTGACATGGCATAAAGGCAAGAAGACAGGATAATCATCACCACGTTGGCCAGGGTAATTTGAACTGTCTTGTGCTCTTAGACACAGACAGTCTTTGACAGAACATTTCTCCTTGGCAATAATAATATATGTGGGATCATTCTCTTGCATTTGCTTAAGAGGAAGTAAAAAAAAGTCGTATGAAGAATGCTAGATGATTATATAGTTCATAACATCCCAGGATAGGAATGAAAACGAGGATGTAGAAGGACAGGTAGATTAAGGCAGTGGTTCCCAACCTTTTTTCCTTGGCACCCCCCCTACTTTTATCTAAGAAAAGCTGAGCCCCCCCCCCAACAGCTGACAAAACAGGCACACAGAAAAAGATGATGTAATTACTTACTAATAGCGAACAAATGGAGTCAAATGACACCTCCATGGCTCTGTGTTAATCAATGACAGCTCTTGGTTGGCCTTCACCAACAGTCACCTGGTGTTTTGTTTATAAGGTGTAATATTTACAAAATAGCCTATAGGCCTACAGCTTGCACTAACTTAAGCGTTTTCAACATACTTTACTTGAGCGGGCCGGACAGGTATAGTTGCACCTGCCAAAGTATTTTGGCAAACCAATTTAGCATTTTGCAGAGAAACAGTGAGGGAGGTCATCTGGTATTACGTCAACGGACACGCAGGAAATGTTACATTACGGAGCGACAGTGAACGCAGATGTCACTCACTAACGTTAAGTTTCAGTTTCGGTCCACATGCGGCCCACTTTAAAAATGAATGACGGGTGAGTTTATTAAACACGGCGACTTTATGAAACGTACTGTTGATGGAGAAAGTCAGCAGAGACACATACAGGGAGAGAGAGACAGAAAGAGGCGGAGCAAGCTGGCGTGTTGCCGTGAGAGACCAGAGGTGCAGGCTGGGTGTGTGTGAGTGTGGGGAGAAGAACAGAGGAGCAGATTCAAGTAAATAAACAATTTTTTGGAAAATTACCTACAATAACCTACTGTTAATACAAATAGCCTACAATATATACCACTACTGAGCCCACCCCCCACCGCCAGCACAGTTGTTCTGTCTTAATGAGAGCTCAACAGTTCTGTCTGTCGGATCCGCAACACCAGATCGTGGACTTCTGTGTGGCGCTTTTGGTCTCTGTTTCAAAACCATTACAGGGGGGGGCGCGGACCCCAGGCTGGGAACCACTGGATTAAGGTATACATCCTGCAAGCAGCTCAATCAGTAGCTGCATTATAAAGCCTTTTGCATTCAAGCTGTGAGCTTAACATGAAGTAGTCTAAATAAGTGCCAGCTGCTGGTTAATTCGCCATGTAGTGACAAATAATCAGCTGGCTACATTTTCATTTCAGGTTTAGGAATTTTTCTGAAACACAGCCAATGAACAGAACTTTTTTTTTTTTTTTGGACTTGCAAGGTGGGCAAACACAAATGCTGGCCTGAGAGGTCGTGCTGCAAAATTCAGCTGGTGGACATTTGTGGCAATATTGGCATATATCTTGTAACACTGTCAAAATGACTCACTAAGATACGGACTACTGAGTTTGTAAAAGAGGAACACACACAACATTCTGATCCAGTTTTACTGATTGACCCCTGAGAAAGAACACCACTGACTCTTAAGCATCAGCAGCAGCTCCTGACATCAGAATCAGGAAGTGAGCAGGAAAGATTGCCAGTGACCCCACTTTCACCTTCAACCACCTGTTCCAGAAACTCCCCTTTGGAAAAATGTTACAGTTCTATGTTGAACTTGGAAACTACACTATATCTCATGGTGAGCACAACATACCAGTCATAAAAACAGTATACACTCAGAAATAAAGCCCTACTGTCATGATTGACCTTATAACTGAAGAGCTAACGCAGGTGAAGTGAATGACAAGGAGCCACGGACAGTGATGGTCCGTAAGTAGATGATAATCGAGAGCTCCCCAGTGGGGCTTTTAAAGACCATCAGCACCGAACCATGGAGACCAAAGATGTACAATACAAATCATGGTTGACACCTCTTAACTGCACAGGTCAGAGCGGCTAATGGCTTTCCCAGAGAGCACTGCAACCACAAACAACCCATATAGCTAAGTTCACATTCTATCTTTGGGCCGCTTCAGTATGCGAGCGCGGTGTGCTTTTTAGGACTGAGTGGGTCATTCCACTATTTACCGGTTGAGTCAAACAAATTTAATTGTGTACTCTGGGCAAAGTGCTTTGACAGAAACAGTACAGGGAAATATAATGTTGTGGATAGAGAAAGCACAAAAAAAGAGTTTGGGGGGTAAAGGCCAAAACATGGCAGCTTTTAAAAGCCAACTGCAAAGCCATTAGGCATTGACATGAGGAGAAAAGGGGGGTGCTGTAAAGGTTGTGTAAGATGTAAGGTTGTGTGCACCTTTTATCCACAATTAGGCTACTGTGCTTATCATGAAAGTTGCAGTCGCCCATTGTGGCGGTGTCTTCAGAAGTGAAGGAGTAAACAAGTGTGTCATTTGAGACACCGCCGCTGAAATTCCATTTCAGACTCAATTTTCCTTGAAAACAATTAGACTAATTAGGCTTATAACTCAGACAGTGAATGAAAAAGTAAGGTCACAATGTATCATAATGTCATTCAGTATCATTACAGCAATGCTGAGAGATTATTATAAGACTCGGGTTTCTATCAGACACCACCTCCTGGCAGGTTAGGGTACCTAAGAGGTCAAAGACAAGAGGCCAGAACAGATGGTGTGTGCATGGTCACTAACAATTAGGTACATTTACTCAAGTATTGCACTTAAGTACAAATTTATAGTACCTGTACTTTTTTTTGTGTGTGTGCAACTTTCAACTTCTACTCCACTACATCTCAAAGGGAAATATTGTACGTTTTACTTCACTACATTTATCTAACAGCTTTCATATACGAATTAAGCTTTTTACACACAAAACAGGAAGAGTTTATAAAATATGATGTGTTGTTATGAACTGAACTACCCACAGTTTATACAAGTACAGCAAGGATTAGTCGGTTGACAGAAAATTAATTGGCAACTATTTTGTTGGTGTAAGTAATTTTTAATGCAAAAACATGTCCTGGTTCCAGCGTAACAAATACATTTTTAATAATTTAAATGTAGTGTTAACTATTGTTGAGGTTTGGAATGCTGGCTGGACAAAACAAGCATTTTTAGTTGCAGTCCGATACAAATTACTTCAAAATGAGCTCCACCTTCTATAGTAAAATCCTGCTTTTACAGTCACAGGGGACATTTCTCTGCATTGAGTACTTTCGCTATTAATACTTTAAGTAACTGGTTGTGAATTGCAACCAGCGACTCACGGTGCATTCACATGCTCCTCAGATGTTCCCATTTCCAGAGTTGTGAAGTCATTTTTCAGACTTCAGTGTGTGTTCATGTGCTCTTAAGTCAGAATATGGAATAAACATGGACGCTACTACAAAAATATTTTGGATTAGCATTATCAGAGCATAAAAACAACTCGCAGACATCTAGTTCACTCTGCAGGGACAGCAAACTAACTGTTATTTTACAAATTACATGTTTGCAAAATATGTATATGCAATATGTGATTTTGTGTGAAGTCAAAGTTCTGCATACTTCTTTATGTCTTATGTATTACATGGCGTATTATGTTGCATTTTTGTCAATAGATCCTCCTAAATATTACACACTGAACATTTAATATGACAAACCAATAACGCTACACACTTTAACATCAATGACACTTCGGACTACATGTAAATATTTTTACGTGATGAACAGCACAAATGTAAGAACCACCGATGTAATAGGTGTATGAGTATTTCCAAAAGTCTGCCACCAGTGACACGTCCAAGACAGTTATCATCATTCCATGTACAGCATCCATACAAATGTGCCCTCATGCATATATTCCTAGACCTTGTCAGGAAACAGTGGGAAAAACACATACTTGGACATGGCAGGCATGCATGTCCTTGTAATATAAGATGAACCTGAAGTGTGCCTGAAAATATACAGAAACATAAGGTTGTCTTTCCATCTCAGTAAGTTCTGCTGATACCAGTAGCACCATAAGGATCAACTCAGTGTCTTTCATGATTCAAAGTCACATACACAGCTGGGAGTTAAAACTAGATTCCTTCTATCCAGGGGTGGAAATGCCAATGCGACTGGTAGATGAAAAATCCACCAGCCAAGCATATTTTTTACCGGCCAAAATAATAATTTGCCCTTTTCTGTCATTTATACATTTGTTTCAGTACTATTAATTGAGATGATAAAGTATTCTGTTGAATACAAACTTAAAGAAGATGCCAGATATGTAAATGCTCTGTATTTGTATAGTGCCTTTCTAGTCTTTTCGACCACTCAAAGCGCTTTTACACTACATCTGCATTCACCAGTCAAACACTGAGCTCAAACATAAACACACATTCATATACTGGCAGAACATCCACCAGGGGCAATTCAGGGTTCAGTATCTTGCCCAAGGACACCTTGACATGCAACCAGGGGGAGCCAGGGATCGAACCACCAACCTTCCGATTAACGGCCAACCTTCTCTACCTCCTGATCCACAGCATGCTTGTTAAGCATTCAACTTAAACCTCCTCATCAATTAATAATTTTCCTATGTTCTGCTTCAGCCTCCTTTCTGTCGGAGGTTAAAATGTTGTTGGTTTGGTTACCAAACCTGGAATGTCACGAACATCACCATTACCTGTTAATATTGGGATTGGAAAATAAGGGAATCATCCATCCTGAAACCGTCGGGCTGCTTTTATTCTTCTTTTTTGTTTTATTTGGTGTTCCGTTGACTTCCCTTCACTGTTACAGAGCTGTTCTACATACTGCCACCAGCTTTACCAGAGGGGAACGTAGCAAACAGTGGTTATAAATACAAGGGAAATTTATGGAGAAATATTTTAATGGGACAATGCAGGGAGAGAGATGGGAGAAGCCCGGGGAAAACAGGAGCATTGACAGGTATGCACATTACAGTGGTAGCTAGCTAGCTAAATGCTAAAAACATTCCAGGTACTCCAAGCACGACTTGACTACTCCAGACTCCAATCCCCTAATCCCCCACACAAGTAACCTGATACGAATATAAAAAACAACCAGTGAACGCCCCTAATCCGTGCGTTACACGGATCCCTTGGTATGGCGGGGACCAATTTAAGTGTGACACAAAACAAAAAATAACGCTGATCTGCGGTTAGCTACCGTCAAAAAGCTATTATATGGCGATATCTTACCGAATACGATATCTTACCGAATATATCAACTCTCTTTGTTTTTTTTACCAAATAATTTTACCTGCCGGTAGCCTTCCAACATTTATCTTCCAAACGGAAAATCTACCCACATTTGGCGCTTGGCGGGTGTTAATTTCCAGCCTTGCTTCTATCTGCAAAAGGACAGGGCTAAACAGGTAATCAAGTTTTCTGGTGTAAAGTTTTGAGTCTTTGCCAGTCCTGACAGATTTCATGTTGGAAATAAAAAGAATAATTTCTTTATTTAAAGCAGTACTGATCAGTTTTTTGGCCATCTAGGGGCAAACCTCTACGACTGGTTAAACAACATACTCAAGTTTGACAAATTCTTTCCATATAAAGTTAATATAGCTAAAATGTTAGCAAAGAGTTGCCTATGTACACATCTGGCAGACATGTGGCAACTAGCATTCACGTGGAGTCGTATCTCTGGCCATCTGATGTATATAAGCCCAATATCCACTCCCCTTCTAGCTCTGTTTTGATCTTCAATGACTCAAGAGACATATATTTGGAAGCTAAACTATGCTCACAAGATAGTTGTTAACTTTGTCTGAATGCCGTGTGGTGCTGGGCAGGTGGCATACAGCAGGTTTTTCAGAGTTTTTACACTGAAAACAACAGACTGCTGTAGCTGGAAAATAGGTTGAGAAGCACCTCAGATAGTGAGACTCAAATATCACAGCAAAGGCGTGGCTTAACAAAAACAATAGGCTCAAATATGCAAAAATGCTCATTAGTGTTGCACTGCAGTCTGATAATCACTTTTATATGATTACCTTTTCACATTACAGATTTAACATTAAAGTAATTTTAGCAATTTTTTACATAAAAATACAGATAGGTGCAGCTCATATCAAATATCTAATTTCCAAGCTGGTACTCAACACATAAGTTACAAAGGCTTGTACTTGCATGATTGTAACAGTAAGTCACAATCTATTCGGTCTGGTTAGACCGTGCTTCTATCAAAGCCACAAGCCCTTAATGTAACATGCATGCTTTTATTTAGATTTTACTTTACATTTTTAGGGCCTGAGCACAAACCGTGCGAGGTCCCTATTGAAAGTGAAGGGATTTTGTTTCTTTCCTTTCTTTCTTTCTTTCTTTTTTCTGCAAAGCAACCTCAATTTTGGGGGCCTAAAAAACTCACCAAACTAAGCACAAAATTCAGAGGGTGGCGAGAAATTCCGTATTTTACGGGTTTCGTGTGTGGGTGAGACAAAATGGCTCCCTAGTGCCCCATACAGAGCAGCCCCCAGACTAAGTTTCACCTACATGTACAAAATTTCTGTGGTACATGTACAAAAAAGCCTCTTGGAGCCATTGCCTAAACCAAACAGGAAGTCGGCATTTTGGATTTAATGGTCATTTTTGGATGATTTACACAGTCCGTACTTTAACAAACTTCTCCTAGGGATTTAGTCCGATCGACTTCAAATTTCTGCTGTGCCTTCTTAAGGCATTGCCAATGAAAAGTTGTGCTAGCTGTGAATTTTCGTCAATGGGCGTGTCCGTGGCATGGCATCCAAAATCGATGATTCGCTGTGAAAAAAGAAGTTGTAATAACTTCAGTGTGCATGCTCAGATCTGCACCAAACTGTACATGTAGGATTAGAGTCCCGCCCTGAACACATCCATATGCCAACAAACACACAATGTCATAGCGCCTTCTGCTGGCAACAGGAAGTGTCGAGTTTTACGCTGTTATGTACTATGCCCAACATATTTGCCTCACTTGCTTCAAAACAGACTCAGAAGAGCCTTAAGACATTGATGATGCTATGTTGTGAATCATGTGAGTTTTCGTATAACCGTGTGTCCTTGGTGTGGCGTCAAAGTTCGATGCTTTGCCATGACACAGGAAGTTGTTATAACTTCGCTGGACATGCTCATATCTCTACCATGATCAGGGTCACGCCCTGAACACATCTACAGGTCAAAATTCACTCAACCTCATAGCGCCACCTACTGGAATCAGGAAGTGTCTCTTCAAAGATGCAGCCCCTGTGCACCGAATCACCAAGATGCACAAAACTTTTGTGGTACATGTATCATCCCAAGGCGCACAAAAAAGCCTCTCTGAGCCATACCTGAAATCATACAGGAAGTCAGCCATTTTGATTTGAATGTGCAACTACAACTCATTTATGGCCTTTTACAAGGTCTGTACTCTAACAAACTCCTCCTAGGGAATTAATAGGATCAACTTACATTTTCTACTGTGCATTCTAAAGGCATTGACAATGAAAAGTTGTGTTATCTGTGAGTTTTCGTCGATGGGCGTGTCCGTGGCGTGGCGTCAAAGATCAACGGTCCGCCATAAAACAGGGAGTTATTGTAACTTTAGTGTACGTGCTCCGATCTGTACCAAACTTTACATGGTCGATAACAGTCTCGTCCTTAATACATATATATGAAAATATTCAGTCAAAGTCATAGCACCACCCACTGGTAAAAGGAAGTAAGCTGTTTCTCACAAAACGTGGCCGCCTCACACCTTGATACACTACATGTGCGAGGGCCCGTCCAATGCTGCTTGCAGCTTAAATTTTTCAGTTGTTTTTTCCAATTGCTAACATACAAAAACGCTTCAGTCTGCATTACCTTCATGCATCTTGGCCAAACAGTTAATCTCACCTCCAAAACTAACTCAAACCACCAAAACACTTCATCATCTTTAAATAAACTCGTTGACCAAAACACTGGCAAAAATTCTCATTCAGAAAGCAAACATTGTCACTCATAACACACTGACCTAAAAACACTAACAACAGGGAACATTATGTAAATTATGAACTTTTATCTTTGAAGCTTAAATATTTTTTCACATAAATCAGTATTTCATTATAGAATAAGAATAACACATTTTCACATTATTGAATGTTTATCGTAAAAAGAATGAATCTGAAATGCAGCAATTTGCTTCAATATCTTTTATTTTTTTCTAAATCATTGCATAGTAATTTACATTTAAAAAAAAAAGTTGAAACAAAAAACATTTTTACAAATTGTTTACACAGTAACAACAAAACCACATTGAAAAAACTACACACAGTTCTCTGCGCACATAGATGTAAACATAAACTTTACTGCAAATATTCTGCTAAGCTTTCCTATGTATTTAAGTCTGGTTGCTGCAGAAATGCAGGATATTTGCCATCATTCTGTTTTGAATGTGTTTTTAACAGTTTTGGACACGGTGTGTGAGTATTTGAAAATTTAACTGCAGATATATAGTGATTTGCGGGTGGTGGAGCAGTAATAAGGACAGAGTTAGATTTTGGAGAACGTGGTCATTGAATGCATTTTGTGTGAAAGCAAAGGTGATTCTCAGTTTGGTCCACATACACTTATGTTTCGCTGACTGTGTGAAGAGCTTCGACGATGTGACTTCAGTTTGGACCAATGTATGTTAGTAACAGAAAAAAACTGTAATTGCAACTTCTGATGCAATATGATATCCATTAAATTCTGTGTCAAGAAAACCACTGTGATTTGATCTCTCCTGGACACAACTGCTACACAGAAATTTGCCTAAATAGAATTAGAGTTAGGGTTTGGCCTCACCATCAAAAGACCTTCTGGCATCATTAGTCATTCGACTAATGTCTGTAATTACCATTTTCACCATGTCTTATTAGTTCAAAGTACGTCCGAACTGCAATGGAACCTAGTGTTCAATACTTCCAAGTAGGACACAAATATCCACCAGCAACCAGTTTTACTTTTTTACATGTGTAGCTCTATAACTTCAGTCATAATGCTCACCCACCTGCTGGTATTTAGTCTACAGATCATTAAAACACATATTTTAATCAGAATCAGAATCAGTTTTATTGCCAGGTATGTGTACACATACGAGGAATTTGACTCAGGATTGTACATTGCTCACGATGTGCTTACTTATACAATAATACCATAACACAATAATAAAATAATAATAAAATAAAATCAGACACAAACTACAGAATAGACAACACTAATATACACACTATGAACAAAACAATATAGACATATTGACAAAAAGTGCAGTGATCACAGTGCAAAAGATGCAAGAGTAAACTATTCTCATTATGTACATGTTGAAGGTGGATATGATATACAGGTACACATACATGCATACATGTACACATGTACACAGTGTGATGGAGCATAGTGCAAAGGATGCTGGAAAAAATAAATAAGACCTATGACTTTATGACCTGAGGTAGGTGTATTGGTATACAGTATATACAATATGACATAGTATGAACAGCACTGAAATAGAGAATGGCGAATAAATAAATAATAAGTGGAAACCAGTAAACAGGTGCTGATTAGAGACAGACTTACTGGGTTATTGCACAGGAATTGTTCCTGACACTGTGAGTCAGAAATGAGCTGTTCATCAGAGTGATGGCTTGTGGGAAGAAACTGCTTCTGTGTCTGTTGGTTTTGGCGTACACTGCTCTGTAGCGCCTACCAGAGGGGAGGAGCTGGAACAGGTTGTGTCCGGGGTGAGATGGATCTGCAGTGATGTTTCCTGCCCGTTTCCTAGCTCTGGAAATGTATAAGTCCTGAATGGAGGGCAGGTTGGCACCGATAATTTTTTCTGCAGTCCTGATTGTCCGTTGTAGTCTGTCCCTGTCCTTTTTGGTGGCAGATCCAAACCAGACAGTGATGGAGGTGCAGAGGACAGACTGAATGATGGCTGTGTAGAACTGGATCAGCAGCTCCTTAGGCAGGTTGAGCTTCCTGAGCTGACGCAGGAAGTACATCCTCTGCTGGGCCTTTTTGATGATGGTGTCATTGTTGGGCTCCCACTTCAGGTCCTGGGATAAGCTCCAGGTTGTTCTGACCGCACCAGAGAGCCAGCTGATCAACCTCCCGTCTGTAGGCTGACTCGTCACCGTCCCGGATGAGGCCGATGACCGTTGTGTCGTCAGCGAACTTCAGGAGTTCGACAGATGGGTCCCCTGAGGTGCAGTCGTTGGTGTAGAGGGAGAAGAGCAGTGAGGAGAGCACACACCCCTGGGGGGCGCCGGTGCTGATAGTCTGGGTGCTGGATGTGATGTTCCCCAGCCTCACCTGCTGACTCCTGTCAGTCAGGAAGTCTGTGATCCACTGACAGGTGGAGGCTGGCACAGTGAACTGGGTGAGTTTGGTGCTGAGGATGTCCGGGATGATGGTGTTGAACGCCGAGCTGAAGTCCACAAACAGGATCCTAGCATATGTCCCTGGAGAGTCGAGGTGTTGCAGGATGTGATGCAGACCAAAGTTGACAGCATCATCCACTAACCTGTTAGCCCTGTAGGCAAACTGCAGGGGGTCCAGCAGGGGGCCTGTAATGTCCTTCAGGTGGGCCAACACCAGTCTTTCAAAGGACTTCATGACTACAGATGTCAGGGCGACAGGCCTGTAGTCATTTAGTCCAGAGAGGGAGGGGTTTTTTTGGACTGGGATGACTGTGGAGCGTTTAAAGCATGGGGGCCAGCTGGTCCGCACAGATTTTCAGGCACGATGGTGAGACACTGTCAGGTCCAGGAGCCTTCCTGATCTTCTGCCTTTGGAAGAGGTGCCTCACGTCCTCTTCACAGATCTTGAGTGCAGGTGAGAGGTCAGAGGGGGAAGGTGACTGTTTGAAGATGCCGTTGGAGTGGGGGAGAGGTGTGACTCTGGGCTTTTCAAACCTACAGTAGAAACCATTCAGTTCGTCCGCCAGTCGTTGAGTACCAGCAGTGTTGGGGCATGGTCTCTTGTAGTTTGTGAGTGTCCGCAGGCTTCTCCACAACGACGCAGGGTCGTTGGCTGCAAAGCTGTTATTTAGCTTTTCAGCATAGCACCTCTTTGCAGCTTTGACCTCTTTAGTCATTGTGTTCCTGGCCTGGTTGTACAGAACAGAAGATGAAGCTGCCTGAGTTTCGCTGTGAACCAGGGTTTTTGGTTGTTGTATGTGCAGAAGGTTTTAGTCGGCACACACATGTCCTCACAAAAACTGATGTAAGATATCACAGTGTCAGTTAGTTCGTCCAGGTCAGTGGCTGCAGCCTCAAAAACACTCCAGTCAGTACAGTCAAAGCAGGCCTGTAACTCCAGCTTTAACACGTTGGTCCATCTTTTCACAGTCTTTACAACAGGTTTAGCAGATATCAGTTTTTGCCTGTGTGTCGGGATAAGATGAACAAGACAGTGATCAGGGAGTCCCAAGGCTGCACAGGGAACAGAGCGATAGGCGTCCTTTAATGTTGTGTATCAGTGGTCCAGTGTGTTAGTGTCCCTGGTTTACAGCGGTTTACAGTGTATAAATAATGTCTCTAGGTGAGGCCTGCATGATTTTTTCAACACTATGACATCTGTGCACCAACCTTCGTTTATATAGAAACAGAGTCCGCCTCCCTGTGTTTTTCCCGTGAGCTCCCTTTCGCGATCCGCGCGGATGAGATTAAGTTCGCTGTCCGGGATGCGCTTGGTGAGCCAGGATTCGGTGAAACAGAGGGTCCAAGTTAGTTCTGTTGAGGAGCAGCAGTTCGTCCATTTTGTTGGCCAGAGAACGGACATCCGTCAGGTGAATTGAAGGGAGCACAGTGTGAAATCCCCGCTGTCTCAACTTAACCAGCGTGCCTGCACGTTTTCCCCTGCGCCGTTTCCGAAGGATCCCAAACAGAGCTGCCGTTCCTCCAACTAGTAACTCCGGGAAAGTTCCAGGGTCAATAAAGAATTAACAAAAACACAAAAAGCACTACGGAGCGTAATCCCGAGGCGGCCTTCTGCAGCGCCATCTTCATATAGAACCAAGATGTTTAAACTGCTGTGTGTGTGTGTGTGTGTGTGTGTGTGTGTGTGTGTGTGAGAGAGAGAGAGAGAGAGAGAGTCTCGATATACTGGATGGTTGCACCACTTCTTCCTTTAGAAGTTAATTCAAATTAAGTAGGTCTGCACCAAGCCTTAAAGGCTGCTCAGCTGGTGGAAAAGGTTAGACAGTGAAAGAAAAATCCCCACTGCAGTGGCATTATGCTTAGAGAGAACACCTTGTATGTCCCTGAAGGTTTATGAGAAGATTCAGAATTTATATAGTGTGTGTGTGGTGGGGTGCTTGTGCAGCTTTAGCGCAAATGAATTTAAATTAATAAGCAGGTGTGACAAGATAAATGCCTACATCTTGAGTCTTAATGGCTGATTCTGGATACATTTTACATATTTGTTTTGACATTATGCTGAAATAGAGATGTATTCTGCTTTATTTATATTTTAAGACAAACCAAAGCATGAATATATTATTAGTAATGATAATTAATTCCCTTCATCTGTTTAATTACTTAAATCTATATTAGTTTGATCTGCATAGCATTCAATTATCATTGGTGTCTTAGGATGTGTGCTTCATTAATTTAATGTTACAGAGACATTTAATCAGAATTTATAATAGAATTAATGAAGTGTCTTCATTTCATCTAGGGTGACAATGATTTGAAGTTTATTTGTAAGGGACGACATGATTACTTCTTTTGGTGACACTAAGATGATGAAATTCTTTTCACATGGGGCAAAAAAACAAACCTGCACATTTCCTTGTTAGAATTTCCTGACATAAAGTAAATAAATTAATAGCTCTCTAATACTCTAATTTCCCTGGAATTTCATATTCTCCTTTCAAACAAACCCCAATTAAAAACTGCATAAAGTAATAATTGCCTTTTTTTTTGTTAATTAAACAGCTCCTTGGGGCAACACAGAAGAGCACAATTTATTTGAAACTATTGCAAGTTGTGAAAAGTTACTTTTACTTTCACTGTTTCTCCCTCTTTACGTTGAAAGTCTTGAATGTTATCCTTGTATCCTTGATGTCATGACTTTAAAATCTTGTCCTGAAAGTTATTGCCAGTGCTCGCTTGTTTCATTGGACTTTTTCAGGTCAGCTGATCATAAAGATTCACCAGCATTCTGCTTCTTTTGATGTAAATTATGACAAAAAGGCCTGAACCAAGAACCCAAGTGAGTTGTATCCTTGAACTTTGAGTCTCCTGCTTGTCACACTTTAGTCACTCTCTTCTCTATTAGTTTCCTGCTAAGAGCTGACACTTACTTAGAGGTCCAAGAGACCACATGTACAGCTACTCTGATATGTCCATTTTAAGATTTCCTTCATATAAGAGTCAAAAGTTGCGTCACTATTCTTCGAAGCTCAGTTTAAATCTCCCTTTCTCTTTGCTGCAGCTTCAAATATAATATAATAGGAACCCATGATGAACTTGTCTATCAGGTGGTTCATTCAACGTGTGCTGATCGGAGCTCAAGTGCACAGCCACAACAGCCGGCCAGCAAGTTCCCAATAGATTGGCAGCAGTTATTCATATTCAACCCTGATTTAATTGCCAGTTCACCACAGCCGAGTGACTCCCGCATTGCGTTCGAGAGGGAAGGGGAAGAGGGTCGTCTGACGTATGTTGACCTGTTGAAGCCAGGCGGGCATGAGAATGCCTTGAGAGACCAGATCACCAACCTGCAATGCAGGATTTGAGCTGCAAAAGCAGGTGTGCAGAATCCCAGGCCTGACCTTATCTGACCTTTAACAGTTGGTAAAGAACCTGTTCGGCCAAGTTGCCACTGACCCACCCCCCCCCCCCACGGACACACTGGCCCGAAGGAAAGGCCAGACACGCACAGGTCTAATAAAGTTGCCAACAGTGCTCGAGTGAGCCTTGCAGGATTAAAAGGGGTAAACACACAACTGGCCAACCTCGCCCCAGCTGCTGAGCAGACCTGCCACTGACACTCCAGTCCCATCCATGCTGGGATGATCAGGGACGGCCTGACTGCCTCCAGTGTGAATAGCCTGGGCGATTTTGACAGGATTACCTCCAGCATCAACAAAGTCTGCCTTCTTTAATCCAAAAGCCTTGATACTGTGGCACAAGTAGATAGAATAACCCAGTGTGGAGACTAATGTTGGAGAATGGATGAGTCTCTATTAATGACGCAACGCATTAAAGGGAGGAATTTATTAAGAGCCAGGAATAAGTAAAGCAAAAGTTGCTAAAATCGTAAGCAGTTCAGTCACCCCGAAGTGTGCTTTGTTAATTTTTGCTCTCTTATGTTAGATTTTCAGGTATCCCTTTTACTCTGCAGTATTTTCAGCACTGCCGCAAGAACTAAAAGTTCAGTAAATACTGTATACTGATGTTGGTTTGGAAGGTTTGTGTGTGAAGGATGGCCAAAAGCAAGTAACAGCTTATGAAAGATGAACCCCGCACCCAAATGAGCAGAATGATAAGAACTATAGCTCCTTCATGTCGGAACTCAAAGACTACCTCTGGGGATGGAAAGAAAACTGTTTAGACAGATAATACATCTTTGCTACTGCAAGAAAGTGTTGGGTAGCTACCAAGGTAGCAAACTATGTTTTTACATATTGCCCAAGAAAAACAGACAGAAAGTGGATTCCAAGTTTTACTTCAGGTGGTATCTAATTTGGCAGGCAGAGCTGATGATGTAAACCCCCAGGAGACACCACAGCAATGGGCAACATGGCAAGAAGACTCTATATTAATGGGTTGGGGAGCCAGAAAAGTAAGCAGACACCTGAAGAATATAGGGGCAGCAGGCAAAATTCTCATTGGATAAGTAATCTTTTCTGCTTACAGTTTATGTTACAAAACCTAGGGTCAACACGCTACAAGAGCCCCAGCAACACTCTTGTTGACGTTATCCCCATTGATGGGAAGTATATAACATTAAGCGTAAGAGAGTTATGTTGAACTGAAGAAACTTAAAAATCTAGTGAAAATTGTTGCAGTCTCTGTGTTGCTTTCAGCCCAGTTAAAACAGATATGACATCCTCTTTGACACCACCACTGGTGCGCAAAAGTTTCTCCAACTCTACACACAGTAGCTTTAAAATTTGTTTTTGAAGGGGGATGCCATCTTCCAACATAGCTGGTTAGCTACCTTGCTATATCCATTTAAAATAGAAACAGAAAAATGGCCACAAAAATGGTGACAATTGTGGATGAGATGAGATTGACATCACTGTGTTAGTGGTTGTAAATCAATGTCCAGATTTATTCTGTTCAGTTAAAAGGTCCAGTGTGAAATATTTAGGAGGATCTATTGACAGAAATGCAACATAATATACATGATATATGTATGTATATGTTTTCAGTGGTGTATAAAGACCTTAAATAATGAACAGTTTTTTTTATTATCTTAGAATCACACATACATCACGGTTCTCCTACATGGAAGTTGCCATGTTGCACCGCCATGTTTCTACAGTAGCCCAAATGGACAAACTGCTCTACAGAGCGCGTTTCATCACTATGTTGAATACATACGCAGAAAAGAAGAAAAAGAAGCAGTTGCTGTAGTAGTAGTCATCGACATCTGGTTTTTTAGAAGTGCGAAGAGATTTAGACAAAAGGAGGACCACACATAGTATTTATCAGAAGAGCCGATAGAGCGTGTCGGCCACCGTAGCTTCCCCTGCATGCTTGGAAAGAGCAGGTGGTGATGGCGCATAGATAAGATGCTTCCCTTTGGTGTGGGAGACCTGGGTTCGATTCCTGCTGTGACCTATCCACCATTGTGTCCCTGAGCAAGAAACTTAGACTTGTAGTCTCTTGGTCCCCTTGTTGCTCCAGAGGCGTGCGACCTCTGACATGTAGAGCAATTGTAAGTTGCTTTGGATAAGAGCATCAGCTAAATGAATTAATGTAATAATCAGTGAGTGAGCAATTGTTTGCAATTCACCACTAGATGCCACTAAAACCTACACACTGAACCTTTAAATTGAATGACAATGAAATAAAAAGCCCCGATATGCCCCGTTGTAACAAAACTGTTTTTACCAATACATTTCAGCATTGTTTGCAATGGGGCAAATTCACAATAATTTTAGTGTGGGATGCAGCTCAGTCCTTGGCATTTTTAGTGTGCAGTGTTAGGTTATTCCACACAAATTGTCAATTGGCAGATACAGTATATGTTATGTTATAATAATGTTATGTTACAATACAGGCCTGGTTGGACAACTGTTTTATATTTTATAAATGTTTAGCATAGTACATAACAAATATACAGCTACGTAACATTTATATATTATATATGATTTTTGTCCTGATTGAAGCTCCAGCAAACATTTCTGTCCACCAGTTTGACCTTACTTTACTGCAGCAATATGGATTATTCTGCCTCACTTCTCTTTGAAAGCAAGGCAATAGTGGCTCTGTGGTGTGGTGAGTCTTGAAAATCTGTACATGACCAAGAAGATGTCGAGTAATCCAGGGTTAACGTGTGCGGTCAGATGGAAATCCTGCTCAGATTGCAAAGCAGCATGGGTGTCCATCCGCCTCCTACACTGCCTGTCTGTAACATGAGACAAACTGCCAAACACTGTAAGAGAACCGGTACATCAGGTCCATTATAACAACACAGCGGACTCTGATTATAGATGACAGCTGGGTACAGGTAAGCATGTACTCTGCTGCACAGCTGTGGCTCTCAACTCCATCTTACCTTTTATTTTCTTGGAAATATCACATGAAAGACCCTGGTTACCTCTGGTCCACAGCAGCTACACCTGGCAGGAGGTGTGAAGGATTAAGGAGCTTTTCAAGCTCTTAATATTGTAAAAAGCCTGAAGGCTCATGCAGACTACACAACTTTCAGTGTGGGCAGGTCTCTGTGCTGTTTGACTTCTAGTCTTGTGACGGGAGTCTTGAAGTCGTAGTGGCATTCACACTACGTGACTGATATTAGACAGGGGGTCACACACAGAGGCTGCGTCACCCGACGCTGGTCTCCAAACCACATTTTTTCAAGTAAACACACGTGAAATGTGAAACGGGAAATGATGCGAAGCGACACACAAAACAGCTGTTGTTTGTAATTTTAAAGATAGCAATTATAAAGACAAAGAATATGGCTGAATGAATGAGCACACGCGGGTAGCAGGGATCGTCTGAGCTACAGAGGGAGCTGGAGGTGAGTAAAAAGTGTTTAGCAGTGAAAAAGTAGCTGCCTGCTCTCATTGGCTGGATGTGGATGTTGAGTTGGTCGACTCCTCCAGATATTTGGCATGCTAGATATCTGGCTGGCGTTGGCGATGTGTCAGTGATGCGTCAGGTAGCCTGTCAGTAGTTCACACATAATGACTGGCGGCTGCCGATCGATTGCTGATTTACCGCCGATCACAGCCCTACGGTTGCTGAGCTCTCCGACCGGCAAATAGGGCTTAAAATTGTGTAGTGTGAACTAGACTTTAAGCCTAGTTCATTATGTGTGAACTACTCAACAATATATCAAAACGGCTCAGATGCATCGCTGACACATCTCTGACGCCAGCCAGATATCTAGCATGCAGATGATCTCTGCTACCTGTGTGTGCTAATCCATCCTTTCACCCATATTCGTCGTATTTATAATCTTTAGAATAATAAATAACAGCTGTTTCGTGTGTAGGTTCGCATAATTTTCTGTTTCACATTTCACATGTGTTTTCTTAACATAACATGGTTTGGAGACCAGCGTCGGGTGACACAGCCGCTTCATGACTGCCGTCACAAGACGGCAATTGTGTAGTGTGAACAGCACGGTGATCTGCCCACGCTGAAAGTTGTGTAGTCTACACGAGCCTTAAGGAAGAAAAAACACAGTGACAGTTAATTGTCCCTAAAGGGTCTGGCGTAAAAGCCCTGGGGCACTTCAGGTCTGTGACTCCATCACTGGAAAGAGACACAAATGAAAGAACTGGGACAACAAAACATCTCACAAAAGGCAGCTGGATGCCCTCAGCACTGCAGTTTCACCTGAGCTCTTTGTGATCATTCACTCTTTGAAATCATAAGTTGTGTAACTGTATTAACTGTTAAGCATGACCAATCAGACACTGGGTGCTCGGAGCCCTCTAAAAATGCATTTGTACCTGAGGTATTTACAGTTTTGGAGGAAGTATTCTCATTCTTCCCTTTAGTACAAGTAGTAGTGATGTGGCTCTCTGAAGGGAGCCGGATCTGTTCCTTTCCGAGAGCCGGCTCTTTCAGCTCCCAAATGGCTCTTTATTTAGTACCACTTCTGATTAGATTAAACTTCATTGTCATCATGGAGAGTATGGGTACAGAGCTAAGGAAATGCAGTTATCATCTAACCAGAAGTGCAGAAATAATCCTACAGATGAGTGCAGTTATGCTATATCTTAGGCTACAGTGTTGGAGTTAAAATATACGTATATTCTACAGTATGTGAAAACATAAAAAATGTATAGAAGGAAAGTGGACATAGTCAGAGAATGGAGAGTGCATGTGTATGTAGGATATGTACAGTATGAACAGCAATCTATGCATTTGGTACGTGTGCAGAGTAAAACAACTTATGCACATTAGGTTATATATATATAGGCTACAGTTGGTTGTACATTAACATTATTATACAGTGTAGGGGTCCAAAAATACTGTAACTTTGTCACAGCTTGTGTTGTGGCACTGTAGATTTAGTTTTTCCCTTGTTTTCCATTCCCTCTTGTCTATCAGTGTGTGGGTGTGTTTTGGGGCGTGGTGGTGAATATACTGGTTGGAGCTGCACACCAGGCTCATTGTCATAGTTTCTTTTTCAGCCGGGGGTGGGGGTTATCGGCTCTCAGATGGGAATCGGCTCCCATTGTTCACTTAAAAGAGCCAACTCACAGACCCAACTCTTTCGCGACTTCCTCAGTGCAAGTTTACTCTGGTACATGTTAGATGAGAAGGTGGATACCACTTTCAAGAGAGTGGTTTCCATGTTCTCACCTAACTGTCTGCCAGAAAGCAAAAGGGTGGGAGCTACTTCATATATTCCACTGGCTGTTTGGTCTATAACCAAGTGTCATCATATGTTAAAGGGTGATCATAAGGTTTTGTATATGTAAAATCTGAATCTGCAAATTAACTCACAATTATAGCTGTCAGATGAAAGCAGGGTGAGTAACACACCACGGAAATACTCAAGTAAAGTACAGGTACCTCAAAATGTACTAAATTACTTTAACTGACAATCTACTTACAATGAGAGAACACATGCAGACTCACTGTTTTGTTCAAGGAGGCCCAGAGTGAAAAAAATCCTGTTGCAGGTCTCAAACCTGTGAGATTTGTCGGGGCCAAAATAACCAGACTATTTCCGGCCTGGGTGCTTAATAAATCTTAATGTGCTACTTTTTATTAAGAGGCATCAAAGCCGGAGGGGAAGCAAACCTAAAGGGAATCCGAGTTGCCTCGGCCTGGCCCTTCTGTTGGGAATTCCTTAGGTGGCTGAAACTCGCCGCCGGCGTACACCTACATCCACTGGAGCAAAGTCATAGGGAACACTGGCGAGCGCTTGATGTTCCGAATGACTGGAGAGAACAAGAGCAACACAGAGTCGGCTGTGCCAATACATTCATCATACTCCGGTAACCCCCCCCATGGACTGGGTTCACTGTTTACAACCTCCCACAGTAGTTGTGGAGTGCATTGATGTGAATTTGATGCAGAACTGCAGCCACAGAGCGAGAATATTAAATTAAATCCCTTTTGCTGTTGCTGGTGTCACTATTTTTGGCTATTTTGCTTCTGTGCACTACATTATTTTAGTTTTAAAAATGCAAATAAGAGTTTAATAATGTTGTATTACATTGCATACATCCTAACAGAGATACCACTAGCTAATGAATATCTATTTTCATCATAGGCTACGCTCGTATATTGTCCCCATTACAGTGATATTATTTCAAACTGCTCCACTTGCCTATATAGGGCGTAAAAGAAGAATGTCTAAGACATTTTTCCATGGAAGAGAAGCCTCAAGAACATGTCTCTGTTAGATAAGTTAATTACCTCATATCCTACGGCTACACACCAGCTTTCTCCTCTTACCCCCCGCCCCATACAGGAGGAATAAAAACAACACTCCTACATGATTAAGATGTGCTGTATGCTAATGATAATCAACACTCTGCTATTATCTTCATCATGTAACACGCACCTGGTAGGCTAATCACAGAGCCATCAACTATGTGTTTCACTTTTGCAACATACATCACAGGCCTAATTTATTTCACAGAAGAGAGGATTTAAGAATGTAGAAATGGAATTTTGTGAGTTACTGGGTTCTCTATCTTTTGCAGCAGGAAGGTGTGTGTGTGTGTGTGTGTGTGTGTGTGTGTGTGTCCGCAGGGGAGGGTTGTCAGCATTGTGTGTTCCGCTGTTTCAAAAATAGCAATGTATTCCAGTATTTTCACATGCGAGTTAAGGATTTTTCTTTTGTGACTTATGAGCTCAGCTTGGCAGAAGTACAATAGGAAAGCGGAACAATTAATGGTGATCGCATGAATAATTGTCATTTTCAAAATAACATGTCTATCCTCCGCACTGCTTAATGCATCGACCAGTTGCCGGTTGTCACATCGCCGTGTAACCGCTGTTTGTTGTCTCCACATGCTTAATGAAAACATTTACATGGCAACAATTGCACATGCAGGAAAAATGGATTAAATGGGCATGTTTTATGTTGCTCCCATCCTATAATTAAAAGGTTTATCTATGTGCAGTTTGCCATATATTTTATTCAAAATACTTGATTCCTGTTTCAATGTGCTACGTCTATGTCAAGTGTGTTCTAAGTGAATGTCTCTTTCATGTCCTGCGTATCACTGTCATCGAGAATAAACTGCAAGGGCGAAATCTTCACTCAGACTTTGGGGGTTGGGGTGGGTGGGGAAGTGAGTGAGAACCACCACAAAGAAAATGTGGAGTTTTAAGGATAAGCCTGGTGATATTCTGTATTTTTCTTAATCTCACAAATTCCATTAAAATATCTAAATAACAATGTTTTGATCCAAAAAGCCTGATTGCACTCGTTTCTATGTGCCTGAAAAATAAACTATGTACCTCTTTTGAAAGACTTGAAAACAAATGGGCCTGGGAATGAGTGCCACAGACGGGTAGGAAGATCATAAAGTATTGAGAGATGGACTAAAGTGTTTTGGCTTATGGTCTTTTCATGGCCTGTGTTGACACTAAGAATAATATAGCACATTATTATCCTTTAAGTGTACATATGCAGCCTTTAACACCACCAACCAATGTGAAAATGGAGGATATAATGTTGGAAGTAGTTGTTGCTATGACCATTAAGACTGTATGGAAACACCTTGGCTGTGATGTGGGAGTCTCTGGCGCAAGTGTCTGAGTGGTGGACATAAGTACTTTGTGTGGAATGGACCCTGGTTGTTATGGAAACAACTCTTTTATATCATGATAAAATGTGGACTGAACAGTGCTTTTTCAATACAAAAAAAAGGAGAACAAAAAAGTGGAATAACATAAATTAGTCCTTGACATGAAAAAGTTTGGCAGCTCTATGGTCTTCACTGAGGCCACTTTTTCTCTGCAGACTGTTTTACAGTAAAGAATCCACCACCACATGTAGCACACAGATACAGAGGTAGACTGACTATCTACACTTTTAAAATATAACCTAATCCTAAATATTGAGATTTGACAGATTTCCTGATTGACATTAAATCAACATTTTCAATTGTTTCTCACATTCGATGTTCACTTGTTTATGGTTGCAGCGTAAGCTTGAGCAGCACATAATCCTGCATGTCAGCACCGCTTTGCTTGAAGCTGTCTCGTATGGTGTCCTTATTATGCACCCCAGTCACTCTGCAAATACACTAAGAGCCCCACCGCTCACACACCTTTTCACACAAACATGCTGCACACATAGCCTCACATACAAAGTCAGCATGAGGGCTCAGCGTAGACGCTGTTTTTACTGGATTAGTCCACCTCGCCTCTGTAAAGCTTTAAGTTGGGAAAATGTTCCTCCTTCCCTTGACATCTTGCTGGCTTAATGACTAATGAACCCTCTTGTTGGTGCTCAAAGTCAAAGGAGCAGCTAACACAAGCAAAACAAACAAGTCTAATAAACACCACTAAATGCAGCCTCAAAAGTCACAAGCGCAAAAGCTTGAAGAGCATAAAGGGCACATGTCTATTTTTCACTTAATTCCAAAAATGCTTTTCTATGGAGGCCTTGCTGGAGTGAGGCAGCTGTAAAGCTCTGGCTCTTTAACGTATCATTACCCCCCTCTGCTGGTGTATAAAGGAAACAAACCTTGTGAGATCCACATGGGAAGTATATTTAAAACATCTTCACCTCCTCATTGTTATGACCCAACACATTCTGCCTTGGTGTTAAACAAGGAGAAACAGTATAACACTTGCTGTAGATTTTATTAGTCGAGCAGAGTACTGTGACTCATTTCCAAGTCAACGGCTGGAGGAGTAGCTTCAGTATGCAACGTGCTCTTCTCACAGGATGACTCTCTCTCTCTCTCTCTCTCTCTCTCTCTCTCTCTGCTCATTCACAGTTGAATTCATTAGCCCTGTTGCCAACGTGGTGGGGAATGTAAATTAAGGTGACAGAACAGATATTAACAGACGTCGACTGATGTTATCGGTACAATACTCTTTTTTGCAGATGCCCTCCTTGTCTCCTCCTGAGTTATAGCTATTCCCTCCATCCACTATCTTCCCTCCATTGCCCCTTCCCTGTGGCTTCTCTATACTCTGTCACACATGGCCTGCTCCAGCCCATTACGCTTTGTTTTGTGTCATGCCTGTGGATGCCGGGGTAGAGCAGCGTATGGATGATTTCCATCCATGTCAGGAGCCTCGTTCCTCCTCCACCCTTCCCTCTGTATTTCTGTCAAACAGACACATTCTCTGTTTATCGCCATCTCCCCTCGGCCCTCAATTCTCCACCTGTGCCAAAGCACCAGTGCTGATGGATGTAAAGTAAAGTTGCTTACTAACTTTGCCCCAGTCTTACCTCACACAGAGATTGACTAAAACCTCATTTGCACCTGGTATTAACATGCCATCTGTATCTGGATAACTGTATCTGGAACTCACTGCATCTGGAAGCGGTCTCAGTTATTAGCCAGGGCCACATTTACCTCTGCTATTAACATGTCTGAAGTCATTACTTGGACAATGACATCTGATCCACAGGCCTCTGAATTTACACCTGGCACTAATAAGCGTTCTTGTTGTCTCAGTTTGCAAAGTAGTAAGGTAGTAGTAAGTTCCGTGTGCTGGGCCAATTTATTTCTTAATTTCCAGTTTTGGCGGCCAGCAAGTTGATCTAGTCTACGAACTCCTTTTCCTGCTATCTCAAGCAAACCTGCCAAAAAGCTAGGACCTACACCGTGTTTGTTGCCAGCTCTGCCTGCCTTTTCTGCAAATTGCGATCTGATCACAACGTAGGCAGATTTGACTGAACAAGAATGCTTACTGATTATCTGCATTATGAGGATATCCTGTCAATACCAGATGTAAATGGGGTCTAAACGGTTAAGAACCTGATTGGTACCATTTCCTCATCTTTGTCATGTAACAGGTTTCATCCTAAAAAAGGTCACGACATTAAGGCATCATGTGTACAAAGGAGCCCTAGATAGGAACTTGCTCACCTGGAGTTGCTGGGGAATGGTGTTAAATAATGAACAAGCTTGTGACTAATGAGTGACTCATGAATCTTCTTTTTGTAGGAACCTCATGAGCATTCGTCAGCACAATTCACACATGCACACGTGCACACCTCCGCCCTTTTCCCCCTGTATTTTTCTTCTGCTTTTGTCATCCCACACTGGTTGCTTTCAGCTGCATGTGTCTGCCATCTCCCAAGGGCTTTAACTTTACTCCTCTCCTCTTCTATCAGCACCCTGCCTCCTCCCCTCTCTGCCTCTCCCCTGTCTCAGGAATCAGACACAGGTTTGGCACTGCTGAGGAAGCAACCATGGTAATCCTCGGGCTCAACTTCAAAAAGAGCCTCTAAAGACTACACTCTCTACGGTTCTGGCAACTCAGCCTGCTACCTATGCTGGGGGAAGTAACCCCCCCCCCCACACACACACACCTTCCCTTTCACCTGCCTGTTTCTCCACTTCCCAGATACATCACTTCACTCAACTTGCTTCTTCTTTATCAGCACTAAATGTTCCTCGGCTCAACTGCTCAACTCCCCTTGCAACAAATGCTCCCTTTCCCTGCCCTTATCAACACACATCTCTGCAAGGCAGGTAGGAGTGGGAGAGAAATGAAAACTGAAAGCAAGAATGAAATAATAGGATGGCGGGTGGAGAGGAGGAAGAAATGGAGGACAATGTAAAGCATAAGGATAGCCGAGGAAAATGCTGCTGAGAGAGAGAGAGAGAGATCCCAGTTCTACAGTTGGTCTCAGAGGGTTAGCCGGCACATTGTCAGCAGATCTTTATACAGCTCTGCCATGCACAGGAGATGGAGTTGCCAACAGCTGGAGTGGTGGTAACCTTTCAGATTTTGTTACTACGTTTGAGGTGGTGTGTGTGTGTCATCATTTCAAGGAACATAAAACCAATATAATTCATCACGAATGCACTACATCTGAAAAACCCACCATAACATTCAATGCACTTCCCTATGTTGGCCTAATCCTCTATAGCAGAGGTGGTTGGTGTGAACTGTAAGTAATTCCACCATACACTGATACTCCCTTGACGTGGAAATTTGTGAGTAAATCAAGTCATTTCAACGAAATCGCAGCGACTAGTGAATTCACTTGTGGAGTGTGAAGAAAATCTACGCAAATCTTTTGCATTGAGTTCAACTTTAGTGAACTCTAAAGGCCTGGGGGTAAGTGAGAATGTCAGTATTGAGCTTAATTATAGTCATGGTAATAAAAGAAAAAGATCTGAATTTAGAAGCCTAGTGGGGTAAAACTATCCAGTATTTTACACAATAGCAAGAATCAATTAAACATCATTGTCTTGCAACCCACTGAAGAGGTCCTGACCCCAGGCTGGGAACCATTTCTATATTTAGCCATATCGATTTTGAGCTGACATTCAAGATATACTGTATATTAAAGTGTAACTTTGGTATTTTTCAACCTGGACCTTATTTTCCCATGTTTTTGTGTCTGTGTGACTAATTGGGATTTTTAATTGGTCCAGTACTAAGCGGGCATGCTGCATAGTAAAATTATTACTTTTGTCAAGGAAGTCTGGTGGCTTTGACAAGAGCAATCTAGCGACTGTTTCTGGTTAAACAAAAAGGATTTTTAAAAAAGGTCCATCTCTGTAGGGATCCTTTACAAAATTTTGTCAGACACTTAACAGTCTGAGCCTGTCAGTGGCAAAAGTAAGAACTTTAGTGGTTGAACAATACCAAAGTTAGCCTTTAAATGTTTAACCTGATCTCTGATATGTAATGTATGATTTGCTCTATATACTTCTATGCCACATTACTTTGTTTGTTATTCTTTCATTTTAAGTGTTAAATCTGTGGACTTTACCCAGAGATGCTGTTCTGCTTGCTATGCCAACCCCACCCCTGCTCACATCCCACAGGCGCCCATTGCACACGTGTCATTGACTTAATCTGTCCCCATAGATGTTATGCTCTAACAATATGAATTATGAATTATTTATTTTATTACAACAGTCTCGCTCGCCTTTCATAATAAAAGAAAGGCAACAAATGTCGTTTCATTCAGCTGATGCCACAAAGCAGAGCTCTCTTCAGGTAACCAGCTAGGTGTTTCTGCTCTCATTGAGAGGCGGCAGAGACTTTGGAGGCGGAAGGACTCAGACAGGCGCTGCTTAAACATTTAAAAAGGAGGAGGCCCACTTCAAAGGAATGGCCTAGCACAATCAGTGTAGCCCTTTCCTTTTCAATTAGCACACAGTCTGCCAGGCTGGCATGCTCACCTAAGGCCGTGAAATATTGATGGCCTCTTCTCAGGAGTGAGGGGAACGCTTTGTGCTTCGTTCCCCTGGGCAGGTTTATGTGTTTAAGATTTTTTTTGACGGCAGACAGCTGAGTGGGTGATTTGTTTGTGTGATCCGAGTGGGCGTGCGGTGACGCACTAGTAGTGGATCCCACTAAATTCAATCAAAAACGTCTCAGCAAATACTCCTCACAAGTCCTCGCAACTCAGCAGCACATTAATCTTTCACAACCATAACACAACAAAAAATATTCTTTGTTGGATCAAATGAATCCCCTCTCTATCTTTCTTCTTCAGCCTGAGAGTGATGCTTACTTATTATCTGCACTGTTTTATAAATCCATCTACAGTATTTCACCTTTGGATGCGGCATGTACACTCAGAGAGGGCAACTTTTGCAGCAATCAAAGCATTTTTCCTGTAACCACTAGTAAACAAGACCTCATTATTTTCAACTGTGTGATCCTGCAATCATCAGGGGTGCAGAACAGACATCTGCATTAGTAATAGCTCATGTGATCAAGAAATGAACAGCACTTAACATCTGAAAATGATAAACCTTAATGCTTTTACAAAGCTTTCAACTTATCTTAACTTTTAGCATGAAGGACAAGGAGCCTTATTAGTTTGGGGTTGCATTTTGTCAGGCTTTGTAATCCATGTCGAGATGAAGTTCTGAGTGATTTATTTTGCTCTAACAAGTGAGTAAAGTTCGGTGCTGATTCATCTAGATGACAACCCTAGAGCTTTTTTTTTTTTTTTAGTTTGAATGCTTAAAGGAGATGTAGGATGTACATGAATTACTTGGAAAGGATCTTGTGTACATCTTCAAACCACTTTGAGTGAAAAATGTTTTTGCAAAACAAGTTCTGACTTCTCTCTCACTATGCTTTATGAAAAATAGATACCTCAACACATCCAGACGTACAAATTGGGGTTTCAAAAGAAGTTCTAAAATAAACAAGGGGTGAACTTTGACATGCATCCCCGAAGGTACCCTCCTTCCAGGGTGTGAAGCCGAAGACAGAGAGTGAGAGGAGCAGATTGGATTTGATATGAGTTAGGGCTCAGGCGAGTGGAAGGGTTATATACTTAGTCATACGATGTCACAGCCCCTAATGGGGCAGAGAAGCGATGCACTGATATCCTTAATTGATGGATTAGAAGCATATAATTCCCTGCAGAGAGAGGATGATCAAGAGAGCGGTGAAGAGGGAGAGGAGCCCGAGTAAGCAGAGGGAGCGAGAGCTGGAACATGACCTGAGCGGTTAATTGAATAGGGAAATTCCCAGGATGTTTCATTCAAATGAGGTTGGAGGAACAAATGAAGAAGAGAAGAAGGGAAACAAGATGAAGAAAAGAGCAAGGTAATAGTTTGGAAGGCTATAAATGAGACATTGGGTCGACAAATAGCTATGCGATTAAAGTTACCAGCACTGTTAGTGAGTTTAAAGCAAATCAGGTGGCTTTTGTGGCAAATGGCCAATGTTGATGGATGATGGATGGGGTAAATCTATGAAGAGAGGGCCTGGGAGCGGATAACTACTAGCACACCATTTATACACCAGGAGTGAGAGGTAGATCCACAGCAGAGACGTGGATGGATGGGTGGAGGAGAAAGGAGAGACCTCTAGAGGAAAGCAGCAGATCCCTGTCTAAAACTCCCCTTTCATCTGGCCCACACAGTGCCAGATCAATCCAAACGCCCGCCCATCATTAGGCATCAAAGGGGTGTGGGAGGGGGATCCTGTCTGCACACAACTAATCCCCTTTAAATGTGCCTTCTCAAGGAACAAAGCCGCCATTACATCCACAATGCATTTCTGGATGATCTATACTTTTCTTGTGATGCTCCATGATCATCAAAGCAAAGCGAGGTGGCAGAAAAGTTACAAAGAAGACTTTGAAATTCAAATATGAATTTCCATGCCGTCCACCCCGGTAACTCAGGATAAATAGTGGCATCTTTCAATGCGTCTGTTTACTCTAAATGCTCACAAATGTTAGCATCTCCAAAGAGACGACTTCTGCGTTTGAAAGTCTCCATTTTTAGCCCAAAACTCCTGGATCACATTGATAAATGTTCTGACACCGACTTCGGGGACATGTAAAACAAAGGTCAGCTGCGTTCACTGCTAGAAGAATCATTTCCATCGCAACAGATGACAAATGGAGTCGGTTTCTTGCGTTATTGTCAAGAGATTCTCCCCTTCCCTTCAGTCCTCTCACTCTCTTTTCTGTACTCTGTGTCTCTCTTACTGTTCCTCCCTGAAATCCATGAATAAATAATTCAAACCACAGATTTTTTATTTTATGACTGACTGTGATATTTGATATTTATCTCTTACTCAATCCTGCCACCCACCCACCCACCCAACCTCTCTGAAGGAGCACATAAAACACGGTATGTCTCCTCACCTGAGACTCAAACAAGACTTTGTAAAAGCCCTCAACACTTTTTTCCCCCTTTCACCGCTCCAGGATCATCTCTTGAGCCCCAAAATGTTGTCTCAGCACCACTTGAGTTGCTTTGTTTTCCCTTAAGTATCCTCTATTTCCCTCCCTCTTCTCCTTCTCATCCCTGCGTTGCCATCCTCTCAGCATCGTGCCGTGAATCTGAGACAGTGACAAACTCCGACAAGAAAGCCAGCGATCTTGATACCTCTCTGCATCTCAATAATGGACCAACTTGATATGAGAGCCTTGTTATCAGGGCCCTCTTGGCTCACTGCGTGCTGCATCCCATCCGTCAGTAGGGAAAGAGGGAAAGAAGTGAAGAGACACAAGGGGGAGAAAGAGGCAGGGAGGGGGCTATGGTTCGGTTATCACAGCAGTGGGATTAATGAATGTGTGGGGTTTAAATTGGCTCCAGATGACAGCGGAGGCCTCCCCGTGTTTCTATCAGTTATCGGCAGGTTTCCCCCCATTACACTCTCTCCCTCTCTCTCTCTCTCTCTCCCCCTGTAGCTATAATTTATTCCTAAACCTTTAACCATTCCTGTCTTCGTCTGCCACACATCATTCTTCTCCCCCCTTCTTCACTCTTTGAATCCAATATTCCAGACAGCATGATGTCCAAATTAAAGAATGTGATGGAAGCCAATGAAAGTACACGCCGGGTGCAGTAAGTCAACTGCATAAATGGACTAAATGAGCAGTTCCAATATTCAAAGTTAAAAATTAAAAGGTCCCATATCATGCAACAGCATTGGTTTAGTTTCAATGGTGGAGGGGACTGAAATGAAGATTTTAAGCATTGAAGACTTCATTTCCTGCATTCTGGTAAAAATTTCTGCACCAATTTCTGCCATTTCGGTCTCAATTTATGGGGGAAAAGTCTTCATTTATGTAAAATGATACACAAATTTCAGGCAGCAGGTGACAATTCAAAATATAAAAAATGAATAGAATATAATGCTTTCAAGCATACTGTAGCTATTGCTTTTAAAAAGCCTATATTTCTCCTGTAGGTCAACTTTTCTAATTTAATAAAAATCCCTGCTGTGTCAGCAGCACACATGCAGTCATAATTCATTCTTCCTTCCGTCTTTGGTTTGGGGATGTGCATGTGGCACCTTTTCACCTCAAATAAGTTCATTTGAAGTAAAGTTATAAATTCCTGGACTTAAATCGCACCTGTGTTTTAGAAGGTTTTCTGCAAATGTTCAAAACTTTCTGCACATTCAGAATCTCCACATATCTGTGTTCTCTGACATGTCCAACAAAACAAAAGGGGGTGTAAGGTTTAGGCAAGTTTTCAAAGTGTGAGGCAGGCCTCGCCAGGGGGGTTCAAAACTGTTTCAGTGGGGGCTCAGTGAATGGAAGTGAAACAATGTTACTTTAGTTTTTACATTAGTTATCAACAGGAGTTCACATAGAATATCCTATGTGTGTGTGAGTTGGTTAAAGAGATAGTTCAGAGATGTAGTAGTTTGGGGGAACTGTTTTTCCCATTTTATCATAAATCTAATAAATGCCTTAGGACAGACATTTTTTATTGTAGCTGGTGTAGTCTGAAGTTAGGTTAAACAGCAATAATTGTTATTTGATCCCATAGACACTCAACAACAATTGTTAAAACGTGTCCTTTCCAGATGCCAGTAAGTCGCGCTGTCACTATGACTGGATATTGACATGTATGTCTCTAAGAGTTTTACTCTATTTTGGGACAGATCTGACCATGTATATAGTCCATTTACATGGACTTCCTTTTTCATGGCGAGACATTAATTCAGTGCCATGCCATGGACACACCGTTTGATCAATCAAAAAAAGCTTCGCAATTTAACATCGCAAGGCTCTTAAGATGGTGCTACCCACATTTGAGGTTGATCGGGTAAAATCTCATGCAAGTATGAGAGCATGTCAACGGAGTAAGTAATTCAAAATGGCCGACTTCCTGTTGGGTTTAGGGTATGGCTCCAAGAGGCTTATTTTTAAGTCTAGAGATGATACATGGGCCTCTCACATTTTATACAGCTAGGTACAAAGTACTGTAGGGGCTGCTTTGTTGAAATTTTGTTGGGAGCGCTATTGAGCCAATTTTCTACAACCACGCCCCCAACCCATATCAGACATTAAAAAACAATATTTTTGACGTGCATGCCAAGTCTGGTGAGGTTTCGAGCATTCCTAGCCATGTGAAGGCTAAAAAGCCTTTAGGGGGCGCTATAGAGACAACGTGCAATCCAAAGTCCCAAAAATGACATCAAATACAAATATTACCAATTCGAGGGTGGCTGCAAAGTTTTGTGGCTCTTTGAGCAGCCTAAAGGCCTCAAACACCTGTTGAAAATATTGAAAATGACGCAGGAAGTGCAAAATGGCTGACTTCCTGTTGAGCAAAATCTCATAAAAAAAAATCAGAAAACTTTTTCTAAAACACATCGTTTGTTTAGGGGCGCTATTGAGCCCCCTGGCCTTACCCCACCCCAGTCACTGCAGAACATTGGATCTCCTACCATCTATGAGGTGTCAGCAAATTTTCGTGTGGATTCGAGTATCCTAAGACCATGAAAAGAGAGTTTTTTTATTTAAACATCAAAATTCAAGGGGTTAAAGCTCTAGGAGGAGTTCGTTAAAGTACGGAGCCTGTAAACAGGGGAAAACGTTTGTAAATTATTCAAAATGGCCAACTTTCTGTTGGGTTTAGCCTATGGCTCCAAGAGGCTTATTTTTAAGTCTGGCGAAGATACATTGGTGACTCACGTTTCGTGCAGCTAGGTACAACATACGGCAGGGGCTGCTTTTTGAAATTTTGTAGGGGGCGCTATTGAGCCAATTTTCCTCAACCACGCTCTCAAACCATATCAGTCAATACAAACCTACCGTTTTGACAAAGGAAGTCTCGTGAGGGTTTGACTATCCCTGGCCATGTGACTGCTAAAAAGGCTTAAACCACCTCCTACCTGGCACCTATTTCTAGGAAAAAACGCCTAAAATAACATATCCAAAATAAATCAGTAATATCTCCTCAACCATTAGGCCTAGATGCATAATTCTGGTCTCCTTTGAAAGGTCAGAAGCTAAGGAATATAAATCCATTGTAGATTAACATATTCATTTTACCATTACAGACTACATGGATATGAAATACAGAAAAAAATATAATATTTTCATTCTCGCCTGGTAAAAAAAGCTTTATTTTGATGCAATAAACCATCAAAACCATCCTAAGGTAGACTATAATGCACCTGAATATCTTCTAATACACCTACAATACAACTGTCACTGTCAATTTGATGAAAAGAAACTGATATACAACAGTTATTACACAATCTTTCAAAAATATACCAGGCGAATGTCCATGTTTTGGCCATATTTACTGTTTATATGTTCACTTTTATTGGTAGTTATCTTCAAAACATTATTTCTCTCCATACAACCACGTTCCAAATAACATAAAGCTTCCAAAACATTGAAATATTGATAAAAACAGTCAATATAAATGACCAAAAGCACTCCCATGCTTTACAGGCCCACAGCTTGACAACAAAACATCCTACAGGGCTGTGTGCATTTTGTTCGTCTCGACGAGAAGATGCATATCCTGCATGTCTGTGTAGCTCCTACGGTTCGCCAGCAGAGACCGATAAAGTTCACCTCTGCCAAACTACACTCTTCTTCAGCTCTCATACCTTGTGACACAAATGAAACCAAAGACCGCAGCCGACCTCACCAAGATGGCAGCCCGCCAGACGATCTCTGTGGACACAAAGCCGCGCAGTTTTTGGACGGAAAACAGCTAGAAAAGCGAAAATCGATTACGTCCCCCATACCGGGTCAGTCCATTCCCATTGCGTTAAGGGGGCGCTATAGAGCCAATGTACAAACCTCTGTCTTAAAAATGACATCAAATACAAATATTAACACTTTGAGTCTGGCGCTATTGAGCCCCCTAGCCACGCCCCATCCCAATCACTGCAGAACACTGGATTTCCCACCAGACCTGAGGTGTGTGCAAACTTTCATGAGGATTCGAGTATCCTAAGGTCTTCAAAAATTAGTTCATCGGGGAGGAGAAAAAAAAATAATCTGAGCAAAAACAATAGATTTCTTGCACTTTGTGCTAATAACAAACTAATCCATAACACAAGCAGACAGATCAAAAATAATACACATAAACTACAACCAACAGGGAAAACAGACTGAAACAAGGATTAAACAGAACACATAGCAGACAAAGCCAAAATAAGGCAGGCACAGAACAAGGAATACATGCAAAGACATAAACTAAGACACACAGAGCTTAAATGCAGGAATACAAGACAGAACAGTTACTAAGTGAGCTATACTGAACGTGCAAATGAACAATGAAAATAACTAGAATAAACAGAAGAAACACAAGACAAGGAACAAAACCCCAAAACAGAAAACATGGACTGAACCAGGGACGTGCACAGGAATTTTGAAGGGCAGTTGCTCTGACCTGAAAAAAGGCACTAAACACAGTATCCAAAATGTATTAACAATATAAATGTCACCAAAATACATATGAGAAAAAGAGTTCCTTATATTATTGTTTATTGTTTTTTTAAATCATTATTATTTTTTATTTTTTTTCCTTTTTTTTTTATTTGAAAATAAATAATCTAGATTGAATTGACAGATGGGGAAAACTCGCTTCTAATAAAATATTAAATAAAAAAACGCTTAGATTTCGGAAAAAAATACAATCCTTTTTTAACCTTTTGGCTTCCCGTACATTCAGTTGCGCTTCTAGCTCGTATTCACTTCTGTTGGTACGTATCACGTATGGTAACTGGGCAAAACTACGCATGATTTGTTGTAGTATGATTGCATAAAGGAAGGAAACAGGAATTCCGGTAGGGAACAGAATCGACTGACGTGCAGGCAGCGCTGCAGCAGTGCAGCCACTTAAACAGAGTTTGCCCTTCCCCTACTGACTTTCACTTTCGGTGCCCGAATGGAAGTGAATGAGGCTTTGCAATCGCGATTATTTTTTTATTTTATTTTTTTTTCTCGGAAGGGCGAGTCGGAAGGGCAACTTGAGTCAGGAAAGGCAAACGGGCAGTTGCCCGGGCAACCAGAGCAACCCCCCTGTGCACGTCCCTGGACTGAACTAATAACACAGAGTAGACAAAGTAGACAAGATAACAGAACAACAAAAACAGACTCCCCAACAAGACACAACAGACAGGATCATACCAACAAGCAAAAACACACGAGACAGGACAGACAGGACTGAAACCCAAAACACAGACTAAATAACAGATACCGAACAGAACTGTCCAATAAACAAAACTCACAGAGACCTAAACTCAACAGAGCAGATCAGACAGGTAGTGTGACACTGTTTATCTATAAACTTATTTCAAGCTAACTATTTATAGCTGTTTTTTTAGCTATTTTTCAACTCTATAGCCATTTCCTTTTGCTAACTAATTTAATTATTTCTCCATTATTTATAACGCTAGCCATCAATTTCAAGTGTTTATCCATTACTTTTAGCTAATTATTTCAAATGTTATGTCAATTACATTTAGCTAACTATTTTTGCCAGATCTGGTGGCTTTCTGACTAGTTCTCATGCACTCTCTTTGGCTAAACATAGCCTGAAGTGTTTCAACTGTCTCAGGTTAGTGGGAGGTGTGTACTGTGAAATCAGCCTAGCTGGTAGCTTGGTTATTGTGAGAAAAATTGACAAAAAAGTTAGAATCACAACAATAAATACAAATAAGTACAACATTTTTTTTTATTATGTGAGTTACTCCACAATCTTTGTATCCCTGTATCCCCGGGCAACTTCAGAAGTACCCTCTGGGGTCCAAATACTAGGGCATACAGCTGAATAGACACAAACCATCAGGTGCAGAACCATATTATCCCATATTGAACTTTTCTCCAAAAGCCGGTCTAATGCTTGCTGTATCGTTTAGTAAGAAGGACTTTGTCGGAGATGTTTATTCACTACTCACTTTGGTTCAAAAGGCGTATACATCTGAAAGAAACTTATGCTTGTGGCAGCAGATGGGCTCGGAAGGAAGAAACACCACTTTCAAAAAACACCCGCAATAGTGTAATTACTTTTTACTCTTGTCACTTTTGAAAAAAAAAATGGAGGAAGATGCTTTAATGTGGTAAAACTCCTTTTGGGGGAAAAGAAAGACCCAAATACAGCTATTTTGCTGCTACTGACTTGGCTCACAGTTACAGACACTGCAAACTATGAGACATCCTCAGTCTTCATGGCGGGCCTGTGTTTATCAGCTCAGTCCCCCCTTTGTGTGCTCTTTTCTTTATGTCCCACATCCTCTCTGTCACAAAAGTCCCCTGTAGGTCTCTATTTTCCCTTGCAAATCATATCAGTTCCAACACACACATGGGGTATTGCGATGATGTTTGCAAGTGGTTGATTCAATTTGTTTGTTTTTTTGTTTTTTTGTGGAAAATAAAGTGAGCAGGGCATGCCATTCAGACATCTATGTGGATTCACAAACATCTGCTGCTGATGGAAAAGATACCCAAAAGCTTGAGGGGATATGGAGACAAAAGTTCCCTGGTGTGGGCAATTTACTGCTGTCAGTTACAATGTCGACTTGGAGAAATTGAAAATGGCTTCATTCTAAGAAATGAAAAATTTAATTATACAGGTATTCATGGGAGGTATTCAAGTCTTTCTCAGTGGAATGATATCTTAAGCTTACCTTAGGAAAGTCTGCTCAAGTAAAAACAAAATCAGTTACAAGCCTCCTATCTGACAACAGTGAATTCCTAGAAACAATATATGTCATTTCTTCATATTGAAGAATGTTTGCAGGTTTTCATGACTGCGGCACATTTTGACATGTAAAAGAGCTGAGTGCATGGAAGTGGAAGCCAGTGTTTGCTCTTTGTGTTATGTGTCTTGTTGTGGGAATGGGGGTGAGCAGCATCTTTACACTTGGCTTCCCCTCAGTGAAGGCGAAATGAAGGGGAGCCCTCGGGGCAAACACAAAGACAGGAGGATCTGGAAGAGTCTTAGATGAGCATAAACACACAAGACACACACACGCACGTAAACAACACACATTTGAGGAAAGAGAAAATTCACACAAGCACCCAGACACAAAATAAAAGAACATACATGAAGGAAGATTAAGCGTAATCATAATACAGATATGTTGTGTCTCTGCTCCCCTTCAAAAACTCAAAGTCAAAATGAAACAAAATGAAAATGTAAATATTATAACCTTCTCTTTCAGCTGTTTTATCATGTTGCAGAGTCTGATTTAGATATTTGTGCACTGATGTAGCCTAATATTTATATTGGAATTTTGTAATTACAATTAAGAGATGAAGACTGGGAATCTTGTCCTTTGTACATAACTAATTATGTAATCACTAAAATACCATCACAAATTGAGAACAACAGGTGTATGTTCACATTTGCCCTTTTCCTTTTTACCCATGAATTTACTCACATGAAATACTCTACTTGTTTTTCTGTAGATACTTTGCAACTCTTACTCGAGTAATTATTTTCATGACCAGTTTTACTTTTCAGCTACTCCTCCCAACTCTGCTAAATAGAGTTTCCAACATCCGTACTGAACCTCCCCAAAGTAAATTAAGTGAAATAGAAAGTCCATCTTTAAGACCCTGCAGTAGATATACGGTATGTACTGCAAAATGTGATAACATGTCACAGATACAAGGGCACACAAATTATAAATCTTGTTATCAGCATATTATAAAAGTATCTGTTACAGTTATGCTATGATGCTGGCTATTTTATTTACTATATACTAAGACTTCACTTACTTAACTGTAAAATAAATGTGTCTGGAACTCTTCTTCATTTGTAGTGATGACGTTATCCATTGGAAAATACTTATCTATGAACATTTATCGTAGACTATGGGACATGTTTCAATACTATTTTTATAAAGTAAAACAGTGATGTAAAAGATTGACTGGAAAGTCCACTAGTCTGCATACAGTATGTCAAGTTGGAGTAGTGAAGAAAGAACACATGCATAGATCCCTCCCTCTGTTATCTAGTATCGTCTAAGGGAAAAGTTGCATGTAAATTATCCAAACTTTCTCCCTCAGCAAAATGGCAGAAAATGTATTTTATCGCCTCCATCATTATTTCTGTTTGTGGATTTTTCTCTCTGTCACCCCTTCGTCCCCCTCTGCTGATGATATGCTGTGATTTCAAGAGACAAAACATGGAAATTGCACAGAGGGGATCAGGAATTTACTTCTTGATAGCATCTGTTACTAACTATTCGCTCAGCATGCAGAAGCGGTTGCCCCTGAAGACCTGTTCCTCCCGTTTTATCTTATTTATTTGGAGAAAGGGTTATATTGTCTCATGCACCACAAGGTGCACCTAGGAACCTCTGTGCATGGCTAAACGGGAACTTTTATAGCCATCTCTACCCAGAATGGCAATTAGCTGCGGTAGACTGGGGAAAAACAGAGAGCAGAGTTGGTATGCAGAGAGCTCTGCAAAGTTAATGGACTTTTAAATCGACACTGTGCGCCAAATTCCCTTATTAATGCCATCCCTGGTCCCTGCCTACGCGACCGTTTGATTTCAAAGGTCAATTCTCAAATGTCAACATAGGAATGGTAAATAGAGTACACTTTTATGATGCATGCACAGAGTGTTGTGTATGTGAAGTGAAGGAGTGGCTAAGTGAAGAGGAGCTCCTCTGACATGTTTTGTCCTGTATTTATCTTGCTATACACAAACCAGGCATGATAGTTCTCAGCACTGAACTGCTTTACATTTGGAGGGTGTAAACTCAAATACACACACACATCATATTAGGCTGATGGGTCCAGTAGTATGTGAGATTAGAGATGCAAACACGCCAATGTCTTCAGTCATTTTGCGTTTTATTTAAAAATGACATAAGACGTTGCCGTGTTGTTCCTGCATATTTGGTGATACCAGGCCTGGCGGACATCTGCACTCTTCTGAGTGCAATTTCAGTTTTGTCTGTGCTCTTCTTACTGGTTTAAACTGGTCGGGGGATCAATTGAAGAATGGTGATGTCTCATGCTTCAATGCAACAATGCAACAGCATTTGAATCAAAATTTAATGGAAGTCGGTGGGTTGTTTGCTTATGTTGTGAGACCACTGTCTGTCTGTCTGATCAAACCACACCCACACAGTCCTCCATCCATCCATCGTCAACCGCTTATCCTGCGTACAGTGTCGCGGGGGGCTGGAGCCAATCCCAGCTGACACTGGGCGAAAGGCAGGCACACCCTGAACAGATCGTCAGTCCATTGCAGGGCCCACACAGTCCTATTGAAGACAAATAGAATTTTGAGTGTAAATTCTTAAAATAAGGATATATATTTTTATTTAGTTTTATTGTTGCTTATTCAGTCATTAATATTTAATGTAATAGATAAATGCTAGTTTTGTCTGTCTGCAATAACAGTGTTTTATATATTTTTTTTTACATCTTTATCTAAGAGGTACGCAAAAATTAGATTTATGTGATATATAATGAAAATCAAAAAATTTTCACTCAGCTTATTCATTTTGATGGTCAGCGCCCCTTGGCGTTGCTTTTGAATGCCCTGGGTACCGCTTTAGCGTCGTTATTTGACAGGGCTCTCCGGTCAAGTTAGCAATGGTTAGCAAAAATAAATATGCAACGTCCGGTCAAGTTAGCGATAATAAAAATGCACCGTCTAAACATCGCCATTTTGAAAGGGCATGTTGTTAAAGTTGTGAAACGTTGCAATTTGGTTAGGTTTAGACACCAAAAGTAGCCTCCTTGGTTAGGGTTAGGAAGATCATGGTTTGGGTTAAAATAACTACATACATAGTTAATTTGTGTTACTTGCGTAACTTTACGTACCTTAAATGAAAATATTTAATGTTGAGTATTTGTTTCACACGGCAAATGAACACCGGTTTGTGGCCATTCCAACTACCTCCTTAGTTGAGCTTTTCTGTTAAATATCATATACCTATCTTTACTGTCCAAAACTGACTCTACAGGACTTCTCCCACTGTGTTGAACTATGACGCTCGTTACAAACTGACGCAGACGGGTCTTGACCATGCCTCCATATATAGACGAGATGGGAGTGACAACGGGTTGTGAAAATAGGTTAATTTCTAAATTTCTATCTTTTTTCCTTAATTCAAACAAAATTGAAAGTTTCAGTTTCAGGCCAGTGCAGGTGTTCAAACAGAAGTGTGTGTGTTGGGGGACGCGATGATGGACATCTTATGATGAAGACTGATATAGTGCCCTGGGTCTGCTCCACTGAGTCAGTAGCTGGAAGGGAGAGTATGCCCATACTGCAAATCTCAACATCAAGCCTGAGGCTACAAGCTGTGAGTTTTGACCCCATGACTTTGACGGACTACGGAGAAAATAACATCTTAGCAGGACGGAGACGTGTATGGAAACGCCACATGATTTTTGGCGCGCACAACAAAAAAAAAAAAAAAAAAAAAAACCCACACAGACGCAGTTTCATTAATCTGTTGAAGTGAATGTGTGGTGTGAAGGACCATGGTATCGATTGCACTGATGTAACTGGAGGTGCTGATGGACACAAGAACTAGAGTTAACAGAGTAAAAAAAAAATGGAGGAAGAGGGGGGGGAAGGCGGAATTTAAACATGGCCTCCAGCAAGCGGACTGTATCTGTCTATTTTAATTTGCTTTCCTAATTATCTGATTACTGCCTGTGCCCGTGGATTCATTCCCTTCTCTAAATATAGGCCCAGATTGTTCCAAAGCTCTGCTCACAAATTCTCTTTGATTGTTTGGTGGTGAAAATCTTGCACACAGTGAAGGGGTCCCCACTGAAAGAGCCCCCTCCTCAATAAAAAGTGGGTTTCTCTGAGATGTTTTTAAAGCATTTGTTAATATGCCTGCAAGGCAGAAGAGCGTCCTGTCCTACTTGAAAGGCCCTCATCAGGCTTTCCAGATGTTTCCCTCTGCCCTTTTATCCGCTCGCTTTGTTGTCGACAGAACGGCAAAAGTTTTGTCTCATTAATTATTGTTCGCTCTCCGCCCTTGTGTCGATGCGTCTCAGATGCCATGTTTGGTGCCTTAACAGGAGATGTGTTGTGCATTCGACTGCTAACGTGAAGGGAAAGATAAGAAGAAGAATACAGGGAGGGGGGTGGGGGGGGGGGGGGGGGGGGTGTCAGGGCGTGTGCTGAGAGAGGGATATGGGGAGAGACAGAGGAAGAAAAAGAACGATATCAAGAATTCAACCTGCTGGTTATCAGGTTGAAGGTGACAGGGTGAGTGTGTAAGTGGCATCTGTGAACGCCTGTCGGAGGAAATTTGGGTCAACATGTAGCCATCTCCCTGGGACATCATTGTGAAATCCACACAGCCTAGATTATACATACATGTCAGATTCCTCTAAATGTTTGCCTGCACTTATCGATTTCCCGTTCCTCTGCCTTGATTGATAAGCCGGGCACATTCATCTATTAGTTTTGGTCCTCCGAAGCAACTACTCAAGATGAAAGGGACAGAATGCTTTTGTGGTGAGAGTCTGTGTGTGTGTGTGTGTGTGTGTGTGTGTGTGTGTGTGTGTGTGTGTGTGTGTGTGTGTGTGTTTGTTCGCTCGGAGGCAGCTGCCTGTCTACCATTGTCTAGACAGAATCATGTGCCTGCATACTGAGAGAGAGGAGGTGACATGCTGAAAAGCTGCCTGTGTTGATAATTCTCCACGACACTCATTTGCTGTGACAGAGACCAAAAAGTTAGTTCTAGCAGAACTTGTGAAAAAAAAAATGTAAGCGGTTCAGGGATTTAAAGTGAAGATCAGCTTTTCAGCATAAAACACTCAACAAACATAACAGCAACGAGTTAAGGGGATTACGATTATAAGGCTCGCAAAGCATTCAATACAATGCTATCATCTGTATGCATACCCCACTGTGTCTTCTTTGGGTGTTTCCCACCACACGAGACAGAACTTATGTCATAAACTGCTCATTATTCACTGTACATATAGCCAGATACAGTAGAACACTTTCAATGTTTCTGCATGAAAAGTCTGACACACTTCCCACTGCAACTTCTCAATCCTCCGCATCTTCCCTCCATCTTTAATGGAATCTCCACACGCACCATTCCCCAATCAGCCCCCATAATGCCTTGCTGTCTGCATGCCCCCGGTTATGGCTGTGCTACGCTATAATGGTTCCCCCCTTATCTGACAGACAGTTATGCAAATATTAGGTCCCACCCGAATATCTGGTGACAGGAGTTTCTCCCGCTCTCTCCTTTTCCCCTGATTATGCAGCGATAGGCTCGCTCGGCCTGGAATAGACTACTCGCGTATAATCGTGATTAGTCATATCTCGTGTTCGCAGCGATGTAAAACCCATCACTGCCTGGTCTTTATTGTCGGCGGGCGTGTTTCTGTTTGTGTGCGAGACATGCTGATGGACAGTCGGAGGCAGATGGAAAATCCTTTTCATGCCACTGGTTCAGATATGGTATGTAATATGCTACGCGCAATGTTTCCTAATGATGACTTGTTAATGCTAAAATGCTCAGCAAGCAGTCGAACATTTCTTTATTCCCCAGCTGATTAACTTCTCAGCCAGGAAGCTGAGCTCACGTTCAGGTAAAGTGGTAATTAATTAGCTTGATAAGTCATCATCCTGAATGCATCATTGAGCTGTGCAGACACTGGATTTGCTTTTCCTGCTTTTGCTTCTCTGCTCTGGTGAATGCAATAATGTAAGATTAAACACAGTAACCCAGAGCAAGACACAAACCCACACAGCCAGGGCAGCAAGTGTATATAGATTATCATGCTAAAGAAAACATAAGCATTAGTCTTAAGCCGTTGCTCATCAGACTTTTTGATTTGCCTGACAGCAGTTAGCAGCTGGATTGTAAAGAGGCGTGATATGCCATGGACCCAGACCCCCACAAAAAAGAAAAAGAAATATCACTCAAGATGCTGAAGCCTTCCACATCATTACGGCATCACTTACGGTTAGATATGGTAACTGTAAATCATGTATACACTTGGTTTACAGCAGAAATTCATGGGGTTCATATGCAGATATGTGCTTATACTTCAGTAGACGACTCTAATCAAGAATACATATTTTAGTTTAGCTTTCCTCACGTAGGGACAGCGGAGCAAGCTGAAAACATGACATTATGGCCTTAAAAAGGTGTTCTTGCTGAAGGGTAAGCAAACAATTGCCTTTTCACATATCCAGCAGACATGGATTTGGAGTCATGTTTTGGGGCCACCTGACGAAAGAAGTTCCACTATTAACGGTTCTTTTCGTTCTGGTTTGCTCACCACCAATTCTTGAGGAATATATTTTAAGTCTGTTTGCTGTTTAGCGCTGGGCAGGTAGCATATGTGTATTTGCCTACAGCTGCAAAAATTATATTATATTAACACATGCCAGATCATGGTTTGGGTTAAAAAGCGAGCGAAAGCAGGCTAAAACACTGTAAAGTTGAGGGGAACTGCAGAGTCAGGTGATAATTCTCTGTGGGTTTGTCACCACTAGCAACACCACATTGAGTTACACTTAGCTATTTTATGCAGGGTTTACATAAAAATATTGATAATTGCAGCTTTAAAGTCGGTTTGACACGCCAAGCGTTCACCTTAGCTGGTGAATGTGTAGCTATTGTAGGAATTAAAAATGTTTGGCAGCAAATTACTGCAAATATAATTCAAGTTTGGCATAAACATACAGTTTCAATATAAATGAATAAAAATGTATGAGGAAAGTAAGGCTACATCCACACCACTACGTTTTCGTTTTAAAATGCAGCACTTTTGCTACGTTTACGCCTGCCGTTCCGACTAAAACACCAAATCCGAACACTTTAAACGGAGATGTCTGAAAACGCAGCTGACTCTGTTTTCTTTTAAAAATGTAGCGTGAGACAGACGAAAACGAGGACTTTAAAAACGATGATGCAGATACTCACATTTGGCCTCCCATCAGCCATGCAAAGCAAAAACACAATGCTACTGAGAGTTTATGGTTTGGTGTTTTTCTTAAAATATTTTGTACTGTGCAAATAACACTCATACACTCGTACTGTGATTGTCGATTGTATTTGCTTCTATTTGCTTGGCGAATCCCAGTCTGTTTTCCGCTGCCATAGTCGCTTTATACTCCTGTGTTACTTTTTTCGCCATTGCAATTCTTCGCTCGTCTATAGTAGAACATTCTTCTTCGCCAAATCTTATGCAATGGAGTAGACAGTCTGCTTCCTGTTTACACCTGCACGTGCATGCCCAGTGTAGGTGAACAGCCACTTGATGTGCGTTCGCAATCAGTTTATTATAGACGGAGATCCGTTCTGATATGCAGCTAAAATGCTGGTGTGGACGGAGATTGTTTTTTTTTTTTTAAGTTCTGTTTTCTCTGTTGTAACATTTGGAGCCATCAGCTCCACAAGGCACAAGAGGTTTGCTTAGCGAGATCAACAGTATGTGTTAACATGTTAACATAGTATTGGCAGCCTCCATATAACTGATGTCAGGTAATGTGCTCATGTGACTTCAGTTGGTCAGGTGAAGCACTTGTGGCTTGAGTTGGTAATGGTGCCGAGTGAGGCTGTTGACAGAAAGACTGAAGGAGGTAGGTGAGAAGTACGTGAGAAGTGAAATAACCAGCCCCTTTCTAACACACACAGGCATACACACTCCCTGCTCTCTCTCTCTCTCTCTCTGTCACACACACACAAACTCCATCTCCCTGAGGGGTAGTGATCTGTGACTCCTCAATGTTCTGTGCACATCTGAGATGACAGCACACAAAACATGGCCAGCGCTCCAGTCTGGGTTCCACATGATCACCCACAGCAGTACTGTACAGCAAACAAGATACAACCACACTGTGTGCAGACAAGGAAAGAGGCCAGGACTCTCACTGAATCCAACAGTGTCGCACTCAGACTTGGTCACACAGTATGTACAAATAATTTGTGGTTTGTCTTGGCCTGCTTTGGGAGTCAGATGCATGGGCTTTGCCATACATTACAATAGAATGCTTGTTAATCACGCGCATATTAGTTTACTGTTGCAGACAACCTGAACTCTCTGAGATCATGCGTTGCAAATACAGTAAATGGGCTCAATTAAGTAAGGAGAACATTTTGTTTCAAAATACTTTCTAAGAGATAAAGTCGCTGTTTTTTCTACTGTGATGATAAAGAAGATTCAATATGGAAATATATGAAGGGGGGCCGGAGGGGCCTCCCCCAGAAGATTTTGAGCACCTATAATCAGTGCTTTAAGTGGAAAATATAGGTGCTGGGCAATATGGCTGAAAAAGTTATCACGATAAAACATTTCACATCATTCAACATCAATTATTCTTATGATAAATGTCAAATCATTATAAGGCAGATTTTTGCTCCTGAGTGAAAGTTGAAGAAACCAGATGGATTAATTGTGGTTTTAAACTATTTTTATGGACAGAACAAAAACTTAATGCCAAACAGTGGATCCAGTCTTTCCCATACATTCATTTATTTGTGGCAGCCCTGCTGATTTGTTCGTGATTCAAATGAATTAAATCAAACACATTAAACATTTGTTATATTGTTATTGAGGAAATTTATGTTGCAATAATTATCATTATTATTTTATTGCCCAGCCCTGCTGGTACTCCCCATTCACATGGGGACTCACGGCTACATGAAAGGCACCGAGCTTCTACCTGCTCCGTCTCCGCTGACAGAGATTAGCAAACAGGCAAGAATGGGAACAGATGAGCGCCACATAGAGCCCACCGGTACGCAAGAAAAGTCCTGGGACGCCAAAGAGTAAAATGTAGAAGTAACTTACTGGTATCGGTGGCCCACTTCAAGCACAGCCTATAATCAAAATTGACACCACTTATCTGTGAAGCCGTACTCCACGGAGTGGATTACATTCCACAAAAATGGCCTTGTTATGTTGGCAAAGGTCCAGACGATCCAATCCAGTAAAATATTTAGTCCAAAACTCATTATTATTTCAATAAATACACACGGACTGCTATTGCGTTGCTTTAACTACAGCTAGCATGTAAACAAAAAGCACGTCTACACATTGACTTTTTGAGTGACACCATAATTGACCCAATGGAAACTTCCATGCCCTGTTCACAGCCTACAATAGCCAATGAGTGTCCACGTCGCAAGGAAGTGCCAGTCCCGTTTCTTTCGGGAAACGCAGACACCAAGCCACCAATTGTGCAGAGGAAGACTGGCGCTTCACACACACCTAACACGTGACAGTTAAAAAATATGCAAGAATATTTTCCACATACATAAATATATTGTTGAATACAAAAATGCCTCACGCCGGAGAACTTTAAACCCTGTAAGTCACATGACGTAACTTAACTTACGTCACTTAAAGTAAGTTTAGGTTTCACACAGGTCAGGAACAGCAGTCTCCTGTGCAAAAGTTCTGTGTTGACCCATCCATCCATCACTTTGTCGCTCTTTATACTACCTCACCTGACTTCCTCCTTTTCCCCCTTCACCATTACTACGGCCAATAGAGGTTGCAGCATAACAATAAACATAAATAATGGTTGCAATAAGCTGCTTGCACAGACGACCTATGTGGCCGTATTTTTGGGGGAGGATGGCCTGGTTTCGTCTGTGATTCCAATGCACCCCCTGGATGTAAATTTATATCTCTATAATTTAAAACCTGAGACATTTTCCTCCCGTTATTATCAGCAAAGGAAGGAGCAGACCAGATTCAATTTGAGGAGAGGTAGTGGATCATGAAAGCATTTCACCATTCGGGAACAAATTTGATATCCGTCTGGAAGTCAGGACCCAGAACGGTAGTGTTGTCAGAAAAAGTAAAATGTTGCTTTATTTGCCATTCCAACTCCAATTTCACATGATTGCTCAAACTTTTTTGATCTTATCACTTTTTCTGACTTTTCCTTATGTATTTTTGCTCGTACCTCTATTTCACCACTTACCAGTCAATCCTCAATGGATCTGCTTTAATTTCATCTTATGAAACTGAGATCAATGACACTTACAGAATCTTTTACAGTACAGTAGATTTCCAGAGAAGGAGATGAAGGAAAAGGGCAAACTCTGATCTGATCTAATTTTCTCTTTTTATAAGATCAAGTTTTTGACACATCAGTAGCCTCTGCAATTCTGTCCTCTTTATATTTCTTTTCTTTTTTTTACTGCAGCTATTGCACACTCAAGTGTTATGTTTGTCCCACATTATGCAAATAAAGAGGGCTACTAAATATTGCCTCCGCCATAAATAAATGACGTGGAACTTTCTATTATGCTGGTTTTGCACATCACAATACCACTCTTTGTATAATATATATGTATATAAGATCTATGACACATAATATTTTACGGTACAGTAGATTTCCAGAGAAGAAGACTGAAGAAAAGGGCAAACTCTGAGCTTATTTCATTTCCCCCCTTTATAAGATCAAGTTTTTGGCACACCAATAGCCTCTGCAATACTGTCCTGTTTATATTTCATTACTTTTTTTCACTGCATCTTGCTGCAAACAGTGCATGGATGAAACTGAATAATATTGACAGGTCCGTTTCATCTCGGATATCAATAACGGAATTGTGTTATTCGATGTCTGGCTTGCATGATGATAATAATTGCTGCCAATGCATGTGCTGGCTGCAATAAAGACACTATTGAATTTCCTCACAAGTTTTTTCCAAATTGATTTTTTTTTTTCATATCCAGAAGTGAGGAGAATGAAACAAAATCTTCCACACGCACAGTGTGACTTCCCTCATTTCTTTGTGTCTGTTTTCCCCAGCTTCAGCTGCAGAGTTGACTTTACATTTCTCTTATTCAGGCTTTTTGCCTCTTCACTTTCCCCCTCCATTTAGAAAGAATCATCTGTTACACAGTGGCTTCATAATTGCTAGGCTCTCTCTGCTGGGAAGCTTTCGCCAAAGTTCTTTTGCTAAAAAGCCAACAATTAATAAATAGAAAGCTACCTTTGACCCACAGATTGTCTAAACAACGTGAGCTGCTTACTATAGGCACAATTTTAATTTGGCAATTGTACTGGTGTAATTACAGACCACAACTTTGAATGAAGACAAACAAGGGCCCCCTTATGCTGTTAAAGACATTTTTATTTTCCCGTATAATGAATTTGCCTCCTGAAGTTACCTCCTGCTGCAACTACATATTTGTGCAATCTTTTTCTTAATACCCCAACAATCCTACCACACGTTCAAGTCACCTGAAAGTTGAATTATTGTCACTTTTTGTTTAAGGAAATAAAAACTAAAATAATACTCAGGCTATCATGCAGTTACGGTATTAATGGAAATCCTGAGCTTTAAGCTTCTGGCAAGGCGTTGGACTGACATTTGAGAACAGACAAGTTGTCAACATCTCTGGTGTGCAACCGTCTGGAGCATGTCATTGCCCTAAATAGCTTGTGAATGTAATTAACAGCCTACAGAGCATTGGTTACTTACTGTTAGCAATTTAAGCTGTCTGTTTGTTTATGACACTGAGCGTTTAGGAAAATCTGTCTTGCTTTTAAGCTTGTATTCCATGCAGAAAGTGGAAGCTAGCAAATTAGGCTAACTAGCCTCCAGTCGGAAACTGGACCCAGTTAACCTAGCTTGGAAACGTCAGCACTGATTCCCACTAAGTTACTTTTTGTTCATGTTATGTAAACACCTGCTGAGTGCTCGGCAACTCTTGCACACTCAAGTGTTGTGTTTGTCCCACATTAGGCAAAAGGGGGAGGGCTAATTAATGTTAGTTTTCACCATCAATAATTGACATGGATCTTTGTGTTATGCTGGTTTTGCACATTACAAAACCACTCTTTGTATAAAATATAAGTAACTGTATGTGTCTGTATCTTTAAATGTGTATGTTCTGTGTGTGTACTGCGAAGGGGGTTACAACTTGATTTTCATTGTGCAGCCCTGTGTTGTAGAACGACTAATAAATGAACCTTGAACCTTAGCTCTGTCTCTTTCATGGCTCCAGTTGTGGTGACAGCGACTAACCAGACTGTCAAAACTCACAGCAACAAGTAGAGTCCTGTAACCTCAGCACAGCACGCGTTACCTTGTGATTCGAATCACGACAACAGAGTAACTATTGGCTGGATAAATAACTGTGTGGCTATTGCAATTTTAATAAATATTAGGAACTCTCGTAGTGCCCGCCCATGCAGATATTGCATCAATCAAATTATTTGTATAAACATTGCTATTTGGAAGGAAAAATTAAAGCCTAATGGAGAACACTAGTGTTTAATGCAAATGCTGTAGAAAACTAACTAAACCTTTTTGGTAATTGCTATTTTGTCCAAACAAGTACACAAGTCAGTACAAACACCCAACCCAGGTACTGATTCCTATTAATAAAATCTTAATTTCTTTATCCACTTTTTTTAACCAGTGCCTGTCTTTTTACCAGCCTGTCTATATTCCTTCTGTCAAAGCTTGTGAAAGCCGTACATGGCAAGAGTATGGAGTGAAGCATCAGGTTGGCACGGTGCCTGGGAAACAGCGAGAGGAGGAAAAAAGAGAGAAGCACAGAAGACAAAGATGGAGCAAGAAGAGAGGAGGATGAGTGAAAAATGTGATAGCGGTGTAGGTGCCGGGGGAGTCCGATGATGCAAAATGAAAGCATAACAACAGGACAGAAAGCGAGGAAAGAAACAACGAGTGAGTAAGATGTGTTTAACTGCGGGAGCATGTGTAGGAGTGATGGGAGACTCCGCGGGGCCCAGAGGTAATCTGCAGGTTTGTGCGCTAGCTCTCCAGGACCTTGCAGGTGCGCTGCAGCGGAGATGTCACAAATGTTGTTTTTTGTGTTGTTGTTTTTTTCCTACACATTCAGATGCACAGACACAAAGATGTACATGCACACAGAGTATGAACAAGTAGGCATAATTTTCCACTGCAGACTGTAACCCTGCGGTCAGCTCCTCAACTTGTCATTTACAAATTTACCTCTTTCAGTAAAAACAAGCAACCCCCCCCCCCCTTTTCCCCTCTGCTCCTCACATCCATTTGTTTGTCTCTAGCTGTGTTGACTAGCAATATTAATGAAATATCTTTGTAGCAATGTCATAAACAGAGACCTGTAAACACCATCTCTCATTAAGATGAAGAATACGTACTGTACAGGCAGCATGTGGCAGCCAAACGTCCTCGCCTGTCTGTCTTCATGCAGTTTAGACTATTTCATCAGATCAGAAGTTAGATGGAAAAGCATTTTTATATATAGATCCCTGCACTGTGATGGGTCCCCAATCTGTCTTTCTCTTGTCTTGTCTCTTTCTATTGCTCCCAGAGAAATGAAAAACAATGAGATTTAATCATCCCCTTCTCCTTTTGCAAACAATTAGATTATGGCTTTGTTTTCTTTCAATTTGATAAGGGACTCTGACACCATTCTTGCCCGCACTACGCAGTCATACATTATGGAGACGGCGGAGCGTGCTTCTGTTAATAAGAATTGACAGGAGCTACTGCAGAAATAACAAGAACAGACTTCTCCAGAGTCTCGGGCCCCACCCAAAAACGCTGCGCTTCCACAGACACATACACATGCAAAGACACCGCCGTCAATACACAACAGCAGTGGGACATCCACAAGACATCCTCATCAATTATGAAGGAGCACTGAGTACCATCCATTACATCCAATCAGCTGGAGAAATCACTGTTTTACCACCACTAGAATTCCTCTATTCATTAGTAAACCACATGCACACACACACACACGCACATCTGTACACATATGCAGACAATGTGCCCGATAAGCCAGGATGAATATGGAGGAACTAAACAGTTCTCAGAATGCAAAAGAAACCAGTTTCAGTCCCTAGTTTATTCATGACCTGAATAGCATGCCTGTGCAAACAAGCCCCGACTAATGTTAATTAGGCAGAAAAGAGTCTCGTTAGAGAGGGAGAGAGAAAATGGATTAATCCAAGGACGGCTGGAAGGAAACGTTTGATTGGAGTTGGGAGTTATAAAGACAACATTGGCAAACTTTCATGCTTCAAAGAAAGGGGCGAGTTTTGAAGAAACAAAAGGGTAAAATCATACGACAGGAGGATTTTGTTTCAATAAACCACAGTGAGGAAAGCCAGATGAGCACTGCTAGACAGCCTGCCACCATACGTTTAGTGCACATTAAAGCAGTGGTTCCCAAACAAGGGCCTCGGGACAGGCAAAACAAATTGAAAAAGACTGAGGGTATGGGAGAGAACAAAAATGTACACAAAGTTATGATTATTATTTTAAGCATATTTCATTATTTAATAATATAAAGGAATCAATTTTGACTTTGGTTTAACTTGTTAGGAATAACAGACATAACATCTTTGATGTGGGGCCACATGGAGACACTGATTTGGTTTGAAGCGCGATTACTTAACTTTGGCTGAACAGCAGCGACTGTGGCCACGTGGAACTGAATTTGCCTTCATTTCCCACCATTCTCTTGGGAGAACAGATAACATGGACACGTGTTGTATGACAGCTCCGTCACTAACCATTTTCCCCTTTCTAATCAAATTCCCTCCCAGGCCTCCCCATCAGATACTTGCTTTTAACTTGGTTAGGAAAATGGAAGATCAAATAAGGAGGTGATCGAGCTGAAGGTACGGCAGTGGGAGCAAAGATAAAAAGATGTCGCATGGGAGAGAGTCCATTCTGTAGCTGCTCTCGGAAAAGAATTGAAGGTCCATATGCAGGTGCTTATGGCAAGCTGTCGGGCTGCATTTTTGATGCGGCTGCATTGGGCTTCATTATGCATGCCATATTGAACCGAACCGATCAATAATCAGTAATCAAGGTGAATCAATTATTCATTGGGACACATTTCACAGTCAAAGCCAACAAATCTTGTGAGTGTATTGGAAGCAGCATGCAGAGAAAAGATCTAGTTTAGCCTGTAAAACAGAGTAATTCAGAGGGCAATGAACTCAGCAGGAGTTCCCGGTCATGCTACACTGCAGTGCAAATTACAGTGATTTTAACATTTTTACAACTGTACTCAAAGGTCTATGGAGAAAAAAAAAACATTTACTCTAACTACCTTTTCATCTGAGAAACTTATTCCCCTTTTAGCAACTCTTTGCATCTCCTAGCAACAGTGGAAATATCACTTTGTGTGGTTTTGTGTTATGTATGTTGTGTTTTCTGACAATGGTGCTGCTGTGAAGTCGGGTGTGCTTTCCTTCTTTCTATTGACCAAAATCCGTAATACAGATGTCCACTGGTCAGACTAGACGAGAAAGGTGAGTTTCTGCTAAATGAGTCTGTGGTGGGTTGAAGAAAAAAAAATAAGAACAGTCAATGTCTGTGATCGGGAACAACTCTATCATCACTGCCTTTCTCTTCATCCGTCCCTTCTGTCTCTTTCTCTCTCTAACTACATCTCACTAGAGCACTTGCCCCTCACCCCGGGTCTATCTCGATCTCTTTTATATCCTCTAGTGGGAAATCAACCACATGCACATAAACAAAGCCACACTGTTGCTCGCACACACAAACACACCATTTTGCAGCACCATGGGGCTGAAAGAGGCTTCTATCAGTGCAGCTTTGTCTTTCAGGTGGTAATTAGCAGTCATTGTTGTTCTTCTGCTAATCAGAAATCTCACACACCAATGAGGGTCATTATCTCACCATCAGGAAAAAAGACCAGCCTAGCTCAGGGAAGACATGTGCGTGTATGTGTGTGTTATGTGATATGTATTATGATAGAGTCCGCAGCCTTATCAAATAAAATTGCGAGATTGGATCTTTTTCAAACATTTGCATATAGAAGGGCTTAATATCAATTATGAGATGAAATTCTGTGATTGTTTCTTCCTCTGGCTAATTGCACCTTCAATCTTACAGACATATTTTTCTGAAAAAGCTTCAGTGATTCAAGCTAGATACGATGTGAGCAAAGAAGTGCTGAAAATGCTGAAGTTCAGAAGGGTTAAACAAAGCTGAATACAGTTAGAAAAGAAAAGGTGTATAAATTATCCAGTGGCCTCCAGAAAAGGACAAGCTTGTATTGCATGAAATGCAAATTCAATCATTCAGGGAGCAGCTTATGGTGGCTTGAAAGTTGCTGAATAGTTGCCATTGTATCCATAACTGACATGTATGGGAAAATAATGAATGCTAAAATAACTAAATGCTAACACCATAGCACACGTCAAAAAGGAACTAGTTTTACTAAGTTGCATATCTATCTATTTATTTAAAAGTTTGCTAACATTAGCTGACATTAGGTACTTGTTATACCAGATCAAGTATGGACCGATGCAACCAGGAAGTAACTGAAAACTGTAATTCATTGAGTGGCCACTTGAGGCTGGCTGCAGAAGGGAGTCAATCACCAATGACCCCCATGTTAAAAAGGCCAACTTTACAGCAGAATAAAACATGTTTACAGCCTGGTTAAAAAAATGGATTTAGTGCATATCGCTAATTTTGCCCTTCGTGACAACTGTGAGGGGGTGAATTTTTTTATAACTCACCTGTTTAAAGTATATTAAGCCTTAAAGTTCTGGATTATTAAGGACGTGGCCGCTTTGATTGACAGGTGTCTCTAGCCGCTGTCACTGCTAGCAATCGGTCCGCCGTCTGTTAGCCTCACGCAGCTACATGGAGCTCTGAGGCTCAGCCTGTCGGAGCCTTTTGGACATTTCTACATGCAAATACCAGATGAATAAGGACAGGCTGTGCGGTTTATTGGAGAGAGAACCTCCAGGAAGTCTGTGTTCTAGTTGGTGAGTGAAATTCTTGTATTTTATTTATGTGTTAACATTTAACAGGTATCGCTGTCAGCATTTAGCTTGTTAGCTTAGCTCGTTACGCTAATTAGCCAGATACGAGCAGCCCTAAACTGCTAACGATGCTAAGTTAACGGGAGTTAGTGTGTTCTAACCGCAGCTTTTAAGGAGTCAAAAAAAAGTCAGCAAGAAGAGAGAAGCCAAGGGCATAGGCACCTTTTTCCGCCTAAAATAACATACTCAAAATGAATTAGGAATAACTCTTCAACCATTTGGCCTAGATGCATAATTCTGGAATCCTTTGAAAAGTCAGAAGCTAAGGAATATAAATCAATTGTATATTAATATATTTATTTTACTATTACAGACTGTGGAGATGCAATAAAGAAAAAATCTGATATTTTCATCCTTGCCTGGTAAAAAAAGCTATATTTTAATGCAATAAACCATCATAAGGAAGCTTATAATGCAACTGAATATCTTCTAATACACCTAGAATGCAACTGTAACTGTAAATCTGATGAAATAAACTAAAATAAAACAGTTATCATACAATATTTTCAAAATATACCAGGCGATTTGTCCATATTTTGGCAATATTTACTGTTAAAATGTTGACAGTAGATACTGGTATGTATCTTTAAAACACTTTTTCTGTCCATACAACCAAGTTCCAAATGACAAAACATTGAAATATTGATACAAACAGTGAGTATTCATATATATTCCTGTCACCAAAAGCACACTCGTGCTTTACAGGTCTGTAGATTGAGAACGGAACATCCCACAGTGATGGGGGAGCAGAACATTCATTTGGTACCATGTCTGTGTATCTCCAACGGGTCGGCCACAAAATGGCGAAAAACACCATGTGTTCTCAAGTGGCATGTTTCCTCTCTGCAGAAATGTCGAGAGCAGGCAGGCAGCTCGCAGGTATTGCGCAATAATCAAGATGGTGCCCGATGAGACTCGAACATGGACTCGAAGCAACAACATCGGTGGGTTTTGGAGTTAAAACGGCAGAATTTTTTTTTTTCAGTCAGTAATTTTGCCCCAGCGCAGGGCGTCTGTTTTTAACAGGTTTTAACCTCAGTGTTAGACATTAGGGTGATAATGCTTTGAAGAAAAGGTGTCTGTGTGAAGTTGTAAAGGCTCAGCCAAACCTCTGTGGCTCAGCTCTCAGTTAGCTGACGTTATGTTAACGGTAAACTTTACAAACAGGCAATGTTAGATTTAGCTACGTCCTGTAACGGACTCGCTGTTCAGTTAGATACTAGTCAGATACTATTATAAGTGGCTGCAGCTGAACTCGATGGACATGAAGGATTTAAAGGCAGAGAGCCGAGGGGGGAGCGGTTGCGGAGTTATGCCTGAAATTGTCACACCTGCTCGCCGAGGAGAGCCTTGCAGTACATATTGAAGGATGTTTATGGTCATCAATAAGTTATTACACTCGATGTAGATGTAGCATTCCTTGTGATTTAGTAAACAATCTGAGGTGATAACTGCGATGGATCAGTAATGTTTCTGATAAGGAGCTTAAGAAGTGGATGCATAATTTGGCAGAACAGATGTTGTAGGCTACCTGCAGAGAGTTTCATCCACCTTTTTTGTCAGCATATAATGCGCGTTATGCCTGCAGACAGGTAGCTGGGCTGTAACTAGGGAGATGGTTTAGTTAAAGTGAGAAATTAGCTGTGGGAGAGCTGCCTCTGAGTTTGTTTGGTGAGTTAGAATTTGCCAAAAAAGGTAGTACAGTTCATAAGAAATATAAAACAAGATCCTTATAATAAACATTCAATAAGATCTGACTTGAGGAGTAAACAGGTGTCTAGCAGCATGAATTATTATTGCAGTGTCCCGCAGCAAACGTTAATATTGCACATATTAGTAAACAGTGTATTTCACATTGCTTTTACATTTGTAACCTTTGAATATTGATGTTTTCATGAATGCAACACATTCATGTTAAACTATTGCTTGTGTATTAGGAATACTTTGTTATAATATTGATCAGACTAATTATACTTAAAATAAAATCACATTCTTCATTCATCATCAGCTTCCTGTTAATTGTAAATTGTGTGATCTAAACAATATATTATAGTTAACAGCTGTAAATTAAAATATTAAGATGTTATTTATAGGTTAACATTTTACATATGTTAGTAGAAAGTAAAAAATGAAAGGTTAATGTTATATACCGTTTTATTTTGACATTTCTTTAAGAGACAAATGTGACATTGACTGAGAAGTTACTCTGTAGTGAAAAACAAAGAATTATCTGCAAACTGCATAGTTTTGAAGCCCTGTAGGAGGTGTCATTTATTATAACCTCTTTGAAGGTCTTGTGTGGTTTACATTGTATAGACTCACCTATTTACTACATGTGCATTCGGTCAGCTCTGAGACCTCATAATTTGCAAGGTCACAATAAAAAACACCTAGTGGGATTCATAATTACTCTGTGCAGATCATTCTTTGTTTCAGCACTTACCCACAGGATGGTTTGGATGTGCCCACATTATTCTGTGTTTAAACTAGACTTATATCAGAGCAGCAAACAAGGCACTCTTCACAAACTTCATGCTCTTTTATACAGTATATGGGTACTGGGTGTATGGCTCCTTATTTATCTTAAAGTATAAGGTAGAAAGTAAAAAAAACTCCTGCACACACAGAAATACACTGCATAATTACTTTTCATGATTTCATGTGAAACATGTTGTGAGTATTTTCACTTTTTAACTTATACTAGACTGATGTTCTTTAGCAAGAGTTCAGCTGTAATATTTCATGTTTTATCTGAGGTATACGATTAGCTTTTCAGTAAGTAGTAAAGACAGGGAGTGCTAATATATATAGAATTTATTACAATGTGAACCATAAACCATATCTTTTTTTAAATGGACCTATGATACAAATATGGACAATATTTAAAACTCAAAGTAAACAGAAGGAGAGAACCGGAGAGAACGCCTTTCCACATCAGTCCTCCCAATCAGCACAATGAGGACTCCAGGTCTCTGCAGCTCTCTGGCAGCAGGTGGTACATCTGGTCCACAGTGCGACTCTGGGAGAAAAATGTGTAATAAATTCTTCAGGTGATAAAAAAATATAAAGTAAATACAGATGATTATTTAATAAATAGAATATTGTAGAGAACTTAATTTTCTAACGTAATTTTATTCAAAAAGTGAATCTTTGATATATTCTAGATTCATTAAACAAAGTGAAGCATTTCAAGCACTTTTTGTTTTCAGCTTGATGGTTACGGTTTACAGCTCATGGAAATAAAAACTGCAGTAAATTTTTAGAATAAATACATTTCTGTATTATAAATTATACAGAAATGTCAACTGGAGAAGAGCTCTCTAATCAGCTAATTAACTCAAAACACCTGCAAAGGTTTCTGAAGCCTGTAATCTCTCAGTCTGGTTCTGGTGCTCAGAGGGAACCTTTCCACGGTATTCAAATTTTTTTAGATGCTCCCCTAAAAGATGCCTCAGTGTTTTAATGTTGACAGCACTATTATGTCACATACATGGGAGAAAATGGAACAAGGGAGACGGTCTTTAAATGTTTTTGTGTTGTCCTTTTAAGACAGACAATTTTATATCAGCTGTCAAATGTCCAGTAGCCAAGTTGTCCTAGTAACGTAATATAGAGTTTAAACATAAAGTTTAAACTTTATTGTACATAATATAGATATAGAGTTTAAACATAAAGTTTAAACTCTATATCTATATTATGTTGAGGCATCAGATCCTCAACAAGAATCTTACAACCAATATAAAAAGTACCTTTCTCTCTCAAGTGTCCTATTCCAGACAATAATCCCACACAGCCCTGCCGACAGCAGCAACATTACTCAAAATATCGGTGTGGGGAATTAATTAACGTGATAACAGCCATGACTAACGTTTTACAAGTTATATAGCTTCCATCATGTAACTAAGGACTCTACCGCTAGCTTATTACTTTTATTACAAGTAACATACTGAGGTGACGTCCAAATAAACGACTCGTATCCGTTCATAACCAACAGTGTGTAAAAGGGTTAATTGATTTGCTTCAAATTGTTTGTTTGAGATGTAAGTAAACTTAAGTTAACTGTTAACGTTGGTCTCAACAAAAAAAAAAATAACGTTACCACATTTATATAATAAAAAGCATTTAAAACCTTGTTAAGTATAATGTCAATAACAGAACACTTTAAAAACACACTTTGTACACACTGGAAGCACGTACGTATATATGTATATGTGCCTCTGAAAAAAAGATAATGGAAAGGAAAACTGAATGCATGCACTCTCTGTATCAACTGTATGTTACTGATGCTTTGCTGTTGCAATGTTTTTCATGTGAAGCCAAAAACAGCTTTTTGACAACAATCTAAACAAGCCAAATAATTAGGGGGTGATGTTCATATTGAATTGCTAATACCTTGGAAATTAGTTGTATGCAATAATGATGAGATATCCGAAGTTTCTGATTGGTGGCTTGGAGTGTGTATATAGACAGTATATCAGATATTAAGTAAACCAAACACCAGCCAAGGACACTTAAACTTCAGAGGACGACAACTCTGTCACTCTAAAGAAACTCTATGCATCTTTAACAAGCAAATGTTTAAATCCCTTCCAGTTTGTCACTTCTCCCTCCTCCTTGTTGATAACTTAGTTTAGACCAAACAATCTTGAGATGAAGGTTACTGTGGATAGACTGGCATTCTAGATTAGAAGGGGATAAATAAATAATGGACTCAGAATGAGGCAACAAATTATGCTTGTCTCCCCAATTCGAATCAATGGTGTCCAATCTATATCTGTGTCCTTGGTATGGTGTGGTTTTGGAGAGCTGGGGGGCATGATGGTGCACAACAAATTGCTGACTGTCTTATGAAGTGTGCTGCTGGTCACTCAAGGGAGCTGGCCGCCTGATTTAATAGGGTGGTCAAGGTCCTACACATAAACAGAAAGCCAATACAGGAACTCTGGATAAGGAGGTCAGGAGATCGTCAAGCATCATCCCTCTCTCAATAGCACACTTTCTTTCTTGCTATGTTAAATGCTCAGGTATGCAATCTTGCCATTTCCATTAGTAAGTCACATTTTCTCACTCATTTCCTTCCACCTTGTTCTTCTCCTGCTTACGCCTGCCCATTCCTGTACTGTCTCCCTCTCTAGTGAAATAAGGCAGCCCATTGGACAGCGGTACGGAGAGGTCGGCTCGGCCTCGCTTCTCATTCCACCTCTGGAGTGGATTACTTAATGGAAATGACCGCAGGGCTTGCAGGTCCACCCTGATCAGCTCACAGCCCCGGCTGTCTTAAACCCTCTCTCATTCTGAAGGTGCTGAACTATCACCAAGTCCCAAAGACCCTCAAACACAGCTTGCCAGCCTCTGGTTGTATCAATATTAGAATCATTCTTCTCCACTGCAGTGCACAATGTTCACAGTGGAGAGACAGCATTTCTATGGGGAGAGATTAAACCTTAAGTTTTGTTTTACATCTTACTCCAGAGATTTATTATTGAATGTCTATAAAGATGGGGGGCTGCAACTCAACATTGTGACTTTTAGTCACAAAGTTGAGTTGAGCTCCACCAAAGAGTGAAGCTCCACATGTCTTTTAGTAGGCTCTCCCTGCTTAACAAACGGCCACATTTTTCAAACTACAAGCCAACAGTTTGTAATGTGGTCTTTACATTCAAAATCTGAAGTCCCCAAGCCCAAGCCAAGATAACCTTGATGACATCACAAGGCTAATGTCCCTGGAGTTTCCCATAAGTTTTCAAAGGGTGAGAAGTAGTGATGAGCGAGTACACCACTATCTGTGTCTGAATCTGTTCAACTAAACTATCTGTACTCTGAATAGGTGGGGCTTACCAGAAGTTGTTATTTAATACTGAAGTAGGTATGGGTTGATCAGAAGTTGCTGTATTTATTAGAAAATATTTACAAAACAGCCTCAGAATTGACCTTCAGAGCACTATTTGATTACAATAGTAAGATAACTATTTTTTAAAAAGCTTCCTGTATTTATAGATTATTAGAAAACAGATATTTTATTCTGATGATACTCGTACTTGTAAAAAGTACATTATCCGTACTGGATAGTACCTGGCTCAACCCTAGCAGGTATTACTCCCCCATGACAAGCAAACTGATCATTATGTGTGAAATTGGCAGCCTGGCTCCAGACACATTTCACACCGCTGATTTTTCAGAGATTCAAATAGGTCTGGTATTGCGCTAATTGACAGCTTTTACCACGGTTGGAAAAGCATCCGAGCAAAAATAATGTCTAAAAGTGAAAAATTTTGACTTTCAGGTTGAGACAGATCTTAGGGACACCTGAATCTCCAAATGAACTGCCGGCAGGCTAGTTGCTTTGTAGGTAATGTACAGTAGGTGCCAAGATTTGACAAGGAAGAACAACGCATAAAAATAAAATTAGTTTGCTTGTGAACATTAAGACTCTTCAGCTGATTCAGAATGCTGCAGCACGTGTTCTGACAGGAACCAGGAAAAGAGATCACATTTCTCCTGTTTTAGCTTCTTTGCATTGGCTTCCAGTAGTTTCAGGTTTCAGTTTCAGGTGAATCCTGAACCATCCCTTAGTTATGCTGCTATAGGCCTAGACTGCCGGGGGATTTCCTGTGATGCACTGAGCTCCTCTCTCCTCTACTTTCTCTCCCTCTGTATGCAACCTCATCCCATTATTGCATGTTACTAACACAACTTCTCCCCTTTCTGGTAGTCTTGTGCTTTCTCGTCCCTCTCCTCTCTCCTCCTATCACTTCCTGCAGGTTTTCTGGCTCTGGAGCTGTGGAGTCTGGATCTGTGGATGCGGGTCACCTGCTGCCCCCGTGTTCCTGCTCGACACCCTCTGCTGCAATTATTGTTGCTAGTCTTATTGTTATTATTGTTATTATAATCATTAACATTACGACTGTTACCATTAACACTACTATAAATATCTGTACCATTTTTCATTTAGTCTATAGCAACATCACCTTCACTGTCTGTACCTCTGTGTGGATATTGTGTAGGCTGCCTCCCTCCCCTCTCTCTCTCTACTTCCATCCCTCTCTTTTTCTCTCTGTTCCTCTCTTGCCCTCTCTCTCTCTCTTGCCGTCTCTCTCTCCCTCTCTCTCCTTCACCTCCAAACCGGTCGAGGCAGATGGCCGCCCACCCTGAGACATGGTTCTGCTCGAGGTTTCTGCCTCTTAAAAAGGAAGTTTTTCCTTGCCTCTGTCGCCTAGTGCTTGCTCTTGGTGGGAATTGTTGGGCTTCTGTATATAACATCATAGAGTACGGTCTAGACCTGCTCTTTTATGAAAAGCGCTGTGAGATAACTGTTGTTGTGATTTGGCGCTATATAAATAAAATTGAATTGAATTGTGTGTGTTTGACTCTGGATAACTGAATAAGTAGAAACTGTGCCTACAGTCATATGCAAAACAATTATTATTTAGTTGCAAGACAGTAAGGTTCCCACCCAAACAAACACTATGTTATCACTGAGGTGACCTCCTCAATCTGGCAATGTCCTACATTGGAATTCCAAGAATGGAAAAATATGAAAATGATCTACAGCTTTATTCTCCCACATTGTTTAATTTGAATGTTTAACATTCACTTCTTTATTAGCTCTGTGGCGACTCCCCCTCTCCCTCAGCCGGGGGGGGGGGGGGGGGGGGGGCATGATTGAGGTTTTAAAGACTCAATCCCAGTTGAATTGCAATTGCAGAGGCTTTTAATTAGATAAAGCTTGGCTGGGTTGTTTGAACATATACTTTACAGCCATGTCAGGCTAAAAGGGTCCACGTGTCGTAAATATCATCCGAGACACTAATAGAATTGAGATTAGAGGGCAGAATGTGTGGATCAGCGTAAAAAGGCAGCCAGCAGTGGGACAACTTCATGCAGTGAGCTATTTATAGCTGCTAAAATGGACGGCTCCATTAATATAGAGCTTACCCTTTCTGGAAATGTAAATCACTGGGGCCATGGATCGACATGCATGTTATACAGCTGCAGTATGTCAGAGTTAACAGTACCGTCTCTGATTTACAGTTATCTCGGATAAAGCAAGGATGATTACTTAATTTTTAGTGTGCTATCCGCACGGACATCTGGTGTGCTTTAAGTCAATATGATATCTTAGCAATTTTTTTTCTCTACCTCCAAAAATGACTGAGCATCGATGATAAGGCATATGGCCAATATGCAAAGGACATATATTTTAATAGCACGCTGTTTCACAAAGTCAGCATAAGGCCAAGCAAGTGCTTCTAAGCAGACTGTATTATAATTTTCTAAAGTGGCATTAGAGCCATGTTGAGACCTGTCACTCATGTGCTCTCTTTCATTTCTGCCCTTGATGTTTATGTTATTCACAGACAAATTGAGCAAACACCAAAGATGGAGGGAGACAGGGGAAGCCTCAGTGGACACTTCCACGAGGCCAAGGGCTGATCAATAACCTCTACATTTCAAAACTGCATCGGATTAAGTCATGCCTTGTTTTTAAGGGAAAAAAAACCCTACAGGCTCCGGGTTTAATTGAGAAGCATCTCACGTCGAATCAGAGGGTTCATGTCTCGTCTTTTGAAATAACTTGTCATTTTCTCTCTTTCTCGAGCATATCAGCTCATTCCTTTTCTCTCTAATCCTCCTCCCCTCTCTCTCTCTCTGTCATCGCTGTCTGCATAAACACTGAACACAGCGTACACCTCTGCATGCATGTGCTGAATGACTCAGAGCACACAAGCTAACCAGCGGTGGAAGAAACTGAAAAAGTTGCAATACCACAATGTAAAAATACTGGCCTGTAAAAATATGCTTAAGTGCACGTACATCTGTATCATCCACAAAATGTACCTAAAGGACCATACCTGTGTGTTTTCAAGGTTTCGTTTTTTGTACTCTTGGAATCCGTTGGTTTCCATTCATTTCTGTGTAATATGCAGATCAGTTAGCTGCATCTTAAACTTTGAGCTGTTTACTCCATCACAGTGAACACCAGGTCTGCATTGGTCAAAGTTAAAGCATAGATGTCTTAATTAGCACTTTACAGATTGATTTGGAAAACAATCTGAACGCAGACTTGATGTTCACCAGGATGGAATCCACAACTCAAGCAAGAGTCTTCTACAGTACTTCATTTTCATATTGAACAGAAATGAATGGAAGCCAATGGCTGCCAGGACAGTATGAAAAGTACCGCGACATTTCTGAAACACAGTATCATGGTTTGCAAAATTGTTAATTGTGATGTAAAGTATAAGTGGTGTAGTAGATGTTGAGGTAAATCAGTGAAAACATGCAAAACCACTGGTCTGAACTTTTATGGTCTGGTTTATATATATTTTATTATTGGATTATTATCACTATAATATGGGTGGATAGGCATGCAAGCAACATTTTTATGTTCCTGCTGCCACTTTATATATTAATGGTTAGTTTAATCTTTGACAGAATATTTTATATGCTGATAATAACATCAGCGACCACATTAAGTAGGTATATGTGTACAGTCTATTATAATTCAAAACAACAGCTCTGCCATAAAATCTATGAAGCTTATAATGTTCAAGTTTTAGACATGTATGCGTTTCTTATTGATGTTGTACTTAGTTAGCGGTAGTGTTGTTGTCTTTGGTAAAGGTTGGGAAAACCTGTTTAATCTTTAACAATGTATTGTATTTTACAAACTTTTTATGTTTATTGTATGTTATAATGTTAATCTGAAAAGTAACAAGTACCTGTGAAATTAAGGTAGTGGAGTAGAATTTCCCTCTGATGTGTAGTGGTGTAGAAGAATAAAAGCACAAAATGAGTAAATACAACTACCACAAAATTGTATGTAGGTACAGTACTTGAGGAAATGTACTTGTGCTTGCCCTTTGTGCAAGCTGTTACCTCAAAAGAGCGATATGGTCAATGTCAAAGCATATAATGACTTTGCAGAGCTTTTCACTGAACTCACCACTTTCACCATATGGTGACCTTCGTACACTATAGGTCTCAGAGGGATGGCAGAAATTCTGGGTTACACAGACACAGAGGACAAGAGAGGTAAATATATATGCTGATGACAGTCCAAGGAAAGATGCAGAGGATCTAGGGAAGGTATGGCGTCAGAACTGATAGGAGACATGAAAAGATGAATTTTATGCCATCACATACAGTATAGTATATTATCACCCATCAGAACCAGGAGATTACACTGTCTGCTGTCAGTGGAACCAGGGCTGCTATGGGATGAAAATAACTCTCAACAGGCCAATTAAATAGGACCGTATTCATTTCTACTAGTCCAATGAACATAGTAATGGAACTAATATAGTGAGGGAAGGAAACACATTTGCAAAGTGCAAACAAAGAATAAGGAATGCTTAAGACCACAAATGCATAAATGTGGTGCTCTATGATTGAAGTATAAGGACATGAAACAAAGGACATCCAGCTGGTGTATGAGGCGTAATGAAAATAAAATGTTAAATATGAATTTTTCATGGAGGAACCTGTGTGACAATTGCCTACGTGAGCATCTTCCGATTGCAATACATTATTCAACAAGAGCGCGTGACTTGGGACGGGAAGTTTATTCTTACATTTAACTCAAAGAGGAATTGGATGAAATATAATGATATAATTATATATGAATAAGTCAAAGACGAAAGACGGAGTCTTCACGCTGAAATCCACAACTGGGCTTAAGAGCTTCCAGGACACAATCTCTTAAATCTTGCAGATATGTTCATAGAACACAACAGAGTGTACGAAAGAAAATCTATCTAATGGAATATGAAATCCTGATATATACTGAACAGATTTACCTGGTGAAAAAATAGCCCATATGACTGCATTTTATAAATCTGCAGACAGCAGCAGACACAATATTAAAATAGAGGTAAAACACAGATAAAGAGCTCTTAGCAAATCAACAGGAAAAAAATCCATGATGCATAATAAACCTTAAAGCAATGATGGCAATTATCATTAAACAACACTGATGTTTATCACTTTTCATTTTCACATTTCACATTATTTCACTTTACTTCATGTAGTATTTATTTTTTACCTAACTGCAAATATCTGATGGATTTGGGTGTATATGCAGTTTTGTCGCTATAAAAAAAGTATCAAACTGACAATTTTTCTAAAAACTAATTTTCTGTGTGTATCTCTCTGTTAAATACTCACACACTGACACCTCTACCGTCTCCATTGTTCCCACCACCTGCATTTCTTGTTGAAACACATTAATTTTTAGACATATCTTTCTGCAAAAATAGATCATTTCAATTTGCACCGCTCAAAAGGTGCACCAGTCTCTCTCAGTCAAGTCTTATTAAGTGAAAATCAATAATAAATACTGTACATGGGAGCATGTGTGCCCACTAAGTATTAACAAAGACAATCACATGCTTTTTATTTAACAGTTTCTTTAAATTATTTTGAGATCTGAGATCTCTCCAGGACTGTTAATTTCACACCTGAACTTCAACAGAAGGGCAAAAAATTATGTTTCTGTTCAGGTTGGAACCAGTTCATTTATCTCTCAAGGCCTGCTTCTGATTGAGCATGACATTACAAATTTGTTTTTATTTGTGGATATTTTATGGTGTTTCTGTCGAGTGGAGTCTTACAGACATACTTAATCTAATATATCTAGTTCAAAGTCATTTAAAGTGGGTATAGGGTGGTCTTTTTTCTTAAAGTGAAACCCCTGAATATCATCTATTTCTGTGGATCTTGTGACACCTGTGCTAAATCGTAGTCCATTTGAATGTTTACTTCAAATGAAAACTAAACATGAGCCGGAAATCTAAAGTCTCACAAAGCTTTTAAAAGACTTTATTGCGTGCGCTCTTACAGGGAAACAAAATTTTATATTTTGCGGTGTGTTTTTTACCAATGAGCATGCAAAAACAAACTAACATGAAGGGGTTTAAGCTAAATTTGGCTTGGGTTTAACATAAAATCTTTTTTGTTTTTTTTAAGAAAACAAAACAAAAAGGTGCAACTTGCACTAAAATGTGGGACAAATGCAATTTACATATCAGGAAAGATTAAACTGTCAGTACTATGGCGTGTTAAAGCCTTTTGCAATATTTATTAATATACTTATACTGTACATTAAAATCACATTTGGTGGCAGTTTACAGTGGTGCACCACAGAATCATATGCTTAAAAATGCTGCTAGTTAGCCATACAGTTAATGGTTACAGTGAAAAAAATGGTGGGTAACTGATAAAAAATATATAAAAAAAATAAGCACAAATAAATAATTACACGAGATTGCCAACCACTCGTGTCAAGGAAAACGGAGGTCTATTAGCCATCGTTAATGGTTAGTGGCCCTATCCTGCTCTTTTCTTTTGCATTTTATATGCATGCATCATTTTCTTTGCATTCCTGAACATAACTATGAGTATTTTAATTCTGTGCTGAGATGGCGGACCCTGCCACTAATAATTAAAAATTCTATTTAATAAGTGCAACTACAGTACAAAGTGAATGCGGGCAAATCTGCTAGTGAATTTTATTTTAACTAAAGTTTAACTAAAGATGAACTTAACTGTATATGGATTAATATAATCACAGTACTTTTCACAAGTAGTCAAAACAGCCTTTTTTTAAAGTAAGTGGAACCTTAAAAGCATGAAGTAAGCAGTTTGGGGTATTTCTGGAAACGTCTGAGGTTTGACAGCCAAACATATTTTCATAAAATTCTGTGGGTTTAGAAGAGCAGCATATGAATCACATTTTAGTAGTGCTTGGGTCAGTGCCATGTCCAGCTGAGGCCTGCATGACCTCCAGTGTCTCCTGCACCTGTTTTCCACATCTTCCATCTTCTACCCTTTGTGCATCGGCATCTCTTGATATATCCGAGTTTAAAAGCAGTCTTTAGGCTCCTCGCATGAAAGCAACTTACTTTGGCTCCATCTGTTTTTTTGTGTGGTTGTTCTCTGTCAATCTCCACATCTTTCTTTCTCTACTCAGAGCTGTAATGTTTGCCTTACCGCTTCCTGTCAGTCATTGCTCTTAGCAGTGCGGCCAGTCTTGCTCAGCACCGAGTTGAGTTCATTCAGCAGATTAGGCGGAATCAAGGCCTCCCCACCCAGAACAGGTCTCCTGCCGATGGTTTTAAAGCCACTCTGAGGAGGAAGGGGCAAAGCCATGGGCTGCGAGTGTCTGGATGGGGACGGGGAAGGGAGGCGCTGAGGCAGGCAAACATCCACAGAGGGTCGTCTGTGCGGGACTTCTGGGGCCTTGAGCATGGTGTTCATCTTGAGAGTGGAATCCTTGGTGAGCCTTGGGTTGCCATCATCAAGAGAAATCCTCCTGTCTTTCAACTGTGGGCAAATATGGCAGATAAAGATTAATTGAATTTAAGTCAACTACAGACTACAGCGGCTTTTACTGACATGTATAAGCAGTGTTGAGTAATAACACATAACTTAGTGATGCAAAGTAATGGAAAGAGTGATTTAGCTATTTACTTTTGCTGTTCAGTAATGTAAATACTTTTTCAAAGAAAAAATGTAATGTAGAATGTATTTTAATAAGTAAAGTGCCCAACATGTTTGTAAATTAACATAACTTCCTTTATAAAGTAACAACTAGCCTTAAAATTGTCACATTAAAAGTGGTGATAACAACTCATCAAACTGAAGTTGCTCTGGATGGTGGTAAAACACTTAAACAAAAAAAAAAAAATCCTTGCGCTGAGGCACTGAAAACCTCTCTGCTTCTCCCAATGTAACTTGAATGCAACAGAAAAACTGCCAGCAAACAAAGGAAAAAGCAAAGGTTTGAGCACGGTGAAGATCTATACAGAGAATTTGTTTACAGTTGTTTGACATCGGCTATTTAGAGATCCTTAAGCGCATTGTGTGCACAGTCAATCAATCAAACTATTTCCCTTGTAGTACATATACAGCATGATTTTTGAATGAACTGCAGCATCTAAAACAGCTATTCACTATTTAAGATTTTATGTTTAACTTTTTAATGCCAAACATGTTGGTATAAACATTAATTAATTTTTTCATTGACTTCTCACCTGTCTGTCGGAATTGTGATTGTGTGTTGGCATCTTCCAGCCTTCGGGCACAGCTCCCCCTCTGGGGGACTTGAGATCTGCACCTTCTTTTGAGTTAACGTTCATTGAACAGAGGTCAGAGCCGTACTGCACACACACAGCCAACAGCAGAAATTAGTAATGCGGTAATAAAAAAATAAAATAACAACCCTGTTGTGTTCAGTGTGGACAACAAAGACAGTTCATGTTGATTCATTGCCCTTATTTTCTCTTTAAGTTAAATATGTTTTGGACGGGTACCGTTTGTACTCGGATTCTACCGATGTAAAGGGTGATACACATAAACACACATCTCTGCACAAATACAGACAAGTATGACAGTAGATGAGAGCACCATGAAGTATCCAGTACTGTTTCTTCACTATTTTTATTCACAGTTTCCATGAGGTTACCTTCATCATAAAGTAAAGAAGAAAAAGTAGCGCTGGTATCAGTGTACAGGATGTACAGGTATAAATTGCTGTTTTTTGCCCGGACTAACACAAGCACAAATGAGGGGAAGTCAGAGGGTGACGATCTTCAGTACCATCTCAGCGGTCCGACAGTGTTCTGATCCCTGGCTAAACTTTCTCTTTAACAATGTCTCCTTTTATATCACCGTGACCCTATAGAACTGTCTCTCTTTAACAAATCCTTATTTCATCACTGCTCGGACCTGTCCTTGGACCTTTACCCCCCCTCCTCTACTGCCCTCCCCCAACCCACCCAACTCTCACCATCCATTTTACCTTGCTTCAAAATTAGGCCCTCCGTCGCTAGTTGCTATGGAAACTGTCGGAGCACAATGCTCGCTAACAGGTAAGAGAAAGGAAATCAAGAACACTTAAGTGCTCTCCGTCTACTTTCTCATCTACACGCTCTCTCTGCCCTTCCCACAAGCCCCTGCGTTGCAAGCTGACAATCCTGATATTTAGCGGATTCCGGGGGAGAATCCTAATATTTTTAGCCGGCTCCAGTCTGCTATAGATTAAATTGTTGCAGAGCTAAGAGCTTCTCTAAAGGAGCAGAGAAAAGTCACTGAGCCCACTGAAATAAACACCTCAAAACAACAGACAAAAATTGGCTCCCACTTTGGATCAATCCCTCTCTGACAGTTTTGCCTTTTACTTGCTAACCCAAACTAAGGCACTAAAAGGTTTTTACAGTAAGCACCTGTGATAAACAATACTGTGCTGCAGACAGGTTCCCATAAAGGAAGCAGAGCAGAGGGCTAATACTGATGAACTAAATGTTCTGAGCATATAATACAGGGCTGTGAAATGTGAAAGATACGGTTAGATCTTTCAGTTTAGGGTGAGAGTGGAGTCCATGTTGGTCATTTTCTTGGAAATGAGCAGAAAATAGACCTATGTATATAGTCTAATGAAGAAACAAGAGGGTTAACCGACTAAGTAGTTAGGAATGATTGTGAGAATGAAAATAATGCAAAAATATGACACATCCGTAGCTGTACTCCCTGTGTTTGCTTTGCCTTGCATTATTTATGTCATATGTGCTGTGTCAGCGACTGACAGTGACAACACTTAGCTGTATCTTGGGGCTAAGTACCACAATGTGATTGTTATGGTCGCCTTGACCTTATTCTCACAGCTTTTCCACATAAAATGATTTATGTTATTGCTGAGTGACCTCGAAAACTTTACACTTCTTTCGCTGTTTATGTATTTCATCTGCCTAACAGCACAATGAAAATGGATGATTGGGGAAAATATGATTTATCATATCTCCTTGTTCTGAGATATGGATTGTAAAAGATGATTTATTCCTGGCCGTAACAGAGTGTATCTTTCATCCAAATAAGGAAGGGAAAAGGAGGATGAGTCCGCAATATATATGTCACATTCACTGATATTTTTGGATTGCAAGAGAACAGTAAAAGGGTTAGATAAAGGATACACATATTTCTCCTGCACTCCCAACATCACTGCATGCACTCACTCTTGTTGTAACATCTCTTTTGCACATCATCTTACCTTCATCCTGATGATGTCCGTCACCCAGCCGACCTGCGCCTCCCTCTTCTCGCAGCAGAAATGCCTGAGGAGGGAAAGCTCAGTCGCTGATTTGCACCTCGTTATTTTCACACTAATTTTAACCAGGTGACTGGATTTAGTCACAGCGCTGGACAAAGGGTCTTCTGAGGGAGCAGTTCATTGATCACTGTAAATAGACTTGACGATAGGTGGGCTGGCTGCCATTACCTCTGATTACATGAATCTGCGTGGGTAAATGACCCCTTTGCAGCAGTGATTTGTGCTGTAAGTACCAATCTAGGATGATGGTTTCAGGTCTGTACTGTATTCTGTTATTATACTCTTATTCAGTTTTGAGCCTTTGTGTCTTTTTTCTCTTCCTCTCCGCTTTTCTTTAAATGTAACTTTAAAAAGGCTGCATTCAAGCCAACAAGATTTGACAATCATGCTAGCAGCTCTGTGAGGCTGTACAGGCCCTGCATTCATGTGGTGTCGGAAAGTGTGCTCCCAGCTGGGAAGTCGGAAATATAACTCGTTAAGATTAATGTAATTAATAATTCATGTTTTGCTCACATGTAATTTGTAATATGGTATTAGGTTGTAACTGTCAGTTGGTGGGACAAAATCACTAAGCTCTGAACTGTTTCAGCATACTTGGATAGCAACATCGCATACATCGCAACAACCCACCACCCAGGCGCTACACAAAAACGGCAATGTTGTTTCCACATTACGACTTAAAGCTCACCAAAGTTGAAAGAACCACTTTCCAACTAGGGAAATGAGGCCACCCGAGAAGCACACAAATGCAGCATTAGCTATAGCTGTGCTATGATCTAAATTGAGCATGCTAACATGTTCACAATGACAATGCTAACATGAATGTTTAAGAAGTTTAACATTTAACACAATAACTACCGTAGTTAAGTGTGTTAGCATGCTAACTTTGCTAATTAGCACCAAACACACGTACAGCCATCCCTTGAGTCTCGCTGCTAGCTTGATATTTGTCAGAAATATTCCTATCCTAATCAGGAAGGTCTTTTTTAAATAACTTAGATAAATTAGAAGAAGTTTATCCTGATATCAGAAATGTTATGAGAGTAGCTAGCTTTTGTCAGGAATTGCATTTGTCAACTTGGAAGGCAGCTCTTTATGTGTTACAGCAGATGTTTGTTTTTTTTAAGGAAACTACAAATAGAGACCAAATTAAAAACAGAGGAGAAAATCATTGTATATTATTTCACTTTGTTTGAGTCGACCAGACAGCAGTCTCTCACTATGTGACCATCACTAATATAATTGAACTGCCCTGACGGCCCCATTACTAACCCATTTAGACCATTACAAAGTGCTTTAGCATCAACTTTTACCTCTGTGACACTTGATTCTGTCTGTTTTGGAGACATTTTAAGTGAAAGGGTAAAAGTCACACTCATCAATTATTGAACTGGAGAACTTCTGCACGGCACTCACCATTGTTGTTTATCAGTGTAGACTGTGAAGCCCCAGCTGTTAAACGAGAGGGACACGGGTCAGATTCTGAGATTTTGTTTCTGCAAACTGAAACTTACAATGTCCTGTACACCGAGAGAATGGGAAATTTTAAAGTATCCAACTACAACTAATAAAAACATTTTAAATAAGAAACTTGTTGAGAAAGTATTGTTAAAGATAGCAGCAGGTCACAACCTTTTCATTAAAATGCAAAGAGGAAAAGCAAGTTCTCTACAAATGCTAGGTGCTAAACAGAGGAATTAATTAGATTAAATCAGTTCACTTCCAGTCCACATGTTTATGCATGGGCAGACCTCAATATGCTCTGGGCCAAAGCGTACAACACACAGACCGCATGCTGCTCACCTATAAGTACATTTTGCTGGGAGAGATGCAAGAGATACAAATGTCTTGCAAGTGGAAGAATTCCTGTATTACAACATGAACAGTGTCTGCTGGATGTAATTTAAATGATCGCATAAGGATGTGGTAAATTGCATGATGCTGCAAGCTAAATAAATTCCCACACACATGATTTTTGTATGCTTAAAAGGTGTATATTTACATGTATATATGTGTGTTTCAGTGTGAATTAACCTGCACAGAGGCAGTGTAATGTCAAAAGACCACGTTCCCGGAGAATACACCTTCCCTGAAACCCTTCCCGGCTGTGGCTGAAGAGGAGCAAAGAAGTGGGGGAAGAACAAAGCAAAGGAGCGGGCAGAGATAGAAAGCCCGCAGCCTGGTGCACCACTCCTGTGAGTTAAGGCAGCTGATCCAACCCCGCAGTAGGCCGCTCACAGATAGACCTCGGCCTAATGAGGTACTGGAGTGCTGCCTCTCCTAACCCTCTCACTATGACTCTCTCCGTTCTCCTCAGCACTCTGTCTTTATTTCTTTATTCACTTCTCCCACAGCCCACTCAACAGTATATCTGTGATACCACACTGTATCATTCTTTCTTTCTGTCCCTCTTTCCCTCACTCTCTCTTCATCTCCCACTGCCTCTGTCTTATCCAGTTTTTCTCCCCTGAAGGATGGCGTAATGCAGACAGTCGCTTGCCGGACTCATTTTTCACGCTTCCCCAGACTCAAAATTTCGACATGGGGAAAATTATGAGGAATTATAATTGGGTAATGTGAAATATATAGGGTTTGGCTTCTCAAAAAAAATGGCTTCTTTGTTTGACCAACAAGAACTGCTAAGGTTTTGGCATGTGTCATAAATTATAATAATAGAAGATCATTAAAATAAAACAGTGGCAGCAATGTTTTCTATTCCGCAGTTTGATAATTTGTATTTGTTAAAATGCAATTACATTTAATCAATTTCACTGCAGTGAAAAATAAGATGGGGTCAGGAGTGGCTTGGGTATCTCCTGGTGACGCAAAACTTAGTTAGAGGGAAGAAAAAGGGCAATATATCTTTGGGGACAAATAGATTACATACAAACTGTTGCGCAATGCTAAATAATCACTAGTTCATCTTAATAACACATGGGTGTGGATTTTCTAAGAATATGCAGCAGCTGTTTTAGCACTAATGAGTCACATTTGACCACATTCATTATGCAGCCACAATACATTTTTGCACTGAAAAAAAAAATGTTTATTGCATGGAAGGAGTGGAAATTTATATAAATGACCACTAAAACTGGCTCATAATTATTGATTGACTGCTGAGGCAGTTGCGTCTGTGATTTAACGTCTGGGAGAAGCAGGTGTAAAATTTGTGGCGCTGTTGTTTTGTTGTCTGCTCACAGAGGAAGAGAGATATGTGACAGCTTCTTATCATCCAGATCTCCATAATACCTACATGACAATGGAAAGCCCTTCACTGATGGAAATAAAGAATATTGCAGCAAATAAATACGCATAAATATCACTTTACAGGAGCTCAAAGTACAAAACCACAAGTTATAAGACTGAATTTATATTTTACCAAGTACTTTGCAGCTTATACCAGGTGCAGTCGTCTATATTTGTTGAGGCAGCCAATCATATACTTATTACATTTCAGATTGTTTTTATCCATAGCCTTCCTTTTTCGCGTGTATGTTTAAGTCCAACTATATTATGTTTACTAGTTTTTTTTTTTTTTTTACTCCAGCAGTGCATTTAAATTAACTCAGCTGCAGTTGTGGTCATTTATAGTATTGCTGAAAACTGACTGAAGACATGCAACTAAGATGGTGATTTGCGTTGTTTTATTAAATCTATTGCAGATATTTTAAAACAGATTCAGATTTAGGATAGATTCAGGAAAAGACATTAGATATTTAAAGTGCGTGTGAGTGCAGTTTACTCAGTTGGAGGTTTGAGCTTTTTCTTCAGGCCCAGGTAACATTTCACAGACTTGAGCTGAATCACTTTCTCTGCTTTAGTGCCCTGCAAAAGAAAACAAACAAACAAACAAAAACAAACAATATTTAGCATGAATACGTTAATGAAAGAAAAAAAACGAAGACACCCATTAAACTAACCATAAAGACATAAACAGCAATAAAATGAAATGCCAACAAACTTGTGCAGCACCGGCATCGCAGTTCGCCGATCAATTGAATCGTTAGCAGCAAACCTCTTCTTCCAAGCAAGAAAGAACAAAGAACAAAGTAGAAGAGAACAAAGCGAACCAAATCAAAGTTATAGCTTGCCTCTGACACCTACACATGACAATCCACCACCCATTCCCTGTTTCATCCAACATAATTTGTGCTAAATACAGACCTGGCAATAACTGTAGAGGCCAAAGAATATCAATTAAATTTCAGTAACACTTCTAATTTCTTTTGCATTTACACAGTAATTAGCCACATTCTTATGCAACCTGATATTTAGAAAAGCTTTCAGTGAAAGTACCCACCCCCCCACACACACACCACCTCCTCGCACCCCAATACCCCGCCGCCCCCTTGCCAGAGTTAGAGCACCTCCATCAATTATTAACACTTCTTCACACTCCTTTACGAATCCCATGTTTCAACTGTAGAAATGTGCCAAGAAGAAAAGACCCCCAGGGAATTTGGGCCTGGTGGTCCTCTCAGAAGCAAATATACTTCCTTTTTTGAAAAGAGAGTGGTAAGTATGCTGCCATCAGTATATTTTAATTTTCCTCCTTAATTTGAAGATTTGGATCGCTGAGACGGACATGTCGCCAGGGAGATGAAGCAAAGAGAGCTTGGGTGGAGTTTGGTCTATGTGGTTGCAGTTATGTAGGCGCCATTCTAACACATTGTGTGTTTTTTCAAGCAGTTCCTTAACTTTATAAATTTCTTTGTGACACAAGGCACTCTCTGTTCACCCGATACTTTGTGTTTACATGCAAAGACCTGTGGTGGCAGTAGATGTGGCAGTAGATGTGGCAGTAGATTAAGCTGAAACTAAAGTGTACTTACTTTGATATCTCTGTAGAGCAGCAGCTTCTCTGCACGTAGTACAACATATTTATCCTGGAATTTGTGCCCTGACAGCAGTTTGGAGGATCCATCAGTGAACTTCAGATAGTCGCCTTTTATGATCGGCCTTTGCTCTGCTTCAAAACACAATGAAATCGATTAAAGAGGAATATTTTCAGCCCACATCAGCCCACAGTGGATAAATGCTTTGATCAACATCTATTTTGATATCTGCTTAATAATGTAAGTCATTTATGAAGTAAACAATTAGCTTTTCAAAGGTGATGGTTTGGCTGCTTTTTCAGTTTTATATCATTGCAAACTGAAAAGTCTCTGCAAACTGAAAAGTCTCTGGGTTTTGGATCAATGTTTGGATAAAACAAGTAATTTGAGTACCCCTTCATTGACACCACAAGTCATGTTCCAAATTTTTTCATTTGAATTGATTTGAAAATGAATATTGTTACAATATATTTTTTCACACAATTGAAGAAATGCGTCCACAGAAGCTGGATGTGTTGTTATTGTGTATTATTTTTAGCTGTTTCAACCATTTATCCATTTCTTTTAGCTATTTCACTATTTATCCATTACTTTCAGCTAATGGCAACTATTTCAACTAACTATTGTCCTACAGTTAACAATGACGCTTTAACAATGATCATTACACATACAAAACAGCAAACATACTGTTTAAAAAAAAAATGTCTCATTGATGGACAACATTTTTAACGGTTGTACCATTAACTGCTTCCTGTACCTTTCCCATCAGCAACTCTTTTGGCCCCTGAAAACTTCTTTATGACAAGAAAAGCAGAGCTGGGACAGTCCAAGGTACTCCATTCCAGCACCTGCTCAAGAATTTTTTCGCTGTGGTGCAACGGTCGCTCTGTTGAAAACAACAAAAGACATTGGGTTAGAGGAAGAGGCATGATTGCCAGGTAAATCTACTAGGAAATAGCAATGGTCATACAAAACTTCTGGCCATACATAAATAAAAAAAATACATGAAATAAAATCACAACCTCATAAAATCTATGACCAATTCTAGTTAACCAAATTACAAAATGATGTTTTTGTTCACCCCATTTTCATCAGAGCAGTGTAAATTATCCCCAGCATATCAGGGCCTGATTATAAAAACACACTCATGTGCAAAATAGACCTATTATCTCTTCCTAATTGGTGAACAGGGTACATGCTATCAGCCAAAGAAAATGTAGATAATTTGTGTACCACCCCCCTGCTCTGATGCCTCCATCTCTACACTCCCCTGTTTTTCATAACCAAAGGAGGTAAAAAGAGCCACAATGGCATAACTTATTCATAACAGTGGGCTTATCTTCTCCCTGGAATCTCTGCAGACCCAGGCCATGGAATTAGTTCCTCATTTCCCAACAAATATTAGCTCCCCTTTTCTGCCTATTGTCCTCGATAACGGTGTTTATCTGTAGCTATCCTCTAAAATGGCTAATTAACGCACCTTCCCTCCCTTCTTTTTAGTTTTATGAGCAAAACCTGTCACGCTACCGCCTTCAAAATAGCTTGACTGTTTACTCTGCCACAGACATATTGTCTTGCCATGGAAAATATGCTGAACCGTCAGCAAATATATTCAGTATTCAACACACCTTCAGTTTTAGAAGAGGACAGCGTGTCCTCTGTAACTTTGTGAGGAGAAAAACAAACAGAAGAGCGCGTTGTAAACTCTGAGTGAACTGATGAAAAGTGCGCGGGGACCGCCAGCCAAGCAACTTTGCAACGAAACTCAACTTTGACTTCCCCCCTACTCGCCGCTTCCTGCGTGCGGTATGATCAAATGTGGGTGTGTGAGGCACAAGACGCCATCAGTGCATATTAATGCAAGGTGAGGTGGGTCAGCTCCCTATGGTGGTCATGCAAGGAAGATGGAGGTAATTTATGACAAATGATGGTAATGGATGATTAATTAATGTGCATATCATCAAATTGACGATGCTTGGCTAATTTGTCAGTGTGCTTCCATGTTCACATACACTGGTTCATTAGAGAGATAGCATAACCTTCTAATCACGAGGTCCCTGGATGAGAAGAGGTGTAATCTTTGTATATGCCCTGGATGATAGTAGACATTTAAATGGTGAGATGATGTATCAGTCACTAGTTGGATATAGTGTAGATGACAGAAGAGAGAGGACTTTTACTTCTTACTTAACTTTACTTTACTTAAGATGTGGGATTTGACAGCAGGGTAACCTTAAATTTAAGTTTTGAAATGATGGTCATATTTTACTCCAAAATCATTACAGAAAACAGCTTCATTCAGTCTTTATCATGCAACAGGAACCTGTCAAGTTAGCATCTGATGATAAGAAAACAACAAAACATTTAGCTGACACTTTTATCCAAAGCGACTTACAATTGCTATACATGTCAGAGGTCGCACGCCTCTGGAGCAACGTTGGGTTAAGTGTGTCGCTCAGGAACACAATGGTGGATAGGTTACAGTGGGAATCGAACCCGGGTCTCTCACACCAAAAGCATGTATCTTATCTATTGCTCCATCACCACCTGTGTGGTTAAAATTGACAGGGTTCAATGAAGAAGTGCACATGCAATAGTTAGGGCCACAGCTGATAGTAGTTGGTAATTTAAGCGAACCGGGACTGAGAGAATATATGAATTGATGAAGTGATATTACGACAAAACTACAATGGCAGAGGAGAATAACACACATTTGCCAGGCCTTTGTGAGTTGAGCACATCAACTTAAGAACTACTTAAGAATGACTTCTTGACCATTCTGTCTAACAAAAGAAAAAATCCAGAATGTGTTACTGAAGACGCTCTTCTGGTTGATTAAAATAAAATCTTTATTTCTTCAAATGGATTGTAAGAGATGGTAATTAGTGAAGAGTTTCTTTGTGCAAGCCTGATCTGTGTGAGGTTAAGAAAAGCATGTTTCAGTTTCAGTCATGATTACACTGCATCACAGTGCAACGGAGTTCGCTTGGTTCAAGTTGACTGAGGAGGCACATGTGTGAAAACTTAAGCATGAGAACTTTGAAATGGACTATAACTCTGTTAAAGCAAGGCTTAATCATACTGTAATTACAGTTTCGCCGCAACAAGCAAATATTGCTGGAATTAAAAACAAACAAACAAAAAACAACGACATTCAACATTTTGTGCAATTTCATACGAATGAGTCCACTTTATTATAGTTTTCTGTGGGGCACTTTGTTGCCAATCAATAATTAAAGCACAAATAACAAAAAAATTATCTTTAAAAAAAAAAGGTACCAGTAATCACTGCAGGCAGGAAATGTATTCGTCTCTAGTAGTATTTCAAAACTTATTTGGCTTGTGAACCTTAAAAGTGAAGCATTTGCTTTTGACTGTAACTTGCAAGCATCAAAAACGTTATGCTGGGTTGAATACTGACCCCTCAGATGTTTCCCCTCTGTAGAAATTTTTGTATTTGTATTATAGACTATAAAAAATAAGATGAATAAGATTAAGAAAAAGAAAAAATGAAGAAAAAGGAAATCCTGTGACCCTTTGGGGTTGCAACAGCCCTGTTGAACACTTTGACCTAATTTTGACCAGCACTCATGGAGATAATGATACATCAGTGTTTGAAATGCGGTGTTGTCGGGATGCTTTGTGATTTGAATAAGTGTGCCTACCTAACTCTCCATTCTCAATGACTTCAAAGGTGGTCCAGAAGTCATCAGCGTTAAAAGCGATGTTCCTCATGCTCAGCGCAGTTTCTGCAAGTTCCGTGGGCCGCATACTGGGAGAGACCTACCGCAAACACAACAAGATAAATACATTCCTAAACAAACAACAAAGAAATGATCTAAGCACATCCTGCATATAAAAGCTCAGATCATAAGCACTCTGGATCAATATCACTGCTCTCAACCATCTTTCCCCATGAAGAGCAATTCAATATTTGTATGTAACATGTAACACTAACTGCACAGATATCTGACTCGCAACACGGTGCACTGATTACATACTGGCTTCTTTGTCAACCACGAACATGCTTTACTCCACAGAGAGAAAGCGGAGTATTAAAGTCAAACTGCGGTCCTGAGCTCTCCTCTTTAACCTCATCCCTATTCTAGCGCTGCCGCCGGCCCGTGAAAGGAGTCCGTAACCTACAGCGGCATGCGCGCCTTGTAAAATGCAATTACTCACACAATTAAATCAGGCGTTTCTTTGATTAGTTCGCTTCTGATTTATTTCAGTGGCGGTTATGCCATCAGGTTAAATCACGATTGTCTCAGCCCTATTCTATCAACCTCTCCACCTCTCTTTCTACCCACCATCAGCCCTCATTCCTTCTCCTGCTTCAGCTGCCTTCATCCCACTCTCTTTCTCTCCTCCCACTTCTTCTTATTTCACCCTTTGGGAAAACACGGCGTACACACAGACTCACATGCCCGCATGTCTGCTTAAAGTACAGATGCACATATTAAAAACACACACACACTTATACCTTTATTAAACAGCAGTTCTCTGGTTGTCTCTTTATCAGGTACACTTCGAAGATCAAATCCCCAGCTGGAGAGAACTATGGGAGGGGAGAAAGAAAGCAAGGGGGGAAGGAGAGCGAGACAGGGAGATCAGTTGAATTACAAAAACAATGCAGCTGGATTAATTGGCTTTTCTTCTAAATTCGTACCCCAGTGTGGCATGAATCTAAATTGAGAAAAAGTGAGAGAAATGGTTAGAGGATTTGAGGAAACCAAAGGTCAATTTCTGAGCTGGAGGCAAACTAAATCCCAGTAGCGTTAATGGAATGTAAACCCCGGCTAAATAAAGAGAACATCTGTGAGACAAACTTGTAAAGGTGGAAGCGCAGGGTGCATGTTTCACCTACACTGAAACTGATATGCGTGCCTCAGGTGTTAACGTTAAGTGTGCTGTCAGTTTAAAAGTGTTTTGAAAATGCACCTAGAAAAATGTTCAGCGGTTATTATTGTAATGTGAAAAAATGCAGAGAGAGAGATAAGGGTTCACTGTAACAGTCCTTTCTCAATCTTTATCTAAGTATAAGAAAGAAAATATTTCTATCCAATGATAAAACCTTTACAAATTGTTGCTTTTCTGTAAATCAGATCTTAAATTATTAGACTATAAGGAATTTGATTGGAAGATTCTAAGCTTTTGTGTCAACCTATTAGGCTAAACCATCAATATACTAATTTGCTTTCTTGCAGAGCATTAAGTATAGTCCGTTAAGTATGAAGCAAGAGCCAGGCGATTAGCTAAGCCTAACATAAAGACTGTAAGTGGTATCAAGTCATTTTGAGGCAGAAATATCTTCATTTTCTGGCAAGTGGAAAACTGCATTACATGGGTTGCATCGGCTATTTAAAAGGTATTTCAAAAGGTAAAAAGGACTGGATTGGTTGGTACACAGCAAGTTAAATAATGTAGAGACATAAGACAAGGATAATTAACAAGGATATTGGACATAGGCCTACCAAACACATACTCCATCGGCAACAACAGGTTTCTATTATTGCCTCTAATCACATAAATGTCACGCCTGATTACACTATAAACTGCAAATATTTTTTGGCCAAAACTGTTATTATTCCGTTAAAAGATACGCAAGTATCACAAAGACATACCCTTGCTATTACCACGGACATATAGTGATGTTTATTTGCACGTTATGTCTGTTTGACTCAGATAAAAGCAGCTGTAGACGTAAAGATGGGGCGATACAGCTTTAACATGCTGCCCGCGCGCCCCCACGGACGGCAGTCTATCTGGCCACGTAAAATTCATACAGTCTATGGTAAAATCTGATTTCAGGTCTGTTAACACCTTATACAGTCTATGATTAACACACAGTTCAACTTCGGGGACGTCTGGTCACCCTAATTTAACCGCTCTGTAACTGTGGATTTGGTGTTTTTACATTTCTGCTTGTGTATGTATTAAACAAACAAGATTCGTCATGTTTATCACTAGTGTAGGCTAAAGCTTTAGAGATTTTAAGTTAACCTAAACTTAGAGAGGGAATATTTGTTTTACTTTGAACAAAGCCAAGTTAGCTATTTCTCCTGCTTCCAGTCTTTATGTTACAGTAAGCTAAATTAAGCTAAACTTAAGGTAGCTTGCTACAGCTCCATACTTAGCGCTTAGGCATGAGAGTGATCTTCTTGTCTAAACCTTTGCAAGATAGCTATAGAAAATACATTTAAAAAAAGAATTACACTCAAACTTAAAATAGACATACTGAATTTAAGAGCAAAGGTAGATAGTGGCCGTGAAGAACATAAATCAAGATAATCCTCCATTGGTGCTGTCTGAATGTTTCACTTACAGATCGATAGATAGAAGGCAAAAGAGAAAATATTTCTTTTGTAACCTATGTGAAATTAAAAGGGAGACTTTTCAGATACTTTCTGTCTGACATTCAGGAGGTCAAATTCCAGTATTGTTGTTGTCATTACAAATCATAGCACCTTTCTCCAAGTGTTGAAGCTGTAATTCTCTGTATCCAATTAAAAAATATATTTCGGGGTGGTAAAGCCAGAGACATTGAGAGAGATAGAGAGATGTAGATTTTGAAGGAGATAGTTTGATCACCAAATCCGAATTTCTGGCAAGTGGAAATCCATCTCTAGAAAATTAACAACTTAGTGAGCACGAAAAGGTTTCTTTTCCCTTGGCTAGTACAGAAATTACAGTTACTTTTCCCTTGTCATTTTAATGTGCAGGTGAACTGAGGTCCATTATTGGCTCGAGCTGGGAGAGCTATTGCATGATGTGAGGGAGGAAGCCACTTTGACCCCCATGGCCCTAAAATGACATAGTAATTACAGTCATTCAAACAAATGGAACAAACGCTGTAATTGTGAAAATGTCACGCACAGATACAGAGCCAACTTGCTTTGCTAAGTACAATCTTCCTTCTTCCCCTTCATTGTTTTGTGATGGGAGGAAGACCACACTTTACAAACATTTTCTGAATAAAAAAGAAAGACATAAATCTAGGAAATAAATAAAAAGGGGGGAAAGGAAATGATGGAAAAGGATGTAAGCAAAGTGCAACAAAAAGAAGTGTTAAATGGTTTTGCAGCTGATGGGGAAATTTGTCAGCAACAAGTAAGAAAGACAGTGATGTTCTATTCAAAATGAAGGGTTTTCTAATCTTTACTAAAGTCATACTCTCTCTCTGCACTCACCCTGGCTGTAAATGCAAGTATTGATTTTAGAGTGCCACTTATAACTTACAAGGCATGACATTGCCTTGCACCTCATTATATCACTGATTTACTTGCTCCCCCAGTCTAGCCATACTTTCCCTTCAAGGGTGCAGTCCTCCCTGACATTCTTTGCCTCTAAAAAGGAAACACATGAGGCCAGAACGCTCACCTGCAGCGCCCGAACCCTTTGAGACAAGCTTCCTGCAAATGTCAAAAGCCTACCTATACTTTCCTCCATGTTTGTTTCTAAATCTTATCATCTTAAATGGACCAGAGTCTGAAATTTGCATGTTTTTAGTAATGCTAGCGTCGTGGGTCGAGGGATGGTAAGGTCAGTCGGTTGGTCCTCCACTTTGGTCTGGACTGAAACATCTCAGCTGCTGGAATACAATGAACATTTGCACAGCCATTCGTGGATACATCTGTTCTGACTTTCCGGACTCCCTGACTTTTCTTCTAGCTCTAACATGAGGTTGACATTTGTGGTTTTGAGTGGAATCTCTAAAAAACTATTAGATGGATGGAAATTGGTAAAGACTTCATGCTGATCAGGATGATCTCTAAAAACTTTGGTGATCCTTTAACTTTCATCTTGTCCCATAATCAGGTCAAAATTTGGTTTACAACCAAAAACCTTCCAAATTAGTAACATTCCCATCAGCCTCAGCTGTGCTAATTAGCACACATCACCTGCTAACATGCTTACACTGAATGCTAAACATTGCTGAATGTAAGCATTGCCATTCTAAACATGTTAACATTTGGCTACAAATACCACAAGTACAGTTTAACTGAGCTGCTGGAACAGCTTCAGACTCTCTATCTTAAAAGAAAAAATGACCAGGCCAGATATCAGTTTGCTTCATTTTGCACAATGAAAGAAGTGAAGCCATTTTAAAAGCAACAACAACAACAACAAAAAAACAGCGCAGACATCCCTGATTTTGTTGACAAAATTCTACAGGATTAATGTTGATGGTCTGAGACACGTTTTCACAGCCATCCAACAACATCTTCATTTTAGGCTGTTATTGAAAATACAATGAATGTTAAAAGGAAAATGTATTTTTTGCTCTGTCTAACAACTTAGACCTAAAAAGATACACTTTACATCTTTCCAATAGTCGACTGAATAAAAAGCCACTGAAGCACTTTCTCACATGATAGCTTATATAAACCTGAGCCACATACCACTATAAATAAACTGCATGCATACATAACCCCTGTAAGTACACCCTTTATATGTCTGTGGGTGGGAAATTACATTTTTACCAAGTTTTTTTTCTCATTTCTTCAGGTTGAGAGCTACCAGAAAGCAGCAGGGGATGAATATAATGGCTATTTCAAGTTACTTTGGCTTCACTTTAATTTCCGCATTGGTGGATAAATTAACTGGAGTCACTCGCTCTGGAGCTTGTGTTCCACAGCTCCTGCAGACATCGCCGTAAAGCCATGTCTAACAGTGGCCTCTACGTCGAAGCCAGTGAGTGAAATGTTCTACAGAACAGTTCATGTTTTACAGAAATGATAGCCCAACCTATGAAAATAAGACCAAACGATTAAGTGGTATGTAAAAGGAGATGACTGATGTGACATTTTAATGACTTAAAGCAATGTTTAACTTTGGTAAAATGTTAAATCATTATCTCAACAGAAACACTTTCACCATGCTGACTTGTAATTATACTAAATGATTGTTTTAATGAAAAACCAGTAACATTTCTATTTTTCTACCATCGTTTTAAACCCTAAAAAAACCCTAAACTGTGTGTCCATAACGAATATGTCCCAATTTTCACCTCAGACAACTTCATAATAGCACAGGCTTTCCACTGAGTGACCCTCCTGCCCCACAGCAGCAGACGTGCTCTGAAAGCCTACGGACTAGGTTCAGAGAAAGGGGTGGGGGGGGTTGAAATGAGCGAGCGTAAACAAGTTATTTCAGATTTCAACAACCGCAGATTTAATTTTTCCCCCCAGTTATCTGAACCAAATGTTTTTCTCGGCTGAGGCATCCAGGCAGAAAGTACCTGCCGTAAAGGTTAACAAGAACAAAGCCCTTTTTCCTCACCCGCCTGCTCCTGCCTCCTTCACCTTCCACTACCCCCCATCCCATTCATTTTTGCCAGAAAAACAGGAAAATTGTTCAAATGAATCCCTGATTTGAGGGACTCTGACACATGCAGGCAAATCAATACCCATACCCACACACACACACACACACACACACACACACACACACACACACAAACAGAACACCTGTTGGTGATTTCCATTTGGGTTTCGGCGGGTCGACTTACTGTGGCGTCCTTCTTGTCGTTCCAGCGTGTGATGAAACTATTCTCTCTCTCCATCTGTTGCAGCCGGTCTTCGTTGACCTGTTGGGAACATCACAATAACACACACACACACACACACACACGACACACACATCAATTCAAACTCCGCCAATGAGAAACTTTCTGATCACATAAACTGCACTTGAGAAACATTTAATTGTTTGACCGAATTATAAAACCATTTTTTTGAAGGTAATTTTAATTTCAGCACTTAATACAGTACATGGAAGACTAGATTAGACCAATAAAAAAAAAAAACATAAGCAAACTGTGGAATTGGGTCGTTGAGTTAACACTTATAAAACAAATTTTGAAGAAGGAAGTTGGTTGTGAGTATTTGACACAGCTCAGCGCCAAGTGAATACTCTTTTCTTTCACAAAGCTCTGTGTGGGAAATGATATTCCAACTTTTTTTTAACATCATTATCATTTTCAGAGAACAATTTGCTTTGTTAGAGTTATACGAATGGCAGAGAAGATTGGGGGAGAAAAAAAAAACTCACAAACTCATTGTGTGTGTGTTTAGGCCTGATAATGGGCCCCGTCGAAGACACCCAGCACATAACTGGCGCTTTAATTAGCGAGATGTCTCACTCGTTTTATGTCTCAGCGTGTGTATTCACCGCTATTGGGCTCATGATTGGTTGAGCTTAATGGCTATTTGTCATGCGAATGATGGCGTCCCGAACTGATTTGGAGTGAATGCTCCTCCTTTAACGTCAGAACAAGGGGGATCCAGGCGTTCTGCTGGGAATTAGCAGTCGCTCTGTGCTGTGTATCCCATAAGCCAGGCAGCTCTCCAAGGGTAACATTGATCCCACACCCCCACCCATCCACACATCAGCAAAGTCAAGCCTATTGTGGAGATTTGGCAACAACAGTGCTGCTCCCCAGATGGTTGAAGTAAGAGAATATAAATAAAGGCATGCCTGCAGCATGGTTTAAACATGCGATATGGTAATATAGAAATGCTTTAAATGATGTAATTTTTTTTCATCTGCCATTGATTGGAGAGTCACCCTAAATCTACCAGGCTGGCTGCATTCGACTACATGTACTACACCTTTCTTACAGTTATACATTATAATATAGTTATAAGCAGAAATACCTCAGGGATGATTTGGCCTACAAATAACACTTGCAGTTTATAGAACATGTATATTTTCAATTTTGGATGGTAGTGGTACAGTTATGTATACATTTTGTTTCTTTTTTAATGTACATTATTGAGAAAGAAACAGAAATCTTGCACACCATTGGTCACTTTCATTTTCATATTTTTAAAATTTGTCTTTTCAGAAACACAAAACATAAAGATTTAACCTTAATATTTATTATATGTAGTTTAGAGAGCTCACCAAGATAACATAATGCAATTTAAAAAGCTTTTTGAATGTTATAAATAATACTTCCAACAGGGGAGTTGCAGAATGCCCTCTAGTTGACAAACCACGCAACGACAACACTCATAACATGACTGAAGGATCGGTCTCTCGGTTTCTTTTTAATTGTCATTTATCAGCTGTTATAAACACTGAAACCGATCTATTTGCCATTAGCTCATATCGGTTATATCGTCCAATAATATCAGCACGACGATTTATCGGTTGGGCTATAGTCACTTGTGTTCAATTAATTTAGTAATGGCGTTTTGGTCTGTACACCTTCAAAAGTCCGATTCATTAAAAAATTCAAATATAAATCTTTTAAAGTGGCACCCCACCAATTTGTATAATCCCTTCTAAGAATCCGGAGGGAGCTTTCTCAAGTCTGACCAAATAACCCTTTATGATGTCATCAGGGTCACCTCAGATTGGGCTTGGAGATTTTGCAGAATTTTTAAAATTGAAAACCTGCCTGAAACACTGGGGGGGGGTCTGTAACAAAAGATGCTATCGAGATACATTATGGGAAATGTAGGATTGTACGTTTTTGGAGCTTGACCCATTCTGTGGGTGTTCAGCATTCATTTTTAATTTAATTTTTTTTCTCATCTCATATCACAGGCATAGAGTTTTTCAAACAATTTGTCAGACAAAATGCTTCCAAGATTATTTTTTATTTATTTATTTTTTTGGATGGGCATGGAAAATCAAAAGTTTTTACATGCCATTGTTTTGTATAAAATTACAAAGTACACCAGATGAAGCATTTAGTAGATTAAAATAGTTTCATGTAACAGCAGCAAAGACAAAGAAATTCAGACTGTTCAGACAAAAGGGAAAGAAATCTAATCTTTCTCTCTCTTTTTTTATCATTAAGATATATTTTTCTATAAAATTACTCCACACATTAAGAACAAACTCAGAGTGATAAGCCTGGCCTCATTTCGCCTCAAGCGAAAGATGTCCTGAACAAGGTTCCTTTGGTATTTTTTGTTCTAGGTGACCTGTTTTTTGAGTATAATCTCTGTGTTTCTGGAGATGTGTGCTGTCGTCGTGTGCAGAGCAACAGGCAAAGACATTGGTTTCTGTGTTTGACTGTTCACTGTAACAGCTGCCCAGCTAACATTTAATTAACCTACTGGTTTGCCATGCCTGGTAACCATGCAGGATTTAAAGCAGGCAGGTTGGATATTTGTCTGTGATATACTTTTTTTTTTTAACTTTATGATGAATTACGTAATGTTTATGCAATAACAATTGCATGCTATGTTGAGTTCAGGCCTTTCATCACCCTACTTATTGTCTCCCAAACAGTTCCTATCAACACTGTCAAAGGGCAAATAATAAATAAATAAAACATTTTCCACTTACACTGAAGAGTGTAATGTAGTTGCTGATGAGGTCGTTGACAACGTTAGCTTCCTGTGGGTTTTGTCCCCGAGTCTGGAACAAGCAGGAGGAGAAGACAGAGGCCAGTTTTTCACTCGGCATGTGGTTGAGGTGGGAGCACTGCTGAATCCTGAAACACAGAGAGAAAACATGGTTAAAAGAACACAAATGCACCTGCACAAGCACAAACACACACAGACACACACACAAATCAACACAAACAGCTCATTCCTCTTGCCTCTCATGCTCACATATACTGTAAACTCATACACAAGCACACACAATTTAGTGAAATGTTAGGGCTCAGTCCAAAATCAGCAACAGGCCAATTAAGTCTTCTCCAAACAATCTACATCATTAACATAATGCGGCTAAATCACAACCATCCACTGCAGGTTTCTGGGGGAACAATGTGTAATGTGAGTATCAGTGAGTGAGACATCAAAACAGCCGAGTCTATGTATCGAAATGCAACTAGAGTGCATGTGAATGTAAGTATTATTGTTTCAGTGCATACCGGTAGGTTCAGGAGAAACTTGCAGCCTGTGGTTTATTACTAGACATCTCTACACATAAAGCTGACTGCTCACATTATCCACAAGACTGAAAAATCATCAACATTATAAGAAATGACTGCCTAGGAATACATGTGAAATACACAATTTTCAAAAAGGGAAAAAAAATAGCAACACTTGTGACATGGAATTCAACTATGTGTTTGCTAATTGCCTGAATTTTTAATAATGAGCCACTAGGTCTGTTTTTACTTGCAAAATGCCAATAAATGGTACAAACAATATAGGATTATTCATAATTTACAATTCAAGGACACTGCTACTTCACTGACAAAAACAAATTTAAATTTCACCATACACATTCCTCATTCAGTACAGCATCTCGGACCAAATCCGAGATCTGACTAGAAATTATCCTACTTGACTGGTCAGAAGAAAAAATATATATATATCACACACACACACACACACACACACACACACACACACACAACAGAGGGCAGTGTTGGTCATTAAGCAGAGCAGAGGAGCCACCAGGCTAATCAGCAGGTGACATATCGCTACCCTATAGCTGCTCCAGGTGCAGGACCTTCGAGCTTACGTCTGAAGACAAGAGCCGTTATTGCTGTTTTAATGGGTTATAATGCCTAATTTGGTAAAAGTAGTGGCCCTGCATAAACAAAGCACTCTGCTCCATCTTCATATATGTATCACATTCATCCAACCAGCAGTCGTATGGATAAGATAAATCCCACTTAATTTAAAGTACATATGTCAGTATCAAAGTCAAAGTTCTGGTTCTGCAGTAATATGTCCCCTGTGAATCATATATTATTACCAAATGACGTTATTAGATGGTTAATACTGTTGCATAAACACTTAAGCAGGGGTGGAGCCACTTTTACAAGCACAAGATAAATTTGAGGGGTTAATGGAAGAGACAAGAAAAAAAAGCTCTGATTTACAAACTGCCAAAGACTCCATGACTTCATGTCCTGTTTTTGAAGTTTTTAACACACTTGACCGCATGCTTTTCTCCTTCAGGGTAATAAACTTCATCCTGACAGCAACCTTGACCTTGAAATAGCCTCACTGGTACAAGCATGAAATATGTGCCGTTTGAAGCTTGTGTGTGAGCTTGTGTGTGTGTGTGAGCTTGTGTGTGTGTGTGTGTGTGTGTGTGTGTGTGTGTGTGTGTGTGTGTGTGTGTGTGCGTGTTTACCTGTACAGATGTTGAAGCAGAGCATCAAGAGTTGACCTGTTTATCTTTGGCAAACTCTCAATGAAAGTGGAGTACTTCTTTACTCTCTGCCTCTCGTCCCTCTCATCTACAAACCCACACAGATGAGAACTGCTGTAAATCGCAAACATGCCCGACATGACCATGGACACAATGGAAAGCAGGTTTATACTGAACTTTTTAAATCACTTGTGAAGCACATTTGAACTTTTCATATTTTGTCAAGGTGTGATTATGAAATAATTACCCTGAGTGGAGAAGTGAGAAGAAAATTGAGTGATAATTTTCCTAAGTCTGATCTAAATTGCTTTCCATCCTGTGTTTATGACTTAAGAAAAGGTTAAATTTGTGAAACAGGTGGGTAAAAAAGTTTGGTCAGGATAATTTGATGATCCTGTTAGAACATGGGGTAGTGGTGCACTTCAGCCTCTTGTGGCAGATGAAAAAAAAGTAACTATGAAAAACAATTCCATTCTTAAGTCATAAACACAGTAGAGAAAACAATTTGGATCTGATCACCACGGATTACTAGAATATACCCATACTGTGTCCAGTGTGTTTATCTTTGACATTGGCAAATTCCCCCCCAAATCAGACACGTCACATACCCAAAACTGACACCCAGTATGGATAGAGCTCCTTGGTCAACAGTGCATCCTCTGCTTGGGATAAGAATCTTTTCAGGGTGTCCGTCACATCCCCCAGATGGTGCTCCTTCTCCCTCAGCTTCACATTACGGGCATCCCGGGTGAAATCATCCAGGAGGTGGGCCACTCGACCAGGGTCGCCTGACCTCTGGTAGACCCCCTCCTGGCACAAACCTGGTTACAAAGTTTTTGTTAAAAAGAGTGGGAGGGATAGATGGGTGATTAAATAAATACACTGACTGGCTCCTACACCCAAGACTGGCTCGGCTCATTACTTTGTGACTTCTGCACACCCTCTAATGTGTAGCGTCTGCAGCAGCAAATGACAGTATATACAGTTTTTTATGTAACTAAATACAATTATAGGGCAATAACAAACCTTATAGAAGCCAACTTGTGGGATTTAACAACGTTGCGTAAGCACATTTGAATCTAAATTGCAGGTGGAATAAAATTGCCATTGCAAGGTATATTAACCTTCTGTACCACTTTAAAGTTTCAGTCAGAGTTAACTTTGCCGATCTGTCATTACACTGCATATGATGGTATTTGATCAAGCATGAGGCACTATGTCATGCAGATTTTGTGCAAGTGTATGTTTACATTTTGCAAATAACTTTGGATCCCACAGTAATAGTGCAGTGAAAAGCTGGACTACATTTTCTACATTTCTAAAAGAAAAAATACAGTGAAAGAGAGTGAAGGGGTAATGTCACAGCAATATGCTCGGCAACATTAGAAAGCATGAAATTCTCATCACGATGCAGTATATTGGATGAATCAGCTCCTCGAGGGGAAAATCATAATAACAGTCACGCAGAACTTAAAAAAAAAAAAAGTCCCCCGTAAATATAATATAAACTTACCATACTGAGTGACAAAAGCGATGCAACTTTCAACAATAATAGGGACACCATTTTTAGTCAGCTGTTGGTCGCTGAGCGCCTTGCCATCTGTGCCAGCAGCCAACGTGATGGAGGAGTGCCACAGTGCAAAGTCCATCTTGTTGAAGCCATGGATGTAAACTGTTCTATTAGAGACAGAGGGTAGAAGGGGGGAGTGATTATTAATGAAGTACATCATGAGATCATTTCCAGCAACAATATAGTGTTGTTCCATGTGTTTGGGAAAGCACTGCTAAGTCATTAAATAAACAACCAACAAGATTAAAAGGAATCCAAAAGTGTTTCTGCAGAACACACACCTATAAACGACCACCAGTTTCCCACGAGGTTTGATCAAAAACACACAAATGAAGAGCAATTAACTGAGAAAAACACAAAGTCTTGTTGCACTACTCGTAAAGATGTAAGAAACTGTTGGCTCGCGTTACATGCCATCTCACCTCGTCAGCAGCAGGGAGTCTAGCAAGCCGTTAATTACCTCGGATGGATACAGTAGGTAAAGTGCATTTGGACTAACAAGACAAAGGCCAAACCAAAGTTGTTAAAATTGTTGCATAATGCATGTTGCTGTCTCACAAATACGTTGCCAATTAGCACACCTCTTTTCAAAGACTGACATACCTTCTGCCCTCCACCATCAGCAGGACTTGGATCTTGTCCTCACCCTCCGTATGCGTGGAGACAGCTGGTGGAAGGGGAAAGAGCCACAAGTTGTAGGAAATGCATGCTCCAAAACTGTATACATTAAAACAGCAACATGTACTGTGCTAATGAAAAGAAATGCTGTTGGGGACATTTGACATTTGCAGTTGTTCAATCTCTATCAAAAGCATGAGCACTTAGAAGCTTTTCGCCATAAAACTCGACACATTCATTACTCGTCACTGAAAGGTCTCCGTTCTCCGTATTTATCTTTAAGTCAATCATGGCAAATAATACACTGCACGATATGTCTTGACATATCTGACCACTCTTTTCAAATATACATACATTGGAAAGAAGATGTGAAGGAACAGTACAGTAGTGGAGTTAACAGCATTTCCGTGTTGTAATAGAAAACATGGATATAGTTTTTGTGTCACTGGCTTACTAATGGTGGTTTAAACAAGGGAGGCAAGTGAGGCATAAACACTAGCGTCAGTGGTCATCAAGCTTTACATAAATTTGGTCTACAAGCAAACAAATCAGATTCCACTGAGAGAAGTGTTTCACACACAAAGTGAGAAAAAGCAGACACAGAGTTCCTGCCATTCTTCATCTATACAATCAGTTTTAGAGCACACAGAAAAACTGGGCTAAGGGACTCGAAAGCTCTGCCATAATCTCTTCTGTGGCAACATCACACACACAAAGAGAAAGTACAGAAAGATATAAGGCTCGGCAGCTGAGTCAAAAATCTCCTAGCGACAACATCTGGCACTTTTGTCATGCACAATTGGTTGTGCTCAAATAATTGATATATAGAGAGAGAAAGAAAGAAAGACACTAACAAAAACAGAACTTCAACTAAAGAAACAGTTGACTTTTGGACAGCAAGCTAACTAGTTACCTGTACAATAAGTAATTAGTAAATAATGCAAGATTTTGTCACAGCGCACACAAACGTCCCATGCTCTTCCTAGGGGCTGTTTATTGAGGATTTACAGGAACAGTTAGTCATTTTGGGTCAAATTTTCTTACTCGCTTTCATTGCAAACAGTTAGACAAAAACACTGATATCAATCTTATGTGTGTAGGGTAAATATCAAGCTACCACCAGCGGCCTGTTAGCTTAAGCCACAAGTTGTTGTTTTTCCACATTGGGTTTGGTCCATATTAAATAAAATATATATAACTTGTTAATTAGATTTAGAGTTGCAGCTAAGGTGGATGTTTTGTTTCCTCGTCTTCTGGAAACAGGGGTAAACAGCTAGCCTGGCTCTTTGTGCTTAACAAAGCTGCTAGCTACGTTATCCGTTGCTCATTTAATCTGGACAAAAATACATTGTAGTTTAAACTAAGCTAACTAGCTGCTAGCGGTAGCTTCATATTTGTAGTAATGAGAGCGGTTTTGACTTTCTAATCCAGCTCTCAGCAAGAACGTTCCAAAATGGTGAACTATTCTAACCCTGTAAATACGAATTGACCTCCACAATTATCAAACTCAAATTTGAATTACTGGTAGCACCAGTCTCAGAGGCATAAAAATGTAAGAAATGCTATCTTTAGACAGCATTTTATTTCTCTTTCCTCTACATAATACCACAATCTCTGCATCCGCTTGTTCAGCAAACACTTCAGATTCTTTTCAACAGGGAATTTAATTTAATTGTTGGCATGAGAAAGGGTAGTGGTAAAAATATTACAAGTAAAAGTGTTATTTTGGTTAACAAGTCCTTTGTAGAGGCCTTTGTATTTTGAGCTAAATAGCAAAAACAATTAATCCCCAAAAGTCTATAATTTGCTTTTTATTTTCTTTGGATGAGGATGAGAATACTGTGCCCTTGAAAATCTGCCAAACAACAAGAGAAGAAAGCAGAGAACTTCAGAGACTGATATTTGATTTATTAGGAGTGTTATCAGGTAAATGCAAAACACTTGTCATTGTTTGAACAAACACAAAGCAATCCTGTTTTATCCGTCTCACAGCTCAGTGGGACATTTTTTATTTTTTAATATTTTTGCGTGATAAGGAACTAAGTCTGCGGCCTTGTTCTCTCCATGATTGGTACTGGCCGTCCTGCAAGAGAATTTCAGGATGTTTTTTCCCTTAGAGTGCTGGTGCTCGTTTTCAGTGGGAGCATTAAGTGTTGTTTATTCAGAGTTATTTTGAAGTATTAAATGATAGCCTCATAATATTACATGCAATGTTGCCCACATTTGCAGAGACCTGAGTTTCCAGCAGAAGTTATTCCGGTTTGAACCAGAGTCTCCAGAGATCACAACTGACCATGTTCATGGGTGGAAAGCAGCTGAGGGATCCCATGCTTTCACAAAACTGATTTTTGAGGTTTTTACTGATATTGATACAAAATTTGATAACTGTTAAACAATATTCTTAGGGGTCTTAAGTGATGTAACAGGGAAAGGTAAGACAGGTCTAGCTTGGACTTATTAGCTGACCCCACAAGTGTTCACTGCCCTTCCAGCTGTAGTTCTCTATCACATGTAACTGTCCTTGTTAGGGAGACAACAGCCAGACTGATAAGGTGAGACAGTAGCTCAGGCGTCAGGTGAGCAGATGTCGGTGTTCTCTGGGAATCTTACAGGGTTGAGTCTTACAAGAATGTTTACAAGATCTTACTGGCTCCACAGATTAGAGTACAACTCATGGATAGTGATAGATTCCAGTATGAGCGTAGCATTGGAGTCTAAACATCAGATAGAGTTGTTGTTTTAGGTTAAGCAAAGTCAGCAAAAGATGACCTAATCAGGAAACCTACAGGCTCCAGGGGTAAGACAGAAACATAAAGGGGACCAAAAGGTGTTGACATTTGACATGTTCATGTTATACGCTGGCACAGTATCTCCTCGGCCGGGCTCAAACCATGCTATGTTAAGTCTTCATCAGTCTCTGAAACTTCTTTACACCTGAACCTGGCTCACAATATTTCTTCCACAAAAACGATATATTGGCAGACATTGATATGGATATTTTATAAGAAAATAACGGCTGGTCACTTTTTGCTAAATCATATATTTTATTTACCCCATATTATATACTAGATATTCCATAATGTCACTGTCCAGTGAAAACCTGAAGGTAGCAGGAACATTTTCTCAACCCATAATGGGACACTTACAGTTTCCTTGTAAAAAACACATCAACACAAATTGTGTTTACATTCAATGTGTTACTCACCAACAACAAATGTGTTGTAGGCAATTTCCTTTCTTAAGTATTTAAATACAGCTTTGTTTACATCCATCTCTGCTAGCTAACCAATTCATCTTTCATCTGTCTTTGCTGGCACATTGCAGCAAATCTTGGCGTGTTACCACCTGTTGTTGATCAGTGGAATAGTGTCAAGTGGCAAGAATGTGTATTTTGACACCTGGGTGTCGAAAGGGTGAGTTAGAGAATATCATTCATGCTTTTATTTCCTCTCGTTTAGATTACTGTAACAGTCTTTTTACATGTTTGAGCAAGAAGCAGCTTTACCGTCTCCAGGCTGTTCAGAACTCTGCTGCAAGGCTTTTTACTCACATTAACCAAAGAGCGCACATCACACCTGTTTTGGCAGCACTTCACTGGTTACCAGTCCAGCATAGAATTAAATTTAAAATCCTGGTTCTTACTTTTAGATCCCTGCACGGTCAAGTTCCTCCCTACATAGCTGAGCTGTTACAGCTTCATACTCTGACCCGTAGTCTGAGGTCATCAGGTCAGAGGCTGTTAGTGGTTCCCTACACTCATTTTAAAACCAGAGGGGATTGATCATTTCAAGCAGTGGCACCTAGGCTGTGGAATGCATTGCCTCCCTTTCTACGTTGTCTTAATTCTTTCGATTCTTTTAAAAAGCAACTGAAAAGTCTGCTATTCAAGCAGGCTTTTAGTTAGACGAGGGTTTTTTATGGTTTTGTTCTAGATTTTCTATATGTATTTAAATTTTCTTATGCATTGTATTTTACTATGTTGTATTGTTTTACATTTTATTGTGAAGCACTTTGTGATTTTTATCTCTGAAAGGTGCTATACAAATAAACTTTACTGCATGCGTGAATGTTCCTGAGCGCTCGATAAACTAAGGCCCCATCCACACTACTCCGTTTTAGTTTAAAAACAGAGAATTAAAACGAATACAATCTCCGTCCACACCAGCATTATAGCTGTGTTTTGGAGTTGATCTCCGTCTACATTAAAACGACTGAAAACGCACAGCTAGGGCCCGTTCAGGTACACTGGGACAGACAAAGCATCAGACCAGTTTTTTTTGCATGCACCAATATCGAGCTGGGACTGTTAATGAATGTAACACGGGAGTGTGGCCGCGGAAAACTGACTGGGAGTCGTCATAAAGGAAACGGCGACATGCACAGTACAAGTGTAGGCAGATAAGTGTTATTTGCACGGTACATAATATTTTTATAAAAATACGATGTCAAAAACCTGGTCAGTAGCATCGGGTTTCTGCTTTGCAAGACCAAATCAGAGAGCCGAGCGTGAGCATCTGCGTCATCGTTTCTAAAGTCCTCCGTTTTGGCCCATCTTCACTTAAACGCCCTCCGGGGTCGGCAGCATTTCTAAACTTCTCTGTTTTAAGGCCCATTTATAGTCCTGCGTAGGGTCTACGTGCGTACCTATGCTGTAGGTTACGCATGTAGCCATGCATTTATACCTGTGCGTAGGTGTGTCCTTCATTCTGCGATTACACCTCCAAACGCTAGTCGGCAGCAGCGCTGCAGCGTCCACCGTGTTGACTTTTGCCGGCCGAGCAGGCTAACTTCCAGCCCTCCGCTAACGTAAATGTGGGTAAAATTGTATACGTGCGGCTGGTGTAGCCTTTTCAAATGTTACTGAGCGAATGGATCACATTCTGATAGCGAAACGAGTCATTTCACTCGGGTTGCGACGGTCAAATATATTGATTCACTGTGTTACAGCTGCCGTTTTGGCCGCTAGTAAAAGTTATTCAAAGCACGGGCTACTTCCGGTCGGCTCGGAGGTATTGCGAGGCTACCCAGCCGACCAATCACAGTGCTTACGGTCCGCTTCGACTCGACGTGTAGTTACATTTTTGAGGAGGTGCACGTCAAGTGACGGCGTAGCCTCTGCGTAGCCCCGTAGCCTACGCCATCGATTCGACGCAGAAGTATAAATTACCCTTTAGGTTTTAGTCTGGACGGCAGGTGCAAACGTAGCAAAAGGTCTCTGTTTTAATTCGAAAGCGCAATAGTGTGGATGGGGCCTAAATGGGGAACCAAGCATGGAAAAACAGCTCCACAGTGCTACTGGAGGTCAAAAACTCCACAGAGAAGCGATATCGATTTCTCGCAAAAATTTTAAATTTGTTGATACTTGAAAGGCGTTGGAACATTAAGTAGGGTTATCTTTTTAAAATTATACACCATCTTGGCTACACTGGATTGGTTTTATTAACTGTAATGTGTGTACTGTGTAGCAATAGACTTTCCCAACACATAGAAAGATTTTCATTTGATCAGAATTTGGCCCTGGCAATTACTTATTTATTATTATGTTAACTTCCAAATGAACGTGAATCATCAGAAACAGTTCTAGCTCTTTCTGATCATGCTAGCCGTGATTGCTAAATGCCTGAAAAATGATTTAAAATCTAATTTTGCCTTTATATGAACCTCAGTGTGGACACACTCAAATTTGACTGCTAAATATGCTGGACTGCAGTCTTGTGATGATGCCTATCTTAATTTTTAGATGATTGAGCAGAGCAGTGGGATTAACATTTTTTCCCTATTTAGTCACTGCCTTAAGAGAAATCTACTGAGAAATGAGTTCAAAGTTAATGTGCTTATCTTGTTTGAAAGCCGTTCATTTCAAAGTTCTGGGTGGGAAGGCTGATTTGTGCTGTGTGACAGGTTAATGATTATCCAACTGTATCTGTCATTTCCTCCTCATTTAACTCTGGTTCTAGTTATTTGTGCAGCAGACATCTTGACACAAGACATCACAAAAAGATCAATCCTCTCTCAAGTACACAGCTGAACCCCCAGAAAGCCATTTTGAGAGGTAGTGCACTCTTATAGGATGGGATTCTTTCTTTTTTGTTGTTTACATATAAATTTATTTTTTTATACAGCACTTTGCAAAAACAAAGTGTTTGATATCCAAGACAAAGATTGACAATTGACAAAGATCAATAGAATAATTTGAAAAATAAACTAAAGACAGTAAAACTTATAGTAATAGTCATAAGACAGTTTACCTGCAGTAATAAAAACCCTTCAGAAAAGCTTTGGTCATAACTGCCAGCCTGGAGTTAGAAAAACCAGGAATTGACTGCATCACACTTGCACTGAACTTGTGCAGTTTGAAGTGCTGCATGTTGGGAACATGTAGTGTTTTTAATTGAAAGTGTATTTATTAAATCCCTCGCTCCTACACAGGGGCACCTTTCATGTGGCGGTGTCACTGCAGAGAAAATAACAGTTAATCCCATGTCACAGACTGCGATTCCTAAAGGGGTCCTTTCAATACTCCAGAACCTACCATCCCCTGACAAAACACAGTCCCTTCTGGCGCTAACGGCTCGCTGGCTGTGACAAATATGATTTGAGAAAGCCGGGAATAAAAATGAGGACCGCTGCAGTTCTTTACCCCGCCCAAGGTGAGAAGATGAGGCCTCACTTTGCCCGATTTGATCCACGTCGAGCTGTAAATGGATTAAAAAGATCCGATGATTCTCATCACAGTGGCGCAATCGATCAATCTGCCAAAGTATGTGTGAACGTCAACCGTAACTAGAAGCTTCCCTCCACTGACTATCCTTTAAATAACTGTGGTTTGCCAGTAATGTGGAGATATTGGCATAATTCATGTTAGTGGGCAGTGGAAAGAATGCTACCATCACACTGAATATTTTAACAAATGTCACATGAATCTCTCTAAAATCATGTTTTCACGCCATATCTTAAAGAAATGCAAACCCTATTTTGGCTGATGCTCTCTTGACGATGCGTTACGTTACACTGACCTTTACTGCCCTCAAATTAACAGAACACTTCCTCATATAAAGGTCTGCGGCGTCTTCTCTGTTTCTCCAGTCCCCTCAAAAGATGATTTTATTATGGACGACTGAGCCAGCCAATTAGAGCAGAGATCCAACAGGAATGTGTAATGGTGTGAGAAGCTGAAATGTTATCTGACACTGGTGGCTCGCATGCATCCTCTGACATCCTTAAGTGGTTATAAATGCAAGCAAGTAGGAGGGTGTTATGGATTGCTAGCTTTTTGGAAATTACACAGTACATCAAAATGGTGTGAGTGCATTTTAAAAATCCAGAAATTTCAGCAAATTCATCACTGAGTTACTGCAATTGACCACTGACACTATCAACCATAAACAGATGTGGTCATTTTGGGCTGAGAGACTTTTAAAAAGGTATTAAAAGCTCCACTGAAGCTATTTCACCAGGGACTGTAAGCTGTGGCAATTTGGGACAGAACTGTGATAAATGTATTTAAACAAAAATGAGTTTAAGTAAGTTTTAAGGTGCTTCTTTAATGTACGTATTAATGCAAGAAGTCAATCATGCTTAGCTCAGTACGGGCTCCACCACACCAGACACACCTTTTTGAATGAGTATTGCATGTGTTTTAAGTAGTAAGCGGGTTTTTTTTCATCTAGAAACGGTTTTGTATGAAAGAAACTTGCCATGCACCTTATATTACCATCTTTTGACTACGCCGATGTTGTCTCTCTTTCTCTTGGATGTTCCTTTAGTATTCATCACTGTACAATGTATAACTCATGTAGTTGGCCTTCACTCAATCTAAGAAGACACATTCACTGGCTGCAACTCATTTTTAAATGCGTACATTTCAGCTATCCTCATTACCTACAACTGTTTTTGGTACTATATTCCTCAATATATAATTTGAGGCATTCTACACAATATTTACTTGTTCTCCACTCCTACAGTCAGATAAGCAATAGCAAAGAGAGCATTTATGTTTAAGGCTTCTTCAGACTGGTGTAACTTACCTTCAAACACACGATGCTTAACATCATTTCGTTTACGTTTAAAAATGGTTTGTCTTCTTATTTTGAGTTAAATTGCTCATGTTTCAGATTATGCTATGCCTATATATAATTCACAAGATTTTCAATATTCTCTGTTCTCTATTATCTGTATGTTTTTGCTGGGTAAGTATTTCTTCACTGTCTTTAGGGGTCTGTACCGCAGAAATGGACATGTAACAGAACTCATGTCAAGCCGCCAAGAAGTACCGCGGTCACAAATTGTGCCAAATCTTACTTTCCTGCTGCTGCATATTAAAAGCTTTCTGCTGTCAAACTAACAGAGGCCTTTTATTGTGACAAACTTATTGGAAATAAAGTGGGTATATCGCTTCGACAGCAGTGCTATTCTTCAATTAAAAAAAGTCGACACAACAAGACCTTGAGATATTTGGACACAGGTAGCCTAAACAACTTATTTTACCTTGTTTATAATTCATTTATTATTGTTTATTTTAACTTACCACAACAGAGTAAAGTACCAAATTCCAGGTTCTGGTTTAAATGTGAATGGTACCCAACCCTAATGCTTTTGCAGTTTAACTTTGACACCCCAATTTGCACCCTTTGCAAACCATCTTGACAGTGCTGACCTTTGGGGGAATAGAGAGACTTCAACTGAAGGAAGCTATTATATTAGCTGTATCACACCATTCAGTTCTACAAAGAATGACTGTGCTAACATATTATCCAGTTAATGATCAAGACTGCAGGTAGTCACTATGTCGTTAACCTCCCGGCACTTGAGACAAAGTAAGAAACGAAGAAAGAAAGAAAGAAAGAAATAAAGCAAATATGCTTACTGAGCTCCTGTAACTGTTTGAGTTGAAGCACTTCCTCCTCTTCACCCTCCTCTCCTGAGCTGAAGTGCAGGGCAGAGCCTTCCAGCATAAACCAGCCCATCCTCCAGTGGTACAGGTCATGGCCTTCTTTGTAATGCAGTCTGCCAATCAGCTCACTGTCTTTCTGCACCAATCCCTCGACTTTAGACGGGACGAAGCACTGCGCGTCACATGCATAACAGAGAGAGCAGGCAAATTAAGGACATTCACATTTAGCAGTATGAAACTTTTTACCGTCACCTCAAAATGAAGTACATCACAAAAACACAACAGGTGTAGCCTTCTTGTAGGGATAAACCACTTTTCACTTTCTGCTCCCTGACTGAATGTCTCTCCAAGCACATTTCTCACGCTCACGCCCCGGCTCAGTCTGGCCATTGTTCTGTGTTTCAAATTGAAATACGGAGGTGTGGAAGGCCTATGGTACAGATGGAGAGACATATGGACTAATGCCGTTATACCTCCCACTATCTATGACTGGGTTGCCTGGGATTAAAGAGATAAAAAAGGGAATAGGGGACATATTTATGTAGTGTTGTTATTGCAAGATCCTGTCAGTGTGTTGGGGAAGAGATAGCAAGACCACTTGTCACAGCACAGGCAGCATGGGGCTCACTGAGGACAATGTGTGTGTGTGACTGTGTATGTTGCAAAGCAGCAGAGTGAATGAAACAGCACTGGGTGGATGTGCTGTAGTTCTGCAGCACATTTCTTCTTTGTAACTTTAAGTGAAAAAACAAACTTATAAAGGAGGCAATGAAAATAAGCGTGCTGTATGCAAAGTATGTCACCTTTGTTAGCGCCTGGATCCAGTCATGCTGTGTTTCCTGTGTTTCAGCTCCGACAATCAGTACTCGCTCTGTCTGCAGGTACAACTCTACAGAAAACACAGCCCTGACAGAGACACACAGCTCGCTGTTAAATATTTGGAAAGGAAAGTGTCCCCACAAACAAGAAACAGGCGAAGAAACACCCTAATCTGTGCATCTTTGCACACACAAGACTAGCTTTACCAGACTGAAGATCAACTTGCAAAAATGAATAATGTACCATTGTGAATATACTCTATTGCCAACTGCCCACTTTGCTAACCTTCAGGTATTGCGCGTTGGCATATTGTCTGAAATACCAAAAATATGGTAAGTCGTGTTGACTGTTTCAACAAGCTGAGCTTTGACTTCCCTCGGCTAACTCTCCCCCAATCAACCCAAATGATGAAAATATGCTCATTAGTCCTTTTTACATGCTGACCATTGAAAGTAAATTATACTGTTTTAGCTGTGTACACCACACAGGCCACAGCAACCATCGATTGACACAAATTATTGTAACAGATTGCCACACACTGCCGACTATACTGTATGATATTATTTATCACCGCTTTAAGTTTGTTTTTGGAAAAGGAAAAGAAAACTATCAGACATTTATTTTATCTGATGTTAAGAGTTCTGCCTCGAGTAAAAGTGGATTACTGTCTCATACACACATTTGAAACAGATGAGTAAGAGTATAATATAACTGGCTGAGTATTTGAATTGGCTTCATTTGATGCCTTGCATTTTTCCACACATCGGTCCATGAGATTTCATCTACTTGCTTACTTAAGGTTCATCAGGATTGTCTTTCTTTAAATGTTTTCACACAGAAGATGCCTACAAATATACTTTCGACATATAATATAAAGAAAAACTATTTATTTATTATTGAAATCTTCACCTGTCGTATTGATATAAAGTAGCTTTGCTTATATGCTGTAATGTCTATGTATTTCTGATATTCAGATTTTGTCTTGAAACTGTGATGCAGGTGTTTTTTTTATGTGTGTCAGTCAGTCAGTGACAAACATTCACTCTCCTGGGTAGTATATGATAAATACAAAAAATGTATGTGCGCATAAGGTTATATACACACCTAATATATAATCCTTCAAAAAAATTAAAAATGTGGAATTAAAAATTAAAGATGTGGAATGCATGCACTCCCACGCCTTTTCATCCACACACACACACACACACACACACAAAACCCTTGCTGTCGGAAGCGAAAAGGCAGCTATTAATCTTTGTTGGTCGTTCTCCTCATGTCGTTTCTGCCTCCCCTATTCTCTCTCTCTCTCTTTGTCTCTTTCTCAGTGAAGGTACAGAGGTTAGAGTATCACTATCTTAATGGTTTGAACACACCGCCACATCTCGTTTTCCATTGGAGGCTCTAAATGCTACAGCGATGGGTGTTTAAGCTGGCGTGTCACAGGGGGTCAGGGCAGCGCGGAGTCGCTCTCTTCTCGCGCGTGTCAGGGGAACAGGCGAGACATGGGTGTTTATGTGACCTTGCAGCACCCCCCCCCCCCCCCTTCATCTGCAGATGTGTAGGCACTTGTTCGAGGGGCTCCCAGAGGGAGCATGAAGGAGGGGGTACGGCAATACGCTGGCCAAATGGTATCATAAAGAAAGGACACAGGGAGAAGAGGCATAAGAGATGAGCGCTGCATTTTGAGCTTCACAGAGGGAGGGAGTTACTGAGGAGAGTGAAAGCGAGCTAGAAATAAAGAGAGTGAAAGCAACTTCATAAGAGACAACATGCAGCCGTCATCACACAGGACACATTCTTGTGCTTTATGGCCTTGTTCAGGCCACCAGCCCTCAATCATATTATAAAAAAAGACAAAACAAGTGATTTTAGTTATTTATAACAGTATAGACTTAATCTTTTTATGTACTGTCTCTAGATTTAAAAAATTAAATTAAATAATTTTAATTCAATTTAATTACAGAACACAAGCTCATGGGCTTATTTGAGTGTGCTATGGTACAAACTCTTTGTGGTGGAGTAAAGTTTGACAGAGCCTAAACGCACTTGCCCTTGTGGAAGAGTCTGCTGCACAAGACTCAACTGTACTTTTAAGCATGCATAAAGTTATCATATGTATTTTTGTAGCCTTTTATTTTCTCCTGAAGGCTTTTGCGTGCTCTGAGAAAGCCTTAATTCCCCAGTCCTCATATATATATAACCCATCTCGCTGGCAAAGTTAGCAACTAAGCCCTTCTAAAAGTCTTTAAAAACTCTGCTATTCTTCTTGGTGCATGTGAGAGGAGACAACGGTGAGAAAGGGAGCGACGGAGATAGTGAAATGGTGCATAAACGCAGCCAAAAAGACGAAATAGAAAAACGGGGAGAGAGCAGAAAGGTTTGTTTCCAAGGTTTTCAGTTGAATTTGAAGGTCAGAATTAACTTAGAAATATTCTTGTCAGAACAGGCGGCTGAGCCAAAAAAAGTCCCCAGAAAACCTCAACTTATCATCAGCCAACACACTCTCTTTGCATTAATTCCTTAGTGAGCGGGTTTGTAATATTCATACAACTTAGGCAGACCTATGTGTCAGGGCCGCGCTATAATTCACGGTGTCCTCTGCCACGGTGAAATTACCCAAATGCCGTGTTTAATGGAAGCGACACCTACGGCCTCCTGTAGCGTGGCGATAGGCTGCTGGTGGGAGTGTGTCATCTGCATATACGTTAATATTCATGAGAGCCAGACAGTCAAGAGGTGAGGCGTCCCCGCTCTCTCTGCGCACAGGCATGCTGGGAACACTGGAAGTTGCAGGAGCGAGAGGGAGTGAGGCAGAATTTAATCTAGTGAAACGTACAGTCATTATGAGTGTTAGCCACAGAGAAATAGTAGCCTTTCTGTGGGCGACGCCATGACCTGTAGCTGGGATGTGCGCGCTAAGCTAAAAGCAGCGCATGTCACCACTGCTTTGCAGAATCTCTGCACACAAAGTATCACTGTAACCTGTCACAACTGTTTGAATGTGTCCAGCTCATTAGAAAGGGCATAGTTTTAGCTGGCCAGATGTGTTTCTAATGGCTGTATAAATAACATTTACAAATAAAAGCACTGTTCCCTCTTCATAACATCTGCTGTTGTCATTAAGGACCTGGGCTTATGCTTTAATCATATGCCATTATCAGACTGAAGCACACACACACACACACACACACACACACACACCAACACACATATAGTGCGACCCAATGGGAGCAGGGAGAGGGTGAGCAAGAATAGATCGAGACATCTGTTTCTTCTTTGTGTGTTGGTAACACTTCCAGAAGAAATAAAGAAAAAGTTTGTTGTCAGTCAGAAAGTTTCTTTTTTTACTGAATCATAATGTGAGAGAGAGTGATAGGGAAGGTGGCACGGTAAAATGAACGACATTAAAGCTGCGCCGTTCGCCTGCATCGCCACCAAACAGGAAATATAGTGCTCATAAACCCCTGATGGGTTCTGTTAAATTGAATAATGCTCAAGTTAAGATTATGCTAATGAGACATATGACTACGGAGAGAAACTATGCAGAAGCCTGTGTTTACGTTTGTGTTTATGTTAAACCAGAAGGAAGCTCTGTAATATATGAATCACATGTCAAATCAAATTGTAATTTAGCCAAATAAAAGAAAATAAATCATTTGAAAGGTGTTTGAGTGTGTATGGCATGTCTGTCCTTAACACAGGAGGAACATATATATTATGATTTAGCAGAGGGTATGCAAATTAAGCATGGGGGTGGGTACACATATAAGAGGATATCTAAATGTTGAGTGTAAATTAAATCCCCATTTAAAGTTTGAAATATATGTAAACGACCACTTCCTGCACAGGATTTAGATAAATATTAAATGTTATATATTAATATCAAGACTGGAAATCATTATTAAACCATTTCATCAATTATGTTAATGTTTAGGTGAAGAAAATCAACTCCATGAATTCAAACAAACATATTAACAAAACAACACGTTTTTCTGAGCTCGACTCAAAATTTTACAGTAGATTTTGGAGACATGTATGTGTGTTCATACCCAGCTCCAGTCATTGTCTCTCTAGTGCTGACAGCCAGGCTAACCACCTCGGTGACATCCACCCTGCCGATGGCCGACGGGCTTCGCTCGCTCTCATAGTAACTTAGGAAGCCGCCCTCCAACGTGCACCAACGGCGTGCCATATCTGAAATATACACATAATCATGTAAGAATAAAAATATACATATACACATTACGTTATATACATACAGTGTATTTACACACTTTGTGTAACTCACTACAGCTAATCCTCATACTTACTCCAAAAACGTATTCCAAAATGACCCTTGTGATTGTTTCACTGATCTAGTGCCCTTTGATAGGCCAAAATTAGACTAGAGGTACATTTTTCAAGTTTAGGAAACTAAACTACTTGGTCAAAAGTAGGGAAAGATTGATAGTCAAGCCAGTCACTCACTGTAAACCTCCCACTGATTTTTTGTGCCTCACGCTACCTCCTGCTTAGAGCTACAGATGTTGCTTTAGGCTGTTTGGGGAATCCTAACTTAATAACAAATAATAACAACAGCAGATCTTATTATAGCAAGACTATGTAACTTTACTGAACAGCACCCTCTGTGGTCACAAGTGTTAATTACAATGCAATGGCACATTCAATTTCATTCTCGTCTCAGTTACTTTAGAAGACGTCATTAGTACACGGCCTACAGGAGAGCGAGTGGAAAGGGACCACAACCAGGAAACAACAAACATGTTTCTTGGCTGGTAGGGTTTTTTAGTGTTTACATTTTGTTTTTGTTTTTTTATTTTTGTAATTAAACCATTAAACAATTGCTAAAATTAGCTATCCACCAAAGGCAACTTACCGGTCATAACGGACCACGAAAGGCTGCAGTAGCAAAACGCCAGAGTGTAAGGAATTAAGCAAAAGTTCATTGTCTTTCTTACGATATGAATATTTATTTATTTCTTCTTTCAAAACTTGCATAGTCTCACTTTAAGCACAATGTAGGTTAATTTCAGTAAGTGTAAAAGAAAAATGCAATATTGGGGATGCATTTTGTAAACCGATCTGATGCTAACTGAAAACAGCGTATAGCTCCTTTCCTTATGCGCCCAGAACCCTCCAATATGTCTCTGCCTCTATTAGATTATTACTGTAGAACCATGCACTTGCACACTGATAAAACTTAACAAATTGGCTATCATTTGTAGAGTCAGAAAAAGAAATTAATTAGAGCCTGCATTATTAGCGATTGGTTTGTTAACAATTAGCACCACTCCAACCCTATTTAACACAGTTAATGAGTCTCTACAAGCTTAGACAGCAGTACCAAGAAATCATTTAAAAGTTTGGAGATAAGACACTGTGCATTCAGCTTTCATGCATGGATGGATGGATGGAGACGTGGCAGTGTCATAGGCCTCCACTTTTCTTCTTCTTAAGGGTACAGTTAGCTCAAAAACCAAGTTGTTTTTATCCAAAGCCAAACCAGACAGGCATAAAGAGATCACACCACCTGAAGGCCAGGATTTCAAGTTAACATCCTTCCAAGATCAACATCAAAGATACAACGCTAGAGCAAAAAAGAACACCCATACTGTAATAACAAAAAGCAGTCTAAAGACGACTGGCAGACTGTTCATTTGTTCATTTCCAAAATCAACAAAAGAAGTCTTGGCTGGAGTGAGGAATACAAACAGTTTACGGTCGAAGGCTGAAGATTTAGTTTGTGTCCACAACACACTTTCTGATTGCAATCACATGACTTATGTGAGGAGACAGACCCTGATGTTTCTGTCCATTAGAGGCCAACTAAGTCAAACATAGAGACTAGTGGATGTGAGGGGGCACACACACACACACACACACACACACACACACACACACAGAATTAAAAGAGTTAAGCGACTCCAAGTGCCGAACAGATTTCAATCAACAAACACGATCTCAGTGGAAAAGCTGGAAAACACACAACATTGTCTTTCATGATTGTCTGACTGTGTGATTTACATAGCCAATGAGCATGAAGTTCATGAAAACATACCTAATTTTGGATTTTCAAAGTCACCGTGCCATCTGCTTTTTTCGTTCCGCAACAAACACACACACACACAAACTGCCCCCCACCCCCCACCCCCTGTCGCTTGCGACTCCAAAGTTTCCACTGTATTCATCTCATGAATATGCTAATTACACATTCCTCTGCCAACTGTGTGTGATGTTTCTGAAGGAACAGATATAGTTCCAATAAAGAAAAGGAAGTGTCTACAACTGGCTGTTAAAAGACGAAGGATGTGATGAGCATAGGAAAGGAGGATGTCAGTTTTGCTCTACTCACCTTTGCACCGCCTCACTGTACGGCTCTTTCTGCCTTTTCTGTCTCAAAAAACCTTTTTGGACACAATTCTGTAGACAGCATTAAAATTGCAAAACGACTAATAGCTTGTTGCTTGCTGTGGCATTTAACAAATACTGTTCTCCTGACCCCACTTTGGTTCAAGAAAAAATATTTTATTCCAAGAGCCAAAGAATCATCATCTCTATCTGAAACCAACTGTGCATGTGTGTGTGTGTGTGTGTGTGTGTGTGTGTGTGTGTGTGTGTGTGTGTGTGAGAAAGAGAGAGAGAGTGACTGGTATTTAAAGTCATTACCAATCCAACATATCTGACGGGGCGCATTGTTGTCTTGGTGACGGAAAAGATTGTAATGCACTTCACTTCCGTTAAATGTTTTCCAGGACTGCAGAAAATGTCATGTCCATCATTTCCCACACCGGCAAGTATTTAAGTTGTTTTCCTGTAATTTTGCCTCCATTCCCTCTGTCCCTCCTCTAATAGGCTAATAACTGAATGGTTCCATTTGTACCATCTGCAACCCTCACACAATCATCTTCTTAAAAAAGCACACTTGATTTCCTAACTGAAGTCAATTGCTATCATAAGCTTCTCGAAAGCGGTAATGCCATTGATTCTCTAGACAATTTGCTTTATAATGGCCCCTGTGGCTGTAGAGGCAATTAAAGTTATGTATGTAACTGATGTACTGAAGTACAAACAGGTATTGTGCGGGGTAATGCTTCCCAACCCGGGGCCACAAGATAAATCTGAAGGGTCAGTTATATTTGTTTTGTATATCTTCCTTCAATCTTTGCATCTTTGCCAAGTTAGCAGCATGGCTGTACAGATAGCGGTCCACAATTTTGGTCACCCTGAAGTTTCATCTAGTGACACCGCCAGGTTACTTATCCATCAATGGTTCTTGATGGATCCACTGCCCTAAACCTGGGGTCGTAAAGTGATTAACATGATAGAAACAAAAAAAATTCTTTTTCATGTCAGTTATTCTTGGAAATTATTTTGAAAATTAATTTTACATATTTAGGCCCCTAGGAATGATTAAAATACAATATGGATTTTAAAATTCACTCTTTGATTGAACTTGTCACAAGCAGTAGACATTCAGTGACGAGGGGTCCCAGGAGACATTTCTGCGTTTTGAGGGTTCACAAGCCAAAACTTTTGGGACCTTGAAATATGTAAATGAGGCAGCTCTTACTACATCAGAAATATTAATAGATCTCATTTTGATGTTGGTGCATGTGGTGTCCGGATCCTGTCTCCTTGAACAGACAACGTCTCACAAAATCTATGCTGTGGAAATGCGGGAAAAAAGTTTTTAATTTCCTTTCAGTTTCAAGGAGAAAGACATTAAAAATCCCACTGTAAATCCGGGAAGCAAATTGCTACGGGATCCTGGGTCCAGAGAGTGTGAACACATGAATGGGCTCACTACTCGACCATCCAGTTTCTGAAGAATTATCCTATTAGTGTCCAGGAACAGATACTCACATAAGGCTTTAACATGCTGAGGAAAACAAGGGTTGGTAAAGGAGTAGGATTAAAGGGGGGCCACAAGGTGTAGAGAGATTATAAATGTTTGACAAACGTAATTTCAGATACAGTTATCTCTTTTGGGTTTGAATTGTGAAAGACTGTGAAGGATTTTTGTACACTGAGGAGAAGACAGAAGAAGCTATGATGACAGGAATTAGACATTTTTATGTAGGACTGAAAGTAAAAGAATATCTCAAACCAGGCTGAAAGTTGTATCAATATAACACTTACCAGAGGAATGGCTGCCATTTCAGTACCGTAAGGACTGCAGTGTAAATGTGGAATAGCTGCATTGAGTTTTACTTAGTTGAATTTAATTATTATTCAGCTATGTCAGAATTTGCGTAACAATTTACTGCCTATCACTGCAGTGAATGCCTTTGGATCCCTTCAAGATATTTTACCAGGAAACTGGCTTTATGAAAAACCTGCACATCATCCTTCTTCCTTCTTTGTTTGTGGTTCAGCATTTCCTTCGCGGGTGGGAAACCAGTAGCTTCCACACAAGCTCCACCTCAATGGGGGGAACAATAGTGCTTGATTTACAATCAGGCAGCTGCGTCCATTGCCAGCTGTTCCCCACACACACAGCAATGGCCCCGTGGCCCAGCCGTTCTCCACGGGAGTCCGCAACCAGCCGCCAGAGACAACGCTAGCGGAAGCCAACCGTGGTACATGCCTCCACCAGCTAAATTGAGCCAATTAGCTTGTACGCCAAGAGTGCTCCCCGCATAGCATTTTCCAGGGGAAATGTGGAATCTCTCTGCCTGGCTTTTTCTTTTTTTCCCCCACCTCCTATCTCGCTTCAGCAATTTGTCAAATTTGCTAAATGCTCCAAGTATGCAAGATGAGCAGGTTGATGAGACTAATCAAGTCATCAATGTGGCAATTAAACTGTCTTATTGTTCGGTGACTGAAAGGACCACGTTACAGAATAACATATTTACTCAAAAGTTTGGGCTCTGATTGTGTCCAAAGCTTTATGTTTAACTGCAGTCCTCCAGATTTACCCAATGTCCTCCTAAACTTTTTATCGACATTGCACAGACACCCATTTCAGTATGCATCGAAAAAGCAGGCCGTGCCCCTTTCCACTGAATCACCCTCTTCCCTCCCTCAGTCTCTCACCTCTCCCCCTTCCGCCAATCTTCTGCCTATCTCACCATCAGACTAAAATATCTGTGATGAAGACATCTGCTGGACAGCTTGTCAGGGGGCTGGAAATGGAAATCGAGAAACTGAAGGTATCCGAACGATCTGTCTGTGCCAGAATTACAGCCCACTTCATTACAGGGAGGGATGGACAGATATGGCATAAGATAAAGAAGGAGAAAAAAAAAACACTATCTGCCATGTATTTCTGGCCCAAGCTTCAGCACTACTCACTCATTTAGGCAAGCAGATGCACAGTAATATGAGCAAGGATATTCCAAAAAGAATATTAGGTTTAAACAAATAGTTTAAATAGGCTTAGTGTAAAAAGACAATTTAAATTTATTATCAAAAACTCAACTCCAGCTTTGTAGATGCAAGTAATTCAATGTTCATATGGGCTCAGATTTGTGTCCTCAATAAAACTGCCCCCCCCCCCCCCCCCCCCCTCTGTCTCTGGCAGTTGTGAGTTACTGTTGCAAGCAAAAAAACAGAGCACAGCTGATGAGGAAAAGACCAAACTAATCAGAAATGAGGGGTGCCATTTCCCTGCTGCCACTCACCATTTCAGACAGTAATGGCGTACCGTCTCTCTTTCCCTCCCTAAACTCTCACAAGCACACAGACGTGCACAAAGCATGCACACACTCTGTAATGTGAAAGTAGCTTGAGTCACTGTTCTGCCTATTTGGGCTGGGGGCGTCATTTATACTGGAATCAACTGCGTGAACCTGATACGGAGCGGAGCTCAATTGAACAGCTAATAAAGTGGTGCCACGCTGGAGAATAAACCAGTTCAACCTTGATTTCAGCACAAATAAAACAACAAGGAATAATGTTTTTCTAATCCTAATTTATATTCCCAGCAGCATCTAGTCTGAACGTGTTTTTCTGATAAATGCTAAGCAGCACAGTATTTTATTTCATTATGGTGGACTGGCGCAATGATCTCCCATACCACCTCTGTCAAGGCCATTACCAAAATTGCTTGCCAAATTAATTTAAGTCGTACTCTGAATTTAGCTCCCACCAGTGGAAGCATGAAAGCCTATTGGAGTCATCCCCAGACAAAAAAACAAAAGGCAAAGTTTAAGATGCTGTGGCAGAGTGCTTTTATTAAGCCCTGAGAACAACTTATGAATTATTAAGAACTTGGGTGTATCTATAGACCATCAAACCATTAGCCTAGGAGCAAAAGGCATCCTGGAGTACATTCAAAAATACCCCATCCCTCCGTGCTCACAAAGTCCTGACAGTGCTTCCTCGTGATTGAAGTAGTTGGAACGCAGTGAGTTTTAAACCCAAATCCCCCTGAATTTTTCAACAGCTGCAGTTGCAGTTAAAGCCATTAAAGCACAAAAGCCAAACTTGTACGGCTCTCCATAATAGATGAAATAACAAGGTATTTATCAGCCAAAATATTACGAGCACTTCTCTGAGGGGAGACATGTCTGGAATGGTGCAGTGTCTGTAAGTGGTACAAAACGCACTGACTAAAATGGACCAGGAACAACAAACCACACAGTGTCACCCCAATGGGTTTTTATAAGAACAGCCAATAGTGTTTTTTTCCTGCAATTACCTTAAAATGACAAATCACACTGAAAAGACAAATGCTTAAAGCTGCTCTAATCAATATTATTATAGATACAATGGGTAAAATAACCACCTGCAATGTAAAAGGCATCACTCGTACTGATGAACACATAGGTAATCATCACCTAACACTGCATTTCACCTCAGCTCTACAGAGGATTTTAGTGTTTTGGGGGGGGTTTAAGCTTGCAACTTTACTGTTTTTGGTTCACACTCACCACTCTTACCTAAATCAAGGGCAGCGGTGGCCTAAAGGTTAGGAGGTCGACGGTTCATTCCCTGAAATATGTGTGTGGAAAGTGAACAAGCAATTCTTTCCCTCCCTCATTGACCATAAATAAAGGTAAAAAAAAGGATTTCAATGTTTCCATACGCAGGCAGCTGTTTTCAGCAAAGAAGCTGTGCTGAACCAACCCACTGTCCACTACCTGCCCAGCATTTAACAGCAAAGTTAGAGACTAACTTGTTTCTGGTGCCCCCATGTGGCCAAGAAAAAAATACCTACATTCAGGTTTAAAGGACAAATTGGTTTCACCAAGACATATTAAAAAGGGATATGTCATCATTAGTAACACTGTACTCAACAAGTTCATCGCTGAGATCTAGGAACATGGTGACATTGGTAAAAACAAGTCAGACCGGCAAGATGGTTTTGAAGAAACCCAAAAGGTAAGCCAATTTTGAATGGTAACACTGGTCAGCGATAATCTGGTTAATGTTATTTTAAAACAGACTTATTTAAAACCTGTCTGCACGTTTCTTGACCCATTAGACAGTGTATTGAGGTTGCCATGTACAATATTTTCTTAATCAGCAGAAATGATGGCCAACAACTATGAAAAGACGACCCAAATTACTACGCACTGGAATTATACTTTAACAAATGAAATGAAAATGAATTCCAGTTGTACAAATTATAAGAATTTCAATAGACACTGGTAAGACTCCCCACTGCCCACCAATCTCCTCTAAGGGGGGGATTTCCTTGACCTCAGCCCTGTTCATTAACCAGCATGTACAACCACCAATAAGAGTGGAGCGTGTGTGGGGTGATGGAAATGGAGATGAAGACGCAGGAGATTCAGTTCGTTCAAGTGGCAGGTAGCTGCAAGCTGTCATCCCCCAACCCCCCTCAAGGCCCCATTCTCAATCCCACTTTCTCCACCTTCCCAATAACCCCCATCCCCAGGGGCAGCATCCAAAGCTGGCTCCTTCTCCTAATTACCCATGGGCCCAAGAAACGCTCCAGCTGTTTGGAGAAGTGGGACCACTGCAGAGCAAGAGTTGGGTGTGAGACAGAGCCTGATTAAAAGTTTTAAACTGCCTTGGAAGACAAAAGAAGGAGAATTCAGAAGTTTTGTAGGTAGCATCTCTCAGGGAGCTTTAGAAAAGACTCTCTTTTTGTTAATTATTTTTTAACCTGGCCCTAAGTTACTCCGTACTTCCACAGAGCATTCACGGCTGAGTCATCTAAGAACATACTCCTGTCTGACAAGTATTCCCACAGGGCAGACTCAGAACGAATTTGAAAGACGGATTCATTGATCGTTTTGACTGCACTGTTTGGTGTACGGATTAAACGATTGGCAGTTTGACAACTGACAGCCTGACACTGATTGATCGATCAGCGCTTAACTGGAGTAGACCTCTGACAAACATGCAGTTCAAATTGCTTACAAATGGATTGATTGGCTTGCCGGGGGTTTGCAAAACGGCAGTTACACTCACCATCTCTTCCACGGCGGTCCAGCGTCGTCTTGGCTGGGCCAGAGGAGATGTAGAGGAAGCCATCCATGAAGAGGGAAGCATCAGACAGGGAGGTGTTCTCCGAACACTGCTCGATTCTGGGGAAATCTGCAAGGGGAGACAGTAAATGAGCAGGGACGCAGATTAACCCAAAGAATGTGATGGTGGCATTGCACCACTCTGATCCTTCACTTGCACTTCTGTCTCCATTTCCCCTCCACCTAATGGCATAAAATTTAAGTACAAATCTTAAATGTAATTTTTACCGTACTTGAACCCCAGTGAATCCTAGCATAGCATCCACTAAAAACCCCCCAAAACAACCTCACCATCAAGCCTCCCTGGCCTTCTATGAGCTTACATGGAAGTGCCAGGAGGAGGAGCTAGCTGAGCAATCCGTAGAAAGCCAAAAAGACTAAATGACATATGGTGAGCGGCTTGAATTTATACTGTTTTTCTCATTTAATCCAATAGATGCCATTGTGAAGAGTGTAAAGGCATCACTTTGAAGCGTCTGTGATTGTTGAGGTGCTAAACCAGACTCCAGGGTTTAGATTCTAGAGTTCGTGCTGGAGAGTGATGGCTGCAAGTGGGGTTCAATACAATTATTTATATTGTGACCTGAGCTGGACTTCGTTGCCTGCCTGAACTTACGCCATGCTCGATTAAATAAAGTATGCAATCCCACAGAGCACTTTGCCACTTACGCCTGTATTACTACAGCATACTATCCAGATATTATTTGTCGAGATGTCCAGCTTCCATCAAGTCATCATCGCTGTTATATCATAGTGTGGTCACAAAAAAATACAGGTTTGGTTTGGAATGAATTTGATTTCAGATCAAGACAGCACTAATCCCAGATGCAATTCTATCTTTAGATCCCATTCGTATTCATGTAAAATCCCCAAAAAGATTGTCCTTCAACCAGAAAACATGGAATCATGGCTCCATGACGGCCTGCTTCCCCATTGTTGAAGTGCCCTTAAGCAAGACACTGAAACCTTGCCAGTTTCATGGCTGCTGCTCTGACCTCCATGTGGAGAATATTCCCCCGTGGAAGTCAATGAACCTGCACAGTATTATCTATTTCTCCCATAAGCAGCATAAAACATGATTACACAAACTACTGTTTATTTAGTCATGACTTTGTCACACGGTTATACTCTTGCAAAGTCAAAGATAAGGTGTTCCGAGAGCATTTCAAGGCACAAACCTGCATGTACTGTATCTGTTAAAGATGAGTTTTGAACTCTTCATCTTTGTCTATTTAAATTAGAAGCAGCCTTCCCTCATTTTCCCCCTTTTCTTCTGAACTCCCACTTCCCATCCTTTCTTGCTAGCTGTAAGAGCTCCCCACATTTAACCTTATCATTCTCAAATTCAATTAGCTTCAATTCTGAGGTTCAATTTTCTGCCGGGGCCTTGGCAATATCTTACAGATTTTATCTTCACTACCTCCAGCTCTCTCATCAAGCAAGGTAAAATAACTTTAATTGAAACCACTTCTAATTGAAGCGACATTTCCACCATAACTGACACCAAGAAGCCTCATTTCAGGGCGACATATCATTCCCCAGAGAAAAACAATCTGTTAATTTAAAAAGACAATTTCTTCTGAATGTATGTGTGTTCTGTCAACTAATTCAGTGTGTTCACACACACATGAATAGTCTTTGAATTACAGTAAATTAACACGAACATGCAAACACATTACTTTACAGTGGAAACCGTTTATAGTGATCCGCTTATATGGATCAAAAAGCTTGGGGCAGATTTATTCCTATACAAATGCTGTTTAAATATTCGCTTATAGTAGCTAGTAGTCCGATTGCAGTGTTAATTTTGGGTGTTTTCATACATGACAACATGTGGGAAAAAGTCTGAATATTTTGTATACGTTTGTTTTCAAACTGTTACAGTTCAGCACTGATAACCTATAGTTTATTTTCAGGCCTGTTAAAAATGAAAATCACATCAAGCTGTGGCTTGTAGTAAACTGTTTGCACCGCTGACTTGGGTATTTGTAAATAGTGGTGCAGAGCCATTACTCATAATGAGTTGGTAGTGCAAGCAAGATTATTTATTTGCTTATATGTTATTCTTGTTACATAAAAAAAATGTTTTTCAAGACGTGAACTTCTGTAATTTATAAAATAAAGGTAAGGATGTAAGGATGTATTTCAACTCTATAAAACTACTATATTTGATAGATGGAATATATACCCTTTTGTTTCACATGGACCGAGCTTAATAAAATCAGGGAAGGTTGGCTTTGAAAGTTCCTCCTACCAACTCTGAACTGGGCAAGACTGAATTTTAGTATTTTGCACCTTATTATTAACTCCTCTAAGCTTCTACTAACTGATGTCTTTACTAATGCTTGCAAATTTTTTAATTAGTGAGTCTCCGTGTGAGGCGACTGATTTGTGTGACTGCACTGTCATGTTGTGACGTAAATGTAATTTGTTCTCACTGGTAAAATATTGATATTGATCTCAATGAGACGTCCTGACTAAATTACTAAAAGACAATTGATATCCAACATGGTAATTAGAAATGAGGACTGTAACTGAAAAACGGTCCAACAATATCTGGCATAATAACTATTTCTAACGAGCACAATCTATTTCTGATGTGATGCCAAGGATGATATATAAAGCCTGGGTCACCTTTGTTAGCAACATCTGTAATTTAGCTTTGAATCCAACACGGACAATGTGTATGCCAATAGCAGCATCATAAATACATGGAATCTGACAGAATTTAATCAGCAAACTGAAGGGAAGTGAGCCCAGCACACATGCACACACACTAGCATGCAATTTTCCAACCACTCAGGTTGAGAGAATGTAAATAAGCCAGTGGCTTGATGCTGTATCAGTTATAACAAGGCTTTCTCTGTGAGCCTTCAAAACAGTCCCTCTGGGCCCCTAAAGCTGGACTTTGTTAAGATGGTACTGTGATGTCTGTGGGGGCAGCAGTTGAGAAGTCTGGCCTGAGCTGATTGGCTCAGTCCCCAGTGGAGGGAGGTGACATGACAGAGTGCTCAATTAGCCATCTGGTCGCCCACGGCAACGGTCACAAAGTGGTCCCCGACAAGCAGTGGACAGTGGGGTAATCAGACGCAGTCGCTCACACACAGAGACAGTGAGGCTCCACACAGTAAATGATAACCCAAATGGCTAACATATGCAAGGCAAGCTAAGATAACATGTACAAGTCAGCTCAAGATCTTTACAAAAAAAAACAAAATAAGAGCCAAAATCATTCACGTGATTACAGAAATAAAATGTATGCACAGGCCACACACATGCTCAAAACAGTCTGAATGCCAAAAGCACTCAAAATGAAGTCCATCCACATACAGACAATCCGGAAAAATGCCTTAATTAAAAAAAAATTAAAATAAAACTCTGCAGCTGAACTCCTGACCTTCTAACAGTCCAGTGTAAAGTGTGTATGCTGCTTAAAAACATAAACAACGTCAACAGGCACTGCAGAAGCTGGCAGACACTTGAGATGTTGCTAACAACAGGGTGGAATGGAGACCCAAGATGAAACAGGGCCTCTGATTTAGTGTTTGTGTATGTGTGTGTATTTGTGTGTGTGCGTGTGTGTGTCTGTATTCATCTTTTTATTATCCACACAGAAAGCCTGCTGGATAAATTTTTAATGTGCCCCAAGATTCAGAGATTCGAGGCGTCAGGGATGCAAGGATGGCAACAATAAAACTTCTTTGCCTCCAAATCCGTGGTGTGTCATTTAAGAAGCAGAATGATGTCAACAGTAAGAGGCATTGCTGTTAAGCTTGGTTTTACAGTACAATGGCCTCCTGGGTGGAGTGAAGAGCTGCCATAAAACACAATTTACATATTTACATTGCTGTGTTTACAGTTTAGGCATTAGCTGATGCTTTTATCCAGAGATTTACACGGGTGAATAGCTGGCAGGGGTTCATTGTCTTGTTGCAAGAAACAAGTTGTTTAATGCAGAAATCAAAATTGCAACCTTAATAACCCCTTTTTTGTAGAATGTAGCTTTAATTCTATGCATTTTTGTCCCAGGGAATAATGGCACAGCTTTCTTCCAGTGTCTATATTCATACCACCACTGGGATGAACAAAATTATGAAATGAAATTATGAAATTCTACACATATCTAAGCTGCATTATTTTTATATTATTATATAGATAATGGTTCACATTGACTATGTTAAATGTGGAAGGTGTCATTTATGGTGAGCGACAGAGAATTATCAATCAAATCTGCAGTTCCCCACCGCTCTACGGAGCATTTTAGCATCTTTCAGCTCATTGTTTTGGCTTTACTATTTTGGTTCACTGCTCCCATCTGCCTCATTTTCTGCAGCAGCAGGAAACTGTTCTCAGCTTAAAAGGCCTGCTAAACTCGATGTATGCTACCTGTCCAGCACCCAAGAGCAAACAAATGTGGTTAGAAGCTAGCTAGTTTTCAGTCACTGGAGCATTTAGCAGCAAAGCAGGGTTAGAAAGTGTATGAATATTGGACTTGTATTTGCCACATGGACATAAAGACTCCAAATGGATGCTAATGTTGCTCTGTATCTCCTGGATGTGTAAATAAGCAATTGTTTGCTAACACATTCACTTTTACAACTTTCTAAGGCGATAATATCCAATGTTCTGCCCCTAGTGGCAACTGTGACTACAGATTCGTCAATTACAGGATCTTTGACATTGATCAGTGTTTAGATGGTTGAATATAAGATCTTTGTTTTATTTTTGTGTGATGAGGCCAACCCTACATGAGATTACAAGCCACAGTTTAAAGTCAAACTTAAAAAAGTACAACAAGCAACCAGCAACACGTATTTGAAGACAAAGGTATTTCAAAGATACGATTTCAGACCAATCTACCAGATTGCTTATGACAGATGTCAAATAAATGAAAAAGGAACCGGTAGGTGTACATTTTGTAAACAGATCCAGAGTGTCTGTGTATTGGTAGCGATGCCAAGTGTCAGGTGGAGCTCAGTTGTTAATGTTATGCACCTGCAGCATTTAAGAACCAATTACCAACTTGTCTTCACAGTCACACAGGGACCAGTGGCACCAGCACACAGAGTGTGACCATTCCAAGGGCCGAAACTTCTTTTGTGTGTTTATAAAGTGCTCGTTGGCCAAAGCGGCCCTCTGTGTCGTCCATTTAAATCACATCAAAGTGATGCCTTTACATAAGGATATTAAAGCAATGCTGGCAACACCATCAATGCTCTATACCTGTTAAATTAGCCATAAAGATATGGGGAATGCACACATTTTGGGATTTATAATGCTCATTTTAGAGAATTTACATTTACAGTTTTTTGTCCATCAGCTTAGGCTTTTATCAGGAATTACTTCCACTTTAGTGTAGAGTGCTGACACTGATTACTGGGGGAATTTCAAACCTGTAACTGTCCACTTGATTTTTGTCTCCTTAACCATTAAAGCTGTAAATTAGCATTGAGAAAGTGGTACAGATCAAGATACAGTTTCCAAAGGTTTTGATGCCTGGTGTCATATCTTTCGCCATGTGCACAATGGCAGGTGACAGGACAGACTCTGGTGACAGCACAGTTAGATATGAGTTGTGTCAAAATAGATCATCTTGAAAAATATTTGACGTTGGCAGTGTGTATTCATTTCATAAATTTTGCTTCAACGGTGCCAAAAATGTTTTCTTGGACATTGTCTGTTTGGCACAACTTGACCCCAAATGGAAAACCATTGATCTTGAAAGTTTTAAAATATTTTTGGGGTCCTGTGATGAAAACAAAAAACTTGAACGGGTACCTGACATTACATACAGATTTTTCATGGTTAAATTTTCATTTATGTAGCCTATGTAGCCTCCTGAATGCAACATATGGGAATACACTGGACATAAAAATCATAATGGAACTTAAAATATATACAAGAAACCACCTTTATAGTTAAAGGCTTCCACCCTTTTACTATAAAGGATAGATCCATCATTGAATCTGCCCTCAGGGATTCCTATATCGCGAAGAGACACTGCCTCGGAGAGCTGCCATTGACTTTAATTAATGGAATCTGGGATACCAATATGTAAATGAACATGCTCCTGCAGTATCCCGGGGTGCTTTGGGGCGAGCAGGTGTGGGTGGAAGAACGAGGACCGTCGAGGCCTACATGCATGCACTCACATATACACGGAGAGAATGAGCTAATGAAGTGGCAATGCTCTGGCATCAGTGGACGTCCTAATGCTGGAGCTACAAATGAGCCACTGGAGGGAAGGGATGGTGGAGAGGCTCTGGGAGAAGCTGGGTGACAGCTTTGTTTTGATGCACTCTATCTATGGGAAACGGAGGGTTTTCCTATTTTTATTTTTCACAAACTAGGAGCACGATTCACACTGTTAAGAGACCCAGCGGCAGTGTTTTGTTCACACTAAGAGATATTCCAATTTAGACTTTAGTGCTTGCCGATTGTTTATTGCTGGTTTATGCCAGTCTCCCAAACGGGGGGATGGTGAATTTGTTAAAGAATCATCCACCACATGGTGGCCTGAAGTAGAGCCCTGCTTGACTGTTTTCTTAATCCCACTCCTGCCCGTTCCCTTTAAATTTCTAACCATTCCTGTCATTCGAGGTTCCACTGATTTATTGTTTATTGGAAAATACATTATTTTACTGAGTAGTATTACTAAATAGATGCATACCTGTCGGCGATAACACTGCAAAATTTCATTCTCCCCCTCTGCATTTAAACATAACACTTTGATTCATCAAAAACATGACCTAAACACTAATCGACTGCTTTAAAACAAAGTTTCAAAATCCATGCATCAAATGCAGGAAAAGCTTGAATGAGCAGCCGAGTGCGCGTCCTTCGTGTCCCAGTTTGTAGAGATAGTGTAGAATTTGTTAGAAATTGTTAGGGCTATGCTAAACATTCAGAATAACAGATAGAAAAGGGTAGATTGATACTTTTGCACATTTGTAGCACCTAACAAAGTCCAATTTGTTTGTTGTATCATCAGTGACAACTGAGAAATTTGTCCAAATGTCAGACTTGCCTTGACTTGATGACTTGATCTTCTTGTTCTTCCTGCTGCAAACAAATAAAATACCTATATGTGTCCTCATGTTACCGTGCATGTGCGCATCCGTTTGTTGGAACTCTAAAATAACTCTGAACCCTGTTTTGTCCTCGATATCGGCTGCTATGTGGCCCCTTTTATTCTTCCCTCCATCTTCCCACTGTCAACACCACACTATGCAGTAGGGATGTTGTCATGTGGGTATTGAATTGTTCCCAGCTTCTGCCAAACATAACACTGCGCACAACAACTGAAAAAGTAAAATTTTTGTTTAATCATAGAATTCATAAATCTTTTTCTGCAAACTCTAGGGGCTGCATGCACAAAAAAATCATGCAGACGCCACCAGCCACAGCTTTGTGTGATATGACAATGTGTCCGGCGGTTGGAAAATGTCAAACAGGGAATTAGGACAGTGTTTTGTGTGAAGCCTTAATCTTTTCAGCGCACCATAATAGTGCATGTCTTTAGTGTTAGAGTTTTTAGTTTCACCAATTATATTTATAGATGTGTGTTTTTATTATTTTACAAACAGCCAGATGATTACTTCCAAGCACTTTCTAGAGAGCAAAAACAAGTTCATCATAATGAAGAAAACATGTCAACGGCACAGTTATGCGTTTTTACAATCATGATGTCGGCTCACCATTGTGAAAACTGTCAGCCATCGCCGATGGACAATGGCATCATCTATCGACCCAACCCTACTTGGAAGGATCAATTTATTGTTGCTTTTCTTGGGATATGTCACCAGAATAATAAACCTTGAGTGTAGACTCAAAGCTGTATAGGCAGACATAACATTGATGCTGTGTTTGATGATTGAGCCTAACCCCAGATTATATTCAATGCCAACATGTTTTAAAACATTTGTTTCTACAATATCCATGCACGGCATGTAGAGGTTGGATAAGTTGCATTTAAGGTTAAGAAAGTAAGTGGTTATAGCAAATACATACTGGCTAAGGTTTGGTTAATCCTGGGCTGCTTAAACTCTCGGTTAATGTTATGGAAAGATTGTGTATTTGTAAAAAAAAACAAACGCACAATTGTAAGATATGAAGGTAGTTCCTTGGGATATGGAGCTGGTATTTAAGGATCTGATCAGAAGTAGCTTCCTTGTGGCCACTCTGACGTATAGTCCCAACTTGCCAACCACTGGACTGATTGTTGTCCCTGAGGCAAGATCTCTTTTGCAGCCAAGGAACAGTAAACCTGTCAGAATGGCACTTGGGTTCTTGGTAACCTCCCCGACCTAGGTCCTTGTTGCCTGCAGTAGTTGGCCTAGAGTCTGGTTGGCTCAACATTTGTCTGTTTGTTAATGATGAAGCCCTACAACTTCCAGACACATAATGAGCATATATAAACTGCCTGCATGCTACACATTTCAGATGGACAATTCAACACGTGTGAATGTCTGTGTGTGTGTCTGTCAGTCTTGATGTGTGTCTTCAAGCACACCTCACCTCCAAGTAATGGCCATCACCATGACGACCAGGTGACCCATGCTAGCAATTAGGAGTCCCTAACAGGCTCGGTGCCGGCAATTGTGCACAGATGCAGCGCATACATTATGTAAAATAAAGTCCCAGAGAAAGTCTTTCCGTGGCCCCAGCCAACGGCCTCTCTCGCTCCTTTAATCTAATACATTCTTATCATCAGCCCTGTGTGGAACCACACAAACAAAACACACCCGTCATGAGGAAGCTGCAGAACACAGCACATCTGTGGTGTGCCTCCAACGCCAGGAACATGAGGTGGGTAATACAAAGGAGAGTTGGGGGAAGAAGGAGAGAGAGTTTAACTTAAAACTCTGGCTTTCTGCCTTCATTTACTATTCATGGCAGTAAAAAAAAAAAAAAACTCACACTGTGCTTTTATAAACATGGCAGCACAGCGGTGAGCACGGGTTTTAAACATGATTTGCTTGTTAAAGTACAAAGACAATGGGATGAATATATGTGGCAGCTACGGTTGTAAAGGTCCAACTTGCACACCTAGTTTAAAGGCTGTTTCACAGATTTATGCCAGCGTGTCAGCATCTCTTGGGTTTTTTTTATTTTTTTTTTAGGTCTGACAAGAGAAGAATAAATAAGGTATTCTGTTTCATAGCTAATTTCTGTGGCCCAACACCTCACCTGGGTTGAACACTGACCAGGGGAAAGTTCCCTGTATTCAAGCTGGAACTCTTTTCACTTTGTTACTGAATTAAATCGTAGGTGCAGTAATTGTGAGAATTACTCAGGTGGACAAAACATGAAGAGGTAGAGTGGCATCTTTTCAAATATATTTTCCAACCGTAAACAACAAGTGCCAAACCGTAAGAAGCTGATCAAGCAGCATTTGTCTGTAAACGAAAACCGCTAACATTAGCATGCCCGGCTAACTAGCTCACTACCAACAATAGTAAATGAGCATTAAAGGAGAATATTGCTTGCTAACTACATTAAAGCCCAATACAGGACTGACACATTTACTGTGTAGAAACCAAATGGCACTATATCAGAGTTTAAGGCAATTTTAGCTGCTCAGTCCTGCTCTTTATCTGGTTTGAGTAAATGTACACAAACAATAGCAAACCTCTGTTTTGCTACTCTGAGTTTGTCTTACAAGTAACAAGTAACTTTTTGCCCAGGACCTGCTAGCTTTAGCCTCAATCTTTTATATAATTTCTGTAGCCATCAAGTGCATACTTTTCTTTTTACCACTGCCTTTAACTAGTAGATTGATAACTTACACTGCACTGTAACTTTTAGTCTCCTGTTTTCTTTTTCTTTGTTTTTAGATTTTCAGTGAACACCATTTAAAAAACTTAGAGTGCTCTTTTGATTCTACCATCTCACACGGCTGATCCTCAGTTAACAGGGCCGAGTAGAATTACAAGGATTAGAGTCCCTGTTTTTCCCTGTTAACTTGTTGACAGGGCCCGCTGTTAGAGTCCTTAAGTGTAAAAAAATGTTATGTTTTATGTAAAGCACTTTGAATTACCTTGTTGTTAAAATGTGCTATACAAATAAACTTGCCTTGCTGAATTTTTATATTAATGTGAGTCCACTGGAAACATTAAAAAGCCAACTCAGAGTTAGCATAAATAAGCTAGCTAGCTACAGCTGATAAAATCTGGTAGAAAAAAGTCATTTCAGGTAACTAAACTGTCAGTCATCAGCTCGGAATGAAATAACTGCTTCGGTTGACTTTTGTATGTAATCAGAGAACAACTGTTTCAGTGGTAAATCTGCCAAATGATAGTGCCATGCAGGAAGGGAAACCCTGACAGGCATAGCAACAGTAAACAGCACTCATTGTTGCTTACCGGAAAGTTTGTTCTGGTGCAGGAACTCCATTTGTAGCCTTTGTCCAGCACGTTGGGCCAAGAGATACGGGGTGGAGAAGGTTGGATCCCTGGTGGCGCACATAACATCTGCCCCACTGAACACCAGCGCCATAGTCTGCAGCAAGTCAGGCAACACCACAGCTGCACACAGTGCCTGTACACACATAAAAGAGCCCATGAAGAGTTTCTCTGTACTGTGCTTTCACTCGATATGGTTCTCATGAGGCCTCAGCACCATTTATAAAATTCTTTAATAATGTATTCTGTGTAGGATAAAACTGTGTCTGTAATTTCGACATGTTTGTGACTTGGATTCTAAGGGCTTATTTTTAGGGATCACAAATCTTCAAGTCCACTTGTCACTTAACATTTCCTGATGTAATAAAAGACTGAGTAACTGCAGCTGCGGCTCATTGCATTTCTAAGTAGCTTTCTATAACTGGATTAATACCTTTAAAATTTTCACATCCCAGACAATGAACCAGCGAAAATCCCTGGAAAAGAGAGTGTGGTCTCACTTCTTGTGTAGGAGGAGAAGCTTGATGTCGCTCTGTGTGTCTGTGTATGCATGGCAGGTTGATAGAGGACAGAGAGTCTATAAAGTGGCATCAGAAAACCATATAAAGTTTAGAATTGAGTTCCGCCGGCTGAGTTCAAAAGAGAAGTTAAAATAAGATCATACTTTAATACTCCCCGTGGGAATCATTAAATCTCTAATCCCTGTGAAAAAAGGAATATTGCAAATAAGAACAGGACAAATGGGCTATATTAAATATAATGAAACTAACAATTTTGAAGAAGAGAAATGTGGGAAAAGGGATGAATAACAATAAACTGAGAAAACAACAACAGCGCATACTGAGGAAAACAAAAACACATGGAGTGAATATATCCAAGAGTATGCAAGAACTTTACAATATGAAAATGTTAAAACATGTTAAGAAGGGCGTGTAGTATAAAATATACAATTATGTACTTTGTATAAGAACACATACTGGTTTGTGTACTTACTTTGTTTAGTTAGTCTCAAAACATTTTTGTCTTAAACCTCCAGGTTTAAAATATGTATTGAAATCTAAGAAATCCATAATCATACGGTATGACCAAAAATGCACAAACAAAGCTAAGCTAACGGAAAGCATCCCTTCTACTCAATTCCAATTAAACTAAATTAAAAGCATTGTTATAATGTATTTTCAGTTCAAGGGCACTCATTCATCCAAGCTTGATTAAAAAAAGAATGATGAAAAAAGGGGAAAGCCTGGCAGAGTTCATTGATCAAACCGCAACCACCACAGCTTGCTGTGATAGGCTGACACACATGTCAATCAAAGACATCTCTAATACATAAAGTTTAATATCTCCTTAATGGAAGATTATTTGGTTAAACTGTCTCCAAGAGATAAAAGAAGAGAGATACTCAATTAAGGCCCTGACGTCTTGAGATATTTATTTTCTTCTTATATTCCTTTATTTTCTGTCTCTTTACAAAAGTGCTTTACCCTGAAGACTGAACTCTCTTTGTCAGCAGCAGCCATTAGAAGAACTGCTGCTTAAAGCACCTCTGCACTTGCCTCAGCATTTGCCCGTGGAGGTTGGTACTTCATCCCAGGGCCTGTAAAACAAACTATGAATACATGATGTTCAATTCCTTCTTTAATATGAGACAAGAATTACACTTATATATGTAATGTCTAGCCATGCAGACACACTTTGTTAAAACTATTCACCTGCTTCAAAAAAAGAGCCAGCTACGAGAAGCAAGAGAAAAGAGTCAGAAGAATACAGTCTGAGTGAGGATAATATTTTCCCTCTCTGTCTGTCTCTTCCTATCAGTCCAGTCAATTGATGTGACATTGTGCACGATGACCCGCAACAAAGTGGATCAACAGAGGAGTCGAGTGGCAAATAGCGGAATTTCAACGAGCAACCTCTCGTTTCATCGGACTTGGGCCGAGTCAGTAAGCTGCATCGATCTGCCACAAACAAGCAAGATCCGTCTGAAAGTGAGGCACGGTGAGGCTGCGCATATACACAGGCAAAGTACACACACAAACAAAGCACCTGTCAATATAACCTGCCCGCCCACACAAAGGACCTGCACTGAGATAAAGATATTTAAGTATGTGTGTGTTCCAGACACTGGCGTTCATTTATTTCTATGTACACAGTTTCTGCAACAACAAAAAACCCAGAAAACATATACAACAATATATAAAGATATGATTAGTTTTAGTCACACACCACATGTGTCACACACATTCACACACAAGACAGGGTCAGATTACGGCAAAATAGTCCCATGCAACCTGGCCTTATTCTGTATCGTCTCTGGAAATGACCTTTGTGTCATAGCAATTACTGCAGCCACTAGAGGGTTTGTGTGTGTCGGCGTGTGTGAGTGTGTGTGTAATGATATAAGAAGGGCCTTTGACACCCTCCCCTAACTCTCTCTCTCTAGGTCATGTGGCCTGCGGAGACTCTGTGGAGGTCACTGGGATATGAGCTTTTAATGGGGAACATGGGACTAAGGAACACAGAGAGCGGGTTAGACAGAGGGCAGAAAATGAGGGGGACGGACGCAGAACAGAAACATCCTAACAGAATAAGCATGCGCTGTTGGGGTTATGTAAGAGACATATTGATGCCGTCAGGTGTAAATCACTTCAGTACCTTTTAATTTTTATTTTATTACATTAATCAACACTTTAAACGGTAATTTACTGCATGTGCTGAGTGAGTTTCATGACCCCTGGGCCCATAAAACTTGCTTAAATGCCACTGCATGATTTCATAACTGCATGAATGTCAATGAGGAAATTACTAGTATTATTGTCTTTGTCCCAGAGAAGACTCCCAAAGGATTGGATTTTATATAGCTTTTATTTTTTCGTATTCATACTTGTGTTACAGTAAGTAAGTGTGACATAGAAGTGGAACGACGTGTCCAATGAGATTAGACTCAGTGTCCTTGTTTATGTTAAAAATACATTTTTTGGTTATTTTTTATAGGTTACTTGTGATTTATGACTTTATGTTGAGATAACAGTGGAATTGTTTTAAAGAGTTTTTATTATTTAAACAGACATACCAGATATGCTCACAAGTCTTTAAGCTAGAGTTCAAGTCAAGTCTCAAGTCACTCGTGGTTATAATGAATGTTGTATCACCTGCTGCGTTCAGGCCAGGCTGCTTAGAACACTGCATAGCTATAAGGGATAACTGTAACCTGTTTTTGACTTACAGAGCACAACAATGTAATGTGCAATGCAGCTTATAAACACCACCAACACCAATCGCAGACTCTCAAACCAGTGTAACGTTAACTAAATAAAACTGTAATGTTAACATGACCAACAATAAACCTGTAACCTGTTTTTCACACAGCACAACCATGTAGCCTAATGTACAATGCATCTACAACTAATGACAGCTTATAAACTACTGTAAGTTAACACAGACTTTCAAACCAGTTTAACATTATAACTAAATAAAACTGTAACATTACATGATCAACACAATAAACTTGTAACCTGTTTGCAGCCGACGTTAATAATTAACGCTGATGGCAGCCAGCGGGATGTAAATGGTTACGTTAATCGACCACCACAAGTTTGGCAATCTAACAAACGCTCATTCATCTTTTCATTAGGAACGACAGTCAGAGTTAACGTCTCGTAGGTCGTAGCTAAAGCAAGAAACAAGCCAACGTTAGATGGCCAATGCTGAGCTAAACATGTTTACTCACTTGAGGTTACTAACCTATTTTGCGTTCAGCGCTTCTTTCTTTGGGCCTTGTATGAAATTTTAAAACCAAAGTTTGTGATGAATGGCACAGTAGCTGAAGGTGTTTATCCTTCCTCTGGTGTGGCCGCGCGCATCAGATACATAGTACATGTTAGGTAGGTAGGGTAAAGGTAACGCAGGGAGGGGAAAAATAAACACTGTTCACGAGTCCGAGTCAAGTCTGAAGTCTTTTGAGGATGAGTCTCAAGTGAAGTCTTAAGTCACTGTGTGTGCTGCAATTTAAGTCAGACTCGCGTCCGAGTCTCAAACTCAGGTCCCCATCTCTGACACACCCACACGTTCAATCACAGTGTGTATAATGGCTCTATGACACATTGATCCCTATCATATCTGTTGAGTCCACTTATAAAGGCAGACCAGATCAAGAGAAAGCAAACACAACCACCCACTTCTACCTTTTTTCCTCTCTTTTTCTTTCTCTGGTGCACACACGTACTTCTCCACTGGTCTAGCCCTTTTAGGCTGGCACACTCTCTGTGTCTGTCACACTTCCTCTTCTACACCGCTCTGCAAAAAACTCTAACAGCAAATTCACACATCCTTTGTGGAGCAGCACACATGTTCACACGCATACACACCACACACTCCCACACAGACACACACACAAGCCAGTAAAGCCGCAATAAAACCAGCCCAAGCGTTTCTGTTGCGAATCCTAATCCACTTTTCCACTTAGCTGGCGAGTATACCTCTTCCTTACTTCCCCCCTCATTCCGTCGTTCTCTCTACATATCCATCCCTCTCTTTTCTCCACGAGAAAACAATACAAGGAGGCTGATCTGCGTAAATGCTGATGCAGGTGGAAACTTAGCTGTTTGGAGGCTCAGTGCATGGTGCTTTAAGGCCTTCTCTTTAAGAGGAAGCCAAAAAACAGGAGCTTTTTTTGTCAGAGCAATAAACCATGAACCACATACTGGCAGAGAAGGCCTTAGAACCAACCTGCTTACACCTGAGATCGATAAGACTTCCCCCTTAGGCATTTTTACTTATAGTGCTGTCTTACGGATGGTCAAAAGGTCAGGAATATATGGGCTCTTTCAGGTTCAGTGGATTTGGCCAATGAAGTATGCTATGTACCATGTTTAACAGAATTACAGATGCAGCTATTGTAGTTGTCCACTTATCACTGAATGGCTGCAACCTTTACAGAAAAACAGGTAATCACAAATAGAAAAACAAATTCAAAGTCAAAACTAGATTTACTTCTTGATGTGTTACTTGTTCACACTATGCTGCTGGCAGGATATAGTTCATCTAAAAGATATGCTAGTTGTTCGTTGCTAGCTAATTTTATGCTAGCTAACGCAGCTAACAGAACATAACAATGCTAACTCTGACAAAAATCACTGTCTCTAGAATTCAATGTCAGTGATTCTCACAGTTGGGTCCCCATTTTTTGTTATAATTCCATCCATAAGTAACACAATGACAGAATGAATGAATTCTGGGGTCATGCGTTTCACACACTTTCTGTAACATCCTATCGGATGGGGCAAAATCTTATCAAATGGGGGGTCCATGGTCTAATTTGTGTCAGTTTAGGGTTCCTTGATGTGAAAAAGTTTGAGAACCTAAGTGAGCGTGCAGCTGAAGAATATCAGATCAGAGTTTTACTAATATAATCAGTGTGTATGAGGCAGCACTTTGTGACACACAGTTACTGAAAAACTAACCCTAAATTTAATATTGAGGATAACTTGACAAGGCAATGAGAGAGTTGCCAAGTGGTAGATCTACTGTACTGCACAACATCTACTCTGCGTGTTTACAGAGAAAAGTAGTCAAGACACGTACAGGTGCATACCAGTGTAGTTAACAAGCAAACAAGTTTGGCATATGGTTGGAAAAGAGCATAAAGTCAGCGTATAATCCAAGGCAGTGTATTTTCTCCTCCTTAGACAAGTACTTGTGTCAAGACGTGATACTCAATGGCCAGTAAGAAGACACAACTCCTAATTGTTAATGTATGAATAAAAAAAACAATACTGGCTGAATATCTCAAAACAACAGGTTCTCTATAAAATAAATTTTGTGTGTCTACATGAAAGTCGCACCTGGTTGAGCTGCTCCCGGTTATGAAAGCCCTCCAGGATCCTCCGGTACTTCCTTTCCCTGTACTTCCTGCGGATGAAAGTGGCGCGCTGCTCTGCTGAAGCCCCACTGTAGAGCTCTTCCTCCAAGGGAAGATTAGCAGCCCAAAAACTGTTGGCATTCTTGTTCCCCACCTCCAAGAAGAGCTGATGTGATAAGGAACATGGAGAGGGAGACAAACGCAGATGAGAATTACTGATAGAACCATTACTAGGATTTGAAATTTACATTTGCCCAACCCCAAACTGGCGTATATTTCCTCTTGGCAAGCATACTTGTTGATTATTTTTTCAGATGAAGGTCTATCAAACCAACTTCAGTGTACATAAACTCCATCCATTGGGTAAGAGTAAGCAAATGATTACAACAGCAGTACAGTTAGTTAGTTTTTTTTTCACCCTGTAAAAATTAGCTGATGACGACATACCTGACGACATATATTTGTACATGCATATATGCACAGTTGAGGATTACCTTTAAGATTTCTCTGGGGCAATATATGTATTATATATTGCACTGTCACAGTCAAATGAAGGAATAAAATTAAACAAAATAAAAATGCAGCATAGAAAAAGTTAAAGCTGGGGTAGGCAATTTATTTCAGAAGCACTTTTTCTTATATTTGTTGATTTTTTTTCTCTTTGCATCCCGACAGCAAGAAATAAACCAAATGCTCTATTACAAAAATGAAAAGAAATCCCGTATCTGTGCCTGTCGCTGGACTGTAATAAGCACGGCCAATCATTTCGGTCTGAATGAAATGACTGGCTGGCCTGCTTACCTGTCTACATGCGCACACTCTGCCAGTGCTTATTCCGCATGAAAATGTGAAGGGAGGCCTGAAGGGACCAGATGGGATTTTTTTTCCAGGTTGGATACTTTACTTATCAGGTCTTCACTTGGTATTTTACTTTAGTTTATAAGCCCTTAGAAGGCAAGCAAAAGCTAAAGTTAATTTTAAGACTACTACAAATCCAGTTGAAACAATGTTGAAAAAGGCATAAGTGATCAAATAGGACTCATGTTTAACCCCTTTGACACTGCTTTGGATTATATATAGTGGAAAAAAATGTCATAAGCAGTTAGAATTTATTGTTGTTCAAACTCATAAGGAAAACAGCATACAGTACCTCCACTAGCGCATTGCTCCAGATACTGCTGTCCAACTTCAAGCTCCGCACTTTTGAAATGCTTGGGCCAAGAGAACGGTGCTGCCCTGGTACACAGGAAGACACAGTCATCAGTATGACTTCACAAATACACAAACAGACGTACACTCAGAAATTCGTACAACCCTTGGGTTTATGAAACATTTCTCAATTATATATCAAAAATGCACAGCTGTCAAACCACGCTTTTAGTCCCTGAAAAAAAAAAAAAAAAAAATTAAGATATATGCGCAGAAATCTCCATAGTGTGCACCTAAACACATTTCAGTGATGGAATAAACAATAAACAGGCAGTTACAAGATGGAGAAACAGAGCATGACTGGAAGCTCATTCTCTCACTCACAACAGACATATTTAGTCCCCTCAGCACTCCTAATTGGAAATGAAAGCACAGAACGAGGGCCATTAATTGCTAATGAATCATGAGTAATTCATTTTGTTTGTGGGTCGGCCTGTTTATTTGGGTGAATGAGAGGCTTCTGGGGTTGCTTGTGGCCAAAGACAGAGCATACATGCATAATACATCTGGCAGAAACACGCTGTATGTGAGAATGTGAATTATTGTCCTGTGTGTAAAGACGGATAATTTTAGATTTGGCATGATCTCATTACTGTCTTCTATGCTCAAGTAGAGCAACTGTGAATAAAAATGTGGGGCTATTAGCTGTGGAAAGGCCGTCTTGACACAGATCTAGAGAGCACAGAATCCTTAAATTATTTGTCTATTAAGATATCAAAAGAAGCAAATAATTTCTGATAACTAGTGTTCATTCTTTACTCTACCTAATTTATTAAGAATGCTGGTGTAATGTCTATACTGAGCAGAACAAACCATAACAATGGAGTCTTATATTTATATATATTATTTTCTCCCAGTGTTACACATCGCAAATAATTTGTGTAAAAACATGGACAGATTTAATGTTAAAGCTGTGAGCTCTTCATCCTTAGCTGTATTGCCTTTTAAATCTGACACTAGGACCAATTAACTGATGGGTCTAATTTCTCCCAGACTGGATTTTGAGTGTGATATGCCAGGCCACATCCTATTGTGGTCAGGCTTGATGTGATCAAATGGTGAACATATTAACAGTCCCAGCTTTCCCAGTTCTGAACCCACATAAATGTAATCAGCACCAATAACTTATGTAATAATTTAATTTCAAATGTTGTTGCATATCCAAACTGGAATATTTTGAAGGCAGTATGTTAAACTATTGGGATTATTGGGAGCTAGCAATATGTACAGGTGTGTGCTGTCGGCACAGCTATACAAATGTGGACTGTATGGTCGCATAATTTAGCTGAATGTAAGCATGTATAATGAAAAAAAGATTGGACCAAGTACTGAACCCTCATTTGTATGCATTGTTTTTAGTGCCTTTTTTTAAAGAGACGGGATAGTGTCTGGAAATGGAGGAGAGGCGGGGGGGCAACACCCAGCAAAAGACCACAGGGTGGACTCCAAACCTGGGCCACTGAAATGAGGGGTTAGCCTTGTTCATGGGGAGCAAGCTCTACCAAGTGAGCTAAACGCACCCCTATGTTTGATTTTTAGCACAATGTAAAGCACCTTGTAGTGTTATTTTTCATCAAAGGCACTATAGCATTGTGCTATCAGTTGTTTCGAAATATAAATTGAGGAGGCATCACTTACATCAGCACTTTTTCTGAGGTTGTTTGACTTTTACTACTGCAGTTGGAGCATGAGCAACATCTGATGTACAACCTCCTTAAGGACGGTTGAAATGGTTGAAATTGGAACTTTCTGAATTATCTAGTTTGAAAACATTACGTTTGATTAGGGAGAGAAGCACGATATATTAGTGTCACCCAGAATGTTGTTCCTAATTTTCTAATAAAATAATTTAGCACACTCCACATTTTAACAAAGATCTAGGAGCAATTGAGTCTGCTGGTTGAAACTGATTCAATAGTTGGTTAATTAAAAAAAAAATCTTGTTATATATTGCTTCTGTCCATGCTGGTCTGTTCTCATTGATACCATGTTAGCTGAGCTCTGGGATTACTTTTAGGGGTTTCCTTCTTACCCAAAGTTACTTTTGTGGGAAAAGTATGGATGCATTAGTCTTTTCAGACTTGCGTTTAAATCTGGTTTGGGCAAAAGTAACCTCGCTGTCTTACTAAGACATATAGCACCACAGGACCATTTTCACTTGTGTAAGGGTAATGAAGCTGAAGAAGTGTGCATGCATGCATGCCAGTTTCATGGTGTGAACTTCCCATATAAATTGCCTGTTGAAAGTGTCTTCATCTTTCCGTTGGAACCAAAACAACACAATAAAAGGGCATTCCCATCCCAGCAGCTTTCACACAAAAATTGCCCAACCCGCCAAGAATTTCAGGCTCCAATTAAAAACTTTCCCAGCTCATGGACCACTTTCTCCAACACACTGTACTTGTGTGCCATTTTCACCTCACTCTCACTCAACGACGGGTCAGAAGGAAACAAAGCAAAGCAATGAGCACTGCATGTGTGGGTTACCATGGCAACTGTTGCAAGCAGACGTGTCCACAAGTTGCATCCTGGTTTAAGGGAGCTTGTTGCAATTACATGTGTGGAGAGGGGGCCTCCCGGTCTTTGGAGCAATGTCATTTTCTTTGGTTGGATGCGTTGCACAGTGGGAGGAAGGGAAAAGTGGGAACAAAAGGAACAGTGTAGGAAGAGAGACACCTTCAGTTATTGGGGAGGTAAAGTTACCGAGGAATGTGGATTTCACCAGTTCAGGTGTTGGGACAAGGTCTTATGTCTTGGATTAACACATTAAAGAGAAACCAACAGGAGTAGGAATGAATCATTAAAACTGCACTACCCAATATTTTTTATTATTATTAAAGGGGATCTATTATACTTTTCCATATTTTCTGGCATATCTATAATGTTACAAGGCCAGATGTTCATGTTAACATGGCAAAAGTTTCAAATAATGATGAAAAAGAATTTAAAATAATTCCCTGTAAACCAGAACCTGAGAGTTCCCCCTGTTCTGAACACTCAGGTTTTTTCTACTAGTGGCTCGGTATGATGTCATACAGTTTTTCATTTATTGCAGTTTGAGCAAGGTCTTCTTGTCACAAGGACAACTCAGAATATGTTTCATATGATGAAAACTTGAGCACAAAAAGTGAGCACTTCTCCTAATAATCCATCCACCTCACAGGTGTGGCAAATCAAGATGCTGACCGGCCTCACAACCGCAGACCACGTGTAACCACACCAGCCCAGGACCTCTATATCCAGCATCTTCACCTCCAAGATCGTCTGAGACCAGCCACCCGGACATCTGCTGCAACAATCGGTTTCTGCACAAACTGTCATGAACCGTCTCAGGGAAGCTCATCTGCATGCTCGTCATCCTCATCGGGGTCTTGACCTGACTGCAACTTCACACAGCCATTGAAGAGGAGTGGACCAACATTCTACAGGCCACAATCAACAACATGATCAACTCTATACGAAGGAGATGTGTTGCACTGCCTGAGGCAAAAGGGAGAAATAGGCCTTTTGTGCACATAGAGAAAGTCTTAGATCTTTGAGTTCAGCTCATGATGAATGGGGGCAAAAACAAAGTGTTGCGTTTATAATTTTGTTCAGTGTATATATTTTCACCCAGGTTTTTGTATGATAGTGTTTTTGATCAGATTCACCTGTTTTCATCTTCTTTCATAAAACGGGAAATAATAATTGTTCCAGTCGGCAAAATATGAATAGTCTGTAGCTTCACATCAAACAGTGAAACTACAGAGTATTCAAATTCATTCTCTCTTGGCACAAAAAGAGGAAAGGCAATGTTGGATCATTTTCACCAATAGCCTTCTCATTACTTTTTTCCCCTCTTTCTCTTGTTCAGCATTTCTCTTTATTGTCCATGACATGAGAGCACTAATTAAAAGTGTGAGCAGCCATTGGTATTCCAAATGGACCACCACCTAATTTAAGAAGAGCACTGTGTGAGGACATCTTCCTCATTGCAGATATTCACCAGCTCTCTCTCCCAGTGTGTCGACAAAATGTAATATTAAACACTCCTGCAAATGAAATCATTTAAGGGTGTTTGAAAAGGGATGTGGGATATCTGATGCATACCAATTACATGGGCTCTGTGGGGGCGAGGTGAAGAATCACATTAAAACTTATAATTCTAGGAGAAATCTCAGGCCTGGAGAAGATCTCTTTTTTTTTTTGTGTGTGTGTGTGTGGGGGGGGGGGTACAGGAGCGCGAAAAATGAAACTACACACCAACCAGATATCCCTCTGCATTAAGCGTGCTGCTTCTCACTAATCATGTTTACCGGGTCAAGAAGCAGTTTGGGATCCCCCAAGTTCTCGCCTGTGGCTTAATCTTTGTTGTCATTTCATCTGAGCCATCCAGCATTGCCAAATAGATTAGAGAGTCCTGAGGCCAGACGCCAACTCCCATAAGTGGCTTATCACCTGGGAACTCATTCCAAAGGCGCCTCTGGGTCAGAGTACATACTCACACAGACACAAACAAACACCAGGCCACACATAAAGATTAAGAATTAAGTGCTAACAAGCTTTTTCTTTTTTTTTTTACTTTAGCATATCTTGACTCTTCTTCAAAATGTTTCATATGCTGCATACTCTTTCTTTTTGGTTCTCTCTATAAAGGTTTTGCTATGAAAGAGAGGAGTAAACAAAATTGATTAGTATATCCAAGATGTGTGTTTGTCTTCATAACTGGTTCCCAAACCTCTTTGGCTTATGACCCTTCATAGCCAGGCAGTTCTTACTTCTGATCCCCTGTCACAGGCTGCACACATAGTATGTCTGTGAGTTGTGAGCAGTTCAAGTAAAGAATGATTTTCCCTGTGCTAATCATTTAATTTTAAAATAAGGAGTAGTAAAACTATCCAAAGAAAGATGCATAGAGTGGAGATAAGTTTTTTTAAAAGCATAGCATAGCGTAAATTCAGGCAGGCAAGTCAAGCTCAGCTCACAATCCCAGCACATCAGCTGATAGCAGTCTTCTTAAAGCCAGCCACATCAGGTGACAGCTCAGCTGATTCCTCTCTCTTGGCATTCATTGGCTAATTCCATACAAAGCGCCTTATTTAAGCTGCTACAGCCTGGCTGCCCTCTGCAAGCAGCTCATAACCCACCGCCACCCCAGCTCCACCTTTCAGGCCGTATGGATTATTCACGTAGTTGGTATTAATGCCTGTTCTGTACCAGGGGGTCTTTACTGCTGCTCTCTGCCTCAGGCTTTCCACGCAGGCACGTGGAAGGGCGGGGAGGTGCTTCCACATTCACTTGCCAACACAGTACTTTATGGCTCTGTAATTTCTTAATAATTTCTTGTGATTAATTAAGAGTAAATAGTACTGTATAGACATATGGTTCAATTAGCACACTTAAATTAAACAATAATTAATTGCAACTTAAAAGCTTCTAGCATAATCTAAAGTCTAGTCAGTTCAGCAGGTCAGCTGAATGTGGATTTTTTATTTTTTTTTTTTTACAAGCAACCCCAATAAAACATGCAGAATAAGAATAAGGTTAAGAAGTTTTAAATAATGAATGATTATTTACTTGGGTTTCAATTCCCTTGGAAACCAAAAACTGCATGCCTATGCAAACCTAACGCAAATAAATAAATCCTACCCAAAATTACAGTCTCAGTACTTTGTCCCTATTTTTCCTATTTTTCCTTTAATTAGTACAAAATTACATTGTTTTTTCCAGGAAACGTTCCAAGAAATAATTACAACAACAATTACAATAATAAATTACAGAGATATAAAATAAAGTGTTGCATTTTTTTCTTATTGTTTTACAGCTTTGTTAGTCACTGTGCAACTTGGGATTCCTACTCGCTGATAGGGAACCATCACTTTAGGATCTTTGAAAAAAACATGTTTTGACATGCTTCTTGCTTTCATTCACATAATTCTGTGTGTGGGGGGGGTATCAGAATGCATGCAGCGCGTGTGTCTGCATCAGAGAGCCGAGGGATGCCAGGAGTAAAGCAGCATATGTGTGTCCCTTACCTGCACACTTCTTACAGACGACCACGCCCAGATTCACAGATGCCCACTCCGGCTGTGGGGCACGGCAGTCGGCACAGCTCCTGTTGGCCTTGTTGAACCAGATCTTCTCTGCCACTTCATAGTCGGAGAGTGTCTCAGCGATCGATTCTTGGACTGCTTCAATCCACTCTTCCTTCTCCCGTTCTGACTCGGCCGTGAAGCTGCAACAATTGATTTTTTGCCCCCACCCCAACACATGCCTCACTGTTATTGATTTGATTTGAGAGAGCAATTAAACAGCAGAATAACAGGGGGGTGCAATATTTGGAGAGACTTTGGGGGGTTGCTGAGTGTGTATGCCTATGTGTGATTGCAATAGATTTGGTGAAATTGATAGGGGAGAGGGGCCAACTGGGCAAGTACTGTATATCAGTCTGCCTCACCTGGCACCTCTAAAATCTATAAAGTGTTAAAGCACGATATTTTATCAGGATATTATTTTTATATTTGACTAAAGGAAATGGTGACAAGACTTCATAGATGATAGATAGAACACATGTACATTTTTCTTTTATTCTGTTTAACACTCTTGTTCCATCAGAACTTGCATCAAGGGCTCCGTCAATGTGAAAGTGAGAAAATGAAAAAACTAGTGCTGGGCATGATTTTCTGCAATTAATCACATAGTTATGCGCAAATTGAATAATGAATTCTAAAGTAGTGTATTGTGCGCGTTTAATTTAAATGTACAGCTATATACACAAAAGTGCAATAACATGTGGTTTGCAAACAATTTAAACAAATAATGTGATTTTTAACCAGCAGTATTCCCTTTACACAGTATCTTTTATCTAGCTTGTTAAAACAAGTTAGTCCAGAGCCACAATCATAACAGGCACCTTCCGAGCAACAGGTTAACATATGTAAATCGTTATTGTATCAGCAGAAACATTTTTCTTTTATCAGGGAGCAGCATAAACAGTCTGTGTTCAGTACCAAGTGTCTCTGTTAGAGTGAGGTGAAGTGGTTGAGCACAAGGCACAGTGACAATCAGGCGCGTTCCCGTCACACACACGCACGCCCGCTGGAAAATGTTGAATTGTCTTGAACTTTTTTTACGCGACGCGCAGCACAAATCATTGGCAGAGAGACTGATCTTCGATGTTTGTGAGTTTCTAGAATCTATTATCAGGACATCAACAGGAGGGAATTTGCATGGCAGAGCATCACCGCAAAACTAGACATAGGCCTATCAGGAAAAGTTATGTAGCCTTTAATTTTAACTTACGTTAAATAGGCCACAGCTGTGTAGTGCACAAAAGTCGTTGTCATAGTTACTATCCATAGATCGCCTGCAGTTTACTCACGGAACGCTTGTCTCCTGTTCACCTGAGGAGCTCGGAGCAATCCCGCGGGGCCAACCGACTACATTGTGATTTTTCCCCAATACTAATCAGCATGGAGTTCGTAGCTATCCACTTCGCTATGACATTTGATCGCTTGTCATGCTTCTGTTTATCTACTTCTCCCACACGCTGCAGCCAACATAGTCTGCCGAAGCCTCCCTCCGTTGCTTGTTTGGGTGGGTGATCCTGCAGGCTGATCAACATCCCATCCCTCCTGTGACCCATGGTTTGACTGTATGTGTATTCAGAGCCAGTGAGCAAAGGACTTTTAAAATAATAATAATAAAAACTGCATTAACGTGCGATAATTGTCGGCGTTAATTAATTAATGCATTAACGCGATAATAATGCATTAATGTGCCCAGCCCTGGAGAAAAGTAAAGCACTGTGTTATCAGTCAGTAAATGTCTAAAAGCATTCCCACATGAAGGTAATTTGTCACTCACATTTCAATTTGTCACTAATTAATAGTGAGTGAGACTGTACTTCACCCTTATGCCAGCAATTATACTATATGGCAAAAATTATTAATACAAATCTTACGGCCACAACACACAATAAAAAGTTTCCTAAATTATTTGAATTTCTTGTGTCTATGAGTTGGAGGACACGGGCTCTGTCTGGATTCTTACTGCACCAAGTGGTCGAAACCCAACTTATTATTATACAATTACAGAGGCTACTTTGTGTTAGTCGAAATTCAGATGGGATTGTTTTCAAAAGAAAGATGCATCTTTGTGTGTGATGATCTTTTCTTTCTTCCAGCAGCCCTGCTGTCATAGCAATAATTTCCCTGTCTTCGGTCTTTGAAATGCCGATGTCAAAAGCCAATGAGAAACCTAGTGATGTGTGTGCTGTACATAACAAAGAATTCGACTTTCTCCAGGAGAAATCTAGCTTGGAAGACCAGGCTTCTCCAGTCCCTTACCCTGATTACAGACTTATACACATATACATGATATACATACATACATGAAATTTTTGAAACCAGGTTATTGCAGAAAGCTGACTGTAACTAATTAATTAAGCGCATGTAAACATACTCAATACTATTTTAGTCAGGCTATTTGCCTGACCTCGCTGATGCTGTTGTGGCTGAATGGGAGCCAATCACTGCAGCTCTTCCCAGAAGAGTGAAGGCAGTAATGCTCAGGAGTCCACATATCTTTGTCCATACAGTGAATACTGGAAGAGCAGGTTAAGTCATCTGTCATCTCATATACTGATTGAACACAGAATTGAATACAAAGTTGAGAGGTGAGGAAACATCCACGATATGAAAGAAATAAAATATTTATACTGTATATAGAATATAATATACATCTCACACTCACACACACACACACACGCACACACAGTAAATGCCTGAACAGTTTAAGCTCTACAATTGGTCGTCACCATTAATTTTCTAAAATTAAGAGATCTTTTTTGGAAACCACACACAAGCACATACAGGAATTATAGGTTATGTCTATCACTGTCTATTTTGAGTCTATTACAACACGTGCAGCGCCAAAGTGTTTTTTCACAATGCTTTAGCTGAATGAAAAGGAAAAAACACTATGCTGAGTTCTAGTCATTTATGGTCTCACACAGACACACAGTGGACAGCAAAGCAGAGACACCATGGTGGAAACAGTGAACCAGGTGAAGTGAAGGTAACGTTTTACTCTAGTTGACTATGACTCGAGTAAAAAATTAGAAAAGCGATATTTGGAAAATTCTGGTAAACTAAGCTGCTGGCTGAGACAATCACATCAATCACATCAGCAGCAGAGGGAGGAGGACAGAGGATACTGACTGAGTTCTTCATTCTTTTTAAACTTCACTAATTATTTTGATGTCAGGAATATTAATTCAGTTCTATTTATATAACACCAATTCATAATAGTAGGTATCTCATTACACATTTTATACAGAGCAGGTCTATGTAACTTATGGGTTATTTATTTTACTAATATTTTATATGCATATAGTGACTTTGCTGTAGTGAACTTAACTATTGCTGCTGCTTCTGAATTTCTACTAAATAAATACTAAAAAATTATAGTATTGAAAAAAATGATAAGAGGATCGATAAAGATCCGGGTTAATAAGAGTATGGATATGATAAAGGTACAATCCTAACGATGCCCACCCTATAGCTGGTTAGTGGCTTCATCCTGACTTAGGGAGAATAAGCACAGTTCAAATCTCTTCACTATCAGCCTTATGTTAAAATTTTTTATTCTTTGATTAACCTTTTTTTATGGCACACACTCACAAAAAATGTGTTCAAAATGTGAAGGATTACTTCAGGACATCAAGCTTTTTTTTTTTTTCTTGCTTGTCTGTGTGTAATGTGAAAAACATTTGTTTTGTTTTTATAAATATTGTAATGACAACAGTCGAAAATGATTTGAACAGTTTTTAGTGAAGATCACATTTTTCTGGGAGGAGGACCCCATACTGCTATGACCACACAACCACAAGACCCCCACCACCACCACACCAAGTCAAAAACACGCAGAGGATGGTGCCTGTGTCTTGAAGGAGTTGCTGAATATACTTAGTAACTCAAAATTAGCTGAATATCTGGTAAGTGTACATAAAAAACATGTGTGAGCTTAAATAAGAGCAAGGATATGAGGGGAAGACAGACAGCAAGAGCAAAAGAGATCTCAAATCCAGACGAAAAAGAGAGAGTCCTAGCTTGACTGAAAGAGGCACTTAGAAAGGATAAATGGGACCAGTGGTCTCCATGGCAACTGGTGTAAAGTAAGACGTAAGACGAGGGTGGGGAGGGGAAATGTCGCCCAGGGCAGAGGATGTGCACCGGGCCAGCCTCACCCAAGTAACCCAGTAGAGATCGATAGGTTGATTGGGTTCAGCCGTTCTGTGCCCACCGGTCTCTGCCTAGGGCCCGTCTAAAGAGATGACTGCTCACATCGTCTGATGAAATACAAAATGGCCTCCAAAACCACAGGAGCAAAGGCAGGCAGCACCACAGTATGTAGAGGTCCCCATAGTTTTAGATGTGAAGTGAAGGCTGGACTCCGATGAGGACGCAAATTAAACTGCAGCTTTGAGGACAACAGGTGGTAAAGAGGAAAATAGAAAATAAAGAATTGAAATGTAAAACGTGGAGCAGGAGTAAAATTACTATGTTTCCAAAACTGTCTGAGTATAAATTTAGTTACAACAAAGCTGTCATGTTTCACTAAAAAACAGCTCTCAAGCAATCTCATATATTGTTGAAATATGTCAATCACCCTCTTAACCACAGGCTTCAGGCTTTCCATCATCTCCTTCCCTCCTTCCCACAAACTACAATCACAGAGCGCTCATGTTATTCCACGTTGCTCCCATGTTATTATCTGGAGAGTTATCAAAGCTGGAAACTGAGAACTCTGTTCAATACTTAGCAACTCCAGAACAAGTCCCAAGTCTCGACTGTTTTCACAAACAATTGAGTTCCTACCCGTTATGTTACAGCAATTTGTTTAAAGGAATAGTTTGACAATTTAGGAAATATGTGTATTCGCTTCCTTGCCAAGAGTTAGATGAGAAGATAGATACCACTCTCATGTCTGTCCATTAAATATAAGCCAGGAGATGGTTTGCTTAGCTTAGCATAAAGAAACAAAGGGAAACAGCTAGCCTGGCTCTGTCCAAAGGTAAGAAAGTCTGCTTATTATTTCATGTCAACTTCCTGGAGGCTTGTCGTCACCGCTCCCAGCCAAGATATATTTTGGCACATGTAAAACCTGTAAAACCACAACTTTTAGTATTTTTTTATATGGATTAAAGAAACAAAGCATAAAGTGTTAATTAATATAAATAATTGATTAGTTTTAGAAGTGCTGGTAGGTGGATTTCATTACCCTTGGACAGAGACAGGCTAGCTGTTTGCCTTTGATTTCAGTCTTTATGCTAAGCTAAGTCTTGGCAAGAAAGCAAATAAGAGTCAAACTATTCAAAATGTCAGACTATTCGATTAAAAAGGCACTTGTAATGTTTCAGCTTCAGCTAGCCTACATGACCTTCATGGTCTGGTGTTGGAATTACTGCTCTCTATTCAGGACCTAGTATCACTCACTCACTCAAAAATACATTTTTAACAACATGCAAAATGACATTTATAATTGGGAAATCCAATTTTCATGTGTGGTAGCTTGATGAAAGTTCTTTGTTATAAGTGAGCATTAAATCTTAATGAATGATAAATTGACATATGGCTCGTTTTGAGACAGAAATATAAAGTGGTTTTATGATTAAATACAGGTTTTTGTTGAAAATAATACTAATCCTATAATAATATTAAACATTAGGTGTTAATCAGTTCAAGCTGAGAAACATCAATATTTCTTTCAAAATTCAGATGACACTAGTCATTCTCAATTGCATTTACTACTGATACAACAAAGTGCTTTGACATGTGGATAATCAAAACAGCCTCAATAATAATGACCTTGCTGGCATATCAACAGATCACATTGCACTTCTCAAAATGTGCCACCCACCACCATTCAAAAAGTCCTATGCAGTTAATTTTGCAGGGGTCAAATATATCTCAAAATGGGACACCAACTTTGACTGCCAGTCACCGACACGTCTAAATACATTTTGGCTTCACAGCTACAGCCAAAAAAGGAAATGAGTTATTCCAATCCAAAGTAAAAAAAAAAGAAAAAAGAAGAAGTTACAAAATTTTGAGGAAAAACTGGCAAATATTCAAAAAACATGAATAAATGAAAACTCTGAGCTAAAGTTGGATACCTAAAGTGCCGTTCAGAAAGGCAACACAAGGTAAAAAGAAGATTAGAGAATTAGTGATGTGTATGTGTACGTACAGTCAGTACGGTGATTTTGTGCACAGCACTGCATCATCTGCCGTTAGAGCACTGTAATTGGCCACTGGCCTTAGATACAGCACTTTTATTTTCTTACAGAAACAACTGCTACAGTATTGCTACAGACCGCCATGACTTGCGGCAGACTACGCAGCAATCAGCATTTTCTCTAAAATAACCATCTGACTGAAGGATCATAAGAGACTCAATGCGAAGCTGTAGAGTTTTAACAATCCTGAAACAGCATCTGACTTCAGGTTAACATAAATGAGGCAACATTAATCTATCCAAAGTCAGAACTGAACTCAGTGATGTCGAGCTGTTTAGATACTGAGTGAGGAAGTCTAGCTGATTGTTCATAGATCAGATTTCAGATCAACTGGAGGTCCATCAGCCATGTGTTAACACAGAAAATCTTTATTTTCATTTCAGCATTTTCAATATTGCAAGGTCATATTTGCAGTATCGCTGTAAATGTGAATGAGGACGATCAGGTGTAAAATGTAAAACTGACACCAATATCTGTTATTGAACCAAACATGTTAGTCAATATCAATACTGAATCTCAGTTCGATTTGTTTTCCCTTTAACAGGCCGCTCCACCATTTTTACACGTGGCAGCCAGTTTACTCATTTGAGTACTATCAGCATGTTAACAGATAAGCTGCATTACAATACTCAGTGCACAGAGTTTGAAAGACTTTGGCATTTACCAGGCAGGGAGGGTCAAGTTTACTGGTAGCATTTTGGGAAATGTAGGATCTGGGATCTGAGATTTGGTCTGGGGGATTGGACAACAAATTAGGGTATCTCAGCTTCTGTTTCTGTCTCTTGGTTGGCCCCCACCTTGATGGAAGTGCTAAACTGCTGATGTGCCCTTTTAAGATCATGATGGTGATGTTGTTTGCTGATTTAAGTGAAAACAGATCACAAAAAAGCAATTCCACAATTGGGCAAATACTGGCAAAAAAGTTATTCAGAAATTTAGGCTGATATCAGTTGACACCGAGAGGATACTAATATACAGTACTAGTAAAGAAGGAGGTAAAGTGAAGGTGGTTTTCAGGAGAACAGGATATGTTACACCCTGTTAAACCACTTCTTTTCATTTTTAGAAGGTCATTCTAAAATGGAAAGATTATTTTATCCAAATTACAAACACGTACACTCGTGATATCTGCCAAGGCAGTGAAGATGCAGTAGTTTGGGCTTTACTTCGCTGCCACCTTGATACAATACACACCAGACAAACAAAATAAACCAAAAAAACACGGATTTTCTCCAATATACCCTTGAGCTAGGCATTTATCTGCAGCTTTACTTTAGATGAAGTGCTTTCTGATCAAGAGCACAAAGTTTTTCTTTAACCAAAGTTTCTTTTCCTGGTAACATCCCCTCTCCTCTCCGCCTGATTGTCATTCTCTCTACTCATAAAAGTCTGCTATTGCATCTACCACAGCGGGCTGAATGCTATGTCCATTTAACGGCAGCAAAACAATGGAAAAGCCAAAGTGAGTCTCCACAGCTTAAAGTGATTAGATGAGTTTCTCACTAATCCCCACCTTGAGCAGGTAAGAGAACGCTCCCAGGGCTAGCAATCGATTTTATCCACACAAACACACACACACCCGAAACAAAACCCCTTCAGCAATCACCTCATCAAAACAATTCAGGAGACCTCAGCTCATTTTAATTCCACCTCTTTTTTTTAGTTTCACACAAAATGGCAATTACGTCCAGCGTCTTAACGAAGCCGCCAAACGATGGGACCATTAAGGAAGCTGACACAAACAGATCGATTGGACATACAACCGACAGGTAGAGGAATGAGGGGGAGAAAAAAAAATCTTTACACAAGGCAACAGGCAAAAAAAAACGGAAGGGGTAAAAAAAAAAAAAAAAAAAAAAAAAAAAAAAAAGAAAGAACAGAAAACAGTGAACCAGCGCACACAAACAAACAAACAAGCCGTGGTTTGTCCAGGCAGCTGTGACGGTTGTATTCTAAATGGGCTATTACAGCACAAACAAGCAGGGCGCTCACTGATTGTAGGCCCTCGGGGATTGAAGTCACCTGAAAGGCTGTGAGTCCCAGTGAGGCAGAGATACCTGCACGAAGCTCCCTGGGGAGAATTTATTTTTAAAATCTTGATCGATAATTACTGATTTTTTGCACAGGACCCTGTTCTCATGTGGCGCGTTTATTGCAATGACAAATAAGTCTGCGATGGGCAGTGGCGGGAGATTGGACAAGAGAACACAGAGTGCCACTAAAATTCTGGCAAACTCATGAGAAGATTCTCGTTTTCTCATTAGAGCCGTGACTTAACTTGGTGACACGTCTGCTTATTAGTTCAAACAACTTCCATCTCAAAGAAAAACGTACACTACTTTTTTTTTTGTAAAGAGGGAAACGTGTATCCATTTGTTTAAATAATAACTAACTGTATTAGTAACTTTTGTTATTGTTTGTGATGTTAAAGCAACATTATGCAATTATTTTACCTTAAAATAACAGCTTCAAAATTATGTTGATGTTACATTGACTTGTAATAGGTCAGTGAATAGTGCCTCGTTCATACCCACTCCATCATTTAACTTGGGTTGAGCGGGTATGATCTCCCGAGGGAAGTGCGCTGCACTTTATGGCACTACGTCACACACCACAAACTATGGGTCTTCAGCCAGCTATAAGAACAAGCTAGCTCTGTATTCTCAGGTACAGACATCATGGCAGAGTTGAAGAGACTGAAGAGGAAGCTAAAATAGAATGAATTAACTTTATAAAGCATCTTTCAGGCACAGAATACAGCTCAAAGTGCTTTACATTTATTAAGTAAAGTTTAAAACCATAACATACACAAGGAGGGAGAAAATAAGAGTTCCTATTTAAAACAGCATTAACACAGTTTCTTTAGAAAGATAAAACAGACAGCTGCTAGATGTAGGCTAAAGATACGTTTTGAGTTGTCGATTAAAGGTGTCCACTGAGTAAGCAAGTCTAACATTTAAAAGGCAGACTGTCTCATATTTTTAGGGCGTAGCAGCTAAAAGTAGCATCCCCAAAGGTTTTTGTGGTAACCTTTGGAATAGTTAACAGAGTAGCTGCGGAGGATCATAGGGTTTGTGGAGGATCACAAAACAATATGGGGCAAGGCCATTTGGTGCCTTAAAATCAAGAGGAAGATTTTAAAAGATATTCAGAAAGAGACTGGGAGCCAGTGTAGATGGTATAAAACATGAGTTTAGTTTTCGTTAACCCCTGGCAGCAGCACGATGAATGGTCAGTAGTTTTGCAACGGCTGCTTTTGGCTGGCGTGAACAATCTTTTCAGCATGTGGCTGGCTTAGAGTTCTCACCTTCGCTATATTGTGTGCAAATGATGAAAGCCAGTTTGGTCAACAAATTAAACCGCACAGTAAAACTGAAGGTCAGAATCTTAAATTACCCCAAGGCTTCTTATTTGCTGTCATGTCTGCGAGTCCAGGCACAGACACAAAACTGTAGGGGCGCCAAGTTGCACCAGCAATAGGGCTTGCCTTTTAGATCTTGTTCGTTTCATGTTCACACTGACTTTACACTTTTCAACAAACCACAGGCAGTAAGCATTAAGTCATCCGGATTGCCAGGTAACTCACTCATTGTTTGATCAGTTTTGATTGTTACCTTGTATCGTCAGTATTGTGTGGACCAATATAGGTAAAGCAAATTCTGGTGCTTATGTGTTTATATTATCTGGTGTCAATAAAAACCTCTCAAAGAAATAGCGCATAGACTTTCAAGGCATTTTCAAACCTGTGTTTAGTCCTGTTGAATTATGGGGTGAACAAATCCACCTAACCTGTTTGGTTTTGTGGAGTTGTGGCATACTAGGTCCGTTTTCAGAACCCTAAGAATGCCAAACGAGGCTGCCTGAAAAGGTGCGTCTCAGTCTCAGTCCGCTTCCAAGTGGACTGGTGCAGTTTGTTTTATGACAGTAGAAAGACATTCCCACTACCATAAACTACAAATAAACCCATGTGCTCATTGTGAATAGATCTTAAAAGGGATCTGTCCAAGCAGTTTGTGTGAGTGCACATGACAAACACTTCCCTGATGAATCAGAAATTGAGTTAACCACAGGTGTGTTGTACTAGTGTACTTTGTCAGTTCCTCATTAAAAGGTCAGTGAAACATACCACAACTAACAGGACGGGACGAAGCAAAACAAACTACAGGTGTGAAAGTGAGCCTTGTGAAGAAGAACAATTACCTTGCTCAAAATCATTAGCAAGATTCTTCTGTTGATAATTAGTTCTTTGTTGCTCACTTGACCTTTGTTTTGTTTGATTTTATATTTGCATATTTTACTGTTAAGAGGGGGGGGGGGGCAGATAAGTTTCAAAGTTTTGTTGTTTTAAAGCCTTGAAACCATTCTGGTTTGAATTAATCCTCCAACCCTCCAGGTAGAAAGAAAAGCCATAAAAAGGCCAATCTGAGAGGACTATGTGAATATTCTTTCACCACAACTACCCAAAACTCTTATCGCACAATGAGACTCTTAATACCTTACATGTATAAGAGCAGATTAAACAAAATGCTTGCCCTCGCCTTTTAGCTGTGAATATGGATGCTTTATGAGATGTGATTATTGAGATTAGAATACAGTGTGGCAAGAGGCTTAGTGTTTGTGAAGGGCATTCCCTCAACTATATGGTTAAAATGAGATGATAATGTGGTGAGATTTGTTTCAGGAAGGAATATGAATGAACTCTTGACATCCCGCTGCTTGTACACTGACACTGTAATACACCTCCGGTAAGATATAACCTGTTGAATACATCATTCTGAGGGGTCTGTATTCAAGGAGACGCTCTTTCACTTAAGATTTGTTTTTGTAGATGATGAAAAAAGGGATAAGAACTCTGTTAAGGTAAGAGCATGAGAGATCAAATGGAAAGAGTGCACTTTTCTCTCTCATACAAACACACATAAAAAGACACATCACACACATTGTAGCATGAAGAGCTCTTTGTTGTGGGAGAAGGGGGAAAGAAAAGACACACTCAGACAAAGATATAAGTGGATATGCAAAATACACACTAAGCATTCACATTTGAGTACCAGAAGAGACATGAGACGTACCAGAAGTTCTTGAAGGGTGTGTTTATTTCAAAGCCCCGGCGGTCCATGTCTCTAATATTGGCAGCAGTCAGTTCCACTTCAGCAATAGCCAGACCCGCTCTATAGTCCTGCAAAAACGCAAACGGAGAGATGGTTACTTTTATGTTGGATTTCTACTAGAAAATGTTTACATCAGAATCAGAATCATTAAGAGCTTTATTGCCAAGTAGTTTTTTCCACGTATGAGGAATTTTCTCTGAAAATAAGGTGCTACAGGTAGACACACATATAGTTGACATAAATAAATGTACGCATATATAAATGACAAAATATAACAACAATGGTGTTATAATAACAATGACAAAAATATAGAAGCATATCAATTAACAACAAATAAGTGGGGGGGGGGGACTGAAACAGTTTGTGACTGGGATGGGAGGAGTCAGCTGCAATCTTTATCTTTCCTGCACACCTCAGAGTCCTGGAGGTTTACAGGTCCTGAAGAGACTAAAGATTGCAGCCAATCACCTTTTCTGCAGAGCGGATGATACGCTGCAGCCTGCCCTTGTCCCTGGCAGTGGCAGCAGCATACCAAATGGTGATGGAGGATGTGAGGATGGACTCAGTGATTGCAGTGTAGAAGTGCACCATCATTGTCTTTGGCAGGCTGAATTTCTTCAGCTGCCGCAGGAAGTATATCCTCTGCTGGGCCTTCTTGGTGAGGGAGGTGATGGTCAGCTCCCACTTGAGGTTCTCGGAGAAGCGGAAGGAGTCCACAGCGGCGACTGTGGAGTCACACAAGATGATGGGGGAAGGTGGGGCTGGGCTCTTTCTGAAGTCCACTGCCATCTCCACTGTCTTCAGTTGTGGCTGCACCAGGTCACCAGATGGTCAATCTCCCACATGTAGGCAGACTCATCCCAGTCTGAACACTCCAGCTTAGCTCCTGTCTCTTTAAGGCCCCTCTCCCTAAAAGCCCACTTCCTTTTGATTGGCCATCTTCCCGGAAGCTACATGGCAGAAACCAATGCTTGCGGCCTGCACTGCTTCATCCTCTTGCCAGTGTGGTCGACAGCTATGACAGCTACAGTAACTAAGCTTGGAACATAGCAATATAGGCCACGGAATTTGATAAATTTACTGTTATCAAACCACAAAAAAGACAAGAATTAGGTTGGAAAAATGTTAAGACACCACTGGAGTGGAGTGTTTCTAGCAGCTGGGCTTCTCTGATTACGGTACAAAAACAACTTTATAATTTACTGATTTTGGCAAAACTGGAATATATTTTATGGAGAAAATATTTTCTTGGTTTCCTGTTGATGTCCTCCGGCTGCTCTGACTCAACTTTCAGTGATTTGACGCCAGCTAGTTAGCTCAGTTAGCCAAGCAGCTAGCCATCCAATTAGCTGACTCTGCCTGGACTGGAACCTTGGTGCTCCATGGGTGTGTTGGTGTTTACAACAACTCTAGTACAGGAGCTTTATACTGCAGGGAGAGCCCAGTCAGCTGATAACGGCAGCTACAGTTAGCAGCAGCTAGCGGTTCATCAGGAAGCTCACAGAGTTGAGGCAGAGCAGCTGGAGGACATCAGACATCATAACCGTAAAAGCACTTTCTGAAAGGCATACTGAACAACCTGTAATTGTAGCTCAGCAATGGAATGACTGCTCGGTATTGGACGGTGGAGCTGAGAGCGGTGTATTCAGTAAGTGTTCAGTGGGTGTGTACGTTTACTGTGCTGAAGGACGGGAGGAGGTCATTTTTGGTTTAAAAAACTTGAAAAATTGCATTTTGCATAATATGTGACCGTTAATTATTTATGAGGTTGTTATAGGACACCTATCTACAATGATCAGCAATCAAATATCCTTGTTTTTTTCCTCATTAGTAAAGTACTTATGTAAAGAAATTGTATCATGGAAAATATGTGTATTCAAACTTACATATATATTTGAGTAAGGGTAAACTTGATAATTAGCTAGCTTTGGTGGTAGCCATATTTTGAATGCTGGAGAATGCCAGGCTAGTCTTTATGCTAAGCTAACCAGCTGTTGGCTCCAGCTTTATATATACAAGAAGCGGTATCCATGTTCTCATCTAGCTCTCCGCAAGAAAGTGAAATTAGCATTCCCAAATTGTCAAACTATTCCTTTAAAAAGGTGTTCGTGAAGGTGGCCGATTAGGATTCCCACTGCACCCCTCTCTATGAAGGTAAAGCATATTCCCAAAGGGCCCTACAAATCAAGGCCTCAAGGCCGTTTGTGGCCAAATTAGATACCCTCCCTAATAAGATGGGATCAACAGGTTGCCTCATTAAAGATACTTGTTTCTCCCATGGGGCTTGAGGGCCATTTGGTCGAATGGAAACTAACAAACACTAAGTCCCACAATCATTGCAGGGACATTCTCATTCTCAGCTGCCCTGCTTCCTGTGGAAAGTTTTTTTGTTCATATTTAAAGGAAATGTTACTGGACATGTGAGAAAGGCCTGCTGAAAATAGCTTGTGACAGACCAATAACGCACCGAACAGTCATCTGCCTTTTTTTCCTTCTCACCAATGACGCACAAACAAGGTCTGTGCGAGATGTGTGTGCTTGTGCCAGTGTTAAAGAAAGACCGAAAGAGAGGTTATAGTGTGTGTTGCTGTATTGAGTGAGTGAGAGAGTGTGTGTGTGTGTGTGTGTGTGTGTGTGTGTGTGTGTGTGTGTGTGTGTGTGTGTGTAACTGCATAAAACAGCAAAACCCCTGTGAAAGGCAAAGGTGCATCTGGGGAATCCAAACAACCCAAGCTTTCAGCCTCAATGTTTTCTGAGGCACATTTCAGAAATAGGGGTTAGATGCAGAGGCACCGTTTTCATAAGCTCCACTATACCTCTGCGTCACACCGCGCCATTCCCTTCTCTGCTTCACCCTCAACACTCACAGCAGTTTAGACCATTTTCTATGGCCTTGAGCTCTGAGCTGAGACAGAAAAGCAGACAGGAAGACAAAGAAAGTGCACCTACACCCACACATATAGGCACAGCATCAAAATAGAGCAAGAAAACACAGGCATCCAAAATTACAAAACGGAAAAATACACATTTTACTCCTCAAATGTGAGTCAAAAGATGGGGGAGAGGAAGACAACGAGACCACAAAGGAAGGGGAAGGAGGGAGAAAGGATAAGCGAAAGAAGGTCTTGATAATCCTTAGTGGGAGTGGGTGAGACGGGTGAGGGGTCAGCCGAGCAGTTGACAGAAAGAGAGTGAGTGTGTGGAAAGAGCCAGAACAAAAACAGGACCTGCGCCAGAACTCCTCAACAGTGAATTACAAAATACCGCCTTAGTGAGGAGCGCTAAACCCTGCCAGGCTGTGCCAGCCATGAAGCATGTGTGTTTTTCGCACTAACTGTTCTTCACCAGCAAAACAATTTACACTAATTACACTAAACAAAGAGAAGAAAATGAATCGACACCATCTTTGTTGATTGGGCGCTTTTTGGGAATACGTGGCCTAGCAGCGCAAAGACGTGCGTGTGTATGTGTGTGTGTTTATGTGGGGGAGAGCGCTGCCATGTCTCTTGTTGAATTCTTCAGCTAATTAGCTACAAACTTCTCAGTGCAGCCAAATTTTGCAGATTAACACAAAACACAAGGAGGAAGTCACTTAAATATTTGCAAGCTGCAGGATTTCCAACCTGATCTTCCATTATTGTGTGGGTTGGTTCAATTGGGGCTAACGTTGTCAAAATCTTCATTTGACCATCATTAGCCCCAATTAGACTACTTCAAACAAATTTAGAGGACTGTGGTGGAAAACCCAAGCAATTATTCTCCTTTTTGAACAGTTGTTGCACAATGAAGTTGAGACAGAGCGAGTGGAACAGAAACATAGCGACAGGCTAGTTTGGAGACCTCTGTTCCTATGGAGCATTTTAAGTAATTACAACAGGTTGGCATAAGAGAGACGGACAGAGAAAGATCAAGAAACAAGAAAGAGCAAGAGGGTGAGTGAGGAGTGAATTCGCTGTATGGCCAGGTCCTAATTGAGCGAAAGGTTTTGATGCAAGGTTCAGAAGCAGCAGAACCTTGCCTCACGATCCTATCAATTATTACACCGTACACTCATCGCTCTTTTATATTCAGTATGTTCCACGGTTTGACACGATAATGAGAGTGAGGGGATGACGGAGCTTAAAACCTAGCTAATTCTCCCTAACCTTTCAGGAATCTCACACAGCTGTAATTCAAACACAGAAGGACAAATGGTTTACTGTAAAACTGTCTTCTATCATACTGGACGGATTATTGTAATGTATGTGCACGCAAGTGTGTGTCTGTGCTGAGAGGGCAAAGCATTCACCTATACCTAATGACCCTCATCCCTCTCAGGCAGCCAATTACAGCGCTGGGTGTTAGCGGCCGGCCAGCCCTCGCCACTCGTTACCAACCCAATATGTGCCGTGGCCTTCTGCCCTCTCCAATTAATTCAGCAAGGATGGAGGCAAGGAGGGATGGAGAGAGGAAGGAAAGGCATTAGGAGGTAAAAATAACTCACCCAATTACCACAGCCAAGGGGTAGTGGCAATGCCCTGGCAATAACGTTGCGCTTATAGGGGGGAGAGGGGCAAAAGCTCTAAGCGAACGTTCCTACACATGCGGCACTTTATGCGTTTTTTCTCCACATACTGTATTACACTAAGTATTTCAAAGAACTTAAGAATTAACTCAGAGTAAAAAAAAAAATCAAATCAAGAAAACACACCAAATCCCATTAAGTATGAGAGAAAATGGATTTGTTTTGCACCTACAATGAATAACCTTAACCTGGTAAGTGCTGAGCAAAGGCCTACTCTGAATATTCAAGCCATGCTTCCAATTATACTTTCTTTCAAAGCTTTCCAACCTCTTATTGTGTGAGTCAGTCACTCCACTACGCTCTAAAAGAAACCAGACAAGTAAAGGTGGCCTCTACTTCTATCTCCAAATCCATGTCCATTCAACAGTTTAAGACGCTCTAAAAGCATGCAGGCAAAGACTGTCTCGTAGAGGTAGTTGGGTTTCAAAGAGCACACACACAATGAGGACAAAAGACTTGATTATTTTAAAACATCAGAGAGGCCAAGGCCAGTGAGGAGCTATGGACGACGATAGAGGATCAAAAACAGAAGCGGAAAAAGACAAATAATTCAGGTGAATATATGGAGACAGAAGAGGAAAACAGACAGAAGCAAGTGAATGCACGTCCAGTAATCCTGAACAAAAAGCAACTTCAGTTCAATATTTTAGATAAAAGAAAACATTCTGAAAATACTTCTCAAAGTCATGTATTGACGTGAGGAGAGGTTTTAAACCAAGCTGGTCCGTCATGTCATTTGGTTGAAAATATTTCATGAAACTTAACTGTGCATGTGGAACACAGACTTTAGGAGTCTGACTGCAGCTTTCGTGTGAGTTTTGCTGAATTGCTAAAGAGTAGGTTTGGCAAAATAAAAAAAAAGGTCCTAAGGTTGAGTATCTAATCCCAGATCTGTCAACTTAGCGCCAACATGGCTGATTCTAACCACAGATCACAAGCTTATTTGGATAAAACTTTGTAAATCTGATTTAATATTTAAAGATGTTTTTCAATATTTTTAATGCTCCTGGCTTTTCTTCTAGTTCCACCAGCAGGTCAAATTTAGACTTAGTTCAATACTTTGGTTTCTGTCCAAACACTAATGATGTCCCAGTCAGCCTCAGCTGTACTACAGCTGTAGCAAACGTCAGCATGGTAACATGCTAAACTAAGTGGTCAACATTACTCCTGCTAAACCTCAACAGCATGTTACCGCTGTCATAGCATTTAGCTGACTTATTTTAGCATTTAGAAGAACTTTAGTTCACCCTTACCGCTCCAAGTCAGCATGGTTTCTAGCAGCAGGTAGCTGATTTTAGCAAAAAAACCCTCCCTGTTCACTACGCACTAAGTTAGCAGCTAGCCAATGAATACAGTGGAGCATTTCGCAGCCAATAGTTGTTTGAGACCAAAACAGAGCTAAAAGAAGTGAACTTTGCACTTACACAATTCCAAATGAATCCTAATGTTGCTCTGTGTCACCTGTTTGCTAACGCGCTCACCATATCACCTTTTATGTCAGTGGTGTGCTAACAACTTGGTGCACTCCCCCTGAAAGCAAAATAAATAAATAAATGAAACAAAAATCAATGCAGATGTAACTCACTGCACTCACCACATACAGTACTATATTTAACAGTATTTTAATCTAGCTGATTATCTTTTAGCTGTATCAGGTATGCGAAAAGAAACAAAATTCATTACAAGAGGAGGGCCTTGGTGAAATGCTCGCTCTTGTGTCATTCTACCAAACGGCCTTGCAGTCTTGGAATGATGTTAATTGTTACAAAGAAGATCTTGAGAAGAGCTAATGAGAAAGAGATTTAATTAAAGCAGAGATTAATTAAAGTCCTCAAGTCTGTTATTGTATACTCAGAATACCTTTCCCACCAGAGAAGGCTCTACTGTATGTGTAACTTTTGCTAAGCAGGAATTAAAGCGAGAGAAGCGAGTCTGGCAAGCATTTTTGCTTCAACCAAGATCTCACTGGCATAAATGGGTTCGAATGAGCTAGTAGGAAGCTAAATTACATACAAGACGACAGGAAGAAATATGATCATCCAACGATCAATCAATCCTTCAGCTACCGGAGTGAGCACAAACCAGACAACACTTGTGATGTATGAGATGATAACACATGAAACAAGTTACTCTGGTTGTCTGCCTATGCAGCCCATGGCAGGTAGATCCGTCTCAGAGTAAACTTGTGTGTGCATGAGTGAGACACACTTTGCGCACTGTCTGACTTTCTTTACCTTGGTGTTTAAATGACCTTAAACACAGCTTCATCACAGGGCTTACGGTCCGTGAGAAATGGGGTAGGGGTGGTGAAGGAGGAGCTGGGAGGATGATGTTTCCAATAGCTCGTTCATCATGTTAGATTAAATACTCCACTCCACTGAACTTGAACGGGGCAACGGTCCACCTCCCTCCCTGCTCTCCATCACTCTCTCCTTTTTCTTACCAACCACCAAAGCTCGTTTCTCACAAATCCGACCTCTGCACCGAAGCGCTCCCTCCATTCCCTTTTACTTCATCTTTCCACTTCTATCTTTGTGCCTGACTCTCATTCTCCTGCCTTTCATTTGCAGTCTCCCTTCCTTTCTGCAAAATGCACTGCTGCTGCTGCTGCATTTATGCCGGGGATTTAGCTTGTAAGCTGAAATAATACAATTAATTTGCTCTCCCTCTGACTCTCTTTCCCTCCGTTTCTCCTGCTGTCTCAGATCAAGCAAGTGGAAATGTGCTGACATGGAGTGATACCCAAAAGAGAATTCTAACAAAGATGTTTGTTCACGCTAATGAAGAAAATAATGAAAGGCAAACAACAAAACCAAAAGAGCGAGCGAAACTAAATGAGAGCCAAGGAGGGATGGAAATGAGTCGAATGCGTGTAGCATTACCAAATACGCACACAAATACGTGTGAGGCAGTTTAAGAAATATTATCACTGCGTATGATGTATCTTTCCATCTCAGATAGGATATCTTGCGGCCGGAACAGGAGTAGGACTATCAGGGCTTAATTGGACTCGCTTCAAATAAGAAAGGCTCAAGAGAAATGATGACTAAGAAAAAAATTATCTCTTCTTTATTCTGCTGTTAAGAGGAGATGTAAGGTACCAAAAAGAGTGTATTAATCAGTCAGAACATTATATAAGTACACTGTAATACTACTCCACTGATTTTTCGGGCCCCTTGGTCAAGTGTCAGCACTTGCCTCCAAAGTTATCTCTGACACAAATACAAAGCCCTATATGAAAGCAAGCTAATACTTTAGCAGTATGTCAAAGGACAACGCTCCACCAATTTCACTCGTGAAAATACATTTTTTCTAGTCATGACTATTACACAACATTTGGATACAAGTGAGACAAATGTACTTAAAGGAATAGTTCAATATTATGCTCACAGTTACACAAGAATATCATTATCACACTAATGTTTGTACGTTAAGTGTGGAAAAGGGCTCCAAAATTAACCTCCAAAGCTCACTAATTAACATGTTGTATCTCATTCAAACAGAAATGTAAAGAAGACATGTTTGTGGTTTTACGTGCTGCAACTATTTGCTAGCAAACAGCAGGTGACCAGCTTAGCTTAGCATAAAAACTGAAAGCAGAAACTGCAAGGCTTCGTCCAAAGTTTAAAAATACACCTAATACCACCTTTACACCTCACTAATTAACATATAATCATACTAGTATTATGCTTTTTGGCTTTTCCCCTCTCCTTTATTGAGTTATATATCTTTTTTGTGCATGTAAAAGGTTTGCAAAGTGAAAAAGCCCAAAGGGAGTTCCTAACTCCCACAGAAAGCTCTGCTCTGAGCCGCTTGAAAACCTCTCGTTTGTAGTCCAGCCTTTCACTCCCTTTACTTGTGACGTCACAATGAAAACGCGTCATAAAGCTGCCAAGCGGCTAGGGGGTCAGGCACTCCCTCAAACCAAGCTAGTCTGAGCGGAGGCCCTTTGGCTCGACTCGCCTTTGTTTGGTTTTCCATTGTAGAAATGTTGTACCTGTACCTGATTCCAAGTACTTTTTTTTGTATCACCTCACCTCCGTCGAGGTTCCAAGCGAGCTGAGGGATACTAAAATGTAACGTGAAAACATGACAGACTGCTGATTGATCAGAAAGAATCGTCACTATTCACTGCATCATCATTGCTGTGCACCAGACAGAGGCCAGCATCAGAAAGTTTTATATTTTACAGTTTTCGTATTGGAATTTCATCACTAAATCCACTTCTGAGAAGTTTTGTGGTGAGAAATCAACTGTGTAGATTTCCAATCTAGACAGTTTTACGAGAAGTGATGGCGGAACAAAAATGTGCTTGAATATTTTCAGAGTTGAGGAGCTCTGCAAGTGGCTGTGGGGGATGCCTGTGCCAACCCGCGGGAGGAGCATTTAAGGCCGACCAGCCGCCCGCTCAGAGCCCTCTGCTCCCGCCGTCACACAGACCGCTGCAGCAACAACGGCAGAGGAAAACACAGCTGGAAGGTTTTCATACCGCTTATCTGTCTTTTTTTAACTTAAATCAAGAGAAAGCTGTGTGGCTCGTTGGTGTGTGCGCATTGAACGTCGCGGCAGTCGTGTGTGGCGTCGCTATGACAACAAGCCAAGTACCATCTCTGGGTACTATCTGCAATGGAAAACGGAGCAGGGCCGAGTAGAGTCGAGTCTATCGAGTCGACCTATGGTAGCATTTTTCGGTAAGGCAGCATAGATCGTCAGAACACCGGCAACAGTAACTTCACAAACTGATCAAGTGCGGAATTGTTGTAAACACAGCCAAAGTTATCATTTAAAGTTAACATTACACCTGATGTGAAAGCTACTGAGCAAACGTTCAAATTGTTTGGCCAATTTTTATGTAAAATTGAGTTGAAATATGGTGATTTTTGTAGTGGTTTATGGTAAGATGTGGAACAATGATGTTGTGTGGTTGTGGACTTGTGAGTAATACTTATACCATCTGCTAGGTTACGGTCACAGTCTGAAGTGGCTTTGATTTGGCTCACACTACCTTGTTTCTTACGACCCGCCCTTCTCTGCTTCTGATTGGCTAGTAGTCCTTACCTGGGAACTGCGCATGTGCAACTCCCAACGAAGATTTTGTACAAGTAAGATGCATCACTCTGTAGCTCGTACAGAGTGATGAGAGAACATACAACACATAGGGTGAAAAGAGGAGCTGCAGCAATGTGCAGTATGAGACAAATATGGTGTTTTTTGAAAATTAAACCATGTAAACCTGTTCTGGTACAACGCCTAAATAAGATTTTGAACCTGAAAATGAGCATAATACCACCTCTTTAATTCATAAACAAAAAAATTTAAAAATAACAAGCATACTGTGGTTTTAACTCACTTCAAAACGCCAACAAGTAATTTTTAAATGGCTAAGCTATATAATTGGTGGCATTAATCTTCTTTTATATCTTGGCAAGAAACTCTTGGCAAGAAAGATAATAAGTATATTTCTCATGATGTCAAAGTGTTCCTCTATGTGGCATTACCCGGATATCTCATCTTGGGATTGGAGGCAACAAATTTTTGTGGAAGGCACCAGTGTGTTTTTTTAGCTTGACCCATACTAGGGACAACAAGTCCGGATATCTCGTCATCTGTTGCTTCGTTTTGACCATGCAGTCTCTCAAAAGATTTATGGAAGTGCAATACTAAATCACTGGAGTAGTCTTTTAAAGATCATAAAAATGCATCAGAGGTATGAGATATGCAATCCTCCCCCTCACAGTGGTTTTCAATTACTCCAAACAGCAAGTACTACATTACCAAGGGTGCCCCATTCCAGATTTTGCCTAACTTTTAAAATACCCACAAATCCAGTGGTTGTTTGACAAGACAAAACAATATACCAGACAGTTAATATGACTTGTTTGTTACAAGTTATTTTGTTTAAAAGGCAGGTGCTGCGCTGCTGGAAGAGGAGCTCAGGATTTCAACTCAAAGCACTGAGACCTTTTTTAGACCACATGTCTTATTTTTCTCTTGCCATCTAAAGCAGGGATGGTCACTTAAGCCAATAAGATTCATCATCTTACCAATCAGAGTATCTTAAATGCCTTGTTTAATAAACCAAAGAAACCAAACCATGATTAATAGTCAAAGGTACTGCATAAATATTCACTTAAGCCACTGGCTATACTTAGACAAATAATTTGTTTGAGAATCTGTACTAAGTTTCTTGAATCAGTGAGCAAGCGCAGATTTAACAGAATGGAAAATGGGTTAAAACAGAATTAAAAATGAAAAAAACAACAACCTCACTTTGCATAAATTGTCGTTAATAGTTAACATAAACATTAAGCCAAAGTGTCACTGAATTTCATTACTACATATGTTACTTACAATCTGTCAATAAACCTTTACTTCGTGACCTCAAAACTGCTGTCATGTGCGTGTTACGTGGGGACTGATGTTATGCAACAACAGACTGCTTGAAATTAAAAGAACAAAGTCGGCTTCACAAAGTCGGACAACGATCTCTCGTTGCACAGGTCCTCTGTCGCATCATTTCACCCACAGTTAGTGAAGGCCCTGACAGAGCCCAGTCTATATCCCCCAGCCACTTTTTCCTCCCTCAACACTAATCATTGGTGATTCCCTAACAAGAAATGTGCGTTTCTTTAATGCCATCACACACTGTTATCCAGGTTCTATGGTTACTGACATCATAAAAAGCTCCCGATTTTACTGCCATCACTCCCATCCTCTAGTAAAAGAGTAATAGTCAACGTGGGAGCAAATGAGGTAGCCCGTAAGCAGTCTGAGTTGACCAAATTGGATTTTAACCATCTTTTTTTTACTTCTTAATGCAGTGCGGGAAATCCATGTTTGTCTCAGGTCCCATTAACTCAGCTGCCCGTGGTGCTAGTCATTTTAGCAGACTCCTCAGCCACCATGACAGGCTACAAGTTGCCTGTAGAGCTAACGAAATATATTGATAATTTTAATAACTTTTGGGAACGTCGTTCTCTTTTTAAAAGGGATGAACTTCACCCAAACAGACTGGGATCACAAATTATTCCACACTCACTCACTTCCCTTCCCCCTTCCTGTTTCACAACTAACTGTCCTGTTGTTTATATTGAACGATTTTTTCACCTGCAAGGAAATGGATTTAATGATTCTGACTGAAACCTGGCAAAGAAGCATGGAAAATGGCCCGTTAATTGAATTGTGCCCACAGGATCGTTCTTTTATCAGTACTCCTAGGACCTCTGGTCGGGGTGGAGGTCTCGCGATGGTCCCCAAAAACTGCTTTCAAATCTGGAGGATGACCACAGGGATTTTCCTCATCATTTGAACTACAAGTGACCAAAGTGGGTCATTCAAACCCCATTTTTTGTATCTTAATTTATTGACCCCCTGGTTCTAACAGCTCTTTTATGTCTGATTTTAGAGATTTTTTATCTTCTATTATACGGTTGGGCAAAGCGGTAATGAGTGATTTTAATACTCACATTGATGATGCCTCCTGTAGTGTTGCTGCTGAGTTTTATGTATCACTGAATCATTTAATTTTGTTCAACATGTGTCCGGTCCCACACACATTAAGGGCCATACATTGGACCTTATTTTTAACCTTGGGTTAAATGTTGATTGTATTTACTCAGAGGAACTGCATGTCATTGATCAATACTGTGTCTTGTTCAACCTCTCCTTTAATTTAAAAAAAGTCACTTTAAAAAAGTGCCTGAAAAGTTTTCTGCTGTTTTTGACCAAAACACAGTTCTGTCTCACCATACTGATTTTAATAATCTTCACTCCACTCTTTAATTCACATTGCGCTGAAGTCTTGGATCAAGTGGCTCCGAGTAAAATGAGACGTGTCCCCTCCACACACCCTTCCCCCTGGCTAAATGACGCCATTCAGTGTTTTAGGCGTAAGTGTCCGACTGTAAATGTCAGTGTTTTAGGCGTAAGTGTAGGAAGGCAGAGCCTCAGTTCCCTCAGCTCTAGTTTTGTTTCACTTTAATTCAAACATGCAATAATTCAACCTCTTCTGAAAAAAAAAAAAAACAATCTTGGATCCATTCCTTGTCCAGAAATTACAGGCCTATTTCCAAGCTGCCATTCATCTCAAAAATAGTAGAGAAAGTTGTTGCCAAACAGCTCACTGCCACTCTGACTGCCCACAATATACTCGACAAGTTCCAATCTGGTTTCCATCAGAATTATTCCACAGAAACAGCACTACTTAGAATCTCCGTTTTGGTGCTGCTCAATCTTAGTGCAGCCTTCGACACGACAGACCACAGTATCCTGATCTATAGGCTTTGGAAGTGGGTGGGTATGTCTGGGAGTGCCTTGGACTGGTTCTCTTCCTACCTCTCAGAGAGGAGCTTCTCTGTGTCACTGGGAACTTACATGTCTAAAACTGCTGCTCTATCCTGTGGTGTGCCACAGGGTTCTGTGGGCCCCCTCTTAGGCAACATTATTAATAATTTCAAGGACATTTCTTGTCACTGTTACGCTGATGATATCCAGCTGTATGTCACTTTTGGGTCAGATGAGTATGACAAACTGATCACACTATGCAACTGCCTCACTGCCATTAAAAATTGGATGGCTAAAAACTTCTTACAACTGAACACAGACAAGACTGAGGTCCTTATTGTTGCACCTGAGCATAGCTCCCTCGATCACTCAGCATATTGGATCACTTTCATCAGCAGTAAAATCAAATCTTAGGAATCGGTTATGTTTGACACATCAATGCACTTTGATCGACATGTTAAAACTTTGACCAGGTCGTGTTTCTTTCATGTAAGAAACACTGCTAAGCTCAAACCTGTTGTCTCAAAACCAGAACTTCAGATGATAATTTATGCTTTTATTTCTTCCCGCTTTGATTACTGCATCTCCTTTTATACATCTCTTAGCAAGTCGTCCCTGGTTTACAAATGGTCCAAAATGCTGCTGCAAGGCTGTTGACCAGGTACAGCCGGAGAAGTCATATAACACCCATTCTGTTCTCCTTACATTGGCTCCCTGTGAAATTTAGGATTCAATTTAAAGTGCTCGTTTTAACATACAGAACGCTGCATGGTCAGGCACCTGAGTACATCTCAGATCTGTTTCGCCCGTATACTACCACTAGGCCACTAAGATCCTCAGATCAAGGCCTACTAGCAGTCCCGTGTGCATGTCTCAAAACTAGTGGTGACCGTGCATTCCAAGTGGTGGCACCAACACTGTGGAATACTCTTCTGTCAGACCTATGCCCTGAGGTCTCGAAGCATTTAAAAGTCAGCTGAAGACTTTCTTATTTAAGCAGGCCTTTGTCTCCCTATAAACTTTTAACTGTGAATATTCATGTGCTCTTTAAAATACAAAACATTAATTTTGATAATTTATGCGCCTGTTAATATACATAAATACATTGATTATTTTGATTTATGCCTTTTATAATGTTTGATGCTTATGGATGATGTCTGATTTCTCCACTGTTTTATTGTTGCTATTTTTTTATCATTGTAAAGCACTTTGTGACTTGCTCTGTGAAAGGTGCTATAATAAATACATTTTATTTACTTACTTATCCCAGCCAAAGGGCAAACGGGTGAACCAAAGGGGCACTTGGCATATCACATGATCACCTGGGGTTACTTGGGCTGACCAGAGGGGCATTTGGTGCTGACTGTGTGACATTTGGGCAACATTGATGCTTGGAAATGTCTCTCTTTCTGGCTGAACAAACTGCGATTTAGCAATAAGAGCAAAAAAGGGCGGGGCAATCATTGCTGCCTGAGAAGCCTGGACCACACTATACTGAAAGTAGATGAGAAAAGCAGAGCTAGACTACCAACTGGGCAAAGCAGGCAACTGCCCCAGGGCCCCAAACCCTGAAGAGTAACGTGCTTGTACTCACCAAGTGTGCAATATATCGGAGTGAACACTGAAGCGTTTTCACACATATACTGTATATTTACTTTTTGCATTACACATTCATGAACATCTCTATATCTTTCTCCATTTCTGCCTCATCTGCTTCAAATAGGCTGTGATTATTATTTTACTTTTTCAAACAGGAAGCTGTCATCCTGTAGAGAGGAAGTCCCGGCAGTGCTGGAAGTACCTGTTCTGTTTTGCAGAGTCTGACTTTACTCCCCACCAGGGACACCAGCACTCTGCCTTTGTAACCGCGGAGCTCCAGCAAGCCTCGCTTGTTTGTGGAGGAGGGGAGGATGTCGGAGCGTTTCTGGGAGCCGCAGGCGGGGGGGCGCGTGGCCGTCTGAAGAGTTTCCATCCACTCCTGGCGCTCCCCTGTGGACACATGTAGGAGTGGGAGACAGAAACAGAGAAAAAGAGAGCTACATGGTGCGTGTGGGTACAAGTGCGAGTTTGTGAAAGAGTGAAAACAAGAGATAAAGAAATCAAGAAAGGCCGAAAAGAGAACTAGACAAAGAGAGATCAAGGCGTTTTGAAGTCTTTGACTTATATTGTTAATTCATCATTTTTGCTTCCCTTCAGTGACTTCACGGTCTTATTGGTTGCTAAACCTCTACTGCATACTGATACAGAAAATTCTAGTCCAAAAGAAAAGTAATTGAAACACCGGATGAGCTACGATTGGTGAAAATTAACTTAGCCCCTGGAAAAAGAATATCCTGCAAAGCTTAAAAGTGCAAAGTCTAGCACTGGAGATATAGATAGCTGCTACTCTGAGATTTGAAAGCCTCAGGCAAGATGTGACATGGGTAATTTGAGTAAAACACACCACCTAATTAAAATACAGGATTAAAAATATATAGCTTCTAATGAGATTCAGCAATAGTTCTGTGAATCCACTAAATTGTCTCAACCTGGAAAACAACAGAGCAAAGTCACAGAAAGGTGTGAATAAATTTCAAGGAGCAGTTTATTTCAGTTGTAAAGATCACTTACATTTGTTTGTGTTTTGTGGTTTTACCAACTAGAAGGTTGCTAAGCCCTGTCAAAATTCAAGTTCTCACAGAGCATAAATGCAGTTTACAGTTATAATGGTTGCAGATGTACCACTTGAAATTCTTAGTAATCTTTGAAACAATTAATCCTTCATTTTAGGCAAACAGACAAAAGCAGCGTTCTCATTTTTAACCATTGACCATCAAGTGTGCAGGCTGAAATGACAAAAGTCACTGGCAGATATTATCAGCAGAAGCTAGATAGCTAATTAAGCTAACGTTAGCTCCATGAATTGGTTGAAAGCACTGTGTTGACTTTTTAATATTTCCAGCTAATGCACTCATACATTTTATCATGCAAACAGCCTCTTAGTCAGTCAAGTCAATCTTAATCTTTAAGTATGACATGGAAAAATAAAGATTAAACTGTTATTTCATCGCCACATAACCCATAAAAGCATAAGTTTTCACTTTTTAAAATTACAAGCAGAAAGGCTTTTTGACAGAATGTAACCCACTGGATATTCAGATAAAAAACTAACCGTAATGTAACATTAGTGCAGGTCAGAGATGCTAATGTGACTCTAAACTCTGGCTTCTAATCAGTGGGAAATACAATTTTTTTTTAAGTAACCTGCAACCCCACAAACTAATGCAGGTAGTTTAATTATATGCAATAGACTCTTAGTCTTGGACTTGTGTAGGTACTGAGCTAGTTAGCTGGACATGCTAACATTTGCAGCTAACGTTGGAGCAAACTAACACACTGTTTAATCCATTACTTTTAGTTTTGCTGTGTTTTTGGGTTTGTAAAGACTATAAGACATATAAACTTTTTTATATACAGAGTTTTGCAACTACAGCCCCATGCATACGGAGAAACCCAAAGCTCCACAGGCCTGCGGTGCCTAGTTACAGTTGCTAAGATATAACTGGACAATCTCTGCTCGTGGGAGCGTCCTGTAACTGGCCCTTCAGATGTGTGGTGTCTTCAAAAATGATTTGTCCTTGAACAGGACACTGAAGCTCTAACTTATTGTAAATCAGCCTGGATTACTGCACAGCTAAACGGCTCAAGTGTAGAGCAATGCATCATGTTCCATTCAAGGTTTTTATTCAAACAATGTACCCTCAAAAGGCCTCACATATCTTCTCTCCAAGTTTTCAAACGGACATAAAAGACGACATGAAACCAGCACTGTGAAGCCCATTCCCCTACCGCCAAAGACATTGTGCTATCAAAGTGGAAACACAAGAGATACCACAAGAATTGTTAACGCAGGCGCGCACACACACCACAGGTCCAAAGCAGCACCCACTGTGGTAGCTCTTACATGACAATCCATGACAGAAAAAGACTAAGAGGAGGAACAAAAAACGGGATCAAAAACATCTGTAAACTGATATGAAAACAAATCAATCAACAAATCAGTTTGGATGGTCCTGCAAATTTGAGAAAAGGCAACAGCCTACCCTCTTTTCTAAAAAGGACATAATCATACAGGAATAAAGTTTTCAAAAAGTAAATGCACATCAATTCAAACCTGCGAAGCTATCAACTCATCATCCAAAACAAAAAAACCAACACTGACAGAATGATACTTTTCTGAAATACACAAAGTGACAAAGTGATGCTCTCAGAACTACATTAGTGTGGTCAGACGTGGGGGCCTCGCACCCCCCCTTTTCAGGAAATGTATTTTTGGACTCCCAGGAATATGAGCAAACAACAGTACTTGATGTCTGTATTTCCAAATGACCCTGGTGTGTTTTATTAAAGGCCTTACCTTGGTGTAATCACTTCTCAGATTCATTTTATTATCCATTATTATGCTTATTATGCCAGTTTGCCAAAAGGAGAAAGACTACCGACACACAAATCATGTCAGCAAAATCAATTGTACTATTAGCTGTGTAGGCAAAGGAAGCATGAGGAACTATTTGTGGCAGGTTCTACTTACATTGCCATGCTTCACCAGTATTATTTGCTAGAGAGAATAATTGTTTTGCGATACTTTATTGATCTCCACAATGGGAAAATGTGTCTTTTCAGATCCATGGAACATTTCATTACCTAGATGACTAAGATAAATGTACACATATTAACTTACATAGCCTGTAACAGCTAATATAAGGGGGTGGGTCTATACAAAATGTGCAAAATTACGACAACACTGTGCTGGCCTTGGTTGTCTTAGACATGCTGAGGACGCTACAAATAAAGACAAAACGGTAAATAGTTTCTGACTAGCCAGAGTATAAACGTCTGCTGTGATTACTTGTCTGGTTTATAAGAATAATTAAGTATTTTTCTACAAAATATCAGCTGCAGATGCTTGTGGTCGTGGTTACCAATTTGCTCCTAAATCTTCTCCTTCAACCATGGAAATTTATCAAGGAAGACATGAATATTGTGCTTTTCTTTGTTATACATGACAGAAAAGTGAATATCTGTGGAACGTTTTTCACTATTTTCTGATATTTTATAGACCAAATAATTAGGAAAATAATGAGCAGATGAATGAATAATGATAATATTAGTCAGAGTGTCTCTTCAATTGACATTGTGAACTATGAAGTGCAGGGGAAAAGGGACATGCATTTGCTTCTCTTTTTGACCACAGGTGCTTGATAATGGGCGGTTCATCATGCTGCTTCTAGTGTTGGTGTTATCTTCCCTTGTGGGTCTGTCTGGGTTGACTGCATTTTTGGATCTAATTATCCTCAGGCTCTGCTTGGATCAGGCCTGATGGTCTCTTTAAAAAAAGAATCCATCAGGTCATTTCAGGATGAAAATGTTGGACCCTGTGAAAACTCTGAAGCTTCCCAATTTGTCATATTATTTTATGACAAACTAGTTTTTTCCCCTCAGCCAACTGTGAGCTTGTGCTACCCTCAGAGTGACCTGCTGGCGTGTCCTCAAAGCGCTCTTCCTCTGTAGAGCAATAGAGGAAGGAGGTCCGTTCTCAGTGACATGTCATTTCGTGGTCAACCTGACATTGTCTTAAATTGACCTTAATTAGCTTCTTGACGGAGACTTTCTGACCTCCTGTTGCCTTTTTGCGGCCATGTGCCCGTCTTTGACCTTGCATGCGAACACATCCACTGACTCCACTTCTGATTCTCCAACTCCTACACACACTACCCTCTTCAGCTCCCAAATACTGCATCTGCTGGTCCCAAACTCAGCTCTGGTCTGGCTACCCCCCAGATTCTTATGAATTTACAAAGAGCGGGTATCAATAATAAATGCCCTACTCAATTATTGACTGCTCTTTACATCACTAGGCTTTACTGTTTCGTTCCCACCCTGCTTTCTGAGTTCCATTACCTGTCCTGAGCTCACTTATTTGCCTGTTCATTTATTCAGGCCCTTCCTCACTCCCTCCACTCTTCCTCTTCGCCCAGGCTGTCAATCTGAGCGCGGGAGGGAGGGCTGGAACGAGGCATGAGGTGGGAGGATTGAGAGAAAATTGAGAGGAGCAGTGAGACAGTGGCATGCCCATACGCCTGCGTGTTAGCATACGTGCATCTGACTTGTGTGCCCGAATGTGCCTTGCATATGATGAAGTATATGTTTTTGTTTGTTTGTGCACACACACACAGTCTCACACAACTCTAGCGCGGCTTGCCAAAATTACTTTCCACTCTGTGTGCAAACATGCCCTCACCTCTGCATGCGCCTAGCTTCATCGCCTGTTCAGGGGATATATGTATAGCCGTGTATTTGAAAGACCATTCCACTTTACATGGAGAGAGACGAGTAGAGAGGCAGATAATCCTCATTGAAAGTGGATGAGATGAGAGCCAGGTCCACTTAGCGCTCAGCAGAGATCTTAGAAGGCGCCCACACAGTCCCTATCAACTGGGGGGAAAAAAGAAAAATACACAAAACAGATGGATTGTGGCCATGTGCTTTGTTTTCTCTCATTTCAATCTTCTCTCCCATACATATGTTGGTCAGAATTCTTTGGTAATCCAAAATGCACTTGTTCTGAGGCCTCAAAAACCCAGCATCATTTGTCAGGGTCTATTACAATCTAAATATACATTGTGTATTTGTGCCAAGATGTCCCTCAGGAGACCGAAACAGGGCTAAAAGAGGAGAGAAAATGTTGTGGACTTGCATGCGTCAGATCGACTCCGTCATGATCCCAATAAAAAGGCGATTGTTGCTTTGTTGATCATCATGACAACTCTGTGAGGTGATAATATGTCAGTGCTTACAGGTGAAATAATACAAAGTGAAACATGCACTACAGTTTATACATCTTCACTCCCACTGTACGTCCTCCTGAGTTTATATTCCTGCCATCGTTCTCTCTCTGGCCTGCTCCCAGTCATTTGGTTGTTCTCCCTACTTATTCTCTCTCTAACTCTCTTTCCTGTCATTTCAAACAAAACCAACATGTGTTAGGAGCAGGCTTGTGGAGAGGCAATTGCCAAAGCATCAGAATACAAATCATCAACGTTTTGTTGTTTTTTTTCTTGCACCATAAATGCCATCTTCTTGGGGCGTATTTGTCAGCATCCCCTCCACACCTCCGCTTGTCTTGACCGCTTTCCATCACCCTCCGCCGTGTCTCTTTCCTGCCAAACTCTCGCTTTCTTCTCCCCCATTGCTGCCACTGCTCTCCGCATCACTCCCTCTCTGTCTTTTCTTCCCTCCTTACCCCACCCCCCCGCATGCCTGCCTTCCTTCCTCCTTCCATCTAGCCTCTCTCAAGCTGACAGTACCTGAGGGAAGAGGCCACCTGCGGACCAAGTGGAGAATCAGCCGACAGCTGTGTGCACACTCTCTCCGGTGGCCTTCAATTATTCACTCACTTCTCCCTCCTCCTTTCTCTCTCTCCATCTTCATTCTGCCCTTTTCATCTCTCCCTGCCGTTGCTGCCTTTACCTCTCTGTTGCTTCTTCACACTGTGATTGCGTGTCTGCCTCTCTCTCTGTTATTCCCTCCTTTAAGCCCTTCCCCCCCCCCCCCCGTTTTCTCCTATCCGCTTCTTCTAATGTCCCTCCTGGACGCCTTTAACACTCTCGCACTCTCCACTGTTTTCTCCCCCCATCTCTACCCCCCACTGGATCAGCCCAGCAGATCCTTACCTCCACTTCACTAACCTACTCCTTCTTTCCCTCTGTCTCCCCATGTCTCCCTCTTTCTCATGTGTTTCCCCTAAGATTGATGACTCTCCGCCACAAGGCGAGCGGGCCTGTTTAAAGATGCATGAGGTGATGAGGCCAAGTTTTCTCCTCCTTCTCACTCTCTCACTCTCCGTCTCTGTCTCTCTCGCTCTCTCTCCTCTTTTCCCCTCTCCATCTCTCCTGCACACGCTTTGTACTGACGACAGCAGCCACCTCTGCAAGAGGCTTCCCACCGATCCCAGGCGGTCAGAGGCCACCTCCAAAATCAGACAGCCTTCTCCCCTCCCAGCTCTTGTCAGGACGGCTGAGTGTGACGTATGATGATCATCCAGCAGTGTGATAAATGACGCCGCTGAGGACCGCGACTCAAACGGACAAAAGAAGCTTGCAGTCATCGATATGATGATGCGCCAAATCGACAGGGACAGGGGGAGACAATCGCTCGTTGCTCAGTGTGGTGAAAATAGATGAAAAAAAGTTTTAAAGGGAAAGTTGTTGGTTATTATAAACCAGTGGTGATAATAATAGATAAATATCCTTCTACCACAAAGCATTAAACACTAGCTCCTAAGCAGTATGCTTGCGCAGTACGAAACGGGGGTTTGTTTGGGTCAATGACAACACAGCGTAAGACAGCGCTGCAGAGATTTTTCAGTCACTCTGAAGTCTGGTCGTATTTTAGTTTTTATGAACGAGCTGAGAGAAACTTGATTGAACAAAATGACCTTATAGTGAACGGAGGGTGAGTTCACTTTTAGCTGTGGGTTGTCTGTCTGACTTGCTAACAGCTTGTAAACTGAAGCTCTCAGTGTGAGATGCTCTTGTGAAAACATGTTGTTCTGCTGCTGTGTGCGTCAAGTGTCTGCAGACTCTATTCATCCACTGCACATGATAACACGTGCAGTTCAGTCAACCAATCAGCATATCTTGTTCATTTTAAATCCAGCAGCCATCAGATTAGTTGTAAAAAAGTGTCAGAACAGGAGAAACACTGCAGACTGCTCTGTATTTATGTCAGTTGTTGGGCTCATTGCAGTTACTGTCTTATAGACGAGACTTATTTGTTTTCATGTAATTGTGCATGGAGTCATTGCACTACCTATATAATATAAAATCTTGATAATGCACACTAAGATGGTTTTCAAATGTTCACAAAAGGTTGGCTGTTATTTTTTCAATGTAAAACTTGTTGAAAAGGTTCCAGTGTGTGTATCAGTACATTTTATTCTCTTTTGGGACATTTTCACAATACCGTTATAATACTTTTGGTCACTATAATCGTGATATGAAATTTTCATACCGCTACTATATAGGTAACTGTCTAATGTATATGACAGCATGTGTTGTGTTGCATGAGAGTATGTGTTGAGAGATGTTTTATTTCTGTATTTTGTGTTGTCTTAAAAAGCTGCAGAACGGACAGAGTCCAAAACAAATTTCCCTTCGGGGACAATAAATCATATCTTATCTTATCATCCCTATTGATGACCAACACACAAGTCTGAAATAAGACTTTCATTCAGTGGCATGTATTGTGTTTGCTATTAACTGTGGGTTTTCTATTCATTCGCTATTTATTATCTAAAAACTAAGTTTTTGTAAAGTTTAGTCAAGTGTAGTTACCAGTAGGGCTGCAGCTAACAGTTATTTTCATTGTCCATTAATCTGTTTGTTATTTTCTCAAGTAACAGATTAGTTGTTTGGTCTGAAAAATGGCGATCAGTGTTTCCCCAAGCCCAAGATGACGTCCTCAAATGTCTTGGTTTGTCCATAACACAAATATCACGGATGAGTAAAGAAACCACGAAACACTCACATTCAGGAACACGTTTTCCTTAAAAAAATTACTCAAACCAGTTAATTGATTATCAAAATAGTTGCCGATTTATTTAAGAGTTAACAACTAACCAATTAATCATTGCAGTTTAGTTATGAGTACTTGAAGGTTCTGGCCTTCAAAAAAATATGTAGTTAAGTAGTACTACTGAGCACAGAGTATTACTATGTTTACTGTACATATTCCAAAATCAGCACCACAAATCAATAACTTACTCCTCATTGTGGTGCATTTCTACAAATGTTGGGATTGTCAGTGAGTCCAGGGTTTTGAGATGTCAACCCAGCTTGAATCCAATTCATCCACTGCTGTCTAGAATGGCTGCCTGGTCTTTGGCTTAAACAGTGGTGCAAACACTCAATACTCAATACTAAAGTAAGGGTAAAGCTTGAATCTGCAACTGATTTATTTTTTTGGCAGCTTAGGGGCAGCGGACAAAAGCTATAAAAACACAACACTGACATATTATCACCTTGTAAAGTTTTCTGACGAATGGGCAAATTTCTAACTGAACACAGAGCAAAAAACGACCAGCTGAACTTATCAAGGGCAGTGAGTAGATGCTTAATACCAATGATGAATAGGTCAAATATTGGTTATTCTATTCCTAGTTCATCAGACATCAATAACTTGCATTCAGTGATCTAGTCGATAAAGATCTTTCTACCATGTTCTCACTGTACTACACAATGCGTCAAAGGTTCTCAACGCCATAACCATGCAGAGCTCAGCTCCTCTGATCTCACTGATCCACGTGACCCTATCTGACCACAGATACAGACCCTCGATTAGTGAATGCGCCGTTTGACCCGGGCAGCCTAATAGACTGCCATCAAACAGGCAGGAGGTAAAGCAGCGGAAAGTGTCTCTTCCCCTTCTCATTAAGGTCCGACACAGACAAAGCTCCCAGCTGAAAGACGATAAGACGAGACAACTCTTACTCCATTTTGTCTGACAGAGGGATGAGGAGAGGACGGAGGAAAGAGACTATTAAAAGACCAGTCTCTGAGAGATTTGAGTATTTGTTCATTTTTTTAACACATTCTTTTTCCCTTTTGATTGACTTAATAACATGGCTCAGACAGGGACATGAAGTCATTACAGCCAACAGAATCTCCCTAAACACCATCGTATACACCCATCCCCCTGCTTCCCAGACTGAGCCTGCTCTGTCCAAAGATTAAAAAAACAAGGCTATATACTTGACACTATGTGTGTTACAACAACAAACAAGAATTAGCAATTTTAGGGAACGTCTGGCTTAAATCTGTTACGTACATACAGAGCAAGTAAGCTAAGACGTGCTAATTAGTCCGTTTCAGAGAAGTTGTATTTAATTAACTTTGAGAAAGAGACAAGCTAGCCGTGTCAGTGCAGTCTTGCTAATCAGTCTTCACAACAAGAACATTCTGAATCCAGATCTGTATTTAATATGCAGCATTAGATTAAACAGAGATTGTAAAAGAGATTGAAACAAATGCTATATAATTTGTTAGCTTGTATGCTTTAGAGGTGTTGGTTTTAGAGCTACACTAGCTGTTTCCCAATTTCCAGTCTTAATGCTAAAACCAGGCAAACCATCTGCAGAGAGTAGCTTCAGATTTACCATACAAACATGAGAGTGATATCAATCTCTCACATCTCATTCTCACATATAAGTGTTTTCCCCAAAATGTCAGATTCAGCGCACAGTGGCTGTGCCCAGTTGTTGTCTGCTAGCGAATACTTCAGCACATAACTCACCCTAAAATGAAAAACTTTGTGCTGAATATATTTAATTGGAAGCTGTGTTTTAGGACAGAGCCAGGAGATTTGTTTCCGCCTATCTATAATTTTTATGCTAAGCTAGGCTAAACACCCCATCTCTGTACTTAACGCACAGGCTTGAGCTCTTATCGTCTCATATCACGCACTGAAAGAAAGCAAATTTCCCAAAATGACAGAATGCATGTGAAAAAGAGAGAGAGAGAGAGAGAGAGAGAGAGAGAGAGAGAGAGAGAGAGAGAGAGAGAGAAGCCAAAAGGGAGGGGGAAGATGGAAAAGGACAGACAGAGGCGGAGAAATGGGGGTGAACAAGAAAGAAAAACAAGGCTAGACAGGGAATCAGGATGGTCAGAGCAACAGAGGCAGACAGACGGAGCAGAACAGGAAGCAAAATGCAGAACAAAGAAAAGTCAAGGATGCACTTGTTGTACCTTCTCTTTCAGCCCGGAATATGAAGGTCCGAAGGGAGGTAACTACCTCAAACCTGTTGTCACCCAGTCCTCGCACCTGTCTGACAGCACTGGCCAGGATCATACCTTTGGAGTACATCTCCTAAACAGAGAGACAAATAAACAGTCGGATAAGAGCGCTGCCAGAACACTCACTAAATAGGTATATAAACACAAGCAGACACACACGCAGCTTCATGCATGCTAATAATGTTACTGACTTGTTGCCTATTCCTTTCATGTAGACCCACAATTACTGTTTTGCAGCGCATTGTTTGCATCAATAGATGTGTAATTCTGAGTTGTATTACCGTCGGCTAGGATCGCATTCAATTTGAAACGCCACTGACAGACATCCTCATCAAACTGGAGCCATAACCCATCACTACAGTGTCAAATTTATTTGCAGAAATAGCTTCCCTGTTCCCTTTCAAGCAATAAACTTTGATAAATGGCACAGAGCTCTTGGACAAGAAGCATTTAACGCTGCCAGAAGGAATACAAACAGCAAACCATTGCTATATGTTTTCATATGAGCTGCATACGGTTCAGCAAGCCGGGGCAAACCTGCGCTGATGCGATCTTTGACACAAACAACTCAAAATATAGACATGAAATTGTGTGTGGAGATGCAGGAAACACTGAAAACATTGCATTAAAAGAAGCCCAAAAACAAGAATGACACACAGAGCTTCGTCATTTGGCTGTAAGGAGACATCACAAAACAAATCTACATGCTGAAAACAAACTTCTCAAATATTTAAAAAGAGACAGGCACGCTGTAATGGGGATTTGGGTGAAGCACAGGAAGTGCTTGTTGGGTAAAGTGGGATTGGGCTATGTGTATGTGTATGTGTGTGTGTATGTGTGTGTGTGTGTGCATTGTTTCATTCACCCACATGTTTTCCCCAAGCAGCTCTGGTGGAGGCATCCAAATAAGGAGGATGCCTCACTAGAGGCTTCATGACCCTCTTTACAGTCTCCCTTGACAATGGCAATTAAAGTACTGGGTCATTGTCAATATGAAGAAGGGGTGAAAAAAATGGGGGGGGGAATCACACATCAATATTATCACTATCAGTAAGGACAGAACGGTACCGGCGTTAAATCAGTATTCAAACCACAGTGTCGCAAGTATAACAGAAATGCCCTTAAAGTAGTTGGAAAGAGCTAAGAAAATCTGAGATTGTAATGTTCTTGCAATAGAGTGAACTGGAGGACAGTACATTATGCTTCTGTAGCAGCATGAAAATCACTGGGCTATAAAAAAAATAGGAGTGGAAAAAAAGGGGTCGCTGCAGACACTGCATTATTCATGTCGATAATGTCATTATCATTGCAAAGTATGACAAAAAAAACATGTCCCTTTTTTCTCTCAGTCCCTCTTCAACGGGCTTGACCGGAATTTTGATTCTCTGCAGTCCTGTGCACAATGTAATGGCTTGTGGTGATTGCCACGCACAATACTGTACTTCTGCTCTACTGTACCACCGCCGTCACATGTCGCGAAGACACAGAGTGCGAAGTAAGCGGAGGAAGGATGAATTGAAGAAGAAAAAGGATGTGAACTTCTGACTGCCTCTCGCCATTCTTAATTAAGCCGGTGACCTTGCCATCCACAAAAGCCTATTTCTAGAGAGCATACAGCCAAAAATATACCAGACGGCACAGTCAGTTAGGGAGAGCGGGGGGGTGGATGGATAGAGAGAGCATGGAATTCAGAAAAAGGAGAGAAATTACATTTGTGTGAAAGGCTAAGTAGAGAACTGAGAGAGAGCAAGAACGGGAAAGAGCTTGGAAAGATACAATGGGGGGGGAGGGGGGGTAACAACAAAGGAAGAGACCACAGTGGAATTCCATAATGAAGAAAGAAGAGCTAGAGAAGAGGGAAAGGAAAGAAAAGGGAGGTGTGTGGGAAAGATAGACATCATGTAGAAATGAAGACGCCTAAGAGGGTCAGGCAGGGTTCCTTCTCATATTAAAGCAGGATGTTAACAATGGCAAGAAGTGGCTCAACCTAATTACCGACAGCCAGCCGTGTGCGTTTCTGTCCCCGGGAGTTTCACACCAATATCTCCACTCTTTCTCTCTCTAAATTTAGACATAAGTTAAAGCAAGGTGAGGAAAGGAGAAAGTGCGTGTGTGTGTGCGCGCGTGTGTGTGTGTGTGTTTGTGCGTGTGTGTGTGTGGGGGGGGTGAATTAGCTTGGTGGCTGTGTGCTGATAATTATACCCCAAGTATGGGTTAACGGTAATTAATTGTTTTAATTCTACTTTTGGGGTCACGAAGGATAGAGTTGTTTAACTGCAAGTTGTGCATCTGTAAATACTCTGACGGCGGAGTCAGCAGAGAGATGATGGTGAAAAGAAGTGGTCAGCATTAAAACGGTGGATTTCAGAGACGCAAGGCCTCCACGCATTGCAACCGCCCACACATGGACACACACACACACGTACGTGATGTTTATAGACTAATCTCGAGAGGACGGACTGCCAAGGATGCAATGAGGCCTAACTATCTGTTCTTTCTCCAATAACAGACACACCTGACTCGCCTCCCCTCCGCCAAAGATCTCCTCCACACTCTTTTCTCCTCACTCTGGCTTCCTCCCTTCACCTACCTCCCACTCTCAACTCCCTCGCCCCCACATCCTCTCACTCTAGCTGTGCCTATATGACTACCTCTCATTCTACCCACCCAACATTTGTCAACATGTGTCATTTTGCAGGGCGCCATCATTTCTACTGCCCATCCTGCGTGGCCAGCTATGTCCCTTCTCTTTTCAAAAACAACCCGGTAAACTTCAGGAAACAATTAAGGTAGAGCAATGGAGCTAAAGCCTACAATAATGGAGGCGCCGTGTAGGGAGGAGGGTAAAGAGGGTGAAAAGAGTTTTACCACCAGTATGGAGTTCAGGTTCTGGCATCTCCACAGCAATACGTTTTCAATGGAGGCATGAGGACACCAACTGGATGAAACAGAAAACTGCACCTTTGAGAAAAATGCTGGTGGGCAACAATTTATCTTTACTTTCTGTTTCACCCTTAAGGATTTTAAAGATGTTGCCTCTGGAAAGAGCTGTTTTGAAGTCCAAGTTCAGTAACAAGTCTTCATAAAGTTAGTTGTAAGACTTTCAGGTCTCTGAATGTGACCATTCAGATGACACGTTTCACAGAACATTGTCATTTCAAACTTGTGTCTATTTTTTGTACATATATGAGAAGTAATTTCAGTCTAAAAATAAAACATTGAAGCCTGGTTCAGACTTATACATTTTGTTTGCTCCAAGATATAATGACATCAAAATTTTTGGTTTCAATTCTCAAATCAAGTCTTTGGGGATTTTGGATTAAAGTCTGGCTCAAGTCCAAGTATCAGTCCAAGGGTTTTGGGGGGATTAGATTTTTTGGGGCGCAATGCTTAACATATTAAGATTAACATATTAGCACTTTACAAAGTTGATATGGTGAACATGTTAGCAAACAGTTGCTTATTTAAACATCTAGCAGACACGAAGTAACATTAGCATTTATTTGAAGTGATATTTGCGGTCACCTGATGAATCCAATATTCACTGTCCTCTTAACTCTGATTTGCACCTCACTAGCTCCTGATGGAAAATATCAGGCTCTTTAGCTGTTAAATGCACCACTATGTTAGCTAGTAGCTAAATTTGGGGGCCAACTGGTGCTGGGCAGGTAGCGTAGAAGTTTGTTTTTGGAGCTTTTTACTGAGGCTGAAAACAAAGCTGAGAATGAATCAGAACATTAAAGTTGCAGGCCAGAAAACCAAAACAATGTGCTAAAAGAAGCTTTACAAAACTGCAGGGTAATTTTTTGCGGGTCCGCCACTCCAGGCGCCATCTTCCGCTTTACACATAATCATTTAATACTTTGTGAATATAAAAATATTGATTAATGCAGCTTTACGAAAAATCTGCAAACTTAAAGTGAAGGTGGTAAATGCACATGAAAATTAACACCTGGAAATGTATGCTTTTACTGAAGATATCGCAAACTGTGGGCACAAAATGAAACAAAGCATAAGTAAAAGAAAGTGACGAAAAGAAACACTTGGGATATTACAGTAGGCGTCAGCACAGGCGTCTTGGGAAGACACGGGGAGCTTTCAGGTTTGGCTTTTCAGGCTTTGCAGCACCAGACAGACAGGCCGACTGATATACTCATAGACTGATCCACGATCCTAAAACCTCATCTCCCCTTTGGCCCCCTATTCAGCCTCACCACCCCCTCCCCTATCATTTCATCTCTTCATCCCTCCCAGTCATCCACCTCACTTCCTCCCCTCACTACCCTGAAGCCAGGCTTTGGACTGTTTTCACAAACACACACGCACGCACAAAAGACACCACATCGGGACCCTAAAGACTACATCTCAGTGCCAAAGTGTTCTCCCAAGTCAATCCCACTGTTGACGAAATCAGGCGAAAGGAGTGATTGATGAGACGGATTGGATACAACGCTGCAGAGAGGGAGAAGTGAGACCGAGGATCTTGCTACTCTCCCACGCCACCTTCGCTACCCCGATGATGACATCACCACGGCCAGAGACCTTCAAGCTGCGACTGTGATTAAGTGCGATTAGTTCTGTCTGCGGCTGACAGATCCCAGAGGACCTACAAAAGAGTTTTGGGGGGTGTTGAAAGTTTGAGAAAGAGAACGAGCATGGGAATGTTTCAGTGTTCATTTTTATTTTTGTATACGGGGTCTTAAATGAGAGACTTGTAAAACCATGCTGATGTCAGTCTTGAGTTCATCTGAGAATGAAGCTACAGACTGAGCAAATCTTAGACACTCGTTTAAGATTTGAGACAAAAGGCCAAGTCCAAATTCAATCTATGATTGTCTATGCCACAACAGTTTTCAAACATGTTTGATTTTATAGTAGCCTAAAAGATATTAAACAAGATAGTTACCATAAGCTACTGGTCAAACCAAACCACGTAAGGCTGTTGTGGCAAACTCCTGTGTGTACTGAGTTGAGCAAGGTGGAGTTTTATTGCTATTTAAAGGGTGGTGTATGTGATTCTAATCCATTGCACGTCTTTTTGTCAAATTCAATATCTTCTCACGGTCCGCTAGCTGTCGTTCAGAGTGCGCTGAAAATATGTCCAGTGTTTGCACTCAGCCCTGTAAATGGGAAACAAAGAAAGTAGCGCGGTCTGAGCCACACAATACTATTCCAGCCATGATTTGTGTGTCAGGTAACGTTTAATGACTTGCCCACTTACATTCAGATTACTTTCTTCTTCACCAAGTTGTTGTGATGTTAGCTATAGTAGCAGGAAGGTTGTGAGTATCGCTGTCTGGAGCTGGTGTGCTGCCTCTGGGACTGTCTCATCCTCTCCGTATGTTAGCTTCACAGCAGTAGCAATGGTTTGCTAACCCAAATCCTAGCTAACATTAATTACTTGGTCTGTTGTCGTTTGCTTTATATCTGGTTTTGGATTTCTCTAGAATAGCTCACCTTTAATTAAACTTTTTGTTTTGTAAGAAAAAGAGATGGGATTTGTTATTTATATTATTTTTTCAGTTACATGGTCTCACATCAATTTGTTCAACACTGACTTTGTTATCATCCTGAGCTGTACAGAAATGTTAGCAATGCTAACACGCTAAACTGCTGCGTTTAACATACTAAACTGTTAGTATTGTCATTGTGGACATGTTACAGTGGCACTGTGACGTTAGTATTTAGCTCAAATGTGCCCATAATCAGCCTCAGATTTAGATATACATGATAGCAGAAGCTTCAGTAATAGCTACTGTGACTGCTCAGTTCTTTTTGCTGAAAATTGTGGTTATGGCTCTAGTCCTGGAGCTCTCCAAATGGAATAATCATTTAATCAACAGACCTGGTCTGAAATAAATTGAGCTTTTGCACCCCTACATCAACATGACAATATGGCAGGAAAAATGAGCAGTGCAGCAGCATGTCTCTGCACTTTGACAGAAAGCAAGCCACCAACTCGTATTTCACTTTATGGCATAAAGCGGTGCTAAGAGACTTCCTGCCTGTCCATGCAATCTTCCTCTACCCCTGCGCTCACCCTGTGGAGGTGGCACTGGGTGGCATGCAGGGTGGTACAGGGCCTCAGCTGGCTACACAAAGCAGGGATGACAGAGAGATTGTACTCGACCCCTCTGCTCACCCGAAACATGATGAAGCCCTGTGCTTTCTCAGGGGAGAGTCACATTGGCAGGATGACTTTAAAAAGTCTAAACAACAATCTCTGTTCCCTCTCTCTCAAACACACACACACACACACACACACACACACAGAAAGGCAAACTTTCATCTTTCTAAAACGGTCGTGCCTGCGCCGACAGTGACACAGAGAATAAAGTGCTGACTCGCTGGCCTCCCCACCGATTCCCACTCAGCCGGCAACGGAGCGTGTCCTGATAAATAAAGCAACAAATGCAATGGAAAGAGAAAACGAGGGGAAAGAGAGAGACACAGAGGGAGCGAGCGAGCATGGAAGGCTATAATTAGTAAGTGATTAACGAGCAGACATCAGACAGGTCCCACATCATTGATTGTGATGTTGTGCAATGCTGCTGCAGCGAAAACTAGCTGGCCCTGGGAAGGGGCGCTGAGGTCACCGCTCACACACACCCACACACACAGAAATGTGTTTGTTCTTAGTGCAAGATACATCCAACGGTCATTAGCAAGAACATGACGGTAAAGCACATTATGTCAGATGGGTTATGGCCGCTCGAGACTCACTTGAAAACACAGACTTCGTGCATTTAAAGTGTTTATTAAAAGGATAACATCAGAGTTTATTCAAGTTTTAGCTCCCTTAAATACAAATAATGTATACTTAACGTTTCTGCTTCCAACAGATTTCAAATCTACTATTAATGTTTGTCAGGGTTACATCATTGTGGCGTGATATTGCCATTTAAATGCAGATTTATTTGCAAAGTCTGCACTGCACCAGGGCTGGCTATCGAACCTCACTACTTTTTGAGTACTGACTAAACCATGTCTGTAGGCAAGTAGGGTTGTGTATCGTTTCAATTTGATCAATTCTGATTATGATTTTTGATTCTATTTACTGAATCCGGTTCCTATCAATCTTAGTTCTGATTCCAACCCCTTTACCACAAATCTTGTCACCCCTCTGTGACATTTGTCCACTTTCTCCTTGCTCATCTTCCCGTTCGTGGCTAAAGTGAAAGAAGTTTTTGTGCTAGAGTGGTGTATGAATGTGTGAAAAATATAGATTAGAATAATTTCTAGAAATCATTCGCATGCCTTCACTATAAAAGGCGAATGTCATCAGAAGTTCATCAGTTCGTGTTTTGTATCTGAGCATTAGACGTCGCTACAGTTAGCTGTATCTAGGGCATCATTGTAGCTGAGAGACCGCAACACATTATTCACAATCCTTAAGATTCACACTGTGTTGAAGTAAATGCTTCATCATACAGGAGGTGCTTCCTCCCTCTAACACAAAATATCCTTACTACAGGTGTTGCATTTTGCTGTGTCGTTATTTTTTTTTGTGACACTGAAGCTTTGTTGTGTCCGTGACCCCAGTGCAACTTCTACAGCCTCTAAAATGCTCACTGCAGTTCAATCGGAAGTGCGACTGAAAAATGTAAATACTTAAAAACCGTTAAGCAGAATCAAAACTTGGAACCGGTTCTCAATAACCAACCCTAATAGCAAGTACCGAAAAGAGCTTGGACAGATTCTTGTTAACCTACTATTTGATCAGATATTTACTCATCCAAACCAGAAAACCATTCCAACTTCAGGGTATATTTTATTTAAGGAGTTCTCTATTTAATACTGATGCATAGAGCTGATACATGAAAATTAAGGGCAAAAATAGTGTAGTACCGCAGATAAACTTGACGTCCTAAATGTTGTAAATATTTAGGACATCAGGTTTGTAGCAAATGGGTAAAAACGTGAAAAATCACAGGCGTGGTCTTTTAAAAATTCAAGCATTTAAAAATTCAAGCATTCAGTCACCTTATTCGATTGGTTCAGTTCATAACGACTGCTGTCTTCATTCAAAGGTGCTGCCAAAGCCAGATGGTGTAACTCCAAAAGTTTGTGACATAACAACAACAGTGTCCAGGCTAAACAGGTGGTGGTTAAACTGCCATCTCGCCTGCATCTTTGTCTGCCTCCTCTCCAGTGTCCCATATTCTCCCCCTACCCCAACCCTTTTCTCCCCCTCCGTCCTTCCCTCTCTGTGATGATAAGGCAGGCGATGCTATACAAAATTTCAAACTCAGCTGTCAGAAGAGAAGGAGAATGGAGAGAGGTACAGGGAAATGCTGAGGGAGGCAAAAACAGAGGAGAGTCCCCCTCCCCCCCCCCCTTCTTTCTTCTTCGGGGAACTGGTCAGGTGCCAACATCAATGTACTTTACTGTATGGCTGGGCGGGCACAGAGAGTGCTGGCTTGTCATGCATGGCATAATGTCGCTCTGTCCTTGCCCCCTTTCTTTACCCTGCCAAGCTAATGATGATGATGATGACAATGAGAAGGAGGAGGAGGAGGAGAAAGAGAAGGGAACACTTAGAACTTGGCTCAGCTGCTCGTTGTATAGATTTCTGTAAGGGAGGAATGATATTGCCTTCGCCAGTGTGCATGTGGAGGATGTGGGTGTGTCAGCAGGAAGCGGGAGGAGGGAAGAGATGTGTTGACATGTGCATGCAAAAGCGTTTTAGGCTTTCGCAGCCATTAGCGTGTACATGTGTCTTTCTCCCACTTGCCTTGTCATTGTTGTAGTAGGCCAGACTCTCACCGTCAAATCTCACCCACCTCCTTTGAAAAACACAATTTCTGCAAAGAGAAGAAGAGTTGCCAATTGAATCCAGCTGGCTCATTCAAGCAAACTAAGCCAGTTTTGAGTGAAATAACAGAGGAGGGGAGGGAGGAGGGACGGTAACCCAGTAACTGAATCTGCTCTGAGCAGGTATTCATATTTCATCACGAGTGCCATTGATTCATTAATGTCAAGAATTGTATCAGCAGCTGCCAATTACCATAATCAAAACAAATGGCCACTTTCAATATGAATATTCAACAGCCCAGCAGTTTGTCAAACCTATGCATATCAGGTGGTGAAGGAGAACAGAAAAAGGAAGTTAATGAAAAGCTAGCTCTGGTTTTGAGCAACAGTTACTGTTACGGTTTGTGGCACAAAGAGAAAATTTAGTTTTGCCAGTAAAAGCCAAGTGAAGTGAAGCCGACACATTGTGCATCTCAATTCTACAAGGTTATCTCCCATTTCCTCGCCTCCCCTTTCAGTGGTGCTACAATATGCATTATGGACAGATCTGCTTCAGGCTTCAGTATCTAATACCACTTATCAGATTTAAAGAGTCATCAAAGATAGAAGACACACGGGGCAGCGCAGAATGAAAAAAGGCCTACAAAGAAACAGGAAGCTGTGGCTGACTGTGGTGTTTACTTTCCTATGCACTTAAGAGGAAGTGGCGTGAGGGACATTTTGAGTTGTTGGGGTGAAAGGTTGTGCATTCATGAAGATTTCAACTACATCCATGTATCATGGATTGAGTCTCTAATCACTATAATATCATAGCAATACACAAACCTACCCTTGAGGTGACAGTTTGTCCAGCCAGCCCACTTTGAGCGTCTGGAGTTTGGGGGCTCCATAGAAGCATGCGTACGGAGAAATATCAGGTTGTGCGTTTCTGGTTGCCCCCCCCAGAGTGTCTGCAGGCTCCGAGTAGAGGTCACACTCCACCATGATTAAAGACCCATCCTTAGGGCCAGAGGCAGCCTCAGGGGTCACTGCAAAACTTGGGTCCAAACCGGCTTGCGGCAAAATACCAACACACTCCTCCACTGTTGAGTATTCGTCTTTGAAGCGGTCTGGGATAGCTGGAGGAGACCCTTTTTCCGTGGACTCTTTCTGTTTGGGCGTCATTTTTCTGTTGGAGCATGGATAACGTTAAAGGAACAGCCTGACATTTTGGGGAATACACCTTATTGTTTTCTTGCAGAGAGTCAGATGAGATGCCACGGTCGTGAGAAAAAAGGACAAGCTTTGGTTTTATGAACAGCAACAGGAAATCACTGCGCAAGAAATAGTGACATCAGGTAACTCCTGGTAAAACCACAGTTTCTGTTTGGGTACACATTAAACAAACAAGAGTTACTATAGAGAATCTGGTCTTTCCATTTTGGAATGTGGCAAGCAGATTAACATATGGTTGTTGTTGTTGTTTCTCCACTTTGAGAATGACATGCAGCTGCATGACATGATAAAAGTCTTATCAATGTATCCAACGTGTTACACTGAGATTAGTAACCACAAAAACATCAGCAGCCAATTAGCTCTCTGCATCTGAACTTCTATTTATACATGCAGAGAGTGAGACGGCAGTATTACATCAGCATACCATACCTCTGTTTCGTCGGGATTAGCTTGTCCTTAAAACCCTTCTGTAACCCTTCTTTGGCGCCATGGTCCTATAAAGCATGGAAGAGATTAGCATCAGAGGAATAGAAAGTGTCCATCTTTCAGTCAGACACTGTTATCGTGTTGCTGTGCTAAGCTATGTTAACTTTAGTGGCTAGGTGACATTTCTATTAACCTCAGGTGGCAAACTGAAACAAGCACATTTTCCCCTCTGCTATGTGTCCATGGTGACAACAGTAACACTGAGGGGGAAGTTTGGCTATGCGAACAGCGGCTGAAACATCACTGATCGTGTTGAAGATCTGAAAAATGCCTGTTCCTCTTTGGTAAGCTGCTAGTCACTGTCCGCTAGCGGGAGTGTGCACTCTCTTACCGGCGTGTTTTCAGGGCTGTTGTACAGGAATGTTTCTCCGTAGGGAGCAATGGGCATCAAGGTTCTTTGAAGTGAAGCTAAAAAGGACACAAACAACACAATAGTGGTTTTGTCACGGCACTGAAACTTGCAGAACACAGTGTGAAGGCCTAAACTTGGTGCGTGAAAGTAAGCAGCTTAACAGGATTGTTCCAGTTAAATTTTAAATCACACAGATATTATAGCGCCCTTTGATTAAACCAACACATTGATCTGAAGAAATGCGCCAAACCTTGATCCATGTAAAAAATAAACCAATTAAATTTAGTTTTAGCATGCCTATCTCTCTGCCTCTGCCTTTTCCTTGCCCAACTGGGATTCTGATCCTCCTTAGTCTGTCGCAAACAGGCTGAGTCTCTGCCAAGGCCATTTCTCTGTCTTGGCTCCTGTGGGGGCCGTGGTCGGTGGTCGGTAGAAGCCAAGACGAAGAAGAAGAGAGACTCTGGCCAGACACTATTAGTCTGGAGACCCGGGGCCACCCTGCGTGGGCCACCGCCTGTCACTGTGAAAAATGACACCAGCCTCTCCTGAGGATTGTGAGGGCCAGAAGACGTCGCCACGGGGCTAGACACACACATAGACACTGGCGGCGGAGAAAGACATACACGCAGACCACGGCGTACAAAGATCGAAACATCCTCAAACGCATAAAGATGCCTTGAGACAAACACAGACATAAAAAGGATGGACAAATAAGTCAACACACACACACACTTGCGCCAACACAGATGTGAATGTCCTACTTTTTAAAGCGTTATAGACACACACTTCCAAACAACGCAGGCCATCACAGAAAAGCACAAAGGGCATGTACTGAGCTTTATGAAGGGTCAGTTAACACAGCCGCCCTCTGTACGGACAGGCTTGGTGGGCAGATAGCGACCATTAATCATCATCTATCAGCCGACCTCCAGGCCACTAGTGATTCTCTCCGAGGGCCCGTCGGACGCTACTGTACTCAATTCCTGTCTTATTCGCCACTATTCTTCCCTCACTGGCTCCGTCTCCAGCTTCTTCCTTTTTGTTTCTTTCAGTCCAACATGCTGCTTTCTTTATCTGCTCCCAACCAGACTCTCTCTCTCTCTCTCTCTCTCTCTCTCTCAAGTCGCAGCCTGGAAACGGGACCTAGACGCTGCCATCAGTGAGGAGTTAGTGAGGAGATTGATTGCTTGTTCTGAATGAAGCCTCAGTTCTTTTAAGTCAGGGAGTTGCAGGTCAGTTTGTTATTATCGCTCCTCTGTGTCACTCCCACACAGAGTATGGAGGACGCATAACTGCCACTGTCTGAATTCAGATTAGTCACCAGGCATTTTATTATTTCAGGCACTGCTTCCCTGAATAGCTCCAGAATAATACAAGTGAAGGGTGTTGTTTTCTTTTATTTGTATCACTATTACTAGTGCAATGAGGGTGATAATCATAATAATAAGGGTTGTTATATTTATAATAGATATATTAGATTTATTTAAACCAGCTTACGCTTGGTATTTTTGCTTGGCAAATTGTTTTAGCAATTAATGTCTGTTAAGGTTCTTAGTCATCCAGGGCATTGTTATACAAAAAAGGTTAAAATTGTAAAAATAAATAAATAAATAATAAAAACAATTTGCCCTTGATTTTAACCTTCCTTGAATTTAGCGATTAATATTCTATCTAAAGGACAGAAGTGAACATATATGCATATTTCATAGTACAGCCCTGAAACATACAGTATGTCGTAGAAGCCAAAATCTTTAATTGCATAGTTGAGAAATGATATTCTTCCTCTGGCTAATGAGGTTGGCAGGAGGAAGACTATTTGATGAGCTGTGTGATTTGGGAGAAGTGGAAAGGTCGTACCGTTTTCCCTTGTTTTGCACATATTATGATGATTAACGAATGTCAATTTTTTATAAAATAAACTTTTGGTGTACAGATGATTAAAAATAATTATTCTACAGCACAACTGAATGTTGCTGTAGACACGAAGGTGTGAAAACATGAATGTTTTTTTTAAGTACTGTTTGAAAATGCACAGGCAACTTCCTAGATGCAGTGAATGTGCAGGCTGGACCTGGAAGTAACATGACAACTTCATTAATTTCTGTCAGCTTTTGTGTGTTCTGAAGTTTGACTAAGAACCAGTGTGATGTGTGTGCACATGGTCATGTCTGTCAATGCCAGAGCAATGTCATAAAAAGAAATACCTCACACATATATGTGAGGTATTTCTTCTTAAAAAGGAAGTGCATTAATCAGGCCGTGTGTATGTCACTGCACGACCAAAGGCTTTGAGAAGTAGACCTATATTATATAGACCCATATATATAGATCTATTTAAAAACTACAACTCTTTGCATTGCTGCAGAAGAAGCGCTAGACAGAAAGGCTTTTCTCAATGAGATTATTTCTGTGAAAGAAATGTATTTTTAAGAGGTGGTGCCAAGGTGTTAATTAAAATTCTGAGCCTCCAATAGCAAGTTATGATTGAATACAACAATCATTCTTTAAGACAACACTGCGGTTTCTTTCCCCAAGTTTTGGATCTAATCTCGCAATAAACTCTTCAAACATGCTCGGGTAAAATAATATGTCAAATAACGCCTTGCTAGACCTTGCCATGAAGGGAGATTTAGCTTGCTAGTCGAGCTCCCCGTTTCCCTGCTCTGGGACCATCTCGGCTCCCTCTCTTCCTCCATCTCTCCGCCTGTTTTGCATCCATCTCCTCTTCCTTCCTCCCAACCCACTTCACTGTCTTGCCTTTCTCTATAGTCTCACTCCCTGTCTTGTTCCATCCAGAGAAAAAGTTGGGAAAACAAGGCCTACCAGGAGACTGCCACATTAAAAAAAAAGGTACAAGGAACAAGGAAGGAAGTGAATGCCAAAAGAGGAGCTTGAGGGGAGATTAAGTGTAGAAAACGGACAGAAAACTGTTGCTATGCTGCACACGACGGCAAGAGAAAATGTCACAATGTGGTCAGAAAAGCTCACAGAAAGACTGACATGTTCACAGGTGTTTAACACACATTCACACATACTGTCGTCACAGAAAAGCGTCACATAATCCTAGGAGAGCGCATTTTTCCTCAGCACAGAAAGCAGCTCACGTAGTATCTCGTTAGATGAGACACAAGGGTCGACTAAGCCCGGCCCAGTAGATCCAGCAAGGGAGGAGGAAAAGTTCAAAACATATTTGTACTGGTTGTTACTACAAACCTGTGTGTTGTTAGTAAAGTTAAACAACTTCTAAAAAACTTTGGAAAACCGGGTGACAGGAATACACACTAGGGTCTCGCTGAGGGACAAGATGTGAGGGAGCATATTCCCTGTGAGATGTGCCTTGAAACGGGGGCGACGCCGTTTCCCACGACACAGCCGCCAAACACCCCCATCCCACCCCACCCACCCCCTCATCTCCTCTCCCTTCTTTCATCCGGGCAAACAACAGCACCGCTGACTCTACTGCCGAATGAAATATTCATGGCAGAGATGAAGCGGATGCAGCTGAAAGACTGTGTACCTTTCTGTATGCTGTTTGCACCGGCGGGACCCTCGGAGCCGGTTAGGTGTTCAGGGCTGGTTGTTTGCGGTGGTGGTGTGCTCCTGAGGAGGAAAAGAAATCAGTGGATTAAAACCACCAATGCAGCACTTGGGAAAAATAGGTAACACAATTTAAACGTAAAGGCCTTCTCAAAAGAGATGTGGAACTCTGAAAGTTAGTTTCGGAGTATCAGTGTACGTGGAATGCAGAATTGAATATGAAATTTGAGGCCTTGGGTTCTCTATCAGTGTAAATCTGAATGCAAAGAGAGAAAATTTTGCTTTCATGTTCATTCATGCCACGGCAGCGTGCACATTTATTTCTCCAGGTGCTTTTCACTTTGCTCTTCTAACTTGTTTGATTAGTTCTGAAAAGCTTTCATAAAGTCAAACTTTATGCTTAAAGAAATAGTTCAACATATTGGAAAATACATACATAATACATTATTTGCTTTCTGCCTGAGAGCTAGGTGAGAAGATGGACAGCACTCTCATGTCTGGACAATAAATATGAAGCTACCAGCAGTAGCCGGTTAGCTTAGCTTAACAAAATCCACCTATTAACACTTCTAAAACTCACACATAGACAATTTATATTTTGTTTGTTTTATACAAAAACCAAATCATAAAAAGTCCTCCTCCTCCACCACTCTCCTGTCCATACAGTAAAAATTAAGCTACCGCAAGCAGCTAGTTAGCTTAGCTTACCACAAACACTGGAGGGGAAAAAAGGCAAGCCTGGCACAAACATTTTTACACTTTGTTTGTCCTAAATCTGTTTATATGTGCTTTGATGTCATTGTGTCTGCATTTTGTATTTCTTGTTTGTTTTTTGTAATGTACAACGTCATACCTTGCCCAGGGACTGCAGTTGAAAATTTGCTTTTTGTCTGAATCACCTACATTTACGTCGTCTTGATGTTAATTAAACTGTGTTGTCTGTGATATTTAAATCAATAAAAGGACAGTAAAGTAATTTAGGTTAGTTTTTTGTGCAAATTAAAAATCTATCCATCCATCCATCGTAAACTGCTTATCCTGCGTACAGGGTCGCGGGGGGCTGAAGCCTATCCAAGCTGACATTGGCAAAAGGTGGGGTACACACTGGACAGGTCGCCAGTCCATAGCAGGGCGCAAATTATGTTTTGTTACTTCTGGACAGTGCCAGGCTGCCTATTTCCCCGTGTCCAGTCTTTATGTTACCGTAAGCTAAGCTAAGCAAAGCAGTTGCTGGCGATAGCTTCATTACTGTACAGAAAGAGAGAAATATCAGTTTTTCCATCTAACTCTTGGTCAAGTGAATAATGCAGTTCCCTATTCCTTGACGTTAAACTTATGAACCTGTCATGAAGTGGCAACACGGGCAGAATCGGGATTTCAGGGACAGGACGGTGCCTCAGCCGGTAGGAGCGAGTGAACCGTGGTCCTGCAGGAACTTTAAAGTTGGGCTGTGTTTCATAGATGGAGTTTTCCACCATTTCACCACAAAACCCCCCATGGTCTTCAGTAAGCGCTGAATGGGGGACTTCCTCTGTGGTAATCTCCCAGTCTGAGGGCATTTCAGAAGGGGAGAGGGACTCAGTGCTGCTGCTGCTGCTGCTGCAGCAGCAGGAGGACACGGGGGCAGGAATGCAGGTTAGTTCAGACATGGATGTCTGGATGTTCTTGGGATTGCGTGGGGCTGGTTGAGGCGGGCAGAGGTATCTGTTCTCTGGTACATCCTCAATGTCTCTCCCCAGTCCTGCTCCTGGAGGCAAAGTCTGGCTCCCCACCAAATCATACTCCCTCTTCTCCTTTGGCTGACTGTGATTACATGAAGTCCCCCTCTTTTTATCTTTCAGAAAGATATGTCTCGGATGAGGCACTGGCGTCCTTTGGCGCCTCCCGTTCTCTATCCCTCCCTCTTCCTCATAATCTTCCTCTCCACCACTCTGCTGCTTCACCCCAAGTGCTTCCAAACTCCGGAGGATGCGCCTACGATGGCCTGTTGGAAACACTTGAAGCTCAAGAAGCCGCTCATCTGTGAGATCCTTGCAGTCTTCCAGAACTTGATAGCCTCCTTGTCGGAAACACAGGGTGTACTGGGACAGGCGGAGGGTGGACAACCACTCCACAATCTCCTGGGTTGGCTCTGGAGGCTCCAACATGATGCTCAATTCTCACCTCTGCCACATCAGGAAGAACTTCAGAAGATATAGTAGTTCAGCTTTAAAGAGCCTACACAAAAACAGATAAAAATTAGTGATGGGCAAAGGAATGTAAACTTAAGAGGTTGTAACTGCTGTCAAACTGAATTTAATCTTTGCATGACTCCACTCTTGTACCACAGACAAGATTATTAACCTTTGAAAGGTCAATTACTTGTAACAGGAATCATGATAGACCTTGATTATGTTATTATTTTTTTCTACAAGCCCAAATTATTCAAAGTAGATACTGATTTTGTCTCATAAGGAAGTACTGTGGGGGGGGTTGAAGGGTTGAGTTTTTACTTTAAAAATATCACTTTGATGACATTGCTGGACAAAACAAGTTGTGGTTTAGGTTTCAGTCACTGTCAAATGCCAAGATATAGGCTAGATTGATACATACATTGTTTTTTGTGCAGACCGAAACAACTGAAATATACTGTAATTATACTATATTTATTGCTGAGCTTTAAATAGGTGTTGGTAGGTACCTAACATGCTGTAGATTCATATTTACCTTACAGATATGAGAGTGGTACTGCTCTTCCCTTGTACTCTCAGCAATGAAGCTAACAAGCCTGTTCCCCAAAATGTCTATTCCTTTAAGCTTACTCAGAAAACACCCAGATACACGTAAACTGTACATTCAACAAGAAGTGAGCAAACATGCCATTCAACAAAACCAAAGCAAAATTTGCAACACTCGCAGCAGGAAACAGCAATACCTATGAGGAAATAGCATGCCACCATGATGGCTCTATGGTCAGGTTTTGGTAAAGTCTGACGTGAGAACCAAATAAAACAGCAGAAAGGCCTACTGACCTCTTTGTTGGAACACCTTTCCTTTCTTCACAGCACTTCCCGCAGCAGAGATTAAAAATCCAAGCTTTACATGGCAGCTCACTGCATTGCACCATACACAGGTAATAACCCTGCTCATGGAAAGATATTTTTAAATATCTGTTTCCTGGTGATTTCACGCCATCTCTTTAAAGTCAAGCACTGACTAATAGTGTGGCAGGACTGATCTCTCACTCTCTGTCACTCCCTCACACACACACACACACACACACACAGTGGCACTCAGGAAGATACATCATCAACATCTTGACATGTCCACTTCTCTTTTAGGTTGCAAACCTACACAGGGGACATGAAGTGTTACTTCTGCTTTCACGTAAACACACACTTGTATCATATGCATGAGTATACATTTGAGTACCTGATATGCAAGTAGCTCACAGAATGGAAAATGTGTCTCTTCCCCTCTCTTATATCAACTATCATATGAGATTGCAAAAAAACTACAATACGCTTTCACTACCGCCACACCATAACTGCTCCATTGCTCTGCCCTTTTGAGCACTGTACACACATTTAGGGCCAAATTAAAGTCGCAGCTCCCCACATGACTGTGTTAAGTCCTCACAACAGAGGCCTAATCGATCAGACCTGCCCAGCTGCCTACTGCTGTGTTAACATGCAGGGACCTGTATTGGCTCACAGCCAGCACAGGCACACGCCAAAGCTTGCTGGCACATTAGACCTGGCCTGCTCCACATCTCTGCCTTTTTGTCACTTTTACGCCCACTCACACAATGTGCACACATACAAAAGTACACACCATAGAGCACACACATTCAGCAAACACTATTAAGAGCGGGATATAGGAGTTTTGATCACAGCTACTGGCCCGGTGTGGAAGCCCACAGAGTGTGTAGATCAATGGGGAGCAAAAAGACAAGTTCGCCTGATAAACAGCTCTGCACATACCAAATGGTTATGAGAACATAATGAAGCAGTGTGTGCACAGCCATAAAGATACAACTGGAGGGAACACAATTATAAAGTATGCACACAATGTTATACAATAGGAGAGCAATTTATTAGAGCAAGAGTGTAGCTGCCAGCACAGGAGAGGCAGTGCCCTCTGCAACTCCACAGGTGTGCTTACACAGTACAAGGGATGAGTCACAGCATGCACACCAACACACACACACACACCTGCACGTCACTCTGCCACAACTAACTTTGAACAAAGTCCAATTTGTGTCTCCTTCCTGGTTTGTGAGAGGATGCCAGCTCTGCAAAGCGTATGCCCTGGTAAAATATTGTAAATTCACTTCAGCATTAGGTGGTCTTCTGAGGATACCGTCACGCACACATGTATTAAGGAATGTAACGTTAATTTCAGAACTAAAACCAGTTTTGCAAAGCTAACGTTATCACTCCACAAGCTGCACAGAGCCGTTTGGGCACATGTTTTCAGCAGCAACACCAGTGAGACTTGTGCTGCACGTATGAGGTGTACTCATTTGAGTGAGTAAACTTACTGGGAAAAGTAATAGTGAAGTGTAAGTTAACAGACAGCAATAAAGTGAAAAACTGCGCCACTCGTTTTAATGTGCCTAAATTACCGGTAAGTGATACAAATAGGTGCTAAACACTTCCAGCTCTGGCGCACTAAAAAAGCGCTTTTAATTTAAGTTAGTCTTAAATTAGTCTTTAAGTTCAGTCTTGAGCCCACTTCGGTCGACTTTTGACAGATAACACAACGCATGAATGTCACGGCGCTGACGTAACACGCTCGCGGTGCGTGCGGTGATCTGCAAAATCTTACCTGCGGGCTAAACGGGTGGGGAAACCTCAAGCATCCACCGCAAACCCTCTCGCTGAGTCCTGTTTCTATAAATTAACTCCGCTCAGAGTCTCCCCGACTGTCGCGAGTGCTGCGCGCGTGCTTTTAGACACTCGTCTGTTTCCGTCCGCTGTGTGTTGAGGCGCTGACAGCAGCTCCACGCCCATATTAGAAGCGCAGGGCCAGCCGCAGAAGTACAGTCCTCACCATCATTTGTGCACCTACAAATACATACACCGCAATACCTCACTTAACTTTGTGTTGGGCCATGTTGCAAGTTGTCAGGGCTCCCATGTTGTTCCTGCAGAAGTGAGTCTGAAGTAAGGCTGTTTGTAGAGTAAAAAGTGTGCTTGCATGTGATGAGCACAGGAGAATTGCAAAGTGGAGGCACTCCAGCTGTATTTTCTGGGAACGCTTGCATGCCCCAGCTTGATCCTACAGGCCCCAGGCTACGCATTACGCACAGGCAGGAATGCAGCAGGCTGCCTCGCACACCTATTAAAGTGATTCCTGAGGAAAGAGGTACACATTTTGTTTCATGATTTATTATGTTAGATTGCTTTTATTATGTTAGATTCCTTTGCTGCCTGTATACCAATAAGAATATGTATTTCAGATCTGACATGGGATTGACAGATTAACACTGTTGGCAAATAAACATATATATTAAATATTGTTTTATGGAAGGTGATAGACTACTACTACTGCTACTACTATCACTACTACTGGCAGCAGTTTAACGAATTCAAACAAACTTAAATTTATGCTTCAAGTTTTTTGTTATTCCAACTGTAAAAAAAAAAAGTTTAAATAAAACACCAATTCTTATATTAGGTAAAGCATCAAGACAAACAGCAGCAGTCTTTAACTATTCAACCCACTATTATTAATATAACGTCGTAATTTATGTCATATTTGTAATTAAAATATTAGTAAAAACATTTTTAATACCTTATTTTCATGATACATTTTTCTTCCTCCACCGATGTACTTTATTAATGCTAATAGAATAAAAAGAGATAAAGTAAGCAATATAAACTCAGTATGCAGAACTCACCACATGATGGTGACAGAGTGCTGGAGCTGCTGGATTCCAGTTAGCTGCTTCAGTTTCAGGGTGTTGCGTATGCTGGCTCAGTGACACACTGTCATGGCTTACTGGGACACTGAAAAGTGGTTTATAATTGTAGGGCCACATGTTTTTATGGTATACAATCTGGCTTCATACTAAAAGTACTGTGGTAATTAAAATCGTTATGTAATGTAACTCAGACAGCATGATATAATTTCCTAAGCCCATTTCCTGTTGATCTAAGGGCAGTTGCGCAACACTGAATTTATGCACAATTTCTTTCTTTACTTGAGTATTTTCATTTTACACTACTTTATACTTCGCTACTTTTCCAAGGTAATTATTGTACTTTTTACTCCATGACATTTAAATTTACATGCATTTAATGAATTTGTTAAAATATGATGCAGTACTTTACTGTTTACCAACCCCAGTCGCTAAAATTGGGAATTGTCAAATGACAACATTTACAAACTGCATCCAATATTACAATATATTGTTAATAATAAAGTGCTCTGAAATGAATGTTTCTAAATAAAGAGTATGTTTGCTTTTGCTGATAACACTTCTATAGGTAAGTGACATATTTTCAATGCAAATGTAAATGTAAATGTAAATGCTCCGTACTTGTATAGCGCCTTTCTAGTCTTTTCGACCACTCAAAGCGCTTTTACACTACATCTGCATTCACCAGTCACACACATTCATACACTGAGCCTAAGTGCTCAAACGGAAACTAACATTCACACTCATTCATACACTGGCGGAATAGCTGCCAGGGGCAAATCGGGGTTCAGCCAACCCGCTCTACCTCCTGAGCCACAGCCGCCCCCAATGCAGGGGGTTTACATGCAATGGAGTATTTTTAGACTTTGGTATTGATATGGTTTGACTTTTAAAGGATCTGAAAAAAACTAAATGACATACCCAGAGTGTTTGTACACATACAGTATCTAAAGATATATTGATCAGTGGTTGTCAAACTATTTCACTACAAGGAAAGCATATGAAACCCATGAACAAAATAACCTTACTTTTTGTCATTGTGTTACTTATGGACCCAACTTTGAGAACCACTGCTCAAGTTAGTATTTCCTGGCCTCCATCAACCTGGACCAGGAACCTTGGTGTTATCTTTGATCAGGACATATCCTTTAACTCCCCCATAAAACAAACTTCAAGGACTGCATTTTTCACCTATATGTAATATTGCAAAAATCAGACACATTCTTGATGCAGAAAAACTAGTCCACACATGTGTTACATCTAGGCTGAATTATTGCTATGCCTTACTATCAGGCTGCTCGAATAAGTCCGTTAAGTCTCTTCAGCTGACCCATAATGCTGCAGCATGTGTTCTGACAAGAACCAGGAAAAGAGATCATACTGTATTTATCCTGTATTAGTTTCTCACAACTGACTCCCTGTAAAATCATCTTTCTACTCACCTACAAAGCTCCTAATGGTCAGGCACCATTTTATCTTATAGAGGTCATCTGAATCAGAAGTAGTGTTTTACGCATACAAGGAATTTGCTTTGATGATAAGGTGCTACACGCAGACAACATGCAGTTGACATAAATAAATGTAGAATTATATGAATATGGAATAAACAAATGCAACTTATATAAGAATAATAAAAGAATAGAGAAAAACAATAATACTATTAGTACTCATGTAATAGTACTCATAGTACCTTAATTCCCCACCAGAGCCTTCAGCTCACAGAATGCAGGGTTACTTGTGGTTCCTAGAGTCTCCAAAAGTAGAGTGGGAGCCAGAGCGTTCAGCTTTCAAGCTCCTCTGCTGTGTAACCAGGTTCCAGTTTGGGTTCAGGAGGCAGACACCATCTCCACATTTAAGAGTAGGCTTAAGACTTTCCTCTTTGATAAAGTTTAAAGTTGGGGCTGGGCTCTTCATCTGTATGCATTCTAATACCATTAATGCATGTTACTAACTCGACTTCCTTCCTCTCCCGTGTTTTTTTGTGCACTCTCGTCTCTCCTTCTATCACTTTCTGCAGGTGTTTCTGGCTCTCAGAGCTGTAGAGTCTGGATCTGTGGCTTCCTGCTGCGTCCATGTTCCTGGTCCACGCCCACTGCTACAATTATCATTAGTCCAATTATTGTATTATTTGCTATTTTTACCTTTATTGATGTTTGCATTATAACTACTATCATTACTAGTGTTTTACATCTCTGTGTGGAACCTGCATTGTGCTGCTGCGTGTTCTCCTTTTGCTCTCTCTCTCTTTTCCACCCCCAGCTCTGTCAACCCAACCAGTCAAGGCAGTTTGCTGCCCACCCTGAGCGATGGTTCTCCTCGAGGTTTCTGCCTGTTAGGAAGTTTTTCATTGCCACTGTCGCTAAGTACTTGCTAGTGGTGGGAATTGTTGAATGTAAACAAGGTCTAGACCTGCTCTATATGAAAAGTTTAATGAGATAACAGTTGTTTATTTGCACCATATAAAGAAAATTGAATTGAATATGCCTTCAAAGCAAGTATTTAAAATAAAAAGTATTATCCAAAATTCATTGAGTGCCTGCCATATGTGGTTTTAAATGATTCAGGAGTGGGTGAAGTTAAAGTGCTGACATCTTTTTATTACTGCACATACAAGCAGTAAATGAGTGACAGAAGAATAGAAAAGAATGATGAGATGTCTGGAGGACAGCACTCTGTCTTCCTGTGAAGCTTTTGCTCTGTTTCTCCTCTTTTGTCCCTCCCTGCCACGCCTCCAGGGGTCGCCTTGGCAACATGTTTTACTGCTGGCAGCCATATAAATACAGCTTTGGCTCCTAAACTTGGAAAGCTGTACACAGTTTAACAGTCAATTCCAAGGACACCGCAGAAAAGGGAGCTTAAAACATAAAAGGAAGGAGATGCAGTGTATTTTAGTGAATATTTGATATTATTCATCATCATTTTGTTAAAGGAGTGAATTGCTTTTGTTATTTGCAACACAGGCTGACAAAAAGGGCACAAAAAAGGCCAGATTAGACAGATTTTCTGTACAGCATGGATGCAAATCTGCATGTGAATAAAGAGGTTGTTGAAGCTGAGTCTCTTCATGGCAGGAGGACAGAGGACAGTCTCCACAACGTGTTGACTGAAACTATTCGGGGGCTCAAAGCTGAGAAGGAGGATGAAGAGAGTGGACGAAATGCTGGTGAAGAGAAGGAGGAGAACGAGTGCAAGCAGAAAGTTCTCGGTGTGCTGAGGGAGCTGAGCGTTTTTCATTCAGACAGAGTGAAAACATGGGGCCAAGTTCTCAGAGAGTGTGCCCACATGCTTTGCTACTCTCCACCAGAGGGCAGTGATCAGCAACATCCATCTACAACGGGTATGTGAGTTGATCTGACTGATGCATGTCTTTCTCAGGCTTTTTGAGAAGTTAAAGGAGAAGTAGACAAAAAAGGTTCAGTTTGATTAAAAAAAAATACAGATTTGCAGTTGAAACTTTTGAAATTTATATATCTTAATATGTTTAGTCTTTGAAATGCCATGGGCGTAACTGCTAAAGAAGAAGCAGCAGAGTTGTAAAGTGTAGTGTAGTTAAATTTTCAATGGAATTTTAAATGTAAGCGTGGTGTAAGTGTAAGTGTTGATGATGAAAGACGTTAAAGGAGGAGTGAAAGTATCTTTTAAACTGCTGAAGTCAGTAAATAACATTGCTGAAAAGGCAGGTTGAAGAGAGGCACACTAAATGATTTTGTTTGTCAAATGCGTCAGCTCATTGTGAGCATGGGAAGGAATTGAAGTGTCAGTTAAAGTTGGACTCCTGAAAGTAGTTCAAGCGTCAGTGGAAGTTGCATGTATTACTATAAACATGTATGCATGAAAATTACTTTAAGTGTTGGTTGATGCTGAAGGACTGTAAGTGAGTTCAGGGCTCAGAGGGATTTTAATCTGAATCAGTCCAAAAGCCAAAGCCAGTTGAAGAGTCAGTTGAAACTAATTTGCTAAAAGGATCTGAAGTGTCGAAAGTTGATGAAGGAGGACCAAAATCTATTTGCAAGGCACATGCCCCGTACCCATATATGAACCACCACAACATTTGTCATAATTACATAGAAATACTAAAAAGTGTATCAAAATTAACACAGTCCACACAATACAATATAGTTAAATTGTTTTTTTGAATAAAATTTGCTCTCAAAAATGCTGTCTGTGAAGCAAAACTTATATTTTATTGTAATATACAACTCAATTGCCTATTTTCTACATGTCTGTTTTGTTTCAGATAGAGAAGTTAAAGTGAAACCTTGTTCAGACTCCTTCAGTAATATTTTTTTAAGTGTTGGGGAGGACATAAAGGACATTATAGACAAACTGAACACAATCATAACCAAGCTGGATGAAGAAATACACAAATTTTGTGCAGAGAAGGCCTCAACTGTGGATGCAGCACTTCAGGAGACCAGAGATCCAAAAGCATCAGAGCGACGTGAAGATGACAACAATCACCTGAACTCCCATGACCCCCTTGACTTTGACTCTGGGCATAAACAGGAGGCTGAAGATGGAGATGATCAAAGTCGTACAGTGCCATCACCAGACACTGAACAAACATCAGACACCAGATTCAGCAGGTCTGACTGCAGCAATGTGGAAGAGACAGGGAAAGAATTGGAGGTCAAAGGTCAAGGGAGTGATAACGAGGACTGTGTTTCTCCAAAAAGTCAGACAGATTTCCTGGAGGAGACAGAAAAGTACACAAACAGGGTACATGACAAGAGCAAAGAGGAGACAAACATGGAATGGATCACAGTAGGGTACGTTGACGAAATAATCTCCTTTTTATCCCCATTAACCCTTAAACATAGAGTTCCAAAATAACTTTTTGTCAGTCTGAACTATGTTTGGCTGAACAGCATGAGATAGAACATTATTGTAATATTGCATTTGTTACGGAGAGTAACGTAGTTCATTTTGCTGTTCTGACAGCATAAATGCTATTTAACATAGTTGATTTTAAAAGCTAGTGACACCCCCCCCCCAAAAAAAAGCATCCCATTCTTTATCCAACATGGGTCCAGCCTGTGAGTCTGGACATGATTTGATTCCTCCCCCTCCTGCTCACTGATATGGAAGTAAACCGCAATGGTTTATCACGCGTTTTGACCACAGTTACTGTCAGGTCAATGCCCACATTTGTCCAAAAGCCAAACAAATCAGGGAAATTTAGATCAGAAGGACAGGCCACTTCTGAGAGAAGCTGATATGGAAATGTGTGTGCTCCAGTATTTCAGAAATATTTATTATATATATATATGTTAACGGTAGCTTAAAGATGAAAAAAACAATATGTCTACTATAAATTCTACTCCTACTACTACTACTTAAGAGTCAAATTAATGGTGCAGGGAGAAAAATATGCAATTTGAAGCGGTTCTTCAGTGCAGAATATAGCAGTTTGGTCTTTAAAATCTTATCTGTACATCATGAGCTTTGTGTCTCTGTACCTACATCTATTTTAAAAATGATTTCTAGGCTCGCTGGTCAGCAGGAGGACAGCCGTTCAGATGTACCAGACGCATGTTTTATCAGAGCACCCAAGGGCGTGGCCGAAGTCCTGAGATATGAGGTGGCCGACACCCTGAGCGGCCTCATGGTGACCGGCTCAGAGGAGCTGGTCAGCAGAGTGATCAGGGTCAAAGCTCAGGATGAAGCTAACTTCCACTTCCCCGTGACCGTGGCCGTGCCTTTCTGCGCACGTTACCGCGGCAACTACAAGGATGTAGCTGTAAAGATAGTTGATGGGGGGATGAGGGCAAGCTACGTCACTCCTGTAACAACAGAGGGCACCTATGGAGGGCAGAGGGTAAAGTTCTCCATTACTTATGTTTTAAAGACTAATTTTCATTGTATATGCCATTAACCAAAAAAATGTTTTTCATGACTGCTACTCAATTTTCTTTACCTTTTGTTTAGACAGGAAGTATCCTAAGATATATTATCCATTTTCAAGACAGACCTGGCCAAAATGGCACTGTAGAGTAGTTTGCACAAAGTCTGTGTGGCGTTTAAAGGTATTACCAAATTATGTTTGTCTTCTAAATTGGTCCAAGCCCAGTTTTGCCAAGTTCAAAACAGAATCCTGAAGATTATCTGACTGCAGAAATAAAAACATAATTGTATTTTTCCATTTTAACAAGGTTATCGATTTGAATAATGAAGTTTAATTTTTCATCCAGCCACACTTCAAGGAGATATATAAGGAGACCTTTTCTAATTCCCTCCCCCCTGTTGTTGGAAGAGCAATGTTCCACATTTTGTACAGAATGGGCATGATTTCTGGAGAAAGTTATACCTTTGTTTTTATTTTGTTTATTTTTGTGTATTCATTGTTATTCATGTGAAAGATACTTTGGAGGTCAGTAATTACTTGATTTAGACAAGCACCAACTGCAATCATCTGTCTGGATCAAGGTTATTATAGTTTTGTATTCGTTAGATTTTATTTTACTTTTTGTTTTCAATTTCAGTTTAATTCAATTCACTTCAATTTTATTTATATAAGTTTATTTTTTACTTTTTCTACTTTTGTCATGTATATTTGTTGTCTATTGTGGAAAGCACTTTGGTCAAATAGTGTTGTTTTTAAATGCGCTATATAAATAAACTTGAACTTGAGTATTAATATGACTGGGAGGGATGGATTCATTTAGGCTAACATATTCTCCATCACCCAGCCAGGTTTCAGTAAGACAAAATAAATCAATATCATAATCTGATATTAGTTCATTTACTAGCACACCTTTAGAAGAGAGAGATCTGATGTTTAAGACTGTTTAACTCTCCTATTCGTTTGCTCTATTGCTCTTGTGGTTTTAATTTTTATGAGGTTTTTATGTACAGCTCCTCTTCTGTTTACTTTTGATTTAAATAATTTCGATGGTCAGGGGGCAGACACCGTCACTATAGGATTTTCACTAAGTAACTCCTGAAATGGAGGAGCAGAGAAGTGTGTTAGACTGCGACTCTGCGTAGGGTTTTGGGTGGGTAACTGCTGAATTAGAAGGGCAGAGATGTGTGTTAGACTGCGACTCTGCCTCCTGGTCTCAACTCTGGGTTGTCATGGATTTGGTCCACTAATAAACTTGGCCAGATTTCTAGAAATGAGAGCTGCTCCTTCCCAAGTGGGATGGACGCCGTCTCTCCGAATCAGACCAGGTCTTCCCCAGAAAGTCTGGCAATGATCTACAAATCCCACATCGTAGTTTAGTGGGTTTGCTAGTTTAGTTTAGTAAAAAAAAAATTAAATGCTTAGTTTTAGTTTTGTTTTATTTATTAAGCTAAGAAATTGGAAGACAGATTTTGTATCCACCTAAAATACTAGGCTTATGTAGGCCCTATGAAATAAATTGACAAAAACAAAAACTAAAGACATTTAATCTCTAATTTTATTTTATTTTAGTTAGTTTTGCACACAGAAAAAAACAGTTTCAGTTAGTTGTTCGTTGTTTGTAAAGCCTCATTTTTTATAGTTATTTCAGTTAATGAAAATGTTATTTCACACCCAGTTTTCATTATTTTATTAGTTTTTGTTAACGATGATAACTTTGATCTGGATGAACCTTCCCATATTGTTTCTAAAAATGGAAAACAGAACAGGTGCTAATATAGAGCCCTGTGGTGCACCTTTTCTGAATTTAAAATTATCAACATGAACACTTTGTGTTCTCTCTGTTTTATTTCTGTTTTGTTTACCTCTTTATCAGGGCTCATTTGCAGAGGTGAGGGTGTACTCCCTGGGCCTGTTTGCAGTAGTTTCCTGTCTCAAAAGAGAAAATTACACTGTTCCCACAAGGGGTTTGTCACTCAAGCTCCCCATGGACCCCCGAATCTGTCTTAACTACCTCCCAGGATCCTTCACTGCTCCAGTAATGGCACAAATAATGGTATGGAGATGATATGATCACTATCCATCTGCGTCCCACCTGACTTTTAATACAGCAGTCATTTTTCCTCAGCTGATTTGTTATGTATTGAGGGGCTGTTTGGGATTGAGAAGTGGATAAAAACGTCTGTAAATCTGAGATCCAGTCTTGGAAAAAGTAGGGGGGGAGATTTGATAAAAACAGAGACATAAGGGAAACAGAGACATAAAAAGCAAGTGAGGGATTGAGAAACAGACTGCTTATGATTCACAGACTTGAGTTTTCACAGATGTTTGCTGTGAGGTAGAAACATTTAATTGACTTCTGAGTCCAGTCATCTGTGAACTAACTTCACAACAGCAGGTTGTCGCTTGATCTTACATCAAAAAGCCAGCAGCTCCCCCTCTGCATGTCTCTCTTTGATAAAACAGCAGGCTGTCGGCAAAACAAAAGTGTAGAGAAAAAGACTGTTTACACAGAGCATCTCTGTCCAAACTGATGCTTAAACAATAATCAGAGCTCATTCCTCATCTGCCTCAGATCCAGCCTCTAGATGCCATCCTTCTGGCTGCCGTCAAGTCCAGAAGTGACGCCTATCACTCGGTGGTGTCTACAAGTCCACTACTCTACCTCACCCACCCATCCACTCAGCCACTGAGAAGACCCCTCACTCTCACCCTTCCCTGTCCCCCGAACCTTGAAAAGAAGAGGCACACAAGGGGACAAGGGGAGGAGCAAGAAGCTAGAGTTTCTCTACTGTGGGATCAACCTGCTTCTCACAAAAGAAGGTAGGTTAAGTGTGGCCACTTTTTGTACAGTAAATTTCTATGAACTGAAGCGTAGATATCAGAGGATCAGTGATAAAACATAAGATACCAGTGATGTAGAGGGCAGCTCCCAGATGAGAATGATTATTGCATTTACGGCTGAATAATGAATACAAATAAAGATTTTTAGCTATTCTATCAACGTGGCCAAAGGGATGTTGGTCTGTCAGTTGATCCACCTCGTCCAAACAGAAATTTCAACTAAAGATTACTGCAATTTTGTATAGACATTCATGGGTCCCAGACAATGTATCCTCAGGACTTTGGCGATCCCCTGACTTTTCCCTTAGCGCCACCATGAGTTTGACATTTGTGGTTTTAAGTGAAATATCTCAACAACTCAACTGTACTTGTGTTAAGTGTTAATTAGCTAGCTTCAGCATGCTAACAAGCTGAACTAAGATGATGAACATGGTAAACATTACACCTTAGAATATTTACTGTGAGCATGTTTGTGTGTTAACATTAACTGTCAGCATAGTTGTAGGCTCATAGTCGTGTTATTATTACATAATTATTATTATTATTATTATAAGATATTTTGTTATGAATGTTCCTGTCAGAGTCCTGGGTGCCTCTGTGAAGTCTAAGATGACCTCCAATGAGCTGCTGATTGTTCTGGGTTCAAGGGACAAGCAGTGGAGTGCTCTGGATAAAGTCACAGTCAGGAACCAGCAGAACGGACTGGTGTCCTTTGAGCTGACAGAGAACTTTGACAGGTTTGCAAAAAAAAGGTCTTCTTCTTTCATAAAATCATTATTCATGCAAATTCAATAAATAAAGTTGAGCTTCTCATTCTCCACAGTCATTTAAATAGTCCTTCAAACTTCAAACACAGTTGATCCAAATGGATTTATGAGACAGCCAGGAATTGGACCAAAACAGAAACACATACAGTCCCCTCCAAAAGTATTTGGATGGGAAGGCAAATTCCTTAGATTTTGTGTTTCACTGAAGATATTTGGGTTTAAGATCAAAAGTAAAGAGTATGAGACAAGAGTTCAGAATTTCAGCTTTCATTTCATGGTATTCACATCTAGATGTGTTAAACAACTCAGGACACACCACCCTTTGTTTGAACCCACCCATTCATTTCAAGAGAGGAAAAACTATTGGAACATGTGACTGAAAGATGTTTCTTGTTGCCCAGTTGTTGCCGTTTAGGTTGATTGTCCAAACATTAAATAGCTCTGCATGACTAGTCTAAGTTTTCATCCTTGGTTCAAACCTATAAAGACTGCATTTCCTGTTAAAGAGGATAAACCAACATGAAGACCAGAGAGCTATCTATGGGAGAAAAGCAAGCCACTGTCAAGCTGAGAAAAGATGGAAAATCGACCAGAGCCATCGGACAAACATTGGGCATAGCAAACAGTTTGGAATGTCTTGAAAAAGAAAGAAACTACTGGTGTACTGAGCAACAGACGTCGAACAGGTCGGCCAAGGAAAACAACAGTAGTTGACGACAGAAAGATCGTGAGAGCTGTGAAGAAAACCCCCAAAACATCAGTAAGTGACATCAACAATAACCTCCACAGTGCAGGGGTGAAGGTATCACAATCCACTGTTGGAAGAAGACTCAGAGAGCAGAAATATAGAGGACGCACCACAAGATGCAAACCACTCATCAGCAGGAAGAATCGGACGGCCAGATTGAAGTTTGCAAAGAATTACAGAGATGAGCTTCTGAAAGTTCTGAAAACACAATCTTATGGACTGATGAGACCAAAATGAATCTCTACCAAAGTGATGGAAAGGCTAAAGTGTGGAGAAAGAAAGGAACTGCTTATGATCCGAAGCATACAAGCTCATCTGTGAAGCATGGTGGAGGTAATGTCATGGCTTGGGCGTGCATGGCTGCTTCTGGAACAGGCTCATTAATATTTATTGATGATGTAACAGATGATGGTAGCAGTGTACAGAAACATTTTGTCTGCTAATTTATGGAGAAATGCATTGAAACTAATCGGGGGGAAGTTTATCATGCAGCATGACAATGACTCAAAGCACACTGCCAACAAAACAAACGACTTCATCAGGGGGAGAAAAGTGGTAGGTTTTAGACTGGCCAAGTCAATCACCTGACCTTAACCCAATATAGCATGCATTTCACCTCCTTAAGAGGAGACTGAAGGGAGAAACACCCCGAAACAAACTGAAAGAAGCTGCGGTAAAAGCCTGGAATAGCATCACAAATGAAGAATGCAACAGTTTGGTGATGTCGCTGAAATTCTGAACTCTTCTCTCATACTCATCTTTTGATCTTAAACCCAAAAGTCTTCAGTGAACAACAAAAACAAAGGAATTTGCGTTACCGTTCCAATACCTTTGGAGGGGACTGTATTTCAAGAAAGGCATACCAGCCCACTAATCAGGCCCGTCGTCAGGGGGGGGTCAAAGGGTAAAGATGACCCCGGCCCAAGGCCCAGCGGGGGCCCATGCAAAGGTTTATGGTTGACCCTTAAATGGGTCAAATCATAGGGAGGCAATTTCTGGCCAAAAAAAGTGTTAAGAAGCACCATGTGGTCTATGTATGACAGGCGAATGTGAGGAGATAATTTCGTGTTTCCCTTTATATTAATAATGACCCACAAGTTCCCCTGTAACAGCGTCAAGAAAATTGACCTACAGAAACACTAGTCAGCAGCACATTACAAGTCATAGGATACAGCTGCAATTATAGTTACAATACAATAAGATATACACAAAGCTTCTGTTTATATTATTATCATTTTAGCGGACACAGCCATATACTCTGCAGTTTTTCAGTTCTGCGCATAATTTGACCAGTACTTTGATTAATGTAGTCCTCAAGATTGAATTTGATAGATGAAGTATGTTTATTTGTTCACTCCTAATTTGATTTTATGATTTCTTCAATGTTTGATTTTACTTTTCTCTAATCACTCAATCACTGTTTTTAAAAACCGGGCCGACGATCGGCCCATAACGCACGGACAGCGGCCCATTGGGTAATTTTCTATACTGACATTGGGCTGGCCCAATCACAACTCTTACTAGCCTCCACGCCCTCTGGTTTCTGTTTCTTGCTTTGCAGGCCAAAAAAGGCACTTGGAGGAGTAAAAGAGCTGTGGTGGCGTGGGTTAGCGAGACAGGGGGACAAAGTGACAGGGCAGAGTGAGAGAGAGAGCAGGAGGAGAGTGGAGGTGAAGCGGTAAGCATGGAGTAGCTGTAGGGAGGGAGGGTCATTTACACTGGGGACATGTAGCCACCACTTAAAGCATTTGTTAAAAATGTTATGAAAAGTAGGTTGCACCAAGAAATGTTAATTAACAAATAAAAATGCTGTGAGAAAGGTTTATTTGCACTTACGAAAACCTGCAATGCAATGTAAATATAGAAGAAACCTCTGCGTTGTCCAAAAAAGTAACAGTAAGCAAAATAATAAGCTACTGATTACTGCATTATATTTTATTATATTTTTATATTGTGAATTGTCACCTACCAGACATTTCCACCATAAATTGGTGCCGAAAATGTCTCCAGAATGCAGGAAATGAAGTGTTTAATGCTAAAAATCTTCTGGGGAAGGACCCCCATACCCCTCAATCAAGTTTTATATTTTTTCTAAATAGTAGGGCTATTAAAATCCTTTCTTGTCTTATAGTCATGGACACCAATCTTGTGCAATGTCACGTCTCAGTGTTTCTTCACACCCCTAATCCGACCCCCTAAATGGAACGAGGGTGTGTTGGTTAGGGGTTCTCCGACCGATTTTGGTGGGCCACCTCGGCCAAAAAAGTCATGGCCAATTTTTTGTCCTAGTCCAGCCCTGCACTCAATCACTGAAGGGCATTTTTTTCTCTCCTTGTCTTGTTTTAGGTTAAAATGAGAAACATAAATGTCACAGTCAAAAAAATTTTTTTTTAATTGACTTGACCTTTTGTGCTTTATAATCATATTGAGTAACTGGATAGACAGTATATGCAGGTATGTTCTGGATGGGACTATAACACCGAGTTTGGAAATGGTCATTAGGGACTCCGTCTGTGTCACTATAAGGCTAATGGCCAAGAGCTTCTTTGAAATTGCTCATGTTTGTATAAAAACTAAGGGTGGTTTGAGGTGGTGCTGGAGTGGGTGTCGATGAGGTGGATCAATTTGAAAAATGTTGTCCCCCTGTCCATAATTCCTATTGGCGGACCTGCCACTAACACACACACAGAATCAGTATAAGAGACTGTGCACACTTTTCTTAGACAGATTGGATAAAGCTAACAAGGAGCCACTGCAGGGAGGCAAGAGAAAAGGTAATATGGTTTTGTGATCTTGTTAGAAGCCTTGCTGCAGTGTTCTGGACCAGGCCTGGGTGAAAATTTTGAGAGTTACAGCAAATTACATGTGAAAGCCTGGATTATTTTCTCCAAGTCGGATAAAGACAAAAAAAGGTCCTCAATTTAGAAATGAATCAGAGTGGAAGCACGGCCATTTTTCCCCCCTCTTTTTTTGCTAGCAAAACTCAAACTTCTAGTTACTGTATGATAAAAGAGTAAACTGGGCCACTTTTAGAGTCTTTATTATGAGCATGACTGCAGCACTTGGTGGATATATTGCTGTACCTTCCAACCTAAACAGATCACAGCACAAACTGCAATATGAGGCAGAAACATCCAAAGAAGGACTATAGAGAGCGCAGACAAGGCCACGGTCAGACTCGTAGGGACGCTTGTGGCATCATTTATGGCGGATGCAGTGCTGATTTGTCCAGGTTGTCCGCCCAGCAAAAGAAAAACCTGAGGAACATACAATCTTGTATCAAAAGATGACCCTTAACAGTATCCCACAAATACTTGAGTTGTGTTTTGATGCCAAACTGCAACAATCTTCTGTCTCTTACCACGTCTCCTCGGACCTGTGCCTCACTGCTGAAGTTGATTAACCACTGTAGCTGATTTGAAGGATTGTAGGTTTTCAGCTTGCTGCTATTGTTTCCCATGAACAGTGTCTGAATGGGCTAGCCGCTCCCACCACAAATGAGGATGTAATATATCCTGCATCTGACCACAGAACAGGAAAAATACCCTCAGGCATCACAGATGAATCATAATGAAACCAAAATAGTTTTCATTTGATTATATACCTTTTCGCTGAGATGCTGTTAGCCAAGGTCGACTCCAGGGTTGTCGTCTTCTCAGGGGACACAGGGAACCAGCATAAGACCTTGAAATCTGGAGTTCCTCGCGGTGCTGTTCTTGTCATATCAAGGAGGCTGTTGAAGCTGGAAAACACACAGAGGCCCAAAACATTTTTTGATGAAGATTTGAATTTGGCCCACCAAAAATAAATGCATATTATTTTGTTTATGAACTCTCTTCAACACCTGTCAGTGAAATGCAGCCTTTTTAGTTTCCGTTTTGACATGGCACTACCCTGAAAGACATGCAAAACCACATTAGTAAATGACTGCAATGACTGTAATAATCAGTCATATATGCATGTTTTGAAGTATTCCTATTAAGATTAGGAAAGATTAAATGATTATGTTGACCAAAAAAAGTGTTTATTGTACTTTAGTTGAACAGTTACAGTTTTCTCACAACATGTATTTGGTATCGGAGGCCCATTAGCCCGATAAGTGTATTTGACAGGCGCAGCAGGTTAGCCGGGTCCTGGGCCGCCCTCACAGCCACGTCCACACACCAAACACCAGCAGTGACGGTCACCAGGAGTCCTCCCACAACATAGAGGAGGTAGAAAACATTGCCCCTGGCCACACAGAGAGAGAGAGAGAGAGAAAATAAAGGAGTGTGGATATCCATATTTGAAGACAGCTATTCTGTTTTGAAATCCTGTGAGAATCACAGATCCTTACTTGTGGACAATTAGCTCTGGTGGAAACTTCACCATGAATGGGGGGTTTTCAATGCATGAGGCCCCACGGGAATAATTCTGACCCTGGATATGCTAGAGTGGGAAACATGAAATATTTATATTATATATTTGAGACACTGGTTTTTACTCCTCCCTTAAATAGTTTTACTGTTTTCAGTGAAACTAGCAGTGGTGGTACCTTCTAGAGCAACAGGCAATCGAGGAAGCCTTACAGGACTGTCCAAATATTGCATTTTTGTCATGTTTAGTGAAAACCACCACAAATTCTATGGAGAATTGTTTTATCTCACACAAAATAAAAAGACAAAACCTAAACAAAACCTTTAAAGCAACACTTACTTTATCTTAATGTAATTTTTTTATTTGTAATGGATCTTGTAAAATCTTAAACATAAATGTTAACATTTAATGTGTTGTACCAGAGTTAGCTGAAAGCTACATACATACATTAACAGAGAAGCACTAAACAAACAGGACAATAATGACACACAACAGTACTTCACACACACCTTAGAAGCAGGTTGTGTATTACTTGTAAACATAGGCGTGATTCCTTTAGTTGAGTTGGTTTAGCAACAGTTTTGTTGTAGTTTGCTAATATTTGCTAATACCCTTAATATATAATAACACATTTATCACACTTATAACCACTAAATACTTCAGCAAGACATTGTCTACAAGTACTCACCACTCATGCAGCCACTTCGCCACCACTCCGGACTTCTGTGCCTTTCACTTAGACATGTTCAGTCTAAGGAACAGATAAGAAAAGAAATGTGGAACAGTACAACTATCCGGACTTACAGCAAGCTGTTCTTTACATAAGAGGTTTAAGAAATGCAGTATGGATAAATGGGGGGCCTAAATGCCTTGAATTCCAGACTTTAGTATTCTTCTTAGTTCTGTCAGAGCTTAAGTAGATGGTAAAAATGTGACGTAATCTCTAAAGAAGTCATAGGCAGTGAGGAAATAAAGGTATTTGATTGACTTTCTGTTATAAGTCTAAAAAACTGAATCAAGGATGTTAGACATTTTTGTGAATTGTCACTTCCTTTTAATAAGGATGGATTCTCATGATTTCTCGCCTGATTTATAACTCTCCTCGCCTTTGTTATCTAAAACAGCTTCCTCAAGGAGTAATACAGTAGTTAATATGAATTCTTAACTCTGTCTTTAAGTATATTAAGTCTGTATGTAGGCCCACGATAACGGACTCATCTCGTCCTTCTATTCAGCGAGCAATCTAATCTCTCCGCTGAGCTCAACTTGTTAACTTTGCTCCTGTCTCTGACTGTCTGCCTCTCCTCTCCCTCCCCTCAGACTGCTGGTGGTTCGTCTCCTCTCTCCGCTGCAGCCTCGCCACCTCACCTTCCTGGCAGAGGAGCTAGAGGAGTCAGTCTGCCGCCACGCCGTCACAGTCGTCCTCCAGCATAGACAGGACGAGCCTCACGCCGTCCTGGTGGCTGCTCTGCCCAGCAGAGACCTCGGCTGGGAGCTGTCCAAACTGCGAGCCCAGGGCTACAGCGGCCTCCCGGAGAGCTCGCCGGAGATCTCCATGTGTGAGGGAGACCTGCTCCTGCTCCGTTTCAGTGGCAACATCACCTCCACAGGAAGGGTGTCAGGTTGACTTACTGACTCATTAAAAAAAAGTTCCATATCATGACAATGACAAAAAAAAAAAAAAAAAAACGAGGTGCAAATATATCTCCTGATTGGTCTTTGCTGTTAGTCTGATGGCCTGTCTATTGGTTTTCTTTGCCATTACATTTTGTAGAGACAGTCAAGGTTCCCAGAGGATGAATCCTAACTGACTTTTCATCGAGCACCATCATCATTTATGACCAAATAGCTGCAAATCTGTTGACATTCCCATCTGCCCTCATTGTAGTTTGCATATTGTGTTAATTTTGAAATGTTAGCATGCTCTTGTAAATAATATTTACCACTCCAGGTAGTAGGAAAATATCCAGCATGGAATACACAGCAAAACATACCTGACATTGGCAAATAATAAACCTCCAAGTAAATGATAGCAACACCATGTTAGCATAGTGAGCTGACATTAGCATGTAGCTCAAAGCGCAGTCTCACAAAACAGCTAGCATGGCGGTAGACTCTTGTTTCACATATTGTTGCCTTTTGAACGTGTGTAATTTCTTTTTTCCATCTGAAGAGCCTTCTCTTTTGTCAGTATGCAGGCATTGTTTCAAGCGGGAAAAAGATAAATATTGATTCACATAAGACTTGACATGTTCGAGTAAATCTATTAGCAGGTTTCCTTTTGCCATATCCAGGAAACCAAACCTACTTCACCAAAAATCAAACTTGGTATGTTTGACTGAAAAAAGCGCAACACATGTTTTAAATCTACAGTTTATTTAAAGAAAATAATGCTTGTAACCTGATCGGAGTTTTGATGCAAAAAAACACACACAATTCAATTTTGGCTCAGTTGGTTGGAGCGACAACATTGAGACAGTATTTTAGTTGTAGGCTACAGACAAGAGTCTTTTTAAAGATATTTGTTGAATGATGAATAAATAAAAATCAAGTAGTTAACAAGCTGCATGTAACTTAGAGTCATGTATGTCCATGTTTTACAGCAGGAACACAAAACGACCATCATGTCCCACACGGGCGAATCACCTTCCACAGTCAGCAGAAGAATCACCTCTTGGTGCATCTAACAGAAGTGGACCCATTTGGGAACTACAGCTCCCCTTACTACAAGGGCACCGCCATGTTTTATAAGGTCGCCAAAGGTCAGTTGGAGTGGCGAGGTGATGATCCAGTCCTGACAGACACGAAGCTCCTTGGAGATCCCGTCTGTAAGGTGCCTCTGACTTTACCCAAGGTGCAGAAACACTTACAGGGAATGCTGCATTAAACTTGGTGGTGTTAAAACTGTGACCTTCACAAGAAAAGAGCATATTGACATTTTATTCTGTTTCATTTCAGAAAGTGAGAACTATTAATCGACCCGTCATAGCTCGGGTGAAGTTATGCGAGGAGACAGGTGAGTGACATGTTTTTATCTGTCGTTGCTTTAGTGTGAAGTTCTCATTGCTGTGGAGCTGCTCGTTGCCTTGACATTGATTGGATAATTCATTATTATCATTTCATCAGACAGTCAAGAGTGTTTTGTGTTTTTGTTGCAAAGTAATTCTGTTCAGTTTTGAGGCACTTGTACTTTACTTGAGTGTTTCCGTTCTCCACTACTCACCTGGGAGGTTACATTCACCACATTTTAGAAGTTAATATTGTAATTTTTACTTCTCCACAAGTATCTGACAGCTCTTGCTACTAGTTGCTTTGCATATTTTGCAGATTATTGTTCATATGAAACATACACAGCTTTTCCAACAAGATTCATTGTGCAGCTGAAAAACAATATCCATCATCATTATGTTATTTTACCTGGTTTTATTTTATTATTTAAAAAAAGTACAAATCTAGGGCAGCATCCCTGCTTTGTTTTGTCTTGATTCAAGATACATCTGCTTGTTTCAGAGCAGTTTTTAAAAAATATAAAATTTAAAACATGTTGAAATGTTTCGTACTGGAAACCAATGTCCTCACCTTATTGCAAGCAGTATGAAAGGGTCACATCTCCATAATGAGTACTTTTACTTTTGTTACGTTAAGTACATTTTTTATTAAAAAATAATTAACAACTTTTGTTTTACACCTCTGAAGTGTTTGGTTACATGTAATGTGTTACAGTTGAACACAATTTACGGCATCACTTTGATTATTTTACATATATAATTTTGCCTACATTTGCTATATTTTGATATCTGTACTGTATAGATGCAGTATTGTCTCAACCATATCGCCCAACACCAGACAATAAAAATACTAACTTCCCAGATCTTTTTCTTATTTTCCCAAACAAGCTGTTATACTTTAAAATATAAATAACTTAACATTCAGTGCACCAGAAAAGGATGTGCCTTACCTCCATCCTTCATCTCTTACCTTCCTACCAGACTCCCTGTCAGACTCTCTTCTTCTCTGGCTGTCCGGGGAGCTTTCAGAGGAGGAAGTAGCCCTTCTGGTGCTCTCCCTGCGTCTCCGCCGTAGCGCCGCTCAGCTGGTGAAGCTCAGGGCTGGGGACAGCCTGTCCACCCAGGCCTTCCATGTCCTGGCCATGTGGAGGAGGGGGCTGCCTGCTGCCACACACCAACCCAAGGCCTCTCAACTGGCTCACTGCTTAGCCAAGAGCGGCCGGCCAGACCTGGCCAGAGAGCTGCTGCTGCGACAGGCTGCAGCCACCAGGAAGAGCTTGCTGGAACAAGGAAGCTTAAAAAGTAGAAATCACACTGCTTTTTAATTTCTGCTTTTAGTCAGGGCATGTGTGCCTGCCAAATGAGTCGGTGGCAGTGTTTTGTTTCGTCCACAAGGGGTCAGCATTGGACTGTGAGATTCCGCGCTCTCTTCCAGACTTCAGTTGATTATGTCTGTGAGTTCACATAGTGTTTTTTAGAGGCCTGAAGACTATATGAAGATTGTTGTGTAAAAAAGAGAAATGTGTGAAAAGATTTATCTGATTTTGTACAGCAAATTTCTTTTTCTCTGCTTGTCTCATGACCGTTCGTATTTGTCTTGTGACCCCTTAGGGATCCCAAACACTGAGTGAGACATTCAGACAATCACGGTCGGGTATTAGAAAGTATAATTCGTTTAGCCATTTCTAACTGACACCCTACCTCATATTATGTGTTGCAATGCAATAAATCTCAACAATCTGATGCTAGATACAATTGAAGATAATTATCTACAACCATGACTTGATTCAGTATTAAAATAATAAAACAAAACTTACTGAGCTGTGACCTATTTTCAGCTCCCTGACAGAGTCTTCTTGAAGACTGACAGTTGATAACTGATTGGATAGCAAAGGCTAGTTTCTTAGCATAAGAATGGACATCTATGTTTTTATATGAGATATACGAAAAATATGTATCACTTTTGAATGTTTTTGAAGGTGTCTTTTGAAACAAAAAATGCTGATGTACATTCAAATCCTCTGCATATTTTAATGTGTGCAACTACCTAAAGTACAGTAACCTAGTAAGTAGTAAGTAAGTACTACTTAGTAAGTAGTAAGTAAGTACTACTTACAGTAGTAAGCTAATTAGTAGTGGTAAGTTAGTTAATAGAAAGTAGTAGTAGCCTAAGTAGTAAGCCAGTTAGTCATTAGTAGTAGCCTAAATAGTTAGAAGTGAGTAGTAAGCTAGTAAGTAATTATAAGTAACTTAGTAGTAAGTAAAGTAAAAGAGTGGTCATCCACTTATCGAAAGGTCAGTGGTTTGATCCGGTGCTGCCTTGTCGAAAATATGCTACAGTAGCGCGAATCGATAGCACAGTCTATCGATTCGCTCTGCCCTCGGGAAAAATGCTACCTTATGTGTTCCCATTTCCAATCCCATAAAGTTATACCTCACAGTATTATGACATCTCCTGTTTTTGAGCATATTTTGATTCTCTATTATAACATCATAATTTAAGTTTTCAGGGGTAGCATATTCTGATAGACTAATAACCCCTATCAGGTACTGCTCCCACTTTAGAATAATTTTATGTTGCACCACTACTCACTTCATGTATACTGTAAGGAGATCGGGAGCATGTTGAAAAACTATATTATCACATCTTTATTTAAGATGTCACATGTCGCAGAAATTGATTGGCATTTACAGTCGGCAGTAGCGCCAAATGGGTGTTTACGCCCCCACCCTGTCATGCAGACTCTGTGCTGACTGGTTCAGCTCTCAAAGTCAATTAAAAAATTTTTTTTACAAAAAGACTGCTTCAGCTCTCAGTGAGTGAACACGGCAGCCGGACGGGGTTTGAGCACAGACTCCGAGACCAACAGAGGCCAGTTTGACCCCTGGGAATACAGTACAGAGGTGGTTTTTTTGCCGGTGTTCTGACGATCTATGCTGCCGTAGCGCAAATCGACAGCAGAGTCTATCGAGTCGCTCTGCCCTATCGAAAAATGCTGCCTTATGTGTTCCCTTTTCCAATCCCATAAAGTTATAACTCTCACAGTCTTATGACATATTCTGTTTTTTGATTATATTATAACATCATTTCAGGGGTAGCGTATTCTGATAGACTAATATCCCCTATCAAATAATGCTCCCACCACAGAATCATTTTATATTGCATTGAAATACTATATTATGCCATCTTTATTTAAGATATCAGGGGTAGTATATTCTGATAGACTAGTAATGAATTTTTATTTTTTTTGATGTTACTGACGATCAGCCACTTTCTCGATGGCTTTGCCAACAGCAAGGTTGCACAGATTTATGGGCGTGGAAACAGACCACGCTTGTGGGTCATACGCATGCGCAGAACCGCTAGTAGTACATCTCGATAGGTAGCATAAATCGACAGAACACGCTGGGTTAACCAGGCACAGATACAGGCAGATAGGCAACAGTTAGCGGTTAAGTAAAGCTATCCATCAAGGAACTCTGTGTAAATCATCTCAGTGCTGGATTCCCTGTTGGTCTTTGAGGCTGTGTTCGGTCCTGTTCATGCTGTGTTTCATTGGGAGGCTGCTGAGCGATGTTTCGTTGCCTGCTCGCCCTGCTACGGTTCCCAATCAGGCGCCGCACTCCGCAGTCACCCCCCACTCCCCAGTAATCCAAAAGTAAAGTAATCAGGTTACATTACTTTTATTTTGTGGTACTTGGATTACATTCCTAATTACATTTTTAACAAGTTAGTAGTTGTACCGAATTACATTTTTAAACCTGTTGAACACCGACACCCCTGGTATCGGGGGCAGCACACGATCGTCAAAAAACCGCTGATGTACGTTTGTGATTTTCACCGTTTTCAGTCCAAAAATCAGCCGAATTGTCACTAAAGATATCTCCGGCCGCCATCTTGATTATTGCGCATTACATGGGAGCGGTGCCTGCCATCTCTCGCCGTTTTCTGCAGAGCAGGAGAAGTGCCACTTTAAAACACACAGACTTTTTCGCTGTCTGGTTTTGTAGTAGCTACACAGACATCCAATGTCTATACTCAATCCGGATCGACTGATGCCCCTCCCCATCACTGCCTGGGAGTACTTTTGGTGACAGAAATGTTGATGAATATTCACTGTTTTTATCAATATTCCAATGTTATGTTATGTGGAACATGCTTGTATGGACATAAATAGTGTTTTAAATATAACTCCCAATAAAAGTCAACATTTAAACAGTAAATGTTGCCAAATATAGACATTCACCTGATATATTTTGAAAATATTGACTGATAACTTTTGTATTTTAGTTTATTTTCATGACATTGACAGTTAAAATTGCATTACAGATGTATTAGAAGATTTTCAGTTGCATTATAATCTTATATTATGATGGTTATGAGGGTTTATGAAAATATAGCTTTTTTACCAGGCAAGGATGAAAATATATTTTTCTTCATTGCAGACTCCATTTAGTCTGTAATGGTAAAATAAATATTAATTTGGATGGATATATATATCCCTTAGCTTCTGACCTTTCAAAGGAGACCAGAACTATGCATCTAGGCCAAATGGTTGAGGAATTATTCCTGATTCATTTTGGGTATGTTATTTTAGGCGTTTTTCCTGGAAATAGGGGCAAATAGCTGGAGTAATTCTCCCAACCCTGAATGTTACCTATAGTAGTAAGCTGGAGTTACTTGCAGCTCAAGTCTCAGTCTTTCAGCACGATAAGATCTGCAAGCGACAGCTGTCAAATTGACCAGGAAAATCAAGAACCGATTGCTTCAAATGTTACTAAGAAATCTGATGGTAAATCTGCCACTGGTTTCATTATAAATGCATGTGTTCCACAATGGAAAATTGACTTCTTGTCCATGTTGATCGAGGTATCACATACGATCAAAAGCCCCAGAACAGCTACTAAATGAGCCTTGTGGTGAAATTGTTACCTTGAATGCTGTACCTGAGGTCCAAAACAAACTTTCAATCTCAGTCTTGAGTCTCAGTCTCTCAGTCAACACGGATGAAGTCTTTAAATGCTCAGAAAAAAATTTGAACATCTGCAATTTCATCTTTCATCTGGACAACTCCATCTAATCTAATTCTTTGTTGAAGTTGGTTAATTTAGCGCTACAGTGAATCCCCTCTATAACTAAATTGTGGGCAGCAAAAATGTGGTCTTGTCTTTTTAATGACATTCACCAGGGTTTTCTTTTTCATCTGTCTTCAGAGCCTCACACTCCAGCTGTGTGACATTCTGCAGGCCCTGAGCTGAAACAGGGGGTAATGATAGATGGCATGTGTCCAGGTGGGGTGTAGGGGACTCCCTGTGGAGACATAGGGGACCACCCAGTGCTGCAAACTGGAGGGACAGTTAATGAGGTATGAAATAGTAACAGGTGGAGCTGATGGTTTAAACAGGATGATCACGTCTAGCTGACAAAAACGGTCTTTTGTTTTCTCTTTGTTTCCCGCCATTCTGTTGTTCCTCAGCTCCACACTTGGGTGGGAGTATTCAACTCTCAAAACACTTTACAATCATTCTTTGCCATTATCCCCTCACTTTTCTTCCTTCGTTCCCTCCAGTGTAATTCGAAAGGACACGTGTGGCATCACTAGCAAGAGAGTTTTGTGCCTCGAGTGAGTGTGCCAGAGGGGGGTATCATTAGTGTGGCACAGGTCTATCAAACACGCACATACACATTCATGGCCTTGCTGGAGGTAAATGTCACAGAGGGGGCTCCCACAGTGCCAGGAAATCGTTTCTTCTATAATTTTGTCTCCCTTCTCTCCCCCACTACATTATTGAAAAGGCCACGCAGCATGGCACTCTGGGAGGTTGCCCGTCGTCCAGTGAGGGAGGATACAGAGGCCTGATGAGGTGAAGAATTCCCACAGAGTGCCAGCATAGAGAGATTCTGATTAAAACCTCATCTGTTTCATCATTAATTTCATCATCCACTTCTTCTTCGTTCTGCGCTCGGACTTCTTTCTTTGCAAGAATCCTCGCCGCCTTGATCAGTACCTGCTCTCACACTTTAAACCTGTCAAGTTAAAACAGTTGGATGTGATTGAGGTGCACAATGAGTCAGGAATGAACATATGCTCTGTCCTTCCTGAGAGTTAACAGACCGTTGAGTTCACGTCTGCAGGAAGAACAGTTTGTTGTTAAATTGGCTGTTAGCATAAAAGTGGAGAAACTGGAAGGCCAAATTAGTTATGCGAGTCTATCCGTTAGCTGTGTGGCTGATTATTTTTGATTCACGGCTGGTTTAATTACCCAGGCTCTTGTTTACTTATTCAGGCAATCATACACACCATACTGCCATACAGTAATTTACATCAGAGCACGGCCGAATGCTCATAAAGATTAAATGTCAAGATGCTGGGAAAAAAAACACATTACATATAATGATAATTGGTTACAGTCTATCTGACACAGTCAGTTATGCCTACACATAATAAGGACTTCATATGATCTAATAAATGAACATCCCTTACACTAAAGCCCTCACAAAAGAGTTCACACAATGCGAGGTAAATCTATGGATATCGCAGTACACTGGAATGTTGAAATCTGGTGTTTTTGGCAACGTTCCCACGCTGGTGAACCAGTAGTGATGTGGTTTATGCCATCCAGCAATGACTGGTTTGCCAAAGCTGAAGGGGGAAGCGATAGCTACAGTAGCCTGTACGTCATAAGCGCGTGGACAGTGTTGTATAATTACTCTCACTGTCTGAAGGGGGAGACAAAAGTTCCACACCGCAAGTTTAAGTAAACAAATACTGTAAATTAAATTCTAACTAACTTCTACCTTTCCAAAGTGACTAAAAACTGCTTGAAGGAATATTTTAACGTTTTAGGAAAAATGCGTGTTCGCTTTTTCAATACTACAGCTAGAGCACCCTGAGGTCCTGTGGGTGATCCAGGTCACTGTGCGGTGCTGAACCCTATGATGAGTAAAAAATAGAGACAGCTCCTGTGTGGCTGCCGATTCATACAAAAACAAGGATGGATCAAATCCCAGGGGTGTCTCTGACTCACACCCTGCCCTGACTCCAGTCTGCTGTGTGTGTGTGTGTGTGTGTGTGTGTGCGTGTGTGTGTGTAGGGGGGGGCATGACACTGCTCAGCAGCCTATGACAAACTCTTCATTTGTCTCTGATTTCAGTAGCAGACAGGGCAGCTGGGCTGGGTGTCCGTGGCCTGAAAGAGACAGAGTTCCCGTCGCAAAGAGAGAGACACTGAATCACAATCAAGGAATGTTTTGAGCAGCAATCAAGCAGGAAGCTTCCCGTCTGAGATGCGAAGCCAATGCCAAAGTCCCTTAAACCTGCATTCTATAAAATGGCCAGCAGGGGGCGACTCTTCTGGCTGCAAAAAGAAGTCTGGCTCCATTAGAAATAATGGTAAAATGACCTTACTGCTCAGCTGAATAATTACCTCAGTTAAGTCTTTCCTAATGAATTTAAGGTCTCAATCGCTACTTACATGTATTCTTCAATACGACATGATGTTCATTTAGTAAATTATGGTCCTATTTAGAGGAAAACAGACCATAAAGCAGAGTATGCTTGTTACCATGGCGACCTGTCAATCAGGCCAGAGTGACTCGTACCCACGGCACTGTGTAAATTTAACCAGCCACTGAAAAAGCTTATTAGGAGTTGGATGTTCACTTTCTCTGGTGAGTACATTTAGTTTTAAGACTGTTGTTCGCTAGACAAAATTGTCCTGTTAAAATGACAGTTAACATGAATTACAGATGCACCTAGCTAAGCAAGCTAGCACGGCCGTTAGCTCCACCGTCTCATCCAAATATGGCATGCCAGCGCCCTATCAGCCAAACTCGAGGCTCCACAAACCAACAGGTAACGTCACAATGACTGCATCCACTTCTTATGTACAGTCTATGGCAGCAATCAATATTTCTATCAGCTTCACAGCTTTATAGCATCTTTCTAATCATTGTTTTTGGTTTTACGTCTTTGATTCACTTTTACTTAACGATTACTTTTTCATTATTTTTGACCAGAGCAGGCAGCTATATCCAGTGCGAACTTGTAAAAGCTGGTTGAATGCTGCCTACTCTGCACCAAACAACAGACAAAGTTAGTAACTAGCTGGTGAGCATGGTGGAGCATTTAGCAGCCAAAGAGCCAGATTTAAGAGTTGGTGAAGACCCAAACAGACCTAAAACAGAGTGATTATTGGACATCATGTGACTCCAAATAAATGCTAATGTTACTCTCTTTCTGCTGGATAGGTAGACAACTGTTTGTTAACTAGTTTACCATGTCAACTTTAAAGGTTATAATAAGTCAGTGCTGTGCTTGTTTCTGTTGCCACAAAGTGGCCAATAAATAAGTTATTGCAGTTATAAGGCCAGAATTGTCACTAAGAATTTTCATCTGTGTTAATCAAATTATATGTGTTAAATTTAGGCTTCTTTCATTTTCCATTTTTCCATCAAATTGTCAAGCTGATTTTAAGTAAACTTGAAATGTGAATTAGGCACATTTCCATCAACTGGTTGCAAACCAGAAACAAAACCAGCCACATGGAACTAACGACCATGGATCTGAGACAAATGCATGGAGGTCTCCAGAAAATGCAACCAGCCATGTCTCTGCGCATTGTGGGAATATCCCTGAAGACACTGACAACAGAAACAGCTGATCAGGCATGTAAGGTAAAGGTACGCCAGGTCAGAACTTATTCGGCAAAGGTGTTTCCATCATCCATTTAGTGCATAAATACAGAAGCCCTAAGCAGCCATCAATTCAATTTTTTTTTTCTCGTGATAATGAGATAATTTTCTTGTAATCTCGAGATAACAAAACAGTACTTTAACACGGGTCAGCAGGAATGTTTCTTAATGGGAATTTCAGTATAGTTTTCAATGTCACTGGTTAGAGCCGTTGGTAGAGCACAGGCCTCATAGTCTATGGGTTGTGTGTTCGATCCTTAAGGAAGATTGGCTTTTTTTGTCTTTTTCATAATCCTCTTCAACAGAGTTCTTATGAAGTTTCACATGCACGTGCTGGACTGTGTGCATCCCGGCAATTAGGCCACATCCATCAACCTATGGACTTTTCATTTCCCCACTTATTCCTGCACTTCTCAATTATGGGAATCCATTTAACGCTAGACATTTCCTGTCGGAACGTTTGAAATTGGCGTCGGGAAATGTGTGATTGGATTCCTCTGAAGCTCTTCATAACAACTTTGTTGAAGAGGATAATAAAAAACACACAGAAGAATTTTAAGAAATCATTGAGAGTGGGAGTCAAACAAACAATCTTTGGATAGTGAGTCCTGTGCTCTACCAGCAGAGCTATCCAGCGACACTGAAAAGTTTTCTGAAATTATCGTAAAGAAACGCACCTGCCGACCCCTGTATTCAGCTATGGTTTGTTATCTTGAGATCACGAGATACTTATCCCGTTCTCAGGAAAACTGAGTAAAAAAATATATTTGAATGCATGGCCGCTTAGGGCTTCCGTATTTAACTCTTTTTTGAAAAAGATAAAAAAAACACCTCAAGGGAGCATTGTTTTCAAATTTTGCCATTTCTATCAACCTTATCTAATGCAATATTCCAAAATTAGCAGAAATATAACGTTGATGGAAACTCAACTACTTAGAGGACGACTTGAGAGGTGGGCAGAATGGCCTTTGTGGCTGGCTAACTGTGTTGGAGAGGAGCACCCACAACTATAGCTAACAGTGGAGTATAGTCATATTACTCTTCTCTGCAGATGTTTTGTGTTCAACTGAGGGGAATTACGAAAATTAGGAATACCTACACCACAGAAGATGTTTGAGGCTTTCTCTTTGCTCCTTTAAACCAGATATCCGAGGAAGTTCCCTCAGGTAATTGTTAGCTAGGATAGTTGTAATGTTGGTAATTTTGACCATAGTCTCAAGCAAGCTGGGCAAACTGAGACCTGTCATATAACTACAACAGCAGAACCCTCCTTTGGCGATTAAAAACTAAACAAAACTGCTCATGCGGCAGCATAACACAACAGAATGATTGGAGCTGAGCATCAGAGCTTAGGACCAAGATATAAAGGACATTGTTGAGGATTTTGTAGAATGCCAAGCTCATTGGATGGAGTTTCTAAAGATAAGCCAGTGCTTTTTCTGATTGGCCACTGTGCCAACCAGTTTGAGCCAAATTCTAGCTGGGTTGCTGTCAAATTTGTTTTCGATAAGATTCTGGCAAACTGGCCGCCCCATTAATATAAACATAAAATACATTTTGTGATGTAGCAATGTGCAGCTCTGTGTCTGTTGTTGTGCTCTTCTGCCCCATGGATAACCTAAACTTGTGTTTTCTTTTTGCCTTGGTCCATGTCAACAAATATGCATGTACACCTGTGTACATGCACACAAAGACATAATCACAAAGATGCAAGTCCAGCAACATCCATGTCTTTACTGACCATTCTCTGGTGGAATTAAATTGGTATTGTTTACTCTGGAAATCCTCCAAGATTGAGTGAGATGTTGTGAGACGGAGCAAGAGAAAAAAAGGTGACAAAAGGCTGGGATGGTGGGGAGAAAAACGGAGGGAGCGGCAGCAGGGGTGAAGAGGTGTGAGAGGAGTGACGGAAGACCGAATTAACAGGAGGAAAGGGATGAGAAAAGGTGACATGATGGGGAGAGGGTGAAATGTGAGGGGAAAGAAGGTGTAGCAACAATATGTCCACTGGTGTGTGAAACCGGCCTGACATCTGGAGTGTGTGTGTTTGTGTGTGTATGCAAGCGTGATCGCAAGGCGGAGAGAGTCACGGAGACTGGCTCGATTTCTCCTACATACACAAAAAACACAAACACCTCCAGTTTGGCTGAGAGGATCTTTTCAGGGTTACAGGGTCAAAAAGAGTGCATCGCTCGGCCTCCCTTGACAGTTATGTTTCACACATAAAGAGCACTGCACACCCATACAAACACACATAGCCCTTCCACTCAAACTACAGAATGCCCTCCCATATCTTAGCTAGACAATAAGCACCATATAGCCTGGTTCAGGAAACAAGTTGTTTTGCTCTGTAACACTAACGCTACAGTGTCTGCGGTGGTTCTAAGCTGACAAACCCTGCAGCTCCAGGCACATTGGTTTAATTTAGGTGCAAAACTCAATTCCTCATTTGATATAACTGTTTGACTACCTCTCCTGAAATATGACGTTTATTGAATTGTTTAGAAAGCTTCAAATCTGTTTACAGCGCTAAAAGCCAAGGATGGACACTCGATCTGGCAACTCGTACCTGCGTGGCACATAAATCGACTTAATAAGAATTGATTTGCAACTCATTCCCTTACGTAATTACTAAAGTCAGAGATTGCTAAGACACTGCAAACATCTCAGCACAAGCTAAGCTGTTGCTAAACTTTCTAGCCCTTCCTCATTCTTTGACATTCTCCTGCCATACACATGTGTGTGACATGAATGACACACACATGTAGCTCTGTTGGCCATGAAATGTCTTTCAAAGGATGTATACTGTATGTTGTAATTATTAATGCCTTTGGGTTCTGGTACTCCGAAGGCCACATGCTCTGGGCTGATTCTAGGATTTTATAAATACACCGTTTGCAGTGATCAAAAAGTTATAAGAATCAGCCCATTTAAACTCACAGCAATGAAAATGGTCTTACAATGTGCATTACAAAGTAATGTACACTTCCTCAAAAGAACTTGTAGGATGGGAGATATAGTGGTAGGTTGAGGTGGATGGTGAAAGGATCCAGAGGCAGGATTTTGGGATTTAGGAAAAGGATGAGGAGAAAGTAATGTGCAATATACAGGGTTATTTTAGCATAGATTTTATGATTATATGAGGATTTTTATTACTATTATCTATACTGTGTTGTTTAATTTCAAATGTAATGCGAAAAATCAATTAAATGTACATTATAAATAGACTTTTTGCAGCATCTGTCTGCTCCTTTCTTAAAGTCATTCCAAAGCCAATCATAACCTTTGTGCATGCTCGTCTTTCAGTATGCACATTGAAGCTGGTGTTGTTATGCACAGGTGCTACGCAGACCAAAGTACACCTAAGAATATCCCAAAGGACAAACAGTCAGCCACTGTTGATATCACTTGCTTCCAATGAAAGTAAGGGATTACTTAAATTTTTTTAAATATAGATATTAGTGTTAATTCTAGTAGTGCAGAGAACAACAAATCTCTAAAGGCTTTCTTTCTCATTTTTCAAGAGCTTGATTTTACTTTGTTCCTTGGAAGTTAGCTGTAAACACAATACTGGCACACCATTGTCATTTTATATCAGTATGGCGAACTTTGGTTTGCACTTATAGCTGATTATTCACACATCCAGCAGGCCGAGCAACATTATCATCCCACTGGAGTTGTGTTTGTGTCCACCTCAGAAATGTACTTCCAAAAATAAAATTGGTTCTTTAGCTGCAAAAAGGTCTACTGTGTCTATTTGTTGTCTGACTTCCGTTTGGTGCTGATCAGGTTTTTAGAGCTGGTTTGATGAAAATAGCTGCCTGCTGTGGTAGAAAAAAAAACTGTGTGGGCCTTAAAACCAAACAGCACGCTAAAGACTGCTAAAACACTGAGGCAGAGCTGCAGTGTCATGCAACAATTCTGAGCGTTTGTCACTAAACATGACCTTTCACATTACATACTGTCATGTGCTCCATTCTTATGTAAATGTATTTACTATAGCAGCTTTAAACCATGTGTTGAGGGTAGTTCTGTGTACACATATGAAGAGCCGTGCGTCCCTTTTTAAGAAGGCCAAATCTTAGGGTAGTAGAAGAGAGGAAGAAAGTGAGAATGTTGTCGGCATGAGAATGAAGACATTTCCCTGTAACTCACGCTCTGGCTGATGCCCTCTGATCTCTATTCTTCATGTCTCTCCCAAGCTTTCACCTGTCCATCATTAACTCATGTCTCGGTTTGGTCCCACGAGCCAGGGCAGGCATTTCTGCATGCTGAGAAGTGCTGATCACACACCTGCACACAATATGCAGCACAGAGTGTCCATTGCAACAAGTTGCTTAGTCTTACTGGCCTTGGTGAAAAAGAAATATTTCACATGACTCGGCCACTAACTTGATTAAAATAAATTCCACAACCCCAAAAATCAGATTCAAAAAGCCTCAGAGCCAGAGCAGATGTTTTTGCAGTGTGGAGGTCTCACAAGTCCCTGTTATGTTCAACAACCAGCTGCCCTCTCTCCTTACTAATTGCACCTGTCCTTAGATGCTGATTTTAAATCAGTTACATTTATTGTGTAAGCAGATATCCTCGACAGAATGTTTACTGTTATTGCGAAGCTGACCCTGTTGGCAATACACACTATGATGCACATCCTACTGTGACAGGAGTGTGTGTGTGGGGGGGGGGGGTGGAAAGAGAAAATAAAAATAGATGAGAACACATTCACAATGCGAGACAAACATGTCACACTTCTCCTAGCATACAATGATTCACCTGTTTGTTTACTTTTTTTCCTCAAGCGAGTGCAGGCAATAATGTGGCTTCCGGGTCACAGCGCAATATATCCAAACATCAGCATGTTTAGAAAAGCTATATTGTCATTCTACTGCAAAATGGGGCCGCAATGTTTGAATACACAAGCAATATGTAGGACCATTTGGTTACCTTTGTGTATTAGAATTTATGGCAGTGGTCACCAACCGTTTCCAAAGCCAAGACAGCTTCTCATTTGCAAATACGGGCCAAGAACTACTGTTCAGAAAAAGAGGAAATAACAAAAGATGAGAACACAAGTGTGGCATGTTTGTCTCACATTGTTCTCCCTTGAGGGATGGGTTAAATGCAGAGAATACATTTCACAACATGTATGTGTATGTGACAATAAAGTACCTTACCTCACCTTAAATATAAAACATAAAATCCCACACATATGTTCAAATGCTGAATAATTTGTATTCTTTTAAAACATGATGTTTTTTGTGTGACAGGTGACTGTTACGGCCACTGCTGGCTGCCTTAGAGTAATAGTTGTGTTCTGGAGTTCTCTGAATGGTATGCAAATCCCAGCTGTGAGTCCCTGTTGAGGATTGGTTCCTCTGGACCTGGGACCGCCCACTTCCTGGTTGCTGTTTGCTGGCGTCTGTGATTGGTGTGGCTGAAGATCTGACCGAACCTGCAAACCAGGACTCGCCAATCAACACCAGTTGGCCTACAAATAGTTCTTGTCTCTGCAGTTCAAAGTGACTGTGAGCCAGTGATCAGTTCGTCTCATTGTTGGTTGTGTACCCCTGTTAATAGTGAATTTCTTGAGTATATAAGCATATAAGTACTGACCTCCTTTTGTTCTTCAGTGTTTTTTGAGTAGAGAGCTGTCTTTGGACAATACCTCCTTTTGTTTCCTTTTTTGGTCAGTACCTATATAGCCTCCTTTTGTTGTGTTTTCTTGAGACAAATCATTTAATTAAACATTTGACTTTAACCTAAATTCAGTTGTCCTTTACCACCTTCATTTCAATCCCAAATACCTTGTTACTGCCTTACCCTAACGAGCTGGGTTGTAACAGTGACATACTAAACTAAAGCACACCCCTTGCTGCCTTCCTTTTTTCTATGGATAGGCCTATGTTAAAAAGCAACTCTTGGGCCTTCAACGCCGCTTTGGGTAGGAAGTGGGAGTGGTGATGTTCCAACATTACATTTGCTAATTTTTATCCAAAGCAACTTACATTTGAGGAACAACATACAAGCATCAACAAAGCATCAAATACAGCACGAGATCTACAACTGACTATAAATACTAGTAAGAGCTAGTAGCACATATCGCATCAATGGGGTAAATACCAAGGGAAAGAAGTAAGAATGAACAAAAAGTGCAATCAACACAAGATAATTGTATGGGGATAGAAGCAGAAGAAGAAGAAGAGCACAGGAAGTGCATCTTAGAGGTTAGTGGTTAGAGGTGTTATAAGAGAAAGTGTTCTCGGAAGACATGAGTTTTCAGGAACTTCTTGATGTTAGAGCGGGACTCCCCTGCTCTGATGGCATGTGGTAGCTCTTTTCACCATCGTGGTGTCACAGATGAGAACATCCGGGACTGAGATTGCTTTGTGTGTAGGGATGGCAAAGCCAAGCGGCGTTCGTTGGAGGATAGTAGTGGCCAAGAAGGAACGTAAACTTGTGTTATGGAGCTCATAAACTACAGTATTCACTCTATATGCAATCATTACTGACTTGTGACTTGAATTTAATTCGGGAGGCCATGGGAAGCAAGTGGAGGTCACTGAGTAATGGACTGACATGAGTTTTGGCTGAGCAAAAACAAGACACGTGGCTGTGTTCTGAACCAATAGTTCTCAACTTGAGTAGGGTCAAGGGAGGGCTTTTTGAGCAATGGTGTAACCCGAGTCCTTTTGAAAGTGGTCGGGAAGGTTGCTGAGGCTCCAAATTACCAACAAATTATTATTTGTTTTGCCAATAGCTTAGTGAGAAATTATGCAGATTGATCGGCCTTTGACCAGGGTGAACAAAAACTCACGTTCCCAGGTGGAATTAAAGTCTTTGCCTTTTTGACCATGCTGACCCTGTGTGTTGTTATATCCACTAAAGGTATAGCTTCATGACGATTTCGTGATCCAGTCAATCATTCAGGAGAGTGTTTGGTCCTAACATTTCTGGACCGGCTTAATCGACAAAATATAATTTGACGTTATTTCTGATTTGTTAGAAAAAAGTATTTTGTTATTTCATTTGCATTTTTATTCCCCTCTCCTAATGCTTCGCAATCTGCTCTTTTCACAAAGAACGACAGGTTCATTGACGAGTTGGCAGCCACTACTCTTTTAGAGTGTTATGTAGCTAATAATATTTCTTTCAGCTGTCCATTTAAAGTCCTGGGTTCAATCTGTCCAAGGCACTGGTTTCATATAGTCATTTACATTACATGAGCATCTTGTTAGTCACTCCACTGAAAGCCAACAGTCTGTCTGGTTGGCTGACCTCTCCCTGGCCTCTGATCTTTACCCCTTGGCCAGTGCTCAGCACAGCAGTTGCAAAGAGAGATGAAACAAGCCTGCAAACATTCACAGTAAGCGTGGCTCAGTCACACCAGAATTTATGTCAGACCAAATTCACTTTACTGTAATGAAACCACAATTGGTGGATGTGCTCTCCAGCTACTAAATGACCAAGCTCCCAGCACCGAGGATACGCAAATGAATGTTGCTGTGCCGCAAGTCAATTATAGTGAAGTCAGAATTATTGAGTGAGTATTGAGTATTAAGGGAGAATCTCAGACTTTTCCAAGAGGGCACATTCCACATACCTGTGGGGTGACAGTTAAAGAAAAAGCTATTCAAAGGGTAAAGAAGGAGAAAACTGCAGAGCAAATGAGGGGGAACCCTTCCTCACAGAAGAAGAGATAAGTAGCAGTAGTAGAATCACAATATGGAGAAGAACAATAACAATATTAAGTTAATAAAGTTAAGACATACAAAATTAGAGAAATGATGTTATATTAGAACACTCATGTTTCTCTGTTACATATGGAGCTAGAATGAGAAGTTGATGAAATTTCCTTTTTTTTTATTTTTTTGTTTTACAATTGCTTGGTAATTTACCAATAAATGCCCTCAAGTAGAGTTACTTGGATGAATGTAATATTTTGGGTAGAAATGGAAATGAACGCTAATGGTTATGGTGGTGGTAATTGGCTACTTGCTCATATGCGTTAAGTAATTGATGTTCTCTGTTATTTGCAGGAGGGTTTGTGCAGCAATGTGCATGTGCGTGTGTGTTTGTGTGCAGCAATGTGCATGTGCGTGCTCGCGCGCACGCGTGTGTGTGTGTGTGCGTGTGTGTGAGAGACTTAATGCCACAGTTGAGATGTTAATGGCTGCAGGCTACCGCACAGCAAGCATAGTAGCAGTAACAGTAAATATTCACATCATAATCATCTTAATGATCAGTGGCACCAGAGCAATTTGGAAGTGCTGTAAGGTCTCCCTCTCCTTCAGTATGATTATCCAACACTTTTTCATGAAGCTTTTTTATTTGTGTGTTTCCCAATTCCCTTTCTCTGCTAAATACCTAAGATGACATTCCTCTTCCCTTAAGAGAATCAGCCTTTCAGCCTGAAATCCTAAATTACCAAATTAAGAAGGAAATATTCCAGATTCATCATCGAGATTGATTTGATCCGTAATCTTGCAAAAACATGTGTCTTGTAGCCGCCTCACTAAGCAAGAGTTATCTCTTGCACTTTCTGTGGGCGGTTAGGTTAAGGAACCGCTCTTCCATCAACCTAGGGCAACCTAGGGTTTTCAAGTGGGCACCCCCCTTCATCGGTGTTTTGTCGATTAACCCACGACACCTCCGTGGGGCTCGATAGTAGAACCAGCGTCCTGGAACCACCCCCTCAATCCCTCAGGTTCCACCATTTGGCTCTGCCCTCCCTCTACCCTGCCATCTGGATGCAGTCTCTGCCCACTTGGAGATGTCCTCAACCAGCTTCTTACGGGCTGATCCTCTGACCCCAAGGACTCCAAATGCTCTCCAGAGTGACTGCGCTGGGAAGCCTCTGCACCCAACTTCCAGGTTCCATGCTTTCCAACCCCCCTGCTGGCTCTCAAGGATGAGGGGCTGATATTTCCTAAGCTTGCGCTCATGTGCCTCCTCCATCCTTTCCTCCCAGGGTACTGTGTGCTCCAGGAGAGCCACCTTCTTTGTTGCTCCTGACCAGAGTACAATGTCAGGTCGGAGGCTGGTGCTAGTATTCTCTGTTGGAAATTTGAGCTGCCTTCCGAGGTCAACTCTCATCTCCCAGTCATCTGCTGTGGTGAGGATGCCTACACCTACACCTTGCCTCCCTGCCTTCTCCCCGGGCCTAAGGAATCTGATAAAACAAGGACCCTTGGTTTGGAGCTTGCTGTTCTTTTTCCTCCTCTCCTTCTCCAACCCCTCAGCCAGCTGAGCGCGCACCTGGTCATGACACCACCTGAATCTTCCATCTGCCAGGCTTGTTTTGCATGATGACAGGATGTGTTTCCAGGTTTGATGGCCTCCTGCACAATGGACAGCATGGGTTTTCTGTTAATCTCCACCTTTGGAGGTTTGTTGGTGTTGGTAGAACGTCATAAATGGAGCAGAGCAGGAACTTAATCCGATGCTCCATATTCCAGATGTCCTTCCATCCCAGAGATCTCCCTCGCACGCTCCCTCCAGCTACCCTGCTGGCTCATAGCAACAGCCCTGGCCTGTCTGGACTCTGCCTCTACCGCCCGGATTTATGTCTGCACCATTCCTCTCCGCTCCCTTGACTTTGCGTCCTTCCAACTTGCTCTGGTGATACAGCCAAGGACCAGCCTTCCCCGGTTGACCATCCCCACGACATCAGCGTGCCGTAGTCGCTCCTCCGCTTCTCTCAGTGCACGGCTTGCTGTCCACTTTTGTCCTTCCCGAATGCTGATGTCTGCCCGCCAGACCATCTCATCCTCACTGTCTCGCAGCATCATCGCTAACCGGAATTTGATGTCTTATACTCCTCCACGACTGATGTAAGTGGCAGCTGCAGCTTGCTCCCTGAGCGGTACAAAACAACAGAGGAAAAACCTTTAGGTACCGACTGCCACTTTCTCAGAAAGCTGTTGATTTTCCTTTCCAAAACCTCTACCGTTGACACGGGCACCTCATACACAAGCAGTGGCCACAGGAGTCTTGGAAGGACTCCGTGCTGGTGCCCCCATGCCTTGTATTTCCCAGGAAGGCCACTCCTCTCTACTGACCTGACAAGCAGATTCATTGCAGCTGCAAACAAAATCACAGAGATGGTACACCCGGTGACTATACCAAACTCTAGTCGCTGCCAGTTAGTTGTGAAACTGCCGGAGCTGAAGTGCATCTTGAAGCGGCTAAAACAATCCTGAAGAAAATACATACAGCAGAAGTTAGTAGGATATTAAGCCTGAATGGCTGTTTCATCTCCATTTCACTTTCAGTCTGCTTTTCTTCACCGCAACTACATAATGATTTTATTTTTACATGAACATACTCCCTTGTAAGGTTTTAAAAGACAACTTCTGATTTATTTACAACTTGGATTTTATTTTTGTAGGTTTAGTCATCATTTCTTTCAGCTATGGCAAACCAAAAAAAGTGCTGAGATCAAGGGAATGCTGCATCTTTGCAAAGAGAGTAGCAAAAGGCAAGAAACTTCTGTGCAATGAGGGACTATTGCCGACTTCTTGGGTGGGCTCACTTTCACATTTAGCTCCAAATAAAGTGTTTGATAATCTGGCTAAACTGTTAGTTTATTTAATTTAGTTTCTTGTCCTGTCAGACTTTTTTATAGCAATGTCCTCAGAACGCATTACCTTGGTGAGTACAATGTAACTGATGGAAATCATGGCCAAAAACCCCAAGTTTTAATTAGCTGGATTAGAGCTAACTACAACAGTTCTTTTCATTACTGATTGACCTGCTGACTCTTTTCTTCATTAATTGATTAATCGTTTGTTTTACAAATGTGAGAAAATAGTAAATCACAAATTCCTAAAGCCTATGGTGATGTCTTCAAATTGTTGTTATTTACAGTCAAGGTTTTGAATTTGCTATCACATAGGACAATGAAAAACAACATGTCCATACAATCAAGAAGCATGGAACAAGAGAATTTTTGCCAATCAATTTTCTGTTAATCTACTTATTGATTCATTGGCTATATGTATCAGCTACGTACTCAGCACTAACCCCCAACATTTTCTAACTGCTCCCCCCATGGAGCAAAACAAGACACTTCCTCGCTTTAATTATAGCTTTAATTATAGCAGTTCGCAGAATAGTTGTTGAGCTTCACAGCCTTGTGTCACTGGATAAACAGATAAAATTGCAGAGATTTTCCAAGAAAATGAACCCAGCGCCCTTCAGAAGTGCCTCCATTACGGCTCAGTAGTGTACACAGTAACCCCAGAATCTCTCAATTAAATACCCTCTCACAGTCCAAGTCTCTCTCAGTTGTAAATGGAGCCGCTCCAAAATAAAAAGTCTCCTATCATTTCCTTCCTGCAATGTGTTTAAGCAACGGGCAAACAAAATACATCAAACTTGATGGTGATTAAATGGTGAATTATGTTTCTGTGGATTCTGTCTTACAGCTGTGAAGCCACAAATAGTCCAAACAGTGAAAGGATTAAAATGATTTCTTCCTAAAGTCAGCCAGACGGATGATCAAGTTAACTGGCTTGATTGAGAAGTCATGTCTGCTTAGTGACTCCTATAAGCACACAGACGTATGTATGCTTCCTCATCTGCAATTGTATATGTAGTGGGTGGGTGGGGGTGGGGATGGGGTTTAGCACATTTGCTCATGTGCAAATATTTCATTTGTAATTACACAGACTGTATTTGTGCATTATGTAAGTGTGATCTGGGGTATTTGAGAGTTTGTTTGTATGCGTGTATGAGGGACGGATGGAAAGCAAATGTGTGTGTGTTTCTGTACGTGTATGTGTGTGTGCCTGCATTCTGCCAGCACCATTTGGCATTTCTCAAACAGCTGTCAGCTTCAGCCAAAGTGTTTCAGCTGACTGATCCTTAAACTGGGCCAATAAGTTCCCACACAAAACCCCACATTCCCTGCGCATGGACACTTTGGGTATATTGCTGCATCCATCTCAGCATCACTCTCCATGCTGCCATCCATTACTCTCTAACTATCCACTCTTTCTCCACTCAACTCCTTTTTCTACCTTCCTTTCCTCTCCTATGTTGTATTTTGCTTTTACTACAAGTATATGTGAAATATTTCTTGTGATATATTGATGTACAATTTATAATCCTTAAGATTTTCATGACATTAAACCCAGTTTTTGATCCTGTTTAAGGTGTCTTTTCAGCAATAGTGAGTTTGATTAGTTGCAGTGTACAGTTGGCTAAAATCTTAAATGTGTCAAATGACAAAGCTAAAACCATGTGGCGATGTGAAAGAGGTTGCTCATAGTGATGAAACTACAGAGAATTATAACCTACCTAACTAACCTGAATCTGCAGCTCCCCTCAGCTAATTGCTCAGCTTTACTATTAAAAAATAACAACTGTACACTCCCTGCTCAGCACTAAACGATAAACAAAAAAAATAATTAAAGACATAGTGGAGCATCTAGCAGCTAACAAGCCAGATATTTCCCTTAAGAAGTTGGTGGAGACCAAAAACAGAACTAAAAGAGACTGAATATTGGACTTTTTTTCAGCCGGCCAGGAATACAACTCCAAATAAGTGATAATGTTCACTAAATAAACTTAGAAGGTGATGATAGGTCATTGGTATGTTCACAACTTGATTCCGCTGCCGTCAGTTGGCCAAAAAAATAAAAAATTCATTATTACAGGCTCTAATTTATAGTTCTGGTAACGTGACTGATGAAATGTATTATTTTATGCAACAATTTATCTCTGTGATTTGTGTTTTTCAATGTCCAGTATGTGCGTGTGTGTATGAGAATGTTGGGGAGTCATGACCATGCATTTGAAGTGTGTATCAGTGCTAGAGGCAAGAAGCATGACAGAGCTGAACCATACAGCATCTCCTCTGGTCCCACCCCCTGCCCTCCAACTACCCCCAAGGACGGCCAGCCCATTACAGTAATTAACTAGAGAGGGGGTTGATGGGATGGAAAGAAAGAAAGAAAGAGGGCTGGGGTAGAGAAGGAGGTATGAGAGCTAGAGAAAGTGGTTTTGAGAGAGAGAGAGGAAAGAGAGATGGAGGTTAGGTTTGGGAGGGAGGGAGGGAGACAGAGGAAGGGCTGGCGGTCTTTTTCTGCCGATGGCGGTCTTTTTCTGCCGATGCAGCAAGTGGGTGGGGGCCATTGCCTTCCTGCTTGCCGTTAATCCCTGAGTGACTTTCACTGCGTACAGTAAGCAGTGCAGCGCAGGCCAGAGCCCCCACAAATTAATCTAGCAAAGAGCCTGGGATGTGGCCGCGCTGAACCCACGCTTTACAACCCCCCCACCCCCCTTGCTAAAAGACTTGTGAGAAAGGGAGGGAGGCTGGAGGGAGGAAAAGGAAGCGAGAGAGAGAGGGAGTGACAAAAGAGTGGGAAAAAGAGAGAGGGCGAGATAAGCTGCTCCTGTATTGTCCAGTGGACTATTTAAAGCGCAGCATAAATGACCCTGTGCACTCGCTCCAGTGACATCACTCAGGGACATGATGATGTCACTGACTGTGGGACGCTTTTCTGCCACTCGATCATGATGTCATTTTCCTCCAGCATTAGCCTAACATCATTACAAACAGACATGGGCATTGTATCTTAAAAGTCCTGTATGATTCACTTCTCGTTAATTTTTTTATGATGTTTTCCATATAAATGTTCATATCATATTTGTTAAAGGAATTATTCAACATTTTGGGAAATATGCTTATTCACTTCTTCGTCTTAAAGAGTACATATATGTAATTAAAAAACATATATACATATATAAATAAATACGTATATTTCTCTCTGCCTGACTCATCTTGAACTTGGGGGCCTATAAGAGCCATATTTGAGTTTTCGTGTTGGGTGTAGAACACTAGTGGGCCCAGGAGGTGTCACCTTTCTACTTTGCGCCAAATGCAATTTAAGTAGGAGCCTTTACTCAGGTAACAGGTGTTGCTGGACAGAGGAGGCGCACCTTTAGTTTTTTGAATGCTTCGCCAGGCACACTACTCTGGGCTAGCTGTACGGTGTTTAATAAGGAAATGTTTGATTTAATGGATGTTTATGGACTGTGCAATAGATAGCCAGTACCGGTGAACAATATATCTGAACAAAAAAGGCAAAAGCAGACTACGTTATATTGTGAGACCCTAGTTGGCTATGACAGCTGGGCAAGCGCATCAAATAGATGCCTGTCTACGCTACCCTCAGTTGCTTCAAGTTAGCCGCTACGCATGCATTTCACCAATCGTATGTGATTTGGGGCAACTACTTAAACCATCCATCAGATAAAACAGCTCTTGAGCATTAGCTAGTGTGTCATAGTAGTTAGCAGAGCAATATCATGGGTCAAGGTTGTCTGTTTGGATGTCAGCTGTTCAAAAACATCATACAAATAAGTCACATTTACAACAGATATGACGCCCCAACTTGAGCGCTTCACAGTGAATTTAAATCTGTATTTATTAAATTTTCATCCACTTGGGTTGAGCACAATAAGCTGAATGGTGAAAGATGCTAAAACGAGATGAGGATAATTGTCAGGGGAATTTGTCACTATAAGTGACACGTCCCACATTATATATAATAATTTGAGCCATTGTAAATATAAAAGTATAGATAACAGCTTTAAAATGGATACGTCACATTGACAGCAAGGTTTTTGTCTTACACTCAAAACACTGTACAGGGTAAGCTATCCCTCTGCTGGTCCTCAACTTGCAGGCAGCACCACATCCTCTAGTTAAGTGGAAGTTCTCCAAAGGGTGAATCCAATTTGTAAAAAATTGTCTAAACGGAAGATTTTAATCAGTAGTTTAAGGAACAGCGCCAACAAGGGCCAGCTGTTGTGGGAAATCTGAATTCTCTGAAATAACTACTTGATCATTTTGTTCATTTCATCTATATCATAATGAGTCTGAATCTGGCTAGTGACCTTTATCACATGCCATCCTTTTCCTCTCTCCCTCTCTCTCTCCCCTTTTCTTTTGTCCCTCACACTTTTTTCTTTCTTTCTTGCTCTTCACTGTCTAACTGTTCACAAGAAAAGATATCCAAACAAAGACACTAATTTGATGTTATTCTGATTATTACATCTTGACCATGACAGCTTCCTGTACTGGCCTTGATGAAACTACATGTTTTGTACAGTGATGGCGGTCGCCACAATGTTGCATCTATTGAGGAATGAGGCAGTGGCTGCAGAGCTTTGCAGCTGCATCAGCTCACTAAAGAGAGAGTGGGTGGTGCTTTCTAAGATGGAGTTTAGTTTAATCCTCATCCTTTACTCTTCAGCTGCTACTGCTGGCTCCAGGGTGTCCAGGCAGAACTACCCCCACCACCAGTTTATCCTACCTGCAGCCCCCATTTTAGTGCCAGCTAAGAACAGCCGCCACAAATTGATTGAAACTACACTGTATAGAGATGGGGGATAGCAACGCAAGAACTCACAAACACCCATCTATCCTCTCATTTATTTCTCTCCTCACTCTTTTATTTCTACGTGTTCCTGATTCCCCTCCTGTTCTGTCACAAATACATATTTGTCACATTCAGTTCCATTAACAATCTCATTTTTTTGTCTCCCTCCTATCTCTCCGATCAGCTCATATATCTTTATCTGTGGCAGCTGGTAGTCTACCTCAGGGGGGAGGCAGTAACCAAGCATCGTATTGTTACAGCCAACCAAGGACCAATGATGAACGATGATAATACTAAACAATCTCCCCAATATCCTCTTTCATTTAGTAAGCTGCCCCTGAGCCCAACAGGCGCTTATTGAGCTCTGTACTACAGCGTTTAGCCTCGGGGCCCCTGCACGCCTCGCCTAAAGTGGGCTTGATTGACCTGATACCTCATGAAGATGCCAGGCGGTTCTCTCATTTGCGGCTGCTGCTCATTTTACGCCTGTGCTGATTGCTGGACCAAGCACAACGGGGTGAGCGAGGGGTCTGTGTTTGGCTTATCCGGCTTGGGGACAAATGTGGGAGTGCTATGAGCCAGACAAATCGGCTCAAAAATCACCTCGAGAAATAATGCACCCCATGTCTCAACTAAGCACACACAGACACACAGCTTACAGCTGCCGGTAGGCTCATGTTATCCGGCATAAAACTGTGCAAATTTAAGAGAGGCTGGCCCAGAGCGAGGAGTGCACTGACCGAAAGAAAATAGTAAAATGTTCTTAAGACTTTGGAAGAAGTCTGAAAATTAGCCACTATAGTTATAGCCACATTTCCTGGTGTGCACAAAATGGTGGTATATTCCCTACAAAGCAGTCAAAGCCGTTAAAAAATAATCTTCAAACGAGGAGAGTAAACTTCAACTTCAAAGGATTGTTCTTGTACTGCGCTAAATGTAAAGGTTACATAACAAAAAAAAAAAAATCCAAAGCTAAAGATAATCATTGTAAAACAAAAAACAAATCTATTTTCATGTATAGACCAGCAAATCTTTAATTTCTATCACAGCTACTACTTTATGTCAATGCACACATAATCTTTAACTGCACATAACTAAGAAAGTGAATTAAATTTCCTTCTTGGAGCTGTAGTGACTGTCTCCATATTACTGCAATAACCATGACCTTTTGGGTTGCTTACATTTTCCTTTATTGTTCTCTGGGAATAGGAAGAAAAAAAGCTGTCAGATGTCCCCACTGTTGCATAAGGTTACATTTTGAATAGGCAGAATTAATGCACTCATTAATCAGGCAAACAAACAAAAAACCAAGGGCATAGAGGAATTATTTACACATTGGCCTGAATGAATATGTAATTCTTTGTTTGTGTATTCTCTGTCTTCAGGACTGTTGAGTCAAAACAGGTGAAAACAGAATCACTTTAGGATGAATTGAAGTTTTGGCTTTTCATTTGCCATAAAAAGATAAAATACATTTCAACCTGACAATTAAAAAAGTGATTTGTACAGGTAATAATTCAAATACAAATGTTGTGATTCTTCTGACAACAACCACTGCTAGCCACTGACTAACTAGTAGTCTGTCATTTTGAGAAATGTTATTATTTGCTTTCTTGCCAAGAGTTAGGTGAGAAGACTAGAGCAACTTTCGTATCTGTCCATTAAATATGAAGCTAAAGCAAGGATACAGTTAGCTTTACTTAGCATAAGATTGGAAACAGGAGACCCTGGCTCTGTACAATGGAAAAAACAGCACCTGTATGTTATGCTTCAATATTTCTATGGATGTAAATTGTTAATAAGTGAGCTTTAGAACCAGCTTTCCTGTTTCCAGTCTTTATGCTAATTAAGCTAAGCTGCGACAAAAAAGTGGGAAAAGGGCTAATGTCCGCCGGGTCCATCTCCAGTCCAGTCCAATGATCGCAGAGCGCAGGCCGTGGTAACGGCCCAGACGCAGACACCTGCAGGGGCACGCTCGGGGGCTCCTTCGTGGGTAGGTAGGTATGTGTGCTCAATGGGCTAAGCAAAATGTATAGTATGGGGGATCTTAATCTTAGAGATTAGTGTCTAGCAACACCTCTGGGATCACAGGGTGTGATGTGCTAGCGGTCACAAAAGAAGTACACAGATTACTAGATTACCTACAACAACTTGAAAGGTGATTGCAAAGACCAAGACTCAAGTCCATTTTGACACCTGTTGATTGCTTTGCACAACAGAATGGCATTCCACAATAACTGCAGACTAGGCGCCGACAGTTCCACCCGAGCTCCCACTGAAGACTAATTACACCAGAAAATTGTCTCCGCAGAACCGATTAGCCACCTCTGACACCACTCAGAGCGCCCTGTGTCACTGGGTCGAAAGGTTCTCAAGCTTGCTGGACTGTAGCCAATCACAACCCATGAACAGTTATTATGAAAGAGGTTGGTAAAAAGTAAAAAAAAAATCACGCACGCAATATTCAAATAGTCAGCAAGATATCCTATTGACAAGGTTCCTTTGAATGTTTTTGTTACCAGGAGGGTGCATGGTGGAAGAGCTGGATATAGCCTATAGGTGTGAAAGAAAGAAAGTGGCCCTGAATGGTTTTGTCTGCTCAAATTGGCTCCTATGGCTTTCACCTTCACAGGTCATGGAGTATGAGCTGACACAGAGTATAGAGGTGTGGATTGCTGAGGCCAAAATGTGATATGGTACTCTGTATGCCCTGTGCCTGCTCGTATCCCTGCGGATATGACTGTGTGTATGTGTGAAAGAGTGAATGTGTGAGTGCATGCACTGTGTGTGATTTTCTTTTATTTAACTCCAAGTCTTGGTTTTCTTTTCTGAAAAAAAAAGAAAAGAAAACGTATGTGAGGAAAACAACAGAAATGGAAGCAAGAACGAAGGAAAAAATGCTCTGTAATTTGCTTGCTGCTTTACTAATTGAGCTACCACAGCACTTCCCAAGAGGCTGGTCGGCTTGGAGATTGGATGGATTGATGCAGATGCATGCTCACACACACACACACACACACAGACAGAAAAAAGAGAGAGGCAGAGCTACACACACACACACACACACACACACACAAAAAAGGAAATGTCTCAGACAAGCTTTCATCTGTTGTTTTCTTCGACAAATTCGATTAAGCTGTGCACAAAATAGAATAGATGGTGGCCTCCTCTTAAAAGCTTCAAGAAAGCCAGCTCTGCCTCACCGAGTGCTGTTTTATTAGTCCACAAGGATGCATCTCAATGAGATTTCATTTGCTGTCGGAAAGACTATTATTTCACATGTTCGATGGTTTATTCTGTGCATTTCAAATGGGGTTTTGGCTGTAAAATGGTCTCCAACATCAAAGGACCTTGATGCAAAGAATGACTTCAAAAAGGTTACAACATGCTCTCACACTCACAGCATTCTTCTTATCTTCTGCTTCTGCCTGAACACTGTGGTGTGGAGGAATGAGTCAAATATTAAAACCACTGAAGAGCGCACGAAAGAGAGAGAAAGGAGGCAAGAGAGACCTCAAGCTTTACGCAAGCAAATAAATCTCTGTATTGTTGTTATTAATCCTGTGTCAAACAGGCAAGCTCTGGCGTCATCTGGAGAGGCAAATAGGCGATTTCCGTCACAGCTTTGCATCTCAATGTGGACGATCCCCCCCGCCCCACACACACAGTGCCCCTCAGATTAGCACATCATTTAGGATTTTTAATGATACTCTAAGAAGCTACCAGACCTTTTTTTTTACGATGACGCGGCACATGTTTTATTTCTGCACATATACAGTCCCCCCACATGAAATGTTTTAATGCTGTAAATGTGGGTTTTCTTAATATGTGGAGTAATTGTCCAAACTTTGTACAAGCCCACAATGTCCTGATTTGAATTACATTTAAAATGTACGCCATTTTCTACTATTTCTACTGTTATCTTTCTCTTGACATCCAAGCTACATTAAAGCTGGCAAAACCCCATTTTGTAATCATTAAGACACATTCTTTCAGAGAGTGAAAAAAATTTTTTCTATCAACTTTTAAAATCTGTTCTCCTCTTGAATATTATTGGTTATTGGAAACTTATAGAGAAACATATTGGAAAAATATATAAAAAAATATGGACGAAGCCAAGTGCCGGTAGTGCTGGTATGTCTTAGAATATGGCTAGTACACTTAAGGAAAGAAAAGCTGAATGAGCAATTGCATTGATTTACAGATCTATATCTGGGATATAGGCTCTCTATATCCCAGGATGCTAATTAACACTGTGTATGTTGGAATTCTGCACATTTGCAGAGCTTAATCCCTTACTTAATTCCTCCAATTGAACAAAATGTTTGTCCAATGGTTTCTCATATGAGCAGATTAGCAAACAGTCAATGAGGCATTGCGCTATTAGCCACAACAATGTGCTGTGTGTTGTGCTGCATGATTGGAGAACATTATGTTGGCTGGAAAACAGTTCAAGAAGTAATTAACACAACTACTGGGCAGCAATTCATTCCTGAATTAGCTGAATTGAAACTGAGATTGTCAGACATTCAATCAATCAAAAACAGTCAGGACAGTGAAATATTGCAGCCTGACAAAATAACCGCGTTGACCTTCATTCTAGCGTCCCGAGATGATTATCCTGGTTCATAAATGGCCAGTTCAGTCCTTTTGTCTGCATTATACAACATTACATTTTACCCAAATTGATGATGCTACATGCAGGTTGATGATGGGCATAGAAAAACAATCATTACCGCAGTTATGTCAGTAGTTTTATTATTAATCATTTGAAATATTTAAGCTATGACGCACCATTACCTTCCCCCACTGGGTTGTGAATAACATTTTGTACTGTCTGAGCATCATTTGGGGGAAATTATGTCAGTTTAACTAAGCCCAGGGGCCTACTCAGACTATATTTGTGATGACAGCTAGGCCTCGAAGCTCACAGCGGAAGTATTTCCCTAGAGGATGCTGGCAAACCGGAATGCTAACAAGCCAGGCCAGCACAAAGTGATGGATACTCCCCAAATGTATTGTTCTGTTGACTCGATTTTTAAACCAGATTCTCACTCTAAATAATTCCTTTAATTAACCAGAAAAATAGGATGAATAAATAACATCACTTGCATGACGAAGTACAAAACAATATAATTATTTCAGCTTTGTTTGCCGTGACAGAAATTCATGGACGTCCCAACAGTCCATGAATGTCTCTCATATGCATGCCTGTGGTTTAGGGGCAAACGTCCATTGCTTGAATTCACAACAGGGATAATTAGCGAGCTCTGCAGTGACTTGTTCTCTGTCTGAACTGTGTGCGTTTTCTCCAGCAGCACAAACAAGGAATATCTAATCATAGTCCTTAGTGCCTATAAGCAATTAACAAGTGTAAACAAGTCAGACTGGCACACGTCAGAAGAAGCACCCTGAATTGTGGCAGCCATATCAAGGGACTGAAATCTCTGGCAGAGGGAAGGTGTGTTGTCATGTGTTTGTGTTCCTTTGCATGCATGCATATTTACATGTGGGTTTTTTTCCAAAGTTAGACTTTGACGTTTTGACACTTCTGATGAAATGAAAATGAAAACACATGACGCTCTCAGAAGCAACAGTCTTCAATTGAGAAATTAGTTACTTGTTAAAATTTTGAAGTCCACCAGCTCACAGATGCTTATTGATAAGGAGAGAGGAAGTGTCAGTTTTTCCTTTTGTGTCATTTATTGTATTTTAACGACTGAGCTTTAGTGAAAAAAATGTGGGCAACTTAGTGGATGTGAGAAGAGGAGAAACAGACTGTTATGATGATGACATCCAGTGACAAATCCCTGAGCTGCTCCATTGCCGTTAAGTAACAGAACAACTGCCAGGACAGTATGACAGCACCCGCTGCGCTGTTACAGGATGTGGAGACATTTTTAGTTCACAACTGGAAGGCTGGCTAATTTTGATGTAATATTGCAATATGTTAAAACCTGCATTAGTCATTCGTTTCACGTCAAGGAAGTCATCAATTTGAATCTTGATGTCCTGATTTCTTGCTCAAGTGGTGTGTGTGTGTGTAGATTTAACTATTAATTAATGTCCACAATGTCAATTCTGTTTAAGCCCTGGTCACTCTCGCATCGACTCGTCTTCTCAAAGGCCCCCCCTCCAGTGCTTCGCAACCCAGGTCAGAGCCTCTCATCCAGCTGCAGACGTCTAACAGCGGGATGAGAGGCTAGTACACCACTGTCCCCCATCAGAAGTTATCCCCTGTTGTTTGTCACCATACCTCTTTACCACTCGTCAATACAAGCGCCATGGCCTCAAATATAATCAGACTGAAGCTCCGTGTGGAGGCTGGATGTGATCACACACGAGTTTTGTACTATACACTGTTGGCCATGAAGGGATAGGCAGTTTTTCACTGCTGGTGGTTGTTTCTCAGAAATTGTGATTGCAAAACTTCTAAAGCCGTAAGCTGATTATATTAAATATACAGGGTTTTTTTAACAACCGCTAACAACCTTTTGACCTATCTGTAGTCAAATTTTCAAAACTCTAAACACAATTAGCCCAACATCGGCCTGTTACCATACCATACAATTAATACAATTCATGTGGTTTCCACAAAATATGCATGTGTCATTTAACCCATTTCTAAAATGCTAAGTTTTTCTTTACGTACAAGATTAACCAATACCAAAACTATGGATGTTTTTTGTGTTATTTACAAACGCTTGCACACAACATGTCATAAATGAAGATATCATTTTCAAAACCTTAAATAATGTATAAAGCCTTTACTTCTGCTACAATAACAGCTCAAAATCTAGTGAACTTATCATTGAAACATTGAGAAATAGCTCCTTTATTGTAATTTGGGTAAAATAGATCAACCATATCTAATTCCAATCTCAACCAGAGACATAGTTGTTAAAATTCTTTCAATTACATTCACAATGCAGTAAAAAGGATTTTCTGGAGTTGAGTTTATCCTATGTGGATACAGAACAACAGAGAAGAGGAGAGAAAGAATAATGTCTGTACAAGGGAGAAGAATAGTTGGGCCAGGGAGAGGAAGAGGACTGGGAGGAGTAGCCGAACCACTAAGTGTTTCTATCTAAGGTCCACAGCGAGAGATGACATTAGATGTGATGTGGATGAGAACATGTGGCCAAAGGCTGAAGATTATAGGGATTAGAACAGGACAGGCATTTTTGTTTCTATCCCTTCTTTGCATTTTTTGTTTCAGTGCAATTGTGCATTTACATTTACTCATTCGCAGACACTTTTATCCAAAGCAACTTACATATGAGAAACAACATGCAACAAGCATCAATACAGTAAGAGATCCAAAAGTGACGATAAATACTAGTAAGAGCTATTACAGTAGCACGCCCAGTATCAATAGGGTAAATACCTAGGGAAAGAAGAAACGAATAGTGCAATCAACACAAGAGAATTGTAAGGAGACAGATAAAGACACTGGAAGTGCAGAGGTTAGGGGTTAGTGATTTTATAAGAGGTGTTCTCGGAAGAGATGAGTTTTCATTAGCTCTTGAAGTTAGAGAGGGGCACCCCTGCTCTGATGGCATGTGGTAGTTTGTTTCACCATGGTGATCAGATGAGAACAGCCGGGACTGAGATTGCTTTGTGTATGGATGGCAGAGCCACACGGCGTTCGTTGGAGGAGCATAGTGGCTGTCGAGAAGGAACATAAATGTATTTTACACATGTTGATCACTGGCTGCATTTTCATGTTGCTATTAAAACTTTACTTCTGTAATTCTGTCACTTACATTTTTTCCTACTCTACATTCTATAAAGTAAAAATTACTCATTTACTTTTACATAGTCTGTTGCCAAAAATCCACACATTCGACCCCTCAAGCCAAAAATGTAGGGTGGTTTACAGAAAAAGGAAACTGAATTACAATTAAACAATGGATTTCACATTGTCTACTGTATGCAGGAAGATCTGAAACATGAAAAGTAATGCAGCTTTTGAAATGCCATCAAATGTTTGCATTTAGAAAGTCGTGCTATGATTGATTGATCTGGTCCTCTTGGAAAGAAAATTTGTTAGCGTTTTGACAGAATGATTTGATTTTGAGTCAGGTTTGCTGCGTTGTGATAGAGTTTGTGTATATATGTTTTTTTTGCATTTTGAAATGTAGAGTTGTTTAAAGAACAAAATGCAGTTTTAAGCAGAAAATGTACTATTTGGCTAATTCAGGCATGTGATTGGCAAAGGGCAGAAAAGCAGGAAAATATACTGAGACCCCCCCACACCCCGATAAAACTGGCGGCGGCTCTATTATAACATGGATGGTAAAACAGGAGCCATGACAATAACTTATTTGGTGGATGTGTTGCAGTGGGAATCAAAGACAAGTGTCTAATCCACTGCTCCATCGCAACCTCTCTATAATAATTATTATTTTATATAAATTTTTTACCAAACATCAACAGCTAAATGTGCAACATGCAGCATGAAATAATTGAGTCTATAACTAAATAATATAACTACTAACTTTTAAATTAGTTTAGTAGAAGTTAATAGATTATTTTTAATGAATAAGAGACTGCAGCAAAGGTTGTTGCCTGTTTAAGACCTGACTGAATCAGTCTCTGTCTATTCATAAACTGTAGGACGACTTAAAAAGCAACCATTCATACAGCAAAGTGTAGCCTATATAGTTCTACATGAGTGATCAATCGACAACAAAGTCAAAGTAAACATTAGATAGCCGATAATGAAGGTTACGATATGGTAAACATAGTTCTATAAGCACAGGCGGAGCCTTCGTTCTATCCACGCGGGAAGCTTCCGGTGTACAATATGAAGCGAATGCGGAAGTCCCTGAAACCTGCATTCTATTGAAAATCCAGCAGGGGGCGACTCTTCTGGTTGCAAAAAGAAGTCCGACTCCATTAGAAATAATGGGAAAATGACCCTACTTCTCAGCTGAATAATTACCGAAGTAAGCACTTGCCTGATGAGTTTATGGTCTCAGTCGCTAGTTTCAAGTCTTCTTCAGCACAAAATGATTTTCATTTAGTAAATTATGGTCCTGTTTATTTTAAAATAGACCACAAAGCAGAGTATGTTTCAGGGCGGTGTTATCTATGTGTAAATTTAACCAGCGCAGTTGAAAAAGCTTATTAGGAGTCGGCTGTTCACTTTCTCTGGTGAGTACATTTAGTTTTAAGACTGTTGTTCGCTAGACATAGTTATCAGCCCAGTTTAAATGACAGTTAACGTGAATTACAGTTGCACCTAGCTAAGCTAGCTAGCTAGCTCCGCAGACTGCCATTAACTCCTCTGTATCGTCAGTTCCGGGCACTTCCTGGTTGCAAAAACTCGACATGGCGGCGCCCTATCGGCCAAACTCGATGACTGTCCGCCCTAGCCGCAACAAGCCAAAGTCCACCATGCCAACCAGGTCGGCCACAGGCCGGCCAAAGCCCCAACCACCAACCACCTAGTGACAGAATGGTGGGACACCCCTGAGAAGGTCGCTGGACTGAGAGGGGCTTGGCCAGACCATTAACACCTACACCCCTGACTTCTCACTGGAACGTCACAGTAAGGGCCAAGATGCCATTGTGCAGATCTCTTCGACACACACCCCGCTGAAAAAGGGTCGTAGACACTTCCACACTTCCGAGTGGAATGTGCACGCACTGTTATGGGTGGGTCTGTTCCCACCCGTGTACAAGCTTGGGAGATTCACTCACAAAGCCAGCTGGCCAGGCTCTTCTTGGACAGGGTTTTATTGACTGCACTATCACTGAAACAGAAGAACAGCTGACCAGTGCATCGAATGGGGGCTGTGTGCTCTACATAGGACGTTAGCATAGCACACATGGACACAACAGATGCACTCTCACCACTCTCTTTACTCTCTTTATTGTCCTGGACCTGAACATGCTCCTTATGTTCTTAAGAACAAAGGAGGTGTGTTGTCTTAATCCGGCTGCACTGTGGACACCAAGAACCAGCATGCAGCTGGGGTGAACCGACAGGCACACAGCTCACTCACCTTCTTAGCAGAGGTGAGAGCAAGGCGCAGGGCTGTTCGAGAGATAGCATTGTCAATCAGGACTGCTCCAGGGGCTCATAAGGGGCAGATATTAGAGCCGCCAACACAGGCAGCAAGTCCTACTGAAGCGCTGAGAGACACGACACTGGTCACTGTCTTCTCACACCCTGCAGAAAGCGTATCACAAGGGGGTGGGTGAAGACTGTCCTGTCACTAAACCCCCCGTGACAGGAGAGATAGCTGCAGCACGAGCGCCCCTTCTCCATCAGACCTTGCAGGAAAGAGAAAACAAATCCCAACGAACAGGAGAGAGTAGCCTCGTCTCAGAATGCTGTCCACCCAGCTTGTCAGCATGCAGCGGCGACGCCATTCTGCATGAAAATGTGTACGCGTGAACAACGCATTTTCAGCACTCTCCACCGCCAAACTCTCCATAAATGGAAGTTTAGCCCAAGGGGGGGCCGACGTTGAATGGGCTATAGTGTCCCTGAACGCACCAGGGCCGGTTGCTCCTTGGTGTCTTTGAACGCACCACAGCTTGCTGCTTTGTGGTGTCCTTGAATGCACCACAGCTCGCTGCTCCAATGACGGCTCAACATGCAACAGTGTCACCGTGAGCGCGTCGTCAGTGGAGCACTCAATATCAACACAGCTGCCGAGTGAAGCCGAGTCAGGACAGGGCATCCTCCTCTACATTGCAGCGAGCTGCTGCTGGGAGAATGAGCCGCTGTTCACTGTGATAAAGTGCCCTCCCACTGTCTCTCTCGAGCTTAGCAAGGAGAGCAGTGTGGGCCGTAGGTCAGATCATTAGCTTAGCATAGGTTAGCAGTTTTGTGGAGACTGAAGCGCATTACGCACCGAGCCGAAGATGAGGGGGGTTCAGTGGGGAGGAGAATGATCTTTAGGAATGTACTGTATTTAATCAGTTGAACATTCACAGCATTTTCAGTGTGTACACAGCAGCACATGAAACACATAATGGAGGGAGGAGGTCTGGTGGTGTGCATCAGCCTCTGTCACCCTATATTTATTTTATTTTAAATAAATAATAAGGCTTAGACTTCGTCCAAGGGCTGCAATCGAAAAGGCCGTGGTGTCCTTGAATGCATCATGGCTGGAGTTGGAAAAGGCCAACCGAGCCATGAATGCAGCTGGCGTGACTGTGGTTGACACGTCACCCGGTGTTGACCTCAGTGTCAAGCTCACAGCTTCCATGTGAAGCAGTGGCAGGGTAGACAGCCTCACCTGCTGCAGCAAGGCGCAACGAGCCGCTCGTGGAGGAAAAGAAACCAACCGAAGCAGCGAGTGATCTCTTTCGTCCTGCTATACAGAGAGAGATCTGACTTTGGCTGTCTCTCGCCGGCTATAGCGGACTAGCCTAGCTGCGCTGTGAACGCTCGCCGAAAGAGATGTCAGCAGGGCGCACTTGCGAGCAGGATCCTGAGAAGGAACCCGACATATCCAAGAGATAGAAACGCACAAACGGGCACAGTAAGGGCGTAGGAGGTAGTATCCATAGAGTCCAGTAGAGGGTGGAGCCTGTGTGAGATAGAACAAGCAATTATCAAAACATACCCAATTTATCCGATCCTTATTGTCAACTCAGTGTTGGGCAAGTTACTCAGAAATAATGCAGTTATTATCTACTAGTTAGCATAGCTTAAAAAAGTAATAGCTAACGTTACTCTACTTCTACTCTACTACTGGGTAATATAACACCACTCTCTCTACCACTGATAGAGAGCGTGAGCATCTGTGGTACACACTGTGCAGGTGTGGAACTGGCAGCTGAACGCAAACGCACATCCTTGTTGATACTTGGAAAGGAAGAAAACTCACGCCAATAGATGTCCTCAAATCCTTTCAATTTCACTCGACCAGCTCCTGTACCCCCCACTCCCCCTTCCTTTTTTATTACAGCCCTGCTCCGTTTTCCATTGCAGATAGTACCCAGAGATAGTACGTAGCTTGTCGTCATAACGACGCCACACACAACTGCCGCGACGTAATGTTCAATGCGACACACACACCAGCGATCCACACAGCTTTCTCTTTTTCAAGTTAAAACGTTTCAACATTACTGGCCGGCAAAAAAAAAAAGTACCTGGAAGCAGGTACAGGTACAACATTTCTACAACGGAAAACCAAACAAAGGCGAGTCGAGCCAAAGGGCCTCCGCTCAGACTAGCTTGGTTTGAGAGCGTGCCTGACCCCGCTAGCCGCTTGGCAATCTTTATGACGCGTTTTCATTGTGACGTCTCAAGTAAAGGAAGTGAAGGGCTGGACTACAAACGAGCTGTTTTCAAGCGGTTCAGAGCAGAGCTTTCTGTGGGAGATGGGAACTCCCTTTGGGCTTTTTCACTTTGCAAACCTGTTAAATGCACAAAAAAGATATATAACTCAATAAAGGAGAGGGGAAAAGCCAAAAAGCACAATACCACCTCTTTAAGTTCAGGTAAACACTTGTTAGCAACTGAAAAAAACGGTAAAGCAGCTGTAATTTATATTTTTATATTAACAGTGGATTAGGGCTGCAGCTATCGATTTTTTTAGTAATCGATTAATCTATCGATTATTCCATCGATTCATTGGATGAAAAAAAACTTTTGTTCGGCACCCCTGTAAGATTAATCGGGTCAGCTGTGACTCCTATCACTACACAACCCAAAGTCATAGACTAACCAGTCGAAGTACACTTAACAACAAACACGAATTTATACATTAACATTGTTTTCAATTGTGCCTTACCTTTGCTATTTTTAGTCCTAAATCACTGTAATAATCATATATTTACATGCCAATATCCAGGTCGCCATTACCTTGCCGCCATCTTGGATTCTTCCCAGCTGCCCTGTGACTTCTCCCCTCTGGGAGCTGTAGGAGCCTTACTTTTTCCTCCATCATTTTCATGAAGTAGGTTCTTGAAGGAAGTGTGTACCTTGGGTTAAAAGCAGAAATCGTCTTCCAAAAGCCTTCATCCTCCACCATTGATAATGGGCGCATGTCAGTGACAATCATGTTCAAAATGCTGTCTGTTAGCTCAGCTGCTTGCTCAACTGAACATGATGCAGGTGTCCGCACGAAGGTATCCATACGACTCTGCGATTTACTGAAAGAGGAAAAATAATAAATATTAATATTTCCGAATTATCATACAGTAAGTTCATAAGACTGGCTAATGTACATTTATTTACTTTGTTGATGGTTTGCCCTACACCAGCTGGCCCACTCACTACAATCAAACTAAACTAAATATACCTGCTGTACTGTAGTGGTACACTTTAGGCTCCAATCTCTACTTACACCCCCTAATATATTAATATATCACATAGAATAGCCTACATGTGTGAGAGTTCAGAGATACAGTAGTTTTTGGGAACTGAAACTAATAAATGCCTTAGGGCAGACCTTTTTTATAACTATGTGGTGTAGTCAGAAGTTATGTCAAACAGCAGCATTAGGCTAGTTTGGCTCAGATGTTCAGTGCATGAATGTAGCTCAAATTCACTGTAGCATTTTATTTTCTTGAGCTAAACATAGCTAATATACAAACATCCTACCTAGCCACCATATTGGTTTATGTTCTTAACTAGCCATTAAAGATAGCCATAATTAACGTACATTTCCTTCTAGCCTTTATCTCCGCTAGCAATCATGATTTTTGTCAAACGCTTACATTACCATTACCTTGTTTCGGGTCCGTCCGTTGACGCATACACTGGATGCTTTCGGCTCAGGTGCTGCAACATTACCATCGTGCTATTATGGTAAGCCATTTCTTGTTTACAGTACACACACTGTACATGTTGTTTGTCTGTTTTTAACTTGAAATGATCCCAAACTCTGGATGCTTTCTGCCTCTTTCTCTGGCCTGTCTCATCTCTTTGTCCCCCACTCTTTTCTCTGTCTTTCTCCATTGTGCAGTTAGCGCCATCGAATTACGTTGTCTTCTCCTCACATGTAAGCGCATTGTGCAACAGTAATAAATGTCTGTGCAAAACAGTGCAACGGAACGTTTCAGTTATATGAATTAAACGAAGCATCGATGCAAAGAATTTGTGTCGAAGCATTTTATGAATCGATTTTATCGATTTAATCGATGAATCGTTTCAGCCCTACAGTGGATGCTTACGTGTGAACAGGTTCCCTTGTAGTCGTGAACCCACAGAGATTTATCTGCAGTCCTGCTCCGCTCTGCAGAAGCTTTCTAGCATCTTTCTGCAAACTGTTCTGGTTTTACACAGACAAAGTTAGCGACTAGCTGGCGAACATAGTGTAGCATTTAGCACACAAAGAGACAGATATTTCTCTCAGGAGTTCGTAGAGACCAAAGACAGAGCTAAAAGAGAGTGAATATTGGAATTACACATGCCAGGTGGCCGGACACTCAAATTAATGAATGCTAATGCTGATAACAAGTTTGCTATATCAACTCAAAATGCTACTGTTGTTTAGGTGATAGTTAAAAAAACTACCTGGTCAACGATAGCGAAAGGTCATTGTCATGGTTAAAAGTAACCCGTGTTGACTTAAGGTAGGAGAAAGGATATGAACAGTGGTCTTCAGTGTCAGAGTCAGATGTTTTGTAGGCTATACTGTCTGGTGGGGACAGGAAAAAACGAATTTAGGAAGCATTAAATAATGAAATAAGCAAAAGCAGCCTCAAGCTGATTTAAAGTACTGTGGTCATTAATACAATTAGGTATGACAATCTGCCATGGCTATCCTTTACCACTCAGGGTTTAAATGAAATGTGTGCTGAGATCTGCAATAATGAGCCATGCTTACAGATTGCACATCATCCTCTTAATATTTTCCCCACGATGCAGCTTTTCATCATTCTTCCATCACCGTATGTGAGATATCTGAGCAACGGGATTCCTATTAAAATTATATCACTTTCCATGCCGGACAGAAGGAATTTGTCAAGATGGCTGCCGTATCGAACTCCTGGGAGCCATTAGGGGCTTGTGTTCAAAGTCAAAGTGATTAAAGTGTGCTTTGTTGGACGCACAAAAGGGAAAGGTAGTGAATGAGAACGAATAAGAAAGAAAATTAGATCTTCTTATGTCCTACTCATCAACAACATGCTGTCTTCAGAGCTCCCTGTGTTTCTCATTTGGACGGCAGACTGTTTGGATTCTCGTGTGAGGCTCCACTGTCAGCTAACTGCTGATTGATTTATTATGTCATCAAGGTGATGCTGCTAATGGATGTTAAAACATCATCAAAGCAGTTGTTCATGTCTGCTGTTGTACAGAGGGCTTTGAGATCTTGCCTGTTTGCCCCTTTCTGAGGTTGTTATATGTGTACGTTGACACAGTCAGTGTCATATGATTGCTTTATTGAAACAAGTCATGGATGGTTTGCCATAAAATGTTGTACTGACATTCATGGTCCCCAGACTGTATTTAGTTATCCACTGACTTTTTGTCCTGTGCCAATGTCAGGTCAAAATCTATAACTATCCAATACTTTGTTTTAGTCTAATAAAACTAATAACATTCCCATCAGCCTCCAGTTGTTTATTGCATTTAGTGTTAACTAGCAAATGTTTGCATGCTAACACTGTAAACTAAGATGGTAAAGCTAGCATTAATAAACATTTAGTTTAAAGCACCACTGTGCCTAATAACAGCCTTACAAAGCTGCTAGCCAGACTTAGTCTGATTTTATTGATTGGACGCAGACGTCAGGAACAGAAAGAAAACAGAATGAAGTAATGTTAAGACCATGATAGACGTTGAGTGGTTCCCGTGTCTGTTTGTGTATATACAGTATGTTAACCAAATGAATGCAGAGGTGTGGTAGGCGCAAACTTTGTGATACACCAGAGGACTGCGCCTGGCTCCCACCACACAGTTACACTGAAAGGAGTTTTAATTCACCAGGGAGTTGATAAGACCTTAGTTTTCTTGGTTGGCAATCGATTACACTTTCAGTACTGTAAGTAGGTAGTTATAATTTAGTACTACCTGGACTTTAACTCAAGTACAAATCATACCTACCAACACTCCCGTTTCTCCTGAATTTTAAGGCTATCTCCCAGTGCCCTCCTGTTCTGATGTTTCTCCCGGGAATCTCTAGTAATTTGAACGGCCCTCAAACTTTATTATGAATAATCGTCACACACAGATCCAAGTTTTGGATGTTTGTCTGGCATCACCCAAGTTGCCAGATCATCTATGAAACACAGTCTACACACGACATATAATTCCAACCCATCTGTCACTGCAACCTGGCAACTCACAACCCCAATCCAAGGGGCGTGTGCGCAGCTGTCCGAGCAGGCAGACAGGCCAGCTATGCAATAAAAGTAGTGTACAAATTGCTTGGAGGGTTATGGGTTCATCCAAAACAAAGTAAATTGAGACAACAAAATTCGATTGGATGCCAGATGATGTGACGTATTGTGCCAAAAGAAAGCTGTGTACACTCTGTCTCAGCTCAGTAGGCAGAAAGGAGAATGGGGCTCTGCTGGGCCAATTTAGAGCCCAGTTGCGTCCCCCACCCTCAGATGCTCTCAGTATCCCAGAGTTTATGATCTCACTGCCTTGAGTCCAAGGGGAAAACATGCAATCTTCTGACTGAGGAGGTGTGTGTGATTGTCTGTGTTAAATGCATGTGGAAACTGTATATATATCCTTGTGAGAGTATGTTGTTTTGTGAATGTATGCGTGTGTGTTTGTGTACTGTATATAGAGGAAAGTCACACTGCAGTTTGTCAGCGAGAGCATGTGCTGATATATTGGCTTTGCCAAAGAATCCCCAGTGATCAAGTCCAATTCAGCAGCCCTGCCCTAATAAGCTCTGCACATCAAGGCTTTTCTCCCATTTTCTCTGTGCCTCACTCCCTCACTCTTATCCTTTCCCCTGCTTTTCCTTTGACTGCCACCTATTAGCAAACCCAGACCACACAATAGAGCCCAATCACATCAGGCAATTTAAATTAGCCCTATTTTCTCTCTGTGTCTCCTGCGCTTCAAAACATCTCTCAACAGAATAGCCCCCGTGCTTCCGCTGCACCCACATTATTTGGCTCCCATTTATCTGTGCGCACATGTGTGCGTGTGTGTATGCGTGTCATTATTTCTGAATGCTACTATGAGCATATAAAACGGGAACAAAGAAACTGGAGCCTGGCGATGACAGGGCCACAGTCATTAGGTTTTCTAAAGATATTGTAACAGCATTCCAGCACTATTCTGTCTAGGGCAATTAGTTTATGCATATTCACTGTATGCGTTGGTGATGACGGTGGTGTGCATATACATGAAGACTGAACGAATTAGACAGCTTGTCAATTAGAAAATCCCTCACCACCTCTTTCGTTGCTCATTCCTTTTGAGTTGCTGGCAGGGGAAGTGGGCTAAAACACACACACACACACACACACACACACACACACCAAGTTAAGAGATAAATGTCACGTTGATGCATTTTTTTGGTTATGTAAAGCATTGTGTGAGTGTTTGTGTGTGTTTTGCCAGTGTTTGCAATTAGCTGTCATGCAGGCTACTTGGGTGTGTGTCCCAGCATGCATTTGGTTTGCATAATGTAGGTTTCTCTGGCAGCAGATAAAAACAATAATGGTACCAAGCTTCTCGCACAGGGAATGAGAGAAAAACTTGGTTTAAGATTATAATAAAGCAAGTCACACTGTTGCTGTACTCTGTCTATTACTGTTCAAACAAGCATGTCCACAGCACACACACACACACACACACACACACGTGTTGGCTATACCTTGTATCTCTTTCTCTTATTTACATATAAACACAAACACACACAAGACCTTTCTTAAGAGAAAGCTTGGCAGACAGCTGAGAGCCTTGGACCTTGCTGTGACTGATTGGGAGAGTATGCGACTCCGAAGGCAGTGACGCCTCTAACCCGGGGACAAATAAATCACCATGGTGAAAAGAAAGAGAAGCAGAGGAATAAGATACAGAAGTCTCGCTGTGGGGAACAACACTGCCCGGTGTGCCAAAGAAATCAATTAGACTAATGTGCTGTACACATTCAAGACTGCTTTAAAGTACAAAAAGCTGCATGACAGCCCTCTCTCTGTGTGTGTACACTTGCTACATGCAGATTAGCTGTTTTGGTTAGTGCTGAAGAAATGTTTAGTTAACTATTCACTCTTTTCTAAAAGGCATTGTAACTTTTGACCCTATACACTGGGTTACTGCTAAATTAACATATTTAATAAAAAGAGGTCAAATCTGCATTTCCTATGTTTCTCATCTGATCATGATATAAAATGCTGATGCAAATCAGCCTTTATTCACTTTTTTTTTTTATCCATGTGGGGGCAGCAGAAAAGCCGATGTAGCTAACACATTAGCAAACAGTTGCTTGTTCACACACGGAGCAACATTAGCATTAATTTAGTCGTGTTTCTGTTGACCCGCTGAATGTAAGTCTAATATTCACACTCCTTTTAGCTCCGTTTTGCTCTCCGCCAACTCCTGAGGGACAAATCTGGCTATCTTTAGATGCTAAATAGTCCACTTTCTTCACTAGCTAGTTGTAACTAACTTTGTCAGTTGGTGCTGTGTGGGGTCTCACAGTTAGACTTTTATACTTATCATAATGACTTATTAATAAGTCCTTTAATAGTTCTGCTTGGGAACCTCCATTGTTTGTGGAGCAGCTAACAGTCGTACAATATACATTTATCAGATACATTTAATCCATATTTCATCTGTAATAATGTGCATCTCATTTCAGGTTGTAGCTGCAGGTTGGTACATTAAATAGGCTACCAATAAAAACTGTACTGATTTTAAGTATCACAAGTCTCAATTAAATTAAGTTTAAGAATTTTAAGAGTTCAATTTATTTGTAACAAAAGTTACATATTCTCACTCTAACATCTTCAAAAACTATTCAAATATTCAATATCTAGTTAGTCCTTGTATTGAAAGACAAATCAAGAATGACAAGTGCAGATTCCAATCGTATGTTTTGAATTTTAATGTTGGGGCGAGCTTTTTGTTTGCATTTGGATAACAGATTAAAGTGACACATTGTGGAAGATGTAAACACTGATTCAGCAACTGTGACATTTTGAAGAAGGGAATGTGTACACATTTATATTGCTTAAGAGTAGTTTGTGCTGACAAAATAGACCTTGATACAGCAAGCTAAAGTCATCCTCTCTGTCTGCCCCCTTTCCTCCCCCCCACTCCCTGTCTGCTTTCCATCTCATTCGGTCAGTCAGTCAATAACCCTGCAATAATTTGTCTCCATTTCCCACAGCCCATTCACATGTCAAATAAGGGGGCTCCTGTCTGAAACACACTGCCTAAAATAATGCAGGCCTTCCACTCTCCTGCCGCCAATTAACTTAGCAAGTGACTACTAGGCTAATTGGTTTTGCTGCAAACGCATTTTTTCGGTAAGGCAGCGATGAATCCACTTGATTTTCAGGAGTTAACATAACTCCTCATCCTGTGCCATAGTCTTGTGGTTTTAGTGTGATGTACTGGTTTGTGAATTTGCCAGGCATGTTGTTTACAATCTCCGTTACAGCTAATGAGCCTACTGATGGCTAATTACATTTGGTGAAAGGAAGCAGGGTTGCCTTTCATCAAATAAACCTCTTTCCACCCCCATTTTCACTCACACATACACACGCTATGGTTTTACTTTCCCCGGCTCTTTTCCCTTTACTTCGTGACGTCCGTGTTGATTAAGCAGCAAGGCGAGCAGCTGGGGAGCGGCAGCGTTCAGGAGTGATAAAATCCCTTCAGGTGGAACTCTGTCAACACCTGCCATCTCTGCTCTGCTCTCAGCGGTTGCAGGCAGACACCAGGCCGGGCAGAGAGAGGAACAGCAAGCGCAGCAGTGCAGCGCAACAGTACTTCTACCGTCTGGTGCACCCTGGACAGCTGAGTATCAAGGACAGGGCAAGTGTGTGTGTGTGTGTGTGTGTGTGTGTGTGTGTGTGTGTGAGAGAGAGAGAGAGAGAGAGAGAGAGGAGGTGTATGTTGTGTATATATCAAAGGAGTAAGGCAGGCGTATGTGTATAGATTTGGTCAAAACTTCTCCCAGAGAGCAGATGTTTTTTCTGGATTCTCTCCACATTCCACTCTGAAGAAGACATTTTGGTTATTTGGCCCGTGGATGATGCTGTTAGCTCCACTTCTTATTTTCATCCTTCACAGCTCTCTTCTTTCTGGAGAGCAAGTCATTTCCTGTCATCTTTACTGGGGCTCTTTTTGTGGCAGGCCTGCTTTCACCCCCCCACCCCACCTTCAATAAATGATGGTCCCTTTCTCTCCAACAGACACTAACAGCCGCATATATATGGATCCAAATGAGGCTAGGGGAGCTTTTTATGGCTCTTTATGATATATTAATATTTATGCCACTGCCGACCAAGATAGCGATAGCGTTTGAATTTAGCGCTCGCAATTAACAAGTTCCAGCTGCTGCTCTTGGGGTTTGGATGGTGTGTGTGTGTGTGTGTGTGTGTGAGTGAGAGAGTCAAATGAAAGAGCATGAAGAGAGGGAGTTAAATGTTCCATTTAGATGTTATGTCACGAACTAAAGGGCAGATTGAATCAATCTTGTTGAAACACAATTAGGATTTTCCTGCTATAAACATGATGCTGCTGCTTCTCACACACACACACACACACACACACACACACACACTGACCTCAATGAATGGAACAGATAAGAACGTCTTAATACGGGTTTATGATCACCCTATTAATATACAGTATGTTATCAAGAAGTAGCAGACTGGTGGTTAGATTGAGGTAAATGCATTTTTAATCATTGCTCATCTTGAATTTATTACACACACACACACACACACACTTTTTTCCATTTCCCAATTTCCCTTCTCCTAATATAGCAATTATGTTCAGCGAATTCAGGATGAAATCTAAAAATAGAAAAATTTAATTAAATGAAAAGGTATTCTTTATATCCTACGGTCAGTGTGGCCTGCTTGATGTCTTGGGGCTTTCCTTGTAGCGCTGAAGTGTGTGTGTGTGTGTGTGTGTGTGTGTGTGTGTGTCATATTTTCAGTGACAGAGTTGAATGGTCTTAGTCAGCCCTGATTAAGGAAGGGGGTTAAAAAGGACAGTGCATGACAGCACCCGTGACTCACTCCCACAAACATCTTGGGCTAGATTTACTAAAGGTTTGCGTGCAAATTAACATGTAAGCTGATCTACTAATGGTGTTGTTGGGGCTTTCAACATATGGTCGGGTTGGTTATTAACTGAATATCAAAGATATTCTAGAAATATTAATAAAATTAAATATTCAAAATGATTAATTAGAATTAATAAATACGGGGCACCACCCTGGAATCAGGGACCAATAACCAAATATGAATCAAGTATGATCAGTCTAAAAGAGGTTTGTCCACCTATAGATGGCAAACAGAGAAGGGTGAATCCGGACACTGGCTGTGGCAACCAACTCTTACTACAGCATTATACACAAATAATCACCGGCAACGACTTCTTAAAATTATAATATGATTTATTTAACTCAAGCATAAATCAATGATCAACACTTTAGCAAGTAAATCACTATTAACTATTCTAAGCAAAATTAAATAAAGCCAATAAACAAATCATACAAAAACATACAACAATCCAGGAAGCGTGTGTGTGTGTGTGTGTGTGTGTGTGTGTGTGTGTGGGTGTGAGTGAGAGACAAAGGAGGGGGAGAGACTAAGAGAGGAGGGTGAATCTGACCACCCACGTGATCAGATCCGGTTCAGAATCGGGATCGAGGCCAGTTGAATTTGGGAATCAAGAGGGCGGTTCAAACCATGTGAATTCAAAATCGAGATGGCAGAAAATCACTCTCCCCTGAACTAAAAAAATGGAGATCACTGATGCTAGCCCGCTGTGGGTCACAGGTCTAGTTCGCTTCAGAGATCACGTGGTGTGTGCATGGGTTAGTAAGGTTAGTAAGCAGAAGGAGGAGAGAAAAGCACAGGGAGAACTATATACAATAAACCAGTCTATCCTCCAGCCACCAGCAGTGAATGTTCATTCAGCAGCGGTTGCTGGCTTTGGATTGGATAGAATTTGTACCTGTTCTCAGAAAGAAGCCAACACCAAAAATCCTTATTACTGTTGAAAACACTCAGCTACAACTTTATCAATGAGAGGGACGGTAGTGAACTTGCGTTCAGCAACCATGTTCCTTGATAAAAATACTGATACGTTTTCACACAGTAATAGAAACAAAGCAGTCGCGGCCCAGCTAGTGGTACCGGACACAAACAATGTTTGTAGCACGAAAAACACACAGCAATAAAACAAGACACGGCAGTCTTTAAATATCCCTTGGAGTTTCTAAACAGAAATTCCCCACATGAAGCTTGTACAAGTTACAATAACTCGGTTCCTCTGACGATGCCCATAGTTTCAACGGCATAGATTCTTCGGCAGCAGCAACAGGAATCAGTGAAGTTGACTTAGGCTGAGAAGGCAGAGCACGGACGTGATCTTCTCAGTTAAGCACGGAGTTTATCCGCTTTCTTCTGCAGGAAGGAAACATTATCTTTTGTAACAGTTTCTTTAGGGATCCAAATTTGTGTTGGTAACACAAAGAAAAATAACAGAGGTAGAAAAAAGGAGAAAACAGTTGCTCGTCCAGCGAGTGAAGTCTGTATTCAGGACAAAGAAAGCTCAGCGCTGAAAAAGTTGTCTCCTATCACCGCACAAGCAGCTGTGGAAAGACAGTGTGCTGGCTGTGCTCAGGCCTACTTACGTATAACCTAACGTAATACCTGAGGGGCACACCGGCTGCGTTACCAGGACGGCCTGCAAGATTACAAGCGCGGCCAATAGTGGCTCTGCTTTTAGGTCAGTCACCATTTCACACCTAGGTGTGAAACGGGCTTTGGCACCTGTTTTACAGTCCTTTGTCTGAGATAAGTCCAAACTCAGGCTTCTGGGACTCCAATAGGCCACAGCAGGATGTCACAAGGCCCAGTCTTCGTTCTCTAGCCTGTCCTCTATCTACGGACTTACAGATAGGCCCATCAGTGACCTGAAGGCCCATTTTTGTTGTCATGGATGTGAGTCCCAACAGTGTGCGTGGAGAATGACGTCTTTCAAAAGTGCAAGATAGCACCTGTTGTTCATTTACTACTTTTGCCTTATAAATATGCAATTTGGGGCGTTTTAATTTTATTGTGTAAAGTAGTGGGAGGGTAACATGCAAAGAAATTTATTTACTCCACACAATGTGAGCGCAACAGCATCTGTGTTTAATACATTTGAAAGGAAGGTGCAAACCGGCAAGTGTTGTGTAGAGATGGCTGCTGTTATCATTGCGAGAAGGAGACACGGGCCTAATGAAAGAAGACATAGAGAAAGGGTTTTTTCCATCTGTGTTAATATTTTTGGCAAGACTGAGGAACAAATAATGTGCACATTTCGCCTCTCCAGCCATGCCATATTGGAGCTGTTGGCTGTCCTAAGGGCTGATTTGGAGCCAGTTACAAGAAGGAGTCACGCAATACCTGCCATGCCCAAACTTCCAGCCCCCAGCTGCAGTAGTGCATGGATCATGCGTAAAATTCATCCAGCCAGAGGGAACAATCACTAACTGTTCACAGCACGCCGGTCGAAATAGCGACACAACCCATTGTAGGTATCAGAGAAGGAAATGGGGCGTACGGGGCCAGGGACAGGAGATCGCGGAGTGGATGGTCGGTGATCGTTCCCTCTGGCTGGATGAAGCATGACGGTCCTGATTTTATGCATGATCCATGATAATACAGAAATATTGAAATTAAGGACAAAAAGCATACTGTCAATATTTGACCACACAAAATTTCACAAATCATGTTTTTAGGGGAGCTTATGTCTTATTCCCCCGGGCTCCCCCATAGTTCGCACCCTGTCCTCGCGTCTGGGTCATACTGTATACTGTACTGCTGTTTCTGCTGGGGTTTCCCAAAGCAGTTTTTCAGGTGTGCTGTCCCAAGTACTTAGAGCAATCTTAGGCAGGATGGGCAGGTACATACAATTTCCACATACCCGGGACGCATTGAATGAAAAAAAACAAAAAGGTTTTTACGCCGTGGCTGCTTTCCCTCCCGACTCTCCATGGTGGAAAACATTAAACCCGCAAAACCCGCATTTAAATAGGAAGACCTCCATTGTGTTTGCACCTATTGTCATCTCCACAATAATTCTTAGTTAATCACCCATAACAGGTACTACAATAACACGTGCAATATCTTAGAATGCACTTGCACTTTTGTACTCTTTATTCGGGGTGTTAGTAACCTTGTATTTTCAGGGTATTATTGCTTCAATCCTTTCTCCCCCCTCCTTCCTCTGTGAGTTTTGGAAATGTGAAATCATACGCTGCAATAAATGTCCCACAAAGCAGAGAAGAGATATAGCCAAAAGATCGATAGTGACAAGTCAGACAGACTGAAAGCATGTAGGTAAATTCATCGCAAAGGATAGACAGTCACAACACAGATGGACACACTGAAGAGGCAACAATCCTGCTATCACTCATTATTATTAGCACCATCATTTCTAACCCTCTTTCACACCCAAACACAAAAGCCAACAGATATCTATGAGAATACTTAAAAGTCCATTTTAAATGTAAGGAGAGGTTGACGGACGGTCACATGCTTTGTAATTCTAATCCATCTTTTGCACCTTCGATTTCTTGTTGAAGTCTGCCTCGCTGACTTTCACAGCACTAATAAGGTATCCAATCCAATTCTCTGGAGCCCAAGCTTGACATCTCTTTGTGATTGCCAGGCTATTCTTATAAATACCTGAGCATAATAAGAGCCCGGCCTGCAGGCAAGTGAAGACATCCAGTCAACCGGTGGAGGAGATGGATGTAGCCGGCAGGGCCCAGCTGCTCATTAGTGAACAGGTCCAGTTATCCTGACAAGTCAGAGATGTCTAACCTCACCCTAGCATAGCATAATTCTAGACATTTCTCGACCAGTCTTGCACAGCCGAGAGTCATAGGAACCACTGAAAGTCATGAATATTTTATAAAAACATCCCTCTGCCTATTGTATTGTTACCACCCCATGCTCTAGATTTGTTCTAGTGGTAGTTGTTATTTTTTCTGTTTTAGATAAATGAGCTGTAAGCAGGGTGGTCTAAAGTTTCACTTGCTTGAAAGCTAAAGCAAAAAGTGAGACATATGAGCAGAAACATCTGGAAAATACCTGTCTCCTCTGTGTCAGCAATGGTGTGTTGATGTTCCCGTCCTCCCACAGCATCCTCACACCTGCCTTCTCCTCCCTCTCTTGCATATTCTCTCCAGTCGTCAACTCGCATCTCTTTGACAGTGATATGCAGTTACATGCGAGAGGGCCCACAAGCAAAAAACGGAATGTCTTGGTGTTCAGGAAAATTGTTCTCACCCTCACACCAAATTAGGTGAGACAAGAACTTTGCAGGTCGTGGACCAAACAGCAAGTTCAAACGCTCATACCAGTATTGCATTAAAGGAAATGTTTTGCTCTTGTAAAACCATATAGCTAAGAATTAAGGAGCTGCTTAAGCCTTGTTTTTTTTTATTATTATTATTATTATTATTATTATTATTATGCTACCCACCTTGTAAGTTTGTATCTCATCGCCACACTTTGGAAAGCGTATTGGAACCATGTTGCATGCTGATTTTGCACTATAAATAAATATGATTTTTATAGGTTTCTGGCCACCTGATGACTGTAAGCCCAATATTCACTCTCCTCTGAGCTCTGTTTTGGGTCTCCACCAAGCTAAATTCTCCAATATGTTCACCAGCTAGTGGCTAACTTTGTCTGTGTGTCATTTAGTGCTGAGCAGGTAGCATTTTGCTAGCTTTTTCGCTGAAAACAATACCCTAAAAAGCCGAATGGAACTGCAGAGTCCGGTGATTGTCTATTACAATTACACATTTCAGCTTTAAAATGACTTGTCATGGAACACTTACAGTATCTCACAAGAGTACAGCCCTCACATTTTTGTAAATATTTGATTATAGTTTTTCATGTGACACTGAAGAAATGACACTTTGCTGCAAAGTAATGTAATGAGTGTACAGCTTGTATTACAGTGTAAATTTGCTGTCCCCTCAAAATAACACATCACACAGCCGTTAATGTCTAAACCGCTGGCAGCAAAAATGGGTACACCCCTAAGTGAAAAATGTCCAAATTGGGCCAATTTAGCCATTTTCCCTCGCCAGTGTCATATGACTCCGGTGAGCCACAACACTAGGTCCTCCTTAACTGTTGTTGGAACCCACAGAAAGTTACAAATTTCAGCTTTAAAAGAAAAGTTGCTTTTGATAAGCTTCAAAGGTGTGCACAAAAGGCTGAAGTGACTTTGCAAGGTTACAGTGTTAAAGCTGGTGCTTTTGTAGTTTGTTAAAATTGTTTAGGTTATTAGTGTTTATGACACTGGAGAATTGGAGCTGACAGCATGAGCTGCAGTTTTATTTGGGTGAGCATTTTTCTGAAACTCTTCACAGGGAGTTCATTGCCTGGTGGTGGGAGAAGACCTATTGATGGGTGCATTTCTCCCGCTCAGTCAGGATAGGTCTCAACAGACAGCTCATTATTTATTTTTGATTCAAAGGCCAGAGATAAAATGGCTGCCGGTCTGACACTGATGTATGAGCATCTCATTGAGGGAAAATCCACTGTGCTGCTCCTCTGAATCTAAACCTAAGCTAATAGGCAAAAATCTAATTGAAAGTGATTAAAACCAAATGAAGGAAAGGGAGGGGGGGCACACTGGCTTAGCACAGCATAAATGCTAAATCAGGGTAAAAAAAAAAGGGTGTGTGATGAGGAAAATGCAGCAGATTTCACTCCCATTTGCTAATTGAGGAGATAATGTAAATTATCCTCAGAGTCAGTGGAATAAACGGCCCTTTAAAAATCAATGGGAGTTACAAAGCGCCTACTTCTTCTACTCCTGGAGGAGTGAATCAGCATCTCTGATGCTGATGGATCTCATCCAGGGGTTTGCTTTGCTTTTGCTTTGAAGTTTGATCTCCTTGCTCCTATATAGAGTTCATATTTTCAAACTTTCTATGGAAGTGTTATCAAGAACAATAGTCCAAATTTGAGAATAAGACCTGTGTTCCTGTGTAATTTACCTTTAAGCAGAAGGCTAAGCTGAGAAGACAAGCTAAAGGTTTTATTGGACAATTTTAAATAGGACAGGACACTATAAACAAACCTTGCTGACATCATTGCCAATTCTTGATTAGCTTGCAGTTCTTAGAAAGCACACAGTCTTTTTCACTTGGTTTCAAAACACTAAATAGAAAATCCCAATCTAATGTTGTAGTCAAAAGGTCCTTGGTGTGATTGTATTGGAAAGGAGTAGTGGGAAACCTTAATGAGAGTGTGGGGGGAAGACTGCTGAGATCATTTAATCATTGTTCCTTATACATCCACTTATCATGCCGCAGCAAAACTAACCTTAATGGCTTGGCTGTGCTAGGCATATTATTATTTCATACATGGGGGAATTAAATGAATGTATGGCAGAGTTCATCTCTGGGAAAATAATGGGAATCCACTCATCTTAAAATATTGGATTTGTTAATGAATGGAAGCAGTTAATCTAAAGCTTGACTCTGAGAAATGTCAAAAAACCCATCAGGAGATGAAAAGAGGGAAAGAAGAAAACAAGTGAAAAGATGTAATAAAGCAGAAAGAGAAACCCTATGTTTGCAGTAAACACTGTGATGTTGTCAACATTACAACCAATGTCTATCAGTTGTGACACAAGCATGAAATGCAAACATAACGGTTGTCAGACTCTTCCCAGTGGGTTTAGATGAAGGTCACCCGCTGTTTCTCTAGCACTGTCATTATCTGACAGGAAGGGAGAGAGATGTAAGAGGTCACTGATAATAAATGCTCCCCATGATTGGAAATAATCTTGACAAGAGCCTCTCCAACAGTCCAGAAAAGTCCATCAATGGAACATGATGGAGTATGACATGTTTTTGTCTGTGCCAGCCTCACACAATATGGACCGCCGCAATTTCATATGAATCGGTGAGCTGTGCAGTTGATGAGGGATGATTTATGCAAGTGCTAGCGCTAATGCTTCTTACTTGGCATACCACTTCTGCAACCTTTACCTCAGAGTAAAAAAAATGAAAAGGGTGATGTGTATCTGTTTCCAATTTAAGTATGCAACCACATATTTTGTTGACAACTGTTACTAGGGGATTTCATCGGCTGTAGCTAGCAAGCATAAGCTGATGCTAAGGCTAATAAATCTGTGAGTTGGTTGAACTGAACTGTTTAAAACAACAACAGCTCTAAACATGGTCTTAAATATTAACATGATGCCTTCATACATTACATAACCCTACAATCATGGGGCTGAACCTATATGTTCCAAGCATGTTTCGTAGCCTAAAAGACATAAAGGAGCAGCATTGTACTTGTATTGCAGATATAGTGAGCCCTAATTTTTAATACAGTATCATAAGTAAAAAATTATTTAAAATGTTCTTCTTTCTTACATAACCTTTCAATGGTTTGTATTTCAGCTTCACATTTACAAGAGAAAATATTCAAAATAACTAATTGGTTTGGCAGTGTAACACTATCACAGGTTAGAGTTGGAGTTGCTGGAGTATAAACTTCCTAAACCAAAAAAAAGCAAGACCAAGTTGCTAACGTTAGCTGTTAAAACTTATCTGATATATTAGCATCTGGGCTCCCACAAGATATGTTCCAATCCTGAGCAGGGATTTTTCCAACGTATCCTGTATATCCTCACAGAATAATGGAGCTAGTTAATAACATGCCCCCATGCCTTTAGGTATAAGGCTAATTTACTAATGTAGGTTGTAAGCTAGTTAGCCAGAAATGCTTCATGGCTTAGAGGTTAGTAAACACAACACATGACCCTCCAAACTCTTATTCCTCTTATTGGGGAAGGGGTTTAGCAGTCAATTCCCACACTAGACTTGAACTATATACATCTAAACAACCTCAAACCACCTTAAAACTGACATTGTTTCATTTTAAATCCAGTTGTTCTTGAGTACAAAGCCAAATCAATATGAAATTTGTCACTGTCCAAAAACCTGGAGTCTGCACTTTATACTTCTTGTGGTCTGGTTCAGTGGCTAAATTTAAAAGTTGTTATATGAACCTATGATACTGAAGTGTGAATATCTGTTTCAAATGGACGGTTTGTGATTCAGGATGTTGCTGTATGGAAGAAACTGGTGGGAGGGTCATGCTGCTCCCATTGTGCTGCATGCATCATTGTCTCCCTTTATCTTGTTAGGTAGGTGTGTATTGTAAATCTAATCTGATGCGTGGTTTGTGTACCTTGCATTTTTGGTTTCAGTGGGAGGCCATTTTTCAGTTCCTTACATCATAACAAACATGGCAGTCAGTTAATCATTCACTACTTCATACAGTTATCTTATTATCAGTCCTGTACCAGCCCTTATGAAGAGCTTTTTACCAGTGGATGGAATACTTATAACCATTTAGGTTAGGGTTATTGTTTTCTTTGTAATTATTTGTGGCATATAGCATATTTTAATGTGTTCTTTAATTGAAAACCTTTGGCACTTTGGGTACACTTTGTCTTTAACTTGTGTTTTTTATATTTATAGTATTCTGTGTAGGTTAAGATGCTTTATTTACATTATATCAGAATCAGCTTTATTTGGCAAGTAGTCTAATACCTCTGTATCTGGGCTTAAAAAGGGAGAAGCTCCTTGGGAGGCAGTGGATTAAGCACCTAGACAAGAAAGATGTGCATATTTTGCAGAATGACTGTTTAAAATATAATAGGTTGCCTTGTCTTAACATATGAGACCAGTATGTCAACATACAGAAAAATAATGACAATTAATGTAGTACTTAGTCAGTACTCTGTGCTGTGAGTTTATAGTAGGAATTGGGACACAGTGTCACGGTCCATGAGTCATTATCTGATATCATCAAACCTGCTTCTTTTTATCACAGGAAAATCTGCATAATTAATCCTTTATCAACAACAGCGTGATGGATAGACAAGGTTGTAGAAAAAATGCTGTGAGACCATATCAAGATTTTGTAACGCTTGTCAGCAGTTTCTTAAGTGTTTGCAGAAGTTTCTTCCACCTTGTGTGATGTGCACGGCAACGTTCTGCGTCTCTAATTACATTAACTTTAGGTGGCTTTTGTTTTGGTCTGTAGACAAACTGCAACAGGGGTCATTAATCTGTGTTTTCTCCATTCAAAACGGAAGACCACAATCCATACTTTTAATCTCACTGTGGCATAGGTAAACCGTGGCAGAGTAAAGGACTGCATGCATAGGGACTAAGGACTATAATGCATGTTGGTTGTGTGGTTTTATTGACTGTATGAAAACACAAGTGAATAAGTTTAAGAAACATGAGAAATGCTTTGGGTGCCTTGGAGGCCTTGTGCACCAGAGCGAGGCAGAGTACAGGGGCCAAAACTCAATGGCTGGGAGTTATGGGGGATGTGCTGGCAGTGCAGTCACCTTGGCTGTATTCAAATGTCCTCCGGGGACAATTTTGCAGTGTGCGAGCTGGAGCAGCCCAGGCTTCACAGATGCTCACCTTTGACTGTCCTCCTACTCTTTTTGTAGGCTGCAAGGACCATTGCTGATGATTAGCAGCTGTGCTGAATGGCACACAGGGGTGGGTCATTAGAGGTGATTATCTTATCCTTGAGTTCCTCCTCAATATTGTGTCTTTGAGACAAAAAACTTGTCAAGAGCACAGAATGTCCAATTTAAGATAAGATGGTGTGTTTGAGGACAAGTTATTCATTAAGGCAGGTTTTTGTTTTCCAGGATGATTTAAGTAGTGTAGCCTCTGTTGTACAAAATAATGTTCAAAAGTGGCCCAGCAAAATCCTTGAAAAAGCTTGTCGTACGTAAGTATGTAGATAATTCAAGGCATTGTCGTGACTCCACTGAAAAAAAGAAATGATTTCTGACTGAAATGTTGCTCTTAATGATTGAGATAATCCCTTTTTTTATCTGTATTAAATGATTTTTGATAAACACAACATTTACATATTGTCATAAATTAGTGTAGCAAATGTGTTAGCATACAATCAGCATTCATTTGGAGTTACACATTTGGTCCAATGCTTGAAAATGCTCTGTCGACCTCGGTGGAACTGAAGAGTTGAGTTGAGCTCTCTGTATGTTTGTAGTGACAAGTAACACCTTTCACTTTACACAGAGTGATTTGACCCATTGTTCATCAAAAATGACTAGTGCAGCTTTATGGTTTCTGACTTGTGCTAATTAACCAGACCACCAGATGCCTTATTATAATTAGTAAAAGAACCACTTCAGTGTTTCACTAGTGTTTGTTTTTGATGTTCATTGATTAATTCAATACCTTGTGTGTAATGGTGTCTTTACAGCGCTCCCTAAAAAAATCGATCAGACAATTGGTTTATAAAACACTGAATGGTTTAGGGCCAAAATACATTTCTGGTCTTCTGCTACTTTATGAAGCATCCAGACCTCTCAGGTTGTCTGGGACAGGTCTGCTACTAAACATGGCGGAGCAGCGTTCAGTTTTTATGCACCATTTCTCTGGAACAAACTCACAGTGAACTGCAAGTCTGCTGAAGGTCGTAGTTCTTTTAAATCAAGACTGAAGACTTTTCTTTTAACTGCAGCCCTTTTATTAAATAAAATTTAAATATTTTGATATCTTACATAGCAGTAATATTTACTCTTCTGTTTTATCCTGATTTTATTTTCTACTTAACTATTACTTTAAAATTGTATTTAAATGTCTTTTTATTGTTGCCTATGTTGCTTTTATGTTTTATGAAAACAACTTTGAATTGCCTTGTTAAAATGTGCTCTACAAATAAACTCTCCTTGCCTTGTGTGATAGACATTATCATGTTTGCAGTTTGAACAAAAACTAAAGAGACACAGTGAAACTGTTTTGTGTGAAAACACAATCAGTGTCAGTGAATCATGGGGGTCAGCATTTATTCTCACTGGCAAGTTAACTTCCTCTGTCACTATCATCCATTTGGTTTTAGAATCTGTAACATATCACATCTAATGCATAAAGGAATATTTGTTGAGGCACAAAACAACATAACTAAATGGACTCCCGCCCTCACTCTAGCTGACGCTGGCCTTGGTGCTGAACTTGCACCACTGTCAGCGTCTGCCGGTAAACAACTGACAACCCCAACGCAGATTAATGCCAAACTGTGAGCGAGTTTGAGCAGCACTTTGCATGTAAAACAGGTCTAAGTAGGAGAGCAGCATGTCCAAGTGGAAGTAAGATGAATTTCCAGAATGACCAGTCTGATTCTCCTTGTTTTAACAAGGTAACTTTTCACAGCGACATCTCCTCTCTGCATCCCCCGCCAGGTTCAGCCTCAACGTACACACACACACATACATATATTGGCCTACACCTCATTAGATGTACACACAGCATTTCAGAAGCTTTATTTGTGTACATGAGCAGCCAGCACACCAGAAAAACATATCATCTGCGCGTGCATCTCAGTGTGTGCAAATGTTTTTGTTTTAAACATGAGCACATGCTGTTTCATACATTACTTTAAATCCAATTAAACGTGTGATCCGGGGCGAAGTCTCACCGACGCACAAACACACAGACACAAAGTGCACACAGTTAATGAGCCACCGCGCAACCAGCCAGATTTTGTCGCCACTTCTTCCTCTCCGAGCATTAATGCATTTCTCGCTCTCCTGCTCTGTGCGTCAAAGGATTACAGTCTCATTTGGAGTTAGCGTGTTTCTTCCTCTGTCAGGGGACCGGCTGTCTAAATGGCAGCTGCAATAAAATTTTAATCTTGAGAAGTTTTTTTTTTTTTGGTTCCTTCTCACATTTCAGTTTTAAAACATGTTCCTGCTATAATATGTGAAATGCTCTCCTACAGGAGCAAGATAATTCCTTCTCTTACGATGCAGCAAATTAAATAGTCAATTTATGAATAAGTGAATCTTGAAACTAGCGTAAATAAGACATTAGACAGTCAATATAAATACCCAAAGAAAAATGGTATTTAAATTTATGAAATTACTTTTTACTAGCAGTGCAGTTATCTACAGTTGCAGGGCGCACACACACACACACACACACACAACATAAAACCCTGCCCTTTCTTCTTTGCTGTCAACTTGCACTAATCCCTTTCCTACTCTAGTTTCCCTCTCTTCTCCCTCTCTTTCACAACCGCAGTTATTATCAACTCTTTGATGTCTGTCTTTTTTTACAGAAATTGAGCTTTTTATTGGAAAAACTCATGCCTCTACTCTTCTAAACAAGTTGTAGAGAGCAATTGAGAGAATAGTGACACACCGATGGAAGCAATGAGCCGAGGGAAGGGAGGAGACTGTGAAAGGTGTGAGAGTTGAAAGCCAAAAACGTGAGAGTGGATACAATAAAAGCGATGTGACACATTAACAATGAGTGAAAGAGAACTGCATTTTGAGGCAGCATTTTACTCTGAGTGTTTGCTGTCACTTGTGCTTTATAAACGCACTCTTTGTCTTCGTCTCATTCTTTCAGTCTCACTCCTCTTATCAGCAGCACCCCCTTTCCCCCACCCCTCTCCCCTTTCCTCCCCATGTTGCTGCCTAGTCACTGGAGTTCATTCATTTGGCCTGACAGCTTTGGTAGATACAGCACTGAATCCTGGGGAAGTATTTCGTCTTTAATTCCTCCGAACCTCTGCTGCACGTTAGTCCTGCAAAATACCAGCAAACATGAGTAAACTTTTTACACAATTGAACAGCAATTGGATTTCCAAACACAATTGGTCCGCCACCTATCTCTGCACACTAACATTTAGATGCGCTTGCTCAGCCAATAAGGCATTCCCTTTCAATATTAATGGTGTTACGGATTTAATTGGCGTAAAGTACAGAGTTGACCGTTAGGATTATTTTGTCATGCCAGCTGGTAAGGAAAGGCAAGGAAAGTTTGTTTAGTGGTGTTGGTGGTTACAATGTTGCCACCAAATGTTGCTCAGTTTGACCAAACTGTATTTGGTTTCCAGTGCTGCACATCCAGCTTTGATGAACAGTTGTTTGCAGCATTATTTAACAAAATAATAATAATGTTGATCCTGCTGATCCCACGTTGTTGTTCATTTTTGTCTTTTATCAGAATGTCTCTGCACAGTTTTATCACATGAAAATGTTGGTGAAATAGGGAAACATCTCTAACAGTAAATCTAACTCAAGTTTCCATTATACCTTCTCTTTAAAGGCTCTGCACACTCTTGGTACACGTGCACTGTCACACTCTGCCTGTCCGGCTATCCTGTGCCAGTCCTCAGCCCAGCTGTCTCGTCGGTGGTCCGATTGACTGCTGTTCCCTCGTCGGTGGTCCGACTGACTGCTGTTCCCTCGTCGGTGGCCCGACTGACTGCTGTTTCCTCGTCGGTGGCCGACCGGCAACTGCTTCGCCGGTGGTCCGATCGACTCCTGTTCCCTCATCAGTGGTCCGACCAACACCAGCTCCGTTGGTGGCCCAGCCGATTCCTGCTCCTCGTGTCCTGTCGGTGGTCCGACCGGCATCTGCTTCGCCGGTGGTCCGATCGATTCCTGTTCCTTCGTCGGTGGCCCGACCGGCACCAGCCCAGCTGTCCAGTCGGTGGTCAGACCGACTCCAGCTCCTCGTGTCCGGTCCATGGTCCCCAGCCCAGCTGTCTTGCTGTCGGCCTCCTGCTCGGCCCCCAGTGGGTTTGCTGCCTCACTGTTGGCTGTCCTGCCAACCCCTTGAACTTTGTTGCCCCCTTGATCTGCCCGGCCTGTTGGGTCGTCCTCCGGGACGGCCTCCCGAACTCTGTTACCCCCCTGGTCTGCCTGGCCTCATGGGTCGTCCTGCGGGACGCCCACCTGAACTGTTTTGCCCTCCTGGTCTGCTCGGTCGACCTCCGGGTCTGCCCCCTGAACTTTTGTTCGGCCTCCTGAACTGCCTTGCCCTGCTGGTATTTGGCCTTTTGAGACTTTTTGTTTTGTTTTTCTGTTGGACAGCCTTTGTTTTTGTCAGTCAATCAGCCACTCTGTTTGTAAGTGTGCTCGCCTTTGTTTGTTTATTAAAACCCCTTGAACTATACCTGCACTATCTGTGTCCTGCATTTGGGTCCTCCAACCTACTACCTGCTTCACCACACAAAATCCGTGACAGTGTACAGGTGTTTTCACTTTATGAACAAAGTGTGCTTGATTGACGTCTCCCCAGTTTTCTTTCGCCTGTTAGGTCGGGACAACTCACACTGTTAAATCATTATTGGCTGCGCTCTATCTCGACATGGCGGCATGCTGCTGGTTTCAGAGCGGCAAGGCTTTAAAGTTTGACACTTTGACTGGGAAATACACTTATTTGCCGTGAGCAGTGAATTCTTACGTTCACTGCAACATTGCCAGTCAACCAGCAGGGACGCCAGGGTATAAAAAAAAACACTCCAAAACAATTTTTGAAAATCATACACTTTGTAAACAACTGATTAAATAACATGTAAATTAGTGAGGTTCGAAGTGCTGTAGGCACATTTTTACCTTTGGTCAGAGCCAGAGCTCGTGCAGACTAGACAGTTTTCAGTGTCTGCAGATCGCCGTGCTGTTCAGACTACACAACTTGCTGTCTTGTAATGAGAGTCTTGAAGTCGTCATGGCGTCACACTACACGACTGATCGGTGATGAGGTCACACACTACAGGAGCTAACAACGGCTGTGTCACACGACTGGCTGACTCCAAAACCAAGTTTTGTCAAGAAAACACATATGAGAGTGAAACGGAAAATGACACGAAACTACACACAAGTCACCAGTTATATATTTTAGTTATATATTAGAAAGATAGAAATCATAAAGAAGAAGAATAAGGGTGAAAGAATGGATTAGCACGCAGGGTAGACGGGGTTGTCGGTGCTACAGAGAGAGCTGGAGGTGAGTAAAAAGTGTTTTCTAGTGAAAATGTAGCTGCCTGCTCTCAGTGGTTAGACATGGATGTCAAGTCAGCCGACTCCTCCAGATTTTTAGCATGCTAGATATCTGTCCCATTTTGATGCGCCATTGAGTAGTTCACACATAACGATTGGCAAGAGCCGATTTATCACTGATTTTCCCCTGATCACAGCCCGACAGTGGGCGAGCTTGAAGACTGGCAAATCGGGCTTAAAACTGTCTTATTGTTATGATTTTTTGTGCTGAGTAGAAATGGAGAGGAAACCCCAGCCACCTATTAGTACAGACCTCTCCTTCCTAGCATAGCTATTATGCCAAAGTTTAGCCTGAGCAGAGTCCATATCAGCCAAATTAAAAGTAAGTAAAGTGAGTAAGTAAGTAAAAACATAAAAACATGTGTGGGGCCTTTTTTAAAATTATAATGTGTGATTATTAACCTAGTGTTTGGATATTTCTTGCTCTCAGTAGTTTATATAATGAATGTATTAGCACACAGTAAGACAGAACAGTTACATTCAGGGTTTCAAACAAATCCAAAAATGTTTTTGCAAATACAATGAAATATGAATGCAAACACCACGGCTAGCAATAAATAACCTATGCTAATTTGTTCGCACGCATTACTGAGTGTTTTATGTCATTCGTAAACAATGAAAGACTCCATGCTGGTATTTACACACGCACACACACACAAATCGCCATAGCGAGACAGAATTGGCTGCACTGAATCCCCAGGCCGCTTCACCGAAATGCAACCAGACAAAGTCCTTGCCACACACACACACACACACACCGACAAAGAGAGGGATTCCCCAGACACAAACTGTAGGCATGCGCATACAGGCCTACATCAGTACATAAACATGCACCAAACACATCTTGCTCACACACACATACAACTGACCATAGCATGCAAGCATGTGAGGAGATTTATTAACGGGAGCAGACAGGAGGGAAGAAATCTGCCTTGCTAAAGGGCCTAATGACCTCATCTGTGTCCGGCAGCCGACATGACTGATAACATCCAAGAACACACACTCACACAGCGCCGCAGGCTCGTCCTTTCCTGCCCTCTCCAACACTGTTCTCACTGTGTTGTGAGGGTTTAATTTTACACCATGCTACATTGCACCCTGATTAGCAGTGAGCTGCACCATCCTCAGATTTAAAAAAAAAGGCGAGTGTACACTGTCTGTTTCAGTAAAGAGCTGAGCAGGGACTGGTGCAGTAGGACTCCATTTTTCTTCAAATAACCTAAAATATACTGCAGCATCACACACACACAGCTGTGTCTGTTTCTCCCTTTCATTTTCACACACACACACATGGCATGGCACAGAAACAAACACTTGAACTCCACGAGAGAAAGACAAGACAGGGAGAGAGAGAGAGAGATGGGGATGTAGAACCCGATCAACACATGGACTCAGATTTCCAGAGACACATGGACTCAGATTTCCAGAGAGAGAGATGAAAAACAGATTATCTCTCCCACGACTGGTGGAATCTACCTGTTCTCTCTCATACTCTCATACCAGATTTCTCTCTCTTTTTTATTTTTTTTGCCTGGCTGGCGCAAGTGTGTGTTTGCGCGCATTTGTTTGCATGACATAAACCCTTGTGACAGGTCTGAGCATGGGCGGCTGATGATGATACCAGCCGCACACAGTCTCCCCCTCCTTTCGTCCCTTACTACCCTCATTTTCACTCTTGAAGTCCAGGGGTTTCTTCTTTAACTATTCTATATTGTGCTTTTACATCAAGACTTTCACCATTGCCCCCTCTCAGAACCAGCTCAGACAAGTAGTGTGTGTTTTTGTGCTATCTTTCCTCCTTCAATGTCATCAAATAGGGCAGATATGGGAGATGTGTGTTCTGTCTACCTGCCTCCAAGACTCTGTGTGCATGAATGTGTGTGCCCGCAGCGCAAAATCTCTTAAAAGTGGATTTTCAACTAATACCCTCCAACTTACTTCTACCACCCACTGGCTATTTTATTTTCTCTCCAATCTCAAGTGTTGCGGCGTAACAGCACGCTGTCCAGCCCCATGCTGTTTCTTGGATATTTCTCTGTGTTTGTTGTATTTTTTTCCTCATTGTTTTGTGCCTGATCCATTAGCAGCCCTGTAGCGTAAAGCTCCACCAGCTCAGCTCTCCAGGATTGCCTGGAAGAGATAGGCTATCCATTTCTAGATGTAAATAAATCTGTTACATCCCTGACAGCACAATTCATTAGCTCTTGCAGCAATCTGCACTGTTCACGCCGAGTGATTTGACGTAGCGGCAAGTGTGTGTGCAGCAAAAGAGAGAGAAATTTGTCCGCTTGCTCTTTGGAGGTTTGGGTGTGATTACAGGAGGGAAATGCTTTCAGGGGCGAGAGGAGCATGTGCACTGAGGTTAATTATTGCAGTATTGCCAATTCCGTTACCTCATTGCTGGCTGTGTTTTCTAATTATTAATTGAATTAAATCATTTATTTCCCTCTCAAACTGGTTTCTTTGGTGTTGCTTTCAGGAGAGGGTATGTAACAAGTCAGTTTGAAACATACTTGCATGTACTTGCAATGTACAGGTGAAGCTTAATTCATGATTAACACAATAAAGTGATAATTATCTGTGCCACACCCACCTGCGTTCTCCCACAACACAAAGTTGCGTTATTATATCCTAAAGTAGGCTACAATGATAAAGCACATACAGGATACTTTAGGCTACTCACAGAGCTAGTTGGTAAACTATAGCTGAAAAGTTAACTGCTAACATGCTAGTCAGCGGGGATCATACCACAGGTCGGTCACTTCTTTCTGGGTCGCTTACTCCCTTCAATCTCTGGATTGTTCATCATTTCATTCAATAGGCTAAAGAGTCTCCAAGCTAACGATCTTGCTAACTACTAGCTAACTGACTGTTAGCATGCAAGCCCAAGCTTTGTCACTTACAGGACAATGGCATTTGTTTTACGGTTAACAGTTAACAGTATGGCAGAACAAAGTTATGTAAAATTGAGTGGTGTAACACAGCAGGTCACTGCTGAACTTTTAAATATATTACCAAGACCCCTTTACCTATACTCAATCAAGTTCTTTGAGTTGTCATAAAAAGTGAAATACTCTTTAATTACCAGGAGCAGATATCATAACAAAAGAAATTAAATACTTGGGTATGAACATTTTACAGATGCATTAAATTTTAAAGGACATTTTTTACATTTTTTTGATACTATGGAATCCAGTTAGCATCATTTCCTTCTAAATATATTTCAGTGTTTCCCATTAATTAACGAGACCATGGCGGCCCACCATAGTCTAATTTGCTCCGCCACAGTCTCAAAATGAACCGAAAATAGTTTTAAATATCTCATAATAATGTTTCAGACCTCTAACGTTGTGTTTTGCGCCGCTGCTCTGCTCTGCTGTAAGCTCGCACGCTCAGACACTTTGGCATCTGACTCGAGGCAATCACTATGGTAACGTTAACGGTCTGTTTCTGTCACTCGTTTGTGAGAGGGCGATTAAGCTAGCCGCGCCTAAATTTGGAGTGCACATGTATTCCAGCCTTTATGGTAAATCCACTGAAAGGGACCGAGCTGACAGGCAGGTTAGTGACTTTATCCTGTCAGTTTCTCTCTTTACAAAGACAAGCGTTGCAGTGTGAGAGTCCTACCTGAAGAGATGCTGTAAAGTCTTCATGTTACGCGATACGAGAACCACATACAACATAGATTATCAAATTTGGTCAGACTTGATGAATTTAGCGCGAGGAGGATACACATGTGACAACTTCAGGTTTTCAAAATATGGTGTCTATACAGTATGGAAATAAGATTAATTGGATTATATCATACTCAAAGAAAGTATAAGTGAACGCCCCCATTCATCATGAGCTGAGTCTTTCTCTATGTACACAAAAGGCCTATTTCTCTCAAATATTGTTCACATCTGTGTTAATAAGCACTTCTCCTTTGCCAAGATAATCCATCCACCTCACAGGTGTGGCATATCAAGATGCTGATCAGACAACATGGGTATTGCGCAGGTGCTGGCCACAGTAAAAGGCCACTCGAAAATGTGCAGTTCCATCACACAGCACAATGCCGCAGATTCGCTAAGCCTCGCCTCCCTTAGTTACTGTTGCTAAGTCAGAGAAACTGTCGAACCTGTCAGACTTTTATCACGGCGCTGCCACAGTCTATTACTGCACACCCTGGACAAATATTGTCTAATTTTTGGAAAAAGCGATCTCAGAAAGAAGCAGACAGTTTTAGAGTTGCATTGTGCATTTGAAGGTTAAATTCAGGCTGTCTAACTGACGTGAAATAAAATAAAGACAGAACACAGCAGAGACAGCGTTTATAATTTTGTTCAGTGCAGAAATATTACACACTGGACTTTTAAAAATGTCAATAATTGTTCTTTATGTATAGGTTTCAACTCAAGTAAAGTACCACAAGCATGTAAAGTTATTTCTTCTGAGTAGCATTTTATTTACATGAATATGAATCTGTCTGAATTCAACACATTTAATGACTGAGTCTAGGGCTTTTAGCTTTAGCTTGAGTAAACATACACCACAAAGTGTAAGCTTTTCAGAACTTTTGACAGCTGCACAAATTTGTAATTGAACCTCTTTTCACAGTACAACCAAGGTGACACCTGACTGTGTTAGGTTTAATTATTTTTAAGGATTTAAATGTGTCACTCTGTTATCACAAGAGTTATGTTAATATTAGCACTATGGAGCAGGAGTAGTGTGCAACATTTGAGTTCATGAGGTATTGACCTTTAAGTACGTTATAGCCTCATAATGAGCTTTCAAGTGTGATTCTTACATTGAGACCACCAAGTGACATACATACTGAATCTACTTTTACTAAGGCAATGTTATGATATTGTCTATTTTTGTCCTATTAATTACTCAAGCATACTATATTCTGCATGGTATGTTGTTATGATCTAATACTCATGAGTTGCTTGTGTCTATAAGTTTGCAAATAGTGTGATTATGCCTCCCATGCTTATTTGGTCCTCTCTGCTTTCCCTCTTGTGACTTGTTCGACTCTTGTGATCGGTGAATTGAAGCCCCACAGTGAGAATAGCACTTCTACCCTGATAAAATTCATGTTGTCACCGTTTCCCTGAGAGAATCTAAGCACCTCATAAATGCCAACACACTGACAAGAGAGCTACCTGGTGTTTCATGTCAAAGCCCAAAAGAGTAGCACATGTAGAGGATACAGAAAACCTGTGTTTGATGAGGAAGATATGCTGTAGTGAGTGAGGAACTAATGTTATCGATTTTCATTATTAATCCATTTCATGTAGGTGAGCAACTCCCTAGAGCGGATGCTATGAAGGAGAAACAACAGGGACGACTGCTGGGATCTTTCATTCTTAACATCATATAAGTTCAATAAATTTAAGCTTTAAGCCATGTGAGAGATGCCATATGTGCTATTAGCTTTTACTAGTACTTGCTGGTCTTACTAGTATCTATTGCTGTATTGATGCTTGTATCTTGTTCCTCAAATGTAAGTGCCTTTGGATAAAAAAAACAAGTAAATGTAATAGCTTGGTGTAGACAGTGGGTATATCTGGGTAATAGACTTACCAATAGACTAGAAAATTTATGTAACATCGGCCAAAAACAAAGGGTAATAATAAGGAAACACATTTAAAGATAGCAACAAGCCAATTATTTATTAATACTATAGTAATATTTTGGTAGTAATCCTCTAACAAGAAATTTGTTATATCAGTGCAATATTTGTATTAAGAAATTATTACATGGGGTAATAACCTGATAATAATGAGGTCACTGCATTAAACACATAATTTCTAAAGTATTACCTTGAAAATAAAGGGAATGTTGGGAACATCGAGATTACAGCATTGTAATATGATAATTATAAATTTTAACTTTAAAGAATTTTCATGTAATATAGAAGGTATTATGCTGATAGTAGCTTATAATACTGTATAAAATATCAACCTATATTACCCCACTTTTCAGTTTTCTTAAATGCTCATAATTTTGGTGAGGGTTTATGTTGTGTCACTAACAATGCTGCTAACATCTAATAGCTCACAATGCAAACACAATCACAGTGCTATTTATTTAACAGTGATCTGGTACTAAGCCTAGTGCAGTGTGTTTGTTAGCTTTGATTTTAAACATTGAATTTCACTATAACAAACTTCTGTTTTTGGGCTGAGGTGCTCGTTGCTGGTGGTGTCACTACAGTCATCTGAGTAAACATTTTAAAGCTTTACTAGTACACATATGTGTAATGTCAAAGGGATAATTTGTAGTGACAAACCCACAGATCACACCACTCTGCAGTTCCCCTCAGCACCATGCAGTGTTTCCCACATGTCCTCATACCTAAACGACAAAATAGGTAGATTCTAAATTGTCCCAAAACCACATACAGTATATGACCATTCGTTCCCCAAAGCCACATATATGACCGTATAAGTACCAGTCCAGCGACAGGCTACACACGCGATGTAAATCTCGTGATATTAAACATGCGGTTAACATTGTGAAACTGTCGCAGTTTGGTTAGGTTTAGGCAACAAAACGACGTGGTTAGATTTAGGGGAAGATTAGGGTTTGGGTTCAACTAAGTATGTTACTTGACATCACGTGGCTTAAGTCACCTACGTAACGTTATTAAACAAAATTTAAATAACTCAGTATTTACTTTTCACATTTGACACAGTCTCCTGGATTAAAGTCCTGAATTTATTTTACCCATCTATCTACCCCGTCCATCCCATACACCCGATCCACATCCTTATGTAGATTTTGTAGCTCTTTATACTACGTCACCTGACTTTCTCCTGTCGTCCAATCATACAGCCAGAGGTCGCTGCCTTACAATTAACATAAATATGAGTCGTAATAAGCTGCTCCACAATCGACCTATGCAGTAATTGCTGAGGACGGAGTGAGTGTTGTAGCATACCAGTTTTAGTTTTATAGCCCGCAACTTAGCTCTTCTGGTTCAATCACCAAGCTTTCATCTGTGTTGTTTCCAGAGGCAGTAGGCAGCTGTTTTCAGCAAAAAATCTCTGATAAACTCACTGTACGCTACCTGCAAAGCACCAAACGGCAAACTGACAAAGTCAACGACTAGCTGGTGAACATAGTGGAGCATTTTAGCAGCTAAAGAACAAGATAGTGGGTCATTTCTTTCATCTGCTGTGTTGTGTTTACAGCTTGTTGCGCTGCCCCCAAATGGCTGAAATGAATGCAGCTTTAAAGGAAACTATACACAGTACACATTCAAAATATGTTTAAATGTTATATCATTGGTGGCACGTGAATATTTTGTATTATGAAGCTGTATCGTCTTCTGAATGATAGCTGTCAAGTCCCCTTCCAACAAGTACTGTGCCCTGTTATATGGTATCTCATTGTGTCATTCTGCCATGCTTGCCTCTGCCCCCATTGATGCCTTCATGTGCTGCTTAGGCAAATATAGAAACAGACATTGTTTGTGTGACATGCAAAGCCACACACAGAAAACCCCTGAGAAGGTGCATCCGCACTTTCCACACACTGTTACATAATAGATAGGCTATGGCAAAGGAAGCTAGGCAGCACAAAGGAAAGAGGGAGTGTATTTTCTTGTGTGTATGTGACTGCGAGAGAGAGAGAGAGTGTGTGTGTGTGTGTGTGTGTGTGTGTGTGTGTGTGTGTGTGTGTGTGTGTGTGTTGGGATGGAGGGAGGGACAGAGAGAAAACTAATTAGCACAGCACTTTAAGCATCACGGGCCACAGACTGCTGCGAGTAGGGACTGCCACAGACAATCCCAGTCAATTTTCCCACTCAGCGGAGAGAGCTGAGGCATGCTCTGACATTGTGTTTTATCTCAGCGGGCCTCTTCACTCATGTCAAGAGCTGGAGAGAGAGGAAGAGACAGAGAGACAGAGAGAGAGAGAGAGATGCAAGGTTGTTGGTCAGAGAGCAAAAAAGATGGGGAATTAAGAAGAGGAAGAGCAGTTAGAGCAGAGAGGGAGATAAAGACAAAGCCAGCAGAAGAGCTGCAGTACTTGGGCAGCAATGTTTGAATAGCTACATTAATAAAAAATGTTTTTCTCAGATTTGAAGGTCTACATGACGTGATGTTTCAAAAGGTAGCATCTCGAAAATATTGGTGGTCCCCAGACAATACAACACTGCTTCCAATCAATGACATTTGCAGAAATGTCACTGGATTGTAGCTTATTCACAGAAGACAGGTATGTGCGACCTGGAAGCAACTGTTGTAGACAATCCAGAGAATTGAAAATAACGACTGCCCTTTGTCAAAATCAGTTGTTTTTCAAAATGCGGCAATGCACAGCGCTCACAGCAGAGCCCCTGTGTGTATTTGATAAATACTGTACTCAAGCTCCTGCATACTATCTGAGGAAAGCAAATAAATATAGCTTAGTAGCTTCAACACAACGTAGCTTTGTAAAGGCACACAGCGTGAGAGACTAGTCGCATGTTAGCTCTGTCCTGCAAGCTCCAATACCCCCGTGTGTGTACTATAATTTGAATAAATGATTGTATGTGACAGCCTTTGCACTTTAACTGCTCTATTTTTATGGTCTCCCTTCCATTAGCATCGACACACAATACCCATCTACCCCTTCACACGCTGTAGTGTACATCTGCCCTAACTGTTTGTCACTGGAAAGCATAATGAATATCTGAGATGGAATGTCACCATATTGGATCCAATGTGGCCAGAAACATTCAGCAGATTATATCAAAACTGTGTTCTAGTTGGAGCTAAATGTTCAAATTATTAATTATTGCATATATTTTTAGCTATGCTAGCTGCATGACTCCAGGGATGACAATGTCGGTCGGTCAGTCTGTCAGTTTTTGATGGATTGCCATGAAATTTAGTACAAACATTCATTGTCCCCAGAGGATGATTCCTAATAACTTTGGTGATCTCCTGACTGATCCTCCCACACCACTAGCTGACATTTTTAGATTTCTCAACAAATATTTAAGGGACTGCCATGAAATTTGGTTCAAACATTCATGTCCACCCCAAGGCTAGCTCAAGCTAGTGTGGCCACGTATTCAAACCCCCAAACCGGCACCCTTAAGGGCATGTGGAGATTATAGGCATTTTCATCTCAGCGGGGGACAATTATTTCAGTGCTTAGCACACCTACCGAGCGCTTTTACCTTCTGGGGAATCTCTCACCTAACACAGCCCAGGCTTGTCTCCTCCTCAATTAGTGCATCCGAAAGCACAACTACCATCCAGCACTTTGGCAACACAAAAGTAACAATCTGGGTACAGATTACACCTGCTTACTGTCGCATCAGCATGTTGGCATTGTCATTGTGAGCATGTTAGCACTGTGGATGTGGCTAGCATCCTGACATTAGCATTTAACTCAAAGCACCGCTGTCCCAAAGTGCAGCATCTCAAAACCACAAGCATGGCTGTAGACACAATCCACATTTCCTCCTTCATGGTCAGCTTTGTAAAATGGAAATGAATTATCGATTTTAAGTAGTAGTAGTCCAGTAAGCTGGAACTTCTAATATTTTGTACAGCCAGTAAATCAGGAGTTGTTGCGGTTTAAGTAAATGTCTACTGAACTGTATTCTGTTAAACTTTGAATCTTAAATATTTTCTTGTGTAGCAATTCAAATAAAATGAATTCATTGTGTAATGATCTCTTTTTCCTGGAATATATCTCCCTCTTCCCATGCTCCACCCTGCCTCTGCTCAATATTTTTTATCCCAGGTGGGTCAAAATTTATCCCCCTCTCAGAGTTATCAGTGCAGTTCTATCTTTTCACTGCAACTCTGCATCGCGATGTAGGAGGTATGTTGGGGAGGGCGTATTTTCATGCAGAAAACAAAACATCCCCCTTTGTACTCGTTAATAACATTCTCACTCATTAGTGATGTGCGATACCACTTAATTCCTATATGATCCAATACCAAGTAATACCCAGGCTGGTATTGCCGATACCGATACTAATACCAATACTTTTTACATATTTTATTTCTAGTTTAATGTGACTTCCCTCTCCTGTTTCTGTATTTATGAGAGAAATAAGGAGTAGGCTGTGGCCTTACCAATTCAAAATAATAGCTGCATAATGACAAGACATCAAACTACTGTTATATTCTTTAATTATAATGAAAATATCCTGCTCAGAACTGACACTTCATAACATCATCCTATTATTGTGACAGACTTAATCTCAGATGTTTAGCGAAGTTTGCAGTGTTGCCAAAGTATTTCACTGTCTTTGCACACACATCACACAGAGCAACATTATTACCTTCACAGCTAAAATACAGCCAGACCTGGCTGTTTTTACAGTCAGCCAGAGTCAGTATTCAGTCGCGGGGAAATGTAACAGGCTGCTGCGGCTCACTTCAAAGAAGCTCCGTCACAGAGCCGTAACGCAAGCTTGACTTTGACAGGCGGAAGGAAAACTAGTTCCTATCAACCGAGTATAATTAGACCATCCTAGTGACAGTAAGATACTTATGATAAAACACACTCCAAATGACTGAGTTTGTTGTTGTTTGAGTTTATGAGTATCAATCCTAGAGCAGGAAACGTTGGTTCAGAAATATCGATACTTTAGGATCGATCCGCACATCACTATCACTCATTCATTCCCTGCCATTCTCCATGTGGGAGTGAGCACAATAAATGGAAATACAGAAGGAGTCTTGGAGACTTGAGTAAAAACAAGGATGCTTTCTCCTTTTCTATTACACCACTGTCTCTTTAACACACACACACACACACACACACACAGAAACTGTGGGAATTCATTAGCCAGTTGCTGATTTATAGCGCACTGTTGTCAGCGTATAATTAGCATTTGAGGATTGTTTATGATGGTTTCGCAAGCAGAGTGGAAAGTGTGTGGTAAGGAGTGTGGTCCAAGGTCAAGACAGGCCAAAGTAGCGGAAGAAATGAAGGAAGACACAAAGCAACCAGAGCAGATACATTTAGCAAATGGTGAAATCCACATAATGGCTGATATAGAAGACATCCTACAGGTATAATGATGGAACATTTTCACAATTTGGCTTTTTTTTTCTTGAAATCAAAATGCAATTATTATTTAATCAGGATCCAAAAGTTTCCTCCCGTCCAGACGTGAACATAATAAATCACACAATCAATATTTCAAAAAAACATTTTTTATAAATACTGTAAATCTTGTGGTGTAAAAGCTTATTGTGTGGAGATCAAGTGATAATTATATTGTGCTTCCAAGGAAACAAAACATATAGTAATTATCCTCACTGGTCTGCATAAGATCCCATTATGTGTACCAAGTTGCATAATTATAGCCCAAACCCAGCTTGGGTTGACTCACGTTTTTATTGCATCTTTGATTTCTTGAACCTGACAGGAGCTTCTAAGGCTTCGCACACTGTTATTTATTTATTTATTTATTTATTTATTTCAAGCAAAATAGTGTGACAACAGAAAAGATACACAATAAGAATAACTTATACACTTATGCTTGAAATGGAGTGGGAAGAAGTAAAACTTATTAAACCCCACCCCAGTCTATCAAAGAATTTATACATACAAAAAATAGCTGCTTCCTTCACTGTTCCCAGCTGACAGTGTTTGTTTCTTGCGATCATGCCCACAGAATTTCCCCCCAGTAATCTTTGTGCCTAAATCTGACCAAATTTTAAGGTTATAATGCTTTAAACTATAATTGTTCATTTATATTTTTTAGGTATAATGTGATTCTGCCTCTCCCCTTGGCTTTTTGGAGCTTTACAGCAAGTTTTCAGCTCACTATTTAGTAGGGCTGACCCCCAATAACCGAAGATTCGATGCTTCGATGGGCGGAGCCTTATTTGACTGTCAATCTCACATATATGATATGGGGGTGCTCAACGTCTGATTTTACATAGGACTACCAGTTTTCTCCCTATAAGTTAATATACAGCCTATTACAATATACATTTCAACGTTTAATGCTGTAAATAAACATGTAAAAAGAATAAAACTTTTAATACATTTTTTTAAATAGCCGGCTACTTGAAATAGACCCGCGAGAGAGAAGAAAAGGGTCTTCAAAAAGACTCAGTTTAGCTGAAAATTTACAGTGTAAGTTGAATGAATAGAGACTGCAGCTTCACAAAAACACACAGGATTTGACTATCAGTCGACTATAGGCAGGACTTCACGATTCTGATTCGACTATGTAAATCCTTAGTCGGGACAGCCCTACTATTTAGCTGTCCAGCCCACAACTTTACTGTCTTGGTTCACTCTCGCTGCTCTCATAGCATAGTTTTCAGCTGCATCAAACAAAAATGGAGCTAAAAGATGGAGCTAAAAAAGTAAATATCACATTCATTAGGTGGCCAGAAACACGATACTGCTGCACATGTAAATAGGCAACTGTTTTCACTAGCAAAGAAGATAGTGGAAAATGTTCATATGACTCACTTTTTAAAACCATGACGATTATTTGTTCAGTTTGGAGCACTTTTTTTGGTAGTTTTTGGTCCCTTCTTTTTTTGAATTTGAAAATGCTTTCAGAGAAACGGTCTATGAAGATTCTCAGTGATCCAGGTCATAGTTATCCAACGAAGGTTAAAGTCAAGGGCGACTGGACTTGGTTGAAGATACTGGAAGACGTTTCGTCCCTCATCCAAAGGACTTCTTCAGTTCTGACTGACTGGCAGGGAAACTCAGCTATTTAACCTCAGTGGGGTCGTTTGCCAGGGTCATCGATACCGCTGGTTCGTAAGTGTTCCTGGTTGCTGTAACGACAGTCGTTACAGTCGTTAGGACTACAGGTGGCCAAGACTGAACGACGATCGTTGGCATCTTCACCTGAGGCCAATAGGTTACGTTTGTTGAGTTTCCTGGGAGTTTCAGAGAAACTGTGCCCCATACCACTGCATAATAATGGCACTTTGTGAAAAGGGACATTTGGCAAGTGAAAACTCAGTAGTAGTTTGTCCATTTAATTCCTCTCATTAACATCGATTACATTATTATCAGATTATTATTATCAGATAGTTTCTCAACAATGTAGTCAGTTGCCGAATTGGCTAGTGGTCCAGTATTGCTATAGGCTACCATTTTTGGTGCATACACACTTTTTGGACACGGCGCGATCAGCCATCGTTGTTCCTCTTTGTTCCTGTAACCCCCGCAGACATCATAATAGACACACACCTCTGCACACACACACATACAGCGCAGAAAATCAAAGGCTTGTTCATCTCAGAAGGAGGCTGAATCAGTGTCTGATCAACTCTCAGGTCAGCCGGCCTCCCTTCAGCAAAGCATGGCTCACAGTGTGCGCGTTTTATGTGTGTGTCTGTATCTTTTAGATCAATACCCAGTTATAGACAGCTCGGCCCCGCCCTGCCTAAGGGCCTGGGCTCCAGGGAACACACACACCCACACACACACACAGAAAAAGGAAAAAGAACACAGGTCTGTCAGAGTCTGAGCTTTTAAGCACCACATATGAGTCTATTTCTGCTTTTGGAAAACAGATAAAGAAAGCAAAAGGTGGGGAGGCAGTGGACAGTACCCCCATGAGTAACGAGTTAAATCATGTGACCGTGCACACAACAGAGAGAGAGGGGGAAAGATTAAAAATGACAGATAAGGAATCGAAGCGACAAGGACAAAGAGACAAAGAAAGCAGAATAAAAGAAAAATGTGCAGACTGCAGAAAAAATAAAGACCCAACGAAAAATGTGAATTGATGGCCTTTGATTTTTTTTGCTGTCCTTTCTCCTGCCTTAGCATAAATGACAATGTGTCACATAAGCCCGGCTGTGATTTGCAAAATCCCCTTTCATGTTGTGACAGCATGTAGAGGCGAGGCTCTTCTTGCTGTCGGAGTCCCCCTTACCTGATAGTAATTTTCCTCTCCTCCATTTGTGCTTTTAACAAGGCTCTTTTATTAGTAACCGTCTGAAAGTGTGGAGTTAGTGCAAGATCAAGAGACAGAAATGGAGAGTGGGGGAAGAGAATGTGAGAGGGAGATTCCTTCAGGCGTCTTGGCAAGGTGTAAATTGAAATGAAAATGTGATTTGACTTTGATTAAAAACTTCCACATTTCAATATTTCACATCGTCTTCAACCTTGCCCCGTTTAGCCTCAGTGTTTCCCACAGAGATCTTGAAAAAAAAGAACAGGCTGGGATTTATTTCTGTGAAGGCTTTCTGGTTTAAAATAACCAAACCCCAACATTTTGGGGAATTAGCAAATTAGCTTTCTTACTGAGAGCTAGATGACAAGATTGATAGCGCTCATGTCAGCAGCCTTAAGTAATTATGAAGAGAGAGCCATCAGCTGGTTAGCTTAGCTTAGCACAAAGACTGTAAATGTAGGGAAACAGCTAGCCTGGCACTGTCCGAAGGTTAAAAATAAATCTGCAAACCAGCAACTCTAAAGATCACAAATTAATACATTCCTGCTAGCTATTTTCCCTTTTCCAAGCCAAGCTTACAGTCTCCTGGCTGTAGCTTCATATTGCTAGCTTCTTTCTTGTCTGCTACTATAGGAAGGTAAAGAACATGTGTACCACAAATGTGTTTGTAAAATGCAGTAAGGCTGAAACGATTCATCGATTAAATCGATAAAATCAATTAATAAAATGCATCGACACAAATTCTTTGCATCGATGCTTTGTTTAATCCATGTAACTTTACAGCACAGTGTTTCACAGGGACATTTATTACTATCGCACATCCCGCTTACACTGTGAACACAACATGATTATATTGGAGCTGTTTGCAAAGTGGAGGAAGAGAGAGAAAATAGCGAGGGACAAAGAAAAAGTGTCCCAAGTATGGGATTATTTCAAGCTAACTCTGTAATGTTACCGTCCGTCCACTGTAAAACGCAGACCAGAGACAAGGTAACAGTGACAGCAATTTTAGCAATTAACTGAAATCATGATTGATTGTTGAGTTGAAGGCTAGCCAAAATAAGCCGCAGACCTCAACTGAAAATATACACGCGTGCGTTTATTGTTCTCCTTTTTGACCTCACAGTCATGAGTTAACTGGGTGTCGGAGAGCTGCACCTTATAACTCACCTCCAGCTCTCTATGTAGCTCAGACAATCCATGCTACCTGCATGTGCTAATCCATTCTTTCACCCATATTCTTTGTCTTTATAATTGCTATCTTTATAATAACAAGCAGCTGTTTCGTGTGCAGGATCGCTCATTTCGTTTCACATTTCCCGTGTGTTTTCTTGACAAAAGGTGGTTTGGAGACCAGCATCGGGTGACACAGCCGCTGTCAGCTCGTGTAGTGTGTGACCCCCTGTCACCGATCAGTCACTAGTGTGAACGCCACAATGACTTCAAGACTGCCATCATATGACGACAAGTTGTGTGAACGGCACAGCCATTGGCCGACGCTGAAAGTCGTGTAGTCTGCACGAGCCTTTAGTAGGCCTATAACTTTTACTCGGGTGATGTTTGCTGTATGACACACTATGAATTTCCGAAAGGACTAATAAATATCTATCACCGATAAACGTGCACAGCTGATCCCGTTACGGGGGTGGGGGGGCACCGCCGCCAAGCAAAAGTACTTCTTAAACAACGCATCAATGAATCATTGAAATAATCTACAGAAGCTTCGAGTACTAAAATCATCGTTTGCTGCAGCCCTTAAATGCAGTAAAGCTTATTAATCAAGCTGCCATAATTCTTTATCCTTTCACCTATATTTAGATCTGACAAAGTGTGAATCGAGATGCATATATTTTCTTTCCTGATGGCCTTCTTATAGTAAAAGAAATGTGAAATAAGCTACTGAAAAGTAGCCAACTGATGCCTTCATGTCTGTTGACAAGTGACCCGCCACTTGCAGGTTGTAGTGCGAAATCATCTGGCACATAACCTAATTAAAACCGCAATGTGTCGTTTTACACTTACACATTAGCTTTTGTGCTAATTAGAGTGGATATAACATAATAAAAAATTAGCTTTAGAGGTGGTAGTAGGTGGATTTTGCTACAATTGCACAGAGCCAAGTTAGCTGTTTCCCCATTCCCTGTCTTTATGCTAAGCTAAGCTAACTGGTTGCTGGCATGTGGCTTTAAAGGTCCAGTGTGTAATATCTGTAGATCTAGTGACAAAAATGCGATATAAGATCCATAACTATGTTTTCAGTGGTGTATAAAGACCTTACATAATAAACCGTTATGTTTTTATTACCTTAGAATGAGCCTAAATAACCGCCACGTTGCATCATCATGTTTTTACAGTAGCTGAAAATACGCGTTTCGTCACTACGTTATTCTTTAAGGCAGTGCAGACACTCATTACTATGTTGACTACGCATGCTAGAAGAAGAAGAAGTAATAATAATATACTGCAGGGGTCTGCAAATAAGTTTTGCATAGGAGCAATTTTTTTATCCATTAGATGGTGGGTGAGAATATGCAACACGTTCTCATCTCAGTGCGTCATTACCGACGCTTTCAGACAGCGTGACAAAGCATAATTATTTGACGCAAATTTTTCTGAAAGTGTTGGCATTGGACACCCTGAGATGAGAACGGTCTGGAATATAAGACGTAATATTTGAATAGTTGTTACTGTCTTTGGTTAGCTCAGTTGGTAAACCACTGGACTCACACCTCAAGGGTTGTGTGTTTGACCCCACTCTTCAACAAATGGATTCTACAATGACAGTTTCTCAGGCTCACATTACAGCATGTACCGCACTTTTGTGTTGTTTGTGTTGATCCGCATCCATCAACCTACGGACGCTTTTGCAATTCCCCAGTATCTCCAGGCAGAGGATATTTAGAGGAATCACGTTTTCTGACGGCTCTGTCAGAGGTGTATCAAGCAGGCAACAGACTCATTGAATGTCGTTGAGAAAAGCTCAGTTCAACTCCAAGTAAAGCATTACAGCAAACAAGCTTCTCACACTTTTAGTTTGCAGGCAAATCCACTAAAGAGGAAGTTGTATTGTGTGTAACTGTTGCTGCCATGACTGAGATCTATTTCAGCACCGCTATCAAAGCATTATTTATTTATATTTTTTTTCCGCTATCAAAGCACCGTAATCTGGCAGCGGGCCAGATATTATTGTTGGTGGGCAGTTTTGGCGAGGGTCCATAATCACAGAGAGAATGAATGTGTTTCCCTTGTCAATGTTTGTATAAACTTATCTTAAACTTATCTAATGTGTGGTTTATAATGGACTGTGGTGTAGAAACAGTGACAGTGTTACACATTCTCATTTTCCAGTACATAATTTCTTAATACCTAACTTGAATGACTACTCTCTGCTGTCTCATAAGAGATACCTTTTATGCTGTATCAGCCACCGTATCTTTCCTACGCACTTTGAAATGGTAGGGTGAAGTGGTAGACTGGTTGCAATTCGCAACCTCACCGCTAGATGCCACTAAATCTTATCCACTGAACCTTTAAATAAAAAAACAAAACAAAACAGACAGATATGAAAGTGGAATCAATCTTCACATTTAACATTTGCCATGAAAATGTTTCCCAAAATGTTGAGTTATTAAAGCAGTTGTTGATTTGGGCTTGTAAATGACGGTTACTAATGTGTAATTCACAAGCATAATGCACACAAATTTGCTTTAACAATCGAAATTTTTCACAATCTAAAGGTTCAGATTCAGGTTCCATTCATTTATGAGGAAAATAGATAGGCTCTTAAATGATTATTGATCAGATTCCCCTCTATCTTTCCTCTCTGTAATATTGTCATTCCAAAAACAAGAAAAGGCATCTCAGAAATCTCATCCATCAACAAATACCTTTGTTTCCACCGATGTGCAGCACAGGCCTGCCTAATCAAAACACAACCCACAAACGGATGAAGTGAAATGGATTAGAAAGTCAGTTTCTTCGACACTGTGCTCAGAATTTATTGATTGCCTTCCCTTTCTGTCTCCCCTTTTTTTCTTCCCCTAACTCTCTTTCTCGACTGAATTTTGTGAAGCTGCTGTAATCACAGACAATTTGCAGGGCACATCACAGCTGGACTCTTGCCCGCTACTGAGTGCGAGCATGTCGTTGTGTAAAGATGTGTGTGTGTGTGTGTGTGTGCGAGTGAGTGAATAGAGAGGCGGGTCGGGGGGGCACACACGCAAATAACTTCTTGTATGCATTTGTACCTGCATGTAAGTCTAAAGTCTTGTTGATAACCTAGGGTGGTCCCTCGACCCAGACAGACACACACACACACACACACACACATATACACATTTTTCAGCACATACAACTTCAGTTCTGAGAGTCTCTATCCTCATCCCATCTTTTGATAACATCACACAATATAAATCTTTGCATCACACATGAGGAACCATGTGAACGTATCACATTTTAAAAAACTTTTAAATAAACTTTGCAGAATTCTTGTACAATGGTGGAAAAATAATGTTCAAACATTATAAATATAGTATAGTATTGTGCACAAAAGAAACTAAAGCTCCAATGTTTAAACAGCACTATTATGAAAATTTGCACATGTTGTACATTATGAATCATGTTAATAAATAAATAAATAAATAGTTTGGCACTTTGGGAAGTAGGTTTATTTGCTTTCTTGCCAAGAATGACATTGATACCATTCTCATCTATCTTTTAAATATGAAGCTACAACCAGGAGATGGTTAGCTTAGCTTAAAATAAAGAGTGAAAGCAGGGGAAAAGCTAGCCTGACTCGGTCCAAAGGTTAAAACAATCCTACAAGCGCATTGAAATCTCACTTATGAACATGTCATATCTTATTTGTTTAATCTGTACAAAAAACATCTTCATGTTAAACTAAGGCTGCTAGCTGCAGCTTCATATTTAACAGGCAGACATGGTGAAAGAGCCTTTACATGTTGAAAGTGTCAAAAAAAAAATTGGCCCCATTACCAAATCTACATCTATATAAAATGTACATTATTTTACATATATTTATAATACTATATATATTTACTATACTTTCAGCTATATGACTTTGTCACATATACGTGTCATTTAAATGAATACACATATGCTGGGATTGTGGTAAATTATCACGTGTTTTACCGTTGCATTACTGGTGCATGTCTAATACATATTGTTTCATTCTCTTTCTGATTTTGTCAGCATTTTTGTTACCTGGCCAGGGAAAAATTTGCCATTTTTCATGTGTCCACATTTGAGACTGTAGAGAAGCTGTGGGTGCTGCTGCCTGCAAGAGCGCAGCTGTCAGCGTCGAGACTCTGGCCCACAGCAGCTGGAAAATTCGCTGACATTAGATGTAAAAAGCAAAAGAACCAACGCAGCTCTGGTTAAATTTTTTATCAGACTGAGAATATCGCTGGCTGGAGTTAAAAGTACTTTTAATTTTAACTGGACAAATTGAGAATGAAATCAACAAGAAATTCCATATCCTAGCATATAATATCATGTAATTAAGTAACGATCATTGAGAGGCCTAGGATTATTAGCTTTTTGTTGTCACGGATATTGTTAGGCCCATTGCCAAACATGATTGCCTCTCATTAATTTCCAGCTTGGTCTGTATTATGTAATTGCCATAATTAGAGATGTTTGTTTCACTTTTTCATGTGTTATTATTTTTATTTTAAGAACTGTGCAAAATCATATTGTCATTGTCTGTCATTTGATGCTTTGTACATTGTGATAAGGAATACACACACTCACAAAATACAAGGGTACAACTATCTTCTGAGCAGCTTGAACCCTGCTGCAGCATAAATCGCCATGACTCAGACACTGAACTCTCACAATGCACTGACAATAAATGTTTATACACACTTTATTAGAAGGAAAAAAAGGCACCTACACACCACCAAATCCCATTCAATCCCCCACACAATGGCTGCAATCCATTCCATGGAAACATAAATAGCTCTGACAGCTGATAGGTGTGATAATAATAACAGGACCGCTTGGCGCTGTTTGCAATAGACTTAACTATCATTAGAAAACAAGGAGTTGTGGCACAATAGGGTAAGCCCGCACAATCAACTGACAGGCCAATAGTGGAAAAGGAAATGTGTCTTTAATAACCCCAAGGTCAATAAAAAGGAAAAAAAACTCTTGTTTTCTGAGCATTTTCTAATGATACCTTTTTTACACAACAATGGATGTTACACTCTTGTGCATTTGCGATGCTTTCACTGAGGGTAAGTCACAGTGGAAGCTTGCACCTAAGAAAAATAGCAGCTATTAGAAAGGCTATCCCTAATCTTCAACAATTGCAAGGTACCACACAGACAAACCCTACACAAACACACACATACAATCAGTCTCTGCCCCCTAAAATATCTGTGCACATCGCTGTGCCAAACATTACACCTGCTAAACCTCAGCATGTTAGTGTCATCATTGTGAGAATGTTGACGTGATGACATTATAATTTAGCTCGACACATCCCTGTGCCTAACTACAGCCTCACAGAACCACTAGCATGACTCACACCACTTACTTGTTCTTTCATTCTTTACTCTTTATCAGTGTTGGGCAAGTTCCAAACTATAATACATTAAAGATTACTAGTTACTGTCATTTTAGAGTGATCACTTAAATATTACAATGTTACTGAATCTCTGAATTGTAAATGCTTTACACAACAGTGGGACTCACTGTGAAATGAGAGGGGAGAGGACGCTGGCGTTTGTTGTTCACCGCTTATTATTATTTTTATTTTTTTTATTACACTACTTTTGGGTTATTCCTGAGTTACTTTCACTGCTATTTAATGGACGCATCAAGGCAAGGCAAGTTTATTTGTATAGCACATTTCAACAACAAGGCAATTCAAAGTGCTTTACATTAAACATAAAAGCATCATAGGGAAATTGAAAAAATACACATTAAACAGGATTAAAAAACAAGAAACAAAAAAAACAGGACAGTAAAAGTTACAGTGCAGTGTACAATCAGGGTTAAAAGAGTTAAACGGAAAATAAAAACAGGCTGAGGGGTTGAGCAAATAATTGAGTTACAATTATTCTGAAAAGAGAATAAACAGAGAAGTACACTTAATCTACTCTCTCTAGCTAGTCTGTACTCGGGTCCATAGCAATCTTTGGGTCCACTGAAACTCCAAAAACCCTCGGACACCACAGAGAAACCAGGACATGTCTGTCCGCAGGCCACTTTAATCCAGTTATACTCTGGACCCACTTGCGCGTTTACAGGTGGACAGAGGTTCCTGCAAATCACTCAGGCGTGAGATTTAAGACCACTTCCTTCACTCTGTTCAATCTCACTCAATTACCTACTCATTTCTCACCGTGTAAATAGTGTTCACTGAGAATCTAAAAACAAAGAAAAAGAAAACAGGACGTTACAGTGCAGTGAAAGTTACCAATCTATGGATTTAATTAAAAGCAATGATAAAAAGAAAAGTCTTCAGTCTTAATTTAAAAGAACTGACAGTTTCAGCAGACCTGCAGTTATCTGGGAGTTTGTTCCAGATATACGGAGCATAAAAACTGAACGCTGCTTCTCCTTGTTTAGTTTTGACTCTGGGGACAGAAAGCAGACCTGCCCCAGACGACCTGAGAGGTCTGGATGGTTCCAAACAAAGCAGAAGATCAGAAATGTATTTTGTCCCTAAACCATTTAGTGCTTTATAAACTAACAGCAGGATTTTGAAATCAATTCTTTGACATGCAGGAAGCCAATGTAAAGACCTCAGAACTGGAGTGACCTTTTTGGTGTTAGTGAGGACTCGAGCAGCAGCGTTCTGAATCAGCTGCAGCTGTCTGATGGATTTTTTAGGGAGCCCTGTAAGGACACTGTTACAGTAGTCTAGTCGACTGAAGATAAATGCATGGATATGTTTTTCCAGGTCTTGCTGAGACGTAAGTCCTTTAATACTTGATATATTCTTCAGGTGATAGTAGGCTGACTTTGTAATTGTCTTAATGTGGCTCCTCAAATTCAGGTCTGAGTCCATGACTACACCAAGGTTTTTGGCTTGATTTGTGGTTCTTAACATTACAGATTGAAGTCGAGCACTGACTTTCAATCGTCCCTCCCTGGCTCCAAAAACAATAACTTCAGTTTTATCCTTGTTTAATTGAAGAAAATTCTGGCACATCCAATCGTTGACCTGCTCAATACCGTTACTCAGCGCTTGTATGGGGTCATAATTCCCTGGTGAAATGGTTATGTAAATCTGTGCATAATCTGCATAATTATGGTAACATATTTTTATAATCTGAGCCAGTGGAAGCATGTAAATGTTAAACAAAAGAGGCTTGGGCAGAAAGGAGCCTTGGGGATGTGTTAGAAACATTATCTGGCCCACTATTTTATTCAGAGAGTAAGATGTGCCTAGATAGGTGGGTTCTAGTGATGTGCAGATCGCAGTCATAGCCTCGGATCAGTTGGGTCCTTGTGCTAGGAGCCATTATACATGAGGGGGACATGTCCCCCACATTTCAAAATCTATGTTTTGTCCCCCTCACTTTTTTTGGCGATTTTGGAGTTGGCTCATAGCCAGGCGGTTTAAGTGACTAATCAATCAATCACACACTCTGCATCAGACATCATTAAACGGTTGAAACGCGGACAAAAATCATGTAGGCCTATTGAAAACATGCGACACAACGCAAATGCGGTGCTGAAAAGTGATGGGAGAAAAATGAGTTCGCTTGAGGCAGGTGCAGCAAAATGCCTCAATAATATGTTTATTTTGTGCTGTTCTTTTTGTACCTGAAGACAGCAGTGGGGACGCCTGCTGCAGGGTGGGTAGTGACGTGTTACCATTAAAGTAATTTTGCAAAATAAATAAAATAAAAAAAAGTGATTGGCACCTTTTCACGTTCCTTTTTTAAAACTGTAGCCTACTTTTACTCTTTACTCCAGTATTTTCTGTGGGCCAATAATTTACTTTTAATTTCGCTACATTTTCCATTCATACCTTCATAACTTCATCAGTCTGTAATCTGCAATAGGCTTCGTTAACCGAATGAGCCAGGCCGTGTGCGCGAAGAGCGCCAGGTCTCCTTTGTGGTACAGAGACGGGCGCCTATCACAGATTAATGAATTGGACAGATGCAAACATTTAGAAAATTAGGCAAATACCTTTTCAGTTAAAGGCTTTACTGTTCTACTGAAACAACTGAAATCCAGTGAGCGCACACCATGGCACTGGTGGCGCATTAAAAGCGTCTTTAGTCTCTGCAGAGAAAAACGTAAACTTCACACTGTAACATCCAAGTCTGATGATCACTAGAATGATTCTGATATATTAACTGTATCATGTTGTTGAAAAGAGCATCGCTTTCTTTTGATGGATATTCGCCTGTTTTGTTTTTTTTTCTCAGCCTACTGTTTAGTAGCGATGTGAGTCCATAAACAGAATGTCGCCGCTGAAACTAATCTTGGCTTTCACTCAGGAAACAATCATTTTTTAGATGCACAGAGAGAGAAAATATGGTGGATAAAACAGTCCTGTTGGGCTTCAGGCATGACGCACAGCTTCCTCTGTATGTAGTTTTACCTGCTTCAGCAACGAGCTGCTCTCGTGTTAAAGCCACAATAATTCTTTGCGTTGTGAAGATTATTTAGTTGCTTAGAATAATCAGATTGTATTGGCTGCCTGTGCTACTGCAAAGCAAGTGGTTTGGTTGGCTACATGTCGGCTGGGCAGCAAGTTTGATATTTTAAAGTGATCTTATAAATACCTTCATGGAGATTTAAAAAGGAAAATAATTATTAAATAGAAATAGCTAAAGATAATCAGCCAGCAAAGCAAATTGCATTCCCTAGAAATAACCATGTTGCAGCTGTTTCAAACCTGATGAACAGCAGATGAAATATATTATTATATATATACATGAGTAGGTCTGTCATTTTTTTCTTTTACTTTTTATGGGACTAATTGTATTTTTTCTTGAGTAAAGATTTTGAGTACTCTACTTGCAACTGGCCGGTGGCAGCAGTACTAGCGCTGACATGGTGAACATGAGACAGACAGCAGAGACAAGGTCAATAGCAGAACAGAGTCAAAGCAGCAGTTTATGGTAAGATTCATGATGATATGACTTATTTATTAATCTACTCAAGGGAAGTGATTACTTTACTTTAGGGGTGTTAGAGGGATGTTTCAAGTTTTGATAATGTATTTTAATGGCTCATTTAGTTATATACTCTACTTGCATAAAATTCTCAAGAATGCAGGAATAAAGGTCTCTAAAGACCCAGAGGCCCGACAGATGCTTTGTCTGGAGAGTGGGCTGACCAGGGACAAACTCCTTGGCCACTTTTTTGCCTCCGTCTGTGACCATCCTTGACCTTAAAACTTGTGTAAGGTGTGTATGTGTCTAAGCTACATGTCCATAAACAGTTTAAAAGTAGTCAAAATGTTCACACAGAGATGAGCATCCTGCAGTATTTTAAGAGGAAGAGGTCAGAGGTCACAGGAGCAGGAGTAGAAAAAACTGAGGAGGACAAGCTTGTAAGTTGTATGGATAGCTAGTAGACATAATATATTCTAAAACTCACGTAGTAAAAAGACTTTGTTAGGCTGACGGCATGTCATCAGAGTTTGCATTGAAGACAGTTCTGTGTTCACAAACATTTGTTGCAGGGAGAGTCAGGGCCAAGTGAGATACAGGAAATATCACAAGTGTAACATTAGGATAACTAAATACATTTGTACTGTGGCTACATTAACTAGCAGCTGTTCCATGGTTTTTATGGTATGTAGTCGGTTTTGTTCTAGTTATATTATACTCCCTCTCTCTGACCGTCTCCCTCTTTGAGTTTTCATAATCTCCCCTCTCCAGTTTATTCTCCATCTTCTGTCACTACAAAGACCCTCTTTCAGCCACACTAATAAGTACATTCTGTTTTCAAAAATCATTAGAACAGAGCATTTAAGTGCTTTATTTAAAAAAAAAAAAAAAATCAGGGGGGTATGCCCCCGAAGCCCCCTAGCATTTCAGCGTCCCCCCCAGGTTCAAAGCTCCTACGCCCCTGCTTTGCCATATATACCTTCTGATTAATGGCAGGCGGGCTGCGGATGGGTAAAATAGGATGAAGCGTCTCCCAATTAAGAAAGACACTGCGCATTTAGCAGCAGATCTTCATAGATTGTTTAAATCTTCTGACACTCTAACAAAATCGTTAAAGAAAAGACATAATATATTCTGTTTATGTATAAATAGAATATATTATGTGTAAAATGCGTTGTAATGCGTGTTACTGAGATTGTAACGGGTATAATATTACCAAAAAGCATTACTTTTGAAACGCTTTACACCCAACACTGCTTCTTATATAATAGTTTACTTACTAGTGAGCAGTAAATTCCCATCACTGCCAGATGTATTACAATGGTAATTTTGTCATAGAATGTGGAGTGTAGCATAGTTAGCAGAAGGTAGTAGGTTATATGCCATGGACACTACTGTGTTTGACCTATTGTGGTGTTTTTGATGAGCACTATAAGGTTTTTGCACACTCAGGCCCTGTCTACACGAACACAGGTATTTTCAAAACCGTGACTTTTTCTACGTTGTTTGGCCGTTCGTATCAGGTCATGAAACCAAAAATTTTTGAAAACCCCTGCCGTGGTGATGATTTTACGAAATGCAGGTTGCAGTGTTGTCATGTAGACAGTAAAACTGGAGTTTTTGCCTTGCCACGTCAGAGTGCGCAACGTTATCTGCTGTGTTTGATGTCAGATTGTGCGCCACTGCCTGCTTTGTTTACAGTTTTATTAGGCTCTGATTGGCAAACGTGGCTTTATGGTTAGGGTCATACCGCCGCCTGGTGTTTTGGCATGCTCTTGACAGCGCTTGATAGTGTGTTTTTTGTGTTTTCATGTAGACAGAGATTTTTTTTTAAATGAAGAAAGAAAAACTCCGGTTATAAAAATACCCGTGTACGTGTGGACTAGGCCTTAGAGAAAGGACATTCTAATAAAATGTAATAAAATGACAGTAAATATAGTAGTACATAATATATAGTGTAGGGAGTGATTTCAGACACAGTCTTAGTCTTGTTATTAATAGATCACATTGCAAGTCATAGACTGATCCACAAATTTGAAAAGAAAACATCTCAGAAATATTCTGTTCATATAACAGAAATAACTTCTTTTGAAGGAGACGGTGCACTCTGTCTCAGCTGCCACGCTTTAAAAATCCAGCTCAACATATGATCTCCAGACAACCAATTAATGTGGACTGTGTTGTCCAATTTTACTTGCTTGAATTACAGATCCTTTTTTTTCAGTTGCAGGTAGCGTAATAGTGACTAATATGTCAACCCATACTGTTGATTGTACAAGAATTAAATCAGTAAGTAAAAAAAAATCTACCATTAAAAAATGTAGCACACTAGCACAACAACTTTAAACCAGCTCATCTCAGGCGTCATACATACACGCTTGACAATTGTATTTATTTCACACTAAACGTCAATTCTGCTTGTATAGGAGACACCCCCAGGTGCGTGTGTATGAGACGCATCCAGGCGCCTCTGTATATGATGCAGTATAAACGCTAGTAGTGCTTTTCTTCGCTAGCTAGCGAAGTGTGTGTTTAAGGCGTTGGAAACTTACCCTAACCTTAACCATCACAGAAGTTACTGCCTAAACCTAAGTCAGTATATCGACCGGCTAACCCTACAGCTGCTAGCAGGTAGGGTTTGCCTCGTTTGTGTTGCAACGCAATAGCAAACTGCAGCGTATCATACACACTTTTTGCGTACAATAGCCACGGTTTTGTCAAAGCGTGTATATATGATGCCTGAGATGAGAACGGGTTGCTTTAAAAATGTTCAAACAATACCACAGACCTACTTCACAGGTCTTGAGCTTTAGATAATACCAACTTTTATCAGATACTGGAACCTCACTGCACACACACTTTCACACATATATACCACACACTTTTGATTGATCACAAAGCTATTTTTAGATGCCCACAGATCTTCATTTAGTATCAGCCATGGGCTCAGATGAGTCTCAAGAAGGAGCCATTTTTACAGAGATGATTGCATCAGTCTGGAAAACATGAGAAGGATCAGTTTCTAATTTAAGCTTATTTACTATGCCACGTTTATAGAATGAGTGCAAATGCATCTTTAAATAGAATCTATGCAAAGCTCAGTTTGAAAATAGATATTTTCATTGCTCATGCATGGTGATGCTAACAGCCTGAGTACATACATGATGCCACACTCTGTAACCAGCACTATTTTCTGATAGTCCCATCAATCAGAAGAGACAGACTGCTGTTAGCTGAGGCTGTATTTTCACTTGACTTTGTGTGAGTGAGTGAGTGTCTCAGAGAGTGACAGGGTTCTCAACACAGCGCAATGTTTAACGTGAAAAGCGAGGAAGGCTCATGACAGTTTGCAACGGTCATGGTTTATTTGACAAGAGCTCCCCTCACAACCCTGGTAGTGAAGGCTGACATCATCTGCAGAAACTAAGCAACAGCCTAGCACCACCGACAGCACCCCTGCCATTTCAGGAGATTTCAACAGCAGCAGGGCCAGCTGGGTCAGTGATTGGAGTGGTCCCATGTTGTTCAAAAGATATGACACCTAGTAATGCAGGAAATGCTGCTCTCATCCAGGATGTGTTTCATTTGTACTTTTCTTTCCATAGCAGGTTGAAATGTTGCATTTTCTGACGAATAAAATGTCTTATTGCTGTTCAGACCTGTTGTGACGACAACAGTAATAAGACGTGTAGAAGATTTGATGGTGAGGCCTTTTAGATATCAGAACATCCTGTTTTGCCTTTTGGAGGCTTAAAGGTAGCCTTACCAGTTGTCTTGTAAACAAACATGGCTATGTTTACATTTATTGTGTGTCTCCTTGGGGCCTAAAAAAATGTGTTGAGTGCATTTTTTAACAAATTTGTAGCAAACACATTCGCAGCATCATAGTATCATCAATACGTTGCTCCATAGCGCCACCTGTGAGTCAGGGTTCCTTTAAAACAGCTATTATGGAACCATTGAGTTGAAAGTATATCTTTCCTCATGAAACATATGCAAATTGTCCAACTGGTCGAGGCAGGTGGCTCCCTGCCCAGAGCCTGAAGCTCTGCTCGAGGTTACTGCCTGTTTTCTTTGCTATTGTTGCCAAGTGCTTGCTCAAGGTGGGAATTGTTGGATCTGTATATGAGTATGGTCTAGACCTGCTCTTTATGACAAGCGTCCTGAGACAACTTCTGTTATTATTTGGTGCTATATAAATACAAATTTAATTGAATATTTTCATCCAGCTGTCGATCAGTAATAAGTTAGAATGAGTCGCATCACCGGCATGCTTGTCTGCACACACGTGCATCCAAGTGCTAGTCAAGCTGAAGACAGGTGCCCACTCATTACAACACTGCTCCACAGTTCCTCTAGTGATTACAACTCAATAGAGTACCTTTAATACAGTGGCACATTTAAGATTCACTAGGAGGTAACTTAATTACTCTCATGTAGCTTTGTCTTCAAACATATAAGCTGGGTTTTTGGCTCACAGTAGGTGTTTTAATAATGGGACTGGTACAAAAATCGGCCCTGGCATTTTTGGCCCAGGCGGCCCACCAAAATCAGTCGGACACCCCTCACCAATACACCATGTTTCCATTTAAGGGATCAGATTAGGGGTGAGACGAAACACTTCAAGTACAAGATTAGGGCCATGACAGCAAGACAAGAATAGATTTTAATAGGCCTACTATTTAGAAACAAAATTTATTAATGAAATATTTGATAGGGCGGTCGGGGGGTTTCTCCCCCTGAAGATTTTGAGCATTATACATTTAATTTCCTTCATTCTGGAGAAATTTACTGCACCAATTTATGGTGGAAATGTCTTTATTTTTTTAAGGGAAACACAAATTTCAGGTAGCTGGTGACAATTCAGAATATAGAAAAATAATAGTGTAAATGACCATACCTCCCTGCTCCCTCCCTACAGGTTGACCTACTCCATGCTTAGCGCTTCACCTCCACTCTCCTCCTGCTCTCTCTCTCCCTCGTCCCTGTCACTTTGTCACTCGCTAACACACGCCTCCTCCTCTGCCTGGCTGTGGCTACGGCTCTCCTTTACTCCTTCAAGTGCTTGTGACTGTACTACGTCAGGTACTGCAGTTGATGTTGAAACTGCTACAGCCCCCAGTCAACGCAATGTTGAGAACATCAGGTACAAACTTAGACTAAACTGACGTAGCCTGCAGCTCTGTCCTGTACAGACTGATTAAATTATTTTTCAGTTTTCAGTCTGAAAAAGTGGTTTAAGGTGCACTTGTTATAATGAAGATATAAGTTTATCCATGACTTTCACTGCATCAAAATATTAATAAGCAAATGAGCATTTAAAAACACCGAGTTGTTTATATCCACATTATCTCTATCTCATTCTCAGCATATATGTCACTGTAAATTGTGCTATATTAGATCTCTGTGCTTGAATATTGAATCAAGTTGTGCTTGGGGATGTTGACGTTGTCATTGTGACTTTGAATGTGTATCTGGGTCAGCTATTAAAAAATAATGACACACTTTATTATATCTTATTGGCTTAATTAGAAATAAAAGACTAAATAAATGAATCAACTTTAATATGAGAAATGTGTGTTAATATCTGTATTGACACTGTTTCCAGGAACACTGCAGATATAATGAGACAAAAAAGGGACAATTAATTAGCATATGCTGCATCGCACAATGTACAGTATAGTAATGACCTACAGCAGTTTGTTTACAGTGAATAGCTCAGTGAAATTTGACTCATTTGGTTGTTCATGTACAGAAATATTCTGTATTTTAGCACTTGCTAGTTACATGATTTTAGCTGAAGAAAAATGCCAATATATTTTTCAATTTAATGAATCCATCGGGTCAACCCTCCTACACTAAAATGCATGCAGAAATGTGTACTGCGGCAGCCTAGACGAGAGAGGTAAGCTGAAGATGTGTTAAGCAACTCACTATTGAATTTGAATATTTAGCTTCAATTCCAGCTTCAATTAAAATACTGATTAATTTGAAAGCACTCCCGAAGTTACCAGAGCATGAAACAGAGAATGAGGAGAGAGGGAGCGAGGAGAAAGAAAGAGTGTGTGTTAGATGACTGTGTGCATGTTGTTGGTGTAAGTATTTAAACTGGGGACAGAAACAATCATGAAATAATTGCTTTTCTCCTTAATTGATCATTTAGGGACTGCATGAAAATGATGGGTCCCAACTTTATTGACAGCCACTCTCTAATTATAGCCTGAATTAGATCAGATACCTATCTGAATGTCATAAACCAATTACATGATGCTTGAATTGCGTGACCAGGAGAGTTGGAGACAATGTTGGAGAAAATTAAATAAGGCGCATATCTTAAGAGGCAACATTAATGTGTAATAGTAAGGTTTTTCCACAGAGTCAGTGTCTTTTGGCCAGGCGTAAAATTCAAATCAACACAAAAAGACAACTTGACCCACAACCTCATATCAGCACAGAGATGACAAAGATCAGGAAAAAAAATGGCACAATCTATGACTGTATCCCCTCCATGTGTAGCGGCAATCCTTCTGATTAGAGCGACCAACATGCATTTTGTACAATAATCATGACATACATTGTGCAAAATGTTATAAAAGATCCATCTGTAATGCGGGACGCTGCTAGGATAAACTGTATCCTGAACTACTGATGGTCTTCAACCTTTATCGCGACTGAACTTTATTTGAAATCGGTGAAGTTTTCAGGTCATTGTAGCTTCGTGAAGAAGATAACAGATAGCCTGTATCAGTTTGAAATATGTTCCACAAATCTCTTAAATTCAATTGTGCATTAGAGAAGGTGGAAAAGTTTTATGTTGATGTGGCATGAAAGTGACAGGCATGCGATGCGTGCAGGTCTGAACGACAACTAGGCAAAAAGGTACATTTCCTGACCTGTGAAAGTTATATTCCAGTCTGCTCCATGTGAGTACTGCTGTCGATGGAGAAGATTTTTGATAGAGCAGACACACTAATTCTTGGCTGAAATTGTTGGATAACTTTATAAATTAAGAAATAACTAGGGTTATTCCCACATATAGATTTGGGACCCTTCCAATTGCAATTACAGTATACACACATATACAATATTTTGCACCCCCCAGCCAGAAACATTACACAGGTGTGTTTTGGAGCACCATCTGGCGTCCATCTGAGCTTAACAATGCCCTGGCAAATATCAAAGCACAAGTTAATCACTGTCAGTAAATGGTTAAAGTCACTGCTCACCAACACCCAAGAGAGGGGAAGACTGCTTTATATGATCTGCAAGCTCTTGTTTTACAAAAATTAAGCAAATGTAAGCTCCATCAGTTGGTTGAAACACAGTTTATCTGGCTCATTTTGCAAAACCAGAACAGTGTACTAGTGCTTTGAATATGCACTTGATGGGTATAGAATAGTGCTGGGCAACAATTAAAATTTTTAATCGTGATTAATCGCATGATTTTCTGTGATTAATCGCATTGTTTTGCGCAAAATTGAATAATGAATTCTAAAGTAGTTTATTGTGCACTCTTAATTTAAATGTACTGATATATACACAAAAGTGTAATAACATGTGGTTTGTAAACACTTTAAACAAATAAGGTGCTTTTTAACAGCAGTATTCCCTTTACACAGTAGCAATAAAATATTTCTTGTAAATCTCTTAAACTTAAATATTAATATAATCAAATCAATTATTAAAACCAAAGCTATTTGCCACAGCCAAGGCATTACCTTTTACCTAGCTTGTTAAAACAAGTTAGAGTCCAGAGCCACGATAATAACATCATAACACGCACCTTCTGAGCAACAGGTTAACTTTATAAATCTGTTTTCTTGTTTTTTTTTTCTGAACAGGTATCAGCAGAAACATTTTTATTTTATCAGGGAGCAGCAGAAACAGTCTGTGTTCAGTACCAAGTGTCCCTGTTAGATTGAGGTGAAGTGGTTGAACACAAGGCACAGTGAAAAGCACAGGGCGCGTTCCCGTCACGCACACGCCCGCCCGCTGCCGAAGTTTAATTGTCTTGAACTTTTTGTACGCGACACGCAGCACAAATCATTGAGAGAGAGTGATCCTCGATGTTTGTGAGTTTGCAGAATCCATTACTGTTTAGGCTACTAAATAGGACATCAACAGGAGGGAATTCGCATGGGAGAGCATCCCCGCAAAACTAGACGTAGCCCTATCAGGTAAAGTTATGTAGCCTATAATTTTAACTTAAGTTAAATAGGCTTCAGCTTTGTAACGCACAGAAGTTGTTGCCGTGATTACTATCCATAGAGCACCTGCAGTTTACTCACGGAGCGCTTGTCTCCCTGTCTGAAATCACCTGAGGAGCGCAGAGCAACTCCGCGGTGCCAAGCGACTACATTGTGATTTTTAAAAACGTTCCTAAGACCGACATTTTCTCCAGTAGGCTACTAATCAGCATGGAGTTCGTAGCTATCCACTTCGCTATGACATTTGATCGCTTGTCATGCTTTTAGTTATCTACTTCTCCCACACGCTGCAGCCAACGTAGTCTGCCGAAGCCTCCCTCCGCTGCTTGTTTGTGTGGGTGATTTGCTGGCTGATCAACATCCCACCCCTCCTGTGACCCATGGTTTGACTGTATATGTATTCAGAGCCAGTGAGCAACGGACTTTCAAAATAATAATAACTGCATGTTAAAAACTGCATTAACGTGCAATAAATTAATTGTTGCCCTTAATTAATTAATGCGTTAATGCGATAATAATGCGTTAACGTGCCCAGCCCTAGTATACAATATTGTGATAAAAGACTGAGGTTGAGCTGTGCGTCACAGGCGAAGTCAGCATCCTCACGTGTATGAAATGTTCATTGGTCCTGGAAGTAATGCTGGAGTACCACTGTAGTAGTGAGCTGCTTTTGTGTAACGTTAGAGCAGATCAACACACTGTTTAATCCATTACTCACACTTTTCTCTCCATCTAAGGTTAGCTTACTTTATGCTTTAGCTACGACCTACAAGAGGTTAACTTCTGCCGTTCGTTATGAAACGATGAAAGAGCATTTGTTTACTTGACAAACTGCTATCACGTTAATTATTAACGCTAGCTGCAAACAGGTTACAGGTTTATTGTTGATCATATAACGTTACAGTTTTATTTAGTTACACTGGTTTGAGAGTCTGCGGGGTGTGTTGACTTAAAATAAATATAAGCTGTGATTAATTGCATTGTACATTACAAGTGAAAAACAGGTTACAGTTACAGAATCCCTTATAGCTATGCAGTTTTATAAGCAGCCTGGTTTGAACGCAGCAGCTGACATTCATTATAACCATGAGTGACTTGAGACTTGACTTGGACTCTATCTCAGAGACTTGTGAGCATCTCTGCCTTATGTCAGATTATTTGTCACATTCTCCAATGAAGCGTGGATTCCTCTGAATAGCAGAGGGTGGGGGTGACTACATACACAGATGAAAGATCCCTGATGGAAGCTGTCTTGAAAAGCCTGCTAACCCAGAATTAAATCTTGATTATGTGTTGCTTTTGTGTTACAAACACCCTCACAATCACTCATGGTCTGACATATTCTTTATGTGAATCTATAGCATCAAGTTTTACCAGTTGCTGATTGCTTTCAAAATGAAAAATGCATTGTCTAACCATGGCTCTCCAAGGTCAGGCTGAATAGATTTCTCCTCGCAATTTTCATACAGTTACCAAGACTCCAATGTGCTCCATTGTAAAAGCATCTGCCTTTGCATTGCTCAAGGGCACATTTGTGAGATGGTTATTCACTTCCTCCCACGCAGGTTTCATACATATTCGCCATTTGCAGGATGAGCAACATTCTAGTCACATGCTTCCCTGACCTTTTAAGCTTCTACTGCAGCCATTTAACAGCATTAGGAGCTTTGAAATGCAAGCTGCAACCTCCCCTCACACCGCCTGACAATAAAACGGCACATTAAAACTGACAGATGTTCATTCAGCCAATCGGATGGCTTGTGGCATGTACAGATGTTACCTATGCCCAGGAGATGCTTTGAGTGGCAGGTCCAGATGTTGAAAAACACTTATGAAAGCTAATAAGTTGGAGAGGCTAGTATGCTGTTACAGGATAGTAAAGTGTGAATGCACAGATAGGACTGGGGAGTAAATAATAATTATTTGTCATGGAATTGACATAATTTGATGACAGCTTCATTGTCTCATAACAGATGATAAAATGTACACAAACAACAATCCCATACACACACCACTGACACCACAATGGTGTCTCTTTGGAGAGATACCTGAGGCACCATGCCTTTCTCCACAGAAGACACGCTGTCATGGCAACGGGCAGCTAATGGCTTTCTTATCAATTTAATCCAAATGACTCTCAAGCAAAACAGCGGCTGACTCAATTGTCCACCTTAGTCCTTGAGATTTACACAGATGTAGTTTAAAGAGGGTGAACACAGCAAATGCATGTGGACAATCCACATTTTCTCTCTACGATACGATACGGTCCACTTGTTCATGTATATGCTCTGTATGTTTACACGCAACATACAAAACACAGTCAGTCATGTTGGCAGGTTCACGAGGAGGTTTTAGTTTCATCTCCATCTCTACTGGACACACACACACACACACACACACACACACACACACACACCACACACACAGAGCTATGTCCCGGTGGAATCCATCTTCATTTGCTGTGTTTGAGAGCAGCCCTGAGATTCAACTCTGCTCTCCTCCATAACTCACCCAGATGCTCCTCACTGGTTCTCTCTGCTGTCTGAACGCAGCAGCAACATTTCCACCAGTGGCTAGGACACGCTCTTCACTTTCAATTGCTTCCCTACAGATTAAATATGGAAACCTGTTTTTTAAAACCCAAAATGCTGAAGAAAAATGTATTTTCCGATCTAAAGTCAATACACAGATGCTCAACAAAATTACTTATGTGTTATGTGTAAGTTTAAAACTTACCCAAAAAAAACAAGACTAAAGCCATGTTCTGTTTTCACGCCATGCACGCAAATATGTGCAGTCCGTGTTTATTTTCCCCAAACAGCCGATGTATCAACTGTACAAACATTAGCCCTAAGCTAGCTAGCGACTAACTCACCAACCATGTGTGTGTCTGAGTTCAGCTTCTCACTGAACTCTGAACCAGAAACTCCATTTTTTCTGTTATTCCCCTCCAGTCACTCTCCTTTTTCTTCTCATCTCGTCACATTTATGAATTAGATTCATACAGCCCCAGTAAGGGTACAATTTCCCTCAAGCTCAATCATTTTCAACTTGTGCTGATGCATCTTTATGCCAATTCGCACAACCACAGGCCAAATTCACGTCTGGTTGCGCCTTTCCATTGACTTTGTATACAGTCCACAGCCTCTAGAATTCACATCACGTTCTGTCTGAAGCAGGGTTCGAAATACGAGGGAGCTACAGGGAGCTTGGCTCCCCTGAAAGACACGAGGTCTCCAAAAAGCCTTGTTTGAGAAATTTAAGGGAAGCTCTAAAACATTGTCATTTTTGGTGCCACTCCTTTTTTTCCCTGAATGTTCCTGAAATAAATAATGAGCTAACAATAAAGCGCTTGTCAATGTGTGTGTTTTTTCACGCATAACAATTTCAGATAATTTGTGAGTAATAAACACAATGCTGTCGATTCCTGCTATGGACATCCATGTGTGGGGGCGCACTAAAACTTTTTCCGCAAGACCAACATATAAGGCTGTGAAACTTATTGACAGTATATTTTTAGCAGGTAGGCGGGCACATTCATGTATGCACGCGTCTCCCCCGATAGCTATGGTGTAATTTGAACACTGGTCTGAAGACACAGTAAGTTTATAGCCATGGTGGCAGCTCTGCGAGGCTGTAATTAGGCACAGCAGTACGCCGAGCTAAAATCTAATTTCAGCATTCTAACATGTTCGCAATGGCAATGTTAAAGTGCTGATGGTGAGCAGATATAATGTTTCGCAGAGGGGAGCTATAGATTTGGGTGATAATCTGGAACTCCCTTCCACCAGACATCCGTAACAGTGACTGGCGTTCATTTTCAAATCATGTTTTTAAATTGGCATATCCAGCGTGATCACTTTTCATCTGGTCCCAGTAATCTTTTGTTTCTAATAGACAATGCACCCCTACTGATTTCATGCACTGTGATTTAGTTTGTGTTAATTTTATTACTACACTATTATTTCATTCTGTCTTGTATGGTGACCTTCAGTGTTTTGAAAGGCTATTATTATTATTATTATTATTGTTAGGTTATTATTATTATTATTATTAGTATGATTCTTATTATTATTCTCTGTAGGTTCATCACTACATAGTAATAGTGTTCCTATAAAAATATTGATTACAGCCACTTTAAAAATGTTGGCATGGGACGCTTGTGAAGTTGACTTATGCTGGGAGAGGAAGGGGGAAAAATCTATCTATGTGTAATTTCTAGATTGTATTTTGATACCACATTTTTAACTAAAACTCACAAAATGAACTCAGTATCATTTATCTGTGAATTGTCTTTAACTCACTCCTGCACAGCTCTCTGATTAATATCCATCCATCTGGTTGTCAAAGTACAGTTAATTATAAATGGGTTGTCTTTGTAAAGTAAAACTGTGTGTGTGTGTGTGTGTGTGTGTGTGTGTGTGTGTGCGCGCGCGCGCGTGCGTGTGTGTGTTTGTGTTTGTGTGGTGTTTGCTTGTGTGTGTCTGAGTGCACACAGGCAGGTGTGCTGACAGTGATTAATACATTGGCAGACAATGGAGCAGAGAAGCAAAATTAGATTAGAAAGACATACTTTTCAAGCTGTTTACCTTTGCTTTTTCCTGCAAATGGTATGGGGGCAGAAATAAACATACAATACAAATGCAGTAATATTTAATCTCATTAGGCCATTGTATTACAGTATAGTATTATGAATGTATTATCCGAGCTAATGTAAAAATGAGGAAGGGGGGATGGGAGCAGGGATGTGTTTATATATAATTTATAAAACAGGGGTGGGCTAACAGTTCTGTACATGATCTGTAAGGATATTTGGCAAGCTAAGCTAAGCTAACGCTACTGTAGAGTGGGCTGCACTAAGCCGGCTGGTAATAAGAGAGTTGGTAGAGAATAATCTGTCAGCGTGCTATAGTAGAGCTATCCTGCGGGAGCTCATAAGCTTAGCATTCTGTCTCGGTGGTCCTGCCTCGAATGAATGGGAGCACAAAGACAGCAACAAGCATTTGTCGTGCTTCCTCCCACCATTCTTCTGCCACTTTCTCTCTTTCTATGCTTCCTCACTCTCTCATATGCTTGTCCTCCCCCTCCTCACTTCCCTATCTTTTCACGGGCTGCGATGAGTAGTTTAATGTGACGCTCCTACATCGCTCTCAAAATGTTCCAGCCACTTTCCAAACCTTGCTTTCACATTCATCCGACACGATTTTAAAGTCAGCCCACAAGAGCCCGTCTACGGAGCCAAACAGGCCTTTCAAAAACTCCCAAACCTGGCTCTCCACCAAAGACATTCTCCTCCGACTGAAGCTCCCCCACTGAAATTTCTCTCACTTTCTGTTTCACTTTAATGGCAACTCAAACAGAAAAAAAAAGTTTTCCCAGGCTTAACAGTTTTCTCCTTTTTGTCAAAGCTTTTGTACACCATCTGCTTCTCCCTTACAATTAGCCCTCTCTGCCTGACAGCCAGCGAGACATTTACATCTCCATTGTGCAGCAGCGGAGTTACACTTTGCCTTCCCAGCTACAAAAGACAGGTGAGCCAACAGTTGAGGATTCCCGTTAATAGACGTGTGGGGGTGAAAGCTTGCTTCTCACTGGAAATGATGCTCTGCCGTGTCTCGGTGGTGCTCTTTGACAGCAATGAATCAGACCCACCTGATATATGGACTTTAATTAGAGGCTTTTTAACTGAGATGTCAACTGTGTGAGGCTGGTTATTAAGACGGGATTGCCTGCGCTGCCTTAATGATAAGTAATGAGTATGCAACCTCTGTGGAAATCAAGCCTCACTGCTGGATCTGGAGCCAATCAGGTTTCCTCTTACAAGATGTGCTCTTTCTGACATACAGATTGCTTAAAGAAGCCACCAGGCTTCTAAATACCATTTCATGTTTATGTGCACATGCATAGTGGATCAGATACAAGCGCATTCTCTGAGTGAGTACCCGTCATTTTGGTGATACCATGGGAAAAGAAAAAGAGAGAAAAGCGGAGATATCAGTTTTATGAGCTCTGTGAATGTACACCTTCATTATTCAGTTCTTGGAGTACAGCGTAGCCATTGAAAGCCCTCACGCCTCCACTGTAGGATATTTTTTGCATTCCAGGGAGGAAAGTTGTCACCGCGTCCCTCTCATCATCAAAAAAAACAAACAATGCTTTTGATCATTTACAATCACAGGGTGAAATGCATTATTCTGTGCCACACACACATTCACACATATCATCTGCACTACAGCAGTGAGTTTGTGAGTCACTTTTACACACACCATGGGAAAATGCCCAAGCAGTTTGTTCACATGCATCCAAACAGCTGCACATACTGTACGTTACATAACAAGACCGTCGTAACTAAATGTGCAGTTAAAACCCTTCCATCACCTAGGTTTTGCGTATAACCGGAGAGATGGTTGTATGAATTACATAGTATAAAGGGGACAAAATCCGATGAACAGAACCAGCCAGGATCAGCAGGGGAGGACCGGGGATCAGCGCCCAATCCTCTCCAACATACAGTACTTCACATGCATTTCTGTCATTCTCCTGTAGTTGTCGGATGTTGAACACACTGAGAAGAAGGGAAATCTTTGCCAAGGTAAAACAGGCAGAGTAGATAAGATCAGGCAGTCGGGAGAGAAAAAAAAACGGGAGGAAGACTTCCTCTCAGTTTTGAGCACGAGCAGAGGTACAGTCTAGGGACATGCTCCCTAGAGGCGAGAATATCTTTGAAGTGCTGCTACATCAAAGCACACTCCTTTTTTATGCTCATTTTTAATCTGTCTCTATCCCCTCCTGTCATCATTCCATGTGTTTACTGCTCCTCCTCAGTAAATGAAGAGAGTGATTGACATACATACTGAAGGCTTTTGTCTACCTGCGGCAACCGGAAAGCTACAAACCTGACCTAGAAGCTTTAGGTCCCAGGGCACCCTAACTTTAAGGTGCACTGGTGACTTTTTGACTTCTTGTAAAGCTGAAGTGTTACTTACGGAGACAAAATTTAGTTGTTTTTTTTTAAGGTAACACCTTAAAAAATCACATTAATATTTGTAACAACAGATTGATAAAAAATCAGTGGGTTCCTCTTTTGTTTGTATTGTGCACAGGGCTAAATTATTACACAGTACACATTTCTGCTGCCAGTTTTGCGCTATTTCAATTTTGGCAGCATAATTCCCAAAGACGCGAAGCAATGCACCCGCAATGGCAACTGAACACGTACGTAATGTAAGTAATGCAGGATTTAAAATGTGTTTTGAAAATGCCCTTTGTTAGACCTCAAGGATACACACAGTGTTGCGGTGAGAAAAACTGAATAATCCAACGTGCACCTTTAACTTTGGTGCTTTTCAAGGTAAGAAATGTTTTCAGAATGTTTGTTAGACCTTTTGGATTCGAGCAATGTGTTTTGGTATCAAAAATGCAACTATACATGATGTGTAACTTAAAAAAACATACCATGAGAAATTATTAAGATATCTTACTACTAAGTGTGAGTTATCAGCATTCAGTATTTGCCATAGCTGCTGTAGAAGTCTCACAGATGCGTGTGTTGGGAATTTCGGCAAGTCAAAGGTCCATCAATAACAGACACCTGTCCAAAGATGTGAAAGAGTTTCATAGAAGTGCCCTGTCATTCCTTGAGAATCATGCAAAATAAAAGCTCCATCTTTTTTTCACATATAGAATTTGTGGGGATTCAGTGTAAAGGTCTTTGCATGCCTGCAGCGAGATAAACAGTGTGGCTCCTGTTACTGTGGCCACCAAGTACATCAGTAGTTTCTTTCTTTTTCAGGACATTCCAAATTGTTGTACTTGCTATGCCCAATGTCAGGGGCGGTGTGTTCATTAGGGCGACCGGGCAACGCACCGCCAAGCCAGGATGAATATCACTGTCCAATCAGCGTCAAGTCGTGTTCGGGGGAGTCCCGCCTCTTTTGGTGCGATTTCAGTCTAAGCCATGTTTTATGTGTGGAGGTGGAGTACATTTAAAGCTAGCTACACTTAACCATTAACAATTATTTGATGTGTTGTTTTTTTCTTTTATTGCCAGAAACCACAGAAGAAAGAGGAGGTAGCATGATGTGGTCATCACTGGCATCTTGTCAGAGGAGGGTAAAAAGAAGAAGAAGAAGTAGGAAAGCAACACAGAAAATATACAGAATATACCTTTTATATTTCCCCTTACACGCCTTGATGTTTATGTGTAAATACAGAGTGAGAATGGGAGAACAACACATAGCTCGTTGTTACTGTGTGATTATAGAGTACAGGAGAACAGTGTATACTTTAATACAGCCCACATCCCTAATAATACTGTGTATCTACAGGTTAACAAGTGGATTTTTTACTACTCTCTGCTTACCTTATTAGTCTTGTGTAATGTGAGTAACTTAAAGAATGAAAATAAATACTGTGCTCCTCTGTACCCCATTAAACATTTAAGATTAGCAATGTTTGATCCACCTTCATATCCAGTATATGTGACATTGTTACATAACTGTAGCCTATTACTTGAGACGGGTCCCTTAGCTGCAATGCAAGATTAATTGTAAATAATTTTATTCATTGCACATTATCAGCCCATTATCAGCCCACTGCGCTTTATTCTGGATTTGTTGTACCTAAATAAAAGGTTTGTCACAAATCAGATGATTGTAAGAGTCGTGCTTTTTTAGTAGTTGCCTTTACATCCAAAGGTCTTGAGATCTGTTGATCCTAACTGTAGACTGTTCATTCATTGTAGACATTGACAATGAACTTCAGGATGTAGCTGTTCACAAATACTGTACAGTATGTAGCCTAAAGAGCAATCCTTGTCTCATAGTAGACTAAGACCATTGAACTGGTCACCTTAGCCATTATCGCAACAATTGCCCCCCCTGAGAGATTTGGCAAGAGCCGCCACTGCCCAAGCTATTTAATGTTTGGACAATCAACCTAAAAGGCAACACCTGGGCAACAAGAAACATCTGTCAGTCACATGTTCCAGTAGTTTTGCTCACTTGAAAAATGGGTGGATTCAAACAAAGAGTGGTCTGTCTTGTCACATCTACATGTGAATACCATGAAATAAGAGCTGAAATTCTGAACTCTTGTCTCATACTCATATTTTGATCTTAAACCCAAATGTCTTCAGTGAACAACAAAAAAAGAAATTTGGCTTACCATTCAAATACTTTTGGAGGGGACTGTAATTATCAAGATGGACAGCAGTTCTATCTCACACAGGCTCCGCCCTCTACTGGACTCTATGGGTACTACCTCCTCCAATCACACACACGCACTTGCCCACTGAAATTTTATCGTGCACGTAGCCAATAGGACGTCGCTACGATGCGTGCGTGACGTATAAATAGCAGTGTCCGTACTGCCTCAGCATCCTTTTTTCTTCAGCAAACGGCAAACTGCTCACTGAATTCACCACCTCCACGGATGGAAAATTAACCCGGGCAAGGTGACCCATGTCCTGCCCGGACAAGTCCAGGCCCCCACCCCCCGCCAGCCGACCTGTGGCTTGGGAAGGGAGCGACTGGCTAAGTGACTGTTATGGAGGGAGAGAGGCCTGCTGACGCTGCCACAATGCCACAATGGTCCACTTCCACAACGTGACAGCCAAGAAAAGAGCTGTACCTTGGAAACTGGGCAATGCAGCAGCCTACTGTAGCTCTGCATTCCCAGCGCGCCCACGAGGACTCGCACGGGCGCATTGCTAGCTCACTGGCGGTGAAAGCATGTTACATAAACAGACACACCGCCCTGCCGACATCTCTTTTGCCAAACAGTCACAGCGCAGCTAGGCTAATCCGCTATAGCCGGAGAGAGACAGCCAAAGTCAGGTCTCTCTCGGTATAGCGGGACGAAAGAGATCGCTCGCTGCTTCGGTTGGTTTCGTTTCCTCCACGAGCAGCTCGTAGCGCCTGTTGCAGCAGGTGAGGCTGTCTACCCTGCCACTGCTTTACAGGGAAGCTGTGAGCTTGAGGCTGACGTCAACATCGGGTGACGTGTCAACCACAGTCACGCCGGCTGCGTTCATGGCCCGGTCGGCCTTTTCCAACTCCAGCCGTGGTTCAAGGACACCACGGCCTTTTCGATTGCAGCCCTTATTGTTATTATTTTTTTTAAAAAGGGTGACAGAGGGACAGAGGCTGATGCACACCACCAGACCTTCTCCCTCCGTTATGTGTCCAGCATGCCTTTATTTGTGTTTCATGTGCTGCTGTGTACACACTGAAAATACTGTGGGAATACATTGGGAATATTTAACTGATTAAATACAGTACATTCCTAAAGAGCATTCTCCTCCCCACCGAACCCCCTCCATCTTCGGCTCGGTGCATAACGCACTTAAGTCTCCACAAAACTGCACGTTCACCGATGCTAAGCTAATGATCTGACCTAAGGCCCACACTGCTCTCCTTGCTAAGCTCGAGAGAGAGACAGTGGGAGGGCCCGGGTCTTTGCTGCGCTAGTCAAACCACTGGGACAGAAGCCCATGTCCCACGTTGCTCTCCTGGTGGCATCCGAGCGAGACGTTAGTAGGAGGTGGGCTTCCTGTGCTGTGTTGATATTGACTGCTCCACTGACGACGCGCTCACGGTGACACTGTAGCACGTTGAGCCGTCATTGGAGCAGTTCAGTTCAGTTCCGCTGCATACCACCAGTTTTCCTGGACATAATGGAAGCCAGTCTATCCTCTCAAGAGGAAGTGGACTTGCTGGCCGCCGAGATCCAGCAACTTCTGCTGAAGCAGGCTGTCTTAGGGCATCTCTGCGCATTACATGCACAGAGGTCTTGCACCATGTACTTTTTGGTCCCCAAAAAGACGAGAGGCTTCTGAGCCATTCTGGATCTCCGCCACCTGAACCAGCAACTGGACAAGAGGGCGTTTCCACATGCGGATGATCAAGAAAATGCTGGAGCCAGTGCAGTCTGGAAACTGGTTCACCGCCATCGACCTGAAAGACGCCTATTTCAGAATCAGAATCAGAAGGAGCTTTATTGCCAAGTAGTGTTTTACACATACGAGGAATTTGCTGTGGTGATGAGGTACTACATGTAGACAAACATACAGTCAACATAAATAAATGTAGAGGTTTAATTCATGTCGAGGTGACACAGTAACAGGGAATTTTCTAGGCTTCTCCTCTCAGGGGGTATCTTACAAATGCATTAGGCTCCCCGTCAACTACTCGCTAGCCCCCCACACGCTCAGCAGATGCATCGCACTGCAATCGTTGCGCGAGAAGGGCATGAGGGTTCTTTTCTACTCATGACCTCGTGGTCATGGAGAGATTGAAGCCTTGAGTGATCTCCACACAGCCCAGTTGATTTTACACCTCAACAGCCTGGGGTTGTGATCAATTGGGAAGATAGTGGTCAACTGCAACACTCCAAGAGGCGCGTCTCTTGGTGGTCCACAGACTGCAGTAGGGGACAGCTGCGAAAGCGCTGTCAGTGATACTGTTGGGCATCAGGGCAGTAGTCCATCAGGTGGTCCATCTGGGCTTGCTGCACATGCGACGGCTACAATGTTGGTTTGCCAGCCTGCATCTGGACCTCAAGAGGCAAAGGTGTTGCATGGCGACCCCCCCCCTTCAACTCTAATGCAGGAGGACCTGCAGTTTTGGGGGTCTCTCACTGTCTGGCAGCGGGTGTCAGTCTTCATAGATGAGTCTCTCACTGGATGGGGAGGGACCTGCCAGGGGTGTGCAGTGAGTGTTGTGGCTCCCCGAGGAGAGCTGCGGGGGCCACACATCCACAATCCACTCCAGGTTGTGTTTCTAGTGTGGTGGTGCGTTTCCTCCAGTGCGTACATCAACAGACAGGGCGAAGTCCAATTCACGGCTCTGTTGGCGCTGGCAGGGAACCTATAGACGTGGGCATCAGAATACCTGCTGTCTCTGAAAGCCCTTCACGTCCCAGGCTTGGAGAACGGCGGCGGCTGACCTCATGTCGAGGGTTGGCCCCCAACCGAGCGGGTGGAGACTGCACAACAATGCGGTTCAGCAGATCTGAGCTCGCTTAGGGAGAGCGTAGGTGGATCTGTTTGCCAACACCCACTGCCCACTGTGGTTCTCAATTCAGCCACAGGACAGCCCACCCTTGGGGATGGACGCGTTACAAACGCACGTTTGCGTTCCCCCCCACCCTATCTCATGCCTCCAGTTAGGTGAGGATATTCTGGTAGAAGTGACGCAGCCTACGGTGGCCTGTACCTATGGTCTGGGGCGCTCTGTCACAAGGGTGAGGCTTCATATGCACAATGCTGGTGTTGGACCAGCCTCTCCAGGTTTTGCTCCTAAAAGAGTCTAGAGGCAGACTCAGGCTGGTCTATCCGCTGAGGTCGCACAGACCATCCAAGCGACAGGGCAGTCTCCAGTCATTGAGAGGGAGACGGATCAGCCTACCTGTCCGATGGGATCTGTTTTCTCTTTCCTGCAAGGTCTGATGGAGAAGGGGCTGTCGCAATGCAGCTATCTCTCCTGTCACAGGGGTTTTGGTGACAGAACAGTCTTCACCCCCTCCCTCGTGATACACTTTCTGCAGGGTGTGAGAAGACAGCAACCGGTGTCGTGTCTCTCAGCGCCTCAGTAGTACTTGCTGCTTCTGTTGGTGGCTCTATTATCTGCACCTTATGAGCCCCTGGAGTAGTACTCATTGAAAATGCTATCTCTTGAACAGCCCTGTGCCTTGCTCTCACCTCTGCTAAGAAGGTGAGTGAGTTGTGTGCCTGTCGGTTCACCCCAGCTGCATGCTGGTTCTTGGTGTCCACTGTGCAGCTGGATTGAGACAACACACCTCCTTTGTTCTTAAGAACATAAGGAGCATGTTCAGGTCCAGGACAAGAAATATGGATGCTTTCTACCCCCCTACCCCATTTAGGGTACAGGGGGGTGAGAGTGCATCTGTTGTGTCCATGTGTGCTATGCTAACGTCCTATGTAGAGCACACAGCCCCCATTCGATGCACTGGTCAGCTGTTCGTCTGTTTCAGTGATAGTGCAGTCAATAAAACCCTGTCCAAGAAGAGCCTGGCCAGCTGGCTTTGTGAGTGAATCTCCCAAGCCTGTACACGGGTGGGAACAAACCCACCTTTAGCGGTGCGTGCATCTTGGCCCGTGCCAGTTTGTGCGTTTCTATCTCTTGTATATGAGCCTGGCAGGCTCAAGGTCATCAGAGCAAGGACAAAATGGACTTTGGCTTGTCGCGGCTAGGGTGGACAGTCGTCATTGTCATAGAGTCCAGTAGAGGGCTCCACCTGTGTGAGATAGAACGAAGGTTACGATATGGTAAACCTAGTTCTATAAGCACAGACGGAGCCCTCTACCGATGAGCCCTGCCGCTATGACGCCGTCTGCTGAAGAGGCGGTCGGATGCTGAGGCAGTAAGGACACTGCTATTTATACGTCATGTACGTATCGGTAGCGACATCCTATTGGTCAGCTACGTGCACGATAAAATTTCAGTGGGCAAGTGAGTGCGTGTGATTGGAGGATGTAGGACACAAAGAGTCCAGTAGAGGGCTCTGCCTGTGCTTATAGAACTAGGGTTACCATATCGTAACCATCGTTATGTGTACAGGACAGATCTGTACAACGGTTTAGTCTAAGCTTGTACCTGATGTTCTCAACCCTTGACTTGTAGGTTAGTTAGTAATGACATACAGCTGATAATTAATATTACTTCGTTAGTAATTTAGCTAACATTACATAAATAAATAAATATTTTTTAGTGCCTTTCATGGGACCCAAGGACACTTTACATATAGTTACAGTGACAGAACAACAAAAAGTCCATCCAGGATTGAATACCTTGGTAAAGAGCTGGGTTTTTAGTCGATTTTCTTTTTAGTAGTGTCCAGACAGGGAGCATTTCGTTTCTCTGTGGGGATGAGTTCCAGAGGGTGGGGTCTGTGACCCTGTAGGCTCTGTCCCCAAAAGTCCAGAGTCTGGTGTGGGGGACAGAGCAAGTCCTTGTACAGGGGAGACGTTAGGTAGTGTTAATAGCCTTCACTTTTCCAGCCGTTGGGGAAACTACAGACTTTTATTAACAGACACACTGTGACCTACACTGCGCCTTTACTACCAGGCTGAAACTTACTGCAAATATTTTCACCGTCACGTTTTTCCGCTCACTCTCTCTCATTTGTTCGGCCTTACTCAGGAAACGCAGAGAGCTGGCAAGCATTGAGTGTCATCATTCTCGCAGGGTGCGAGTTAAAATCATTATTTACACAATGATATGATTGTGTGACATTTTAGTAGGGTGGTCATTCATTCTGCCTCTCCCTTTCTTTCTGAGCCGCCTGTTAACGACAAGCGGTAATGATGCATGTAATCTTCACATGAACTAATCCTCGTGGATATGATGCGTAACGTTACTTACAAATTAACTTGCTACAAACTCGCTCCTCTTCCTTTTCAGATAGGATTATTTGTGCAACCACCATCACCAGAAAAACATAAATAGCTCCTCAATGAGAACCCCACAATTTAACGTGTTTGATAGTTGCTTGAATCTGGACATCAGAATCAGTCCACGTTACAAGGCAGAAAGAAAGGGCTTTTATACTAACCTTAGCTGCCGTGATGCTGTTTGTCTAAAGGTGCGTTCCCACCGAAAGTGAATCCAGCGTTTTGGGAGTATTTGTCGCGCAAGTCGCTGGTTCACGCAAGTTCAAATTTTTCAACTTGGGTGAGAAATTTGCTTGACGCGATTTTGCGAAAGCCTATCAGCGGTAAGATTGTCCAAACATCACCGGCGGCTTCGGAGCGTTGCTTGGAGAGGACAAGGCGAGTGGTGTAATGAAAATCCAATGGCCGACGGGGAGTTGCTAAAGAATGGGGAAGTGGACGGGGAGTAGCGCTGCAGCTTTCAGAGAAATAAACACCCGTAGTAGTCTGAATTCTGCTCTAACAACTACGCCGTTTACCAGCGGGAGGAGGTCAGAGTTAACTGCTTTTATTAAATTAGCTTTTTACTTTAGTTTTTGGAATTACAACTTGATTTTGTCAGCAGCTAGATTCCGTGCACATCTGGTTCCACTGTTGTTGTTAGCGTCGGATGGCACCAGAGTTCTGCTGGACTACTACTTCATTTTTATATAAAAACCAGACCAAACTGGACCTAACTTGGAGAAAAAAAAGCGAGGAAGTTGAACTACCTGGTGATTTTAGAACATGTGTGTCTGTAACTTTATTCCAGCTGTCGTTGTACTTTACTGTGAATAGGTTAGCATAGCATAGCCCTGATCGATCCGAACTCCATTCAGAAAACATTTTGTATTTTGTATTGTATTTTGAAAGTTGTCATCCTGCTGTTTTGCTGACAGACCTGACAAAGTATGAATTCATATGTCTAACAAAACGGCATAATATTGTACTTATTTCGGCATCAGTTTGATCCATTTATTGCAATTAAATCACAGCCATGGGTTTACTTTGTGTTCATATAGCTGTATTCGCGGGCTGTGTTTATTCGCTTAAAACGCGTGTGTGTGAACACTCAAAATGTCCAGCGGTCAAACTCGCGCGAGTAAAGCAAGGCGAATATTAAATTCGCTTTCAGTGGGAACGCACCTTAAAGGATAGCTGCAGAAGAAAAATATTAAAAAAAAAACATGTGGACACGTGTCAGGTGAGAGTGTGAAAAGGAAGAGTAGACAGTTGTAGAGAGCTAATGTACTACATAAAATTGGCTATTACAGTAATAAATGAAAAAACTGATTCTGCTTAAATCGAAGAATCTGATATCTCTGTTCAAATTCAAGGCAAGTGTAAGCTCTATGGTAAATGAATCCATTGCTAGTTCTCACTGTCAAAAGAGGTTTCCACCCTCAAAGGCACTCACCTTTCATTCCTTTCTAAATTCATACATGTAGCGGCTGACTATGACTAATTATCACCAGATGGAGGGTCATATTTCCTGTCCTGACATCATTTAAATTCCATGTGACAAGAACGCAGACATAGTGGGCTGCTTGTAATCTTTAGATTAATGTGACAATAGGGCACATAGTTCTGAAGCTTTTGTTTTTGTGGGGAACATCAGTGGATCTGTTTGCACAAGATCATTCAAGATTCATTGAAATCACGAGGCAGGATGAGCATAACAGAAAAGTTGTAAAGCTATGGATCCTTTCTCTGTGTGTATAATTTAACCTCTATGTGCTTCTCCTATTTACTTGTCCTTACAACATCCTTTCATGTGTCTCCAGTCTGAGGCCAGTTTGCACACAATACATTGCTACTGCATGACAGAAGTCTGAGCCCTTATTGAATCTGGCATGCTATTTTGCACGCAAACAATTAAACATACTGCAAAAGTATTTTCACTCGGTTTCTATAGGTGGGTTAACAGACAGGACAAAATCTAACATTTTCCTGTTGATGGTTCTGCTGCTCTGTTTTTTAAGTGCTAGCCGATTAGGTGGCGGTATTACATTTGACATAATTTACATTTTACACAAAGTCAGTTTGCCACTACATCACTGGTTTTTAAGAAGAGCTGTTTCACTCCAATACCCCCCCACCACCACCACCACCACCACCACACACACACACACACACACACACACACACACACACCCCTTAGCTTTTTCAGACTGATACTGGGAATACAAAGGAGAGGAAAGATGGCAGCCTGTCCACTCGGGATGACATCTTGGCGAAGTGTAATTTAATGAGGAAAGGAGCTAGCCTTCCCCACTATCTGTCTCTTTCCCTCTAACACACAAACAGTTCACTGGCATACAAACTACAAGAAGAACTACAGAGGACTAGGCCCAATTAGGACCGCTGTCATGGATCCCATGCAGCTAAAGCTCGTGTTATACAAGCAGGTGGAATGTCACGTCACCACAGTATACAAACTCTCAGTGCAGAAATACTTAGCACGAATGCTGAGTATTTGTTTGGGCAGAGCTGGGTTTTCAGTGTCAGGACCATCTCAGTATGTGATCATAACATCATCAACATAAATTTCATTCATTTCATCTTCATGTGTATCACCGATTACATTTTTAAAACCTGGGAATAGCAGTTGTATACTTAAAAAAAGAAAGTGTCATTGGTACTGAATCTGAGCACCAGGTGCAGTTGAACAATTAAGCAACAGTTTGAAATTATTTAAAATCAATATAATTGGAAACCTACACCACTCAGTCATAATAGTACAGCAGGGTGCTCTTGGGAAAGAGAATAAAGTTGCCAAAAAAACCTAAAATGTTATGAAAGTCGGAGTCATTTTAAGGAAGTGCATCAATTCATCAGAAAACGTTTTGATTTTATGAAAAAAAAGTCAACTATTTTGACAATAAAGTTGTGATAAAGGATCTGAACATGAATGAGGCCTGTATCAGAAGACTTAATTACTGGAACAGACATTTGTTACTCTCTGATCACAGGTACTACTGATAACATTAACGATGGCTCTGTTCTGATTAAGGTGTCTCACTAAGTCGTGACAGTGAGCCAGCATGCCCAATAACAGGACCCTAAACTGAAGCAGTAAATGGAATTAAGCCATTATTAATTTTATTATGTACACCTTTTTCTACTGTGACATATAAAAGAACCTATTTAACTCAAAGGATCTAATCTACGTATGCCGTTTACATGCACAGTGACTTAAAAAACAAAAACAAACAAGCGGTTGGTGAGCGATGAAAAGTGCTGTGGCCATGAATAACTCTGCGGCCCTCACCTAGGCTTTGGTTTGGCACAAAGGTAATTCTGAAATGCAACTCACACTCCCAGTGAACAAATATAACTGCAGTGTCTTGGCTGCTGCGTGTTGTGGTGGAGGATTCACACTCTGAGGGAAGTTAGCAAGAGGAGTAGGAGGAGACTTGTACATGTTGTGTAAAAGTCTGTTTGAATCTGGCTCAAATTCTTGAATATTCTATATATTTTGGCTTCAGATATCTGGCAGATCAAATAATCATTTCAGAGTAACTTCAGATGAGTGAGTAGATATAATGTAGTGTATTTGTCAGAAATAACATCAACGGCATACTCTGACAGGCTAAATGTAGTTCAAGCTTTAAACTAATTTCACCCTCATAATTAACTGAGCACCTGTAACTCAAGCAGCATCATTGCGTCACATGTTGAATTTGTCTACTACTCTGGTTTATGACCAATAAAGCGAATTAATTTCCTATCAGCCTCAGGTGTACTTTGTGTTTCATGATAGTTAACAATATTAGCAAGCTAATATTGTGGCTACATGTAAACATGTAACATTTCCAGTCTGGTTCTGACAGTTATTATTTTATTGTTTCCTGTGACTGGCACCCTTTGATAATAGGCTTATTTAACTTAATCCCTTACATAGTCTACTGTAGTCTGTAGATTTATCCATATTACACAAACTCGATGAAAAAGACATTTAATGGTGCTGTGCTGGGTCCAAAAACTAAAGACACAATCCCCAAATGAAAGCTTACTGTCTTGTTTTGCCTGTGACTTACACAACCCTATGCTGTCTGAGCACTGCAGGTGTAACCAGTAAAAAAATACAGCCCAATGTACATCCGGTTCGCATATGTTTGGTGTTCAGTGTAGCCAAAGCGTTACACTGTAATCTAAGGTGGTGAACATAGTAAACATGCCTGCTGGACACCACAGCAATTAGCATGTAACCATGCTAATGTTAGCATGTAGCTCAAAGCACTGCTGTGCCTAAATACAGCCTCAGGGCAGTTAGCCTGGTTATAGACTCCTAGTCTACTTAATCATTTTTGGGGGGGGATTTCTGGTGAAGTGGAGACATGTCTCAGTGAGTGGCAGCATCCACCTCAGTAGAGTGTACAAACATTTTGCAATATAAGATGTTTTCCCAATTTCTGGCATTTGCATGGTTACAAACGTACCTATTTATTAAAAACATATGCGTAGAAGCAAGTGATGTTGTCCATGTTGTCAGCTGACCATGGCACCAAATATAATATTTTCCACTGTGAGATCCTGTTTTACATTCAGTGTGTACTATTTAGATATGATGTTGCCAGTCTTTTTTTCCTTAAACATCAAGACAAATATATTTGTCTTAACTTGGCACTGACTTGATGGTGTCACTGACACCTGTTTTTTAAACCAGGTTTATGCTTGCTCCGATCCCATGTGGGTGGTAGGACGTTGCCTGTCACCTCTTAATCCTGTGTTTTGCTGGTGAAATAGTGAAAGAGCGAGGTAAAGTGTTGTTGTAGAGCTCTGATTGGAATCCTGCCTCGGCTAATAGCAGGATTATGTTTGAGTCCCCCTAAGCCTGCACTGCCAGGTTTTTATTCAGTTATAGCCAGGGTATCTCCTGGGTTTTGTTATGAGTAGTGTTGTCGGATGTGTGAATGTAAACAATGTCTGGAGGAAATGTGGAGGAGGACAGATGCGTTTATAGAAAAATACCTAATACTCAAAGTGGCCGAATCATTTTTACACATCCCAGTCAAAGCAGGAAGAACTGCTCTTTTTCACTCATGAATAAACCCAGTGATTTGCAAGGTGCCAAACTTAATCTACTTTGCATAAATAAATTGGTAAGCAGCATCTGTTCCTTACACAACCTTAAAATGGAAGTCAGGAAATCAGAACTACCTAATTATTCATTCGCTACTTATTAACCTGAACATGTAAATGTATTTATAAAAATGTTTTTGTTTTGAGGCAAATAAGACATGGATGTGATGGTGTCATGGTTTTATTTACTTTATTTCTATTATTTATTTAAGGTTTATTTAACAGGGACAATGCACTCTAATAATAATTACTAATAATACATAAATAAATGTATAATGTGCCAGAATCAGCCAAAAGGCTATTTTACATCTGCTGTCCCTGGACAGATTGTAATATGTCACACCTAAAAAGATGAAAATAGTACATACAGATTAAGCCCAATATTTATTTTTAAGTATAAATTGGCTATAAATGTCTAAAAAAATTGAGAAGACCAACATAAAAACAAGAACAGTTGGTCAATATCAACATCAACACCAACACACACAAGCCAAACTGCCAGTCCATATAACAAACATTGTATAATAGCAACAGCATACATTTTTGAGACGGTGTGAAGGGACCTGTGATCACATTAGCAATCAGTGATGTTAGGCAATACAGAATTATTCAGTGATCTATGGAAATTAACACTAGAGGATAGGGCTGCACATAACGTCAGTCACGACTAATTTTGTATTCTAAAGAAAAGAAGTTTTTACTCGAATAACATAGCAATTCATCCAAAATAAATATCAAAAACATGTCTAATCAATAAATCAATATTTTATCATCCTGATGAAGCACATTAGAATAATGACAATAGCAGCATATCTTAAAATGAATCCAATTTCCTCCTCACTGATGTATTACTTAGGCTACTTTACTTCAAACTTTAAATATTTCTGACATGGATTTATTTCAATATTGAGATATTGGATAATTTCGCTTCACATATTCACGCTGCTTTCCGTATTCGTGGACCGCAGTTGTGCTGCAGTGAAGCTCACAGAGCAGCACGTTGTTGAGTGTCTGTCTAAAATAGTCCCAAACTTTAGGTTTAAGGTCAAAGGCGAAGTCTTGTAGCTGGAGCTTGTCAATCCCTGCTAACACCGGATGCAGCGATGCTTTAATGTACATATTGCGAGTCGACGTGTTTAAATAATCGATTACGTTGACTACGTCAACAAATTGCCCCAGCTAGCTACTAGAGAACAAAGGTGGTGAAGTCAGAGTCCTTGGTCACGCTAGAGCGATGTCCCAGGAGTGGGTTGGGATTCAAGGACGTGTTGAAGTATGATCACATACCAAACAGCACTTGAGTATAACATACACTGTATACCCTACTAATGTTTTAGCTGGCTGTCGGTCCACCACTTTGGACGGAAATTTCTTCTGTTCACTGTTGGATCGCCATGCATTTACCCAGTCATTTTTTTTCTAACCAGAGGATAGAACCAAATGACTTTGGTGATCCCATGACTTTTTCCCAGGCGCCACCATGAGGTTAGCATTTGTGGCTTTGGGTAAAAATCTCAACAACTGTTGGATGGATTGCCATGAAATTTGCTGCACACATTTATCTTTCTCCTAGGGTGAATTATAATTGCTTTTGTGATCCTTTGACTTTTCATCTAGCCCCACCATCAGATCACAATTTGTCCAGTACCCAATACCTGCAAAACTAATGACATTCCCACCAGCCTTAGCTGTAGCGTGCTTACTGTTAATAAGCAAATGCTAGCATGTGAACACGCTGAGCATCACAGCTCATAGCCCCCAGGAAGTGCGCTGTGCTTTGAAGCCAATTTGACCAAGCAGCCATACCGTGTAATTAGAGCTTCTGGGTCCATAGTAGATATTTTTTTGAGAGTCACAACTGCCGCAAAATAATTTGTTTCACCATTAGATTTTGATCCATTACATCATTTTTAACAGGATGTGCGCTTGTCCTATGGGCTGCACAACAGAATTTTCTACAACAGAACTCAAACTTTTTTGGCTTTATGTACCACTGAGCAACTTCAAAGGAATGAACAGGGCCCGCCTCCAATGCTGTATCCACTTCTCTTTATCAGGGTATATACAGGAATCCTGAAGTAAAATTCAATACCTTTTTAAGACCTTTTTCAAGACTTTGTCAACATATTTTAAGACTGCTGCGCCACTTTGAGCTGTAACCCATTAAATCAGCCACACACCTTTAAAAGGGACATATTTGAGTTTTTAAAAGGAATTTAAATGTATTTATAACATATTTGTTGCCTATATGTCATCAGGTTGTAACGCCACCTAAAAATTGAGGCATTCACCAACTTTCTCAGTTGCCTATAACAGCCTGTATGAGCCAACTGTTTTCTATGTGAAGGACTGGTCAGATTTCCTGCGAAAAGCAACTGTCTTACATAAGCTATGACGTTTATGTATGCAACATTACAGCAAATCATGTGAAACACAGTGTAATTTTGTGATTTAGTTGGTTTAAACTAGATAATGTGAGCTTGCCTGCAATGATATGTGTGATAACCTTCATCGACCACTTGATCAATACAACAAAATTCAAATAGGCCAGGAGGGAACAAAGATGAAGAGAATAAACTGAGTGATGAATAACGTAAGTAGTGTAGGCGGTGTAGCACAGGCACGACCTGGAGGAGGAGCTAGTCTAAATGACTGTATTAGTATAATATTATAACATTAAATTAAAAGTATATTGTTAATTCAATAGTAAACTGTAAGTTTGAAATTAATATATTCATTATGTTACTATATTAAATGTAAGACTTACTATCATATAATAGTATATAACTTACCACTAATGTAATATTAATTCAAAGTACAGCTGTTTCAGTTCGGGGTTGTTTTTCATTCATTTACTTTGTGCAAGAAAAATGCTCTAGGCTACATGATAGTCTCCAACCTTGATTTTGGGCAGGCTACTAACTGTCAATAATCATACCCATGCAGAACATTGAGTTCAGTTGTTGTAGCACATCAAACTTTTTTAAAAATCACTCTCCATTCAGGCTGTGATTGATCTGTTCACAAAAACTGACACTGACGAGAGCATCGGCTTTATGAAAAGTTGAATGTGTTTCAATAAAAGGATTTAGCTAAATAGCCAGCTAACAGTAGCCAAACATACACGCTCCTTGATTTTTCCCTGTTGTCTTCTGTCGTACCGATACAGCTGCTGGCAGCGCATCTCGCTCTTGTTTTTGAGGAACGGGGCTGTACAATGTCCCATAGTGGCCATAGAGCAACCGGCCAACCGGGTTAATCCCGTTACTGCTGATCACCACTCCGACTATGTTTTGGACAATTAGCATTGAGGGTCCGGTGGGGTGGGAGATTTCGATCGGTTGTACTCGTAAATCATTTACTGGTTTGCACAGATCTATTTTTTTGGTGTGTTTAAGAGTGAAATAGGCGCACAGAAGATCCCTGCGCCTAACGTTACAGAAACGATTCACACAGTCTAGTTCACTGCCTGTCTAGTATTTTTGGCTAAGCATTATAAATAAATACGTTCACCTACACTTTTAGCAAACAAACTCTTTGGACAAACAGGATTTTTACATTGACAAACATATCTTCAAAATGTAATACCTTGTTAAATGGCGATTAAGACTTTTTAATACTTTTTAATGGCCTTAATTTTCGCAAAATGTATTTATTACCTTTTAAGACTTTTTAAGACCCCGCGGACACCCTGTTTATACATCCATGTAATGGATACTGAACGTCATCTGTGTTAGCACTGTCACTGTGTGGGCTACATGTTAGCATGCTGACGTTAGCATTTAGCTCAAAGCTCACACAGCACGCAGAATATGACATTCCCAGCTGTCTACCCCGACTCCCTCCATTCCTTTCCAGCTGTTTTGCAGAAACAGCCATCCATCACCAACCATTCGTGAGGTCTGTGTTTGTGTGCATACCTATGTGTGTATGTGGACGTATGCCAAGTGAACAGCTAGTGTCTGTCCTTTGTGTCTGTGAGTCTCCCAGGTGACACATCACATCATGTCACCACGCTGACTCACATTCGCCCTGAGTGGTCCAGGGTTTAGGGGACAGGAACACATGCATATATGCCAATAAAACCAACAACTTGCAATTACTACAAACACGCTTGAATGCACACACATACTGTAACACTTAGCCAAAGGTGTTTTGTCACACTTAGGGGCACCAAACTGGAGAGAGATGCTAAATGAATTCATGGGGGGTTATAAATTATTACTGTTTTAAAGCCCCCCTGAGCTATTTTCAGCGGGCACAGCAACTCTGGCAGCACCCCTGCTCACACACAAATGCACAAGCACACTTTTGGTTTACCACATCACATAATGCCAACAAGATGTGTAAAATGCATCATTTCGTAAGACTGTGGTGCTCTAATCCTGTGCAGGTGCAGTCATGATTAATTGACTGGGGATTATGAGATAGAGCGGAACAATCAAGTAAAGAAAGGTCAGGACCACTGTTGGGAACAAGGCTCCGGTCCCCGGTGCTCCGCTTGAGCTTTTCCGGAGTCGTCTGAATTTTGTTCGGTGTGAGCTGGTGGCCCTGCAGGCTGCCTTAAATGGGGCGGCGTGAGCCTGCAGAGCCCTAGAATCATCCTCAAGACCTGCAGCACAACAGTAAGTCATCTAGTGCCTAATTATGTTATCTTACGTAAATACTGTGTTAAATTTGGCATTTGTGGTCATGGTAATGTGTCCTCTAGACTTTCAAATCTGACAGGGAATAAGTTAGATAAGTTCTATTTGAATATAGTTGTGCATTTGGTGCAGGAGCTGCTGAAATGTGGTGAATGAAATTTGAAAATAGCAGCCTGTAGGTTTTTGCAGTAGTCAGTGGTTATTTATGGTGCTTATTGATCTCAATTATATAAAATCTCACATACTATTTGCAAACGAGGTCACTATTTTCAATAACACTATATTCCATTATTCATATAAAATGTTTTGATCTCTAACATGGAAGTTTTTTTTTCCTTTACCTCCGTCTAAGACCTGGATATGTGAAAGTCAGAGAGCTGTGGCTGTAAAAACTTGATGTAAAAAGCTTAGTTTCATAAGCAACATGCCAAAAAGCGTTTCTGAAATATTAGCCAGGGACCTTATGCATCCATAGGTTTGATTCATCTTTTATAAGATCATAACTTAAAAGCATTGGTGCAGATTCTGAAGTTAAAGTTCAGGCGACAGACACACTGTCCTCATCAGATTCAGAGAAATGCTTGCTGCTGTCCGCTTTTAAACGCTGAGACTGAGAGGGGGTGGAAATATATGGTTCAGCGTTTCCCCTCACAAGAACAGCACAGTAATCAATTCCGTTTAGTACAAATCCAATGCACTTAAACTTCCAGCGCGAATAACCAGAAGCTGCAGAGCAGAGGTACATTTATCGATAAAGCAATTAATTCAAACTCCTCCTCCTCCCCCCTTCTTCAGGCCAGAGCTGCTGTCATACAGGTATTAAAGTTACTCAAAAAAGAGCAAGGCATTACATGTTACTTAGATGAAAAGTGTCACTGAGCTGCAGGTTGTTTGAACATTTGGGAGCCATGCGTTTCTAGATTGAAAATTGTCACACATGAACAATAACTAATAATTAAGCTAATTATCTGTTTTTTCTCATTTTAGCAAACGTTAGCTCACAGCCACAGTTGTCTGAAAGGCCTGTCGTTAATTTAGGTTAACACAAACCCAGTAAAGTGAAAATATTTAGGATATTTTAACGTTAACTTTTATGTGGATACGTTTAACTTTACTCGACGGTTAGCTACCGTAACGTAACGTAACGGTGGTAACGTAGCTGACCGTTACTTTGTTCGTGGTCGGTAAGAGTAACTTAACTGAGTAATTTACGACTGTTGACTACACTGCTGACTTCGCTGTCCAGTGCAATTTTATAAAGGACTGGGTTTTAATAGGGACTAGGTCCATCACAGAGGAGAGAGACAGACAGGAGGGAAAGTCATTAAAAGCATCCAGAGCTCCTGTGTCACATCCGTCAAGACAGAGAAAGCTACAGCACGACCGGAATAAGCCCGTACCTTTCAACGTAAAAGGCGCAGCTTGTTATTACAAACTATGTGAGTATACGGGGCTTTAGGCTGTAAAACACACTGCTTGAACGAAAAGCATGTTATTGTTAAATGCTCAAAATGTGAATTACTCTCGATACCAATTCTTCGTTTTCTCTTTTAAGCTTATGTAGCCTGAACGATGAGAGTGTAGCAACGTGTATGCTTAACTGAGTGTTTTATTTTGAAGATTCCAGCCGGTAGTGGCGCTTTTATTTTGTCAGGCTTCACCCTCTCCGTCTCTCAGAGCTCGGTCGGCTCGTAGAGACAGCAGGATGCCAAGGGGAGCACTCCGGCACACGGCGTCCGTTTTACCGTCTCCCGGCGTCGTCTCTCGGCCACAGCGACTCTGATGGGCGTTTTTATCTTCCGTTTACCGTCCTCGACGCTTGGATATTTTCGGAAACCACGAAATGAAGCGAATGAATGTGAGCAACAAGAAGTGTCCTGTTGTGCCTGTCTCCAGCATCACTAGTAGTCGAGTCCCTCTCTGTGGATGCGGTGCCTCAGTGATGTGTTGTTGTCTGTTTTCAGAGGATTTTATTTAGTGTTCAGTAGTGGACTACCCAACTTTCCCCCTGCTTTTTGTTGTCTTTTTCGAGGTTTTCCGTCTTTGAAACAAATATTTCAGGATAGACCAACTCCGGAAAACCAGCGACTTGACAGCTCCTCCCGGCGGAATAACCAATCTTAGCGGTTATTCGCCTTTACAAGCATCTTCTCTGGGGTGGGAATACGACTGATGCTTGCCTTTGCTCGTCTGTTCGAGTTTTGTCTCGTCTCGTTCTGTTTGTCTGTTTGTCCCACAGTGGCATGAAAATTCATGAATGCGTCCAAGGACATGTACTATACAAATTACGCATGCACCATGACGGTAGTAGGCTGTGCGTAATATCCTATTATTATATCCCTACCACATGAATGCAATAACAAACACATTCAATCTCATTCCTGTGTTTGGAGAAGATTTGGCAGATCCATCCTAACTTGACTGTCGTGTGTGATGTGTGTGTAGCATGGGCGTTACGAGTATGGCAAGGTAGACTATTGCCACGCACAAACCTGGGGTAGAATCTATCAAACATTACTTATTTTTTATAATCACATGTATGAAAAGTCAGTTATTTAACAAATGGAGCTTTTTGGACCAAATGTTGACATGTGCTTTGCAAGTCTTAAACATAGTTTTGTCCTCAGGGATTCAGTAGATGCCTGTAAATGTGTCCAAAGTTAGCAGCAAATTAACACATATTAAATGCAGCTCCATGTCTTTGCCATAATAAACGCCCCATGTGTGTGGATGGATCAGGGGAATCTGCACGTCTGTCCGTGTGCCTGCGTGTGCGCCACTGTGCGCTAACATGCCCCTTCTGTGTGTGTGCGTGTGTGCAGCCACGCTGGAAGTCGCCCCCCATGTGGCCGTCGGGAGTGGGGAGCAGGCAGCCCTGCCCGCGGGAGTCAGCGCTGCGCAGGGCGGCCATCAGCGGCAACATCAACGCCCTGCCGCCGAACAGCGTTCCCACCGGCCGCAGCGTCCGGGTCTTCATCTGTTCCAACCCAGACGGTAGGAGTCAGGCTGACACACATCCCCTCACACCCTCTTCAAGCCTGCAGACTCTCAGATAACACAAGAAACTGCTTATTTTGAGTCATTTCACTAATAAAGAAATAGCTTACCCATATTTGATGTCCAGACTTTTTAGGATTTTAGTAGACTTGTCTGCAGTGGAAGTCAACATGGTTAAGTAGCATGGTTCATGAAATGTAACTTGTGTAGACAGTTCTTGAGGAATAATCACAAAACAAATTACAGCTATTACCTACTAGTGCTGTAAAAAAATAAAAATAAATAAATAAATAAAATACAGATTTAGGCCCATTTTGAAGGAAAATCCATATATTAAGGTTTGGCATTGAGCTGCTACATTCAAAAGGTCCACTTAACATAATAGCACAACTGTAAAATATGTTAAATTTTGACAACTTCACTGAACAAAACAAGAACAAATTGGTGCACTTTTATTCCAATAAAACAATGAAACAACAGATTGCTTTCGACAGTGTGCATGGTGTGAGCAGAGTGCAAGACAGTTGGGTCGTGAAGGAGACACCCAGTTGCAGCTCTGTATTTGAATATGCCCTCCGGGCAAGGGGATAAAAATAGGCTCAGTAAAACTGGAGTAAACAAGGCAAGGGAAGTGGAGTAGGCTAGGAGAGAGCGAGGGAGAGAGAGATGGGTGCACGCCAGGATTTAAAAGGGAGGTTGCTTTTGTCGATATATCACTGTCATTTGCTGGCCCTCACTGAGCGAATTCCTATGGCCCCCCCCAAAAAAAGAGATAGAATGAGTTGACCTCACATCATTGCGCTGTTATGGCCCGCAGTAGACAGTGAAAAGTCTGGTGTTGTTTAGCCACCTGTAGCTGACTCAGTCATTCAGACCATCCCGTCACAGCATGAATTTAATGCTCCAATCTACACGTGGATGGAAAAACCGTGAGCACAAATGGAAAGACACACATCTCAGCTGTGAAAAGAGCTAATTATGGACTGCTGTTTCCAGTGAAGCGAGGTGCTGGTATTCAGTGCCATATCCTAGTAATGAAGCCATTGAGCTGTCTCACACAGTAGCGGAGAAACCCTGCCTGCATGATCACCTCGGTCAGATACAGCAAGGCATTCTTTGCATTTGTTTTGATCTCTTTAGGACTATCAGTTGAGTCCACTCCCTCACAGTATTTCGGCTGCAGCTGTTGAAACTGCAGAAATGTTTCCTATATATGCAAAACCTGATGTTCTGGTTCAACATCCACATACAGAAATACAGTTATTCTATACTGTAACCCCTGTCTGCCCTCAATCCTGCTGAAGAACCTTGTTTCTCCATTATTCACTAGAGGGGGCTATCCATGCACTTATTCACCTTACTGTACATGTACTGTAGAACGTGGTCAAATCAGACAAGCAATCAATAACATGGCTCACATAGATGCAATTCATATATTGATGGTACCCAGTCACAATAAGAGAGCCTCTCTCTGCTTCAGCATCAACATTTTGATTTAAACCCCTACTGTACAAATAGTAAAGTAGTGGAGTAGTGAAAGCCATGCGTGATCACCCTTCCTTTGACAAACTTGCCTTGAGAACAGTTAACAAAAAACTGTTACACATAAAAGTGCCATTTCACTATTTGTAATACCAGACACTAGAAAGATGAACAATGGCATCTGCAGTATATTGCAACAGCATAACTGCACTGTTTTATTTTAGTGCGTCTGCTCTCTGCTTTGATGTACGGTGCCAAGCGTTTTACTTGCTCTCTGGTTATAGCGTTGCTCTGCTGAATACACTGACCCTAATGCCCTTAATCAAAAGCCAGAGGCGACCGCAACACACTCCTCCTGCTGTAGTCACCCCCACGGACCTCTTGGCGCTCAGTTTGAACAACAGTTTAGAACAAGTACACTGTGTTTCTCAGAAGAAGTTGATAGAAGAGACGAGTGGTTTGAGATGCCAGCGCAGCCTGCAGAAACGTTCACTCCACAATGCAGTGATGTAGAGTATCTAAAGGTATTCCAAAGTGTTGGCCAAAATGTAAGCCAAACAACTAATTTGAGTGGATTTACGTCCTCCTTCCATGATGTTAATGAATCACTCAAGTTCTTGGCTCAGGTGGATAGTGTGTGTGTGTGTGTGTGTGTGTGTGTGTGTGTGTGTGTGTGCAGCCACAGTTGATCAATTAAAAACCCGGCTATCTGTTCTTGCCAGTAGCCAGACGGCAGCAGCAAACAAGAGAATAGCCTAACGTGATTTATTTTTGTGCGTACCTCTCAGTGCATTATGGAGGCTGTCTCATCTGTCAGTGTGTGTGTGTGTGTGTGTGTGTGTGTGTGTGGGTGTGTTTGTGGCAATCCATACAAGAATATCAAGACACCTCCATTACCTTGATGCAGTTACCTTAGGGGCTCTGGCATTGCTTCGGTGCAACGGGCAGCTACTTGTATGCAAGCTATCACTTAATCTGTTTAAAGTTGATAAAAGCACGAGGCCTAGGGATGTAATGCATGAAATCTACCACTCTCAACGCACCGTCATCAAGGCCATAGTATAGTCACCATGGAGACCGCTGATTACAATACATTTCACCCCACAATTATCCCAGTATTCTTTTTCAACCTGCGTTGAAGGTTTTTAGCTCAGATTTCCGTAATTCAGTGTCTTTTCCCTTTAAAAAACAACTCTCTCCCTAATAACCATTGGCATTGAGTCTGGTGAAAGAGAACAAAGGAGAGAGTGGGATGGATGGCAGGGAGGACAGAGGGAGAGGTGGCAGGTGGAGAGACTGTGTCAAGGGTGGCCTTTGTTTAATAAATTGCTTCTCAGGGGCTGGTCAGTGCCAGGTTTTTTTGGACGAGTGCGGCCACGTTCTGCGGCAGTGTGGAGTTTATGACGCGCGCTAGCGAGCTTATTTCTCTGTCTCTTGTATTGTCCGCTGCCTCCTTGCCTCTTGCTCTTCTCCTGAAGCTCACTCTGATTAGTTTGGCAGCAGCTTTTAGTGACCTCTCTGAGTTTTCCAGAGTGCTGTGGAGCAATTCTGTACCCCCAGGGCTTCACTCTGACAAATTCAGCAGTTGCCCTCGCACACTCGTCCAACTCCCTGGGTGTTCAGACCATTTTGTGGAACATACTGTAAAAGCATTTCATTAGAGAACGATGGCGATGATAGCAAGCAGCCCGCTAGATACTCCTGAGTAAAATTACATAGTCATTATCCACTTACAACCAACAGAATTAACCTAGAGGAAACTGGTGTGGTCTGCAGGTGGTTTATAACTAATGGGATTTTTATTTTATGTGCACATCAAGGACTCTGATGAGGGAGAGTTTGGGGGCTTAATACTGATATAATTGAGATTGAAAATGAACAAAATCTTACCAGTAATCTCCAATGAATGTTTCAGTAAGTGTGTTCTTGGAAGATATATTAATTTTAGAAACCGATCACTATTTTTGGCATCATTTAAAGTAACCATAATAAAAAGTGGTAAGGTTTCAAGTCTTACCAAACACTGTCTCTTGACTGTTTTCTTTGTGCATCAAAATGTTGCTACATCAAAGGTGTTATCTGTATACATCTTCTTTTGCTTCCAACACATTTTTATTCATTGAATTTGTAAGAGGTTTTTGCAGAATATATTTAATTGTGAAAAGGTTTATGAAATCTCCAAACTGAGGGGAAGCTTCTTCGCTTCAAAAATCACATGAATATTTAACACATCTCTCACACTTAAATTCTCCTTGGAATATAATACTAATTCTCTTCACTTCCGACAGACACCGACAAAAAGAAAAAATTTCATGCAAAGGTTTATTATCCAAAAAGGACAGTTTCCAAGATTCAAATTTAATACTGTGGATTATAAAATAAAATGTGATGATCTGGTTATGAGTTTCCTAGTGAGGCACCATAAAATAAACACGATAAACAAAGTCTACAAAAACGGAAGAGAACCTGCTAGTTTTGAATTTGATTACACAACTATATCAAAAGGAGCCTGCTCAGGTTACAAAAAAATCTAATTAGTATTTGAAATATCAACTCAACTTTATTCTGCTCTGTTTGAACTAACCATGTGCTGTAATTCATTTTAAAACCTCACCTGTGGTTCTTCTGGACTGTCACTTTCATATGAGCTTGCTTGTATCCTTTGCCAGCATCCAATCACAAGTGACGAGTACTAGCCAATCACAGCACAGTTGGGCGGGACTTCTTGATACGCGATTCAAACGGAGCGAACGAGACGAGAAGAAAGCGCTGTGAGTGACAGGAGGCGGGGCTGTGTGTATCAGCTCGCTGTAGGGGAGAAGAGAAGCGCATTTTCAGGTTCGAGACTGTGGAAAATTAATGTTAAAATTAACCATTTGAAATATTCAGAATTGATATGTATTAAATATTTTTGACAACCCAGTCCATACCCTAATCTACGCCTATGTGCCCAATCAAAGAGTTGAAGGGAAAGTAAGGACACAGTAGCTAAGTTCTTTTTATTTTGAAAAGTGTGGCATCATACCCTTAATTACCGTAAAACCTGAAGTATTCAAGTGTCCTTTTACAGGCCTGGTGTGGTTACACGTTCAATTAGAAGCCTGCTCTGGTATTCATGAAAGTTTTTTGGATGTATAAAACGTCTTAAAACCTGCTTGAGCTCTAAGCTGCTCAGACTGCACATACAAATATAAATGTTTAAACTTGAAACTTTTGTCAATATGGACATGCACATCGTTAGGTCAGTTTGATTTTCCACAATTCAATCGTTTAGCTCATTTTGCAGAAACAGTGAGCACTAAAGTATTAGTCATTTAGATTTACTGACATGGTAAAGGATTTAAAGTCCTGTCCCATATATAGTTCAGTGACTGAAGCAAATTAAAGCTTAATTGAAGTTTTACGGTAATATATGTTGATGCAGTGTTAGTGTCCAGCTCAAACTACAGGAGTACATTCATACATAAAATTTAAAATGTGCTCGTGGCATAAATGTGAGTATTTCATGACACTAGTGGCTTTTGAGGCTGCCAGCACAGTTGTTATTCAATGAACCTTTTATAGTACATTTTAAAGTTCGGTAGACTAACACTTGTTCTTCATGCAGTCGTGCAGAGAGACGGGGAAGTCCCTATCACTGTTACATCCAGCCCTGTGTTACCTCATTTAGCTGTACATTGTTGTTTTCCCTCGATGCTTAACAACATGTGCGGTGGCTCAGTAACCTCCAGTGGATTTCCTTCATCCTGATTCAGTGTTTCTCATATAACCTGTAGGGTCTCCTTGTGCTCAGGAAATGCAGCAACATCTGGCCTTTATGGATGGCTGATTTACACAGCCACAATTTGCCTTCTGCTTCTTCCAGGTCATTCGGTATCGATTTGCTCACTGACTGTGCGTTTGCATCATTGCGGTTCAGGTTCAGATCTGCACATAAGAGAGTTTGCGCGGTACATTAAATGACATGAACGGTTTAGAGCAACAGTAATGTGTGTACTGAGGCATGTTGTGCTTAAATGTTTGTGGTGTTGTTTGGTCTCCTCTGACGTATTGTAGACTTTGTTTTTATTTCTCAATACATTTATGATTTATTGAGAAATATGCAGTGATGAGATTCGACAAGACAAGTGAGAGCGTGAACGCTGCAGGTTTGACCACTGTGTCACAGCGTTATTCAATTTGCTAAGACACTTATCTTGTAGACTTTGCTTGCTCTCTCTCTCTCACTCTTAATCAGATATCTCTAAGCAGTTGTGCATACCAAGTGCCTCTGGAGTGTCAGTTGGTGTAGCTTGATAAGAGCAGAGTGATTGCTTTGTCAGATCCTTGTTGATGAGACTCTGAGAGGGCAGCTGTGGAGTGACCACTATCTAGAGTAATGAAGGACCAGCTGAAGAAATGTCAGTATAATTAAATTTGTAGTGTTATAATACTTTTGGTTTAGCTTTTTGACTTGTTAACCAGAGTTACTTTAGTATTAAGGTCTGCTGAGATGGTGTGGTTGATGTTTAAGTCTTTTATCAAGCAAAAATCCAAAACAATCCCTGGTTGCAGTTTTTCTCAGTTTCATAACTCTAAGATCTTTTGGACTGTTGGTTTGATAAACAAGCAATATGAAGATCTTGGACTCTGATGGGCATTAGTTACTATTTACACCTATTAAAGACTAAACAATTAATGTGAAATAATTTATGAAAATAATTGTTAGTTGCAGCCAAGCCGAGACCTCCAGGTCTGAAAAGTGAAGCTAATGCGGAAGTTCATTAAAGCTGCATTATTTCTAATGGCCAGCAGGGGGCCAATCCACTGCTTACAGAACGAAATCAGATTGTATAGAAGTCTATAGTCCGATTTATTACCTCAGGTCTCAATCAAGTGTTCTTCAATACAGCATTATGTTCATTTAATAAACTATGGTTCCATTTTTCATTGGAAAATAGATGATAGAGCCGTAGCAATACGCAATAGGCTTCAAACGCTAGTACACACACTAATGGGTGACTTCACAGCGGCTAGGTCCACTTCTTTTATACAGTCAATGGTCAGCAGCCCTGTGTATCAAAAAAAAATCTAAAAAATGAAAAGAACGAAGCACATTTATCTGCATTTCTGTGTTCAATTTACTGGCCATGAGTTCCTTAAACAATGAGGGACAAAGAGAGAAAAGAAAAGAAAGTGTGAAAGAAAAAAAGAGAGCTGACAGGACATATCTGAAAAGAAAAGATAGATCGGTCCGTACTAGTGAAATAAACAGATTGGAAAATTGGAGGGAGGGACACACAGCGAGAAAGAGGGCGAATGCAACATGCAGTCTTTGTTCCTTGCGTGTGGGTGTGTACACAGCAGACACACATACGTCAGGCTGCCATAACTCATCATCATCCCACAAAAAAGAGAGAGAGAGAGAGAGGCGTCTTGCTGTTATCAGCACAATACAAACAACACAGTTTAGTCTGTCAGGTCACATTGAGGCACAATACGGCGAGAAGCGCTTCTTTTCTACCTTTCACCACTTCCCAAACACACAAACAGGTTTAATCTAAATTCCATAAACGCTGTTATTTGCCGTTATGATGTCACCTGTATGACCGTGAGACACGTTTGTTGTATTATAATAAATTTCTGATGGGATGAGATCTCCACTGATGCAGCAACTGCCATTTATTTCATTTCCATACTATTACAGCCGTTTGGTTTTGATTTGATATTTTGCTCAGCTAGCTGTAGGCAGATACATGTACGGTCGCGGCCTAAAGCCTTACTAAAGATAGATGAGAGGACGATACGTCAGACTAAATTTGTGGGCTCTTCCACTCACGGCGCGTATGACACGGTTAGCGGCTGTTTGTGCGTCGTCTGCCATGTGCGTTCTGTGGGCGCGCATATGTGTGCATGTGCAAGTCAGCGCCTTGGTCAAACGCGGCCTCTCTGTTGGGCATGTTCTGTTTTTAACTATCCATCCGCACACCCTTCAGAAAAAAAGGAGAGGGAGAAAGAGACTGGGCCTGTCCGAATACATTACACTAACCGTTTGGAAGACAGTGAAAAAGAGAGGAGAGGAGGAAAGAAAGTGGGACACACAACAACAAGCCGTGGGTTCTCACTCTGTGACACTTCGACTGTCCAATATGATCAGTGCTGTGTCAGCAGTGTGTGTCGGTCTTCTAGGTAATCAGGTTTTTAATGGGTGTAAAAAGGGCGGGGTCATAGATTCAAAAATAATATACATATACATTGATTATATTAGAGGTGAAACCATTAGTCATTATCGTCAATTATTGTGATTAGCGATTTCAGTCAATTTTCAAGGTTAAAAAAAAGGCCAAACATTTTCTCGTTCCAGCTGCTTGTGTGTAACAATTTGCTGCTGTTCTCGGTCACGTATGATAATTAAATGAATGTTTTGGGGGTTTGAACTGTTGGTCGAACAAAACAAGCGAGTTGAAGACTCTGGGAAATGCTTAGGGGCGTATATCTGTTTTCTGATGTTATAATGACAAAATGACCAATCGGTTAAAAAAAAGGCAGATGACCATGAGTCATGGCCCCGAAATGATGTCGAATTGACTTTCAAATTGTTAAAATGAGGAAGCAAGCTTCCTTGCAACAATGCACACGGAGAATCTCAACTTTACTTTCATTTTGTACTGAAAAGCAGAAATCTGGAGCAAATATTTGAAAATTATCCAATTAGGAAACATCCCATGTTGAATGAAGATATAAAACGGTAGAACTGTGGTATTTCTGCCTGCATTTTAACCCTGAGAAAGACCTACAAAGGTCAAAACCGGTCTGCTTTTTAAAGGAATGCTTCAACATTTTTGAAAAAGACATCTCAGTACTACTCTTGTGTGTGCGTTGAGGATGAGAGGGCTTTAGACGCGCCAGTAGGTGTGTTTTTGAACTTTGGAGAGAGCCAGACAAGCTTTATGCTTTATGCTATGTTAAACTAAATTAAGAGTCCCCTGGCTCCAGCTCTGTACTTAATGCAGAGACATCAGAGTGGTATCGATCTCGGAAGAAAGTGAATAAGCGTATTATATCTTTGCAGAAATGTTCTCTCTTTAATTGAACTGGCCATATAAATAAAGCTTTTACTACAATTTACATGTGTCTTCTGCTTCTATACACGAGTGCTTTAATGTTTGTGTTAGTTTAACACTTCAGGATGCCCTCTTTCTTTTGTCTCCAGACACAGAGGCGGAGAGGAACGCACTGAAAGAGCACGTCTACCCCAAACTACGAGACTTCTGCAGGGAGAACTATGGGATTGAATTCCAGGTAACTGGCCGCTTTGGCTTTTTTCTACCTTCATTTCTTCCTACCTTCCTCCTGCTCGAGGGACCTGTAACTTCCAGAGCTGTGGGTTGCCAGTGCTGACTGTTAAGTGCATCCAAATCTACATCATGGCTTACACAGCCGTCAGTGCCTGGAGGGCCCCCCCCCCAGGGCTGCACGCAGAGGTCCCTGTCGCTTTAAGCGGACAGAAGGCCAGAAGAGATAAGGCTTCCATTGGTGAAGGCTGGACACAAATCTAGCTGTGGATAAGGCAACGTGATGTGAGGGCTTTCCCTTTATTGTTGTCGGGGGAACTGCGGCATTCTCCCGGTGGTGTCCACTGATCAAGATGATTTGCATTGCAAATCAGCATCAGCGTACACGGAAAGATTGCTATCAGAGTTTTGTTAGTTTAACAAATCCAGGAGAGCCCTGGAGTCAGGAGCAGATTTCTGCCATAGATTGTTCCTGGAAGAATTTGAGGAGAATTATTCCAGACGACTTGTGGCCCCTGAGTTGTTTGGTAAAGCTCAGCAGGGTGTCAGCAGCTAATTCTCATTTCATGCTAAGAATGTTTGGCTCATAAACAGCTCCAAGCACAAGCCATCTAAAGGTGTTACAACAATACTGTAGGTACTGTAGACAAAACCCGTCATTTACAGGGTTTGCTGTAGTTCAGATTTGAGTGATTGTCGACTCTGGTTCTTTACTTTGACGAAAGCAAAACCACACTTATTTTTCAGCAGACTCAAGTTGCCATTAACAGGCATATGTTATAAATTAGACATAAACATTATTGTCCATCAGAAACCAATGGAAATGTGTCTTGATGTGGCTCACAAGTAAAAATACACCGAGTATGTGCTGTACAGGAAATAGCAAGGCGCAAATAAGTCCGAATGGCAGTCAGATGAGTTTTTGAATATATTTGTCCGTGGGCCGAGGGCTCTTATAATGGTGGCCTGATTGGAGGACTTGGAATGAGTTGTGAAGGAGTGATGTGGGATGAGGGTTGTGTGGTAAAATATAGAAAAACATAAATATTCAAGTTGAATGTTCCCCGTTTTACTCTGATTCTAGCAGCTAATTTGGGGGCACTCCAACTGGGGATATCAAACGTGGTACATTTGTATACCATGCAGCAGGAATTTGTAGACTTGTTCAACATGTTACACATAAACTTGTTTATGTTAGACACATTCACATTTCTTTGCTTGCATTAAGGTTTTTGTGCAATCAACACATTTCACTGTCTACCAAAAACTACACGTCTGTGGACTCTTGGTTAACTGATGATGTAAGTGGGAGGCCTGTCTAAGTGAAACCGAACCGCTAGAAATATGAAAATGGTTTAAATTCAAAAGCGATTCAAAGCTTTTATTATTAAGGACACACACCCGTTCCAAAAAACATACAATAAAAACTGACAGACACAAAATAAACAAAAGTCCCCAACATACAAATAGGCTAAAATAACTCCATATCTTGGAAAAGAACCTGACTAAACTTAGTGCCAGGTTGGTAACCTCTGCATACATCTGTACATGAGATTACGTAGCACAGCACAGCAGAGCAGGTGGCCATGCCAACAGTGACAAACATTTGGCTTGCACTGCTCCATCGTGGCACCTTAAGTAGCAGACTGATAGCATCATCACCAGACTGAGTTTCTGCATACTAATCTTTCTGTATCACCGCCACCAATGGGCAGTATACATAGGAGTACAATTTGTTCTAAAAACGGTAGTCTTCACAGATACTGAGCACATACTAAATTTGCGAATCAACCCTATTAGCGTGTGCATACATCACACGATACTGTCTGTAAATGTCCCTATAATATAATATTTAGCCTCATCACTTATTACTAAGGACAGTACAGACAGAGAGAAATGACAGTTTCCTGTCCTCTCTACTCCTAACAGTCATAATATTACTCTTCTTTGCGTTATATTTAATGTCAAAGTCGGAGCCATATTGAGAGCAAACTCTCAGTAACTGTTGAAGGCCAGCACTACATGAACCAAGAATTACCAAATCGTCTGCATACATCATTATTGATACCAAATCATGGACGTTGTTAAATCCGTGTATGGTTCGTTCTTTCATTATTTCATTTCAAAACCAAATCGGAAAAACCAAAATACCATGTAGTTTTTTGGTTTTTCCGTTTTAAAACGGGAAAATAGTGATTTTTAAATTTAAGGTGATGTGTGTCGATTTGTGTAGCTTTGTGTGTGACACTTGATAAACCTGCAGCAGAAACACTTGGGAGATTAAATGTAATTAAGAAGAGTTTGAGCATCAACATAGGTGGGTTTTTAGTAAGAAAAACAGGACAATATTATATAGCCGCAGTACCGGAGGCTGCGGCTATATAATATTGGCTCAACGTTCAGTTTGTAACTCACTAGCAACTGGAACAGGAACGCTTTCCTGAGAATCCTCCGTTTTTTAAGATTTCTGTTTACCTAAGCTTTATTTTCTTTGTGAGATGGAAGAATTTAGAAAGTTGCGCAGCGCTGCGGAGAGCCTCCAGCTGCAGTAACACATGGATTATGCGTAAAATCAGGAGTGTCAGACTTCATCCAGCCAGAGGGAACGACCACAGACCGTCACGTGCGCCGGTTCCTGCTTCCTTGATGCTGACGTACTTAAGCTAAAAATTGGAGAATTTAGAGTGTTTGAGTTTCTCCTAGACAAATCAATTCGCCACAACAAGGAGTTTTTGCTCTAATGAGTTCGAAGCCAGCTTGACGCGATCTTGCAAAACAAGTAGCCTACATTTTCTTTAATTTCTGATTTTTGAATGTGGTTGTAATATAGTGCTCACTTCTACACTCATATTCGCCACAGTTGATATGAGAAATAGCCTTATATAAAATTAAATATAAAAATATGTAGCCTAATATTGACTTTATGTTTCACACAGGGCACAAACACAAGTCTCCTGATTCAAAGGACCCCCTTTCACTCCAACCATGTTCTTATTCAGTCTGTTCCATCATATACCTGCCTTTACTGTCACAAATTGAAGCTACAGGGCTTCCCCCACTGCGTTGACCTATGACACTATAGGGATCCCCAGTGCGTTAAAACCCTGAGATGTGACGAGTCGGGGAGTGAGAACGGGTTGTAGGGATACAACACCGGTCGAAGATAGAACAAAACCCAGCTCTGTTGTTTTCCGTTATGGGTTTAAAACAGAAAAACAGATGTCTGTTTTTTTGTTTAACTTTTTTCCATTTTTCTGTTTTGGTTTTAAAACAGAAAAAACAAAAAACAAAGTTGTTTTTTGGTTTTTCCAATTTGGTTTTGAAACAAAATAATGAAAGAGCGAACCATACACGGATTTTTGTTTCTACACAGAAATTGTTTTGTAAGGAGGCAAGTTGAATAAAATGAGTAATGTACCATTCAGTGTATAGCGCCAAAGGAATGTACGTGCCCACCACAGGCAGACTCTCCACAGACTTGACGCCCAAATGAACCACCACAGGTGATTATCTCTGTGTGAATTAACATAGATTGCAACTCTGACGGGCATCAGGGGTCAGTGACGTGGTAACCGGACAGAAAGATCTGATCATTCCTGAACGTCTCCGATGTCTGTGTGCCACGGAGAAGTGCAAGACAATGCAAGGAAAGCCAGGCAGAGACGTTTTTGACTCCGGTATCTGTGGCCACGTGTCTGTCTGGTGATTCAGCTCGCTGTGACGAAGCGTGAGCTGAAATGATTATGCACAAGGCCTGGGAGTTAATATTATGACTCACTTACTCCGCTCTCCCTCCTCCTCTATCTGAACCCCCCGACTCCTCATCCTCACCCACGCAATGTGAGGATTGGCACCTTGGCTAGAACCCAGTTTACTGGAGCTCAATATTGACTTGTGCTAGTATGTGTCAGTTAACGGTTTGGTTATGAATCATTTTAACGGTGTGAAATTACGTACGATTCCTGTGGTCTTGTGGCCCGGGTGGATTCTTTTTCTAGTTGCATTAATTTTTTCAAAAGATTTTGATATGAAATTTATGTGCGATACCACCTCTCTTTTCACACACACACGCTCTGTCTCTCATACACATCCGCTGGCACACACTGACACACATATGCCAAGCCGATGAAACCCAGTTCTCCCCAGGTCCCTCATCACTTGACTCAGTTTCCAATCCAGAACGTTCCCTTACGAGGATGGAGAGGGATCTCAGGAGACGAGAGAGGAGGGATAGAGGGAGAAAGAGGAAATCCAAAAATCCAGCCCAGGGGCCGAGGGCTGCGTCCTCATTCAGTCAGTGCACAGCAGCGGCAGCAGCGGCGGCGAGGGGAGCAGGCTTTTCTGATATGTTTCCTACTCTTCCTTCCTCTCTTTCATTGCTTATTTGCATGCTTACTTTTTTTTTCTTTTTATAAATTACACAAAACAGACACACACAAAGATGCAGTGTGGAAACAGAGGAGGGATGCCAAAGACAAACAGAGGATCGGGGTTCAGCGTGTCTGTTACCACACTAGATTATTTTTAAAGTGGACCTAGCCTGACTCGAGACAGGAAGCAAATGATATTTAATGAAATTCCTAATGCATGGATCGATTGTATTTGATACATTGTTTCTCAATTCAGTGGTTAGGCGGGCTCCTGGGCAACATGGAATATGTGTTTCTGTGTTAATGTTACTATTGTTGTTGATGCTGTTTGTCTCTCATGACTTTTTTTGTTATTTGTCACTGTGGAGAGAGTTAGGTGGTAGACTGAGCCTGAGACTGAGTTTGTTGTTAGAGCACCTGATACCGGCACAGCCCATTCAGCTGGTTTTGGTGATGTGCAGCTGAACAGACACCAAGGTATCTGTTAAAACCTGGTTTGAAAAAAAAGTCTGTTGAAAAGTTAACGTTTGTCTAAATTACATACAAATGTTGTTTCAATTACATTTTGATAACTATATGTAGCAGGTTCCACAAGATCTCCAAGACATAGTTCTTGCAAAAAGCAGTACCAAAGTGGTTAAAATGGAAATCCCTAATATAAACTACAGCGTGGCTTTACAAGTGAAATGCCACCGCAGTAATGGTGTATGCTTTACTTCCACCTACAACCCGAATTAGTCTATAGATTCACTCCTCAGTCCAGTTTTTTATTGTTGTGCATATGCTTGGACTGTCAGTTTCCCATCCATCATTGTAACGCATCTTGCGTTTCTTAGACTCATAAATCATAGTGTTACACTACATTCACTTCCTCCCTCATGCAGGAGATAAACTGAAACTTGGCGTTACTGGAAGCAGCTCGGTTAATAATGTGGTCGGACCTCTTTATGGCTGCCAAACTCACTGGCCAGCACGCCAACACACACACACACACACACACACACACACACACACAATCAGACAGGGCAATTACAGTAAAAGTTTCCTGGCCACGGCTGTGCGATTCTGTCACTCAGACGTTTTACAGCTCACAACGCGAGCAGCAAGATGGGAGACGAGATGACAATGATTTTAAAAAAGCCTATTCATGTAGTCTGTTATGCTTGCACTTTTGAAATAAGGGAAATACGCTTGTCAATTTGGCTTCAGAAGCAGAATATATTACCCACTTACAGCTTTAAAAGGTTATAATTAATTTTTTTCGATGTGTTTCTCACATTTTGTACAAGTGTCTGGGTGAATATGTAAGTTAAATGCTTTTTCTTGTGAACAAAGTTCTTTTTAGCTAAAAACATAAATAACCATGTGAAGGAGAAAAAAAAGTGTTACAGAGGAGTTCTTCTCCAGCTCTCTAGGTCCATAGAAGATGAAAAACCTCAGAAGGAGAAACTGTTCAAAGCATGTAATGTGGCACGAACCCTGTTTATTCATCGCTCGTTCATCTGTTTACCTGGCTGCCATATTTCTCGTTTTGTGTCTCTCATTCTTCTCTCAGTCTGTTTTTTTCGCTCCTTGGCGACACGCCACCATCTCCATTCACTGTCCTGCTCCAAGACTGTTTTCTCTGTTCTGTCTCCACAGAAACACAGCAACTTGCCAACTCCCTCCATGGGAAAGATACTGACAATCAGCAAAAATAATCAAAAATCAAACATTGGAAATGTCTAAGGCTTCAGCTACATTGTATGAGAAAACAATTCATTCTGTCTCGTTACTGTCATCGTTATGGTTATATTTTCACCTCACCTTTCAGGATATCTGAGCATATTTTTATTTTGTTTTTATCCACAACTACAAAAGTAAAACACAGAGACCTGTTTGTTAATGTTGAGAGATGTTCAAAAATTGGAAAAATCATTCAGAAATGTAGGCAACATCAATCATCTTAAAGCGTACTTATAAAATGCTGAATAGTTCACATTGTTTTGAGGGGGGGGGGCATGAGAATCAGTGTCAGTGGGAGTCCCGGGCCTTGTTGATGAGGCCAGCTACGGATGGGAAGAAACTGTTCTTGTGGCATGAGGTTTTGGTCCTGAAGCACTGCAGCCTCTTGCCTCCTAGGAGCGTCTGAAACAATCACCAATCACCTTCTCTCCGGACCAAATGATACGCGGCAGTGTGCCTTTCTCATTGGCAGTGGCAGCAGCGTACCAGATGGTGATTGAAATGGTGAGGATGGAGTAATGGTGGTGTAAAAGTACACCATCATGGTCCTACGCAGGTTAAATTTCTTGGTTGGCTTTCTTGGTCCTTTTTCGTCCTGGGTGATGTTGGGCTCTTTCTGAAATCTACAATATGGAGAAGGTGTTTTGACACTTTTACTCTATTCATACTAGTATATACTGGTTCCTGTGAATTTTAAGAGACTATTTTATCGAATCTGGAAGGTATCCTGACTTCACAATCAAAGTCTAACGACTGAATGTCCCACAGGCAGTATTAGCTGCAGAAAAAATGGGAACAATTGAATTTTAAGTCGTTTTATTGAACTTTTTGTGCTTTATTATGGTTGAGATATATGTTCTCTGAGCCTCGTTGAAGAGGAGAGTGCTGGCAGTGCACTCTCAAAGACGTTTTAGGAGTGTTTGCAGTTTAGAAGCCTAATTATTCTCGATCGCTGTGTTCTGGCTGGCCAGCAAATAAATCGATGCCCTGTTTGCTACACCCGCATTGGTCAACACTGTTGTTATTAGTTCTCCCTTTGGGCCTTTACTTATTCATTTCAGGAGTTTCCAAGTTGTGTCTGCTACCATTTCGCTCCCAAGCACCTCCATTTGGCGTGTGTGCCATTAAACGCACAGACCTTGACCTCAACATTAAGAATGCTAGTCCCATAGCTGTGTTCAACAGCCTCTTAAAAGGAAACGCACCGAATTTGCTTTTCATTTAAGAGCACTGCCTGCCGTAGTTACTATGAAAAATCTTGCCTGCTCCCTCCTCTGCTGGTGCCTCGTTACTCGCAAGTCATGTGATCTCATTACCTCATGTCTTTGAGTGGCCATGGTTGAGTTGCAACTTCTGAAACACTGTGCCATAATTACCTCAGTGTGTCAGAGCTTGAGAGATTTTCTGGAAGGCAAGCATGTAAAAATTGCTCTCTGCACTCAATATTGACAACCCGAATAAACTGTGTTAGATTCATGAAATTAAATTTGACCTCTTATCACGTTGGAAGTAAAACATAACATTAAGGGAACTAACCTTAAAGGCTATATCCCTTCTTAACATCCCTTCCTGTGGTCTGTCTGTGCCTGCTTTTTGCAAACAGTTTTGTGTTTGTATTTCATATGACTGCGAAAATGTCGCATTTGGCCATGGATTTGCTGCTAAAACCTTCACTTTCCTTGAGCACTAAGAAAGCTGTATTAATCAAACATTCTTAGAGATTTACTACATGTTCCTGATAAAATTGCCCACAGTGGAGGGCTTAAGATATATTTATGTTGGCACGGTATCTATTTTTACTGTTGTTTTTTGCCTGAGTCTTTCTGTTGGTGGGGTTTTTCCGCCTTTTTTTCCCGCCTGATTTCATGCCCTTTCTTCCTGGGCATCTTGGGCATAATCCCAAAGTCTAATAGTCTAACATTCAATAAATGAAAAAGCCTTCTCCTGCACTTGACCCGCCATGGGCAAATGCCTTCCAAGGGCATTAGAAAGCTGCTTAGCAGAAGCTGCTTCGGCTCTTACGTAAGCAATGGCACCCCGACTACCACCACCCGTTTAGGAGTGGAGAAGGAGAAGGAAAGTAATCAGAGAGAGGAGCAGCGAAGACGAAGGAGAAGCTGGCATGAAAGAGAAAGAGAGAAGGAGGGTGAAAAGACACAAGGAAACTGTGAAATAGTTCCAGCCAAAGCCTGTCCCAGAGGAGTCCTCTGTTCAAATAACTTCGTTAAAAAACCTCCCTTAGCTAATCCCCTGTCCAAATACCTTCCCTCTTAACTTCATTTATGTGTCCTTGCCTATTTTGGATAAACATTCTTCCGTCTTCTGTCTGTTCTCCCCTTTCCTCCTTTATCCATCCTCCCATCCCTCCATAGTCCAGTGAAGCGCTGCGGGTGACGGGGCACATTTAATCAGTAAATCCTCCCCACGCACATGCACACACATGAGTAGATATGACTAATGTCTTCATTTAGCTTTTAATTACCATGCATCCTCCCAATCACCTGCTGAAACACAGTAGAAAACTATCGTAATCGGGGGCGCTCATCTCGCTTCACCCTCCTTGCCACCACCCTCCGGTCCTTGTCAACACAGAGCCGATTGCGGTCTCCCACACATTTGCGTTGGAAGTTGGAAGTAGATTAGTGACACTGATACACAGTGACTGAGGTGCTAAGCAATGAGTTTTCAACAACAGGCCAACGTGAGGGATGCTTATCATGTGAGTGGGAGTTTTTTCCATAGTAAAAGCCTTTAGTGGTTCAGAATAATGGAAAGAGGCTTGTGACTCTAATAAGCCCAGTTGTAATATTTCTGTCCCTCATCCACTCTTATCTCATGTATCTCTCTGTCTGTAGTACTGCAGAGTCATTTATTCATTTAAAGATCTTCTCTGGTTCTAGCTTCTCAAATGTGAGGATGTGCTACTTCTCATTTTTAATAATTTTGAGCTAAAACAATTAGTAGATTAATTTATTAGTTGGTCAGCAGAAAAGTACTCTGGAACTGTTATGATAATCAATAATTACATTAATTTTTCAAGCAAAACGTCAGAAGATCCCAAGAGCCAAGCCTTTCATTTGTGATTATTCCTGTTATTCTTTATCTCATATGATAGCAAACTGAATATCTTTGGGTTTCGGACTGTTGGTCGGTAAAACAAGCAGCCAGAAGATGTCTGCCCAAGATGTTTTCCATTCACTAAGATGTCCATTATTTATATTATTTATAATGAAAATAATTGTTAGTTGCAGCCTTAGAAATTTTATATATTTGGACTTTTGGTCGGAAAAAATTAATTCAGGACATTTAATAGACTACAAAAGTAAAAAACTGTAAATAATAATAGAGAGATTAATGGGGGTCGCAACTACACATAGCTTTGTTTTAAGGTGTTACAAGCCACAGAGGTGGGTAATTGCCAATGAAAATATTTGTTAGTTGCAGCCCAAGGCTCTTTCCACAGTAACACAGCTGCTCACAGGTGCACAACAACCATCAAGCAGATGAGCTGAGGTGTAGCTCCAGTCCTCCTGCTGCACCTACCATTAATGGGAGAGGCGAATATCTCCCAGACTGTCAAAGTAAAGTCCCACACTCTCAATCTCAGTGCCGAGCGGTTATACAGGGCTGCCAGTCACTGCTGTTCTCTGCCACACTGCGGATGTGTCAGTCATTATGCCAGGCTAAACTCATTTGAGCTAGCTAGTCTGGGGTGCAGCAGAGCATGAAGGAAGGCTGCTGAATCACTTTGGCTCCGCCTCAGCCCCCTGCTCTGCCTTCTACTTTTTACTCCTCAAACACTGCCGTTAGGGAGGCAGACCAGCAGAATCGATAGCCACAAGAGAGAGAAAAAAGAGGAGAATTATGCGATCGTGCATCTTTAGGCATTTTAGGGACTGATCTTCCGAGCAGCAGAGGCCATCAGGAGCAGTGTGTCTTGTTGGAAGCCACATGTCAGGCCCCAGCCAGCAGGCTAAAAATCAGAGACCCAGAGAGCTGCTGGCTTTTTGTCACACATTTATAGGTGTTTCCTCCCCCGTCTCTCTTCTGGTGGGAGATTCCCCCCTGTGTCATGTTTACACTATTGTCTGAGCTGCCTTGAAACTTGGGACGAATTTGTTGAGGGAGACCCCCTTTGAGCCTGTGGCTTGTGTGTGTGTTCGATCCTCCCTGCTGGGTCTCTAATGCTCAGAGTGGTGCAGTGACACAGCAGGTGTGTGTGTGTGTAAACAGTAATGTCTTGGTTTAAGCCTACTGATCCTCATTTGAGCTGTTTTGCTTTGTTTCATTTTGTAAAAACCGAAGACTTGGCATTGGTCTTCCTCAAATTCCCTTATATACAGTGCTTCTCTGCTTAAATGTTTTTGTTCTCTTTTTTCCACAACTAACCTTGTTACATTTCAGTGTGTGCATGTAAACTGACCACCCTGTTAATGGCTGTAATGAAACCACAATATGTTTTCAAGTTTATTAATGACTATAAAAATCTGCTCAGTATAAAAAAAAGTATATGACCCTATTTTTAAAAAAAAACAATCTATCATTTACCCGTTCTTTTGTGAGCTTAGGAAGGTGGTTTGTGATGAAACTGTCTTTTTGCTCTAATTACAGCACAGTAACATGACTCTTGGCCCTTGTTTGTGTGGTTTCAGGTGGTGGACCTGTACTGGGGTGTGGACCCAGAAGAGTGGGACAGCCCAGAGCTGCAGCGACTCCGAATGAAGCTCCTGGAGGAATGTCTTAAAACCTCAGCGGGACCATGTTTTGTTGTAAGTATTAGTCTTGGGCTGTATCATGGTATCACAGATACAGAGATGCTGTATTGAGGTGATGTATTGTAGTGTACGTCCTTAACGTAGGCGGGCGACGCCGCCTTAAACTGCCAGACATCATCGTCTACAACGCGACACCCCCTATACTTTTCCAGCAGTTGATGAACAACACACACTGGAGCTTTACCTGTAACCTACACGGTAAATTTACCCTTAAACTTTTCCCTCTGCTCCACTGAATTCACCTGCTGCTTGGTCTTTTTCACTGCTTCAACCACACACTCACTATAACAGAAAGGGGAGCGACTCGTCAGTGACTGCGAGTGGTAGGGAAAACGTTGCAGGACTAGTAAACGATGCCTCTGCCCCTGTTTGAGTATATTATGTTTAATTGATAAAGGTGAGCCAGCCAGCATGGATGAAGCTGTGTGCACATCATCTCTGTGCAGCCCACTGATGTGTCGGTATCTGCCAGAGCAAGAAGTGACTTCAGGTCTTCCAGCAAGAATCTATCAAAGAAGGGCGCTTATTTCCTTTCTTTTCAATATTCTATGGGCTATGAGTATTTAAACCCAGCAAGACTTGTCTAAGTAGGCTAATTGCATATTAGACACACAGCGTCGTAGGCTTGGCAGCGTCATACGTGCTACATTGACTTCTATCACAAGCAGCTCAGCTTTTACACACAGATACCATCACACACCTTTAGGAAGTATGAAGGTGTGAAAAATATACACCACCCAAGTCTAGAACGTATCACACGCGGGTTACAGTTCAGTTTGAAATGTAATGGATTTTATAAGTCTGTTTGGATGTTATCCAAGTTCACATCTCTGCGTGTCCACACTTTACGTAATAGGCTGAAAGTCTGTTAAATCAGTGTCTGCTTCAGTTCCATCCCTCTCTATCTCATTACATGGCTGTGATACGGCAGTAAGACCGGATTGTTCCCAGGCTATGTGCTTTTGAAGATCTAATAACAGAGCGAAAATACCTAGTAAGAGTGAAGTCTTACCTTTCTTCTTATTTGTTGTGGCATGGCCGCATTTGAAAGATGAGAAGACTTGCAGTAGATTACAGTAGAAGTCTAGCTTTTGATGCACGACATGTGTGTCCAAGGAATGTGTGTGTCTATTCTGTTTAGTAGCAGATGCATCTATGATAGAGAATCCTTTTATATCTCTTTATTAACACATCTACAGTTTTTTGTAACTACTTGACCGGGTTTGTTAGATTTGCATCCATGTTACCTGATAGGTAGATGATATTTTCACTGCACAAAAACAGTGCAAACGAGGCCAAATGAGGAGAAGGTATGTCAGAAAGTATCTTGGGCAAGCATATTAGAAATACTGAAAATCCATGCGTGCTAAAATTACACTTGTATGAATGAGTTATGTGAACATCTCTGCAAGAGGAGAGGGAGAGTGGCATGACGCTTAATTACGGCTGACATTTCAGTGATCCTTTTTAGATAATTTTAGACCATTTTAAAGAAGGGGGGAAAAGTCAGGCACAAGGAAGGAAAACGACGAAGACAGGAGTGAGGAGAGGAAGACGACGGGAAGAAAAATGAACGGTGAATTATTCAAATGGAACAAATCAGTTTCTAGAGGTTTAAATTGAGGTGAGAGATCACAAGGAGTGGTAATGCATTATGGGTAAGACAGGAGCCCGGGTCTCCGGGAAACTTCATATTAGACCAGTATCACTTGTTCCAGGAACATTCAGGTAAAACTTATTACACTGTTTGTATCACAGTATCTTCTTGAACAACTTTACAAAGTTTAAAAAAGGTTGATTTGTTTGGTTGCGGCACAGTTTTAGTAAAAAAAAAACAAAAACAAAGATTTAACATCACAGATAGGAAAACCACACATCTGGCTTGAAATTACGTCTCTTGTCCAGAGCAGATATAACAAACGGCAGCCAGCGGCAATAAAATGTCCTCTACCAAAGCGTGCGTTGGATATATGCTGCAGCCTGATTTGTTTGCCTGAACCACAACAGTTTTCAGGCTATACAATATATATATATATTTCTATATTGTTAAATACTGGGTGTGACGAGACACTTAACTCACAAAACGAGACACAATATTAGGTTCACAAGATCTAGACGATACAAGATTTTAACAATATTTTTCAATGCTGAATTATTTGAAAATTAAACTGTTCTGCACCAATTTATGATGGAAATGTCTTTATTTATAGAAAGGGAAACACAAAATTCAGGTGGCAGGTTTAGAACTCAAAATCTAAAACTATTACAGAATATAATGCAGTGCAGCTCTCAGGCATTCTGTGTTGCTTTCAGATCTGTTTCTCCTGTATATCAACTCTTCTCATGTAATATCATCCCTGCTGAGTCTGCACACCTGCAGGCATGATTTAGTCTTCCCTCCTCTTTGTGTCTTTGTTTGGGGAAGTAACCTCTTTAAATGTGATTGTGGCACCTTTTCACCTCAATGAGAAATTAATTTATTTTAATTCAGTTATAAACTCCTGGACTTTAATAGCTCCTGTGTTTCAGCAAGTTTTCTGCTCATGTTCAAAACCTTCTGCACATTCAGAATCTCTCTCACATCTTTGTTCTCTGACATGTCCAGAAAGTTGTTATATTACGAGATTAACATCACCATTTAATGAGAATTCATAATATTTTTTAAGTCTACCTGCCCTATACTCTGCTGTGCATTACGTTCTTGCCCTGCTGGTATGGTAGTATCCCTTTGAGACCATCTGCCAGACACACAACCCTGTTTGGTACTGTATGTTAGGATGAAACAAGGAGGTGGAAAACCAAAACTAAATGAAAAGACTTGTGATCAGGCAGAAATCTCACCACAAATCCACACACACACATTAACTTCAGCACATCTGACAAGAGCTGCCCACAGTCCCAATCAAACAAAAGCCTCAGTTTTTAGATGTTTATATTACAAAACTCTACCAGTTATGTTACCACTCGGTCACCACTCGGTCACAAACTGTTTGCGACTCACAACATGAAAGGGGGGGGTTCACTTAAGTTATCGCTTAGACATTTGGCTTTTCACTGCGTGAGAAAATTGATGTGTGGCGTGACAGCGTGTGAAAAGTGTCAATTGCATGAGTCTCGCAAGACAGGTTTTCCCCTGACCAGAAATACTGTCATGTTTTAATCTTGCGAGATCTTGTGACACGCCCCTATTAAATACCGTTATTACATATTGCAAAGAACAACATGTCATGCAACATTTTCTCTCCATCTACTCTACTTTATGTCCACACGCTTTTTTTCTTAAATTGCCCTGCAACAATATAGAAGTATCTGTTACAAATATTAACTGAGTAGTTTAGTATCGACCCCTGCACTTTGAAAAGTTGGTTGCTGTTAATATTGGCAGTCTCTGAGTTTAAGATTGTTCTGCTGGTTACTTTTTTTATCCTTGTGTGCTAAAGTTTAGACCGCCTTGTGACATTGTATGCGATATTGAGCTGTACAGTGCAAGCTTAGTCAGACTAAACTGGACTGAAACAACCACATCAGAGTTGAATAGACGTAACGCACACTCCCTTTTCCTGCTGATGGCTTGGTGTTTGGTGTGGTGTTGTACATGCCGCACCGATTTCATTCATTCCCATCAGCCTGGCCGCCCTCTGTCTCTGCTGCAATTTCACCATCTTAACCCCAACTGGCCCCTAAGCAGTACTGCACAACAGACTGAGGGGAAGCAGGCACACAAACTCAGGTACGAACACACACACACACACACACACATACACACACACACACACACACACAGCTCTTTACTCTGATCCCCCTTTCTTCCTGTCTCCTGCTTTAAAACACACACCCACACAGGCACATTCAAACAGAGCATCTTGACCCAAGGCATTTTCTCAGTCATGAGATTGAGAATCAGTCGGGGTGTACTCTAACTCTGGGTGATACAGACTTTTACAGACACGCACACACACACACACATAAGCATCTATAGTGCACGTCCTCCCCATCTGGCTAGTTAAATCTTTAATGGCATATTCTAGTGGTCTGCTCTCTGTAGTGAATGAAGGGTTTTATGGCGAGGAGCCCATAATAGCTCTACAGAATTTAGTCCCGTTCACACTTGTCAGAGCCAGCTGCTGCAGTCCCCGCAGCCGCTTCCACACACGCTGGCCGGCCCCCTTTCCAGGACTGGGGAGCTCCGAGCGGCTTCAGGTCCTTTGATCAGGGTCTTGGATCTTCATTTGTGACAGTTCTGGGTTGTCTGGGCCATCTCTGGAGTACCGTTGTCTATTTTTACACATATATATATATATATATATATATATATATATGTGTGAGGAAGGGGAAAACGTCACCAGAATTTAGGGTCTTGTTGTTTCTGCAGCCACATACAGTAGGTTTCAAACCATGCAAGTGTGTTTGTGTGCGTTTGTGTACATATGTGCGTGTCACTGTGCCATCTCTTTTCATTTCTCTCATTTCCTTCCTTTTCCTTTGTCCCTTTCAAAATCACACGCACCCAAGGCTTCTACACACAATTGTCATCACCTTTACTCCACTATGTCAAATGCTGCTGCCCTAGTGTCACCCCAATATAACACACACACACACACATTTTTACCCGCACAGCCACATGGCTATAAGAGGAGACTTCAAAGAGGAGCTGATCTGGGGGGTCTGCAGCTCAGAACAACTGTCACAGAGCCCAGTGCATGGATGAGAGAGGTGAGTGGGGTGGGGGTGAACAGAAGAAAGGACGAAGACAGAGGAAGTTCAATTACATCTGCATTGATTTTTGATGTGAAAGAAAATAGAAGCGGGTGGAATGTGTTCCAGTTGCAGATAATGGCAGGGTGGTGAGCTCAAAGAGAGAATAGCAGGTTCCCTGGAAACACTACAGAGGAAACAGGGAAGCAGGATTGACGTGCGTAGTGTAGGTGTGTTTCTTGCTGCCACAGAGGATCTGTGCAACTACTGTACTGTTTTGCCCATGCACCTCTCAACGAATCATTCTGTGCTCTGCTGTACTGCAGAATCAAAATAATGACCTTTATATGTAGTCCAACCTCCTTATCTCCTTCATGTAGTTCTGCTTTTTAACAGCCACGTAAAGGCAGACTTAATCCCAGTCCTCATATCAACCCGATCACTTAAAAATTGTTGTTCATCTAATGACAAGCCATGGGAAAATGGCTCTTGCGTGAAATCGTTAAAAACAACAAAGTTCTTTTCATTTAGTGGGCTAGTGAGACTTGACTGGGCTCATAAGAGAGAGAGCAAGAGAGAGAGTCTGCTGTTATATAATCCGCGTTTTTATTGGACATGTCAGTCATTCTTTATGAGTAAGAATCAATTGCAGCAAGTGTCTTTTAAAGGGCACATCTGAACACAAGACAGGTGGCAGTGCAGGGTTGTTAAACACACACACACAAACTTCACCTGGGTGAGGTGGTGGGGCGGGGGGCTTTTCTCTAACCTGTCGATGCAATAAGCCGGTTTCCATGGCGATCACAGGGGTTGGCATGGTGATGGTGTCGCTGACCTGGAGATTAAGCGTGACAATGAGCTACATCTGTTTGTTTTTTTTTCTTCTTCTTCTTCTTTACACTCGTCTGTTTTGCTCTCCAACAGTCTCAAATTCCCTTGTGTAAAAAACCACTAGTACTTGATAAATGCCTCAAGGATGCGTATCTGCAAACAGCATGAAGCCACTCATCCAGTTTTTCTACTGCCCATAAGAGGGATGTTGAGAATACTGTAGCTCTTATTTTCTCTGTGCTTCTCCTCCATTACACAAAGCGAATAGTAGCCTGCAAGCACTTGAATACAAGACCCACTAGTTTGATGTTGGAATTGTGTATAAGTGTGTATGCTTGTGAAAAGACTGTTCTAAAACAAACGTATTTTGTCTTTGTCTGCCAGTCTTAAGCTTTGTTGCAAATTCCGTACAACTCACTCATACTACGCAAGGTTTAATAAAATCAGTTTTGCATACTAAATCCACTTGATTTTCATGTGTGCTGCTGATGACCCTTGTCCCACAATAAAATGCACAACGAAAACAGTTACTCATATGTTCGACACAGACTTGCTGTCAAAGTGTTACGAAAAGAGTTCATTTACAAACTGATAGTATGGAAAGTTAGTGGGGTTTGAAGGGAATCCAGGGTTGGCAGGTGGAGGAGTGGATTGTGTGGCGAAGTTATGGTTATGGCGGCTGGCTTGTTTATCAGTTCAAGGCCAAACCAGGCTGAGGAGGAGCGACTATGTCAAGCCAGGTGTAAGTAATTCAGATAAATGTGCATCAACAGCTTTCTTCAAGAGACCACACGGTCGATCACAGATTTATTGATGCTGAAATGGAAAAGACATGTGCAGCATACTTTATACAGTGAGTAACAGCAAATAAAGGTTTAAAAAAATGCACATAATATTTTTAAAAAAGATACACGGCCGCAGTATTAAAACAGCGAGAAAAAGCGTAGCAGACAATAGAGGACCGACTGAATATGTAAGTAACTAAAAATATCACTGCTTTTAACTGAAACTGTCATAATTATAATGTTACCATTCATGGTAACTATCTGTCATACCATAAAAGTGAGAAGTGGACATATATATGTCACTCAGGAAATATATTAAGTACAACCACTAATCAACATCCTATCTATTCAATTCAGTTTTATTTATATAGCTACAATTCAGACAATAGTCCTTGTCTCTTTGAATTGTCTCTCTCTCTCTCTCTCTCTCTCTCTGTCTCTCTCGCTCTCTCTCTCTCTCTCTGTCTCTCTCGCTCTCTCTCTCTCTCTCTCTCTCTCTATATATATATATATGTGGCTAATTTTGGGGGCTAATTTTAGCAGCGGATTAATAAACATCACTATCTTGTGAGTATTTACAGCGATAAGACTGTGTGTGTGGATAGACTCAAAATGAACTGCAGTGTGCGTGTTCATCACGAAATGTCAACGGTGCGACAGTGTCGTTCTTTGATGTGTTTTTAATAGTTTTTTGACAACAATATAGGTCTGTGGTACAAATGAATAAGCTGTATCAGACTGAGGTGGCAACAATAAATCACATTGTTTCACGTTAGCACACAATTATAACCTACATTGGTTTCTTGTATACTGTGTAACTCAGCTGTGAGCCAGTTCCACTCTATGGGTGAGTGTACATGTCACTGAAAATTAAATATTTCTCTGATCAGATCATCCGCAGTGCCAAAGCTTATGCAGCAAATATCAGAACAGTTGGCTGTGTGTTTCATTGATTGATTGACCGCCGGTGTGATTGATTTGTCGATTCATGCTGTAGCTGTGCACAGTATCTTAGCCGCCTCTCTCAACTGGCTCATCAGATAAAGTGCACTTAGCCAGAGTATAAAACCACTTCCAAGAATGAAAAACCAGAGAGGGGAGGGAGGCAGAGGAGTGTGGCTAAAACTGGAATTGCAATTGGCCCCTATCCACTTTGCTATTGTCACTTTAGTGCGTTTCTTGCACGTGTGTCTGCTTAAGTGTAGTAAGAACTACTGCAACCCTATGACACCAGCTCAAAAGAGAGATACACACATACTGTACATGTACACACACACACACGGACAGAGAGAGAGGAGGAGTGCAGTCCTAGTTTGTCAGCTGCCATGCTGTAATCCACTTTGGATGGCCTCATTCCAGACCCGCTCTCTGGCTAAGACAGCAGCGTTACAACCACCCGCCAAATATTTATTTCTTACAGTTTGGCTTTGGTAAGTTGAGTGGGTGACAGAAGTGACAGTAGATTACACGCAAGGGTGGAGTGGTGTGAATGTGTGTGTGTGCTCATGTGTTAGCATTTAAACACCTGATTTTGTCATTTTAATCGGAAACACCAGTTGGGTTCATCCTAATCTCCATCTCCATTTCCACGCACACAATCACACTCCATTCATCCCGCTATATCACCGCGAGGCAAGCTGACAGAGACTTTGTCAGCAACTTCCTCCCCTCTCTCTCTCACTCTCTCTCTTTCACTCTTTCACACACACTATATGTCTCTCTCTCTCAGCATTACTGTAGATCAGCCCAGTGCCTCCATCCCCTACTGACACATCACTGCAGCACTGTGAGTCATAGAGGGATGGATGAGGTGACCAGCGGGGTCAGCCCTGCGGTTTGAGAATCTGTCCCATCACTGCTCCTTAGCTGATCCGAGGCGTCTCTAAACAGCCACGTGTTACTTGTTTGTAGGCTCTCGTGGCTAAAAACAGCTCAATTTTAATATTACATTAAAAATGGCTGGATCAAAGTATTCAATGCCCACTAGATCACCCGTATGGAAAACCTGATTAACTCATGTCACCATACAATAGATCAAATACAAAGCAGGTCCTCTCCGTCTTTGTACTTCTCCACATGGCAAAGTGGTGTGCACAGAACTGCAGTATGAGACCTTTCCAAAACCAAAAACACAAACACAAGTTTGCCCGCTCTAATGTAAGCTGCTAACGTTAGCATGTCAGGGATACTAGCTTACTACCAAACACAGTACCTTTCAAGTCCATAATTTTGTGGTGGATGCTACCCAGAGTGTATGCTCTTTATTTGATTTGGGGAAGTTTGTACTCACGTGACCAAGCCAATGTTACCTGAGACAGATTCAACCAATTTTGAATAGAGAGAATGTTAGCTTAATTAGCAAGCTAGCTAGCTACAGTTGATCTGGTGGCAACACTTGTCATTTCAGCCAGCAAAATCGATGATTACCAACTAGAAATGAGAAACCTGCTTTTGTCTACATCTGGCTGAGATCAAGAGCCCATTGTTTCAAAAATTACAATGAATTTTGATGGTAAATCTGCAGATGTTATGACTGTAACCTGCTGCTGATGCAACGCTACAGAACTATTACTAACAGTTCCCCTTTTTCCATCCATCCATCCCTCCATTATCCATCGTCAACCCCTTATCCTGAGTACAGGGTCGCGTGGGGCTGGAGCCGATCCCAGCTGACATCGGGCGAAAGGCGGGGTACAACCTGGACAGGTCGCCAGTCCATCAGTTGCCCAGTTAAAAAGCAAAATAATCGTCTAATAATCAAATTTATCTCAGTGAGATCTCAGGTTGTGTGTTGGGTTCACATCTCTGGTGAGAAAAGCAAAACTGAAAATGGTCTTTAAGGATTTTGGAGAGCAAATTAATGAAACAGTAGTGCAGTTAATTAGGTCTTTTTAAGTACCCTGAGCTAAAATGTGCACCTGTCACTTGAAACATTTTGGGCTTGAATGCGGCGCCGGCTCGTGTGACCTTTCCCGTCAATCACAACTGAAGATAGAGAGCAGCCTGCCCTAGTTATCTATAAAACTCTTTGTTTTGGCAGCAAGAGAGCACAGAGAGTTGCACACAAGAGGGAATCCCTCTCCTTTCTCCCTATATTTGGTATTTTCTCTCTTACAGGGATGCTTGCCTTGTGGTCTGTACTTAAATTAGCACTATTTTTTTAATTAGGGATCTTGCTTTATTGGATGTAGTCGAACATTACAGTCCCAGGAGGGTTCATTTTTTCATCATCTGGCATCATTTTTTGTTTTATTGCAAATGCTTTAATATTCATAGGATTAAAAAAAAAAAAAACTTTTCCTGTTGTTTTTCGCCCTCTGGTGTAGGATACATGCATGTAATCTGCTGTTTCATTGGATAAGTGGGTCAGCTAAATGTTTATATAATGCAAATGATGGGTTTGGATCCAAAACACAATACCCAACCTTGAAAATGACTTCCAAAACAACTGATACCATACATGGAAATTATCTTCTAAATACAAAATGAACCTTTGCAACATGGCCAGAAAACTGCACAAATATAAATGAATCTACTGAGGGCATTTGTGGGTTTTGAGAGTAGGCCGTCCTACACACCATGCCACATGCCATCATCTGATTCTGCTTGTTCTCTGCATCTGTTCCCACTGCGAATGCCAAGGGAACGAGGAGTCCAACATGGAACGGCTTTGAAGCGTCATTGCCGTGAGCGCACCAACGTGGTTCTTTCCTGCTCATCGGAGCTCACAGTCATTTGGCTTGTCCCTCACTCGCTCTGCGCCTTTCGCCTTGAGGCTTTCGCTGCATGTGAATTACAACACATAGAGTAAAGATCAGCTGGTCATGGAGCGGAGGGTTTCCAGTTATTCAGTGTCCTCGAACGTGACTGCACATCAAAGAACGTGCCAGGAAATGGCCCTAATCATTTCCGATGATATTGAATCGGCTGCCACTCCAAAGCATGTGCATAGATGCAGAGGGGAAGAAGGGAGACTTGGTGGAGCTTACAGTAGATACGCCATGTGGAGTTGGAGATAATAGTGGGATTAAAAGGACACTACTTAATTTGATGATGCCTAATTATGCAGCTTTGTGGTGAGTTTTCTGGTTTCTGACTAAAAGGATTGCAGTGATTGATTGCCAGTTTGTTGGCTTTAGTGTATAAGACGATAATGATGATGATGATGACAACAGTGGTTGTGTGGATAATAGCGTTACCACTGGCACAGATTCTATACTCACAAATCTATCTACCTCCCTTTAATTGATGCATTAATTTCCTTTCATTTCAAACAGTCCCATCTGTTCTATATATATATAAAGCAAATCTGTTCCTTTTCCTTAATAGCACTGATTACTGAGCATTAGCCAAGATTGTGTGTTCTACATAACAGTGTGTCATTCAAACCAGATTTGTTCTGCTTTTTCTTACTGAAAACAATTCCTTATGAGCAGGGCTCAGTATTGAAACTCAGCACTTTTGTGACAGTGACCAAAATTTGTCCATGGCACCAGATAAGTACTGAAAACTTTCTTTATCTGTTTTTTCCTCATTTAAATCATAATTTTTCCAGCTTTTGATTCTTTTATCAAGGCAAATGGCTTGTGTTATACATTTCATATCAAAACTCTGTAATGAGATGCTTTTTTCTCACTTTTCTCACAATTGTTATTTTGAACAGAAACATGAATGTTTCCATGTGAAAAGAGGGGTGCACTGTTTAATCTGTACACTATACTATGTGGCTCTGATGTAAAGTAATATCCATCCTCGATAGAAGAGTCAGTATGCAGCACAGCGCACACAGAGTGGGCATTGTGGTGGCTGCTACCTCCCCGATGTCATTGCAGTTGGCTGGTGGATGTTCCAAATGCACCACAGTTGCACCTGTGGCTTTGAAGTTGCCTTAAATAAGTCGCCCTGTCTGCATCATTGACTCCACCATTCATCCTGCGCCACTAAACCATAAAATAGAGCCCTAAAACAGTTTGAAGGATCACCATGATACACATTTCCTGTTCCTCTCTCTCTCTTTTTCACCTTCCCTGCCCTCTATCCCACCCCATTTTCCTCCCTTCCAGGGTCTGGTGGGAGAAAAGTACGGCAGCATCCGAGTGCCGGGGGAGGTGGAATCAGCGGAGTTTGAGATGATCTTGGATGCAGCTGTGGAGGCGGGGCTGGACACACACATCTTGGAAGAGTGGTACTGCAGGGACGAAAACTCTGTGCCACCCGCATACTACCTCAAACCCAAAGCCCAAATGCTTAAGAACTATCAGAACTCAGTAAGTCCAGCTAACATGCTACCATTACTGGGGCAGAAAAGGGATTTGTTGGAGGTTGTTGGTCTTCTTGATATGTAATTTTACCCACCTGGATGTTACAAAATAGAGGCTTTAACAGTGCTGATAATGGATTCTTATCTTTCAGCCCTGTGGTTCATGAATTTAATTCTACTTGAGGAACATGTTTTATATGCACATACAGAAAAGAAAAGGAGCTTTTTTAGAGTTTGTGAGCAAAGTTTTTCACCTATGACAGCTTGCTTCTGCAGTCCTGTGCTTCACTGTTTGCCAAAGAAAGTATACTTAAATAAGAGTGTTTAGCGTCTCAGTTCCACCCTCTTATCTTGAACCAGGCCTTTGTAGAGGTAATAAAATGTCTGGCAAAGTTTTGTTAAAACTGCATGATAAAGTTGCCTCGAGTTTCACTTGACAACTGTACATTGTTGGCCAGTGTAGCGCTTCAAGACACTTTAGTATGCTAAAAGCATTCAGATATGAACGTTTTATACTCTTCACCAGATAGCAGAATCACTCAAACATCAATCGTACCAGTAAATATTTTACCAGGTGAACACATTTCTCAAGCAATTCAGCCACCTGAAACATGGAACAATATTCCCTTTGTTACTGTATTCTTCTGGACGGTCCTTGTGCATAAATAACCACATTCCCCCAGTACATGATGAGAGTCCTCCGTCTAAACAGCAACGTCAGACTGTCCTCTCCCTGCTCCCCCTGTCCCGCTTAGATGGAGTCGAGCAGCGCAGCCAAGACCAAGAATGACAAGGCCTGGAGGAATGTGTCGGAGGAGATCAAGAGGATCTTCCGAACAGCGGTGCTGCAGCTTCAGGAGAAGGGGACCATGAAGAGCGCTCAGGCCAAGAAATTCCTTTGCTCTGGTTAGTTTCAGTTCGTTTTTTTTCTTCCTTTTTCATCTTTTCACGTCACATCTCTTGACAACTTCTCTTCAAGTTGGAACGTGTCTTACTGTCTGATGGGTAGCTCACTTCTATCTCTCTCGGTTTCCATTTTGTTTTTTGAAATTACGGTATTTATTTTTACAGTAAAAATAAATAGCTTCAGCTTTAATAAGATGACACAATTGTCAAGCTCAATGTAAAAGGATTGAATTTTATGGAAAATGACAACCTCTGAAATCTACATGATGTTGGGTCACATTTAGAATAGTGCATCATGTAAATTATTTATTGGGCTACAATATGTAACAATTGCGCATGAAAATGTCCACATAAAAAAAACATAACATGTCTGCAGGCAGCCTGGTCAGTGCGGCTGCTGGGGAACGATGCTAACCCTCTTGTGAGTTTTGGGAAGTTGGTGAAAAAGTTAGTTTTGAGCTCTAAATGTCCTCAGTCACCATCATCTTTTCTAAATGTTAACACTTTTCTTTTTACCATTACTGGCCAGCGTTAATATATATTGTTATACTGTAGAGGATAATGTAATTGAATGACGTCACTTCTGACAAACTGTATTCTCCCTTTAACACCGATCTGAAATCTACAGATGAACACAATGTATTTTTCTATTTCAATAATTAATAATTAAAAAAACAAAAAATAATACAAAAATAATAATAATAATACATTTTATTTATAGGCGCCTTTCTGAACACTCAAGGTCACCTCACAAAACACAATAAAACAGTACAGCAATAATCGATAAAATTAACATCTATAATTAAGTGCATAAAATCTGGGTACATAACTGGAAACAAAGATTGCTGTGACCTGATAAATAGTGATCACGTGGGATATGCCAGTTTAAAAAGATGTGGTGGTCAAACGAGCAGGAGGAACAGTGAGGTGAATAGAAGAAGAAGACCTAAGAGCACGGGTGGTGTGTTAATATGAAGGAGGTCAGTGAGGTACAGAGGAGCGAGGTTATGAATGGCCTTGAAGGTCAGGAGCAGAGTTTTGAAATCAATGCGGTATTTAACTGGAAGCCAATGAAGCTGCTGAAGGACAGGAGTAATATGATTAATAGAAGGGTTTCTGGTGATGATCCGGGCAGCAGAGTTCTGAACCAGTTGAAGTTTATGTATGGATTTGAGAGGAAAACCAATGAGAAGAGAATAACAATAATCAATGCGGGATGTGACCAGTGTGTGAATGAGAATGGCTGTACTAGTGGGTGAGAGAGACGGTCGGAGGCCATTAACGTTACGTAAATGGAAGTATGCAGACCGAGTGATATTATTAATGTGAGCTTGAAATGAAAGTGTGCTGTCGAGGATCACACCCAGACTCTTGACCTGAGGGGAGGGGAAAACTGTGGAGTTGTCAATGGTAAGAGAAAAACTGTCAAATTTAGTCAAAGTGGATTTGGTGCATAGCAGTGGAAATGGATGTTAAATTTAGAAAGATATGGCCAAGAGGAAGATAGATAGATGATGAACAGAAGGGGCCCCAGAACAGAGCCCTGGGGAACACCGGTAGTGACAGGGGATAGCTCTGATTTGAAATGTTTGAGTTGGATGAACTGAGTGCGGCCAAAGAGATATGATTTAAACCAGTCCAAGGGTGTGTCAGTGAAACCAGTAGAGACTAATCTGTCAAGGAGGATGTTATGAGAGATCGTGTCAAAGGCTGCACTCAGATCAAGGAGGATGAGAATAGTTAGCAGTCCGGAATCAGCTGCCATGAGAAGATCATTGGTGATTTTTACCAGCGCTGTTTCTGTGCTATGGCAGGGACGGAAACCAGATTGGAATTGTTCATAGAGGTTATTGTCAGACATGTGTGCATGGACCTGATATGAGACTGTTTTTTCAAGAATTGTAGAAAGAAAGGGTAGGTTAGAAATAGGACGGAAGTTGTTGAAATTGTTGGGGTCTGCACCAGGTTTCTTAAGTATAGGAGTTATTGCAGCTGATTTTAGAGACGAGGGAACAATACCAGAGGTTAGAGAGGTAGAGAGGAATGTATAATGGTAGTTATTTGGGAAAAGAGAGAGGGTAGGCAGGCTTTTACTAAGACGGTAGGAAGAGGGTCAAGCTGACAAGTAGCTGATTTCAAATTTCTAATAATGTCCAATATTTCAGCAACAGAGGAAAGTGAGAAACTTGAAAATGAACAAGAAAAAGGTGTTGGGAGAACTGAAAAAGACAGACTGTGAGAGGTATTAATAGTCAGTTGCTGGTGAATCTTGTGCACTTTGGAATTAAAAAATGACATTAAGGAGTTACAGTAAGCAGATGAGGTGCGAGAGAGTCCGGTGGTCGTAGTATGTTGTTGACCATGGAGAACAGGGTTCACCTCAAATCTCCTCAAACAACAACTTACTGGCTAATATAAACATGTATATTAGATTGGATCTGAAAGAAATAACACAATTATGCTTGACTTTTCTTTTCTTTATTTTGATATTGCCGCCCTGCTCTCTAAATATCGGTATCGGCCACAGAAAAACCCATATCGGTCGACCACTAGTCATATCTCCTTTACCTGCTCTAGTTGCTATAACTTCCAGGGAAACACAGGATACATCAGAGAGTGATGGAGGAAGTCAGCAAACCTGACTTAACATAACGTGAATAAAACATTAATACATGTTTTCTGCCTGAGTCACATCACATAGATTTTAAGCGACAATGGTGCTGGTTAAACAACTCCCATGATCCCATGACGTTATCATTCTACGTCTTTTGTTAATGTTTTGATGTTTTGATAATCACTTAATTGTAATTAGTGTCAATTTTTAGGCAGAAATGCCAAATATTCACTGAATTTTAGACGTCTGTGTTGGTAAACTGAATATCTTCATGGACTGTTTTTTGGACAAAACAAACAATTTATACAAGGTAACTTGACCTTTGGCAAAAACATTCAATTGATTAATCAAGAAAATATTCAGGAGATTAATCAATCGTGAAAATAATAATTGGCTTATTTGTTCTAGAAAATCAAACAAATCAAACCTTTTCATAACCAGTATGTCTGATAATGTAATATGTAATATTTACATGCCATGGTTCCCCACAGTTTGCTATAGCAGAGACCATTTAGCCTGAGATAACATAATAAATGTGAAGAAAACAACTTTCTCCTTCATGGGAGAAAAAATCACATGGCAAAGGCCATATATTTAATGAGTGAGGCTGTTGTTCAGGCCGTCATATCGTAACTAAATTTATAAGAGATGAGATGCAATCAGGATCCGTCAGACACAGCTCAGCAGATGACAGTGATGGATCGATCACATTGCATGTTCACCTCACGGTAATTCGTCGTAACAGTGTGTTGCAGAGTCAGGTAAGAACAAAAAACATTTTCTCTGCCAGGATTTACTTTACTCTTCATCATGTGTTTGTACTGTGCAATTTTTTCAGTGATTATCTGGCTAATTATTGAGTAACTGTGCTGCATATTGTGTTAATCACAAAACCACAATTTGCCATTTAATGTGGTTCTTGAAAATACTAAGTGTTCTTCATCAAAGGGGGCAATCTGAGCCTTCCTATTGAGATCAAACATCAGAACAGTATCAAGTAAAAACAAACAAACAAAGAGCTATGTTATTTATAACTCTGCTGTAAAAGGTAAAAGCTAAAGGTACAACTCTGACATTTGAACAATTCCTCATACTGTTTATTTTCAACCTGCCAATTGGTCCAGTGTGCTCCATATCAGTTCCTGTGTGTAAAAGACTCTCCATTCGGGAATCAGCCAGTTATTACTAAATTGTTTGGACAGCGCTGAATTAATCTTTCAAGACATCTCTTTTTCATTTCCCATTGAGAGAAATGATATGAGCAATATGCTATCGGGATCTGATGACAAGTGCTTGTTTTATAGCCCTTCTACAGGCAGAAGAGCATTTTATCCTTTTTAAAGGTGGAAATAAAGAATAATACAGGCTAATTAAGAAACTGACATTCAAATTTTATAACTTCAAATGAAAAGGAGGAAGCACCTCTTTTGTGTCAGGAAACTGCAGTTTTCCTGCTCTTTAATTGAGCACAATGGGCTTTAAGCGGTGCTTGATTTTGCGGTATAGAGGAAGTTGTGCCGTCTCCTGGAACTCCCAACTTTCCTTTCACACTTTTCTCTCTCCCACCTAATTAGTAGGCGACCGTGTGAGCAGAACTACACAGGAGATGCTGGCAGAAATTCAGTCAGCTTTGTGGGGAGCCTGTGACACAGTTCAGTGGTGCTGGCTTATGTGATTTTATCAACTTTGTATCTTCTTAAATAAGGCTCAAGAGAAATCTGTATAATCAGAGGCTAAAGGCTTCTAAAATCTGTTCAGCTTCCTGACAGAAATCTGTTAGACGCTTATCTTTGCAAGTTGTACAGTTTAATCCAGCGGTGGTCCTTATCAACATTATGCCATTTTAGCACGTACCAAACACAATGCTATAATTGAAGCTTTTAAAAGTTATACGAAGCTGAGGAAGACTTCTTACTGATCACCTAACAAATGTTGTGTTTTTCTTTTATTGCAGCCTTGGAGGATGAATTAGACTTTGCCCTTGGGAAACAAACTCCGGCCTTTCTCAGGAAATGTGTCTGCTACATTCGCAAGATCTCCAACTTTGACCGCTTCGCCAAACTCCCTGATATGGGCCGATATATGGACATCGTGGTTAGTGGTGATCGCGTCATGCGCAACCAGGAAGCCTACGAACGCCTTCTGAAGGTCCGGGACGAATTCATCCCCACAGTCGTCGCTGCCTCCAACCTCCGTGTCTACTCTTCAGTCACCCACTGCGACATGAAGTCGGGCTACTCCCAAGAAGTGGAGAGCCACTATGTAGAAGGTCTGTGTAAACAGTTCTACGAGGACATGGTGGATATCATCCAAGCCACGGTCCAGCAGAACTTTGACACGGAAAGCGACCCGCTGTACGATGAGATCCTGCAGCACCTGTCCCTCTGTAAAAGCTACGCAACGCTTTACGAGTTCAAGACCGAGTCGTTGGATTACATACAGGAGTATCTTCTGCCATCCAAGGGGAGCAGAACGAGCCCTCTGGTGGTGTACGGGGGACCTTGCACTGGGAAGACACTGCTGCTGTCTGAGGTGGCCAAACAGGTGAGATGTGAGAGATAGTTTAAAAATGTATGGTGTTATCTTTCTCCTTTTGTGTCATCCCCGCCCCTCTTTCTCTCTCATTTTGGCCGCTCATTTTGGCCGGCTCTCGCAGCGTGTTCACGCTCATGCTCATTTGTCTGTCTGATCTGAGCATGTGTCCATCTTTGTACGACAGAGTACGAGGGGGCGTGCAACTGTTTGTCTCTTCTCATCAAGCACTTGCTTGACCATCTGTGTGTCTGCCAAGAAGCAGTTCATTTCCCTGCACATGTCTCTAATTTCCTGTGAAACCGTGTGTATGTGTGTGTGTGTGTGCACCTGTACACTCATATGACTTTTATAGGCGTGCATTGGTCTGCTTTTTTTAGCATGTATGAACATTCGTAGGTTTGTGTCCTAAAGTGAAATGTGTGTGCATGCGGGTCTGTGTTTTTGCGCACACACACACACACACCATATCCTCTGTTCACTCTCTTTGTGCGTGCCATCTGGCCGCCCAGCTACGTTAGGCTCACACCATAGCCAAGATCACACAGCACACACCCACAGATCTACTCCTCATGTCCAACCATTGCAAATAACTGTCACATTGACACACTCATTTATTCTAAGCGCCATTCATATCATCCAAGTTCAGTGTACAGTGGAATAAAAATGTTACAAAGTGCTATAAAACAGCAACAAATGAATGATTAAAGCCTAAAATTTAGTGTTAAAGATTACAGGGGTTGATGTAAGAAAAGAATATGAAACTTGTGGCTCCATAAAAAGGTCCATAAGGGATGGGTATCGCTACTCGATACCTTTTATGGTATCGACTGAAACAGCCCGGTATTGAGTAAAATAAAAAAGTCTCCAGTCAAACCAGTACTTCAATTGATACCTAGGCATACTTTTTGCAACCTGATCACGGCAAAAAATTAATTTGTATGGTTTTGCTTGCAGCCAAACAACACACAGAAAGAAAGAGAAGAGCACGCCTTTTTCCTTATGTGCCTGCACCTTAGACGGTATAAAAAAATGCCTGCACGCGGAGCCCATGCGTGATTTTAACAACTGCTCACCTTCGGCTACAGTCTCAAGCATGTTCGTCACTGCTGCAATTTTATCACCACAAGCTTGGCTTTCCGTTGGTTTCATCTTCTGCTATCATTTAACACTTCTCTGTACATTTTTATTTGCTATTCATCACTTGTCACTGTTCGATCTCTGCGTTCCATCACATTAATTAAAAGCTTTTGTTGAGCAACAGCGATCACCTCACGGAGCCTGTGGCTGCAGCTGATATCAGATGTAGTTGGTTTGATCGGCTGGGCTGCACCCTCTCTTTTCCTCTGTTTGTTAGTCTTTAGTGTAGTTAAGTGACTAGTTTAAACAGACTTCTACTTGTGACTGTTGTTTTTGGAGGAGGTTTGCAACTTCCCAATAAAGGAAAAACCACTAGCAGAGATCTTTCAATTCAGTTTATTGATTGAAAGTTAACAAAATAATTTTCTGTTAATTACTTTCAACACACGTATCAAAGAAATACCTTAAATTAATTTCCCACAACTTATTTGGTCACTAAACTATTTCACTCTTCTCTCATTCAGATATACACTGAACATATTGAAAAACGCAACACTTTTGTTTTTGCCCCCATTCATCGTGAGCTAAACTCAAAGATCTAAGACTTTCTCTATGTACACAAAAGGCCTATTTCTCTCAAATATTGTTCACAAATCTGTCAGAATCTGTGTTAGTGAGGACTTCTCCTTTGCCGAGATAATCCATCCACCTCACAGGTGTGGCATATCAAGATGCTGATCAGACAGCCTGGGTATTGCGCAGGTGTGCCTTAGACTGGCCACAATAAAAGGCCACTCGAAAATGTACAGTTCCATCACACAGCACAATTAGTGGATGTGCTGAAAAGATTTCAGCTCTCTAGGACATACAGATGATTTTCTTAGATTTTTTGAAGTTAGGAATGAGAAATGTCTAATAAATCTACATTTCTTGTAATAAGCCACGCCCACTTTGCGCAATCATAACCAAATTTTTTACATCTACTGAGTAGGGACGCAAGATCGTACAAACCAAATTTCGTACGAATACATCCAGTGAACTGCGAGGTATAAACTTTTTGCAAGTGTAGCGCCACCTAGTGGAAGAGCTCGGGCCAAGTATCTTAACAGACGTGTCGAGTTTGGTTACAATAGCTTAAGCCAATTTTGATTTACGGGCATTTATGTAAAATTGTACATAAAGACACAAAAGTAAAAATTTATGAAAAAAAAAAACAGATTGACGTATCAATCAACCAAAGTTTCAGGTCGATTGGTGAAACCGTCTGGGCCAAAAATAGGTTTTAGAGAAAAGAAACTCTAAACAAAAAGCCATTTTCGAGATAATTGCAAAAACGCAAAGTTGATTGTTAGTTGTAGTTGTCATGTCTGCTGCAAATGAATCCTGCTGCTTCACTGCATTAGAACCATGTGTCTAGTCTCCATCAGGGGAGTTTACCTGTTTTCTTAGAGCCTGTCCTGATTTCTGTGCCACAACATTTTCAAACATCTTTGTTCTTTCATGTTTTCAATACCAGGCGGATCCTTCACAAGCTTCGATGACAGCCGCACTGTGTCCTCAAGTGAAAACAAGCTTTTGTGTGTTTGTTTGCTTTGGAAACAGAAAAGCGAAAATCTGCTTCCTTAAATCATAAGAAAAGTTTTTAGAAATTCACAAAAAGCTAGATATCAACTTTTAACTGCTTAACACTGACTAGTAATTCTCAAAGTGAAATAATTGGAGGATTTGCCTATTCATTTAAATGATTGTACAGATTTCATCACAAATAACATACAGTATTTTTAAACTATTACTGTCCACACAGATTAACCTACTGATTTATCACACCATGCAATGGCACGAGTATTATGTGTGTCCTGTTCACATGTGTTCTGCCTGTGTTTCAGCGGTGTTGAAACTGTACACCTAATTATTTAGTTAAAGGCTGAAAGAGGATTGGACCATAAAATGTGTTCCAAGAGCTAAATAGATGTAGTATCACTCAGGTGCTTGATGTGATCACAGCTTTAGTACGACAGTCGTAGTTTAGGAAAACCAGTCGTAGAGGTGCAGAATACAGACAGAAGTGTTCTGGGGCCACTGTGCCACTGCTCTGTGCTCGAGTCCACAAGGTGTAATTCACACCTAACCCCTGGAGTATTTTCACTTTTGAGCTCAGACTACACGGAAAACAAAAAGGTCCTGTATTCCTGAGTGGACTGAGCTGCGGTTGTTTGTAGTGTAACACAAAAGAGAACACCGCAGTTTCTCTGATGCAGATATGTGCAAATTAAAGCTAAAAATTGGACAAATTCATCTTTAGTAATCTTTTGATCATAGCTGCCATTTTCCTCGTCGTGCAATAGTACAGGAAGTATTATATCCTTCTATTTCTTGTATCTATGATTAAGAAAAGCCCGTGGTTACATGTGCAAATAGTGTATCTGGCAGAGAAAACGTATGCAAGTATAGGTAACTATAATTTGTGCACATAGTAATTACCTGTGAGGCAAACCTGAAAATGTGATTATGTGACATTAGAAATTAATATTATCATTGGAGTAGCATAGTAGTGTTTTGCGCATACAAACATGCGCAAAACACTAAAATTTAAGTCCAGTCCACTGAGACGAGAGGAATCCAGGTCAAAATGTCTTACCTGTGTGGGACTTAGGGCCTCAGAGCCTCAGTCTAAAACTTGGATTCAAGCAAGAAACAAACCTGTTTATGTCTAACAAAGAACTATACTTTCACATCTTTCTGACAAAACTGGATTTATAAAAAGAGATTGCACATTCCCACATTATATATATATATATAACAAAGTGGCAAAGAGAAGAATAATGTCAAGGGAATTATGGAGATTTTTTATTTGGAGATTTAACCTCTTGAATTAACTAGTGTAGTAGGGTTTTGTGATTAAAATCAGGTGCGTAAGGTTGCAAATAATCCACAGTTGCAAAAGAACATATCAAATGATGGATTGATTACACTGGTTGTTAAATATACAATTACAACATGAAATACAGCTGGCTGTAATGGGTTCCTAACAGTGCAATGGGTGCTTTGGCATAATTAGAGAATATTTCCTATGCAGGAATGAGGCTTCTGAGACTCTGGCCCATGAAAATGGCTGGTATTTACTCTATGCAAGAATCAGGTTAATTAAACTTATATAGACTTTCATTTTGGTTCATGGTAATAGTGGGTATTAGGCCTGGGTGGTGGGTTTGCCGGGACTACAGGGATTGGATCCAAATGCACAAAACAGACAGACAGATGCAGTTTATTTATATGACCAAAATGAGTTCGCAGCATGGCAACTTCAATAAACTGGCAATGAAGAAGGGACGTGAACTGGTATATATGGTGAGTGGCTCATGAGGGAATGCGTTGCAGGTAATGAGTGGGTGGAGTAAGGCAGGTAACTGCAGGGCTGAGGAGAGAAGTGGGGACAGGTGTGTAGATGGGCGGGGCAGTCAGTCAGTTAGAGTCGGAGGGCATCTGGTGGACAGCTTGAGGATGGCAGGTCTGGGAAAGTTAAGGGAAAGAATATGTCCTGATGAGACTGTGGCTGAAGAGAGGGTCAGAGGAGCAAAGTGCGACAGGCCTGTGCATACAGATTCACAAATGCAACCTGGACATTTTTGTCTAAATATAATACACTGCTCAAAAAAATAAAGGGAACACTTAAACAACACAATGTAATTCCAAGTCAATCACACTCCTGTGAAATCAAACTGTCCACTTAGGAAGCAACACTGATTGACAATCAATTTCACATGCTGTTGTGCAAATGGAATAGACAACAGGTGGAAATTATAGGCAATTAGCAAGACACCCCCAATAAAGGAGTGGTTCTGCAGGTGGTGACCACAGACCACTTCTCAGTTCCTATGCTTCCTGGCTGATGTTTTGGTCACTTTTGAATGCTGGTAGTGCTGTTCACTCTACTGGCAGCATGAGACGGAGTCTACAACCCACACAAGTGGCTCAGGTAGTGCAGCTCATCCAGGAGTGCAGCTCATCCAGGATGGCACATCAATGCGAGCTGTGGCAAGAAGGTTTGCAGTGTCTGTCAGCGTAGTGTCCAGAGCATGGAGGCGCTACCAGGAGACAGTACATCAGGAGACATGGAGGAGGCCGTAGGAGGGCAACAACCCAGCAGTAGTACCGCTACCTCCACCTTTGTGCAAGGAGGAGCAGGAGGAGCACTGCCAGAGCCCTGCAAAATGACCTCCAGCAAGCCACAAATGTGCATGTGTCTGCTCAAACGGTCAGAAACAGATTCCATAAGGGTGGTATGAGGGCTCGACGTCCACAAGTGGGGGTTGTGCTTACAGCCCAACACTGTGCAGGACGTTTGGCATTTGCCAGAGAACACCAAGATTGGCAAATTTGCCACTCTTCACAGATGAAAGCAGGTTCACACTGAGCACATGTGACAGACGTGACAGAGTCTGGAGACGCCGTGGAGAACGTTCTGCTGCCTGCAACATCCTCCAGCATGACCAGTTTGGCGGTGGGTCAGTAATGGTGTGGGGTGGCATTTCTTTGGGGGGCAGCACAGCCCTCCATGTGCTCGCCAGAGGTAGCCTGACTGCCATTAGGTACCGAGATGAGATCCTCAGACCCCTTGTGAGACCATATGCTGGTACGGTTGACCCTGGGTTCCTCCTAATGCGAGACAATACTAGACCTCATGTGGCTGGAGTGTGTCAGCCGTTCCTGCAAGAGGAAGCCATTGATGCTATGGACTGGCCCGCCCGTTCCCCAGACCGGAATCCAATTGAGCACATCTGGGACATCATGTCTCGCTCCATCCACCAACGCCATGTTGCACAACAGACTGTCCAGGAGTTGGCGGATGCTTTAGTCCAGTTCTGGGAGGAGATCCCTCAGGAGACCATCCGCCACCTCATCAGGAGCATGCCCAGGCGTTGTAGGGAGGTCATACAGGCACGTGGAGGCCACACACTCTACTGAGCCTCATTTTGACTTGTTTTAAGGACATTACATCAAAGTTGGATCGGCCTGTAGTGTGGTTTTCCACTTTGATTTTGAGTGTGACTCCAAATCCAGACCTCCATGGGTTGATTTCCATTGATAATTTTTGTGTGATTTTGTTGTCAGCACATTCAACTATGTAAAGAAAGGAGTATTTAATGAGATTATTTCATTCATTCAGATCTAGGATGTGTTATTTTAGTGTTCCCTTTATTTTTTTGAGCAGTGTATATCTCTGATCCTTACCTTCCTGTTCTCCAGCTGTATTCAGTCTAACATGTGATGTATTATAGTACAGTAGCAGTGACAGTTTATGGTCTTTAATATTCATAGAGTTTTATAATTTCAGTCATACACACAAAAAAAACCCATTAACATTGTAAATACTCTACAGACAGATTCCGTGTCTCTCTCTTTCTCTCTCTCTCTCACACACAGCTAAATGCGGAGTAGGCGTCATCACTGCCCTAAAAGTGTCAAATAACATCTTGATGTCTCCCAAAATCTCAGCTGGGCCATTTCATGAATTTATGAATTAATTATTATAACAACAAAGCCTCAATTTTGGAGTACTCCTCATTCATAGAATGTCTCTCATGAAGAAAGTTTTCATATATGACTATGCATGTTGAATCTTTGAGGGCATTCAAAATGAACTGTATTAGACATCTTAGACATAGAATAACTGCAGTTGTTCTTTGTCTAATAAAAGTTTGAAATTTGATATCTTGTCATGAGGTAAAAATGTAGTAAACATCTCCTTGTTGCTGTGCTAGTGCTCAATTTGTTACTGAATAACAATTAATTAAATCCCTCTGACCTCCACTCTAGAGCTTTGGTTATTTTTGTTGTTGGACTGTGTTTCTCTGACCAGACCAAACAGAATAGAAAAAGTACATTTCACTCAGTAAATATAAACAATTGTCTGAAAATGTTTTTATTTTACAATTTGTTTTTGATTTGATTCAGTTTATAACCCTATGTGTCGATACAATATGGACTGTTTAAAGAACATTTCAATTTCCAAACTGTGCTCTATATATTCTAACAATCATCTCTCAATGCTGTTTTTCAGGCCTACACATGGCTGCAGAAAGAAATGGGCCCTGAAACCGACCCAGTGGTCATTGTCCGTTTTATTGGCTCCAGCCCGCTCTCCATAGACCTACGCACCCTCCTCCAGAGCATTTGTGAACAGATTGCACTAAACTACCGCTGCCTGATTCACTTTTTGCCTAACAAGATCCAGGAGATGAAGGAACTGTTGATCAACCTTCTAGGGGAATCTTCATTCCACAGGCCCTTGGTAATTGTCCTGGATGCCCTGGAGCAGCTCTCAGATGGCGATGACGTTCGCAAGCTGTGGTGGCTCCCCATACACCTGCCTCGGACAGTCCGCATTGTAGTCTCAACATTACCCAATAAACATGGCATCCTGCAGAAGCTTAGACACCTCATCCATGATGAGAGGTATTATGTCGAATTAGTCCAGAGGGATCGCAAGGTCTGCAGCCAAACATTAAAACAGCAGTTGCTGGGGGTGAAGAGAAAGGTCACCTCAGGCCAGCAGATCTATGTCAATGAGGCACTTGCTAAGTGTACGTTGCCAATGTTTGTCAACCTCATCTACAGAGAAGTAGTTCATTGGAGGTCTCACAAAGATGTGGATGACAGGTCCCTGTGCTCCACAGTGCATGAAAGCATAGAACAGCTGTTCTACTCAGTGGAGAACAAGTTGGGCCAACGATTTGTCTTCAGAGCCTTAGGTTATATCACCATGGCCAAGGCTGGGCTAACTGAGGTCGAACTGGAAGATATTCTGTCCCTTGATAATATAGTCCTCGGTGATGTCATTGTGGCAACCTACCTCAAAAACCCCTTGAGGATCTCTTATGATTTAGTTGCCAGGCTCAAAGAGGAGCTGGATGGTTATCTGGTGGAACGTCAGGTACGCAACGTCACCTTGATGGTCTGGGCCAACAGACACCTGCATCTCATTGCTCAGAAGCTATATCTTAGCAATGAGGAGGACGTCCATCAAATGCACAGCCTCCTAGCTGAGTACTTCCTGGGGGCATGGTCAGGTGGCAGGAAGAAGATCTTCACTTACGATAACAACCATTTCACCTCCCTGAATATATCTCATCACAAAAATCCCCACCAACAGCAAGGCCATGAAAAAACGTCCTCTGACAAGTACTCGTATGACAGGCAGACTCCTGAACAGCCTTGGGTGTTCCAGTGCAACCTTTTGGAGCCCGACATTTTCTTTGTCAACCACAGGAAGATGACAGAGCTGGTGTACCACCTAACCAGGAGTGGGCGCACTGATGACCTCATGTTTGGTGTCATCATGAACTTCAGCTGGCTGTACACAATGATCAAGATTGGCCAGTTTGAAAAGGCTTTAACAGACATTGATCTAGCTTACAGCTACACCCAGGAAAAAGAACTGAAGTTCCTGGCCGCCACTCTTCGTAGCATCAAGGTCAAAGTGCTAAAGAACCCAGCATCGCTGTCTGCAGAACTGCAGCAAAGGCTTCTGCCAGTTGTCACCTCCCTTCCCAAGCTCAGACACCTCCTCTTGGAGTGTGACAAAGATGGCCCGAAGTACTGCTCCATTGTGCCTCTCCACTCCTCTATGGACGTCACCTACAGTCCAGAGAGGCTTCCTCTGTGCTCCAGCTACATGCAAATTGTGGAGATCCTGCCTACTTTAGCTCCAAACATAGTCCTTGTAGCCCTGGAAGATGGGTCTGTTAGCACCTGGGATGTAGAGAGCAGACAACTTCTAAGACAGATTGACACAGCCAGATCCGTCGTGCTGGGAATCAGGCTAACCACCGATGAAAAGTATCTGGTAGTGGCCACAACCAAAAACACGCTGCTCATATATGATAATCACAAGTCCTGCCTTTTATCTGAGGTTGAAATCAAGGGGTCCAAGCATGGTGGTGTCACTGGTGGGGTGACCTTCATCAATGGCTTTACTTTGTCCACCCACCATGCTTTGGCTTGGCTTGAGGCTAGTAAAGATGTCAACGTTATTGACCTTCTCTACGGTTGGCCCCTTTACCAGTTCCATTGCTGGTATGAGGTGACTTGTGTCCAGTGCTCTCCAGATGGAATGTATGCCTTCTGTGGCCAGTACCTCAACACTGCATCCATCTTTCATCTGGGAAATGGGGACAAGTTGGCCACTGTGACCTCCGAGTTTTCGGGGGGATTTGTAAAGTCCATTCTAGTTCTGGACACTCTTAACCAAATGGTGATGATTGACAATGAAGGCAGTTTGTCAGTGTGGAACACCAAAGAGATCACCAACCCACGGCTGATGGAGGATTATGATTGTAGAGGGGATGATAGTGAAGTGGTGGGCATTGAGTTATCTGAAGACCAGCGCTCCATTCTCCTTTGCAAAGCCAGAAGCATTGAGGTTCTCGACACTAAAGTATGGAAAATGGTCGAGAAGTTCAAAGCCAAACGTACTGAACGCTTTGTGGCTGCTGTTCTCTCCAAGAATGGACAAAGCATCGTGGCCTCCATGGAGAACACCTCCTCCATCTTTGTATGGAGGAGGGACAGTGGACAGTGCATGGCTAGCCTGATTGAGATCTCAGGGGCTATCGTCAAACTCATTAAATCAGCCCATCACAACCTGCTCCTTTCTGTTGCCAGCAGTGGAGTCCTGTCTGTTTGGGACATTGATATTATCACCGCCATGTCCAATATTGACAAAACAGGGAAGAAGATCCAGATCTTGCAGCTGTCTGGCCGAGAAGATTATGTGTTTACCATGGACGGTTCAGAAGCTGTTCACAAGTGGAACTTCAGCACTGGCTTTATTGAGACAGTCTTTAAGCACGAGGGCATAGTGGAGAACTGTGTCCTAACCTCCTCAGGGGATCTCATGGTGACTTCAGATGACAAGTCCAGTCAGTACATCTGGCAAACTACTACTGGAGAAAATATCTTCCGCATCAATGGACAGAAAATATCACAGCTGCTTATCACCCACAATGACCAGTTTGTGGTGTCCCTCTGTGAGCAAAATGCCTCCAGAGTCTGGAGGCTCGCGACTGGGCACAAAGTGTGCAACATTTTAGTCACCCTCCAGAGTGCATTGATCACCACAGCAAACACTTTCCTTGTGGGAACCACCAAAAACAAGCTCCTTGCTGTCAGCCTGTGGTCAGGCAGTGTATCCAAGAAGTTTGTCTGTGATGATGGCATTAGCATCGTCAACTTCAAGCTCATTCCTGACTGCCCTGACTGTGTGGTGTTTATCACCTCCACAGAGACTGTCTTCATCTGGAGTGTGGCAGATGAGTCAGTTTGCAGGCGAGTCCAGCTGCCAACCAACTTCCTCAAAAATCTAGAGGACTTCCAGATCTCACCCAATGGGAAACTAGGAATTGTCTCCAAAGGTGACGAAAATATTAATGTCCTGGATCTTCACAGTGGGAAGCTGAGGCTTGTCCATGCTGCTGGTATCATTTGGCGTCAGAAGTTATCAAGAGATGGACGTTATCTAGTGTATATCTGTTTCCGGAACTCTGATGAAGACGACGAGGCTGGTGTTGTGTCCAATCTGATCGTGATGCGGCTCGCTGATGGTAAGAGCATCGGCACATGCTCCCTATACAAGACACCCACCTACCTGTCTCTCTGCCAGCGAGCACTAAACATCATCATTGGCTTTGAAGACGGCAGCATCGGCACTTACACAGTAGTGGATCGGGTGGATGCTGCCCTCAAGATAAAGATAGCCACCTCCAACAGCCGACAGATTGTCAACAATGCCTCGCAGAAGGTGCGGCCCAAATGTGGCAACCATTCCTTTAAGAGCGTCGCCGACTGCATTTGGAGGGAGTCAACAGAGGTCTTCTCCAGGGACAGCCCTATCAACGTGTCTGACTCTGGTGAAGGTGAGTCGACCACACCTACGAAAAAGACTGAACTGCTGCAGTGATAGTTGGAGATCAGAGATGGGGGTAGGAGTTACGAGAGGCAGGTGAAGAAAGGTGACGAATCTCTGGGGTCGCAGTTGATTCTTGTTTACAGCCACGTGATTCAGCTGCAGATGTCAGCCCTCTGGGTAGTTAACGGGCCGACCATTTTAACGCTGCACTCCAATGATGTATTACTTACTTCCAACTTATGATATAGTGTCTCTTTGTTTTACACACAAAGACTGTTAGAAAAATACTGTTTTTGAAAAGAAAGAAAAATTCTGTGAGGTATTAGTTTGCCATTATGTGTCCTTTTGCATTTGAAGAACAAAGTTATTATTCAAATGTCTTGGTCAAACATTCTCAAAGCCATTCCAGTGATGTTTTCATTGTACACTATCTTTATTTACATTGTTCACATTAAGCCATAATGTTGTTCTTTAAAAAAAGAGTGTATTTATGTTTGTTTCAACATCAGTCGGTACTGTACAAAAAGGATGAACTATGAACATATGTACATAACCCTTTCTTGGCTGCTGCAATTTGTGCAACTCCTTAAAAATGTTATGTTGTGCTTAATGCAATCAAAGTGAGTGCCTGGAATTTAAAATGTTCTTTATGTGCAGATTTGTGAAAATGCAGGGAATTTGTAAACACAGTATACACACAGTAACATGATACTTGCGTTGATCTTAACGATCAGTGCACTGAAATCCAGTCAACAACACGGGAGGTCGATGGCATTGCTCTGATGTTGCAATGATAGTCGTTGAAATTTTTTGAAACAGTTTACGTGAATTTACCTGCCGTTCCATCAATGTGTGTGTTGTTTGTGTTAAGGGAAACACCACTATTGAGCATACAGTGTAGCATAGCACCATACACATTCACGCCTTAACCAGTGTACTTGCTTTAGGATTTAATGGTTCAAACGTTCCAGTAGAAAAGGGCAGAGTGATTAGCCCAGTGTTTCATTGAAACAACGTGGCCATGTGAATTTATTTAGAGGTTTAGACTGTAGGTGGAAGCACTTTATGGGTGGTTTGTGAGAAATTAGTAGATGTATTCATATGAAACATTGTATAAATTGTTTAAAGTCTAATTTAGAGTTGTCTTATAATAGGTGTTGGATTTGCCTACAAAAATACACAGGGCCATCCAGGTACTTGCAGGCTACAGCTAACTCACTTGAACGCTTCAGTCTCTATATACACCTGGTGTCAGTACTTAATTAAGATGTCGTCATTTTAACAACTTGCAGCAAAGATTAAATAAGGATCTATACGTTTTTGAGCTTGTGAAATATTAATTTAAAAACATTTGGTTGTATATCAGCTTTTGTAAACATGTGAAAAACTTAAAGAAAAAGTCAAGATTCTGAATGTGCAGGAAAAAAAGTAGTTACAAAGAAAATCTGAGACCAAAAAAAATGCGCCCACAAATTGTATCAGCGGAAAAGCAGATAATGGTCAAAACAAAAAATTACAGATTAACTGACGTTTAAGTTACAAATATGAATTTTGGCCCTGCTTTTACAGACAGAATCATGGTCAAACTTTACACTTTTACTTTTTTTCAGATTTACTTGTCTTTAATCTTTCTACTTTGAATCTGCACTAAGATGTTCACAAAAGCAGTTCTTTTTTCTTAGTCTTTGAGTTAACTATATTATTTTTGCACAAATCTTATTCAGACATTCAGAGTTTTTTTTCTACAAATACAAATCTTTTTACATTCAAACATTTGAATTTCTCAGGCAGTGTTTTACGCTCCCATGGCTTTCATACAGCCGCAGGGTTTGAAATTCTTTCGTAACATTATTTCACAAGCTCTAAATCGTTTTGACCCTTTTGTGATCTCCCAGAAATCTGACTCTGGTAACATTGTGTCAGGCTTAAATAAAAGCTGTTATGATCTGGATTGCTGACAGTCTAAAAGAATAGTAGAGTTATGTATGAGCTATTCTATGATGTTGCACCTTGCAGGTACCGTGATCGCCTTTTTAAGCATGTCTGTAATAACCTAAAACGCTGTTTGGAGCTATGACAAGACCAATCATCTGCCAGGCATGATTGAAAACCACACACTGACATATACTTTTTAAGGGCTATTCCATCTTATTGTATGTTTACTAGTTCTGAACTGTTGAGACAATGGCCCTTGGATAATTTCAAACCGGCTAGCAGCACCAAGCTTTAAAATACTTTATTTCCCTACAACTCGAGTTTCTAAATTAAAAAAAAATCTACTATGTAATTGCCAAAGTCCTGATTATAGTTTGTGTTTCATTATGTTGACTGTCTCATTTGTTTTTTTGGGCTTGTACTGTAATTATATTGTTACCAAACTGTTTCAGTGTTCAACTGTGTATGTTTATGATAGAGAAAAATGTGCTATCTTTGCTAAAAAGTTTAAAAAGAGTCCTCTTACAAAATATATTGGAATGCCAGATAAAGAGTATATTTGAATGTGTCCATATGGAAGCCAGTAATTGGTATTATTGTATGTTAAGTAACTTGAATGACTTTTAATAACTTAAATGTTTGCAACTTATAGTTGACATACTGGTATAATGAATGTTTCTATGGTATTCTTTGTATTGTCAGGACTGACTTAACTGTTTAGAGATTTATATTTTCATAAATGTTGTACTTACATTTTGTTACAGAGTTGTTTAACTGGAATTCAAACAGAAAAGCAACGTATGTCTGAAGCAATATGAAACTAGTGTGTATGCGTTGTTTGTATGAAACATTTTAATGTAATAAAATGGTTCACTTTTTGCCTCCGCTGCACCGCCTCAGGCTTTTCACTGTAATTAGAGGCTGCTACAAGACATTGTGATCATGTTTCTGCTTTTACACACAAAAGTTTTTTTTTTACAGCCTTTGATTCTAGAGAAGACAATGACAGATGACTCCTGACGTACCGGTAGCTATAAGTTGCGGAGCAGCATGTGAGACATGTAATTCATGGGGCTTTCTTTGTCTTGTTACCCAGAGTCAGAAAACACTGATAGTGCTGACAACCTCTCTCTCTCTCACACACACACACACACACACACACAACAGAGCTGTAAAATGATTTGATAGGCCAGTAATTGCTCTTGTGCTCTTGATGCCGAATGCAAGACAAGCGTGGTGAATATTTCTCCAACACTGGCTGACATTGTCATTATAATTAGGCAATGCTTGTGCTGTGCACCTGTGTGGAGCCCTGCACCAAACCCACACACACACACACACACACACAAACTTGCAAGGCAAACACATCCAGGATCAAGCTGTGATTGGCCAATAAAAGCCTGTTGCTTTGGGCTACCATTTTAATTTCCCAGTGGTGTCACTGTGTGTGCAAGTTTGTGTGTGTGTGTGTGTGTCCTGTCTCCACGGCAACATCAGGTCCACAGCAGCGAAGGGCTTGGCCACGCCTCTCATTGTAATGATGATGAGCTCATGTCTGTTGGCTATTGGGGCTGCTTCCAGTCCTTATGACAACAAGGGCTTGACTATCGCTAGCACATTCCACCTGCAGTGCCATGCAGGCATATAATTACACCACATGTTTGTTGAAAAGGAGGTCTCCACAGGTCATGCAGTGTGTGTGTGTGTATGTGTGTGTGTGTGTGTGTTTCCTACAGTAGGTACAGTATGACATTGCCTCTTATTTTCTCAGTCTTAAAATAGCCTCTTGGTTGTCAGCTGCGTTTACCTTATAAGCCAGGGCCCTCCTTTTGTCATCCTTGTATTTTGTCAACTGTAGCCTCTATTTTCAGCAGTGGGGAAGCCTATAAGTCACCCATATGTATCTCCCTCCCTGTTCTACTCTCTGGCAGACCAGATAAACCAGCCACGACTAAACGCTTTAACCTTATTGGCAGCTGAAATTTAAGTAGAAGCAAAACCCTGCCCAGTATAAGCTCAAAAAAAATACCCCAAATCCTCCTGTTTGAGTGCCTGTGTTTGACTAACTAAAAGCCTTTCACCAAATATGGCGTGTTTGCACAGGGAAATCACACCAATTACGGGCCGCCCAAAGACAAAGTGCCTATGAGTCTGTGAGGCGAGGTGTAACAAATTCAATCGCTGGAACACAACAGCTAAAGATCAGGGCTCATTTCATCCCTTTCATCTCTCATTCGTTCCCCACATTTCCCCACTGTCTCCACACTATAGACCCCGGTTTGGAAAGATAGCTAACAACAAGCCCTGACCCAATTCCTCTGAAGCATGCTGGGAGGAGAGACACTGATATGTGAAGGCTGCCTTCTCTGACTCTGTTGCTCTATTTTGATTTCAGGTGAACAGTGGGAGATGGGAGATGTTAAAAGAGCTGTTTGCCTCTGATAGGTTGAAGAGATTACAGCGTCCACTCTGCGCTGCTGCGTTTATATTTTTTGTCTGTGCGCGCAGGACTGTGGAGGACATGACACTGATGAGGGTTGCAGACAATAGCTTAAAATGTTTGATCCAATGTATTATCCTTAACTACACATTAAATAAGTTATTTTTATTTCTATTTTTAGAGAGTGAGACCATTTTCAATGGCACCGGTCCAGCAATGACTCAGTGCAGACCAAAGTCCATTTATTTTTCTGCCGACTGACACGTCACCACTGAATGCCAATAATGAGGATATTCAACAATGTCTGACACTGAATTAAAGGCCGGGCTTTTTTTTGGTATGAAGAGTCATTAAAGTGACAAAGGTGGCAAACAGGATTTGCTCTGATTACACGCCCATGAAAACTGTTGCTTGTTGTTTTCAATGATCCCCTTTATCCCTGATCACATAACATTTATTTAGCTGTAAACTTTTTTTTAGAAAGTTCAACTCTTGGAAACAGAAAACAGAAACAGAAAACAACCAAACCACAAGGTCCATTTAGTAGCTACTCTGGAGCTTTCAGTCAAACTTTGAGCTTCACCATCCAAGCCAACATAAACAGGAACCAGAAGACTTTTTAATAGCTACAATTTAGTGATTTGGCAAACTCCATCTGATGATGAAGATCATGTTATATGTGCTTTCTTTACTTTGTTACCGAGAGTTAGATTGATACCACATGTCTGATATGAAGCTGCAGCAGGAGACTGTTAGCTTAGCTTAGCATAAGAACTGGAATGATAATAATTAACATTCTATATCTCTTTCTTTAATCTGTACAAAAACCGAAGTGTTAAAGAAACAAGTTGTGGTGTTACGCAAGCTCATGTGTTTCCCATGACAGTCTTCCCGCTAAGCTAACAGTCTCCTGGCGATTCATAATTAACAGACAGATAATAAGAGTGGTATTGATCTTGAAATGAACCAGTTCATTTAACTATTTATTGATATGGTCTTTTATTACAACTTTTGGCAACTCTGTTTCTGAGTCAAAGTTTCATCCGGCTTCTTTCACGGGAGAAAAAATGTTTTTAAAAAATGGGGAAGCAGTGAAGTGAAAACAGAGATGGAAAGCATTTATGCGGCACCACTGGCCGTATCTTTGAAAATGTCTAGAAGGGCTCTAATTTGCATTTGATGTGTCACATTGTTGTCATGTTTTGTGTCTTTGCCAGAATGTGAGCCGCCATCCTGTCAACCGCAGCCAGAGCGGAAAAAAATACCTCCTGTGTTTTCCAATGATATTCTGAGTATTGTCTCTCCTAAAAGCCTGAAAATGCTCATACCTCCATGCACAGTGGTGGGGAAACTGTTTATACATAAAAACAAGGTAACACACATATTGTAGCCAGACAAGTTATTCCTCTGGTTTTTCAGTTAAAGGAAAATGTCACTTAATTCATGTAAGTTCAACTTTTAAGGACAACCCAGGGTCAAATATGGACAAAACCTAACTCATTTCATCACATTTATGTTATGGTAACATGAGAGAGCACCAAATAAATTCCAACTGCAGCAGGATACCATTCGTAGATAAACTGTTTGCCTGTGCATCTGTAAACACTTAAACCGGTTTTTCAGCTGCGTATCATCTTACAAAAACGGTCAACTGCAAAAACAAAATAAAACATTGGTTCATTTCATATCTTCTACAGAGTGTAACTGAAGTGGTACAAAGCACCACTTCAGTTACACTCATACAATACAGATGAATATTGAACATTTTCTCAGATCCTGTTATTTTATTGATACTTAATGTTTGATCGAGAGCACTTTTGATCGATAATTCCTGAAAACAGATAAAACAGAGTATAATAGATCATACAGTGGAATAATCTTAATTTGCCAAAACATGGCCATTTATTAAATAACAATAACTTTTAGTGTATTTTTTTCAGTGTAAATGTTGGATGTGACTCACAGCCGTATTGTATCTTCGCTTTACTGGGCAAGTTTTGTTAAGTGGTAGCAAGTGTTAAGAGGCGATTTCATTGTAATCGCATCCAAGTCATATGATCAACCGGGAAACTGTGAAAAGGCAGGTCAGGATCAGCTGAGTCAAGCTAGACACAGGTCGTCAGGTCGAGACAGGATGTGAGGTAAATAAAAGCCTCATATGGTCTCTAGATGGTGTACTGTAAATGTGAATGTGGGGAAGTTATGACCTCACATGGTAATTGATATTGGGCAGACATTCACCAATATAACTAAAAAATCAATTTAAAAAAAATACTCTCAGTTAACATTCATTTGTTTGAAACTATATCAAGGTTATAAAATGAGTCCCAGCCTTTTTTAGTAATGAGGACATCAATTGTGAGCAGTTGAATAAAAGTGTGCTTTTTTTATTTATTTTTTTGTCTCAAATTATAGCATAGGTTTTTCAGAAGCTTTAAAATGTAATAGTACCAAGTATTTCATCAAAAAACGCAAAAACAACTTACATAGGTGAGAAAAAATAGTTTTCTGTAACAAACAATCAATTTAATCATCTTTTGACCCTTCAGATTTATCTTAGTGGGTTCCTACCCAAAGGTTGGGAACCACTGTCCTAAAAAGATCCTAAAAAGGTCTATGAAATCTGTTCTTCATAGATAAAGGTATTGTCGCAGAAACTTGATTTCATACATCTACTTTGTACATTTATATTCATGTACATGGTTCTGCTCAAGGTTTATAGCCTACCTGTTTAAAGGACGATTTACCTTTTACCTTTTGCTCTATGAAAAGTGGAATGAGAGAACTTCTGTTATGAATTGGGGCTATATAAATAAAATTTAATTGAACTGAATATGAATTAAAATCATTAAGATTTCAAAAGGTGTATGAAATATGTTATTCAAAGATAAAGGCACACTTTATGTTAAAACACTATGTCTAAGAGGATATAACATTGTTAAGTTTATTTTAGGCTATTTGTTGTGTTTAAACTTCTTTTTCCCCTTCTGCTCCTTGTAAAGCACTTTCACCTTATGATAACAGCTACGTTAAGCACAGTTTAGTGAATTATAATGGGACGTGGGTTTGTTTTATTTTGAAAGTTGTGACAGGACACGGTGGTGTTACACTATTTGTGGCTTGACGGCGGTCCACTGGTTTCCCAGGCTGACTAACCAGACCGCTGTTCAAACAGGAGACATGGGACTGTGGAGACGCCGAGGGGGTGGGGGGACTCTTCATCACAACAACTCAAACCAAAGGAGGGAAGCCATATCCAGCTCAAGACGCTGAATGGAGCCTTTACTTTTTCAACTTTATCTGTCATTTCTACACAGTGAAGGACCGGAAGTGAAACAACTTAAATGACAACTGAAGTTATCCGTGCATTTTTGATACCTAGGGCAAAGTGCCACACCTTCGCTTAGCGCAACAGGTACGTTGAAACAGCTTTTGGTTACTCTGATAGTCTTTTTGGTGTGCTTACATGAAGAAAATAAAATGATGTTGTAAATTAACTTCAAAGTGTGTGAAAAGGGTTGTTGACGCGTTGTTAGACCAGTTATCCATAGCAGCAGGTGGACGTTGGTTAGTGAGCCATATGGCCAGTGGCGAGTAACAAAAGCCGTGTTACAAACACTGCATATTATACAAAACAAGATAGTTATAGGAAACATGTATGTACAGTTAATGAAAATATAGGACAGTTGTGGACAATTGTTTTGAGTAGTCTAGGCAAGATATCAGGCAGTATAAAGGTGAGTGCACACTTGTTGCACATAATGACACACAGGCTATTTACACATTAACTATAAACTATTTATTGCATGTGTATAAACTGTAGGAAGGAGTAAGTAGAGGTAAATGACCGCATTTTTTTTAAAGATCAAAAAAACTAAAATAAAGTCTTAAAGATTTTAATTACTTGGATTTTTCATATATAAATTATAAGTATTATAAGTGTTTCTGTAAATATGATTTCCCAACATACAGGTCTAAATGCGACCTGAAACAAACTCTGATAAGAGAATTGCAGAATTTAGAAAGAAAATTCTTGGCCTACAAATACTGGCATTTAAAAATAAAAAGTCACTGGTATTGGCCTGTAAAAATACCTGCCATGTGTGAGTTTTTAATTCTTGTTGCTAATTTCTCTTATTTGATCAATTTGTTAGTCCATTGTTTTGTCTGTAGAGTGTCAGAAAGCTGTGAAAAATGCACATCATAGAGCCACCTGTAGTACGACTGACACTCAAGAAACCCAAAGATTTACAAAGATATAAAACTGAAAGAAGAAACAAATCCTTACATGTGTAAGCTGGAAACATTTGGCTTTTTTTTTTGCTTAAATAGTGACTCAAACGATTAATCAATTTTCAGAACAGTTCCCGTGTGTGTGTGTGTGTGTATATATATATAGAGAGAAAGAATATATGTATAGTGTATGTGTGAAAAAATAAAGCTGAAACCCATTAGGTTTCAGTGTGTCACGTACTGTGCTGTAAATGAGCCACGCTGTGTGGCAGCTGAGCTGAAAGAAATTTCCATCACACCTTGAGCACACTGCTCATGGGCAGGTGAAGTTAATGAGTGAATGCCCGCATGTTATTGGGGACATTTGTTCTTTGATGGGATGGAGCGGAGAGGTGGAGGAGGAGTGGTCTCAACCAGAACTCATGTACACGGCCTTGGGCTTTGTTTGCACATCTAACACGGAGCCTCACTAAACCCCGGGTCACTTTAAAAGGCATGCACACTTTACGTCTGAGCCCGAAACTGCCATGTCTGTCATTTATCACATGCAACCCTCTCAAGTGTGACGTTTCCAGCCGTGTAGAGCAGCTGTCACACATCAGTGTGTGTCTTCTGACCTCTTTTTTAAGCTGAAGGTAGGCAAGAGTCACAAAATCATGAGGTTTACACACTATGCTAAGTTGCAGTTTGCTAAACCCCATTTTCTTGCCCTTTGTGGCCGACTCAACCCATGCGCCTTTCAGACAAAACGAGCCATTAAAAGTGTATGCAAATAATATTTGCCCAAGGTCTAGTTTGCTTTGCACCCGGGCTGCTACTGCTGGATGACTCGACCTGAAACAGGATATAAACATGGGAACAGAGCTCAGTGCTGTTGTTGAAATGGAAAACAGATTGTACACAGTGTTCTCTTTTAAAACTAAAGGATTTGTCGTGTGACAGTGTAGGGAAACCATAACCCCTTCAATCCCTTCGTGGAGTTTGGCTGTTGTTTTAATGACAGAGGAGTGTACTGTGGCAATAAACACACTTGTTAGATTAAAACAAGAAGGAATAATCCAAGACCACTCAAATAAAAAGACTTTAATATGGCGTGACTGACACTAAGGCCTGCAAATCTTCATTGTTGATTAATCTGCCTTTTATTATTTTCTCAATTATTCAAATAGTTGTTTAGTTTCCATAAATACAAACTGCAGCTCATACCACCCTGTTGTAAATATGAAATAAATTAACCCTGTAAAATGTCAGAAAAATGTGAAAAATGACCATCAGTGTTTCCCAAAGCCCAAGACGACGTTCTCAAATGTCACCCAAAGATATTCAGTTTGCTGTCACAGAGGAGGAAACCAGAAACCAGAAAATATTCACATTTAAGAAGCTGGAATCAGAGAATCTTTCTGACAAAAATGACTCAAACCATTGTAGCTCTAACTGACACCAAAACCTTACACCCAATATACTGAGTAGGCCTGCAAGTATGACTATTTTGATAGTCAAATAATCAACTATTCAAATTAGGAATTGCACAATTACTCTCTGGCTTTGTTTTAGCTATCAGCTTTTAAATGTAGCTTGAGTTTTTTTTTAGGCATCTAAATCTAAATCTAAATGAACTTCTGTAAGTGACAGAGTAGGCTATAGTTACTAGAATTATGGTAGAGACAAATTAGGGCGGCAAAAACCTAAGAAGTGTCCAAGAAAAGTTTCTGACGTTCCATTCCTGCATGACCCCGCAAATCCAGCTGCGTTGCAAGGTAACGTGATCTGGGCAGCAGGACTGCCTTCTAGGGATGAATGAGTAAACCACTATCTGTATCTGTATCTGTTCATAATATTAAAGTATCTGTATCTGTACTCGGAATCGGTGGAGCTTAACCCGGACGTGGGCATGACTAACCGGAAGTTAGTTATTTAAGCCTGAAATAGGTATGGGTTGATCAAAAGTTGCTAAATTTATTAGAAAACTGTTTACATAACAGCCTCAGAATTGCACTTCAAAACGATGTTTTTAATTACAATAGAAGAGAACTGTAAAAGAAAACAGATATAGACACATTTAACTCTGACGATACTCGTAAAAAGTACGTTTTATGTACCGGATACTCATTTCAACCGAGTACTTGCTCAACCCTACTGCTTACCACGCCAGAGCGATAGTTGGTGGCGGCAATGCACCTCAAAGTTGGTTTGCCAGAGAGTAACAAGAAAACAGGGAGGAAAGTGAAATTGTAAATACAGAGCAAGTGGAGTTGTTTTTGTTTATATGGAAGAATTTACAGAACAGTCACTGTACCGTTATATATACCATTTCCATGATAAAAAATTACATGTAGTCTGCCGCAAGAGAAGATTTTGACTTTGGGTGCCTGCAATAGTTCCTTCTTTGCATTTGTTGAGGTAAATGACTCCAAGGACATTTTCCAAATATTAAAACCAACTAATAATTTGATAATTTCTCATGTAGTAAGAAAGTTGCTTGTTTGTCTCCATTTCATATCATCATAAAATGAGTCTTCGTGGAGTTTGGCTGTTGTTCTGACTAGCTAATTAATTTGAAGAACATGAGTCATTATTTTTGACAATGAATCAACAGGATGATCAATTAAAAACAAAACCCAACTGATAACTGGACTGAAACGATAAGTTGAATGACTTAAAATAATGAGCATCAACTATGACAACCACTATAATTGTTTTAGGCATTTATCAAGCTAAAATGCCAAACTATGTCTGGTCTCAACTTTTCAAATGGGAGGATTTGCTGCCTTTTTTCAGCTTTATATAATTATTAATTGAATATTTTGTGGGTTTTGGACTGTCGATCAAACAAAACAAGCAATTTGACTTCACCTCAGGCTCTGAGAATAATAAATGGATGAATCTGCAGTATGGTGAAAATAAGTGAACAAGTGATTTGAAGACATCACCTTGGGCTTAATTAATGAAAACGGAAGTGTGAAGTGAAGTAGGTCTGCCTTTTTCTGATATAAATTCATACTAGCTGTACTTATTATATCAAACCTGGGTAAGATATGTAGGTGTTTTGTTGCCAAAATGGTTGTGTGAATGTTCACCCTCCTTTTTTATTCGCCACTGCATTACCAGCTCTGCATCATTTTGAAAGTGCTCTCTTCTCAGGCTCTTCGTAGGCTTGTTTACTCCCTAAAGTACAATTCTTAGCTCCTGGGTCAGAAGGATCCGCAGGAGGAAAAACAGCAGCCGGTCTGTTTGCAGTGTGAGAGAGGGAGCGTGAGGTGAGCAGGGCTATTGATAAGTGCGGGCAGCTGGGTAATAGAGAGGAGAGACAGGACCTGTTTTCATCAGCCTGCTGCCCAAGGCTGTCTGGAAAAGATGTGTGGACACAGCACATCATATTACACACACACAGAAGCAGACGTGAACACACACACTTCAGGGTACCACCTGACACTTCCAATTGGAGCAGCTGATCAATGACCATAGTCATTTGATTGAGCTCCCGCATTGTCCCATCGTTTGGTTAATGTGACTGTGTGTCAGCATGAATATGAAATCAAAACAAACGCGCTGCAGATTGTTCCTTAACAAGGCCTGGCTTTATAGAAATTGGTGGCCATGGAAACTCACCACACTTGCCTAATCACGTCCTGGCTTCTTCAAATCAGCCGACTGAAGGTCACCTCGTCAAGCGCACGTGTGTCAAGCACTCAAATCAAAAGTTGTAGTGTCTTATTTTGAACTGATTTGACTCTCCCCCTCCTTCCCCTTAATAGCAGATCTTTCTTCAATTTCTTCTCTTTGTGCGAGCCGTAATTGAAAAAGTCACACAGTAACATCACTCAGCTAAATCGCCGGGGCTCTCTCATGGGAAGTGTTATCAGGTGTGGGAGGTTATCTCTCATCTACTGTACATGCAGGTTATTAAAAGCAGGATAAAGCAGTGGGTGAGACGGCAGCACTTTCCTTTCTTTTGTCACTGCACCGACTTAAAAATCGCGTGTTGACATTTCAGCTGGATTTTAAAAGCCTCAGAGCTGATAAGAAGCCTAAATTGACCACCTTATCGAACGCCATTGTTCTCTTCCAGCCGAGAAATGCAAGAGGGTCACACCGTCCGCCAATGACTATGAGGAAGTCCTGCAATAATTACTTTGTTTCCTTGAGCACACATGTGAGATAAAAGCCGGTTGCAGCTTGATGAAATGGAGTTTGGTTGTAGATCAGGTTTGATTTAGCACCCAGAGGGATGAAAGATCACAAGAAGAACGAGGCTGGATGTTGTAATTCAGATGATATTAAGAATACTGGCGACCTGTCCAGGGTGTACCCCGCCTTTCGTCAGCTGGGATTCGCTCCAGGCCCCCCGCGACCCTGTACGCAGGATGGATGATATTAAGAATTGATTGAGCATGTTTAGTGATTCATAGCTTGGGAAAAAAAATATCTTGGGAAATCTTGAGGGTAGAGATTAATTGTAGACCCACATATTCATACGCACAAGGTTCACTTTCTTAGCTATTTGCAGAGCTTTAAACCATATCCCCATGTCTTCTGGAGATACAGTTAAAAGGTCCAGGGCAAAGGTGGCTTTATTTGCATAGCACCTTTCAAACACAATTCAAAGCTTTACATAAGAACAGCATTAAAAAACAAAAATTAATTAAGTAGAATAAAATTGCATGAATGAGAATTAAGTAATTTTTAGGACGAGGCCACTTTTTGAGCATTACAGACAGAATTTAGGACACCAAGGCCAAAACCAGCGGTGCGGACCCTCTGTTGCCCTCGTGGTGGTAAAAACCGAATGAGCAGATTTGCGGTAAAAAGCAGCTGCTCAGATGTTGGTTCTGTCTCTATGGCGCAAACAGGCACCAGCAGTTCCAGTCCAGTGTTCGTGTGTGCACATGATGCGTTCAGGCACGCTACTGTGTGCAGGTCAACCACATTTTGGCAGTGCTAGAGGCCAGCACATATCACTTCCTTATTTAACAGATTATTATTTAGTTTTGCCCATCAAATGTCAGAAAATAGTAAAAAGTGGTGTCTTAAAATTGCTTGTAGTAGCATTAAACAGAGGTTTGTGAAGAGGTCATTATAATTAAATGCCTTGTCAGTGGAGATAGGCAGGGTGCGATTTGCCAGGGGGGATGCGTTGGATTTCCCCCTTTCTCATTTCTATGTCCCTGCCTCTTCTCCATCCATCCATCCATCGTCAACCGCTTATCCTGCGTACAAGGTTGCAGGGGGGGGGGGGGGGGGTTGGAGGCAATCCCAGCTGATATTGGGCACAAGGCGGGGTACACCCTGGACAGGTCGCCAGTCCTGGCTCTGCTCAATATTTTTTATCCCCCCCTCAGAGTTACTACTACTTCTCCAGTGATGCAACGGATCACAAAACTCACGGTATGGATCGAGTTTTGTTAGGGTTTGCTGTGTGTCGAAGGGAAGGCAGTCGATATTACTGAACCTGCAATAAATGTCACAATGTGATGGTCTGTTTCTATGATGACAAGCAGCCCAGTGTCCCTGTTACACCAGTGAACATACCCGAACACACAGCTACGGGGTTTCACTCAGTGACAATCTTGAAGGCGACGGCTTTTAAATCAGTCGCTCTCCCCTTACCCACTCACTGTCTTTTCTATCTTTTCACTGCAACTCTGCATCGCTTTGATAAACTATGAGAAAAGTTTTCTCATAGGGGGGTATTGTCATGAAGAAACCCTCCCCCCTCAGAGAACTTGGGCGGTGGCACCTTTTTTTCGTCACTATTTTAATTCTACTTCATGCTCCACCATATTTTAGTGTTTACTGTCTACTTCAATCTGCTCCCTTTCCCTTCAGCAGCAGGTGCTCCTCATGTGGAGGAGGTTGGTTAATGACATAGCCCATCGAAACGAAAGCAACATGGTAGTTAATGAATGACATCTGAGAGACAACTCTCTCTGTGGTTGTCTGCAGAGTGCTAAAATGGGCCCACCCAAGAAAAGTCTATATGTGGGAAGCACTGGATCGTAGCGTTGTAAAGTCCCGCCGTGTTTCTGACTGCATTGACATGATAGCGCATGATGTGAAAGTTCAAATTTCAAGAAAACTGATGTGTTTGAAACACAAGAAAAAGAGCAGTAAGCAAAAACAACAGCCTGTTAGACTGACGGCTGACCAGTTAGCCCACTTTTCCATCACTGCACTCCTCCTGTGTCACCCAAATGAACACGATCTCCCTTCTCACCATCCCTCCACACACACACATACACCAACACAGACACTCTGACCGGCCCAGAGTAGGTGTCAAGAGATAAATTACGACTTTATAATGTAACACACAGCTTACATACGCCAACCGTTTCACGAATCAGGTAACTGAGCTGAGTTGTAACAGCAGGGTCAGACACTCAGGAGAAATATTCATACCTACACCTCAGGGAACAACTCTCCGAATGTGCATTCAATTACTGCCAGTAGATAAGAGAAACATTTTTTTAGGGATCTACTGGCAAGCCTCTAACGTTATTCAAGCTCTCTGTTTTTGTCTCTAAACCTCTTCTACCTGTATTTAATTGATAGTGTTGGAATGCACAGTGTTTAGACCAGGAACTCAAACCCACAGATATACAGAAATGGTTGTGGATAGATTTCACTCACCCAAGGGCACAACAAAAAACAAGCGGTATCAGATATGCAACAGAGTATCTCAAGGAGGTGACTGTGTGTTTTTGTATTTTGAGGTGATATGAGAGTCCGGAGATCTAATCACTACAGTAACTATCACAAACAAACACCTGGTTCTACATTTTCCACATTAAAGGTGCCCTGCTGAGCTTTCTTGTAAACAAAGTTTACATTCAGTGTTCCTCACCAAAACACATTGTTTGTATCCATAGCCTGTATAAAAGAAGTGGACGTAGCCACTGTGATGTTAATCATTTGTTTGTGTACTGCTGTTTTGAAGCCTCAAGTTTGGTAATTTGACCGTAGCCATCTTGTTTTTTTTCTAACCAGACGTGACCACATTCGGACGAGAAGTTGGAGCTAACTAGCTTGGTTGGTAAGATGCATCTGTAATTCATGTTGCAGTATTATTTAATGCGAATTTTGGCTAGCGAAAAAAAATGTACTTACTGGGGGAAAAAATTTAAAGCCGACTCCTCAGAATGAAAAATATTAATATAGATAGTACAGATAAAAGTACCATAGCAACAGAAAAAAAATTATCAAATAGCTTGTGAAAAATAAGGTGTAAACATAAGTAGGCAACTGAGTTAACAAGAAGTGATTATTACATATCTCCGTGTTTCCGGCAGCGTTTTATAGTGGAGGTGCCTAAAATAACATCTGAGGAAATTCTTACATTTTTATGAAATATAATTTCACAACAAAAGCTACGTATTATATGAGTGAGGTGATTGTTTAACTCGTAATCCAGTAACTACATTAAACAGGAGAGGGTTTAACACCTCCACTAACCACCAAACTCTGAATCATATCATATTTTTAGTTATTTCTGACTCTAGTCTATTGCAAATCTTGAAAGTTAAACCTTATTAAGATTTAATAAGGGATTGGTTAGATTAAGATTAGCTAAAATGCTATTGAACCATAATCTCAATCTTGACTTGGTAATCGTGTATCCATTTAAATTACCGTTTTGCAGTTTTTTTCTAAATGTACAGATGAAACTTTAATGGTCTTTAAAAATGTATTCAGCTTATTAACCGAGGAGTAGAGGTACACACCAACCTTTAAAACTAATAACTAAAATTATTTTTTTCCTTTTCTAATGTTATCCTCATTTCAGAGACTTTTTCAATTGTTACACACAGTAACTCCAGTTTTCAAAACAAACTCTTAACAGGTAAAAGTCAGTTTCAACCAGACTCTTTCCAGAGGAAGAATTATTTTAAGCCTTATCTTTCCTGATGAAATTTTTTCACCTGCAGCAATCTTTCAAAAAATGGCTCTGACTGCCATTTCCACGGGTATCCCCTGGATTTCAATCCAGCCCACATTTAGGGGACACACTACAGCAATCTCACTTTTATTGCACCCGTTTCTCCAAGATGAAATGTTTCAATTTCCTCTGGGGGAAACTCAGAAAGTGAAAAAATGGGAGCTCGGCCAAACTGCCAGCGCTGAAATATCTCTCCCTTTCAGTAATCGTCCTACAATCTTCCCTATCTTAAAAAACAGGAGCAATATATAATATATTGAATGGCACAGGGAGCAGACGAAGCACTGCTATTGCCAGCCAACAATGGCCAATATCTGAATGAATGATAGTCATTTGATGCACAGATTGAATCCTTGATCTCATTATGAGTTTGGAAAGTTTCCAGGGGAACGACACCATTGGTCAGCTGGATGTTCAGCTGTTGGTTACTGTAAAGCCTGAGGGAGGCTTTAGAGGCCCGAGGGGAAAGCCTCATTTCTGACATCTTAGTTTATTGTGAATCCTCTGATGTGCTTTAACGCTTACAGCTCAATCTGCCTTCTTTAACCTCCGTATATCTGGAGACATTACTCTATGACCTCATGTGTAAGGTGCATTCATGAAAAGTTTTATTGCAGCTCAATTAAAGCAACAACTTAACTTATTTTTATACAGTTGTGGAAGATTTAGATCCTTACAACCCAACCATATTAAACACGGTAAGTACAAGTTAAAATCCTGCATTTAAAATTTTACTTCGGTAAATGTACTGCAGGATAAGCAGAATTTACTCAAGTATCAAGAATTTATGCTGACTGTGCCCTGTCAGAGTGAATATTATTATGTCATTTATTACTGATGTATTAACTTGTTAGCAGCATCTTAAGGTTGTAATTGATTGATTGACTACTTAATATACACTGTTTGGTATTTTAATCATAATATTTCGATGCTTTTGAAATAATAATCAGAAACAGTTTTGATAATTGAACAATCATCAAAGCAACTTTATAAAACCAAAACATTAATTACTCTTTTCCACCTTCTAAATTGTGAGGAGTTGCTGCTTTTCTTTGTCTAATGTGATAATACAGAAAGTTGCAGATGAACATTTAATATCCAGGAATTCCCATCAGCTACACGGCAGGACAAACCTGAACTATAAGTGAAAACAAGAGCTGATGTTGATTTGATTTAGATTTTAAACTTGCTGCTTGTTAACTGTAAATTAACACAATAGCTTTAATGTTGTATTTAATTTAATGTTGAACAGGGCCCCTTTTATTGTTTTAGAAAATATGCTTAAAGTGAAAATTGTCATTTTCTTTGAACTCTTAAAATATGTTGTGTATAAAAAGTGTTTGCTTGAGCCAGTTAAAGGCACGCTACGTGCACGGTGATCAGGGTGATACCACCTCTGCCTCATTTTGAGCCAGTAAAAACCCTGGTGTTCACAGCACTAGCATGCAGTTTGCTGTTTTTCTCACTTCTTTATAGCTATTTACTCTACAAACACAGTGAGATGACAGCTGTGAGTTGATACACTGGAGCCAGCCAGCCGTGTTAGTCGTGTTTGTCTTGTCATTTTCTTCCAGCAGAGCTCTTGGCAGTTGTCTTTGACTTTTAATGTCACTTAGTTATCAGTACATTGATGTAACTAGCTAGTTACTCATTGGCCACGGCTGCTTGGAGGAGTGTTGTTAGCTGCTGGGGCTAAGATTCATTGCGTCATCTCTGCCCTGCAGGACTAGTTCCCCTCTGACTGAGAGGTTGTTTTTGCTGACCAGCAGCAGAATGGTTGGCCGGAGGCAGGTAACACTACAATCATATTGTCTGCCAGCCCAGAATTTTGCCTTGCAAATGTGCAACCCAACTTCATGCCGATGCAAAACCAGCCTTTTCCAGCCCAGTCAGCCAAACTTGTTTTCCATCTCGTCCAAAGCTTTTTACATTCCCATGATTTGACACATGAGAGGGAAAGTCATGAGATTGACCTCGGGGGGAAATATTCTTGAAAAGGTCGTGTTGTACCATCTTCTCTTTTACCCTTGTTGGTTGATTCTTATGTCTTTGTAGTGGTCTTAGCTGTGTGATTAATCAACATTTTGAAGCATTATCAGCCAGATAACACTCATAGTTGTGTGTTGTATGGGGAATAAATAGTTTCTTTGCTAGTTTCTTCTGTCTTTTCACTATGTTACATGAAATGGATGGATTCAGCAGATCTTCATGTAACGTGCAGTTAAAAAGCATTAAAGGTTCAAAATCTTATATAGGGGTTATAACAGAACAGGTTAACATGGTTTCGTTATTGCTTGATTACCTCCGTCACAACAATTAATTATCCATGTACTGTCATACAAGTCGAGTTTTTAGTGGTGAAAACATGGTGCCAAGAAAGAACTAAACATATTCAAACTCATGATTAATTTATAGCCATTCACTCGGAGACAGTCATGTCAAAGGACCATTTTAGGACTGTTCATTGCAACAAACAGATATGCAGTCGTATTTGGCAGAGGAGGCTCTGAGCTCCAAGATGCTCCCCTAACGGATCCAAGCAGCCTGCACGACTCCGAGGCCAGCACATTAAAACACCCCCGGGGGTGCAAAGAGCACAAAGCAACAGACACATATCGCTGAGATATGAAATATACATAATGCACAAGGCACAAGGCAAGAAATGCCACCAAGTAACAAGAAAACAGGAGGGGGAGGAAGCTGCTGGCAGCGGCGGAGGGAGGAATGCGGCTGAGCAATCAGAGGATTCAGAGTTGGAGCTTGTCAGAAGATTACTGACCCGCTTGAACGTGACTAGTAATTGTAAAAGTCAGCCGATAGTGACTTCAGAGGTCTTTGGGGACTAATGCTCCATTAATGTGATAGTTCCCGATGCCCGCTGGGAAATTACCTCCTCTCTTGCTCCCCTCCTGGAAGATAAGGGACACTTCAGCTGGGCGGGTGCTTGCCAATGCGGCAGTGTGTTAAATCAGGGTCCTGTAGTTAAAGCACAGCCGGTCGAACCACTGGGCCTCTCAGCCGCTCTGAGGTGCACTTGGCGTGGTACACCCTCTTGGCTTTTTCATGAGTGGCTGTGGATGTGTCGGAGGTCCCAGTGAAAATGCAGACGAATGTGTGGTGGTGATCGTTTCAGCCGGTTTACAGTCAAGCCCACGTCAAATCACAAGAGAAAGTGGAGGGCACACAAAGACAAGCGGACGCTACTCTGTCCAAGTTGACTTTGTCTGTGTCATCTGTGGCTTCACTCACCTCTGGCTCTGGACTCTTTTTATGTGCTGGCGCACAGCAGCAGCCCGTAGGGGGATAATTAGACGCCTTGGGATAGCTAAGTCATGCTTTGCTTTGGCACAAATAATACAGTCTTTCATGTCTTTAAAGGCATTAAAAAGCCTTTAATGCTAACTCGAGGAGCACTGTACATCAAGAGTGTATTCGTTGGTGCATTTTTCAAAACCCACGTGTACATCGTTCCCTCCAGGACTTTGCATTATTAGGTGTAGTCCCACAGCATAACTGAAGGCTGTTACATCACAGTTGCCTGGCTTCGCTACATCTTGAAAATTTACACGACTAATGGGTTCACAAATTAGTGAAGAAAAGGAATGATTACAAGAGCTATGGCACATTCCTTTTTGAAATGATCCAACTAACAAGTATTGCCTGTGTTGTCAAAGCCTGATATATCTTCAGTTGTATATGTGTACATATCCTCTGTGCCGTGAAGCTCCGTTGATGTCCAAAACGTCAATGAGCCACACTGCTGCACTGGATAATATGTTCTTTAGATAAGGTGAACAAAGTAGTGCAGCTCAACAAGTGGCTGAATCAGATATGCAGACCTCAGTGGTGGCAGTAGGCCCGATTTAAAGCATGCAGGCAAAAAGATGGTGCTGATGTTACAAGTAAATGTCCAAGAACAATGCTGCTGTTCCTCAAATCACAGGAAAACTCTAATTGCCACCAGAATTAGATTCTTCTTCCCTGAAAGCAGTATTAATGCAGATTTTACATGAAACTGCATTCCATTAAAAAAAATGGATGAAATGATTCTGTAGATAGGGAGTAGTTAGTGTTGTTAATTCTTTCTAGGCTTCATGATGAATTACCTGCAGTTCTGTTCAAAATCAAACTTTATTTAGTGTGTGGCTAGAACAGCAAGATATTCCTGGGAAGTAATCACTTAAAATCACAGGAAAACTTTCAACACTAGATCCTGCTGTTGTAAATACTTTGTACTTGTAAATACTACTGAAAATAGTCGACAACAAATGCGCTTTTTACTCTCGCTTGAATCAAAACCACAGTGCCTATTTATTTGAAGTAGTAACTTTTAATAACCTTTTTTAAGAGACTCGTTTATAGATTTACACCCTCATAGGTACAAATGGGTAGGGAAGTTAGACATTTTTAAGAGAAATCTTTTAATGAAATATAGTTGCGATAGATCTGCTTTTATTTGAAGCTGCACTCAGAATGTGTTGCACTAGTCCTCTACTGTTCTATAAGTACTTGGAAAACTGTACTTTCAACTAAATGTACAACAAAAGACCTACAGGGTCAGAGAGCTAAGGTTAGGAATAGAAACTGTTTTGTTTCGTGGACACACATCCTTCCTTTTATTCCACAAGATACTGTGTCCTCTACCTCTGTCGTGCTCTCTTTCTCCTTCGCTCGCAGACAAAACCATTCAAGACCCAGTGATTAATTATTTACCCGGGCAATGAAATGCCAAAGCCTAGAGAGACACACCACCAGGAGAGAAAAGGTCGCTCCCTTCGTGCTCATAGATACACACACTATGATACACACTCATACACACACAACAGTGATGGATGGCAATAACATCTTTATCGGTGCTTCAGGTAGACAGAGTTTTCATCCTCATGTCCAAACGCCGTCGGGACCAAGGGCAAAGCAAAAACTTGACTGATGAGGTGAAATCTTCAAGCGAGCCCAGAAAAAAAGCTCTCATTTAAAAACCACTCACATGTCAGAGGTGCTGAACTGTCCGATCAATAGCAGTCTCGGACTCTGTCAAAGTGTGTGTGTGTGTGTGTGTGTGATGATGTGCAGGCCGGCGACTGTGGAGCTAACTGTAACCTTTCCTTGATGAGCGAGCGCAGATGCAGATGGGAAAATGTCACCCGCTGAAAAAACAATAAATGTGCATGTTTTTAAAGAAGTTTAGTCGCTTTCAATTTTGCTGTTTAGTGGAAGGATGTTTGCGTGATTAAAGTTTAATTGCTTTCTTAATGTCCCTCCACAGCTCCACAACACAGCTGGCCAAATGGGTTGCCAATGCTGCAGGATGATCAAAAGGTGAGAAATGTGTCTGCGGTTGTTTGTTTGGTGCCACTTTTTTCTGTCTTACAAGTGAACGTTGCCAGGACACTATCTTATTATTGTTAGATTTCAGTGATTTAAAGGGTCGGTTCACAAGAATTAAATGTTTTTTCCCACATTCCTCTAGTGGTAATTAGCCAGTTTTGGTTTTATGTTTCAAGGACATACGTGTCTCAGAGCCTCTAAAAAAACGTGGAGGTGATTGGAAGGTAATTTGTGACGTCCTAAACAGCGGCCACACTCATTCAGTATATGGCTTTTACTGTATGAAACAGCTCCTCTGCCCTTTTTCTTGCTGGTTAATGTTTTAATTCGCACAAGGGTATAAAGTTTTTATGATGTTATTGGAGGCAGTCTTTATTTCAGGCGGTGTGGCCCACCTGCACTATAAAACCCTGCTGGAACAGGACAGAAATCAAATCGCTGGTTCAGTATACATTCACACAACATACATTTTATGCTATGTCTGTGTTGTTTATTTCTATTTGTGTATTTTGTATTTCTTTTTTTTTTAAATCCAGTGCCATAAACCGGTTTATTTTTTTTATGGCAAAATACGACATTCCCGTCAGGCTCAGCTGTGCTTTGTTTAGTGCTAATAGGCATATGTGAGCATGCTAACACGCTAAATTAAGCTGGTAAACATTAAAACTGCTTATCGCCATGCAGTGGCGGCCCCTGCCATATCTCTCAGGGGGGGCAATTGTTGCAATAATGGCTAAGATGACCAGCTCAATGGTCTAAGTCTGCTATGAGACAAAGATTGTTCCTTAGTCTACATACTGTGCCGTATTTGTGAACAGCTACATCCTGAAATTCACTGTCAATGTCTACAATCAATGAACAGTCCACTGTGAAAATCAACAGCCATTTTTCAGTTCACCCTCAAAGACCTTTAGATATAAAAGCAGCTACTTTAGCAATAATGAAAAAGAATGACTCTCACAATCATCTGATTTAGCTGTGACAAACCTTTTATTTAGGTACAACAAATCCAGAATAAAGCGCAGTGGCACTGGGCTGATGATGTGCAATGAATAAAATTATTTACAATTAATCTTGCATTGCAGCTAAGGAACCCGTCTCAAGTAATAGGCTACAGTGTAATAATGTCACATATATTGTATATGAAGGTGGATCAAACATTGCTATTCTTAAATGTTTAACGGGGAACAGAGGAGCACAGTATTAATTTTCATTCCTTACATTACACAAGACTAATAAGGTAAGCAGAGAGTTGTAAAAATTCTTGAATGTTCTCCACTTGTTATCCTGTAGATACACAGTATTATTAGGGATGTGGGCTGTATTAAAAGGATCCACTGTTACATACTCTATAATCACACAGTAACAACGAGCTATGTGCTGTTCTTAGCTTAGCCTATGGCATTTTACAATCTGAAATTAGCCTAGTGGCTAGCCTACTTTTCCTCTCCTCATAGCTTAACAAATTACATGAATTAGGCTATACTGTATCTTAAGTCCCTGCATCTCCCGACACAACACCTCGGTTAAATTTTCAGCCTGAACGGACATTTTGTACAGTAGCTGATCGTAGTGAGAGCAACAGGCTGGAGGACCGCCAAGTCTTTTACAGGTGGCAGAAGCGAAGCTCTGCTGCTGGGCGCATGACGTAAACACGTAAGTAACCCATAGAGATTGCTTTGCAGCGCCTGCAGTTCGAAAAAAACTGCCTTTACATGAAAGTGAGAGCGATCTGGACGAATTACAACCAGACTGAAATTGCCCAAAAGAAGCGGGACTCCACGGAACACGACTTGACGCTGATTGGAAACGATATTCAGAGACAAACTGTCTGTCAAAAACAGTAACAGCTAACTAACGGTGTGGTAGAAAGTGTGAGAAATATCCCCTGCCTTTCCCGGCTTGGCGGCGCCCTAATGAACAAACCGCCCCTGTCAACATGTTAGCATGCTGATGGTAGCATATAGCTCAAAGTACTGCTGTGCCTTGGTACAGCCTCAGAGCTGCTAGCAAGGCTGTAGACTCTGGCTCTGTTCAAAACGGGAGGCAGCTGCCTCAGAAGGCATCACTTCCAAGTGAAGGCATCTCTTTTAACATGGGTTTCGATCAGCCTTCTATGGCAGCACTTACGCCAACGCACAACGTCAGCTAGCCTTAGCATCAGCTAACTAGCCAAATGGCTAACAGATGCCTCCAAAATCATACTGAACAAACTTGGCTGGTTACAGTCACAGGCTAATATGATAGTTCAGTGTTAAGTTCTCACTAGCTTTTCAAAACTCGAAGCGAGAAAACTACTAAAAACTTTGAAAAACGTATATTTGTATACAAATTCGGCTTGTTTGTCCGTCATCTTGACCGGTTTTCGTAGGCTGCCGCAGCCACACTGGATTGTGGGTAATAGGTGGCGTCAAGTCACCATCAATGCTGCCTTCAAAACTGGCCATTACAGGGGCAGTTTGAAGGCATCTTACGAGACAGGAAGAGATCGTTCGAGCCGTTTGGAACAGCACTTGATGACTCGCTTTCCTGTTTCTGAGACAGCAGTTTAGCCCGTTTTGAAAACAGCCTCTTTGTCTTGTTATTAAATGAATTGTCGGGGATAAAAATGATGAGTCAGTTATTTAAATTGTCATTGTAGATTTCTTTATCTGCAGCTTCGCAGTGCCAATTCACATGTCTCCTTGTCCACATCATTATGTGGACAAGGAGCATGGAATGTCTCGTTCCATGCAGATAGTGAGAGGTTCATTTATAATATGTCTGCACTCTCTGCCTCACGTGGCCTCTTTGTACAAACTGTGAGTCAATATGCCAATAGCCATCACCCTTGGTTACTGTATTTCTTTGCAGGACTGTCTATTCATTAAAAACCTATGAGGCATCGTTGTCAGGGCTCGACATCGCTCTGCTTTTTGAGGTGAACCAGGAGACAGAACAGGGCCGGGGAACAAGATTTTGATTGCAGATTAATGAAAGGGCACGTTGTGATTCGCATACCAGAGTTGTAATCCCCCTCCCCTCGGCACTTTTTTTCTTACCCATGTCAAAGACACACAAGTGAATGCTTGTAGCACACATACACATACCTCCCTAATTGTCTGGAGTGTCACATTTCTGGGCTTAGTGGTGTTTGGGGTTTGGCGGGGCGGGGGCGTGTAGGTTACTGGGTCAACACCATGGCCTCAGTATCAGCAGGCTGACTCTTGCGGGTTCCCAACAATCCAAGGATTTTATTTTGAAAACTGGTACAAATTGAATAAAAGATATCAGATTTTTGTTTTATTACTTATTTAAAGGGACTGTGGGACATGATCAGAAGTTCATTTTAGATTTCTCAAATCTCTCTTTACTTATGCATTTTATGAGAAATCAGTGTCACAGAAGGCAACATTTACTGTAGATTACAGTGCAGCAGGAAACACAACTTCCCAGGTATATTTAATTGGACATCCATAAATGAGTTAGGGGTTCAGTATGCTTCAAATGAAGTAGTTTGTGCAAAATGTGTTGTTTGCGTCTAAAGGCAGAGGTGTTTATACCTGCTCCTCATGGCCACAGGGCAAAAAGCCAGTCATCACTGAGAAGGCAGAGACGTGAATCAACTCAATGTGTTGCATTGTGTTATAGTAAAAGTTGAGATAGGGTTAACTTCTTTGTCAGATGACCCTGAGTTTTTGTCATAGGCACCCCAATTGAGCTCGTGCAGAAGTCCCATTCAAATATTATGTGTTGTACATTATGTTTTGCCACTTAAAGGTGGAAATGTCCAAGAGGACAATGTGCCTTGCATTAAGACAACTAAAGATTAGGATGTTTATCAGAAGCCTAAAAGTTGTTGGTGGCATAAAATCCATTAGCAGCACTGCACCATGCATTATATTTGAAATCAGTATGATCAGCTTAAATCTGTGTAGTGAGTTGGTATAGCAGACACACACTGCAGATGTGGCTAAACAACGAGGGAAACATCTTGTCTGGTGCACCATCGGTGTTGAGAATGGCGTCTTCCAGGATGGAGGAGCTCCCTAAAAAAATCTCAAAAAACAAAACAAAACACAAAACAGAAAGGGAATTCCGACAGAGAGGGCAAAGCAGGAACTCCCCAGATTAAATTGCACCTGCTTATATGCAAAATCATTAAAATCAGAGCTTAAGCCTGAGGAGCTGCTGCTCCTCTCTTTCTGTGGGACTTTCTGTGCCTTTTTTGTCTGTTTTGACTTCATACATTGCAGCAAAAAACAAAAACTGAAATGTTTGCTCTTTGAAAATAGCTTGGAGATGAGAGCTGATGAAAATACAGTTTCTCACACAGCTTTTGTCCAGCTTTATGAATCATTGGTGTTTTATATATATATATATATATATAAAAACACCTTGTGTGTGTCTGGCTTCTCTGAAAGCAAGCTTCAAATTTCACCTTGGCAGCCAGGACTCAGCGGCAGCGCTGCCCAGGAGTGAGAGAAATGGAAAACATTCATTTTCTCAGCTCTCCACTGCAAAGGCAGACAGAGGGAAGGATGCAGGGTGAGGTAGAGGTGCTTAAGTCAGAAAGGGTGAGCATGTGTGTGTTAGCTTGTGGCTATAAAGGCGTAGGCGGGTGATGTGTTTGTGTGTCTGCTTGCCAGGAGGTGAGGAAAAAAAGCTGTTATTGAATCAGTCAATACATCTGAAAGTTATGTCCTTAATTCTCAGGTTCTTGCTAAGTACGTGAATACTGAAGAGGGTGAGATAAAAGCACAGAATAAGGAGCACAGAAACAAGAGTGGAGGGCACAACTTGAGAAAGAAGGAGGAGGAGGAGGCAGGAGTGAGACAGTAGATGGAAAAAGCTCGAGGGAAGGAGCTCAAATCAAGGAGAAGTCAAGTGCAAAGGGATAGTAGATTAGTGAGCTGCGACTACATTACAATGACGCTGAAAGAGAGACGAGGAGGAGGCTTGTGAGGAGGGGAAGGGGAGAGGCACCTGGAGAGGTGTGAGATAGAGGGGGCTCTGCTGGGGTCATGAGGCTCGCATGGTGGAGGAGAAAACAAATGTAAGGAAGAAGAGATGGTAGGCGCTCGCAGCAGGTGATGTCTGACACTATCTTCAAAAAAAAGCCCCCCTGCCAACACTCTGAATACCTTTCCAGGTGCATGTGTGAGATCTGTTGCTTATACCGTTGTAAGAAAACCCTCCAAAATTGGCTATCAGACAGTCATTACAGCCTACAAGGGGCTATTTAAGGCGTAGAGCTTAAATGAGCATTAATTAGCCTCTGACCTTTCAGGAATTGGGTCATGTTATTAAACTGAATCGACAAGTCTCTGGCAGAGCGCACGGTGGCTTGTAATTTACACAATATAAGACTTGCACAGCAGAGGAGCGAGCAGACGACAGCAGGGACTCAACAGAAACACCAGGAAATACATCACACCAATGCTAAATAATGGATCAGTGCTGCTTTATCTGATTGAGAATGGGAGCTCTTATTATGCTGGTTGCAGTTGAAAATGCCCCTTGTCACTCATATTAATGAGCTGAACTATGCGGCATAACTAGGGCTCATTATTTTCTTTAACAAAATGAAAAACAAAATGTGAATTAATTTGTGTTTCTTATCATTTGTTGTTTTTTTTCTTACTTAGACTTAGGCCTATAATCAGCTGCCATTTTTTTTGTCTCTGTTTGTTCCTTCAGTTTCTGTTATCGAAAAGTATTTTCTGAGCTGTAAGACCGTTAACTGTAAACTGGTGATCAGTATCTTCTCACAGCAGGAAACAGCTAATTATGTGTAGACATAAATCTGAAAATCAGTGAAGTATATCTTGGTATTTTTCAGTGACAAACTATGCTACTAACTACTACAATTATTTCTGTGAGCCTAAGAGATAATCTAGTATCATTAACTTCTACCGTAAAAAAAAGTTATCTGACATTTTTAGCATAATGCTGAGTAAGCTAGCATCTAAGAGCAGTCTGATTTAAAGCAGGTAATTGTGGAAAGTATTTGCTTTATTTCTGAGAGTTATAGCAAGATGAGAAGACTGATACCACTCTCACACCTGTGTGTTAAGTATGGAGCTAGAACCACTAAGCTGTTAGACTAGCTTAGCTTAAGCTAGGCTAACTGCCTCTTTCTCTGTACCAAATGAAAATCAAAAATTGATATCAATCTTCTCAGCTAACTCTTGGAAAGAAAGCCAGTAAGCGTTTTCCAAGATGTTTAATCCATCCATCCATTGTCAACCGCTTATCTTGCGTACAGGGTCGAGGGGGGCTGCAGCCAATCCCAGCTGACATTGGGCGAAAGGCGGGCCATACGCCATAGACAGATCGCTAGTCCATTGCAGGGCCCCAAGATGTTTCATTTTTCCTTTAAATGCTGCCGATTGTTTAGCTTTACTTATTTTCCTTTTCTCATTATTTTCCAGCCTTTTTGGCTAGAGCTAGGCCAATAAATAGCCAGGTATCAGTGAATATGTCGGACATAAAAAAACAAGAAATTGAAGTACAGAAATGCCAAACACCTGCGTTTGTGTTCGCATTGTGTTTCATCCTCTTCACTTACATGAATTTTTTCCTGTGGTTCCCTCTGCTCCGTGGAAGTCAGCAACACAAACAAAACATCTGACAGTAAAAATAAGCATTTCGCTGAACCAGAATTGGAGAGAGAAGAGTGCAGTCAGAGGCCTTTGTACAGTCTGCATAATATATCTGACATTCATATGAGCAGTGCAAATATTACCACAGCCACGGCCTGAATGCAGCCAGTATAAACATCAGGTGCATGCATGACTTAGACGAAACAGTGGCATTTAGAAAGGTACAACAGTGTATAGTGTGTGAGGGTGTTTTCATTGATTTTCACGGGATCATCTGACTCCTGGAGCCCAGTCAGACGGACAGAAATAGTCCTGTCTGTCTGCCGCCAAACTGATCCAGGAAATCAAACAGTGTAACTCAACGCCTTTGGAAGTTAAAATATATTGCAAATGCATCTTTCATTCTGTCTCGTCTCTGTAGCAGGTTTGATTCAAAGTCATTTGTGTTGAAATTAGAAGATGTAGGTGTATTTTCTGAACTACTGATTGTTTCCATTGCTTTTAAAGTCTAGAAAATGTTGGAAAATAGTGAAAAATATCCAGACTCTTTTTGATGTGGTCACCATGGGCTATGGTGACCACATCAAAAAGAGTCTACAGCCATGCTAGCATCTCTGTCCGGCTGTATTTAGGTACAGTGAAGGTTTTAGTTAAATGCTAACATGCTCACAATGACAATGCTAACATGCTGATGACCATGTTCTCCTTCTTAGTATTAGCATGCTAATATTTGCCAATTAGCACACAAAGTACAGCTGAGGGTGATGGAAATATTTGTTTTGCTGGCAGGCTATTTGGTCAAAAAAGTACAGGACAAATAGAAATTTTGACTGTATGATGGTGCCAGATCTAAAGTCAGGGGATCATCAAAATAATTCATCCTGAGGTGAACATGAATGTCTGAGCCAAATTTCTATCAAATAGTTGTTGAGATATCCAAGTCTGGACCGAAGTGTCCAACCAACATTGACAGTAGCTACGTACAACATTGTAGTAGCTACGCTGCTACCGTTGATAAAAAAATGTTTTAAAAATATCAAATTACAATTATACAATTACATAAAAGCAACAAATCCTCACATTTTAGAATTTAAAACAATACAATTCTTACTTGATAAATTACCTAAAAGACTAAGAAAGTATCGAAGTTATTCACAATTCGACGATCTGATAAGTCAGCTAATGGTTTCAGCACTGGATGTAACACTCGCTCCATCTGTCTCTTTCCCAGCTACATCTATGACCCCTCTGTGGCGGTGGATGTGAGGAAGACTGACTCCGCAGGCGCCTCGCTCTACCAGCCCCAATACCTCTCAGATGCGGCCCCCAGCAACGACCCGCTCAGCAGCCACAACAAGCAGAAGCAGGGCTTCCGCAACATGGGCTACAGCAAGTCCAATGACAGCACACTAAAACTAGAGGTGGACAACAACCATGTCAACCGCAGGCTGCACGCCGCACCCTCAGCCAATGAGGTGCACAGGCAGGGGAGCGAACCACTTCCAGAGGTGTACATCATCCAGCCAGAAGCTCTGGCACCGAGATGGGGGATGCAGGAAAAAGGCCCGAGCCAGGTGCCCATTTACCCCAACATAAACAAGTACGAGAACCAGACAAGTTATGGTGAGCAGGATTACCGTGCGACAGCGATTGGATGGGACAGCTCCATCACTCAGTGTGTGACTGGCAACGAAAGCCTGTCAGCGGACGAGGTGGACGAGGGCGTGGGAGGGACGCCCGAGTATCTGTGCGACACGGGCGACGAGGGTAGCGTCCTGTCAGTGGACATCCACACCAGCACCACCAGCCTGTCCTCAGCAGACACCAGGGACGAGCTCAGACTGCCAAAGACTCTGGACGTTTCCACTGTTGAAAGCGGGATCTCGGTGATGAAGAGCGAGGATGAAGAGGAGGCGAGGGACAAGAAGGAGGAGGTGCAGAGCGTCACAGACTCGATGGTGGCGGAGGCTCTTGCTGCTTTGGAGGCCGCCACCGCTGGGGAGGACTGTGAGTGACAGACCTCTGCGCTGCCTCTTGCTCGTCACCCAAAAACTTGTGACTTGATGGAGCATTCAAAACCACCATGAAACTTTGCCACGGTTCTGAACAACACCCCTTTTGTTTGGAACAAATGAAGGAAAACTGTGTTTACAACAAAAAAGTACAGATTTATTTTTGAACTCAAAGTCTTGGATATTTTTTTATTTTGCTCACACAGACAGAAGATAATGTCTGCCTTGTGAAGGAGGCGACTTTTCCAATGCTGCAAGGTTTGTGTAAAGCCACAAATGAAGAGACATCAGTTTGTAGACTGTGACTATCACCTTCGGTCTTATCAACCCGTTAGCCCTTTTGAATCTAGTGTATTTAACACTCCACCGCCCTTATATGCCTGTACAAGCTCACACACTGCTTTGCCACGTCCATACTTCCCTTGTACAGGTGCTAGTAAAAACAAACACGTTGCTTTTATCACACTTTTGCCTCATTTCGGGGCAAAGCTATGCTTATTGCTAGCATAGAATCAATATGTCCATTGTGAACACACAGTCCTTGCCATAACTCCCTGTATCTTCAGGAATCTCACCCTCGTTTCACTGAGAGGGTGAAAAACAAAAGGTCATCGCATATTTTTTATACACTACCCATGTTTTTTGTTTGTTCTCTTGTTATTTATAATATCTTTACTCGCATCGCTGTTGATTTATTGTGAGTAGAGACTGGACGTTGCTATAGTCTGAAGCAGAGCAGTGAGAGAGGGAGGATGAGAAGCGATCCTTATTTATAGCTTATTGTGTTGATTTCATCAGAATAAAACAAAATGAATGATGTATGTAGAAAATTAGTTTACACACTGTTCTTACATCATCAGACACATGTACACTGACAATTCTCACTGTTTATTTTGTTAATTCATGTAATTTATCAGAAGATCTATGCACACTTGAAATCTTGAGCAGGTTACCAAAGGATAAAAAAGAAAACATGTACATGTCACTAATATCGCCTTAGTTTCTGCAGCCTTTCAACCTTAACCAAACTTTGAGCTTGACAAGAACAGCTAAGGCCAAATCTTTGCTGAATAAAGGGGCCATCAATTCACCCTACTAGCTCTGTTTTTCTTCTTCTATTTTACTGGTCAGGCTATGTGTTTCTGTCTCAAAATATGTTTTATTGAGCCAAAGATTATACATACAGTATATTGTTGTGTCAGTGCTCATTTTCAATTATGTGAAAGATTTATAAAATGATGTTCATGCACATGTAAAGGCTATAGGATCGTATTTTGGGATCGGAACAATATTAAAAATAAGCAAATTAAAAAGAGAAAGGAACATTTTCAAAATAAAGGAAATGTATTTTTTATTTTTGAATGACAGGGTACCCAGTAAAATAGACATAAAATAAATGTAAATCTAAGAATAGGAAAATAAGTCAGATAAGGCAGTCTAGGAGCATTAATTTCCTGCCTTTATCTTCCCCCTTAGTCTTCCTTATCTTCCTAAACCTCTCCTGTTTCCCTGTCCCCTCTCGCACTCATTTACTCATTAAATAGAGTTAAAGTGCAAAAATATAGACAACAACTCAGGAACTTCTATGTGCAAGGCGTGATATGAGTGGTTGCCAAAAATCGTATTATATTGTGGTAGTCTGCCCTTTTCGAACATAACTTATTCTTCCCAGATGTATTGTGTTGGTTAGATCACGTAGCCACATTTTGGAGGAGGGACGCCGTTGTTTCTTTCCACGATTGTAAGTAGTAGTTTTTAGTTTCTGCTGTGAGGACAAATTGTTGTTGGGCTGTGGTAAAGTCTTCTTAAAGCTTCAGACACACCAAGAAGAATGCAAAAATGCTCGGGTTCTAGTGGTGTATTAATAATTTCTGAGATGTTGTTGAAGATATCAGGCCAAAAAGCGGCAACTAGTATACACCTATAGTACAGCGCTATAAAAAAAGAGTTGCTTCTGAGGAATGGCATTTATCACACATGGTTGATATGTTTGGATGTATGCTTTGTATTTTTTACCCCGGAGTAATGGAGTCTATGTAGCATTTTAAATTGTATAAAACAGTGTCTGTCTTTGTTTGAGACTTTGTGTTCGAGACTTTCTTCCCATATGTAATCTGGTAATCTTGAATACTCATTTCTTTTTTCCAGCTGGTCTTAAAACTTTCAGAAGATGGCGAGGTGGTAGGGTGCCCTACAGGCAGGAGATTAAATTGTCTTGTTGACGTTTTAAGGCAGTTGTCTGTTGTTGATTGTCTTTCAATTTCCAATCCTATTAAATATTAATTTGAAATACCGAAAAAAAAAAAAAAGACATTTCTTTTGCAGTTGTGTGAAGGAGCACTTTCGCGGTCTTTGACACTGTGGATTCCTGAGTAATCTCTTAAAGAATGACTTTGTCAGAAAAATAGGGATGTTATGAATTAGTTATAATATTTGAGGAACTCTTAATGGTGTTCTCTTTGTCGAGTAGTGGGATAGGGAGTTTTCCAGAGCTGAATTTTACTTTTTAATTTGTCCACTAGGAAGGGTGGAAGTTGGCCCGCAGAAGAGAGAGAAGTGTTGTTTCATAATCTCAACATCTAGACAAGTGATTTTTTTTCGTCCTTAAATGGACAGTGTTGTGCGGTATTTGGAGGGATTGAATGGATCAATATAATTTTATTCCCATTAATACTGTACCTTGAAAATGTTCCAAATAGGTTAATTCTTGGTTTGTGGATTTGTTATGTCCAGGAGTATATCATCTGCATACAGGCTGTATGGCCTGTGACGTTAGTTCGACTACTCCGTAGATTGCTTATGTGCCTAATAACAAACTAATTGAGGCCAGACGGTGCAGAGGAAATTACACGTGTTTTTTTAAAGAGTGTGTTAATGATAAATAAGGTGTTTTATTCAATGAAGTTTTAAACTTGTTTCACTGCAACTCCCCTTTTCTTTGTTTTTTTTGCCTGCCAAATCATTTCTACTTATTTTATTTGTATCATAAAATAAAGGAATATACTTTAAAAATTGGAAAACTGTGATGTACTTTTTTATTCTGATGATGATTTCAGAATAAATTTCAGGGGTATACATAAAATATTGTGACTTATTAGCTAGCCTTGAAGGAGAACACCCTAACCTAGGTCTGTTCACAATGTTCAAGACAGAAATACTTGGTGAATAGGCCTACCCTCGCTGGGCTAGTGAAAATTCTCTAGCTGACAAGCTAACCGCTAATTTGCTAGATGGCCGGACTAGCGCTAGTCAGTCACAAGAGCTCCTTGAGATTCTTTCTTAAAATAAAGAAATAAAGCTCTCCGTCATTTAGCGATACTTGTTAGAGCCGTAGCTTAGCTTGGTCACTACCTACACAATAAGTTAATAGGCAATATACAATAATAAAATACAGTAACAATAGTATTTTGAGATTATCTTCCAAACATTATAGTAAATGTTTAAAATGTCAAAAAGCAAATGGACCTTCTTGGAGATTCTGTGATGCTGCAGAACATCAAATGCTTGTTTGGCAGTGCTTCCTCCCTCTCTTGTTTCAACATAAACAAGTGCGATAGCTGTGGGACTTCCGTGTATAAACCTCGCCATCGCAGCAGTTAGAGCCTCGGCGGGTGGCGTCCAGGGCCCCGGGGCCTCAGCTAATGAACACCTCAGGGCATTTTCTTTGCTTGAGCCAGGAAGAAACACAGAGCACCTTGGAAACTTCCACAGCAGCAGTGACTCAAGAAAATCCTGATCGGCTGACTGACTTGGGCTCCTCGCGGCAGGAGAGGCTGTTAGTGTGTCTGTCTCCGTGTCTCTGTCAGTGCAGGAGGTGGAGCAGAGCCCCAACGATACCGAAAATAGCCCTTTCTTTGGATATTTATCTATTCATTTCACCCACCCCCTTCCATCTCCGTCCCTCTTGCTCTTCGCTCGCCGCTGTAATTGCTCGCTATGGCTCTCTCAATTATAGTGTGCTCTTTTCAAAGCTAGAAACTTGGTTCTCCCAGTAGTTGGACTTTGTTCAGGCATGGTTTTTACAAGAGCTCTAGTTTTAATTTTACTGATTTACAGAGAAATGCATGTGTTTTGAACACTATTTGGTCAAGTAGCTTTTGCAAATTATTATTATTATTGTTTTTACTTGCAAAATATTTTCTCTAAACTCCCTCACGTGTGTTTAGTTTAAAACATCACAGCAATACTACATAGGGCCTACAGCATGAGGCCCTATGTAGTGTGTGAATACATTCACAGTTTAGCTGAAGGTTGGATTGGAAGGTGTGTCTCTCTCTCAAGGGGGCTGTTGTGGTTTTATTTTCACTTCTCCCCCATGATGGGCAAAATAAACTAATATATACAGCGAGCGGCTCTTCAGTCAGCAGGGAAAATCACAAGCTGGAGAACAAACAAGCTTGTTCTTCTGCACTGACTCCTTCCAAAAGAGCAAAACCGCAATGAAAACATGTCTGATTTAACAAGTAGCCTAACTGTATCTACAGTATTTACAGTCGTACCACTTAACACTGAAGGAAACAAATCTTGTCAAAGATGATTTGAGGAATCAAATCACACAATCACACTGGTTTCTGCTCCAAAAACTGCTCAAATAACAGTTTCCAGAATTAGATTTTGTCTTTAGGAAATTCTGAATGTCGGTGTTGAGAAATAAGTCACACCTGCACCAAAGAGAGAGAGTGTGTGTGTGTGTGTGTGTGTGTGTGTGTGTGATTGTCTGGAGAAATGAGAAAAGAACATTTCCATCTATCTGTGGAGCGTGATGGCAACAGGATCTGCTGTGGAGTTCCTGCTTAATCAAACCAGTGACTCATCTTTTCATCAATGCACCCTTAAACAACAGAGCCAAGCTCGGTTTGTGCGTCACCAGATTACTTTGATCCTTTCAATCACTTCAAGGATACGCAGAAAAGTAGATTATGTGTAGACTGATTGATAGATAACAGCTGGGGATTTTTTTTGGCACAAATAGAAAATGTATGAAGTTGCAAAATAAGTTTCGGGATAAGCATCAAACTCAATATGCGCCATGAATAAACAACTATACTTTGGTCCCTGTAAACCACAGTTCCATGAGTCCCTATTTTAAGCAAAACATGAGCTTAAAATGAAAGTTTTGCATATTGTTTGTTCATGAATATATATCTACATGATCACGTCACTGCTGTCAGGTTGAAATCCTCGATCTCCAAAAAAGGAACTTAAACCCATGTTTGAGCAGGTTTTGTAAGGATTTGAAAACATTTGAAATGAAAAGCTATATCTTAGGTCACCGTAAGCTCCACATCAATACTGGTCTGCAATATCTTCAAAGTAAAATTCCCTTGTAGTAAAACATCAGCCTAAATACAGATTTTGCATAATGGTTTGTTGCATGACAGTGCATTATAGGCTTTATCTGAAGGGGTTTTAAAGTTTTATGAGTCAATAACGGTAAAAATAAAATGTACCAACCAATGGAGAAGTATTTAAAGGATAAGGCTCTATATTTTTCTACTATCAACATCGCATGAAACGACCAAAACCAAACTTGTGTCTGCCTGTCAACACAGTTTCTGCCTGTGCTTGTTTATTAGCATAAACAAGCACAGGTGCTCTCATGAGCCTCTAAAGACAGACACCATGGCCTTTTGGTTAAATACCTGGATTGGATCAAAGAATCCAGACTAGAAGCTTACTTATTATAAGACTGGATGTTTTTGGCCTTTTAGCATTGCGTTGTGTGTGTACAAAAAATTCTAAAAGCACATAAACAGTGTGCACCAAATGTGTATTGGTACGCCGCTGAAAATTGTCCCCAACTAATGGACTGTTGACTCCTCTTTGAGTAACGTTTGCTACAACTTACATTGCCCAGCTGTTACAGGAAATGTTGATCATTTGACACCGTTCAGTTGACTATGTTGTTTTCCATAATAAATGTTACCTCTCGGTATCCTTCACCGTTTCTCTCTACTGTTGTTGTCATCCCAGTGACTCAGTGAATAAATTTGCCTCAACATAACGGCACAAAAGTAGTTTTGCAACAAGGGAATTTGCACCGTAACCTGCTGTGCGCTGTAGATGGAGTGTTTGCAAGCAAACAAAGAGCACTTGTGTGTCAGATTCCTTCATGTTTTTATTAGGTCCATTAGGCAACTGGCTGTAGAGTCCCCGAGGTGTGCACGCTCAGTTAACATGTTTGTTTTTCTCAAGGCTTTGTTGTAGTTAATGATGTCACTCTTAATTGTGGCACACTCGCACTTCCTTGTCTCAGAGGAGCGGGAAGGACTTATAAGAGGAAATATCCCCTTAAAACAGGATTATTGTACAGATTCTGGGTTGTTAACTTACGTGTAAATCTGTACATAAACACAAATCTGAAGCTAGAAACACAATAAGCAGCATAAAGACAAACTGGGATTTTCTCTGAATTTATTTCCTGGTTTCCGTCTAACACAACACAGGCTGGATTTCAGGGTCAGCTGCATGCTAGCCTTTCAGTGTTTGTTGATTTGACCTCTTACTGTACTGAAAACCCGTTAAGCCATCAACACTAAATGGTCTCTCTCACCTTTAAATGTCTGGAAAAGAGCCCCAAAACAGCCCCTCCCCCCCCTGTTTTGGAACTCACCCAACATCCCTGGATGTGTTTCTGGTAATGTTTCACTCTGGTTAAACATTAAATTCCTTACCTGGAAACTGAATTTAATTATTTTCTTAAAGTGAAACTTCAGCTGTCTAGTGGTGACTAGCACAGATTAACAGCAGCAAGTACAGGTGATTCATAAAGTCAGCAACCTAACTTAATAGGGTTGGACAGAAATTTCAAACGTAAACATTTAAAAAATAATAATAATAAAAAGGAAAAAATAGGCACCATACTGGAAGCTGGAGGTCATCCCAGACCAAGTGTGGCTGTAGCGGCAAAACCACTGAGTGTACTGAACTGAGCAAGAGCGAGTTTTATTTCTCATGAGTTCAGCTTTTCATTTGTGAAAGAATTAATGTCCTATTTGTACCTTCAGAAGAGTCATATTGCTCTTTAGCAATGTGTAAGCCGTTTTCCAGTCATGGCTGCCCTCCCACTGTCCACTGGAATCACACTATTTTAGTTAAAGAAAGGTGGGCAGTGAGCCATTTCAGAAGGTCACTGCGTTTACGGCCATGATGTAGTTCAAAGGTGTTAAACATTGACTACACTTCCTTGCTCCGGTCCGAAATGTTTCCCTAAAAAAATGCCCCCTCCAGAGTTCACAGCTCCATGCTCTGGGCCGATAGCCAGGGACAAAGATAAGAAGCACTTAGCCTGGCATCGGCATGGGAACTCTGTCGCCTGGAGGCCTGAATAATTCAGTGCCTGAGATAAATTTACTGCTTATGAAGCCATGCAAAAGAGACTGAACAGAGCTGTATTATCTATACCGTTTTTATGTGCATACCTAATTCCCTCATGGGATTTTGAGTTGCCATCCCTCACCTGCATCTTTCAGACAGGTTTAATGCCCCAAAACCATCCTTGTATATGTGTGTATCTTTATAAACAGGCAGGTTTGCTTTTAGCCTACAGCCATGGGGCAGAGGGTGGGTGATGTCACCTTGTGTGCCATCAGGGTTTCTTTTCCACTGCATGTAAATCTTCCCCGTCAACACTTTGAAAGTCAATCCTCCCTCGGGCGCTGTCAAGTGACACCAGCGGCAGCCATGTGTCACTCAGGAGCCTTGTTTAATCACGTCCCCGCCGTTGTTCAGCGCGGTTAGGCATCGTGTTAATTATTTAGCAAAGTAATAAGGTAAATTAGCAGCCTTTTTTTTTTTTTTTAGCTCTTCTGTGGTGTCTTTAAGATCAGAAACTCATGCATCCTTTATCAAAACCGGGTATGTTTGAGTGAGTGAACCCGATAACGCTCAGAAGGTCAAGAGGAGACAAAGAGCCAAGGATGGTTAATCCTGTCCTGCGCATAGGCTCAAAAACACTTCTCCATCACCATCTCATCTCCATTATCTGGAAATAACATGGTAGAGAGAGCTCTGAGGTTGGCGGACTGCGTACTCGAGATGAATAAGACAAATTTTCTTTTCATTATGGCACGAAACGGGGAGAGAAGGAGCGAGGAGGGAGCAGGGAGGAAAGAAGGAAATGACAGAATAGATTGAAAATTCACTCAGGTGATGGAGGAGAAGGGGTGCTGGCTTTCATAACTGTACTCATGTCTCAACTTGTATACAGTGTAAGATTAAAGGACAACAATGAAGTGAATTATTTACAGCTGGATATGTATTAGTCATCTTTATTTGCTATATTTATTTATTTCATTACAATACAACAATAAAAACCCAGCGAATGGTTCCAACATATGAATAACAAAAGGTATGTTTTAATAAAAAAAAAATTGGGCACGATGAAATGACATTGACAAATCAACAAACACATGTTTAAAAGAACACGTTTTGATCACAAAGATCTGGGATCATTTGTATGATCATGTCTTAAGCTCGCAGGGGTCTTTAAAGGGCTACACCGGGGATTTCGTTTTGTACTTTTATAACGTTGCAGGCCTCGCATAAGAGATTATTTTTAAAAGAGTGATATATTGACCTTTAGTCTCTAGTATGGGCCCAGCAAAAAATAAACAAATACTGGATACTACATTTCCCATAATGCAATGAATGCATCGTTTCATGAGACACTCTCTGCCTGGTAAAACACCTGCGTCTTTCAAACTCTGTAACTCCAAGTTGTAAGAAAGGCTTTCTGTTTTAAATGTGTAGTCTCTGGGACAATATGGCTTGGTGGAGACCAAAGCAGAGCTAACAGAAGAGTGAACGTCGGACTTCATCAGGCAGACGGAAACTTGGACACTCCACGTGACCGCTGGTGAATGTCTGCTCGATGTGTGAAGAGGCAACTGTTTGCCAACACGGTTGCCAAAACAACATTTTAATAATATGTCATGTTGTGTTTACAGCCACACAGACGGACAAAAGAAAAACAATTAATGCAGGTTTAAAGATTTAGTAATGACACGTGGGGTAATTATAAAAGGTAAATTTGGCTTGGCACAGACCGACGTGTCACAGGATGCAGGTTCACGGTTTCAGGTTATGGTCACTTTAAGAGAAAACAGCCTGTATCTGAAAATTAGAGCTAATTTGTTGTTTGGCCCCGAATGCTGCTTTTATCAGTTTGAAAAGCCGACACGTTGACCTGTTACGATCATCCTGACGACGAGGCACACACCGACATCATGTTCCCGCCGGCACAGGATACGTTTAGTGCTGACCTGCCGATGGTCCGGTCTACTTGCTGGCTCCGTGTCACACTGGCTGTACCTGTTTCTGGGGTGTAGCTTTATCGATTAACTGGGTGACAACATGTAAAAACTCTTCTATACGTCATATATGTACATACACCGTGGAACACATCCGCGAGACAGGCTTTCTTGACGTTAAGCAGCTCCCCTCCTTTAATGCTCCTTGAGCAAGGCACTGTCATAAATCTATTTTAAAAGGACACGGAGTGTATCACAAGCACACACACCTTACCCCTCTTCTGCTTGTAAAATAACTGACTAGTGTGACTCTAAATGTTGCTCTCGCCTCCTGCGTCCTCATCATCAGCAGCACTTTTATCTCCCTGCGGAGCAGGAATGTGGAGGGACGACGCCCCAGGTTGAGTCTCTTGCTTGCTTCGCTCCTCCACTGCTGATGGTTTAATGTTCTTGTTTGGGGTTTAAAATAGATGTCCAGATGTCGTTTTCCTCCTCTCTTTGGTGATCTGTACAACGAGGGAATACATGTTGTTAAAACAGAGAAATATGAAGCACACATGTAGCCGATGAAAACGTGACGCTTTACCTGGATTTCTAGCGTTTCTCTTTGTCCAAGTTGTCCATCTGGATTTAATACAGAAACAGGAATAATTAATCAACAAATTCAAGTGTTCTGTTTATTTGATTTTGGGCAGAAGGCAGAGTCAATATGAGAAAGCTGAAAGTCAATATGCGAGCTAACGGTAAGAAATTAAACAAACACGGATGTTAAATGTTGTTCTAAAGCCGGAAATGGATTCTCTGTGCTTGTATAATCTACGAAACGCGAGTGGAAAGTTTCTCCATTCTCCATCCTAAAACAAACTGGGATGTGATATTAATTCAGTCAAGGCAGGCGACTCTAAACAAACTCTAATCTCTCATGTTACCCAGCTTGAATTTCAGAACCTACTCGGGACGTTTTAGGATGCGAAGGAAACTCTAACAGACTCAGGGAAACATACACAAACATCCTTTTTAGGTTTATGTCCTCACCACGTGAGACATACACAGCTTCTGCTGCAGGGTTGCTGGTTTTGTGTACAGATGTAGAATTTACAAACAGACTAAGCTGAACATTAAATGCGTTTATCAAGCAAAAAAAAAAAAAAATAGCCTCTGATGACCTCGATCTGCATAGAATCTGAGAAGAAATCAAAAACAAATTTTCTGGGCTGTTCAATAGCAGCATCAACAGGAAGACTTTCTCTCTGAGTAAACTGAAAATTGTAGGGTTTTGCAGTGTTGGTTGGACAAACTAAGCCATTTAAAGACTTCACCTTTAGAATATTTTAATCAGGCAATTTTCACTTTTTTTTTTGACATTTTAACCAAAACGATTAAAAGCTTAATCAAGAAATTAACCGGCAGATTAATATTTAATGAAAATATAACACAATTAGTGTATCTATCAGAACAGTGGTAATGTTGTGTGCTATCAATCATCAAAACCATAACATTCTCTAGTTTTTGTGATATTTAACAACTTGTCGACCATGAACACACACACACAGACAAATCATTGTGCATTCATGTGCAACACATTGTTTGTATAGACCGGGTGTCTGCGAGGAGGAGCCTGATGAGAGACAGCGAGAAAGAGGGACACGGATGAAGAAGTCTCCAGGATACCGACCTGCTGGGACTCAGACGTCGTCCGGCTCTTGGGCTCCGCGGGAGATGTAGGAACACTCCCATTGGAGTCTGGTATTAGCAGGGTCCGCCTCTCCCTGGGAGGTTTTTCACACTTCGTCACCCGGAACCTGAGAGGAGACAAAAAAAAATATTTTTTTTTTTAAAAACACACAACCCAAAAGGTTTAGAGTTTTATTGCAGCCAAATGAAGAACGAGGTCTCGAACACTGCAGAGTTGGCTCATTAAAACAAACTCCTACGCTTATATAAAGGGCCGCTGGCTGAAATAACAAATACACACAGTATAGTGTTTACTGTTGAACTCTTCTAACAGAGTTTTTAAAGGGTGTGAACGATGTTTCTAGGTCAAAACAGAACTAGAACTTCTCTGATAATCTGTTTCACTTGTTAAATAGTATATTTATATCATAAGCAGTATAAATAAATCACAGAAAATGGTCCTTTAATGAATGACCACAGTAGGGATCAGTTATTCTCATTTGTGCCTCAGCTGGCGGCTGCTTCTGCCCCAGTAGGACTCTCGCTCACCCTAACTACTTTCTCTCTCTCACACACACACACACACACACACACACACACACACACACACACACACACACACACACACACTTTAATTAAATCAGCAAATTAATATTCGTATCCAGGTCATGCTGACCCTCTGCGTATGCGGCCATTCATCTGCGTGTGCAAATGAAAAGCAACCTCTCTGCATCCCAATCAGGTTGCAGCAGGACATTAAGACTGAGGAGAGGGCTGGCCGCGTGACGGGGACGAGGCTGCACACTTTCCTACGTTCACTAGTGGACTGAGAAATGTTCTCTTTACCTTAAACATCTTGGACACAATTTTGTAATGGTGGCATACTGCCAGGGTTAGTTCCCGATGTGGAACCGGAGAGAAAGGAAAAGCGTCCAGGTCCATCTTTTGTACAAAGAAAATTCCCACAAGAATGTTTGTCTAAAGTTGTACTCCGTAAGATTTTCATAAAATCTAATTTTTGTACATTAAAACACTATTAATGGTCGGCGTTTCTTCAGCAATAGCCACTCAGCGTGTTTACATTCAGTAATTATCTCTCAGTTTCTATATAGAAATTGTCATTGTTAGTGGTGGAGTCCGCCATTCACCTGCTGGATTCAAACTGCCTTCACATGCATGAGGGATTCTCTGGAAATTATGCATGTATGTAATCCAGCAGTTTTATCTCATTGACAACAGCCTCCCTGTTTATAATTCGCTCTCATTTCACCGTGTCAGCACTGCTAACTGAACATCCAGGAGTTCCACAGGCGAAACACACTTTTATTGTGAAGCAGTCACAGTCTAGACAGAAAGAGGCACATACTGAACGGCTGAATAAAGACAAATGTCTAACTTTAAAAGTCCAAAAAGCTCAAACAATCCCACACTCACTTGTACTCACGCTTCTGTACAGCTTCACTACTTTGTGTGTTAAACTAATATAAAACCACTTACAGCGCACTGGGTCACGTTCTTGACCTCCAAGCTGCCTACAAATATAAACATTAAAACTTTTGTCATGGACATGGACACGCTACACATCATTCGATCGATTAGATTCTCCACAATTCAATCTTTCTGTTAATTTTATGGAAACAGTGCAGATTTACCGCTACGGTAAACAAGAGAGACCAAATTTTTTATACATGTAATATTCATACTGGTTGAAATAAACAATTTGATAGAAGCCCATTTCCCATCCCTGTTGAGCAAGAGTTTTGTGCAGAAGGAACTAAAGGCCTGTGCCGTATTGATGCCTGTCCCAAATATAGTCAGGGGGGAGTTCAGTGATTCAAGCAAATAAAAGCCCGGGCTATTCCTCCAAGTTTTACGGTAGATTTTCATTGTTTGTTGCTTTGTGATTAACAGCATTTTGTCTTTCTTCTCCTATTTACTGTATACATTTGTCGCGAGCTGCTGCATGCAATTTCCCTCACAAGGACAAATGGTTTGCTGTATATTAAAGAAAACAGGTAGGATGGCATTCTGTGTGCAACGAGATATTCCACGCAGTATTCTGAAAAACAGCAGGCTCTGCTAGATATCACAAATGTCTCTGTAGCTGTCTCCTGCTTGGTGTGCTTTTAACAGGGATCACTGCCCCGGAGACGTGGCTCCACAACACAGTCTGAACCCTGCGGCATCTATTTTCCCAGGCTTCACCCTGATCGTCCACAACAACCTTTGTCTGTTTGTGACGAATACCTAAGAGTTAATGTTTGATGAATGTTGTGTGTGCACTAATATCTAATAGGCCTCTGGGAGAAACTGTTTTGATTCACCTCTGTTAAAAAAAAGCATCTTGTGTGGTATGATTCTGAGAAGTTTTAGTGGTAGAAAACTCATTGTAAAGCAGCAATAAACTCCTTCTTGTTGCTGCTTACTTGCCTTTCTCACCCACACACACACACGTACCTGCCCACAGCCAGGACCGTGACCTCTCCGAGGTTGCTGCGGCGCTGCTCTGCCTTACGTGCCGACGGCCTCCTTATTAGCGGCCATTTCTTCTGGCTGCAGCGGGTGCAGTTGTTCTTGTGGCCGCTGAGGCCGCCGATGGTGTGCAGGTGGTTGCAGGTGTGCTTGGCGGCTGCTGGGGGTGCACCCGGTGATATGGGAGGAGGCGTGTCGGGCGAGGTGGGGGTGAGTGGAGGACTAAAAGGCAAGAAATTAATGATCAAGATGGAGGGTTTGTTTAATTTTACATTAATGTTAAACCCTCTTGCTTCAGAAATGACAATTATTAATATATTATACAGTACAATTAGACATTAATTGCAATGTTAGTGTGTAATCAAGATAGCTGCTGATGACTGAGGCCTATTATTACTGGCAGAGCACTAGCAAAATAATGTAAATCAATCTCTGAACATTAATTAGACAACAAAGGGAAATATTTTATAGGTTAGCATGCAACATGAAAATATTAAATACAATAAAAAGATTCCTTAAGATCAGCTGTCAAAAGTGCAGCAAGCAAGACCTTGAATTCTGCAGCGCTTCCTTTGTCACCGCCGCAGACATGACACATTCATGTTTCATACTTCAACGGGGCAAAAACCAACAACAACCAATTACTGACGAGCTCTCTGAGAACGATCACTCCAAGTGTTTAATAATGTGGGCAGTTTTCTGTGCGAGCAGCAGGTGAGGTGCTGAACTACACAGGACACAACAAGCCTGTATTAAAAAAAATTATATTATTAAAGGGGGGAAAAAAGCATTTTTTTGTATTTATTCATTATTTATCTTAGAAGTGTGTTACAAAAGGGACTAACGATCTGTTTGCTCTCTCTTCTTCTTCTTTAAGACGAACTGTGTGTGTATGTTTTAGGACCCTGGAGAGCAGCTCTTCACATTGTGCAGATGGAATAAACTGTTTTACTACGCGCTCACATAAACACAATATACAGTATATCTCTGCCTGTGCTTGTGCCAAGGGACAGACAGCATAATCATTCAACAATTGATCTGTGCTCAGCACACTGTTGGATGAAAGTATCCTTGTATGTCGTAGCGCTACAGCCGACTTTATACTTTTGACACACAAGGAAATAAGGTGGAACAAAGGTGTGTGTTGTTTAAACTAGTAGGGAAGCCGACAACAGAACCTTATTTTTAAATATTGACAAATGTCCCCACCCCATCCTAATATTGATTCTGGTTACATACACGTGTAACAGGCTTTCCCTATAGAGTTGTATTGATGATTCTTGGCATGACGTGTCTCCTCTTAAAAATGTTTCTGGTTACGTTCAGCCCTGCAAAGTTCTATCCAGATAGCAGGGGCCTTTTTTTTGACTGAATTTGGTTCCTCAGGGTCAAGTTCCTGAGGTTCTCTAAAGTTCTTGGTTCCCTGGGAAAGTGGAAATGCTTCTTGGAAATGCTGTGTACTGGGCCTTGGCCATGTAGTGTAAAACCAGTGGGTCCCAGCTTGGGGGGGTCGGGACCCCACTGGAGGTCGTAAGTTAAATCGGAGGGTTTGCTTTTTTTTCTTGTGGATTGCTGTATCATTTAAGATGTTTTAAAAAAAATAGTAATTAGTTTTAGATGAACTGGTGTACTGTGAAGTGGTGCACATAAGCAACCAGTGAGAGGGGGAGACATCCGGTGTAAACAATGTATGCAAGTGAGATGCAAGGTTTTATAAGAAATGCACCAAAACAACATGAATTCTGCTCATGTACAGCGTGAAGATTTCCAGTGAGCAGAGGTATGACCCATGAGTTAGACCCAGAGAAGGGGGAAAAGGTGGGAGATCGGCTGATGTGAACATCACTTTTTGTGGAAACCCCAAAAGGGAACTGAGGGATGGTGGAGAGGTGGAGGCTGGAGCACTGAGGCGAGGGGATGTTAAGTACCAAATCTGGAGAGGCAGATAGCGAGCCCTGGCCTCACTACAGTCACTCTCCTTCTTGCAGTCTCTCTCCATCCCGCTCTCCTTTTTCCTCCCTCCCTCTCTTTTGCCTTGCCATTCTGTGTGTCTGCCTCCTCCCCTTAAGGGTCCCATAATTTACCCCCACCGATACCCCGCTTTCCCCCTATTCCACCATCTCTAAGTGATCCACTGGCAGACTGCCCAACCTGGCACAGAGAGAGACAGAGAGAGAGAGAAAAAAAATACAGAGAACAGTTTCAACAAAATGAACAAGAAAGTGAAGGGAGACGGGAGAGAAAACAAGGCTGGAAAAAGAGATTTGCAGAGAGAACTGGAGAAGCGAGACACATGAAAGTGACGCCGGGAAAATGTGTGCGATTGCAGATATCAGCTGATTTTTACAGGACACCCAATGTGACTGAACATTATACCTCAAAACCCAATCCTTGGCAGAGGCAACGCTCCTAACATTCATCCACACCGTTTCTTTCCTAACAAAAGAGAACATCTCTCCTCTCTCTTATCTCTCTCCTTTCCTCCCAGAACAATATGTCGGGGGACAAGAAAGATGACAGGAGGAGAGAGAGGGGAAAACACACCCCGCTAACTCGATTTACTCTCACTCCTCTTCTGTCGCGGGCATCTCCTCCTCCAATCTGTCTATCTGCCAAACTCCCTCTCCCCCTTATCTCTGCGGCAGAGCAAAGCGAAGACGTCTAATCTCAGCCTGTACCGCCAGCTCCCGTTCTTATGATGCAGGGTCGTTTCAAAGTGGCAAGCAGGGCGCCTTAGATTTGAGATGTGAATGTCTAAATGTGAATGACCCGTTGAAATCAATTTCAGGGCCTATAGATTCTAGGGCTGAGACTAGTTCGCTATTGACCGTTAGCCTAGGGATCGCTGCAACTACCAAAAACCTTTCCTTTCTTGCATTGCACATATGTAATTCACAATGATTTACCACTTAACATTTATAGCACAGTAGGTTCTTGATTTTACGAAAGCTTTGTGGCTAATTACAGTTGTATGAAATTACCACTCTAGCTAGCTAATTAAGATATCGTTAGCACCATGAGTCAAAATCATTTCTCTTGATGACTTTTTAAAGTTTAAAAAAATGGAAACCCCGTAAAAGCGTCTTGATTATGCTGAGCTGTATACAGGATGCTGTGCTTTGGGCCTGAGGCTAAAGCTAACAGAGCCCAGGTAAAAAGTATGTATTAGACATGGAAATAAAGAAACAGCCTCGTTCTTGTTTTTCAGGGTAAAGCTAGTTAATCCAAGGGTTATTATTACAAAAGGAAACATGTAAGATCAGACTGTTATTTTGTTCCAACGTACCACTGTTCAGCTGCTTAGCTTATGTACAGAAGTTATATCTATGATCTGTTGTTGGTATTCTCAAAAAGCATGTTTAACTTTTAATGTTAAAAGATAAAAGGCCTCTAGGATCGGCACAAGCCAGCGTGTTTGGTGAAGGTACACACTGCCTGGGGTTGCTTGAGTGTGAACCAGTTCAGCCAGTCCAAAGCAAACAGCAGGTCAGAGCTGCTAACGTTAGCCTTCACTGTGATAAAGTAGCTTCGAGGAGCGGCTCCCACAGTGTGCAGAGTGTCTGAGCTATTGTGAATGTTTTGTTTTTTTTAAACATAACCCCACAAAATAATGTCATATGACATTCTCCTTGGCCCTGGAAGTGCCGCCCGGCCCTTACAGTGGGGAGTAAGCTAGCTAGATTAAATTTGAATTTAGTCATTCTATTAGGATATTTATTTTGTTGAGGAAAAAGATTTTACTTAATTTTACTCATTCATATTTGTTAAAAAAATATTTTATCATAATTATTAATTACTGAGTGTTCTACCTCAGATTTGTTAAGGGATCCACTGTTTGGCATCAAGTGTTTGTTCTGACCATAAAGAAAAGTTTAAAATCACAATTAACCATCTGGTTTGTTGAACTTTCACTCAGTAGCAAAAACCTGCCTTTAAACTTGAAATAAATAATGATTTGACATTTATCCTGATAATTATTGATATCGAATGATATGAACGTTTTATCATGATAACATTTTTGTTCATATCACCAAGGCCTATTTAATACATTAAACTTTTAGTCCATAAAAAGGTCAGAAAAAATACAAATTTCCAAATCCTAAATATTATTATTGTACAGTGATATAAAAACAGGCAAAAGGATCAAACCCTAATATTTGAAAAGCTGGAACTGGCACAATTGTTGGCCAATACTTCCTTCTGAAGTAGAGTCATAGACACACTTACTGTATTCTACGACTAAGAATCCAATAAGGAAACATGCCAACAACTTCACTTAATACAGGCCCTACTTTAATAACCCCACAATACAGTGAGGCACAGTGGCATTTTCGGAATAGTCCCCAGCTGCTCGCCCTCAATCAAACCATGCCAATCTGGATAAGTATCAGAAGAGAAATGTGGCCTGATTGCCTTGTGTGTTCATTTCCTGCACTGGCTACTCTGGCTACGGAGTCAGTCGACACCAACAGGCTTTCAAGGAGGCTTATGGTGCCATCTGGTGGTTGAGAAAGTTAATACTTCACAGCCAGGACAACAACATGAGAGGACACTTACCCGTCTGAATCAATGCTAGTTTCATGAACCATGGCTTTCAGGGCATCTGAGTTTGCTGAGGAGGGAGAGAGAGAGAGAGAGAAAGTTACACACATAAAAGAGAGGGAGAGATAAAAAGCTGTGCTGGGTATTAGCGAGGAGAACGCTCCAGCGACTTCAAAAGCAGAGCGCTTATTGAAAGATGGCCACAGCAGATTAACTCCTTAACACAATTAAAAAGCACATTGCATGCAATCACTGAACACAATTACCATACACAACAACCCCCGGGGAGAACGTGACGGCTCACAAAAACCTTTATCGAAGAAGTCACAAACGCCAGAATGTGACCCTGAGAAGTTTCATTTCTGAGTAATGCTCAGGCATTTGGCACTTCAAGTCGCCTTTATTAACGTACACAGCAAATGAACAACAAACTTACACTCCCAAAAGAGGCATCAACACAGAGCCAACAGCTCAGATACAGATTTACATAATTTGCTCCCAGAGACAGATTTCCCTAAGGTCTGGCCCGACGTGTTCACTGACTTTCACATGAAACTCAGATAAACAAATTTGTGCATACCTTAGGAAAAAGGAGGGGGGTTACTGCAGAGACACAGATGACTCGGGTAGGTCAAAGTAGTAGTTTCATGTACATGGACATCAGACTCTGACTGAAACTACTGTGCTCCCTATCACCTCATACCATCACCACCATCATCAAGCACTGTAGGGGGTTTACGACAACATCCTTGGTTTTTTATTTTTCGTCCGTAAATATTTTATGATTTTCCTTTTGCTTTGGTGATTTTATTTGAACCCCAGCCGAAATGGCTAAATGTAAGACTACCAGCCAAAGGAAATTATAAAAGCATTTTAGTTTTGAAAGGCAAATATGTGATCAACTTTTCTCAATGGTTTGAAGTAGGCGGGGCTCAGTTAGAAAAATATGGTGCCACGTGCTGCTGTGCACCAATCAGGACGTAGGAACATTCAAATCAAAATCTTGAGGGATTGTTAGTTATGTTGGGAGTCAACTGTCAGTCCAATCTGATCAAACCACACGGCCCTGATTACCTGCATTGTTGAGTGTCAAACTTCAACTTTTATTAGTGCTTATTAAGTCATAAGTATTTCTTATAGTGCAAAACGTGAAGAAAAGTATTCAAGGACAAGGAAAAATGCTCCCTTAAAACACCCGTTTTAAAAGAACAACTATTTGTAATGTGCTCTTTATTTCTGGATCAATTGTTTAATTTCTTTATCGCCTACAGATACCTGGCCAAAAGTAGACAATGCGACATCACACAGACACCACGATGCAGCTACAATAAATCTTGACAGCAGGACAGTGGAAAAAGTTAGCAATAAAATTTGTTTTGATGTCAGCTTCTCTGGAATCTGCATCTGGAAAACCCGTGTCTGCCTTGAAAAGACCTTGCTGATGCAGTAAAACTACCTTGTGTCATGTCATGTTGTATGACTTTTAAACAGTAAACTGCCTTCAGCAGCATCACCTTGCTAGCTAGAATTTGGCTGTTCCTCACCCAGTTTTATTCCTCCTACTGTGTTTCAACTTACATATTGAACTTATTAGCCCCTGTAATGTATAATTGTTTAATCACACACCTGACGATATGCCGACAAAGCCCCCGACTTTGTGCAAGTGTACCTAGAAGAGTTGATGCTGTTTTGAAGGCAATATTGATTTTTCTTCTGTTCACTCACTTTGTATTTCATTAATTGATACATATAATCTATTAACATGTCTATTTTTGAAAGCATTTCTTACTTTACACCATTTGTTTCCCATTTATTTTGAAGTTTGTTGAGTAATAATTCTACCTGGGCATCAAATGAAAACATGTATGACTGTTTCAACACTGTGACCTTTATTATGCGATTATCTGTAGATGGCAGTCTTTGCTCAGCCATTAAGACTGCTGCTGCTGCTGCTACTACTCATGGTGAGTATTCACTTCTTATGTTTATTTATACACAAACAGCTGCTGCGGATGCTGGAAACATGAAAAGCACAGATGACTTCCTGTGTTCCTGTCTCCTTGCAAACCTGGAACTGAGTAGCCAATAATAAAGCTTTCCTACGTTGAACGTTAGCCTATGTCCCCATGACTGACACTGTGAGGGTGAGTCACAGCTAACGGACTCCAACTCGACAAACATCGTTACTACGAAAGCAGCGATGACTCGGCTCAAAGTTCGCCTCTTGAGGGTGGACAGAAAAGTCAACACAGCGGCGGTCAGACACCAAGACAGGACAGTGCTGACGTTGTGTGTCACATGTTCTCTGGATAAGATAAGAACGATGGTTTAGACTGCTCTGGGGGTCAGAACTCACAGATAAGGTGCGTATGTCTAGTTCCTGTCTTTAAAAACATTTTCAGGATAACAATATTACTTCAACATGCGATATATTTCAAGTAAACTGATCCCTATAATGAATTTTCAAATAAATTAAAGTAGTAAGTCAATAAAAACTGTCAGACTGTAGCTGTGGGTTTTTGTGGTTTTGGAGGGGCATAATCTAAATTCATAAATTACACTTTACTTGAACCCCCCTGTTTTTCATCTAAAGTACGTAAACATATAATAAAGCAGTTATAAGCAGATCTAAGAACATTTTTAAGTGTGTATTTATGTGCAGCATTTTTTAACAATTATAATTCCCCCTGTGAAGACACATTTTAAATGATCATAACTGTTTTTTACTACATTGCCATTAATTATCTGTTTATATACAAAGAGGAGTTAAACTTGTTGACAACTACATCATTAAACACTTAAAAATACCTACTACATTAGTGTTATGAACTTTTAAATGGTTATACACTCCTGTTAAAGATTGTACATGTTACTGCAAAGGTATATGCATGTTTTGTTCTAACTAAATTCAATGAGTCTTAAAGGGAAAGTTTGCAGATTTTCAACCAGCTTTGCATCATTACAATGTGGGTAGTTTATGCAAATGCACGGCTAACCTCCCCCTCCATGCCACCTGAACCCAGAGCTCCATATCCATTTGCAGGCAAAAGTCTGCCAGTTGACTGATGCTGTTGGACGATATGTTCAAAACCAATTTTGTCTCTTTATGTGTAACATGCAACAAAAACAACAAACATGGTCAGTCCAAGCTCTCCTGCAGTAGCTCCAACTCCTCTCTCCTCCTCTTTCACCTCAGACAGTTCTTTTCTCTAGTGTGTTAAACTCATCTCGAACATGGAGACTCAGTCAATAAACAGGTCTGCTGTGTGATGTGAAATATATACCAAGAACATACAGCCTTCAGTTATTAAGCACCTCTCCTGTGGAACCAGGTTCCCGTTTGGGTTCAAAAGACTTTCCTTTTTGATAAAGCTTACAGTTAGGGCTGTACCATCCCCTAGCTACGCTGCTTTAGGCCTAGACTGCCGGGAGACTATCCCATGTTGCACTGAGCTCCTCTCTCCTATTATTATTGTGGAACTTGTGCTGCTGTGTGTTGTCTTTCCTCCTACATTGAATTGAACGTGTATTCACACTAATAAAGTTGTTATTGTATTTGAAGCATTGATCCTTATCTCTCCTGTTGCCACTTTTAAACTCAGCTGAACAAAGAAAAGCAATTCCTTTCCCTCATGAGACTGCGGTTATTGATTATGAATTAGACTTTATGTTGCAGCTCAGGGAAATAATTTTAATTTACAGGAATGAGGAAGTCAAAAAAGAGCTAAAAACATTTCTGTAACTTCAATGGAAAATAGTTACGTAACCAAACTATTATGTAGTCCCACAAACACACCACTGAACAGAAACGGACACACACTTCCTTCCCGAATGGCGTTGTGATAACGTAATTGTCAAAACAATAGCAGCATGCAGGATGTAATAACTTTCTGGAAGGAGGGCTACTAAAGGCCGGACTTGACCAAGGGCGATTCCCCTCCAAGTCACATGTTCAGAAACCCTCAGTGTTAAATAGCAGGAAGTGAATCAGTCATAACAAAACCTGTTCTTTAAATGAAAGAGGCAGAAACAGTAGGGTAACCCTCAAGTACAGTGTGTATCACAGTTAAGTTTATAAAGGTGGCAGACACGTACCTTCATTTTTCATGATGTAGTGGATAATCTGCCCGACGGTGTCGTTGTTTTCACTAAAGGTGTCATTCATGTCTGGAAGATAGGAAGAAAAACACACACACACACACACACACACACACACACACACACACAGACACACACACCATTAATAAGTGTGTAATAAGTAGCTTTGATTTTACATGTTAAAAGAAAGTCACCAATATTTAGGCTACAGGTTAACACAAGACAGAGTAGCAGCAAATACGTCAGTAAAACAGGTAAGGTAAACTTTATTTAAGTAAATGTGTTTTAAGAGGTACTCTTCAGGCAAAGCCTACGGGCCCCATCAGCCAGGGCCATTTTACAGCTTAAATGCTAAACATGATATCCATAAATCATAACTTCAGAGCACTTAAGCTGTTAATACAACAGCTTGTTGATGTCCCTCGCCTCCATGTCTTTACTGTTCAACTGGAGCAGGAATGTAAACAATGGGCTCTAATGGAAATCCACACATCAGACTCACAGAGCACTTTGTTTGACTGTTACCTGAGATTCGAGTTTGGCATTAGTAGATCCTGTTGGCTGTTAAAATATTAGGAAATATTTTTTTTTGTTTTGTTTTCTGGGTTCTTAAAGTTCATGGCATTTTTGGCCACTTGAGGGCAGCGTAACATCCCCCTATTATCACTGTTGTGGTTATGGTGAACTTACTAACAACATAATTATTTATTTGGAGTTGTGATCGAGTATCCTTTTAGCTTTAATAATAAGTTAGTGGAGACTAAATCAATTATTAATAACCGCAGCTTTAGCTCTATTACAGCTGCCAGTGGATAATTAAGAGGCTATTCTGTGATAGTGTAATGAACAACAAACGTCTCTGCCTGTGTGATCATCATACACACACTGCTAATCATTTAGTGTGTGTAAATAAATATCTTCTGCAAACATCAATTTTCATACAGAAAACTGCAATCATTTAATTTAATGTATGTATTGTGTCACTGGGTGACAAATATTGTAATCTTTCATTTTGTTAATATTACTTAGCTCAGACACTCAGATGTGCACAGATCTATTAGTAACTGTCCTCCTTCAAGACAGTGGACTAAACAGAGACAGTTAACTTGGTGCATGAGCCCTTCCACTCTGCACACAGCCCTGTGAGGCACTTCCTGGAGCTTTCTCTTGATTACGTCCGGAGTTTCTCCTCCCTTCTGATAAACATAACACTCTTTCAGCAATTTGTGGCAATCTCCTGGTATACTGCATGTCATGGCCGATTTTACATAGTAACCTGCAGCTTTAAAAGCCAGAGAGGGAGACAAAAGCGGACACACAGAGACAAAGGTGTGTGTGCTGTGTCAACTGTTTCTACTAGGGCTGAACAATTGTGAAAAAAAAAAAAAATCTAATTGCCATTGTTTGACTGATTTTGCAATTGCACTATGATTTGTGAGGGGGGAAATCATTTTATATCATTGAAGTTGAAGATTTGTCTATAATATGATGTGTAGGCCAGGACCTCCGCAGCATGACAATATTTAATTTAAAAAAGGTATTTTGACACACGTATCACCTTTAACAAATATCCTGTGATTTGAAAATTGCAGTAGGCCATGTTGAAATTTCGCTACGATTTGGATTAATCATTCAACTTGATTCAACATTCAAGACTGGTGTCTTTCCATGCTGTCCTCTGAGGTGCCAGAGGAGCTGACAGCAGTATCCAACCAGATCTGGAGCACCTGGGCTAACAGGAAATTAGGGATCCACCGAATGTTCGGCCACCGAAAAGAAGAAAGAAAAAAAAAAACACTTTCTGTGTTCAGCCTAATAAGTCAAAAGACCAAATAAATTTTACAGAATGATTATGCTGGCATGTCGGCAGTGTGGAAGCATTTTAAAGTGTCTGAGAAAGATGCAAAAATCCCCGTTTGCAGACACTGTTCTGCTGAATTGTCTCCTAGCACATCCACCCCCATCTGTGGCTGACTTCTTAGAAAAGGGCAACAGTCTGACCTGCTTTGGGTGTTTCTATCACTCGTTTCTGAGAAAGCAATTAAGCTAGCCGCACCTAAATTTTGAGTGCACACGTATTCATGTCTTTATGGTAACTGACAGGCAGGTTAGTGACTTTATCCTGTCATTGTCTCTCTTTGCAAAGACCAGTGTGGCGGTATGAGAGTCCCACCTGAAGAGAGGCTATGAAGTCTTCATGTTACGCGTATGAGAACCACATACAACATTATTTATCAAATTGGGTCGGACTTGATGAATTTAGCACGAGGATATACATGTGACAACGTCCAGTTTTCAAAATAAGGTGTCAATACAGGATGGAAATAAGATTAATTGGATTATATTCACAGAAAGTATAAAACATTATTTATTTTACGGGACCCTCCCCTCCGTGGCCTATGGGCCGGGTTATGACGAAGACAAGAGGACAGATAGAAACTAGAGAAATATACCGACTGAAAGTCAGAACACACAAGCAAAGTTTATCTTTTCCTTCTCTTTTGTGTCAATGCCTGAGAGAGATAGGGTTGGGCACATTGAGGAAAGACACACAAAGAGGAAGACAAAGACAGCAGGGCAAAACTTTAATGCACTGCTGACATGGAGCTCACATTTACTCCACAAGAGAAACCAGTTTTACGCCTAACCCAAACACTCACCTCCACCTAACAAATTACGTAATTATTAACAGGATTCGACAAAGGGGGTTCAGGGCTTCGGCCGACATGGGGAACAGTTGAGACGTGATGCGAAAGTGACAACTGTCGAGAGGTCCTAGGTATAATAACAGACAAGTGAGAAAGGCTGACAGTTCAGGCTCTCGCTGATCTTGGCAGCACAGTGTAAACAATTCAATCATTCCGCAACATCTCTCGTGTCTGTGACATACAACAGGGCAACCCAGGTGTTCTTATGACGTAAAATAATGAGACAAAGATAAATCATGTCAGAACTTTTTCCACCTTTAATGTGACCTATAATGTGAACAATTCAATAGAAAAACAAACTGAAATCTTTGAGGGGGAAAAATTAAAAATAAAACCCCTCAAATAACCTGGTTGCATAAGTGTGCTCAACCTTAGACTAATACTTTGCTGAAGCACCTTTTGATTTTATTACAGTAGTCAGTCTTTTTGGGTAGGAGTCTATTAGCATTGGCAATATTTGCCCACTCTTCTTTGCAAAAGCGCTCCAAATCTGTCAGATTGCGAGGACATCGCCTGTGCACAGCCGTCTTCAGATCACCCCACAGATGTTCAGTTGGATTCAGGTCTGGGCTCTGGCTGGGCCATTCCAAAACATTCATCTTGTTCTGGTGAAGCCATGCTTTTGTGGATTTGGATGTGTGCTTTGGGTCGTCGTTGTGCTGTAAAGGTGAACTTCCTCTTCATCTTCAGCTTTCTAACCGACGCCTGAAGGTTTTGTGCCAAAACTGCCTGGTATTTGGAACTGTTCATTATTGCCTCCACCCTGACTAAGGCCCCGGTTCCAGCTGAAGAAAAACAGCCCCAAAGCATGATGCTGCCACCACCACGCTTCACTGTCGGTATGCTGTTCCTTGGTTGATGTACAGTGTTGTTTTTGCGCCAAACATACCTTTTGGAATTATGGCCAAGAAGTTCTACCTTGGTTTCATCAGACCACAACACATTTTCCCACATGCTTCTGGGGGACTTGATGTTTGTTTTTGCAAACTTCAGCCGTGCTTGGATGTTTTTCTTTGTAAGCAAAGGCTTCTGTCTTGCCACCCTACCCCATAGCCCATTCATATGAAGAATACGGGAGATAGTTATCACATGTACCACACAGCCAGTACTTGCCAGAAACTCCTGCAGTTCCTTTAATGTTGCTGTAGGCCTCTTGGAAGCCTCCCTGACCAGTTTTCTTTTTGTCTTTTCATCAATTCTGGAGGGACGTCCAGTTCTTGGTAAAGTCACAGTTGTGCCATATTTTCTCCACTTGATGATGACTGTCCTCACTGTGTTCTAATGCTTTGGAAATTCTTTTTGTTCTACTTAGTTTTAATTCTACTAGAACAGCTGAACTTTATTTGTGATTAAACAGAGTCACTTTAAATGATGGCAGGTGTGTAATGACTTCTATTTAACCAGAGTTTGAATGTGATTGGTTAATTCTGAACACAGCCACATCCCCAGTTATAAGAGGGTGTGCACACTTATGCAACCAGGTTACTGTAAGGTTTTTATTTTTCATTTTCCCCCCTCAAAGATTTCAGTTTGTTTTTCTATTGAATTGTTCACATTAAAGGTGGAAAAAGTTCTGACATGATTTATCTTTGTCTCATTATTTTACATCATAAGAACCTGGCATTTTAACAGGGGTGTGTAGACTTTTCTATCCACTGTAGATGTTGAATGCTTCATTATTGAGTCCCATAGGTCCACAGAGAGCGGTACGCCAATGTCTTGTTCCCATTGTAATTTAATAAGAGTTGTGCGGTCAGGTAGTCATAGTATACATAGTATAGTCAACTTGTATATAGCTGAAACAGTTCCTCGCATGGTAGCAGCATCCCTCAGTTACCCGTCAAGGACACTTTTAAATCCTAATTTGATTCCCTGAAGTGTATGTTTCTTAAAAATCTTAATTGTGCATATTGTAAAAAGGAAGAATCATTCAGGTCAAACTGATTTTTCAACTCAGAAAATGCAACAATATCTCCATCCCTTACAACCTGTCCAATCTGTGTGATATTTTTTGTTGCCAAGTGCTCTTTGCCAATGTTATACCTCCTGCAGTGAACACTGGGTTATTCCATATCGGGCAAGAAGGTAAAAATGCAGTTGTTTATGTACTTCCTTTATTATTTCACAAGAGAAGTCGATAATCTATTTTTGCTTTATATTTGGGATGATACCATAATGACTGTATAGAAATTGATTTATTATATTCAAATAAAGCCTTCTCCTCCAGCCATTGCTAACTACTGACTGCATATTGAGTTTGATTGATTTTGGCCCAAGACAACGGATATCTTACATTAAATGCTAAATAATAAGAACAAACATTTGGGCCATTCAAGTCAAATATCTTACTGCTTGGGTATCTGGTACTTTTGGTACATACCTTTGAGTTTCCAAATAAAGGATGCCGAGCCAAGGTGGGCTGCAAAAGTATGATGATTTAAAGGAATAGCCTCACCTTTGCTGCAATTAATTTTATAGCCAGAAAGTTGGCCAAATGCTTCTATGATTTTCAACAAATATGGCAGTGAGCGAGTTGGGTTAGATATTGTTAATAAAATATCAGCCACGTAAAGACTAGTTTTAATATCATAACCGTTCAGATCAATACCAGTTATATTTGGGTTAGCTCTAATGGCACAAGCCCGATTTCTAGTGCTAAAATAAAAATGGCCGGTGAGACTGGGCAGACCCGCCGTGTGGATCTAAAAAGTTGGAAAGGATGAGATATTACAGCATTTGTTTTAACACAAGCAGTTGGTTCATGATATAATGCCTTAATCCATCATATACATGTTGGTGTAAAACCAAATTTAGACAATACCTGAAATAAAAAGGGCCATTCTATTCTATCAAAGGCTTTTTCAGCATCCAACGATACTGCTAACGCCGCATGCTGAAGAGTAGAGGCTCTTGATTACCTTCTCCAGGCGCACTGCAAGGATCTTGGCAAACGGTTTGTAATCGTTGTTTAAAAGACTTAATGGTCAGAAATTACTTATTTGCATCTGATCTTTAACTGGCTTTGGGATAAGAGAAATGATAGCTGATCGCATCATATACTGTTTGGAGATGATATCATTGTAAAGCATAGTAAGAAGTGTCTCCTTGCTGGTCATTCCGACACATTCAAAGTCATTAACGCTTGTCGTTAACAGGCAGCTCGCTGCGTACCACTTGTAACATTTACATTTTAAAATGCTCATTATTATGGCCTACCAGGAAGATCTTTAGTCGGGGGCAGCGCTACTTAAAACATACAAAAATGTAATGTTGCCAGACAATACCACATTTCCAAGACTCGTGATTTCATATTTTATTTTAAAGAGTTTTTGAAGTTGCCTGTACTCCCCTTCCTCTTTTATTCAGATTTTCTTACCTCCGCCCAGCTCAGAATCCTTTTCTTCCTGGCACTCCTCCTCCTCGCCATCCTGGGTCTCAGTGGTGCACCGGTAGCCCTTCCTCTTCAGCACGTGGCAGATCACCACCCCCAACAGGCCCAGAACGAAGAAAACCGGCACCAGAACAAAAGCAATGTAGTTTGGGTCAGACCCCACTGCTCCAGTTTCAGCTCCAGCTTCAGCTCCAGCTTCAGCAGTCTGATTCACTGCAGGATGGAGAGGGATCAAGAAAAAAGTAATTATCTTGCATACTGTTGCAAGAGGACACAGAAAAACACAACAATGGATCGTCATTTCAGTGCCCTTGATGGCAACCTGATATCCACAGTGAGTCTGAGGGTGCGCTTGAGGCTGAGCAGCTGACAGGATTTAAATTATATCAGCTGCAACATGATCCCGTTCTGGATCAATCAAGTCTGCTTCTGTTTCTGTCCTCTATGCTGCTCGAGCCGGTGGAAGCTGCCCCCTCCCCCTTCACATCTTTGAGGACTCATTTGGTGGAGGAGGCAGAGAGAGAGAGAGAAAGGGCAAGATGAACCAAAAATAATAAAATGCAGCCGAGCATTTCAGCTTGCTTCAGCTCTCACATGTACCAGGTTGATTGTATCTTTTTTTAATGACTGACTGCAGCAAAAAGAGCACAAAGACCATAAACTCCAACTTCATTCTCCCACTCCCATCTGCACACAGGACTTTAGACCCATCATGGTGCTAGAGGCAGCTCAACATACTGTGCTTTCAATTCAAACAACTTAAGAAAGATTTAGGGCTGAAACTAACCATTATTTTCCTCATCAAGTCATTGTTTAGTCTATGATATTTAAAGGAGCAGCGAAAACACAAATCAAACCTTCCCAGAGACCAAAGTAATGTCTTCATATTGCTTGTTTTGTCCGACTGACGCTCCAAAACCCCAGAGATATATTCAATTTACAATCATATTACAAAGAAATCCACACTTCTGAGAAGCAGTGACCAGCAAATGTTTGGCATTTTTGCTTAAAAAAACAACTGAAAGACACGATTCATTTTCAGAGAGAGAGAGAGAGCGCAAGCGGAGGTGCTGAGCGGATTTAACGTTATGCGCTGTGGGCAGCTCTGCAATGAATTATGATTTCACTCCTATTTAATAGTCTATGTGGAGGTCAGCGTTGATATTGTGTCGTGTAGCCACAAATAAATCAGTGAATGGGAAACACTGTAGTGTGGTGCAGATTCTAGAGACTTTTTATGTCATCTTAGTAAAATCGCCTTAATATCGGCGCATGAAAAACCAATCGCTGATCATCCCTTTAATCACCGATAGCCGATCCAATCGCCAATCGGAACAAACCTATGACCAGGTCAAAGTGTCGACCGTGACCTGTGGTCAGCTATAGGCGAAAGGTTCCCGCACCACGTGAGGCATTCCAGCGCTACACACAAGACGTCTTTTGTCTGGTTTCCTGTCCGCATCAGAGTGTGTGTGTGTGTGTGTGTGTGTGTGTGTGTGTGTGTGAGTGAGTTTAAATCACATGTTCACGTCATTCTGAAACGTGCCACGGCGCTGTGTGTCTGCGTGTATACAGGCGTGTATTTGCATGTGCCTCCAGTTGCATGCAGGCATTTGTGCTCTCCCACTGTTCCAGTTCCTTCAGACTGAACACACTGATAGAGACTATTGTCTGCTCACTAACCATCCTGTGACCGACTGCTGTGCGTGCGTTTGCTTATATCTAGTTACGGCCACACTAGCAGGCTGTCCTGGCTCGGTCCCATGCCTTACCCAAATGACTCACAAGTAAGCATGGGCCAATTACAGGACTGTATAAAAAGCACTGAGAAAAAAAGTCTAAACTCTGGCAAATGGGTTGAATAGAGTCCTTGAGGAAGAGTAGAGTCATAAATCTCTCAGCAGCTGGCATATATCAGCTGATTGTTTTTTTCCCCTTATTTTAAGAAACGCATGACATAAACAAAGATTATCCCTAAAATTTTGTTATGCTGAGACCATACCAAGATACCATGACATAATGCAGTATAAAAATAATCTTTTATATTACTATAAATAGCACTTTGAACAAAAGCATAACAAAATATACTAAGGTTTTGATAAATAAGAGTCAAATAAAACAACAGAATTTTTTTAAGTACTACTACTAATGAACATTAAAGTAAATAGTGTATTGTGGTGGCCAGCAAAACAGAAACTATAAAAAACAATTCATACTGCTACTACTAATAATACCGTATATCATATCTCATACCCCTTTACCAGCACTGTTAATTCCATCTAAAGCTAGAGAAACCATTTCAGAACCAGCACCTGGGTCTAAAACATACCGTCTATGATACAGTGACCCAGAGGAAACGCTGCTTTTTTAATAAATGACTGTCTAAAACGAGGACCTGCAACTTTTGTGATTACACACTAAGGTTTCTCATTCAAAAGAAGAGGTAACGTTAGAGAACTTTGTTAGGCAGGAAGCCGTGTTTCATTCTTGTTCGGCTCATGTTTATTCTGCTCTGGTTTAGTCATTTCTGACACGCCGACTGTAACTATAGACAAGCCGCTCGCAGATATATTAATAATACGTCAAACACTATAGTTTAATTGCTGATTAACGTTAGCGCTCCTCCACCGCTAAAGACGGCATGGGCTTTGTGGCTAATTTTGACGGGCAGCGTTGCTGTAAGTTACACTGAATAATATTTAGAAGTAATGAACTAGGGAGAAATGAGAGGACCGTTCACTAGAAGTGACGCGCTGTTTCAGAATAAATCTACGATCACGTCTGTCAGCGTAAGGTTAGCCACCGCCACTCACCTGCTGTAACATTAAACATCCTTATCCATCGTCGACCGCTTATCCTGCGTACAGGGTCGCGGGGGGCTGGAGCCAATCCCAGCTGGCATCGGGCGAAAGGCGGGGTACACCCTGGACAGGTCGCCAGTCCATCGCAGGGCCACACATAGACGAACAACCACGCACGCTCACACTCACACCTAAGGACAGTTTAGGGTTGCCAATTAACCTAGACCTAGCCAATTAACCTTGACACTGGTGTTGAAAAATGCCAAAACGATACTCTGGCCTAGATGTAAAAGGTTGTCTAAAACAAACTGGAGAAGAAAAGCAATGTGTCTGAAATTTTGCGGAGGAGAGAGTCAAACTGCCCCTGGATACAAGGAAAGCGAGTCTTACAGTGAGCAGCAGCTGGACTGAGCACTGTAGCAGGTAACAATAATCTGAACAGGACCTCGGCAAGGTGAGTGGTTCCCTGCCAAAGTACAACAAAGCTTAGAAAAAGGTGCTCGCCTTTCGTTTAATTTACTTCAATTTCTGCATGGGATCATGTAGCAGCTACTTCATCCCACTGACATCCAACAATTGAGGTAAATAGCCAAATACTGCTGTTCGTAGTCATTTAAAACTGCATGTAACTACAAAACATACATCACATCACATCACTTGTAGTAAGGGGGCAACTACTTTAAGCTATTAATAAAATCAAAGTAAATTTGTACGCAGCCTGTGTGTGCTGAAATATTGGACTTTGTATTCCTCCTGCTCTTGCCAGCGCTCAGATTTGTTCATGGAAAACTTCCGTTACCTACCAGTGATTAAGTGAGTGACACCACAATGCCAAGGAAAGGAAAGGAAAGGAAAGAGGATGTTAACATTCCTCACTGCTGATATCAGCTGAAAACCTCATGACACAAAGAAGCACACGGCGTGTTTGTTAACCTAAATGATGTTTTCTATTTCAGATCATTTCCAGCTCAGTCAGTCACTTCTTGGCAAATGCAGCATTAAATAATACTAAAACAGGAAGTCAGAAATGAGTTGCGAGACTTTTACCTCCAACCCCTTAGCTACATTCAGTCAGTCTAACCCTTAACTGGATGTAACTGCATTATTCTCCTCCACTTCCTCATCTTAAGAAGGAGAGAGAGTGAATGGAAACTGCTGGACGTCTCCTCCTTGACCAGTATTTGGCTAGTTATTAGCCACTCCCTCCGCTTTTACAACAATGTCTCCACATTAATCTTTGGGCACAGCACCCAAAACACCACAGTGTCTCAGTGCACCTTTGTTCTCAGAGAATCTACACCTGTGAGACCGGGACATGACTCAACCATCACGTCACAGCTCAAACCTTTCTTTTCTTGTCACATACAGTAATTAGAAGGGATGCACCGATCAGATACTAATATCAGACCGATACTGACTCAAAAAGCTGGATTGAGTATCGAAGACAAGGGGGGTGATCTACGGGGGCCGACCTACTCACTTAAATTATGCGTGTTGAAAAACAAGCATTCAGCAGTTGGGAGGTATTTAATTCACACTTGATCGAGCCTGATGTTGCCTTTCACGTCAAAGAATCAAGTCTCTACCTGACAGTGAGCAATACAACTTATTCATTTTACACTGGTTATAGGACTGGTACTTGGCCAATACCCAAAGCCCAGGTAATGGTATCGGTATCAGGACTGAAGTCAGATTGGTGCGTTCCTAGGAATAAGTCAATAAAAACTTACTAAATAGCTGTAAAAAATATATACATATTATATATATATATACTGCATAGCTATCAATCAAGAATGTTTTCTTAACTGTTGAGAAAGTGGCAGTAAACACACAGTAAAAGGGTTTCATCTGACAACAACTACATTTTAGGATGAGAGTTGGTGGCCTTCAGCACAACACTGAGTATTATACGATATAAGTTCAAAGGTTCTGCGGTCTGTGTCCTCCCCGGTTCCACACAGGAAATTATGTGTAGCTAGGAAAGTAAATCTAAAACCCCACTGTTACACTGACCACATCTCATTTCAGATTACGCAAAACAGCCCTGTCCTTTCAGCCATCGGTCCTTCATCCATTTAGTCGCCAAGTGAGCTCACTGGAGATGAAACCGCCCTCTCAGTCATGTTGACTGGCAGACGCAGCTCTGACACTGTGAGAGATGCGAAGGTGTCAGACGGCACATCACGCCAAATATTCCTCCTGTGCTTTGCTAGTAATGCAAAGCACAGGCAAGCGGGCCCTTGTTGTGCAAAAAAGGGCTGCTTAAACTGCATTCTTGTGCTGCATGCTGATCAGCGAGCGGAAAGAATTGAGACAATTACTGCAACCTTTTTTTTTTGGAAGCACAGATTTAGTTTCATGCAGGGACCAACAATCCAGAAATATGGGGCCGTGGTGTCTTAATTACAAGACTGTCACACGTGGGCTGCAAGTAACTTATTTTATTTATTACTGATTAATTTGCTGATTGTTTTCTCAGCCAATCGATATACAATTGGTCTATAAAATGTCAGAAATGGCCATCACAACTTCCCAAGAGGTGACATATTCAAATTGCTAAACAATGCAGATATAGGAAATAAAAATGGGGAATGTTGCTTGAAACGTGACTTGAGCATCAGCATTGTTGTCTGTTAATTCAAGAACAAGAATAGCTTCTTAATTACCAAGAAGACACAGCAGCAGCAGCAGAGGATCTTCTTACTGCGGCATGCTTCACACGAATAATGGCACAGCTCCAGAGCCTTCGCCAGCAACATAACCTCATCAATACCTGTGTGGTTTGGAGCAACATCCGAGTAGCTCAACTGCAAATATGTTTCTGGAAAAAGACAAAGCAAGTGGACACAGAAACTCCCATTCCCCCCCAGATGGCATTAAACTACTCATCTGTATTTGCAAGCATCTCAAATGCAGTCATAGAGCACAAAGCTACCAGCAGGCTCATTCTGGAGCTGTGAAATAATTTTTGGCATTACAGTTAGTGTTAACAGTCTAGCCGCTTTATAAGCAGCCAGTCCACATAGATCAGTGGTATACGTGTGTTTGTGACTCCTCTGCACAGGTCTTGAGACCAGACATGAGCATAAGTTTTCCTCCAAATATCGTTTCATTCAAAGTATTTTAACAAAATAAAGTTTCACTCAACTAAGAATTTAACACAGTTGTGTGCAACATGTTTCTTTTCTTTTCCCTTTAATCATCTTGTGACCCCTCACATTTAACTTTGGACCTGACCTAGACCACAAAAATATATCCTCAGCCTGCAAATGAGTGTCAAGCTCAACTGCACGCATGTTCAGGCTTTGTATGCTGCAGCCGTTACATGAAGTGGTGAAGACAGCTGAAACTAAAGAGTATTCTTGACACCAAACCCACGTACTGGATGACTTGGTCTAATTGAATGAGCATGAGGATTCTGCAAACCACAGACTCCTGCGGACTCTCCATGGAAAATGGAAACAGGCCTCACTCTTTAAAGGTTATGAAGAAAACCAAATCGTGTGGGCATCAGTTGGAACTAAAAGAGCCCTGACTTGAGTATTTCTTGATGCAGAGATGTGTACAGTGACACACAAACAGTCCTAGCAGTATTTCACAGACAACTAACAAGGAAAATACTCATATATACTTCATTCTGACGGGAAACAGATTACAGAAATCACATTCGATGGGGAAAAAATTTGTGCTACTCCAATATTATTACCCCTAGGCCAGGGGTTTTCAAAGTCGGAGATAAACGCTGGGAAAAGGTGCTCCCTTTGCTTTATTTACTTTGCTTATTTTTACTAGTATCTAGCCCAATATTGATTTTTGACATAACTTTAGACAACACCAAATACATAAAAGGTCTGTCCTAAGTAGGGCTGGGGCGATTCGTCGACGTAATCGATTACGTAAATATGCATCCGGTGTGGGATTCTCCCACACAAGCTCCAGCTACAAGACCGCGCCTTTGACCGTCTAAAGTTTGGAGTATTTCAGACAGACACTCAGCAACGTGCTGCTTCGTGAGCTCTCTGAACTGGAAACAGCTTCACTGCAGCACAGCTGCTGTCCACGAATAGTGAAGCAGCACGAACACGTTAAACGAAAGTATCCCGCAGCACTTTGTCTAGACGGCAGCACCGCAAATCGTGTTTCCTTTCTGTCGCCACACAAGCACATTATCAGCACGATAAAATGTTTATTGCCTCCATGTTAAAAGTAAATTCTGTCCCGCTGCTGTCATGGTAACGTAACGTTACACGCGTGTCATCTAATGTTTGGCCGTTTCATATTTTCTGTTTATTTAACGGCCACTTCAGAGCGAGAAAACTGCTGAAACTAACAGTACAGATGATCTGTGACTGTCTGTGAGTCCTTTCAGGTGTTCACTGATGCAGAAATACATTTGATTATCATACTGCATTACTTAATATTGAAATGAATCCATGTCAGAAACATTTAAAGTTTTAAGTAAAGTAGCCTAATTAATGTCTGTTATTATTATCACAACACATCAGTGACGTGGAAATTTGATTCATTTTAAGATTTGCTGCTATTGTCATTGTTCTAATGTGCTTCATCAGGATGATTGAATAAAATATAGATTTATTGATTAGACATGTTTTTGATATTTATTTTGGATAAATTGGTATGTTAATCGAGTAATAGGCAACTTAAATAAACAAAATTAGTCGTCAGATTAATCGACTAATCTAAAAAAAAATCATTATATTAATTGGCTTGAAATGTACATCCCTAGTCCTAAGGCATTTATTATTTCTGCCTCTGGGAAAGTGGGAAAAACAATCAAATTCCTCAAACCCAGTTTACTGTATCTCTGAACTATATCTTTAATTAACCAACTCGCACACATTTAGACTATTCTGTGTGATCTCCTTTTGATAGTGTAATATTTTTTCACTTCCATTTACTGAACCTCCCCTGAAACAGTTTGGAGCCTGCCTGGTAACCAGCCTGCCGCACACTTTGAATAACCCTGCCCTCCTGTCACTTATTTATTTACGTAAGTTAACGTACATTATTTGGACATTTCAAGCAGATAATATGTACGTACACACACACGTATCGTTATAGGCTATAAAGACAGATGTATATATAACGCTATATATATATATATATATATATATATATATATATATATATATATATATATAATATAAACACACAATCACAAACATATGTGTGTATATAGTTACGGTATATAAAACCTTAACGTTAGATAGGAAGTTACACACATATATATGCTAGCTAAGCTAACGTTAGTAGGTTTCCGTTAAGACTGGCATCAATGCCCCGGGACAGCTATAACTTAATAAACTCCGGCCAACGTTAACTACTTTAAAATGAGCGCAAACTTTTCTGAGGAGGAGATGAGAAACCGTGAACGGCTCCGGTTGTGCAGCAACTGTTTTACATGTTTCAGTTTGCACACAGAGGGTAAAACATCTTGGAAACTTACCCGAGTCGACGGGTGAGCCAGCCATCGATAGACAGGACCGCAGCTAGCTGGTGGCGATGTGTCGGCCGTTGAACGCTGTGGTCATCACAAACCACCCGGGGTCAACCTGAAGGAGGGACTTTCTACAAACACACCAACGTATTTCCTAATTCCCAAACAGGTGACACGCCCTGGCTCTCAATGGCTGTCCCCACTCCAACCGAGAGAGCAGTACACAGGAAGCAGAGCGAGATGATTCACTCACTGCTACTTCCGTCCTCGTCGGGCTGGATGCGGACGATCGGCAGAATACGAACAGTTTAGATTGATTTTGTATTGTGCTATGGCAGGCTTAGCAAATTGCACGGCGAATGGCAATCCACAACAACTGTGTGGTTTTCCCATCTTTTCCCAACGATGAACTTTACCTATAGGTAACTGTGGGGGTTAAAGGACGCTGTAATTATTGAAAACAGACTGTGAGTCACAAATGGATATTACAACTTGTAAACACAAAACACAATCTAGAAATAGATTCAAAATCAGCAAACATAAGTAATAATCCACAAATAGGCTAGATTAAAAATCCATAGGAAAAGCCTGTCTGTTGCATTACTTCACTGCAATGTAAGGTGATCCTTGTTATCCTTGCTTCAATCACTGGGTGTCTTTTTATAGGCTAAAACTTGCTGACTTGTGGTAGGCTATTTTTGTTTCTGTTAATGCTCAATGCTGTTTGGCCATATTGTGAACATTCCCGCCTGGTGACAGCTGTAATTCAAGATTACTTTATTTGTCCCCAGGGAAATTTGTCTTGGACATAAAGGCTGTCACACGTTAGAAGACATACAGTCAGTACAATGACAGACATTGCCTAATAACAGACATGGTAGTAGGCCCACACATCAATAACCTACAATTTAACAGGCAAGCAGAGCTGAAGTCAGAAAGACAATAGATAGCAGACAAGACAGTAAAATAAAATAAAAATATCATAGGCCAACCTGTCTGGGGTTAATCTCCATAATGTTGCACCAAGAAGGTGAAGGGAGGATGCCAACAGGACATACTTGTCAAGCTTTCTTTAAGAGTTAGGTAGGGTTAAGTAAAGCAGTTAATATTAATGTTAATGTAGACTCACCTCTATGATTTTAACCCAACAAGGGCATAAAATTGAGTAGGGACGGTAAGGTCATGTCCCTCCCAATAATACTGATCTAAAAAACTGAAAACACTGTTGTCCGTCAGAGTCTTGTCAGTGTAGGCCTATTTGGTACACAATGAACACAAACCGTGAAAAAAACAAACACAAAAACAAAAACTCTTCCTCTCTTCTAGGAGTCCAATGCGTAAAATTTTTAGAATATTATGTGGTATAGTGGTTTTCATACATTTCAAGTCAAACTGTGATCCCACATTACATTTATTTGGATTATGTGGTTACTTTTTATTGGTAATTGTGTTGTTATCTTCCAAAACCATTAGGAGGTCTAACAAGAAAAGCAGCTGTCTCAGAAGTATTTATGCATCAGGTATTTAAATATAATCAATTCTTATACATGTCGACTAAATTGAAACATTTTAGAGCCATTTTTGTAACTTGTTTCCTCTTTTGTTTTGTTTTTACAAATGACTGTTTACAGGCCCGGTGCAGTCCATGATACACGGGCAAAAAACATATAAATACAAAATAATGTGAAGCTGTATACAGAAAGGATCAAATTACAGTTCACACGTTCATGTGACATACATGAAAACAAGATATATAACAATAAAATAAAGAATGTATATGTGTAATTTGAAGATTACAGAATAGGACAAATATTGTGTCAGGTTAGCTTCAGCGCTGACAGAGCAAATGATGGGAAGTGGTGAGAGGAAAATTACACAACACAGAGACAGGAAGTGAAATACACCAGAACAAAAAACAAGAGGACGGGCCTACCAAAATAACAACTGCAGACATGTAGAATGTTTTGCTGCTGATTTTCCATCTAATCCAGACACACATTGCATATAAAGGCTGCAGTGCACCTTTCAATCAAGCATAAAGGCACAAAAAATCTGTTTGTATTCTTCATAAATTTAGATTTTTGGATAAAGAATTTTCCAAACAAAATTAACAACTTAGCTAAATATTGCATAGATGGATTGGAGTCTGAAAAATAATAAGTCAAAGGGAGATAGACTTATATTAAAACCAAATTGTCTGTTTAAAAACATTGCCGTTCTCTCCAAAAGTAGGCGCTGTGTGGACTAAAACATAATTTCCGTTTTCCAGCGAACAAAGCTGCATTCTGCATTTACAATGGGGATATATTTTGAAATATCATTGCAAGGATAATAACAGTGAAGAATTTTGAACGTCTTTGGTCACCATATCTAATTCTTTTTTGGTTGGGCATGAAAGTTGATTTTAAGTGTTAAGTCATCATAATTTTAGATTTGAGTCATTTAAGATTTGGAAGAACCAGTCCTGCATAAAAATGTGTGATTTCTGTGTTTGTCACAATTAGCTAAGTGTGCACACAGGAAAACATGCAGACACAAAGGCTGAGCAGGTTCTGTTTTTAGAGGTTATTAACAAAGGATGAAAATAACTCACAAACAAGGTGTGGCAGGCAGTTCAAAAGGCAAAATACAAAGTCCAAAGTTAATCACACAAAGGGCAGGCAAGTTTGCTGTATGGACCACTCAGCAGTATTTATATATATATGTATTTAACTGTTTTTTGTACTTTTTTAAAGGGATAGTTTGGGATTTTTGAAGGGGGCTGTAAGAGGTACTTATCCATAGTCAGTGTATTACCTGCAGTAGATAGCGGCCAGAGTGCCCCAGTTTGGAAAAGCTGAGAGGTGTACCAGGGTCAGCAGCAAAACGTATTTTACCCACCTAATAGAAGGCCCACCAAAAAAATCTATATCAGTTCAAGTGTACGCTACATTTAGAGTACCTCATACAGCCTCACTTAAAAAATCTCAAACTTTCCCTTTAAAAACAGATTGCAGCCTGTAATTAACAGGATTTATGCTGGATTATAAAGAAATGATCTCTTTTGCAATTATCATTCTTACTCTACATTATTTTACATGCTCTGTGCCAACCAATTCAGTATATTTTACCTGTTTAATTACCTTTAAAGAGCCAATACAACCTACAAAATACAGTTTTGCACTTGCCAAAAAGTGATTACAGCCTCTACTTGTTGACTGAAAGGTTCATTCTGCCTTAAAGTGGTCATATTATGTTCATTTTCAGATTCCTAATTTTTTTAGGGGTTGTACCAAAATAGGTTTACAATGTTTAATTTTGACCATATTTTGTGTCATACTGCACCTCGCTGCGGCACCTCTTCCCCAATCAGAAGTAGAGTAGCGGGTCCTGACAATCTGGTAACAACGCATAGGTTATGTTCCTGAACCAGCTTTGCAAGTGCTATGTTCGCAACCTAGACTAGAGCAAGAGGTTCAGAGTGGTAAGTTATTAATTTGTAACAAATTTATCTTTCATATGTAAAGTTTTAACTGAGCTCTGTCTCTACATCACAGGAACAGCTTTATGTCCATTGCCTAACGAGAGGGTGGGGGAGGGGAGACTGCAGGTGGATGTCTGTCACTGAGTGCTGCAGCTCAATGTGTTTCTCCACCAGTGTTTTTGAGGGCGTGTCTGACCAGCCGCCAAGTGAGCATCATGACAGGTGGACTACAATCAAGCTGTTTTAAGGCAATTCAGGAGCAGAGTTTTCTGTGGGAGATGGGAACTGACTTAGGGGGGGACTTTGGTCTTTTTCACTTTGCAAACCTTTGCAAAACCAAATATATCACAATAAAGGAAAGGGAAGGGAATATGACCTCTTTAAATTTAATTCATGAGGGATATATTTGACAGCCCACCTAGTCTTTTTTATCTAAGACAATTTAGATACATACATACATAATTACAGATGGCTAGTTGTACTTTGTAAGGTACAAAGGGACACCTCAGCATCTTAAGGCAAAAGTGTTGTGTGGCGAAATAGAGGCAAAATTAGTCTTTGTCTTCACGCCAGCTGTGGAGGTGCACATTGTGGCCAGAAAAAAACAAGAGAGGCAATCTCTAAAGATTTTACTGGCCCTGAATGTTATAGGACACACGTCAGTATGCACTTACATATTATATTCATACTGTTGGTCTCACAAAAATGTTGCCTTTCTGCCAAGACAATACAATAAAAAAAGTCACTGTTTAGCTATATTGCAAAGACTAAAACTGTTGTTGATGTCTAACACATTTAATTGAAAATATAAAAAAGAAATCTGCATGAACTTTACAGCATTCAAAATGGCACAGCCAGTGAAAAAAACAATACTTTTAAATAACTTTTTTTCCCTGTCAAGTGAGTGAATATGTGACATGCCAGGCCAGCAATGTAATAATTAAAGAGGAGGTGGAGGACACACCAATAAAGGTAACATTGGATGTGTATTGTCTTTGTGTTGTCTTATACTTATAGATAAAAATAGTCATGAAAATCATGTCCATTGGAAAACAGCAGGTACCTATGATTGACTAAGTGGCCACAGGGAGATGCTCTAAAAGGGAAGGATTCTGTGAATAAAGTAAGCTTAACTAATTATGTAGGTCAGAACATGTTTTAATAAAACTCATTGGCTAGCACAGTTTAATCTTGTTTTACCTGTGACAGTTTTTATTTTTTGTATATTTCTTTTTTTATGATACAGATCAATAAGTAAGTTTGCAAGGTACTCAACATTAAGAGAAGTCTCTGTGCCTCTTACCACCTGCAGACTAATGGGTTAGTTGAGAGGATGAACGGGACGATACAGAGGTATAATTCAATTTATATGTTAAATATATATTATACATATCCTTAAAAACATACTTATTAATAAATGCTTTGTTATTATTAGTCTCTCTCTGTTTTCGAGAGCTCTGTCCACATTGGTGAAAAACAGACTGGACGAATGGGATTGGACGCCGTCAAGTTTGGCTTGAGGACAAAACACTAAATGTCAACAAAACGTTTTCACATATCTTTGTGGTAGAGAGGCCCCTCTCAAATCCCAGCTGAACACAGAGTGAGTTACACTTACAAACACATCTTAGAAATAAAGAAAATGTTAAATTTTGATATAATATAAAATATAAATAGATAGATGGCAGTGTTGAGGACAATTTGTCTGTTGAAGCAGGAACAGAGGACATTCTGAAGCTCAAAAAAGTCCTTCAGACTTGTAATAATACAAGAATAATACAACACAGTCAAAACAAAATAAAAAAAAATGCTACATGAAAGTTTGAGGTAGCTTATCCCTTTGTTTTGCTGTACAAAGACAAATTGAAAGTGAGGTGAGGTGCCAACATTTGCCCAGTGTGTTTTTATTGCAGGTTATTAATGCATATCTGAACCTCCTGGTGAATGAATAAAGAGCATGCAGACAGATCTTTTGCTGTTGACATGTTTGAAATGACCAGTTTGATTTGTTGTTTTATTATCTTACAAATTTACCCGGGGATGTACAGATACATCGTGGGGGTCGTCAATGAAGGTCTTTTCCTTAAATATTTGATGTTAAACTCAAGTATTCTAGTCAACCATGCGTGGACACAATAACATTAAAACCATGACAACTTTACACAGAACAAGTGCAATGTTTTTTGTGTCTGTCTCAGGTACAGCATAGTGTGGGATTCAGAAGATAGGTCATTTCATATCTGTCTATATATATATGATTTAAGAAGGTATAGCATATAAAAGTTAATAAGAATGTCCAGGCGTAACTTTAAATAGTTCAAATCACACAAATAAATACTATTGCTGCAGCTTATTTGCCTACAGTGGGTGGTTCAACGTGTTCCTTCTCATGATAAACCCGTTCTTCATACATGTTTTTGCTGTACATATGTGAAACTTACCAAATAATTTAACTATTGCAGTATTTAGTCAGACAAACATTGCTTCTATATATTAAAAGACAATTATTACCCCCTAGTTTGTAGATGATTTGACTGACCTGTGTCATTAATGTGGGGAGCAGGATGATGACGCTCACTGGACATGCTAAAAAAAAAAAACTTACCTTGGCTGTATAACATGATGGCCTGCTTTGTAATCGGAGTCATTTGCAACCATTACTAACACTATTGTATAACTATTTCACCATTATTTTTTGGTTTCCTCTTTTGTCTTATTCTGATTGCTGACTACTGTGACATTTGCCCACACTGCTACCACAGGAGCTGCACCAAGAGGCCCTACACAAGCAAAAAATAAAAAATATAATAACCACCTGACTACTACTGTTGTGATATACATACACTTACATATATATTGTATATAGTTATACATAGTTTTTATTATTGTGTGTCCTATGTTTTATTTATGAAAGATAAGAGTACTTCCAGAGATGTACCTTTAGGGAGAAATCATATATCCACTGAATTAAGGTAGAGGACACCTGAAGTCTTTGTGGTTATGAGCCAAGGTAAAAATGAACTCTTGACAGTTAAACAACAACTTAAGCAGAGGAAAAACTCTGCAGCCTCACAGCAAGCGGCCACCTACTCTCTTACCAATATAGACCAGTGTCTGGCCTTTTTCCATAAGTGGGACCTACCATCTGCTTAGTTAACCATAGGGTGAGCTGAAAGAACACAAAACTCCTACAGAATAACAAACACTGATTAAGATGCCCCTGTTACTGCTTACACATTTGCACACACATGATGTTGTATGAAACACAAATAAAACTATGTACATAGAAATAAATCAAGCTTGGAAACTACTAATTTAATTTCAAATTATATAATTGCAGTTTCAGTTGTGATTGCACTCCTATATTAGTTTAGCGCTCCATGTTGGTTTCCTTCCTAACATCAATCTTATGCAATGCTACCCTCTACTGGACACTGCTTACACTTAAACCTGCTCGTCCACATTTCTCAAGCAACGTGCTGTATGCACATTATAGTATGTGCAAAGTTTTAGTATGAAGATGTATCTAGCTACATGTTCATTAAAGGATTTTAAATTTAATTGGCGTCTACGCATTGTTTGTCAGAACATTCAGAGGTCGAGTACATTTACATTCTCCACAAACATGACCATGAGTTAGGCTAATATGTTATGTAGCAGGTGAAATGATCAGAACTTGAGTACTCTGCCTAATATTTCAAATAAAGTGCGTTTAAAGTGGCCAACAGCGCAGTAAACTGATGTGCCACAAGATGTGGACATGAGCACCTGCCAGTAGCTGCTGCCAAATGTTCAGGCCACACTATTGGCCAGATGGCTGTGTGTGGCTCAACCAATGAAATGCTGTGAATACAAATGAATATGCAGCCAGTCCAAAAGAAAGACATTGCTGCGATGTAAATCTGCTTGTTAGATTCAAACATAATGGGGAATATACAGTACATTTGGCTTGTCAAAGCAGCCAAACATGAATGATAGATTAGGCATACGCGACTTGAATGGATTTAAATTAAAAATCTGTTGTTTTGCAGTCATCCTTCTCTGTAGTCATTTGACTGTATGTTAAAACATTCGTTAATGAAGATTTCATATTATATTAACACTAGTCACACAAAATCCTGCAGCTGCACATAAACCTAGTCTCAGGGCTCAAGTGCAAAATACCAGCCAATGGCAGAGAGCCCAAGTAAACCAGTGACTGGTGCAGAAAGTGGGGCATTTACACGGGAGAGGTTATAATATTTTAAATGGAGGAGGCAAGGCACCGCAAAAGACCAGGTATTGGACATAGTTGTGCATACACTGATATGTATTTTCATATCTGCAGTTAACTGCCACCTAGCGAACATGTGCAATAAATGTACTTCACACATTGCTCACTGTATGGTGATTATGACTTAATAATTATGAAGAATTAATACTTTCTTATTATTGTTGTTCATGTACATTCTGGCTTAATAAATCTGCACCCCTTAAAGAGTGTTTTGTTATTTACTCCCTGGCATGTGCCCTACATCTGCACTGTTTACAGCCGCTCAGAAACCACCCCGTCGGCCGCGTGCCTTCCGAGAGAGCAGGCTGAGCCAGCGACGTCACCGTGTTGGGATCACGTTGAACTGTGCATGCTGAGCCTTGCCGCAGCCGTAAGTACGACGCAAGCGCGCAACAAAAATAGCCCTGTGCAGGTTTTGGATCAACAACAGATGAGTCAACAAGATAGGGCGGATTTCTTGTGTATCCATGTAGATACTCAAAATAAACTAAAAAATATAGGCTTAGTAGATAAAGCCTATAGTAAATATAGGTCGCCAATTACCTTGGGAATAAATTAATTTAGCATTTACAAACCTGCATTTTGTAAGTATGAACAAAATTGCTGTTACAGGCAATACTTTAAGGAAATGATAAGAGGAATAATGCTTCAATGCACAATGTCTCCGCTGAAAGCTATACAAAGAAAAACATCAACACAAGATGAGCTTTTTCTCGAGTTTTCAGTATCTCACAGTATGGGGGACAAGATGTCCTGAAAAAAATCGAGACAGCCGAAATACGAGCAGTTGTCCCTAATCATATCCTATTAGTCCCGAAAATTAGACTAAACCTGAGTATTGCCTCATAAAGCATAATAGCCTATTGATCATTGTGAAACATTCTTGTGGTGTAGCCCACAGATGGCAACAGGCACTACAGGTTATCGTGGACACCGTGTCAACAGCAACGTTATAGCCACAAAGTAACAGGCGTGCATGCTGTTTTACCTTTTTGTGTACTAGTATGGTGGTTGAAGTTGCAGTGGAGGACACGGGGAGTATGGCTGCATGCAGCCACGGAGAGACTTCTTATCTGGTCACCCTAGCTCACAGTCTTCACCAGCTGCTTATAGTCGGAGATAAAATCGAAATTTAAAAAGTAGTATAATTAGTAGGAGCAGAAACAGCTACATGTAAATAATAAGTATTTGCCCATTAAAGTCAAAGTATAAACTTTATTATTTTACCATGTGCAAGGCACACAGACGATTCAAAGTGCGTTTCTCCTATGACCCACGGTAAATATAAGACAAAACAAATAACAGAAATATAAATTTAAAAGTCAAACAGTAATTAACAAATCATTTACAACAGTTAAACAAATCAAATTCTTTACAATCATTCACAATCAGTGCAATGACAGTAGTCATCAGGGTTGATGAGGAAGATCGACACTTAACATTAGCCTACTAGGTTTAGACCACAAAGGAACGCCTCTGAAACTGTAGAACTATAATAACATTAAATGTCATTGCGAGGCTACTACACGTATTACGGCCAGCCCAAGTAGGCCACATCTAGTGTGGGCTCGCGCCACGCCCTCCAATGTTCCAGTATGTTTAGAAGTGAACTCAGGAGCAGTCACACTGCAACGTGACCACCGAGCCCCGTGCCACTAGCCCCGCCCCTCCCAGCCTATCAAAACGCAAAGTGGGCGTGTCTAAGGCGGGGAAATCGCCTCATGCTGACCAATCACGGTGGCAGGTTCAATATTACTTGCCTGACCACGCACCGGCACGTGTATCCCTGCGTGTAAACTACCGTTGGAGGGGGAACCGAAATGTCTGGAGAGCAAATACAGATCGCTAAGCAAAGACAGTCGACGCTGACGGGATCTGTGCGCTTTCGTTGAGACTTTTCAGTACCTCATCGTGGGAATTTAAAAGCCTTTTGTCATCGTGAAGCATATCTAAGGTAAGCTGCTCGGGCTTGTTTTGTCTGTAGCTGTTGCTTTGTCGCTAGCATGCTAACGTTAAGTTACCCCGCGCTATCACTGCACCAGTGTGTCCTTAACGATACAAACTGCAACCTTTATTCAACTGCCTCCTATTATAGCCTTCGTGTAGTTTAATATGAGCTAAAAACCTTTTGACGGAATTGTCACCATATACAGGTAAAACTTGTGCTCTGTTTTAACCCTTAAATGTTGCGTCGTGCAAACGGACACTACAAATAAAAAAGCATTTATTAACGTTGTTACTTCTTTTGAGGTAGAAGAATTCAACACTACTAAATATCTAGAGACCTCACAACTATTAGTGTTCGTCTTTTATTATTATTATTATTGTTATTATTATTATTATTATTATTATTAAGTGAATTGATTAGTTTTGGTTCCTGTGTGTTAGACATTGCACAATCAGGGCTGACAGGTCCTTACTGTAACGTTACAGTATTTACCTTAAGCTCGCTACCGATTACATTAAACATGTTTTGTTTTGGCTATCAAACATAAACGTTAAAAACATGACATTATTTACCCTATTATTATTATTATTATTATTATTATTATTATTATTATTAAATGTATAAGTCTGGCACGCCACGTTTGATCCATTTGATCCACAGCAAATGTTTTCATATTGTAATCACACCAGTTTAAACTGTTCATCTAATGACTCCTCCTAATATGCACATGATGTGCCTTTGTACAAATTGCATGCCTCTAGCCAATCAAATGATGTCCCGTGATTGACAACTGTTGCGCTAATGCGTTTACTGCAGTAGCTGCATATCACCTAGACATGCTGCATCCCTGCACTCCTCTGTCCCCCCACCTCTGACTGGGTCTGGACTGCTGATGACATGTTGTAACGTTACCTGTGTTGGCCTTTAGTGTGCTCTCAGCCGACCACTTTGAATACGTGTGTTTTTGCACCTAGAGAGTGACAAGTAGGCATCCAAACACCGTCCTCTTGTGATGTACACCATTCAGTGGCATTTGTGAGAAAAGTACGTAGAATGTCCATGCAGCACTGTAGACGCTCTGTGTGGTATATATTCTGCTTTACAGAAAATATGTGGCACAATAGCTTATAGGAATCTGTGCAGATGCAACCCTGCAGGTTCCTGCAGATATCTCACCCTACTGAGTGCATGAGCGTGCATAGCAGCTGCACATCAACATCCAAAAGATTTGCAAAGGAATGTCTTGGACAAGGCTGTAAAAGGAAGATAAAAAGGAGGTCTTCCTCTCCCAAAGTGTGACCCTCTAAGAGTTGTGGGTGTGCATCATAAAGATGACTCTTCAAGTTTATGCATATGCAAATCAAACTTGACAGTGTTGACACTAGTGAGCAGTTATCACAGCAGCAGTTATCAGCAGATTTATGACTGAAGAGGTGAGATGGCTGGCAGCTGCGAAGGTGGTGTGATCCCCAATTAATCTGTGTGATCACATGTATGTCGGGGACTGACTGCGCAGGAGACGGGACAAGTGAACAGTGTATAGTTTCCATCACAACTATACTTTTTAAGTGAGAATGAGTGTACAACCAGCAGGTCTGGGCTTTCATTGGTAAAGTTCAGTGTGCCTCCTGTTTTGGCTTCAAGGGCGCATTGTTTGTGCCTTCAGAAAGTCACACAGCGTTTCCCATTAATCTCTTTTCCACTATAAACTGAACTAAACGGGTGAAAAACAAAAAGCTTAAAGCTAAGGAGGACAGGGAGCTTGGTGATAGAGGGTGTGTGTTGTGTCCTTGATGTTCAGAGACGACAATAAAATAATCAGGGATACCACACTTACCACGGCTGCTGGGAAATAGTAATAAGTGGGGAGTGGGGGTCGTCTGTCTTGCAATTTAAAATGATTAATCCCAAATTTGGTTGCAGGATTTGGAATTCAAAGAGGTCCTAGTCCTAGTTGTACAACTCCTACGATGTTTTTAGCATGAATTACTGTCATATTACTGTGATTTTGATACTCAAATGGAATATTTGGTGTTTCATCCTTCATTTTACTGTGTCAAGAGATGAGTCTGCTGGCAGGCTAACCAGATTGCATTCTTTATCATGTTAAATTAATCTGGATAGTGGATTTACGCTGTTCTGGTTATCTTTTTTTTTTGTTATACGTTGTCTCCCCCTGTTTAGGTCTTCATAAAAAGTCTTGTGAAAAGCATTTTGTCTCCATAATGTGTTATATTTATTGGGGAACACATTTTTAGGGATCAATTACAGAGAGACAATATTATTTCATAGAAGGGTGGGACATGATTCTTTAAAACATTTTACTGGTCGGGATAGTAATAGTTTTTGCTTTTATTACACCTATAACTTTGCTGAACACCAAAACTAAGGTAGCAGAATGCAATTACTAAAGTCTTTTTTTTATGGTTGTGGGTAGTTTTAGCCGAAACAATGAACATTTGTGTCACAACATGAGCCTACTGCCATTAGTCGAAGATCAAGGGACAGAATAAGCTGCTAACTTGTTACAGCTAGATTCAGTGAGAGAGAAAGTTGGCAAATAGTGTGCATGAAATGTGAATATGGTGTAAGGTTGCAATATTACCCGCCCCAAAAAATTCTGGAATACAGGAAGAACCAATAACTGGATAGTGCTGGTTGTGGTCTGCTCACAAATGCCAGTGCGAGTGAGCGTCCAAGCTGCAGAGCTTTGCACATAATCCAAGTTGTTAAAACTTAATGTTACAATAACCCAGTTGGAAGATTATGAACAGAGGGGGGCTCAGCAGCAGTGGAGCAACAGAGGAAGGTTGGAGCATATTCAGAGGTAGAAACTGCTGATTAGACCGTCAACTTGATTTCACTCCACTTCACAATCTGCATGTTTTTAAAATCAGCAAACATATGCCAGTTGGTGGAGGATTTAATCCACCCACCCATGGCAGAGATTGTGGTTGTATCCAGGTTTGTTTGTTTTTTTTTTTTGATCCTGGGGCATCCAACAATCCCCTCCTTTAATGGTGCCACAGAAGTTCATTTAACAAACTTAGACTTTAGAGTAATTGTATTGTAAGACATTGGGGGAGGCTTAAATATTGTTTCAAATTTCAGTTTTATAAATCATTAAAATGTTGTTGTTGGCATGGTATACTTAAGGAAGTACAACAAAGGCAAAGAAAATCACATATAGGCATTTAGCCTGTAATGTAGTGTAACCCTTTGTTTATAACAGTGTAATAACTTAATGTTATGTAATTCTTTCTACCCCCTTTAAGAAGTCATGTGGCCACGGTGTGAAGAGATAGGCCAGTTTTATGTACCCCCTCACCCCACCCCCCCTCGCATGTAAGGGTGGTGTCTTGTATATGTACAGTAGACAGAGTGCCCGGTCTCTCACAGGCCCTGGTCCTGAATCAGCTGGCGCACCTGCCCCCCACTCACATATTTGAGAAGAAAAAACCTCGAGGCAGAGCTGAGACCAGTCTCTGCCAGGCGGCTTTACAGGAGCCAGAGTCCCCCGTCGCAGACGGCGCAGCCTCTACTGGGCTCGCTCTCTCATTGGTCCGGCGAGCCGACCAATCAGCAACCGGCTGGGTTCGCGGAAAGCACGGCCGCGTACACGTGCAGAGGTGTGTACGCAGGGAAAGCGAGGCTGCGCAGAGCTGCTGCGCAAGCACGGTTAATTATAAACGGGACAATTGCCTCGGATGCTCAGGCCGGCGACGGAAATGAAACGGTACTACTTTTTTCTGTAACAGTGGATGAATCATAAAAACATGTCGCGTTGTGGGGCGTTGTGATGGCGCTGAGAAGTAACACACAATTTCACCCACGGAGCCACGCCACACCTTCCTGCAGCCTCCGTCTGCACAGAGCAGTAGGGAAGTGTTTCACATTGTCTTGTTTTGTTCAGGCGTGTCTGTCTTTTTTTGACTTAGTACTTTTATACAGACATGATATCCTGTCATGTGCTCAATGCTCTTAGGCTGTATACTGATTGTTTCTGCTATTGATCAATCTGCGAGCCCATCAGTGTTTCCCAGAGGCCAAGGTGATGTGAATGGTGTGCATGACATGTGTAATAGATTGTAAATTGCATCATGGTGCTAGTTTTTGGCCTGGAGAGTGTGCCTCCACTAACGCAGGTGAAGTTACTGGACACTGACAGGTATAATAAAAACTAGTCTCCAACAAAACTGTTCTGCTCTCAGCCCTAAAAAAGGAATTGATGTCAGGGTTCTGATGAATAAATACTGAGCAGAGTAGAGCTGCAACTAATGGTCGTTTTGAGTATTACTTAATCATTTAGTCTATTAAATGTCTGAAAATAGTGAAATGTAGCCATTAGACGTCCACAGTTACATTTCAGACAACATTTAAAACATCTCAAAATCCAAAGACTGTTTACGCTTTTTCTTTTTCCTTACTGTGCAGTGACAAACTGGAACTAGGAAATGTTTGACATTTTTGTCAGCTGGAATATGACATCGCAACGCAACCTTGAATTCTTTCGCCGTATAGGCTTCATTTGAAGTGCAAAGGTAACAGAGCTAACAGAAGAGTAATTAAACCTCACCAAGCAGGAGGTGTCACAGAGACCCAGGTCTCTGGGGCAAATGTTTTCCCACTGTGTCACTCGCTACATGCATTTCTTCCCATAGTTCAGTTACAGAAGCTGACATGAAAGCTGACATTTCAGAAACAGTTTCTTTGAGTCATGTGTGCTGAGTTGAGGAGCGTACTGAAAAACATCTTCACAAAGTAGCATGCATGTTGGCCAGAGAACGAGGCAGCGCTGAGCATCGTGTAGTCAGTAAGCCACTTTCCACATTCTTTCTCCACACTAAGATAGACTCTGTGTTTCATAATCACAGAGTGGTCTTACTGAGTGCATTTCCTGTGAATGATTTGAGCGAGTGGGCGGCTCAGTGGCTAGCCCCGTTATCTCAGTCATGGGCTCAGACCTGACCTGGCTGGTTAGGGCATGGCAGCGTAGAGTTTACATGCACGTCAAGTGAAACTCTAAACTACCTGTAGGTGAGAATTTGTCCTCAAGCCTGCTGGGATTGGTTGCAGCAGCCGTGCAGCAATTTTACTTTAGTGTCTTAAGCAAATGGCCCACTATAGTTGACTTAGCCTGGGTGGTTAGCACCCTGAGCACAGATCCCTACTACCACCTCCCCCCTGAGCCATGTGTCACCCGCAGAAGTTTGCATGGATGCCAGCCTGCCTCGACGCCCACTCACACCCTGCTTGTATATTCCCAGATCATAATTGCTCCTTCTCTCCCCCACCCAGTTCTTCCGCAGCGCACCCTTGAGTTTGTCATGTGCCAGCGTGCCTCATCCATCTGACCAAACATAATGGTGATTAGCATTTCCATGATGCGAGGCAGCTTAGTTGCACCGAGGCAGCGTCACATGAATTTGTTGAACTGAAACACCTGCAGTTGTTCACCTCTTTCCCCTCCAGTGCTGTTACGTTTTTTTTTGCTTTAGGTATTTACGTGTGATGAGTTACATTTGTCATTAGCCGTTTGCACCTGTTACCTTCTTGTCAGATCTCTGAACGTGGGCGTATTGGGCGGTTGCGTCAGAATAGGAATCAGTCAGTGCAGTTAAACTTGTCCTGAACAAAATCTGCATCTAAAGCGTCACTACGTGCCGGGAGGTAAAAGGGGGTAAAGGTGGTACCGCTAGGTGCATAAAATTGAAAGCCTTGACGACTGAGGACTGGCCTGTGTCTTCTTCTGGTTGCCTCTGCAGGGCTTAAAAGATTATGTTGCATCTCCCTTGTCCAAGGAATAAATAGCCGTAGACTTTTACTTGCGTAGGTGGTGGCCATATATAAACGTGGAGGTACTTATTGACATGCAAACCTTAATTTATAACAACCCTCTGATGGTGAGCTTTGTTTAGCCTCCTGGTGTTGGGTTTGTTTTGACCGGCCTTTGGGTAAAAGAGGACTTAACTATGACGACCAACAAATGTCCCTTGTAATTAGGGCATGTTCACCTGTTCTATAATCAGATGCATTCATACGCACTTGCTGCATGCAAATAGGTATAGGAGATTATTGTCCGTCTGTTCTCAAGATGGGGTGATTGTTTTTTTTTTCTGGATAATCTGGGTAAAAGGCCAACAGCTGGGCAACAGCCACAGGCTCTCCTGATACACGTACACTCAGTGAAAACATTTGAATCCTTCTTTGTGGCCAACATGATAAACTCATGACAAGCGTTACTTTTTTGTTTTCTTTTCCGTAGCTGTTCTCCTCAGGAGATTGCTGGCAACACCATGACAAGTGTTTTGTTATCCCGCAGCTAACATGATTCCTTCTCTCTCTCTTTCTCTCCTCTCAGGTGGCCTTTAGCACCTAGAGCAACACATCTCTGAAGAGGCGAGAAGACCAGATACGGAGCGAAGAGTTGTTGTTTTTTTTCTCTTGCTTTCACCAAGAGCTGTTTTTGTCACGCTCCCTCACAATCTCTCGTCCCATCTGTTGGAGCACTTCTGCCAAGGCGGTTTCATAAGCAGAGATTCATCTCTTGTCTGCATTCTTTGAGTGACACGTTTTCTCAAGATAATAAAAGATAATTGCCGCGATTTTTGGAAAGGCGGCATTTGCTTGTTGCTCATTTGCAGTATTGAAGATCTGCACCCTTTGAAAACCCTCAAAGAAGGGCTCACAGCCCAAAACTCTTTCATTTCCCTGCTTTCCTTGGTGAAGAAACAATGAATTTCTCTCCTTAGTTCTTTTAAACAACCAACAACAACTATGATTCACCTGTGTGTACATAGTAGTCCCACTTAAATTAAAGTCCTTCTTGTTTTTTTTGCCTTGGCTGGCACCTTAATCAAAGCTGTTCCAGCCTCATCCTACTCTAGTATGAGTTATGACAACCCTAAATCTGCGCCCAGCAGCAGCACTCGGGGGCGAGTGGCGAGGGCAGAAGAGAAAGACAACAACCAGGAAGCGGAGTCAGAAGGGTTAAACTCGCCGAAGACTAGCGGTGGTCAGTCTGGCGCCAATGATCCCACTCAGGAGCAGGGGCGTGGAGCCGGAGGCGGCTCATCTCCCGGCCAAGGGTCGGGATCCGGAAGTTCGTCTGGAGGCCGAAGAGGGCCCAACTCCGATGATATGGACGGACTCTCCAGCGGGAACGACTCTGGGGAGAGGGAAAGCGAGAGCGGGATGGAGAGAGAGAGCAGCCCACGCGGACGCCAGTCCACACGCAGCTCCCACAGTTCATCAAATGGCAAGGACTCCGGCATGATGCTGGAAACCACTGAGAGCAACAAGAGGTAAGAGGAGAAGGACTTAACATAACATTGAGACAGATGCCCTTGACATGTGACTGCATGCGCAGTGTCACATGTCATACATGTCACTTCATCTGTGTGCAACATGGTCGTTCACTGTGATCTTAACCGTCTCTTCTTTTCCCAGCTCCAACTCCCAGAGCCTCTCGCCTCCCAGCAGCTCCCTGGCCTACAGTCTGCTGTCGACCAGCTCGGAGCACGACCCCCCCTCCACCTCTGGCTGCAGCAGCAACCAGTCGGCGCGGGTCCAGTCCCAGAAAGAGCTTATGAAGGCCATCAAGGAGCTGAAGCTCCGCCTACCAACTGAGCGCAAAGCCAAGGGCCATGCCAGCACTCTAAATGCACTCAAATACGCACTTCAGTGTGTCAAACAAGTCCGAGGTGAGCGAGGTGTTTTTGTTCGTATCTTCCTTTAACCTGACCATTTAGCCTTTTTTATTTCTGGTTAGTGATGAATTTTAAGCAGCTACCTCTTTCTTCAGGCTTTGGTGCTTGTTTTTTTTCTGCATACATAAAGTTCACTGCAATGTGTAATTCTATCTTGAGGTATATTCACACCCGGACTGATTTTTATTTTATTTTGAACGTTTCCAGCCAACAAGGAGTACTATCATCAGTGGAGTGTAGAGGAGTGTCATGGCTGCAGTCTGGACTTGTCTACCTTCACAATCGAGGAGCTGGACAACATCACCTCAGAATACGCCCTCAAAAACACTGTAAGATTAAACAGTTTTATTTTATTTTTTCATTTAAAGTACCACCGCTGTCTTAGATTGGTGTTTGAGAAACTTTTAATACAAGTATCTTATTACTGCAGTTAGTGAGCCATGGATATTATCATTTTATTACTTTTTCACCCTCGGGTATAAAATGTAACTGAATGCAAAGGAACATTGGTTCAATCACGTGGCCCTGAATGCCACAAAGAGTTCTGAATAACACACATTGATCCTGATTAATCAATGCTGCATTTAATTTGCTGCAAGCTTTGTAGTGAACTGTGATAAGTTGAAAAATACTTCATCCATTTCATTTCATTTTGCCAGCCCTAGCTTTAAAAAAACAAAAAAAACAAACCCTATTTTTACAAGGAGCTTGTGCTTGGCTTGTGTTCAGAAAAAAACCCTCTTCACACCTTCTTAACTCGGTAACAAAAATTTACACCACCGAGCAGCCAAACACAACCGTGTCCAAACACCCATCTCATTGGAAACGTCTCACTAAATATCTCTTCCTTCCTTTTTTTTTTTTCCTTCAGGACACGTTCACCATGGCCGTGTCATTCTTGTCGGGGAAAGTCATATACGTGTCGCCCCAGGGCTCGTCCCTGCTGCGCTGTAAGCCCGAGTGTCTCCAAGGGACCATGTTTTCGGATCTTCTGGCCCCGCAGGACGTCAGCACTTTCTACAGCGGCACAGCGCCCTGCCGCCTGCCTAACTGGGCCTCTTGCATCGGATCAGGTGAGCTGAGTCAGAGAGAATCAGGGAAATGATGGCACTGAAGAAGGTTTCACATAATCCAATCAGCTAAAATGTGTATTCTATGTTCTCGCACTGACTCTTCTTCCAACTGTCTTTCCTCCCAGCCTCTCCGGTCGATTGCACTCAGGAGAAGTCCATGTTCTGTCGAATCAGTGCCGACCGGACGCAGGGCCGCGAGATGCGCTACTACCCCTTTCGCCTCACGCCCTACCAGCTCACCATCAGGGACTCGGATCTCGCGGAGCCACAGCCCTGCTGCCTGCTCATCGCAGAGAGGGTCCACTCTGGATACGAGGGTATTTGTCATATTACTGCCATCTGTATTCACGTGAGCGAAGGGACACCTGACTTTACGATCTGTACAGCATATAACACCCTCTGTCCCAAGACCCTCGGAGCGACAGTGATGTGTCGTGTCAAGTTAACACACATGTTCACCCTCATTAAGTTATAAAACGGCGGAGCTGTGAAGTCCCTTCCTGCTCAAACTGAGCAGTAGTCTGTTATTATTGAGACAGAGAAAAGAACTGAGAAAGCCAGCGCTGTCATAAAGTAGTGCTCCTTGCCATGTTTGTCGTTGTGGCTGTGCAGCGTTGATAATGTTGTGTCAGAGTAACCCAGGCAATCTGACTTGACTTATCTGAGTATCAAGAGGAGATTATTCTTTCACGTAGCAGGCGGACACATAATTATGAACTTTACCTATTGTATAATTTAAACTGGTTGAACATACACTTAGAACTGATGACTGACTGCATCTCACTGCTTTGCTTTGGAATACCATAATCCTTTGAATATGGGTTATACGATTGGATGCCTTTCAGAATTGCAAATAAACTTTTATCATATAAAATGTCTTTTTGGGCTTAGCACTCAAAACATGCTTTTAATCTGTTGGATCTGTGTCCTCTGTGTCCTCTCAGCTCCTCGTATCCCTGCAGACAAGAGGATCTTCACCACCAGTCACACACCCAGCTGCCTCTTCCAGGAAGTTGACGAGAGGTCAGTGATCCAGCCTCTTGATACCACGGTGTCCGCTGTGTTGCCTTCTGGCCACACCGTTTTGAAACGATTGAAATGATCGAATTATACCAGATTAGGGACAGCCAGAATAATGGAAGCCAACGTAAACAGAAAATTAAATTAGTAAATCATTATGCAGTAAATTGGCTCAATGCTTATATGATTTTAAGTCTTTATGACCGTAGTTGTAAACTGATCTGTGTACAGCTCTAGAACAGTAATGAAACGTTTGCCGTGTTAACAGTGTGTGAATATATTGTGTTTGCAGGGCGGTGCCTTTGTTGGGCTACCTGCCTCAGGACTTGGTGGGAACCCCCACCCTGCTCTACATCCACCCTGAAGACAGGCCCATGATGCTGGCTATACATGAGAAGAGTGAGTCTATTTAGCACTGAACTCTGTCTGAACATACTGTAGCGGCTGTTCACACACGCATTTTCTTAGTTTTGTTTTACCATTGAGTCAGAACTATTGAAATGAAAGTATTTTTTGCATCTTGTCCATATAAATCTCTTTATTCCACCTCGTTCTCATATATGTCTGCATTGTTGTCTCCCTTCAGTCTTTCAGTTTGCGGGGCAGCCGTTTGAATATTCACCCCTGAGGATGTGCGCCCGCAGCGGGGAGTATCTGACCATCGACACCAGCTGGTCTTCGTTTGTCAACCCCTGGAGCCGCAAGGTGGCGTTCATCGTAGGGCGCCACAAAGTCAGAACGTAAGCTTATTGTTGTGCTCACTTAAAAACAAAATCCCGCCACAGCATTCATAAACACAGATAAACATGTGCACACTTTAACAAAACATAAATAGATTCCTGAGGTGAGGCTGGAGAGATGTGAAGAAAAGTGGCATAAAATGTTTAGTGTTTACATATTTAGTAATAGCGTAGTTAACTAATCTCAAACCCTGAGAGGCGTTTCTCTTATGCTAAATGGTGCTCCAACGTTATTCCCCATCTCCAGGAGCCCTCTGAACGAAGACGTGTTCACGACGCCGCAGGGCTGCGAGGGTCGGGTCACCACGCCCGACGTCGTCCAGCTGAGCGAGCAGATCCACCGGGTGCTGGTGCAGCCGGTGCACAGCGGCAGCTCTCAGGGCTACAGCTCGCTCGGGTCCAGCGGCTCGCGGGGCTCCCGGCGGTCGCACCAACAGCACCTCAGCGCCTCAGCCGGCTCGTCCAGCGACAGCAACAGCCCCGCCATGGACAAGGCCAACGCCGCGGTCGCTGTGAACAAACCTGTGAGTCTTAGCTACCAGTGGTCTAGCTACATTTTAGTCTCAACAGGTGTTCTCCACATATAACAGAGATACTGTAAGAAGATTTGTAGAGAAACGCAGCAGAGGAAAAAAGCATAATTGATCACATTCTGATGGCTACTTATGTGACTTTTTCCTTAGTCGTGCTACATTGCACTTAAATATCTTGCTAGTTCACCATGAGGAAAATGGAAAATGATCCACAGCCGTGTCTCTTTAACAAGCCTGATTCTGTTTTATTTCTCCAGATGACGTTCCAGCAGATCTGTAAAGACGTTCACATGGTCAAGACTAATGGACAGCAGATGTTTATTGAGTCCCGTAACCGGCCACTACCAAGAAAAAACAACAGCACAGGTAAAATAAAAGGACAGTTGCACAGTATAGTAGAGTTAGTCAAAGAAGCTTGCCTGTTACAGAGGAGTAAAGTGTGAAGGAGAAATTGGAAATACAAAAGCAGAGAACCAGGTCAACTAAAGTTTGTATTTAATGTTCCTCACTACTCTTCATCCAGGCCCAGCAACCGTCAGAGCCGTCACTAGTGACCCAATCAGAGGCTTGATAGCTGACCTGACAAAACCACCCAAAGCTTTGGTTCCTGCACCGCTTGCACAGCAGGATCCCCCTACCGGCTACTCCTACCAGCAGATCAACTGTCTGGACAGCATCATAAGGTGTGTGTGTGCGCAAGCCTAATGCCATTCTGTCTAGTCATTGTTTGGGGTTATTACTTCGTTACTCATCCAGCGACATCGCTCTGACTCTACGCAGGTACTTGGACAGCTGTAACATTCCTAACACGGTTAAAAGGAAGTGTGGCTCCTCCTCTTGCACTTCCACGTCTGATGACGACAAACAGCAGGAGGCCAGCGGCAACAACAACGGTACTTTTTTAAAAATATCTTACAACCGATATATATATATATATTTTTTTTTAATGTAGGATAAGCCAGGTGTTTCTCTGACATTTGCCTCTCACACATCTCTGATCCACTTATTTCAGTCCCACATTATTCCAGTTTTTCCTTTTCTGCCAGTTTTGTATTTACCAACAAAAATACTGATAGAATCTTATTCTTGTTGTTGAATATGGATTTTCTTTGATGCAGCATCATTTGATTTGTCTTCATGAGAGCCTCCTAGCACACCAATAAGCATGCTTGTCCGTGTGTCTTTGTCTGTGCTAGTCCAACCGGTGTGTGCGATCATGACTGCAACTGAACTTGTTGAACTTGTTGTCTCTGCAGGTGGTTCAGTTAGCCTCGTAGGTGAACCACCTTCTCTGCCCCCACTGACCTTGGCCACAAAGGCAGAGAGTGTAGCCTCAGTCACGTCCCAGTGTAGCTTCAGCAGCACCATCGTGCATGTGGGAGACAAGAAGCCTCCTGAGTCAGGTGGGAATCATCAACACTCACACTCTCTGAACCATCTAGTGTGTGCTACTCAGCAGGTTGTTTCTTTTGAAATGGCAAAGGAGGAGGTCCTTGCATGTGTTAGATGTAATTTAAAGGCCTTCACCATAATTAAGGCTCGACTTTGAGTTTAGTCTCAAAATCTTTTTTCTTTGGAGCCCTGCTTTTCATGTTGACCAGTAACACTGTTTTCTTATTTTGCAAAGAAACTGACTCAAAAAGTGTTTTTATTACTTTAAAAATCTCAAGAATTATCTTGCAGAAACCTGTAGCCGCATGATAAAACTACAGATTGGAGGTAATCTGGTTTATGCTTTTTGTTTCTCATCTTGGTTTATCCTGGACATTTCCTTTTTTGAGTTTCTCTGTGCCGTCTCTCTTGCTGTCTGTTGTTTTGCTTTACCCAAAGATGTGTTCTACACCTTCCTTCTTTTTTTAAAGTGAGACTGTACAACCTTTGCTGGATAATGTTAAATGTGAAAATGTAGTGTAACAGAAGAGTCTTAGAGTCAGCAAACTAACACAGTACTGTCTTATCTACTGCTGTCTATCTTAACATTAGCCACCAATAGCTACCGGTCATATCAGACCAAGTAAGGCTGTAGCAACAAAATTCATTAATGTTTTGAACTGAGTGCCGTTTTTATGATTTAAACTTTTCATTTCTCAGAAGAAGAATCTGTCTTTTGTTCATTTCCAAAGTTACATAGTTTCACTTCAACGCTTTTAACACCCCTCCGTATGTCTTCTCTATCACAGACATCATCATGGAGGAGGCTCCGACAACTCCTACGCTTGCTCCTCCTACAATAACGCCAACTCGTCCCACCATCACCCCTCCCCCTCCCCCGCCTCCTCTACCTCAAGCCACTCAGCCGGAGAGGGACAGCCGGAGAAGTGGAAGTGTAGGAGGGCGGATGGGTCTGACAAAGGAGGTGCTGTCCGCCCACACCCAGCAGGAGGAGCAGGCGTTCCTTGACCGCTTCAAGGACCTCAGCAAGCTGCGTGTTTTCGATCAGACAGCGTCTTCAAATCTGCACTGCCACGCCCCGGCTGCCAACCCTCTGTCACGAGGTAGGTGCACACTGCTCCCACCAGTCTAACACACACACACACACACACACACACACACACACACACACACACACACGTGTGTATACATTAATTGATTATTAAAATGTTGCTTAAGTCAGTGTCTCCTTCTCTTTCCCAGGAGTGCGTTGTTCTCGGGACTACCCAGCTGCAGCAAGCAGCTCTGCTCGCAGACGTGGCCGCGGAGGTAAGCGACTCAAGCACCAGGAGTCGTCTGACCAGCGCAGCTCTCTTGGCCTGAGCGGGAGCCGGGGTGACCCCCGAACCAGCACAGGTCCCATGCCCCTCAACATACCTCTCGGACCCCCAACAAACTCCTCATCCTGGCCGTCTGTAGGCTCCCAGGCCAGCATTCCCTCCGCCCCTTTCGCTCCCGGTATGCTTCCAATCTACCCCGTTTACCCACCGCTCGCGCAGCCCTTCCCCCAGGCCATCCCAGATCAATCACGTTTTCCCCCTAGCCAGATGATACCTCCCATGATGGCGCTGGTTCTGCCCAACTACATGTTCCCTCAGATGGGAGCACCCATCTCTCAGCCAGGTGCCACCCCAGGACACTTCTACAATCCCAACTTCCCGTACCCCGTCGCCACCCCGGCCGCTGCCCCCAATGTTCTTTCCAACACTGTACCCATCCCAGGCAACTGCGTCCCGTCTCGTAGCAGCACCCCCCAGTCCTACACTCAGACGCCTGCTGACCGTGAGGGTGCAGAGTCCCCCCTCTTCCAGTCCCGATGCTCCTCTCCTCTCAACCTGTTGCAGCTGGAGGAATCACCGAGCAACCGGTTAGAGGTCGCCACGGCCCTGGCAGCATCACAGCAAGCCACGCCTTCTGTGCAGGGCGGGGCAGGCGGGGGGCAGAGCTCAACCAATCAGGGGAGCTCTGATGATATCTCCAAGGAGAATGAGAATGTAAGTACACAGACGTTTAGGATTGAATGTTTTTAAAAAACATTCAGCAGTTAAAATGTGTCTTAATTTCATTGATTTACATATTTTTTTTGTTTTTCTTTTGTCTCTCATTAGGGTGAAACTAATGAGTCCAACCAAGATGCCATGTCCACCTCTAGTGACCTGCTCGACATGTTGCTGCAGGAAGACTCCCGCTCAGGCACCGGCTCAGCCGCCTCTGGTTCAGGGTCCTCAGGCACGAGGTCCTCTGGTTCAGGTTCCGGCTCCAACGGCTGCAGCTCCTCTGGCACCAGCGGCACCAGTAAGTAGATTTTTAGTAATTTGGGTAGTAATTTGTGAGTCATGGGTTACCCTGACACTGTAAAGCAGGCACTGTGACTCTTAGCTAAATTCAGTTCTTCCAGGATATTAGATGTCAGGAGGCAATCTTTGAAATAAATAAAATATTTCTTTGATAAAAATGAAACAAATGGATAGAAACTAATCACAAAAACAAACCAGGGAAGGAAATGCCACCATAAAATGAAAGATAACCCCCAAAATACACATTTTAATCTTCATCTGCTAAGCAACCAAAAAAACAAAATTGCAAAATTGCAAAATTCATTATTTGCATTTGACTGCAAACAAAACCACATTTTAAATCTTATCACAGTTAATTCTCAATTTTCCCTTCTTTGTCCATCCAGGCAGCAGCCAGGGCAGCCACACCAGCAAGTACTTTGGCAGCATCGACTCATCAGAGAACGATCATTCCCGCAAACAGCCTGCAGGGGGCAGCAGTAGCGCCGGAGGAGATGGTGGCGAAGAGCAGTTCATCAAGTGTGTCCTACAGGACCCCATCTGGCTGCTGATGGCCAACACGGACGACAAGGTCATGATGACCTATCAGCTGCCTGTCAGGTACGACACTGGGCAAAATGTGAAAATTTGTACATTGAATTGAAAGCTTCCCACAGCTGCCATCCAGCAGACATACAACAGCTTGTTGGTCAACCGACTGTCAAGAAAGACTCAATGACCCTTTCACCCTTTGCTCGTACAACAGGGACATGGAGACTGTGCTGCGAGAGGACCGTGAGGCCTTGAGGAGCATGCAGAAACACCAGCCACGCTTCACCGAGGTGCAGAAGAGGGAGCTGAGCCAGGTGCACCCCTGGATCCGCACAGGACGTTTGCCCCGAGCCATCAACATCTCTGTAAGTAGACTGCAACTCAGCCCTGAGCTCTGAGAAGTTCAGAGCATGAATTATTTAGTAGATGACAGCACATAGAAAGGAAAGGAAATAATTAGCTTCTCTCTGTTTTCTCTCAGGGCTGTGCAGGCTGCAAGTCTCCCACCTCCGTGCCTCCCGCCGCTCCGTTCGATGTGGAGATCCACGAGATGGAGCTGTGCAATGTGCTGAAAGCTCAGGAGGAGGGCGCCGGTGACGGGAGGAAACTTCTTTCAGAGACCGCCATGGATGAAGCTCACCCAGACGATGAAGAAGAAGAGGTAGAAGAGAAAGGACAAAACGGCAACCAGGACATGCCAGCAGAGGAGCAGAGAGCGACCTCAGAGGCTGTGAAGGAAAATGAGTCTCGCATGACCCACTGAGAGGGCGGCCAAAGATGATGAACACTATCGTGAACTTTCTACGCTGATATGCAGAAAATTTGCACCTTCAAGGTCTTTGTGCGCAAAACATCTTTACACAGGGTGTAAATTGTTAAAATGGGATTTGCAGGGACACGACAAAAGATGCTCATCGATCAAGACAACTTCCATTTGTTGTTTGACAGGTCAGTTACTTGTTCATGAAGTCTGACGTCGGTGAACGCACACCAGGCATGTTTTATGGCTGCATATTAAACGCCTTGAAAACCACAGGACATCATGTACACTCAGTTTTAGAGAGTGAATTACAACTCGCCCTCACCTGTTGTTGGCATATTTATTTAAAGTTGTTAGATAATCAGAGAGGACTAAGGTGAATGTGTTTTAAAAAGAGGCGCCTTTGCATAAAGATGGATGTTCGTCACCGTTCTCCTTGACATTTTCATCTCTCCTTTTCAGCTTGTGAGGAAAGAAGGGAGTTTTATCTGAAGACTTTCTTGTTGAATGTTTCACAGGTTGTCTGGGGTCCTGCTCCCACCTAGATTCTGTTTCTTTAGTTTTTTTTATATAAAAAGTTTCCCCCGATAAAAAAACAAAAAAACAACTAGGTTTATTTTGTAAACATTGTGTATATTTTTATACTTCATCCACTGCAAATAGAGAGGATTAATGCCCAAAAGAGTGTCCGTACACCGTACATATGTGAAAATCCAGGATGGAAGTCTTATCAGGCGGAAAAAATCATCAGTCTCTGAAACGAAGATGGGGTTTCTCGTGACACATGGACAGCGACGTACAGTTAACCGTGGGGCAGCGTGGCAAAGACACTGACCTGGACTTTTAAGGTTTGTCTTCAGCCACGCATTCTTTAGAAATGAAAAACAATGCCTGTCTGAGAAACAATTCTCTCACAAACAGTATTTCCCAAACTGCCAGCATCCTAAGGAGCCGTGGCAGAGGGAGAGCGTTTGTGTTGCCAGTGCTTGCCCGTGGTGGAACGTGGATTTGGAAGAGGCGGGACTGAAGTCTTTGAAATAAGCCTTGAGAGTTTGGAGAGTGTTTACTATGTTCTCTTTTCCTCTCTGTCCCATTTCTCTTCTCTCTGTGGCACTGTTCTGGTCATGTGATATCCTATGCTTTATGGCGTCAGTGGTGTCTGCAACAGTTTATAAATATTTTTGTGAAATTCTTTGTACAAAAATAGACAATAAAACTAATTCAAATGTTTTTAAATGTGAAGTGTGATGTTTTTTGGGGGTTTTTTTCTCCTGCAGTTTTATGATTACATCTCTTTGCAGTCTATTTTTGTCAGTGGGTGTTTTGCAACAGTTGGCCGGGATACACAGAAATGTCCAGAATGAACTGGTAGCAGGGAGCAGATCGGGGCAGCTACTTTCTTTACCGAACCACAGTCTCCTTAGATTCAGCTGTGGTTTCTACCCAGAGTGGTCACCGCAGCTTAAAAAAGACAGGCATGCCCTCGTTTAGACAAACTCAAAGCAGCAGAGTTGACTTCATTGCACATTGTGATTTTAACAATGACAACAATTATTGTGATTCATGTGGGTTATTTTGTGAGATAGCTGATGTTAATAAAGTACCGTGAAAGCTTCTTTAAAGTCACACCACGAGTATTAAAACCAACTTTATTTTTATACAGTAATGTAGGGCCTTTCCCTGCCAAAATAAAATACATTTTATTGCAGAACAAATGATATATTTGCATTTATAAGTCTGTAGGTCTGTTTTGGTTGAACCTGCTGCACTTTTCATTCTTTCCTGCATTTAAACTGAACACCATCAACTACTTACTTTCCACCACCGTGACTTTTGTGTAAAGGAATTTAATCCTCATAATCAAGAGTAAATTGAGCGTTTGTGCCTAGGTATGTTTAAAAAAAAGACTACAGACATTCTATCAGTGCTGTGAGGCATAGGCATAGCTGCGCTTTAAGCTAAATGCCAACAGCCGTCGCTAACTTGCTCACAGTAACAATGCCAACTGTTAGCAGCTAATTAGCACTAAACACACAAGTTTTATGGTTTATGACTTGTTTAGGCCAAATATATTCAAAGTTTGGGCAAAGTACATACATAATAAAATGGTGGGTGGTAATGGTGCAGTGGATAAACACATGCCTTTGGTAAAAATAAGTATAGAGGGGTAATACATTAACACCATCATAATGTTAAGAGCAGCCATTTGCTTCCATTTAAATAATGAATGCTGACATTGCCTTAATAATTTCAGATGTTATTTTTTGCTGATCTGTTACACATTTTAGGGGTATGAAACAATTTACAAAATGAATCTTTCCAGTTTGATGGTGGCACTAGAGGAAATGCCAGGAGATCACCAAAGTCATAGTGCATTGTAGTTTAATGATACTGAAAGTTGTATATTTTAATTACACTGTACTTGTAAAAACATAAGCAATAGCTATAAATTCTCTGTTCAGCACCTTAGTTTCATGCTCTGTATTGGATACAGTATGTTAAATTGCATTGTCCCTATCGAATAAAATTCTAGTCAATAAAATAAAATGACATTAATGTAACAAATTTCAGGCAAAACCATCCATTTCAACCTCATGGTGGCACTCAAGGAATTGTGAGACCAAAGTTGAGGTGTGATCAGTCTCTGTACATTTTTTGCCTTTATCTGATAGATCAGCAACCAGCAAAAGAGAGACAGAAAATGTGGGAGAGAAAGGGGATGACATGAAGTAAAGGGCTGTGAGCTGGAATCAAACCCGGGTCACTGCGTTAAGCACTTCAGCCCAATAGACCAACATTGCCAAACGCAGATGCCTGGCTTGTAGCTCGTGGTGCAGTGATGAGGTCATTATGCACAAGCGCAACAGTGGCCCTCTGTCTATCAGCACACATACCTGCAGGAACATACGTTTTCCAAATATTCCATTACTCTACCTGTTAAATAGCAACACACAGCTGGAGCATAACAAGCACACTGTACTCTGACACTGTATATACATTGCTTTTGGCCATGGGTCAGTGTACAGTGTAATTAATGTTGTTTTCCCTGTTAGCCTGTGTCAAACAGCCTTCTGTGCTCTCAAAATCACATTCACCTTTTCCTTTCTTCTCCTTTGCTTCCATAACACACCACCTCCTCGGCCATCACTTCCACTTCCCTCCTCTTCCTCTCTCCCCTCCCCTTTTGAACCTTGCGTCTCTCCACGCCTCTGCTTATGATTTTCCTTTCTCCAGCCTCTTCTGCTCCTCTCTCGTCTTTCCTAACCTCAGCAGGATGGAGGACAGGGTGTGGACTGTGTGCCTTCTTGTCATTCTGACACTGGGATGGACCAAGGCTCAGAGTCAGACCAACTTCACCAGGTAAGTGGGAGATTTTAGATATACTGAATGTCTTCAGGTATGTGTGTCAACTATATGACTATCAATGTCCCTCTTGTGCATCTTTTTTTTTCTCTACATCCTGCGTGTGCACATGTGGCATGCCATTTTCAAGCCCACATCTGTGTACATTAACTACTGCGGGTGTTTTTTACTCTCCTGGTTACAGTATTATGATTACAGAAAGCACAGTAGTAATAGAAGGTTGCAGTGTTGTTAGGAAGATGTGGTTGGCATCCCATAAACACAAAATGACAGCATGCGGTAATTGATGTGGAGATTCATCTGGGTAAATCTACAGTAGCTTCTCCTCACGTCAGATGTTTTTGTCAAAACTGGCAATAAATTCAGACTTTTAACATCGGAAATCCAAATTTTAGACTCAGGAAATGTTGAGATTTTCATTTTTTCAAATTTTCTTTTGGAAGCTGGTGTGTGCACTGCTATAGCAACTTCCACAAACACACACACACACACACACACACACACACACACACACATACAGGATGTAAATTGAACATGAGAGACAAACAAATGCCTGTGGGCTGTTCAGCTCCAGAGGGTCAGAAGGGAGGGACACCACTGGGATTTTTTGGCCAAATGTGGCCTTATAGTACCGCGGAAGACACACAATGCATGCCTGAAGAGCACAAGAGCAAAGAAAAGGGACTATAATGGGATGATGATTACAGACAGAGTGCTCACAATGTAAAAGTTGATTCATTTTGGCATTTTCCCCTAAAAGAGATTAGCACAAAAACAACAAAAACTGAACCAAGTCAAGTCTGAAAGAGGAAACAAACTGTCCAAAGTAGCCAACATCTAAAACTAACGAGTGCGAGTGCTGCCAAATTAAAAGTCAAGGCTGGGCCGTCTTTGATCTGTGTTTATCTGTGTGTGAAAGAGTGGGTGTGTCACTAAACTCCATGTGTGAGCTGGGTTGTTGTACAGCATTTAAAAGTGCCTGTCTGCAAAGTCAAAGTGTGTGTTAAGTCTACTGACAACTTTCTTGTAGCACAGTCAGATCGTGGAGAAAGCTCACAGCATATATACTGTATGTTTGACCAAGCTTCATGAAAAAAAACACAAACCCGGAGAGTTGGGAACCTCCCTGGACTCAGAGAACAGAGACAGACTGTGCCAGCGTGGTTTTCAGCGTGTATGTAAAGTGTGTGTTTGTGTGCAGGGGCTCTGCCTCAATATTCTCGGTATAGCAGCGTTTTCTTCCAGTGCTGCGCGTCAAGTTAAGGGGATAGTAAATTAAATAAAGTTTTTGTTAAATTCAGCAAATATTTCCTCACAGTTTTCTAAAAATCTGGTTTTCCTACACAGCTCTGGCTCTGTAAACGGAAAACAAAGAAAGTGGTGTGGACCTTGCCACACAACGTTTATCCAACCAATCACCAACAGGTCGTGTTAGTGCTCAGGAGTGATGGGGGGAGGGTGGGGGCAGTGGGAGAGAGAGTTCTATACATCAGCACATTCGAACGTGCTGGACTCCAGACGCTGTGAAGAAGGAGAGCTGGCCGAGAAGCAGCCAAATAGGAAAAGGTCTGAAGAGTATGAACAGGGAAGAAAGTTATATGACCAGACAAGTGTGAAGGAGTTTCAACACTGAAGAGATTTTAAATGTGGGGGGCGGAGCTTCTGAGGCAACATTGAAGGGATGGGTGTATTTGTTTGGCAGTTGAGTTCAAATATCAACAATCCTTCTGCAGAATCACATACTCTCCCTTTAAATGTTGAACTACATTTGATGGTGGTTGTGTGATACTCTTTCAGGCCCATCTTCCACTGTGGAGGCCACCTGGTCACAGACTCGGGCATCGTGGCCAGTGAAGGATTCCCCAGCCACTACAAACCCAACAGTAAATGCATCTGGTACATCACTGTGAGTCCTTTAAAGTTACTACACCATAACATTGAATCCAAACTCAGTGTGTCCCAAAGTGGCTACTACCATCAAATGTCTCCAGACTTTCTTGGAGTGTGTGAATAATGCGATTATCAAACAAATTTGTCTTTTCTGGTAGATTATGGATAAAAAAACAAAATTCAGTTCTTTGCAATGTGAGTGAAAAGGCAGTAATGCCCTGCACGATGATGGTAGCGACCTCTTCACCTCCTCTTGGGACTTTGTGGGGGTGTACGGACAGTGCTTGATTTACCTTTCCCCTGTTACCTTTCCTTTGTTGCACCGGTTAGGGCAAACAAATTACACCTATATCATCATTAGTATATGGATTTTGCAGAAACTGCTGTCAGTGATGCCGCAAAATGATGATTTATTAGTGTCCGAAGTCTCAATTTACTGCTCACTGTAGGGGAGAACTACTCAGTGTCAGTTTGGAGAGTAGTGAGTGATTAAACTAGGACTAACTCAATAATGTTAGTTACACAAGCTGAAACCTTGTTACACAGCAACTATAATCAAATGTTTAGCCACCATTAGCTACTGGTCATACCAGACCAAGTAAGGCTGGAGCAAAAAAAAAATCCTCAGTGTGTTGAATTGAGCAAGGTTGCATTTTATTGCTAACAAGTTTTTTTCAACTTTTCATTAGTAAAATAAGGAATGTCTGATTTTGTCTTACAGAAATCCCTTTTTCCCCCATTCATGCATACAGTGATACATGGCTTGTGAGACTTTTGTGGGTTGTATTCAGTTCCTGTTTTATCTTCCATTTATTGTGTTGAAGATCCAGAAATGTGTACAGTAACTAAAATGTTAATTGGTGTTCAGTTCTCTTTTACTTAAACCCTTCTCACATACACCTTCCCACTCATTGTCCCTCTTAAGTAGCTTTAAAGGTTAGAAGAATCACATATACATCATCTTGTTGAGACTGTAGTGCCAAGGGGCAATTGTTTTTGTGTGGCACTGAAACAGGAGGTATTTCTTAACATATATAATTAAACCAGAGGCAAAGCTGCCCCTGGGAAGTTCAGCAAAGAGAAAAAAAAAAAAAAAAGAGTAAAACCTGCAGCCTCACAGCAAGCTGCCACTGCTAACACTCTTACTACAGATCAGTGACTGGCCTGAACTGGGACCTACCATCTGCTCAGGTAAACATAGTTGGACTGATGCAAAGCTCTCAAACAGTACAGAACAAATCAAGCATTCATTTAAAATGGCTTTTGTAACTGCTGATCATCACAATTTATCTGTGGGCACAAACAAACTGATGCATGCATCAACTTTAACAGAAAGTTATTTGCTGCAGTTTTACCGTTCCTCCTCCCACAACTTGGCAGTGCCCAGTCACTTACTGCTTAGAGCACCTAATGACGCACACCTGTTTTCACTTTGACTAATTAAGCTGATGATCTGCACTAACATCACAAGCATGACGATGTCTTAAACTATCCACTTTTAACCTTGTTATCAGAGCATAACTCGAACAAGCTTGTATTTAGCTACTTTTATAACCCAGCTGATAAATGAACAGATTAATACAATTTATTAACATTGGGTTCAAATTGATTATGTAACACACAAAAAAACTGTTAGTGCTGGAATAAAGGATCTGGTGAAAAAGGATGGGAGCATTTTTTCTATCTTGTATTTTTTTATATCTGATATATGGAAATTTGGAGATATTCACTAGAATTTAAGCTCTGCTGCTTTGTAAGCTTAATAAGTCTGTAACCCCTAAAGACCATATTTATAACAATTCAACACTTTATATGCAATGTAGGATGGTACAACAAGGTTTATTTTTCATGGAAATGTGTGAAATTAAATGTAATCATAAACCTTTACACAGGCTAGGCTAAAAGTGCTCCAAAAAGGAAATTCCTCCTGATTTCTATTCAAGCACCCCACCTTTATTAAGGTGCGACTCCTGTAACTACTTTTTGTAGTAGTCTTTCCTCAAACATCACCTGTCACTCCCCTCCAGGTCCCAGAGGGCCACGTGGTCATGCTGTCTTTCCGCCTCTTCGACATGGAGGCTGACCCCACCTGTCGGTACGACTACCTGGACGTCTACAATGGTCACTCCCGCTTGGTGCAGAAGCTGGGTCGTTTTTGTGGGACGTTTCGGCCCGGCGCCCTCATCTCCACCTCCAACACCATGATGTTAGAGATGGTGTCAGATGACGGCACTGGTGGGAGAGGCTTTCTGGCTTCCTTCAGCGCAGGGAAGCCACATATGGAAGGTGTGGACAACAAGCACAGAAACACATAGACCAGGATGAACTACTGAATTTGCTGCTACACAGTTTTGTCTTGTGATTTTCTAGTGATGAATGGTAGCACTATTGTTATCTTGGCTTGCACTGGCACAATCTGGAATAAACAAATTAATCTGTCAGGTTTTTTTGCTTCATGGGACATTTGAAAAAGATTTAAGTGTGGGGTATTTCATTTCCTTTTGACTCTGTACTCTTTTTAATGCCCACAGAGAACCAGTTCTGTGGAGGACGCCTGACCAAATCGCAAGGCTCTGTCAAGACGCCCAACTGGCCCAACTCTAATTACCCAGCAGGCATCAGCTGCTCCTGGCACATATCTGTAGAACCGAGCAATGTAAGCCAATTATATGTATTTTGTCTTGCATACTTGTTGTGTCCCTAAAACATTTTCTTTTTATCATCAACAGACTTTTGTCGAACTTAATTTTTAATATATTTTTGCAGTCTATAAATCCTTGGTGTGTGTTTTGACTTGTGTACTTAGTTAAAAAAAAAAAATTAAAATCAGTAGTGTTCTCCAAGTGGCGTGAGAGCAAAACAAATGAATGTCTTTAGTAATGTTAGCAAGCTAGGCTAAATAGCTAGCCTGGTTTTCGACAGGTCCTCACAAATGTTGAATAATGTAAAGGAGCAGACCTCTTAAATTACTAAAGTCTTGCTAGCTAGCTGGTTATCCTAGCATGCTAGCTTTTACTTTTTGAGTGGAATACAAACTCAACAGCACGACGAGTTACCCCAAAGTGACTGCTGATTGTTGTAAAGAGACAGAAGGCTTAAATCTGGCTGATAGCAAACGCTATGTGGGCTTGTTGGAAAAAGGATTAAAAATGTATTGTGTCAACATTCAACAATTTAGAGTCATGTTGTTCTCCAGTCAGTAGCGCGCTACCAAAGTTGACAGTGTGTCTGCTAGCAATGCCAGCTCTCAGATGTCAGTCATCTGCTGAAATGGGAAATGCCCCCTTGGAGGCTTGAAGCACAGACGCGGCTACATGGTTTTATCCTCATAGGACAAGTGGAAAAATAGCCACAATATATCATTATGTTATGTTTCCTTTCACAGAAAGTGAGGAGTATTCTAATTTCAGTTTGAGCTATAATGCAGCAAGGTGTGTTTTATAAGGCTGGTTGGTTCAGGAGAAGGAGGAATGAAAATAGTAGTGAAGGGGCCCATCACAAGGAAATCTTCTACCTCATGTCCCTTATGTAGTGTGTGTGACATCGGCCTTATGACGAAGTTCAAATGAAAGACTTCATTGAGTGTCTGAAGCTGTGTTCATGTGTGCCAAGAGATTGGACGTAGGGAAAGAGCTAAGGAAGCTAGAGCGAGGGAGAGAGTAAATGCCCTTCTGTATTTCAGAAGTCTGGCCCTTCTCCACCAACACCACTACCAATGTCTGCACTGCACTTGATTCATGAGGAGAAAACCAGCTCAAATCATTCCTCGTCATAAATTTTATTGTTTGTGTTGGCATGTTTGTGTGATCGCCACCTCTTCCCCAGGTGATTGAGGTGAAGTTTGAGAAGCTGGACTTGGAGCCTGACACATACTGTCGCTACGATTATGTGGCATTGTTTAATGGAGGAGAGAGGGATAACTCGCGGAGGATTGGAAGATTCTGCGGAGACAGGCCACCAGGGTGAGATTACTGAAATAGGCTAGATATTAAAAGAGGCAAAACACTTGCTAAAGTTGCTTTTCAAAGACATGGCTTGCAGCTAAACTCTGCCAGTGTTTCTTTTGCACTTTCCCGATTGCAATTCACTCCTCCTGATCTCTCTGTTTCCCTTATCCTTTACATAGAACTATAGTGACAAATGGGAACGAGCTCCTTGTCCAGTTTGTCTCAGACCTCAGCGTGACCTCAGATGGCTTCATGGCCTACTACTCTAGTGTGCCTCGAGGGTCTCGGACGCCCACCGCTGGGGGAGACTTCATCTATGGGCCTCAGACCACCTCAACGCCACAACAAATAGCCGTGAAGCCAAGCAAACCCACCAAACCAACCCTGAAACTGCCTAAACCCACCCCCAAACCAGCCAAGAAACCACTGGTGAAGATATCTCCACCACGCACGCTTCCACTCAAGCCAGCTAAATCCAAAACAGCTAAACCCGCACCAGCTAAACCCGCACCAGCTAAACCCGCACCAGCTAAACCCGCACCAGCTAAACCTGCACCAGCTAAACCCGCACCAGCTAAACCCACACCTAAAGCACCTGTGAAAAAGCCTGCACCTAAACCGGGATTTAAACCTGGAGCTAAATCTACACCCAAACCTAAGATTATTAAGCCAACGCTCAAACCAAGCATCAAGGTTAAACCCACACGGAAACCTGCACCGAAGACCAAGCCCACCTTAAAACCTATTGTCAAACCAGTAAGGCCAACCTCTAAGAGCGGAGTTAAACCAACAGCCAAACCGAAGTTTAAGCCTACAGTGACAACCAAACCTGGAGTAAGCAAGACAGTGACGAAGAAGCCTGTTGTGAGCAAGAAACGTGAGTGAATTACTTGATTGCAAAACTAAGAATCTGTTCTTTCGTGTGTGTGTATGTATGTATATATATATATATATATATATATTGTCCACACTTATCAGGTGTTTGTTTGTATGTTTTCTTCAGCTTTACCTCTGAACCCACTGTGCACACAAGCCTGTAACAGGACAGGAACTCTCCAATCCAACTTTTGCCCTCATGACTTCGGTGAGCCACATCAGCTGCCCTTTAGTCTTAAAAAAATCTCCCCTCTATTTTCACATCTCTTTCACTTATTAAAATGTCACTTATTTCACCACTTTACTCATTTTGTCCCTCTCTGTGAAACTTGTTTTGTGATGTGATCTTGATTGTTTTAGCAAGCGGCTAGTTGAAGAAATGGACTTCCAGAATCTCTTTGTTCCGACAACAAGCATAATTATTTAGAAAAAGCCAAAGATCAGTGACATTTCACCATTTCCAAACATTTTTTTTCCCATCATTGACCATGCAACCTCTTTCTCTTTCTTTGCATTCTTATTTTTATATTTCTCTCTCTTTCAGTGATTACGGGCAAGGTTACAGCTTTGACCCCTGGTCTGAGGGGCTCAGTGACAGTTGAAGTGTTCCTAATCAAGACCTATAAGGCAGGACGCCTGAATATCACCAAATCAGGACCCGTCCTGTCTGTCACACTGACCTCAACCTGCAAGAGATGCCCCGGGCTAATCAAAGGTACAGGACATCTATTTGTATTTACTAGGCTTGAGCCAGAACTTGGCTGAAACAAGCATCCGGTACAGATAATAGACTTTTAACGAGTCAGAGTATCATCAGAGAGAAATGTGCACAATTATGAGGCTGTTCTGTAAATAGTTTTCTACAAAAGATTGCAACTTCTAATTAACCATAGGCTATACATTTTAAATGAACAACTTCCGGGTTAAGCCCCATTCCAAGTACAGGTACGAATAAATATATATAGATACAGATAATGGTGTACTCGCCCATCCCTACTTTTTACAGCCTTTGTCTGTCTCTGGATCTTACACACTAACATATCATCAACTGCATAGCATCATCTGTCAAGTACTGAAAGAGACCATCAAGTGCTTGGTCAGTTTCTTAGTCTTAGAGGATCTTAGATAAAGAAGGTAACAAAAGTAACGACTGCGCTTCATCCAGTGCTACTACTAAATGTTGACCACAAATGAACCTGGTGTTTGATATATTATGACACCTTCTTTTCACGCTCTGTCTCTTGTCCAGGCCAGAACTACGTGTTGATGGGAAAAGTCGATGCACAGGGCAATGGCCTACTCAGCCCCTCCAGCTTCACTCTCCTCTACAAGCCCATCCATACCAAAGCACTGGCCAACCTCGCTCGCAAACCGTGCTGACATCACAGCCCAGCCCTCCAATCAGATTGACAGCCGTGACTATCTCTCTGAAAACATGTAACTTTGCATAAAGAGTGAAAATATTATTAGTATCCAAACATAATTTTTTACATGATGTAATACAGTTGTGAAAACAGTTGTGAAAGAGTAAACATACATTATTATTTGTTTTTTGTATGTAAATTATAATATTTCTGTGATAAAAGACGCACATCAATAAACGTGACTCTGGGGTGATTTTAATATCTACTTTCTGTTATTTACCATGATACCCAGGGCTCTCTCACCAGAGAAGAGCTCATGAACATCAGGGAACATCACTTTTCTCGCGGCAGTAGTGGAATTATTGGACCTTTTGGTCCAGGGTACCGCTGAATTGTAAGAGGAGAAGTAAACGCATCAGGCGCTCGTGCGTCGCACTATATATACTGTGTGTCTGGTTGTATTGTATACTCATGATTTCTTAGTTTGGAATATACGATTGGTCAAAACACACTTACAATGACATAGATGTTACACAATCATATGATTTCAAAAGATTAATAACAGGAGAAAAAGGAAGGATATCTCATTTACATTTTCTTACAGACAGATATTTTAAACATCATGTTTGTGTAACATCATTTCTTATGATCTCAACAGGTTTAATGGATGTGAATCAAACACAGTCATAGACAGTTCATAACAGTAATTAATAAACTTAAAAGAATCACATTATTACTCTTAAATAAAATGTTAAATAAAAAAGATACAAAATAAGATACGATAAAGTTACAAAACAACTCCTACCTGCAATTATTGTTTCAAACATAGTTTCTACTGATGAGACAAGATAATATGACAAACTAATTAAACATGCAAAACAGACATATAATAACCAAAATTAAGCATTTCGAAGTTGGAAGCAAATATGATCACATTATGTCATTGCAATATTATTTTACTGGGATGTTTTGACATCTTATAGCTTCTCTAACCTAGACAAGAGAAGTAACTGAACACAATACTAGAGAGGGGCTAACTAAACAAATACAGCATATGTATTATACTAGGGGATCATTTCAGTTCATATGGTTTAGTTTTAATAGAATTGCAACTTATTCATGTTAGACAGTACAAAACTGAATTTCAGCATCAAGATTACATTTCGCAATTGAAGTGTTTTTTTTAGATTACAACAAGTTGACAAATATGGTTCCAAAGTTTTTCTGTCAGTGTGTGTTTTGGGAACGCATCTCAAAGTGTTCAGGAAACCTTTGTAATTCAAGAAGGAACAAGGGCTCTTCACGTCTCTTTTGGTTTCTGTCTTTTGGGATTGAAACTCACTTACTAATTTGGATTTGGAACAGAGCTTCTGGTATGTATCACTACATATCTCTGCAAGGGTCTTTGTGCCTCATCATCAGGTTCTTCATGTGTACAACAGCACCAAGAGAGAAAAAGCACACCGAGCAGGATGTAGGTTAAGTTGTTGGTCCAAAAGGCAAACAAGTAGAGTGTCTTGTTGCAGTAGGGACTGACTTGTGTTGTGTTCTTGTTGTAGTTGGGCTCATAAATAGAGTAGATACCCACATTACCTGGAGAAAAAAAGTCCCAAGAAAAGAATGATGTTTTTGTCTGAAGGAAAATCACAACCATGTTAATTGTAGTTGGGTTCATTAATAAGAGTAGGTCAACACATTACCTCCAGACAAATGAGCCCAAAACAAATATAATACAACATACACTTCTTCTACACTACTTCAAAGATGGGTAAGTGAGCTAATTTTATCACTGTGAGCCATCCCTTTCATTTTACTCACTCACTTGATGTGTTAATTGACAACATTGATTTGGAAAGCTCTGCCTGCTTGTGTAAGTACAGTTATTAATCTATGACTTTTAATTAAGGACTGTATGCGATGACTTGGGCCAGGAAAAGGGGGGGCGAGACCCTACCCATCTTTATTAGCCCCTTGACTGCAAAAAACTGAAGCATCCTCTCCCCAGTATCTTAAAAAACAGAACTGAGTACATCTGCAACTACAAGTCCACCATTAACAACTAAAGAAGGCAAAGCTTTAATGGTTTAAGATGTGGTTAAGATGGTGTCTCTCATTTAAACCTCCATGTTCATACAATAATCGTTTTCACAACCAAATTAGAAGAGGAAGTGAAGAAAAATTTGAACTTATAATGTAGGCCAACTTTATATGACAAATAATGTCTGTGTACAGTTCCTCACCAGCGATGAACCAGATGAAAACGAAGAAAGAGAACACTCTATAAAGGAGCGTATTGCACTTGTTAAGGCACCAGCGCTCTATGATGCTGCACACTCCTATTAGCAACAGATAGATGGGGATGAATGGCTGCCTCGGACAGTCATTCATGTATAATATTCCTGATGGACACAAGCACAAAGACAAAGGTCAGTATTACTTCACCTGCCTCCTCCATTAATGATTATTACATTTTATTGTTGGTGAATAAACAATTCTGGCTGTTTGACATTCAAAAAGATGCTTTGCTGGTACAATACATCTTCATAATGTTACTTACCAACTACCCCCTGAGCAAAGGGCATGATGGTGAAAATCCCCACAGCACATACTGAGTGAAGACAGACAAAAAATATTTTACAATTTTTTTTTTTACAATCACCTAATAACACTACATGCCAGATGTACTGTACAGTAGATGTTTAATTTAACACTGAGCACAAGTTTGCAAGAAATTTGCACATCACTATCTCTCACCTACTGTTAATGCTAGAAGTCCATTGGTGTGTTGAGGTCTGTCACTTTCTGGCATCGTTGCTGATGATATATGTAACCTACACCGATACAAAGAGAATAGATAGTGTACAGCAGCTGTCAACACTGTTTGCCAGGTACATTAAACAAGAGCTGAGTCTGGAAGTTGCTCTTCATTAGACAAAAAGCTACTGTACAAATACAAACACTAAACCCAAATATAATGCAGTAAACCTCTCTGATTGGTTTTGTTGTTGTTATGTATAATAGCAAACAACTCAATATCCCACAGTGGTTAAATCTTTTAACAGCAAGTAACACTGGACACAGTATAATTCAGCCCTACAAAAAAACAAAAACGAAAAAATACAATCTTAACAATTTGATGAAACATTTTCAAAACTTCTATTACTAAACACCAAGAAACAACACCTATGTGCATTCACATACATGAATGAACACTATTAGTCACTATTGACTAACAAATAACTACCAAAAAGAGTAATATAATAATAAGGTTCTACAAGAAATAAGGTGTTTACAAAATCTTTTTAGCAGGTCATTTAAACTACTACTACTACTAAAATACAGTAAACAATACAGGCTATAGCTCAGTATCAGATATGTCATGTCTTACCTGTTTGTGTGTCTCCTGCTAAAGGAAAGAAAAGAGCTTTTGCAAAAGAACTTGGGAATATATATTGTGCCTGTCTGTGTATGTCTCGACTTCCTCTTTCAATGTGCTGCATCTTGATGCTTCATTTTAGTTCCCTTTCTATTACAGTACGGCTAGCTATTTCCCCCTGTTTCCAGTATTTGTGCTAAGTTCAGCTAGCTACAGCTTCATATTAGACAAACATGAGAATGACATTATTCTTCTCCTGGCTAAATGGCAAATATGTAATTTCCTGAAATGTCAAACTTTTAAGGTCTGGAGGAAATCAGAAGAATTGAATTGTATTTTGACATTGTAAAAAAGAAACAGCATGTGGTTTGTTTACCAGTATCTTGTGTATCTGTCTGGTTTACAGTGCTTTCTGGCAGGCTTTGCCCATGTCGACTTCAAATAGAATCCCTCCAGAATTTTCTCCAGGTGTTTTTAGGAGCGCTAATTTCATGTACTGGCGACCCCTCAGAGGCACTTTGATGTTGTATTTTATGTCTTCATCAGCTTTCCCATCTTTCTGGCTTGGTTAAAGAAAGGATCAGTCATGGCCCACTCATAGGTGCCAATATTTATTGGATTTTGGAAAATATTCCGACTTTTCTGGAAATTGGCTTTGTAATTCAATTCAGAATCAGTCTCGTCTTTTTCTCTTACTTAACTGAGTTTTCTTCAGGAGGAGCTGTATGTCTTGTGTTTTTTAACCACACTCCTGCACAGTTCCTATTTTTATTAAGTGCAAGTTTGATTCTCTTTTGATTTCTTTTTCCGATGCATTGCTTCTTTCTGAACCTAAACTAGTTCTGCCTAATGGATTACTATATAATTTATAAAAAAAACTAAATGCCCAACATTAAGTATTTTTTCTCACAGTGACTACATCTAATCTCTTTTTTCCCCACTCGGTAACAACCGTAGACCGTTCGTGCCAATGTTTAATGGAGGGGTGTGAGGAGGGGCAAAGGTTGTATTAACCATGCCTCTAAATATGTCCCACATAAGCATATCCTACAATAGCACCCCTACCAGTGGCGTTTGTCCTTGAACCAGGGTGACCAGATGAGAACAGGTGAAATTCGGGATAGGGAAGTTAAGAGTGGGTGTGGCCTCCAATAGGAAACTGTTAAACATTAAGATTTATTTAGGTGGAAACCTGTGAAATTAGATTGAATCGTAAACCTTTACACAACCCGATGTGGTTTCTTTTCAAGTACCCCACCTTTAATAAGGTGAAACTCCTGTCACATCACCTGCGTGACATCACCTTTCGCCCTTCTCCAGTTCCCAGAGGTTCACGTGGTCATGCTGTCCCACAAGCATAGAAACACAAATACTACAGTTTTGTCTTGTAATTTTCTAGTGAAGAATGGCAGCACCATGGTTGTCTCAGCTGGCACAAATTTTTCATCTAACTGCAGCATATTTGTTTGTTTTTTTTTGCCTCACAGGACAAAAACACGTCACTCCCTTATTTGAAAATGGTTCATGCCTAGTAAATTGGCCTTTCCTTTTCTTTTGACTATATCCTCTTTTTAATTGCCACAGAGAACCAGCTCTGACCAAACCCAAGGGCTCTGCCAAGACACCCAACTGGCCCTACTCATATTACCCAGCAAATGAATCACATTTTAGAAGGCCTAAATGTGCTCGAAAACTCACAAAACCGTGAACACAAGTGGCACACCCTGACACTCTTCAGGCACGACGGCCGGTCCAACGCTGACCCTTTTGAAACTGAAGGAATTATTTTTTCTTACTTTCTTTTGAATTTAAATTTATTAAAAGATAGCCCCATTTTTGAGGGGGTCCTGCAATAAACATGCATGTACAGACACAACACACAGTACAGATAATACACAGACATACACACAATACACAAACATATAAAAAACAATTACTCGCTCACCTACTCTTACCCCACCCACAATTAATATAAGAGAGGAAATTAGCACAATTACATTGACCAAGTGAACAACAGAGTGCAGAAAACAACTAATGTGTCACTTATCAATATGCATTATAACAAATGCAACATACAGGAATTTCAGGTCTCATCACCACAGGAATGGAATAAATGAAAAATCAAGATTATAGTCATTCAAATGTACACTCCACATATACAGAATTCATATATATATATTCTTAGTACAGTTGGTACCCCTAATAAAAAGAGCATGTTGTTTTAAGAAAAGAAAATAGAGATGATTTACAGAAACAAAAAGTAGAAATTGATCTCAAAGAAAGAGGAAGAATGTTCCAGTCTTGAGGGGCTTTGTATTGAAATGCTTTACGGCCAGCTACAGAAATGAATCTGGGTCCCATAAAAAAGTGAGTATGCAAAGTTTTAAGGAATTAAATACTGTTTCAGGTACGTGAGACAGTTGAAATATGCCATAAATCACGGTCAGAAGTAAATGACAGTGTCGTCAGAATAAAGCTCAACTGCGCAATGTGAACAAATTTATGCCAGGTAATTTATAAAAATGGAGAAAAGTAGGGGGCCTAAGGTTGAACCTTGAGGAACACCTTTATGAAGAATTAAATAATCTGACTGGGATCTTTGATAAATGACACAATGGCATCTATTATGCAAGTAGGAGTTAAACCAGAGCACAGCATGTTGATTCAGACCAATAGAGTAAAGCTTGTCTAATGAGATAATGGTCAACCATGTCAAAGGCAGTTGAGAGATCAATAAAAGCAGCACCAGTGAAATGACCACTATCAAAACCAGAGAACAGATCATTTGTAAATCTTAAACGAGCTGTTGTAGTAGAAAAATTGAGTCTGAAGCCAGATTGATGTGGAGACACAATATTGTAATTATCAATGTAATCAGTTAATTGGTTAAAATCTTATACAAATTTCTCAAAAGATTATGCTACTGCACAATTGATAGAAATCATTCTGATAATAATTCACATTTGATTTTTTGACATTTGACCTTTGAAAAGTGGTGTAACTCCTGCAGATTTCAGAATATGTGGCACAGTACAGGTGGACAAAGACAATAAGCTTCCAGATCATCTGGTCCTGCACTGCAATTAACTTTTTGGTCAAATAATGCTTAATAAATATCAGTAGGCGAGAGGATTTTAAATGAAAGGAGTTATCGAATTTTGATCTACACACAGATGAGAAATAATTATTGAAAGCATGAGCTATAAGCAAAGGATCTATCATTGACCTTACTTTTTTTTTTTTTTTTGCTGAGAATGTTATTTAGATGATTCCAGATATGCCATCCATCCATCCATCCATCGTCAACCGCTTATCCTGCATACAGGGTTGCAGATATGCCTGGGATGTTAAAATCATGAAACAAACAGTCTCTATAATAATTAGATTTAGCAGTCCTTGTTTCAGTTTTGCACTTATTCCTTAACTGTCAATGGATTTCCCCGTCAATGGCGTCTTTTGAGGAGGGATTTTTAATCCAAGCTTCATCCCTTTGTTTTGGTTGAAATAGATTAGAGTTATAATATACCTTTTACTTAAGTTGTTTTCACAGGAGCATGTTTATCAATTACAGTTATAACTTTGTTATAAAAGAAGTTCCATGCCTCATCCACAAGTGGAATTCTTTGAAGCCTATGTAAAAATCAACATTAATAAAAATCAACATTAATATTTGTACATTGCTTATTTTAATTTATTTAAATATTATGGAATGACTGAAGAAATCTGATAAAACACCTGATTTGAAAATCCTATATGGATTGGAAAAAAGGATCAAATCTAGCAAGGTAGAAGACTTGCCACCAACTCTGGTGGGTTCTTTAATAAGCTGAGGGAGGCTTTCATTGCCTAAAAGATTTCTATCACCTGACAAACACCGATCCAACTAGTTACTGTTAGTCTCTCAATATGATCAATAGGTTGTGTCTATCAAGTGAATTAATAGTAGCCAAAGCATCTTATATGGAATACGTGGGAGCAGAGGAAGGTTAAATATTTCCTATTTTAAACTTCTTTTCATAATGATGATGATGTGAAAATACATTCTAAATTACTTGGCACAGCATTTGTAGAGACACACTCAGAGACTAGATTTATATCAAATCTCCTCTTCTTGATGTCCCATAAGCACTGTATGAAACATTTGTCATGAAGCCACGATTCAGAAATAGCAAACATGAGCGGCCGATATACCATAGCACAGGCTTGCACCAGTCCAAATAAAAATTGAGCACGCATAGTATGGAATGCTGATATCATCACGCATGTCCTGAACTCTATTATGCAGTTCAACGTTGAAAAACAAGCAGAAGAAAAAGTCATTCCACAATGGGGAATAAAGTAGAAATTGCTAGAATCCAATCCATTGCCACAGGCAACACGAGTCAATAAAGATAGTGTGGTGTCCGAACAATAATGCTGCAATGATGTGTTGAGAAGAAATCTGCTTGACACTGTTCTTGATCATAAAAGTTTATTACATCAAGGAGTTCAGCATCAATTACAAGCTCTGCAGCAGCTTGGAGAGTGACCCAGCCCGATGACCACTCTGTCTCTCTGTACATCAAACATAGCTTATATAGGACATGTTTAGGTATCTGTTAGATACCATATAAGGGTCTGAGTCTGCAAACCAAGGCACCTGTTGTGGTGGCAGCCCAGCTGACGGCGAGTGTCCTGATTTTTCTCCTTTTTATCAGTTATTCTACTTTTTCCTTGGTTTTCTGTTCCCTGCCTGCCTCCCTGTGTTTTCTCCCCTGTGTGCTCTCTCTCCCTCTGCTCCTGAGCCCAGCCAACGACCCGCACCTGCACCTCATCAGCCACCTCGTCAGCCTGCCACACCTGCCAGTAGTCACCTCATCCCTGCCTGTATTTCAACCCTGGTTCTCCACACCATCCTTTATCGTTGTTGCTCCATACCCGCTGCCTCCTCCGTGTTCAGGCTTTCATGTTTTTTCACGTTTTCCCTGTGCCTTGTTGCCGTCATCCCTAACCCTGTCTCTCTGTCTGTTTCCCTCCCATGTACACTCACTCTCGTCCTCCGTTCAGTCGGCTGGGCTCATCTACCGGCCCTCTCCTCCTCATACTTGCCTCACGGCGTCCTCCCTGTTCTCGGCACAGTCCTATAGGATAAGTGTGACATCTGTTAGACACCATATAAGGGTCTGAGTCTCCACATAACCACTGACCTCTACTCCCCCCCTTAAAAGGTCACTAATCCTCTATCCAGCTGCTACAGTGCTATGTTAAAGTGTTATGTGTCAAATGCACATATGTTATACACCACACTAGACATAGCATAGCTGAGGTCAGCATCCCCGAGCCACAGGCTATGCCAAAATATAGCTTCAACTTCCGGCAGCCAGACTGGTGGAGAAAACAACTGGGTAGCTAATAGCAAACTTGTCAGTGGTTAGCGGTGATCACAGTATATTCATGCTAGTTAGCTGTGGTGCTGAAGGAAGCTAATAAGTCAATGGCTTCTTCAACAGTAGAGTATTCTCCTACCTCCACGTTTATCCGTTATTGTTAGTCTAGCAGGATACCACAATGCAGGCTTGTAAAGTCCAGACATCACTTCCAGATATTTGGATCGCTGCTGCATTACTTCTGGCGTGTAGTCATCATTAATGGCAAGTGAAGTGCCATGGTATTGCAGCTTACCTCCTTTGGACCTGGCTTCACAGATAACCAGTTCCTTGACTTGACACGACACATGATTACCGCCCTTGGACGCTGTCCTGGACTTGGTTTGGCTCCGGGTGCCCAATGAGCCCTGTTACACTCCGGGACTGAAGGAAGGACATCCTTGCTAATAACCTCATCCAACAGCTTGTCAAAAAGGTGGTGGAATAAGTTCCTTCAATGGTTTCAGGTAAGCCCACAATTCTAATATTATTGCGGTGACTACGAAAATCATGGTTTGACACTTTCGCTAACAGCCTAGCATTTGCCTCTGAAAGTGCAGCACGTGAGGCTTTAAAGGCTAATATGCTTTCAACCTGCAAGTTAGCATTAGCTTCCAGTGATGTAACTTTCTGGTCATGGTCATTCACAGTTGCTTGAATTCCATCAACCTTTGCTTCAAAAGATGAGAGGGAGGTTTTTAAGTCCGCCGCAAATGCTTTCCTGTGTTCCTCCAGTAGGCTAAATAGCCAGGCTGAAATTGTTATTTGCGTCCCCAGTAGCAGCAGCGTTTTGTTATTTTCTAAGACTTGTAGACTTAGTTGTTCACTATAAAAGTTCCGTAAAAGTTCTGTACACAAGGCAAGTTGTGGTCTTAAATAAGGTGGATTAAATACCAAGACAAAAAGTTGAAGAGTCCAAAGACAGGCGATCAGGACTCCTACATGTCATGTGTTTTTGTGCAACCATCTGTAGGCAAACTATCCAAATAAAATGTAACCTAATATTATTATACTAACATTATGCTTTTTATTTAATGTTATAATATTTAATAATACGCTAATTTATACTTCTTACTCCTCCTCCTGGTTTGGAATATAGTATATATTGTTTATCAAATGGTCAGAGGTAACAAGGACATGCATAGATTTCGGTCATAAGGTGACTCATTGCCACTGTACCAGTACCGATCATGCTTACTGTTGTGAAAAGTCACCCCCCAAAGTACTATTATGAGCCAGGAAAAAACCCTGCACATCAGCTTTGCCCACATAAAATTTACCAGGTTTTATCAGCAGCTTTCATTTCATGTACTGGCAACGGATCATGCTTTGTGGTGGCACTTGGGTGTTGTATTTTATGCCTTGTCATCATGGTTCCCATTTTTTCTGGGTTGGTAAAAGAGAGCTTATTTTCCCAGTATGAGGTGTCGACAGGGTAAGGTGAGATATTTTAGGGGTTTTTCTTTCAATTCAGAATCATTTTTTATCGCCTTAACAACAACAGCAATTTTTTTGACCACACTCAGCAAAAATACTATACAATTGCCTGAAACCAAAAGTAGATAGAGACTCACACTTTAACAGTTTGATATAATGTAAAGAGGTGTGGAAATGACTCAGGGTTTTGGGGTACTCTCCGAGTGTGTTGGTTGTGCAGGCCAGGCTGGCATGGCTGGTTTGGCTGGTTGAATGGTGAGCTTGTCCCAAAGGCTGATCCAGCAGGCAGGCAGAGGTGAAATCAGATTGTTTGTAGTTCTGCAGGTGGAGAAGTCAAGAATGATATAGCAGGTAGGTAGGCATTATGTATTTTATGTTAACATATTCTAATATACATATATTCTAATACGTTTAATCATCTGCTCTTTGTGTCTAGCTTGAAGGGACTGCAAACTTTCACTTCATTGTAAAACCATGCGTTGTATGATAAAAAACATTACAGTGACAGCTTTAAATGTCAACCTCATGGTGGTGCAAGAGGAAAAGTCAGGGGATCAACAAAGTGATGAAAATGCATCCTCTGGGGACCATGAATGTCTGATGAAAAAAGGAAATGTCAACCCATCCAGTTGTTGTGGAGATATTTCAGCCTGGATCACTATTCTTTACAATACAAAATAGTATAATATCTAAACTGATGAAAAGAATAGTATATATAAAAAGATTATATATATTATCACATAATGCCATTTGACTTTATTTTATATAGCTATGGCTTTAAAGGTCAAATAAGATACACTCCAGGCAAAAGGGTAATATGCACATGGAAACAAACAAGATTGTATCCACCACCAGTGTGAACTATTAGTGTTTTTTTCTATAAGATACAGGAAATTATGGAGAGAGAGTGGAAGACATACAGGAAAGGGCCCAAGGATGAACTCGAATTCAGGCCACTGCAATAAGGACTCAGCCTAGTACATGGGGCATGCTCTACCAAATGAGGTACCTGCGCCCCACCAGTGGGATTAGATTGTCATCTTGGCAACGCCATGTCACTCGGAAGGTGACGCTTGCAACAGCAGCAGACACAAAGGAGCAGACCTATTAGGATGTACTTCATGTTGGTGGTCCAGAAGGCAAAAAGGTAGAGCGTCTTGTTGCAGTAAGGATCTAAGTCGGTTATTGTCTTATTGTAGTTGGGTTCATAGATTGAGTAGATCCACACATTACCTACAGTAGAGAAAAGGAAGCCCATAGTGCACAGCGTTCAAAAATGAAGGGCTGTTTTACTTCTCTTCATCTAATAAATGCAGATGTTTCACCGTTACAGCTATTGGATTTCATTTGTAACATGTAGAGGCATGATGGGGACATCTAGTGATTATTAATATTATTGCAGTGCGTGAAGAGAAAGCTCTGATGTTGTGGTTTTTCATATCATGTGCATCACTGATGTTTCAACTTGCAAA